>NC_140949.1:86936755-88191755 GCF_014529385.1 Adiantum capillus-veneris
TTCTATGGTATCTGCTTCGTTGTATACATTGATCACCATTCATTGAAATATCTCTATGATCAGCTTGACCTTCGTGATCACAAAGCACGGTGGGTTGAACTCTTGCAGGAGTTCGGTTTTGAGATACACTAGCGTATGGGCGCTATGAATGCAATGGTCAATTCCCTTAGTAGGATCTTGGAGGTAAATAATTCTTCTTTTGTTCACAGAGATCTAGATTGACTTCTATCTCGCTCTCAAAGGGCATTGCCAAATAGATCCTCACTTTGGTGAGATTTGGCGACAAGTCCAAGAGGGAATACGTTGCCCAGAGAGCAATGGTGGTCCTATGTCACGGGCACATCTAACCCTATTGCATGTGGACAAGTTGTACCTACTTCTACGGTTTAGGTAGCCTAGGAAGTGCTCTAGCATCCTTGTGAGCCTGTACGCAAGACGTGCATGTCCAGACCCTTACATTAGCTGCATACCCTCTGATTGCACAACCCATTACCATTAGCATCAGTACTCGGTACCCAGCATGAGCCCTTTTTACTGCATGAACCCTTTTTGGCAGATTGCATATGAACCACCTCTTATAAGTCATTTTATTAATAAATGACGTTTTAACCACCATTATCATGGGGGCTGGAATAGGGCTGCTCGACCAAGCCGTTTGCACCTATATATGTGGCCCAGGGAGCGCAGGCGCTAGTAGAAACCTGAAGACAGAGAGCAGACACGGAAGCACAGTGCCCAAGCAGTGTTCACAGTTCCCAAGATCTCTAGCGTATTCTCAGCAGGAGCATTTGCGTTTTTGGACATCAGCGTTTTCAGTCAGCAACGTTTTTGCTCACCATCGGCGTATCACTGCAGTACCTTATCGGATCAACCTCGCCTCGCCACGGTCAGTCTTCCCATCGCAACAAGGGCAGCATTTTCAGTTTTCAGCCCTCAGATCAGCCAGCGTTTTTCAATTTTCGGCCATCGTCGTCGTACCCGACAACTGATCAGCCCATTAGCTTCGCCGCCTGATCCAGATCCCATCAGCATCCCCAACGTTTTCAGTTTTCAGCAGATTCAGCCCTTAGCCTCAACCTCGTCGCCGACATCATCGTTGTTGTCATCATCAACATCTTCATCGTCGTCGTCAAGTAGCATAGCATCTAGAACCATTATACCAGACTTTGTGCAATCTGAAGCAAATACCTCTCTAGCAATAGAGACGGGGGGCCATCTGGTGGCGTCTCTCTCTCTCTCTCTCTCTCTCTCTCTCTCTCTCTCTCTCTCTCTCTCTCTCTCTCTCTCTCTCTCTCTCTCTCTCTATCATTCACAGTTTTCTACTCACTTTTGTTTTGGTCATTGCACATTCTCTCTCTAAGGAAGGCTCTCCCTTCCTCTAAGTAAAAGGAACCTTGAGCACTCACTGATCACTCATCATGAGCTTACACCATCATTCACTTCTGTTGCACTTTACATCCTGACATCCGTCGACTGACCACGAAGGGAAAGGTTGTGGAAAAGTATTTGATTCGTCGTGGATTACTATTCAAGCACGACAAAGTATGTGTTTGTGCCTGTTGATGAGGATAACCAATAGAAGATTTTGTTTGAGTGCCACAATGCTCCAAGCACAAGACACCTTGGCATGCATTGTACTTTGGCCTTGGTGAGCGTATATTTGTGTTGGCCACACATGAAAGCTTTTGCTGAAAAGTATGTGCGGGAGTGCGTGCAGTCTCAGCTTAAAAAAGTTGAACATCAAAGAGAGTTGAACATTTACATCCTTTGTAAATTCCCGATAGGAAATGGATTAGCATTTCGTAGTCGGATTGCCCCGGATCAATCGTCGTCATGATGCCATTTGGGTCATTATTCACCTAGTCAAGAAAATGGCACGTTTTATTCCTACTTGCACCACCTTAAAGAGCCATGAGTTAGCTCAACTCTTTTGTGGAGCACTAAAATAAGTTGTTTGGTTTGCCCATGGAGATCATTAGTGACTATGATCCTCAGTTCACTAGCAATTTTTGGCAAACGGCTTTCTAGAAACTAGAGACCTGCTTAACCTTGGTGAGACTGTATTTCTGTTGGCTACACATGAAAGCTTTGGTTGAAAAGTATGTGCGGGACTACGCGCAGTGTCAGCTTAATAAAGTTGAACATCAAAGCGAGCTCAGCTCTTACATCCTCTACAAATTCCTGATAAGAAATGGACTATCATTTCTTTGGATTTTGTAGTTGGATTTGCCCGGAAAATCATGGTCATGATGCGATTATCATTGTTCATTGACTCAAGAAAATGACACGTTTTATTCCTACTCACACCACCTTAAAGAGTCACGAGTGAGCTCAACACTTCTGTGGAGCACTTAAATAGGTTGTCTGGTTTGCCTGAGGAGATTCCTCAGTTCACTAGCAATTTTTGGCAAACAATTTTCTAGTAACTAGAGACCCGCTTGGCTTCAAATCATCCTGAAAGCAATGGACAAACCAAACATACTAATCATACAATGGAGGACATGCTTCGCGCATGTCTTCCGTCCTCAATTTGATTGGGAACGTTATCTTCCACACATTGAATTTGCTTATAATAATTCTAAGCAATCGGCTACTGGTTTTAGCCCGTTCAAGGCTTATTTACAGTTATGAGCCGAAACCACCAATCGCCACTGAACTCAAAGGCATTAAGATGCACTACGTAGCCAATTTCTTGCAAGATGACAAGCTTTGCATCCAAAAGCTTTTGAGCCAAAAGCTACCGCCCTCTGGGTTGTTCCCCAAATCGCAAAAATTATGTACAGGTGCCACGCCAGCCCGCGTTTTTCTTTGTTTCGTACAGCTATCATGTTGGGTCTTGTTCATCTTTTTTTTTTAATAGAGGGTTTAGGCCCTTCGGCTACAAACTCCAAAGTTGTCCAAGGTTAGGGTTTTGAATCCCTAACTCCTAGGAACTGTGCCAGACATACCCCCCTCTTGAAAGAAGAGTAATTGCCCTCGATTACGCTTGCAAAGGAAACATCACCAAATACTAGTACAATCCGAAGGATGTCCTTAACGCAACCTTCTATACATCTCTAGGAGTGATTCTAATATGATCGATTTTGCTATAAAAAAAAAGAACCATGTACTCTGTCAAGTATATCATCGATCCTGGGTATTGGAAACCTGTTCTTGATGGTGATTTTATTGAGAGCTCTGTAGTCAATGGCGGTCTCTTCGCACTCCTTCCTTTCCCCATTGAAGGGGTCAGGATGAAATTGAAGAGGCAAAATGCTCATGGCCAGGGGGCAAAAACTAGACCAGGATGGCACGCATCTCTAAGGGTTAATTCTACATCTCTAGTTGGCGTTGGAGCACGCCTATGAGAGAAGCATCTAAAGCGGGAGGTGGAGAAGGAGAGCTTGCAAGATGATGCCCATGCATATGTTTGGAATCAGGAGGAGAAACTTGCGTCTCCTCCGTGGCTTGATACGTGCTAGCTTGACCTCAAGACTTGATACTCAAGAGGGATGGAATAACCAATCCACCACACTTGGGTGATGTAAGTGTTATTTTATTTTTCTCTTCTTATTCAAATATACACACATACGAGGAGAATGTTATAGGAACAATCCCAAGAGACATCAAAGATCTATTCGATGAGACTTGGACTAAAAGATGGAGCTGGGAAAAGCAATCTATCACCTTTGGGTGATTCACAGGTTATTCCATTTTCCTCTTCTTAGTCACACTCACTCAGACACACACGTGCATGCACGCACGCACGCACAGGCACGTGCATACACACAAAAGAACAAACATAGAGAGAAAGAGACACACACCTGCAGACGACTTATTATCGGAACCTTCCGAGGTTTATCCCCTTTCTTGTCGCTTTCCTTGCTGGCACCCTTTTTCAACTTTGCAGATGCTTCTTTGTCTTCAAAAATATATCTGAAATCGGATAAACAAAGTAAAAGATGATTTCTTCAAGCTCGGATAACTGCCAGATTATAGAACAAAAAACACTTCCATCTTCCCAATCACATACGCTTTAACATTTCTTTATAAATTTTGGTGGTAATAATGTAAATGAAGGTGGACTAGAGGGTTGTACAGATTTTTCCAAGTTCTAAGACTAGTATCTATTAGTGCTAACTTCTAAGTGACAATGCGCTCGTTAGTGGCTTTCATGCTGCTTCATAGTTGGGCCAGTGCTTGTTAGAGTCTTTCATTGTGCTTCATAGTTTCAGGCTGGCCACCGTTTTCATGCATGCATTCGGCTATTTCACTGTGTCAAAACAGTTGCCATTTGGTAGGTGTCTCAGACTTCAGCACCATTGAGGTTGTGTTTTATATGACTCTAGGTCTATTGTAAGGGATGGCCATACATGGCCATCATCAATCATGTCCTTCGGTTTTATGCAGGTCGGTCATTCTTGTATAGAGTTCTTGTAGCCCAATTTGAAGGCTAGTCGCCTTCACTCATAAGAGGTTATTGTGAAAAAAAAATTAGCATGTTTTGGGAGTTCCCACCTCAACATGCTTCGTCATGATCTTATATGTGCACTCTCACATGAGATAATATTCAAGATTGTAAAGATCTCTTCAGCAATGACAGTCACACGGGTGAGGGACATGTTCCACACCACTAGAAACATAGGAGCATAGGTACGTAGCATGGACCATGGAAGCAGGTGGTTGCAAAACACAGTTCTAGGTGTACGAAGGGAAGTTTAAAACTTAAATCTGCAGTATCTTTATAGGAAAGGTAGCTAATGGCCCAAGCCTTACAAACGGTCCATGCTTTTTTGGTACAATTTACAAAAGCACATGAGATGTGAGGTCTAAAGTATGGACAGTTGCAATTAAGCATTAAATGACCAAAGTTCTACCATGCTAAGGCATCACATATCAGAGGCCAGGCAAACAAAATCTTCTTTCATCAGTAATCTCAGTCAAGTACAATCTGCTCTCCAAATATGCTAGACTACCCAAGGTGGATAGAAGTAGAGTCAATACATGTAACCTACTGCAGCTTCACACTGGATGGACAAGCAGTGGCCGACCTCGACAAAGCAGTATTTCAGGGATCCTTTTGTACACCTGGTAGTGTACGGTTTGGTCTAGCGACCACAATACATGGATATATACGTGCTGCATCCTATGCACTTAAGCAGCCTAAAGTCTCATCACATTTATTAAAGATTGGCACAGAGGGAGCAAGGATACACGTAAGGAGCAATTTGCAGGTCAAGTCAGTTCAGGTTGTGCAAAGAAGCATTTTGTACATCAATACCATGTACATTATCAAATCAGAGAGAGACACCACTATTTATTCAGAGAGGATTTTGGCCCCGAACGGTTTGACAAGTGCATCGTATACAAAAACATGATTTTGCTGATTCAGAAGACTGACATGGATGCTTTTTGACATGATATTTTATCAAATAGAAATCAATTAGTGAAAAGGGAAAAACTTAATAATATTGGCTTTCCAAGTGTCAATGGCACACATAACATAATGGAGAACCAACCTCTGCACACTACTACATGAACTTTCCATCGATGAACAAAGACCAATGTCAGGTGCAGCGGAAGGGTTTGAGGATTTAGCTCAGATCTAGTACTCCGCACAAACACAAGGTTACTTTACTGCACTTGGAAAAAAGAAACTGAACTGAACACAATGAAGGAGAGACAAAGACACAGAGAGAGAAAAGAGAGACGACATTGAATGTCGGTCCCAACCAATTGCCCAATGCTGATACAATGGTCCTAAATGCTGAGATGCTGAGATGCTGATGGATCCTTGCTAGAGATGCTGGGTACTCCGAGGCTAAGGCTGGATGCTGAAAACGCTAAGGGTTCGTAGGGCTGAAATATGAGACTTGATGGCGATAAGGGCTGAAATCTGTTATGGATGAAATACGCTGGGCTGATGAGGCTGAAAGTACTGACGATGGCTGATCTGAGGGGACGTTGATGTTTTTGGGCATGGAGGAGAAACGCTGATGCTTGCTGATGGCTGAAACACTGAAGTGCTGAAAATGCTGGGTACTGATGCTGTGGGTACATGTGCTGCGGGTACTGAGGGTACTGCTTGTTGCTGATCCTTTTTTGTCTGAAGAGAACCCCCAGGTCACTTATTATACTCCTAAAAGGCTAGGTCGAGCAGTGCATTAGAGACAAAGTCACATGGGACCTGGGGATGGGAGGGTTTTTGGGAGAGACGGGATGGAGGACATGGGACGGGAAGGGGGGACGAGATGGGGGAGGGGTCCCTAACATGGGACGCAGAGGGGACGCATCCCGGGACATGGGTCCCCGGTGATAGGGCAGGACGCGGGCAGGGGACAGCAAGTTTGAATTTTGATAGGGAACAGGGTCCCATCTATGCCAATGTTGCCCGCTAGACTCTACTAATCCACTCTTCACTTGTACATCATTACTTTTTACCCTTCGAGTATGATGAATGATCACAATTTCTCCTCGTCAATGTGCACAGTGCACGTGCGCCACACGCTTACCACATGTCATATTTTGGTATTATGACCACAAAACCCACGTTTTCTTTGCACTTGTGCTTGTATTGTTGTCTAGTATATGCTTTTTAAACACGCGTCCCTTGGCCCGTCCCCTGTTTTGCCACGTCCGCGAGACCCATCCCCGTTCCCATGTGACTATGATTAGAGAGCCTCCACAACCTTCACAAAATAAAGCTAGCTGTCACTTATTAATAACTTAAGAGACTATTCCTATGCCTATATTCTGGACTGACTGTACTGTGCAAGAGAGGGTATGCAACTATAACCTACCTGAACATGCACGTCCTTCTAGAGGTTCGCAAAGTGTCACGCTAGTCCTAAGCTAAACTACGACTGACACTAGACTGTAGCAAAAGCTTGTCCACGTGGCTCAACTGCAGTGCGCACATGACATCCCCCCTGTTAAAGGTGAGACAACTGCCGAACTTCTACCTATGGATACTTTCTGTACTTCTGATGTTGAATGCTTGTGGATACATAAGCCATGAAAACTCCTCCAAACTTGATGATATTGCAGATGTAGGTACTGCGACGATGTAACCATGACCATACGAGTTACTAGGTAGCCTTACTATTGTCGCAGAATACCAGCCTTGATGCCGACTCTGCCTTGCGAGCAAGTACTACCACTCAAATAGTCCTTTCGTGAAAACATTGCGGGTGAAGATGAAAGGTAAGGGTGCTCGGAGGTATTTCCGATGGTTGCTACATGCGAATGCGAATGCGAATGCAAATGCAAAAGAAGGTTAGGGATCCTTTCTCCAACTCCTTCCGTATCCGCATACAAGGCAAGAAAATCTTGCTATTCAAGATTTGGATTTTCGTGTATTCAATGTTGATCTTCGTTCAAAGACATAGCGATGAAGATGGGAGCGCGCCCAATGTGGGATGGACTAAGGGTGGAAGTGGCTAATAAGTTAGAGGCAGGGACGCGAAGCTTCTTTGAGGGGAAAACACTCAAAGAGGTTCTTTGGGTTCTTGGTTCTGCTTGGGTTCTTGGTTCTTTCCTTGAGTTTGCGAAACCGAAGCACTCACAGAGCTCTGATACCAATCTCAGGTGCAGCGGAAGGGTTTGAGGATTTAGCTCGGATCTAGTACTCCGCACAAACACAAGGTGACTTTACTTCACTTGGAAAAGAGGAATTGAACTGAACACAATGAAAAGGGGGGGGGGGGGGGAGAGAGAGAGAGAGAGAGAGAGAGAGAGAGAGAGACGACTTTGCACGTCGGGTCCCAACCAATTGCCCAATGTTGATGCAATGGTCCTGAATGCTGAGATGCTGATGGATACTTGCTAGAGATGCTTGGTGCTGCGAGACTAAGGCTCGATGCTAAAAACGCTAAGGGTTCATAGGGCTGAAATCTGAGACTTGATGGCGATAAGGGCTGAAATCTGTTATGGCAGAAAAAGTTGGGCTGATGAGGCTGAAAGTACTAACGATGGCTGATCTGAGGGATTGTTGATGGTTCTGGGCGTTGTTGGGAAACAAACAAACTGGAACACCTCTATAGCGATGTCACCCAAGAGCGCTGAAAGAGCACTACAAGAACACCAAAAGCTTTGGGGAATCCCTTTGAAACACTAGAAATCCAACAAGAGTAGTCCTCTTGGGAATTTACTAGCCGTCGCCCAGGACTATGTCACATTGGAGCAAAACCCTATCAAAGCACGGATTTTCAGCACTTGCCGACCAATGGACAAGAAGACAAGGGCGTTCCCATTCACAATTGAACATCACAAACCCACAACTTCAACATCAATTCCACAATTCAAAGATACATGCCCTCCCAATCTGTCTGCACACAATTTGCTATGAGGCTGCCATAGCCATAACCCTGCAGAGAGCTAGTCGTAACTTGAAGAGCGCAACTCCAATTTGGGGCAGTTTAAAGCTTGAGAGAAAGCTTGAAAAATGACTAGCGAGAAAGCTGAAGATGACCAAAATTGAATCTACATGCCGCTATATGCAAAACCGACGTGAACAAAGAATTGTCCCGACACGACTACATGTAGAGTAGGAAAGGGGGGGGGGGGGGGGGGGGGGGGGGGGGGGGGGGGGGGCAAAAACTGCAACAGAAACCATCAAGGAAGCACAACAAGCTCAAACCTATAATTTTTTGGAGTTTGACTGGACTTTTTTAAGTTTTTTTTTTTTTTCCGAGAAAAAGATCCTTCTAGTAGTTACTGAAACTGTCCATAGGGCTACATAGTACCACCACCTCAAGAGAGGGCTATAACAACCATGGTGGGAGACTCTCCCAGTGAAAAAACCAGCATATGTACAATGGGGCTAAATCAAGAAATGGGGGGAGGGAAAAGCCACACAGGTGGTCGGTAATGCCATCAGAGTACACCCTGGACCATGGTGTAGAAAGGCCAAGGACTCCAGAGTCGAAGGAAAGCCTCTCTGCGCTCCCGCATGCGGTCGGAGCTACCCTATAGTCCCTCGAATTGTCCTCTGAGAGTGTGGATCAGCTCTAGCCAGAAGTCACGAACAATCTCTACTGGTGGCACGGGGCGAGCCTCAAAGATGCGGAAGCAGCGGGCCCGCCAGATGAACCAGAATGCCAGGCCACTGATGAGCTCCCAACACTCCTCTCTCTCACTGCACCACTCCTGTGGAGTAAGCTCTGTAGCAGGCTAGAGTGTAGGTCGCCCCTCCTGCATCACTATCATCCTGCAGGTGGAAGATAGCTCAAACTGAAGTGCCGGGCCTGAGAGGGTGGACCAAGCCGCTGCTCCCCAAGTGTACTGTCGAGCCGTAGAGAGAGCAGGCATGAGCCGAAGAACTCGTAGCCACACCTGCTGGGCCGAGGGACAGTCCCAAAGACAGTGGCGCTGACTCTCCACAAGGTGGTCACAAGCTGCACATGCGACCAAGAGACCACTATGCACTAGCCAGCTCCCGACTGCTGTAGCTCTGTGTGCGACCAACCACTGAAACAAGGTGACTCGCCTCGGCTGTCTGGAGTCCCACAGCCTCTCCCAAAAAACTGTCAAGAACTCAGCTGTGAGCCCCTCCTCCTGCCAATGGGGTGTTGCAGCGGGGCGAGCCTCTCTCTGTGTTGCTAGTATGTGACGTCCCAGTCGAACAGTGTACTGAAAGAACGTGGACTTTTTTAAGTTTGTATAGAATTTTTAGTTATATACAAGTCTCACTTCCAAAAACTCACTTACGAGCACTTACAGTAGGCAGACAGCTAGCGCTATACTAGTGACTTGCCCTGCATGTACATGTGCTTGCAAAAGCAATCATAAAAACCCAAAAGAACATGTCCAAAACACTCTAATGAAAGTCTATCTCAAACCCACATGTACAATTTTTACAAAAAATGGGGTTCTCCAAACGCGCGCAACATAGTTTGCCAACCCCTGAGTCTGCTAGAGCATTCATGCTCAGCAGTAGCATAAAATCAAAAGGCCATACAACATAAGCACAAAATGCATGAAGAAACACCAGCCATATCAATTCTCTCACTCCCAATATCAAAGCATAAACCATATGTAGAATCCAAATTCTCGTTAAGCATAAAGTACTCTCAATAGATACCACATAGAGACACCCTTTCATTACTAAAGCATGCAAGGAATCTTTTAACATTTCATCCAAAATGTGTTCAACTTTTAACTCAGTCATTTTCATATCCTCTTTCATATTCATCTCCTTATCTACACGCTTGACTAAGCATCCATCCACCAATTCAACCACACCATGCTTGATGGGTAAGCCACCCTTCATACATAACTTCGGCTCCTTAACAAGAGAATCAAGCAAGGTAGCATCAACCATATTCACATGAGGCATAAAAAGAGCATCTTCATCATTTTCCATATCCTCTATAACCTCAATATTCTCTTTATCAATCGAGGGATGGCCACATACATCACTACAAATGCAATCATAAGAGTCCTCATGGACAGTCTCCTCATCAATTTGGTCCACAACATGCTCAACAACATCATCATTTAGTGGAAAAGACTCAACAATAGCATGCATTTGAGAGATCTCATTCACTTCGATATAAGTATCCTCATTGACTTGCAAATCATTCTCAACTACTTCACATAAAGGAGAGGGATACCCAACATCCACTTTCACATCACCCACATGCTCATCTTTCACATTGGACACATCAACAATGACATCTACAACTTGATTCTCATCATGATCATTCTTTAAGACTTCACTAATTGCATCCTTTTCCTTCTCATTAACTTTCACATTGGTAGAAACATCACCTTTGGCATGTAAAGCACCATTAAGTGGCATAAACAACAAGGATGGCATAATGAGAGCATTCTTCTTAGCCTCTTTCTCCTTAGTACATGCTTGATTCTTTTTCTCAAGAGAACCATCATGATATAATACTACACTAGAGGCACTCTTTTTACCTACATCAATGCATAGAGAAACCTTTGGCTCCACATCACCCTGCAATCCAAGCTCTTGCATTCTCTCTTAACTTCCATTCGCAATCCGTACTGCATCCTCAAATGTTAAGAGGCATTTTAAGCTCAACCTTTAACTTCTGATGAGCGCGCGACGGTGTGTGCAAGTGAGAGCACGCGAAGATGTGCAGGTCTTGAGGCTTGGAGCGGAGGCACTGTGCTACAGAAGGGAAGCGCTAGCAGAACGAAAAGGGAGAGAGAGAGAGCTCACGTTTTTGAGGAAAACTCAATAAGTGAGTTTTGGGTTTTCCCACTTTTATTATAAATGACCTTTAAAAAATGTGTCCAGGTTCATATTGAACCTGGACAAAGTATAAAAATGTACAAAAAGGGGTTATTTAGGCCTTTAACCCAACAACCTCCCACTTAAAAGGCATAAATGACGCCTTTAAGTTAACCAACTCCCACCATTTGTATGCAATGCTCATGTTGAGCCTAAGCAAGACTCTTGGTGAGAACTTCCGCAGGGTTATCCTGTGTATGGATCTTAGTCAAGCTGACTAGACTATCCTCCAATACCTGTCGTATGAAGTGGTACCGCACATCTATGTGTTTGATACGCGCATGAAACATGTCATTTTTTACTAAATAGACAGCACTTTGGCTATCACAACCCAACAAGGGTGTATGAGCAAGCATGCCAAGTTCTTTTGCAAGTCTCCCCAACCAAATGGCCTCTTTTGAAGCCTCTGTGGCTGAATATATTCAGCCTCAGTAGTACTCAATGCCACAATTTTCTATAACCTAGAACACCAATAGACTGCACCACCAGCAATGGCAAATACATATCCACTGGTAGATTTCCTGGTATCCATGTCACCTACCATGTCTGCATCACAATATCCTTGCAACTTTAAGTCACTTTTGCCATAACAGATACGCTTTGATTGTGTACCTTTCAAATATCTCAGAATGCATTTGACAGCTTCCCAATGCGCTTTGCCAGGATTCGACATGTATAGACTAACAACTCCCACTGCATAAGCAATGTCGGGACGAGTGGCAACCATAGCATACATAAGAGAACCACAAGCTGATGGATAAGGGATTCCCTTCATTGCTTTCAAGGCCACCTCATCCTTTGGGCAATATGCTTTGCTAAGCTTAGTGTATGGAGGTAAAGGTACTCCAAGAGGCTTAACATCAGCCATATTAAACTTGTCAAGTACTTTTGTAATTCACCTTTCTTGAGATAAAAACAGCAATTTCAGCTTTCTATCTCTTTTAATACGCATGTCCAAAATATGCTCTGCATCACCCAAATCCTTCATAGCAAATGTTGAATTTAGCTTACGTTTCAGAGCATCAAGACTAGTCTTATGTTTCCCGGCAAGCAACATGTCATCAACATAGAGAACAAGTATGATGGGACTACCATCTTCATCCCTTTTCGTGTACAAACAATGATCTGGATGGCTGTGTTTAAAGCCTTGAGACAGCATAAAAGTGTCAAACTTCTTATACCACTGCCGTGATGATCGTCTCAAACCATACAAAGCCCTTTTCAATTTGCATACAAGTTCCTCACGTGTAGGAACTACAAAACCTTCAGGTTGTTTCATGTATATGTCCTCTTCAATGTCACCGTGCAAAAACGTTGTCTTTACATCCATTTGATTCAATTCCAAATCAAGCACCGCAACAAGAGCAAAAAGGACACGTAAAGTTGTAAGCTTTACAACGGGAGAAAAGATTTCTTGAAAATCAATTCCTTCTTTCTGTGCATATCCTTTTGCAACCAATCTTGCCTTGTACTTGGGTTTTTCATCCACAATCTTAATCTTGTATACACATTTGTTAGAAAGAGTCTTTCTCCCTTTAGGCAATGGCACAAGATCCCAAGTATCATTTGCATACAAGGATTTCATTTCCTCTTGCATTGCAAGCTCCCACTTACTGCTTGACTCACATGTCTTTGCCTCTTTATATGTAAGAGGCTCTCCCTCATCTATCAACATAATGTAATGCAAAGAGGGATCATATCTACTCACAGTCCGTCTTGGACGAGTAGACCGCCTCACCCAATGATCCACATTATCCGGTAATGGGTCTACATCAGGTGGCATAATAAAATCATCAACAATGGGCTGCTATACATCATTTTCAGCACCATTTTCAGCATTGTTTCGTAGCTGCAAATGCCCTTCAGGAGCCTCAATTTGCTGTCCAACATCATCTGGCTCAAACACCACTGGATCATCTACATTTTCAACCATATGTGGTGTATCTTGAGGGTCAAAAATAGGCCTAACAGGTGGCTGGTCATGCTGAAATTTGACCCTTTTATGGTCATGTTTTAAGGCACAATTGTTTTGAAGCAACCTTGCCTCATTAAAAACAACATCCCGGCTGCGTACAACCCTTTTGAGTTGAGGTAACCAAATCCTGTAACCCATTTCGCCTTCTTCACCATATCCCATGAAGAGGCCTTTAATGGACTTCGCATCTAGTTTGCTCCTCAACTCACGTCTAACATGCACAAAAGCTTCGCAACCAAAAATGCGTAAGTGATCATATGAAGCAGGCTTGCCACACCAAACCTCTTCAGGGATGTCACCTTTCAAAGACGTGTGAGGGGATCGATTGCATATATGCACTGCAGTTTTCAAAGCTTCTCCCCAAAATCCATGAGAGAGATTAGCTGTGGACAGCATGCATCGCACCCTCTCACAAAGTGTCCTATTGTATATTTCAGCCACACTATTAGATAAGGGGCTGTAAGGCACAGTAAGCTCCCTCTTAATGCCCAAATTTTCACAAAATTTGTTAAATTTAGCACTTGTGAACCCCCCCCCCCCCAATTGTCCGTGCGCAAGCATTTTAGCTTTCTACTTGTTTGGGTGGTCACAAATGCATGAAATCTCTTAAACGCAGCAAAGGCTTCATCCTTAGATTTAAGCAAATAAACCCAAATTTTTCTAGAATGATCATCAACAAAGGAGACAAAATAGCATGCACCTCCCATAGACTTAGCAGGCATGCTACATACATCAAAATGTACAAGATCAAACACACAAGATTTACGAGAGACACTGGAGTAATAAGAACGCTTTACTTACTTGCCATATTGACATTCATTACAAAAGTCAAGCTTTGTGTCTTCAGCATCAAGCTTGTTCAAAGTACAAAGTTTCGAAAGGCTCTTTTGGCTCATATGGCCAAGCCTCTTGTGCCACAACTCCATGTGAGAGTTAATTTCAGCCAATGCAATAAACTTGCCCAACACGGCCTTTCCATGCATGCAGTACAGTGTCCCTTTCTTTGTGCCCTTTACTATCAGCCTTGAGCCTTTAGTCATTTTCCATGATCCTCTCTCAAACAAGATGCTGTAACCATGCATATCCATCTGACCAACAGAAAGTAGACTCTTCTTGATTCCCGGCACATATCTAACATCATGCAAGACAAGCTCATTTGTGCCATCTATGGAGAGATGCTGTAAGAGACTTGGACACTCCAAGTAGGGAATCAATCACGACAGCACCAAATAACCACTTCAAACAATTCACAGATCACAATAGATTTGCACTGGCCCGGCGGAGTTCCATGCCTAGAGATATTGGCCCCAGAGACTGGCGCCCCTTTCGATATTTCTTTTGTATTAATCAATCATCAAAATACAAGAGAACGGTTAGGGTTTCACTCTCAGACTCTGCGTCCAGATGCTCTGAGAAGTGAAGCCCTCACCACTTATTTAAAGATACAAGGGATGCCCAAAAGCAGAGCCCCAAATGCTTTTAAAATAAAAAGCATCAGTTCTCTCTCTCTCTTAGAGAGTCTTTTCTCTTTGTTTATAAAAAAAGCAAAATTCGCGTCGCTCGTTTTTTTTTTTTTTTTTTAGCCTCCGCGATTTTCGGAAATTAGGGTTTTTGGCAAAAATTAGGGTTTGCAAGAATTTTAGGGTTTCTGGCAGAAATTAGGGTTTCTGCTGTCCACCACGTCATCACTTTGTGACATACCCCCCTCTTGACAGCATTGTAATCGACCGCGATTACACCTGCAAAACCGAGAAAAGCCATAAACCGTCTTAGCAGACACTGACTGTTAGTACCTACCTACTAGGAACACACATCTAGCACATGTACAAAATCGACAGTCACATCAGTGCACATCACAGGACATCACATAACATTCAACATTCATTCAGATCTTAGACCATGATTTATCGGCAATGTAGCTAGCAATCACATCTAGATCCAATCAGGACCTCATCGATGTCCGATTGACTAACCCTATTGCAACCATGTCTATTCGAGATCAATCAGACCAAAATGCTGCAGTCATTTCGTCTATCAGTTCCTGCACTCACAAGAAGTCAAGAACAAATCTGTATCATTATCAGGAATTCCATTTCATAAAGTCATCCAGCAGAATACTGTCAGCTCTTAGTATCCCTGAAGCTCAAAGAGACATGAGTGACTTTAGTATCAAAATCGAGGCATCTGTTGATAAGGGAGCGGAGTGACTCCCCTTTTGTGCATCCCACTGCACCAGATCTTCCGCCAAGCTGAATTCTGGGTTCCGTTTGGAGTAGACTATGCTAAACCAAAACATCGAGGTAAAGTTTCACAATCCGAGGAGTATCTGCTAGGTCCTCCTCCTCCATCCACTTCGCATCAAATGCAGGAAAGTTCTTGAACTTAACCAAGAACCGCCTTCGGACTTTACCTTCCTTCGTATCCATATGTGCCAACATCTGTACAAAAACAAGGGTCTTCTCGTTTTCTTCCACTACGGGTTGCTCATCAGGCTCCCCATCATCAGGCACATCACCCTTAACAAGTTTCAACAGACTCACATGCAATGCACTGAGAATCCTCCAAGTATCTCGCAGTTTCAATCGGAAGGAGACATCATTTATCTTGTGAGTGATCTGGAAAGGTCCGTAGTATCGCATACTAAGCTTTGGAAAAAGCCTCTCCTTTCCCTTTTTCTTTCTTAGGCGTGCCATCTCAAAACGTAAGAGCACCCAATCATCCTCCTTAGTTTCAAGTCGCGACGATGGCGATCCGCTGCCTTTCTCTGTTGTTCTTGAGACTTCTGCAAAGTCTCGCGAACCTTGGCAAAAGCCGTATCCAAATCTCGCGAATATTCATCCGCTTCAAATATCTAATCTTTCGTGCTCAGGAAGAATGAAACCTTCGCAGCACTTTCAACAATCTCACATGGCGTCTTCCCCGTTGAAGAGTGTATCGTGTTATTGTAGGCAAATTCCACCAAAGGTAAGTTCTTTTCGCATTGAGTCTTCTGATCCGAGATACAAGACTTCAATAAATCTAAAACCACTGAATTCGCAATCTCAGATTGCCCGTCAGTCTGCAAGTGGAACGATGACGAGAACTGCAACCGCGTGCCAATGTTCTCCCAAATTGCCTTCCAAAACAAACTCATATATCTGGGGTCTCTGTCGGAGACAATCGTCTCAGAAGTGCCATGTAATCGGAAAATCATCGTGATCATTTTATGTAATCGGGAGATCAAAAATGAAATCCATTTCAATACTCTCCCAGCGGGGGGTGGGTATGGGTAAGGGTGTAACAAACCCTATGCCTTATGCCTGTCAAACTTGACCTGCTAGCATACTACGCACAACTCTTCCACGTCCTTTTTGAGTCACGGCCAAAAGAAGTATCTCTCTACCCCTTTCATGGTGGTAGCTATGCCGCGGTGACCCGTAAAAGGTGGACAGTGGCATTCAGTCATAACCTTTTCCCTCAACGGCTGTGTAACGCACAACATAGTCTTTTTCATCAAGTAGCCTTCCCGAAGGGAGTATCCAGCTATTGTCTCCCCATCCCGTATCAGTGTGAAAATATATGCAAAATCTGTATCTGTGGCATACTCATCGACCATATCCTCGAAGCTCCTATGATGTATTGCGGAAATAGCTAGATCCAACGGTTTCCGAGAAAAAGCATCTGTCACGACATTCTTCTGTCCCTGCACATGGACAATCTGAAAGTGGAACTGTGACAAGATGTTCGCCCACCCCATCTGCTTTTCCGAAAGCTGCTTCAGTGACAAGAAGTAGCGCAAACTCCGATGGTCTCTAAAGATAGTAAAATCCGCTCCGAGTAGGTAATGCCGCCAATGAGTAAGAGCATGGATAACCGCCAAAAGCTCTTTCTCATAAATCTGTGTTGTCATCTCCGGCCTAGAGAACAAACGGCTCTTGTAAGCTATGACATGGCCTTCTTGCATCAACACCGCACCCAGACTACGACCACAAGCATCACAATATACTTTGAATGACTTCTGCAAGTCCGGCAAAGTCAAAATAGGTCCCGTAGTCAATTTCTCTTTCAATGTCTGAAAGGCAGTCACGTCTGTGGGTCCCCACGAAAAAGGTACTCCTTTCTGTGTCAAGGTATGCAAAGGGGAAGCAACCTCTGCAAACTTTCGTATGAACCGCCTGTAGTACGAACACAGTCCCAAAAAGCTTCTAACTTCATGGACATTCCTCAAATCGGGCCAATCACAGATAGTCTCTATCTTGGCTGGGTCCATTTGCACTCCTGCTGCTACTGACACAATGTGTCCCAAAAAGTGTATCTCTGGTAGGAACAATTCACTTTTCTTTGCATTAATCACTAACGTGTGATCTCGTAATGCCTAAAAGACTTGAAGCAGATGATCTCTGTGTTCTGCCTCATTCTTGGAGAAAACAATGATGTCGTCAAAGAAAGTGCCAACAAATAGCCTGTACTCTCGAAAAATCCTGTCCATCATCCCGTTAAATGTCGCAGGAGCATTGGTTAAGGCAAAAGGCATCACCAAAAACTCATATAACCCAAAAGTCGTCCGAAAAGCTGTCTTGTAGACATCTCCTGGCGCTATCCTGATCTGATGATATCCACTCTTCAAGTCAATCCTGCTAAAGCACGAGGATTCCTGTAACCTGTCGAGTATATCATCGATCCTACGAATCGGAAATCTGTTCTTGATGGTGATTCTGTTGAGAGCGCTATAATCGATGCACATTCTCCAAGAACCGTCTTTCTTCAAAACCAACAACACTAGAGAGCAATACGGTGAAGTACTAGGCTGGACAAGACCCTGTTCCAAGAGGTCTTTCACTAGGTTCATAATCTTTTCATTCTGTACTCGGCTCACACGGTAAGGTGGCGGACTCGGTGGCGCACTTCCAGGTATCAGATCAATGGTTTGATCTCCAGGCCCTCTGAAAAGCAATCGACATGAGTGTGGAGTAAAATCTTGGCGTTCTTTTGATCATGTCAAAACATATTCAACCTTTATCCATCGTTCAGTTCTCTCCCAAAAGAATGAGTAAGAAACTGAAGTTCATCAAGTACAATCTCTAAGCCCTTCATTTATCAAAGTCGCTTTCTCGGCCCGATAGTCAACCACGGCGTAGTTCTTGTGGTACCAAGGGATCCTGAGTAGAACGTCACTCGCGTGCCTTGAACACCCCTGTCATTGCAAACGAAGTTTGCCAATGCTCAGTGTAATGGCAACATCCCATCCGGGTGCCAGTCGAACTACCTCCGCCTGTGGCGTCAGTCTGTCGGACGTAATTCCAAATCGAGCCGCCAATTCCAAGTGAAAAGAAGTTGGCCTTGGCTCCTTCAAAAGAGCTTCCTAATCCTTCACTTTGCCCCAAAAGCGGCAAAGTTTGTACTTTCATTCATTAGATTCGGTGCAGGTCCCACGCCATGTGGTACCAGTTCTGCTTTTCTATCTGCCTTTTCTGCCACATTCCTCAGCTGCTCTCGAACTCTCAGGCTTGTCGTCATCTTTATCATTCTGTTCTTTCTGTGCCTTTTTAGGGCACTTCGCGGAGATATGTCCATGTTCCCCGCATCCAAAGCACTTCCCCTCTCTGATGAAGCGAGCTCTCTCCTCAGGAGTAAGCTTGGGTCGTGCATCCTTTTTCTCTGGGTTGCTCTTTTTCTTTCTACTTTCATTCCCAGAAGTCTGTTCGGCTCGTTGTGTCATGGCCTTATCTGTGGGGTAGGTCAAACTGCCAGAGTGAATGGCAAAGCCCCGCTTCGCATAACTCATCAACTCCTAAATAGAAGTTGACTTCTATTCCACGCAGTGATCTCGGATCTCTGTAGGTAGACCCAAGGTAAACCGCTCAATCTGTTCTCTGAACGAGATCTTCTTGAATGAAGAGGCGAGTAGAAAAGAGCTCCAGAATCTTTCACAATAAGCATTGATTGTGTCTTTCTTGGTCATCAAAGATGGTTCCAAGCAGCTCGTACATCTCGTTCATATTGTTGCGTCAACCAAGAAGAAATAAAAAGCTTCTTATATTTCAGCCATTTAACTGGCGCAGTCTTGTTTAAAAGAAGCGTGGACCACCAAGTACGAGCATTCCTCTTAAAGTAAGAGACAGCTCTCCGAATCTTGGAGTGCTCTGAATAGCATCCTCCCGCGAAAGGGATGTCAAACTGTTGTATAAAAGACAAAGCCTTCGAAGCATCTGAGTATCCTGAAAAAGAATCAAACTTGATCGAGTGGCCACCTTCCTGAAACTCTCGGACTTTCTTGCTTTTATCTTCGAGAAAGTCATACTGGTTAGCTTTGTAAAAAAAATTCTTCTTGTTCGCATAAAAGTTTCCGTCATCGGAATTTGAGCTGTCTGTAGAGGAGTTCTCAGTAGAACTGTCAGTCTCTGGGCGAGATGTAGCCTTCTTTTGCCTTTTTCTTGCCCTTTTCGAAGCTTTGTTTCTTGCTTTGCTTTTTTTTGCTTTTTCTGTCTTCTTCGCTCGAGTCTGAAGAGCTAGAAGAATTGTCAGAAGAAGAAGAAGAATTGGGTAAGCCTTCAAACTTGACATGCTTCTTCTGTTTCTTTGCCTTGTCGAATGTCGACCGACGACCCAAATATCCCGGAAAGTCAGTGCCTTTCTTTTGCTTTTTACCGTGCTTTTTGTCTTTCTTTTGCACGTCGAAAAGTTGAGCAATCCGTGCATCAACCACGTTCTCCAGTTCCTTCTCTGTATATTTCTTGGAGGCGAAAGGTTTCTTGAGAGCAGGTTTCGGGAGTGCTGTTGTGGTTCTTTGCCACTCCGTGTGTACCTCTTCCAAAGAGGTCTGGTTCATATATTTTGCCATCTTCGGGTCCTTGGCAAAATTGAGCATCATCTTTGTTACATCGACGATCAATTGGCGACGCTCCATCTCTCGCCGCTCTGCCCGAGTAGGCCGAGACGGGCCATACTCTCTGCCGGAATCTTCGTTGTGATCCCTGTCCGCATCTCCACATGCAGAGGGAGTCGACTGATCCTTGCGTGAAGCCATAGGTGCCGCGGAAAAAAAAATTGGGGATCGGATTTCCCGTAGAAGAGAAATTGGTCGTGCTCTGATACCACTATAACAGACTTGGACACTCCAAGTCAAGAATCAATCACGACAGCACCAAATAACCACTTCAAACGATTCACAGATCACAATAGATTTGCACTGGCCCGGCGGAGTTCCGTGCCTAGAGATATTGGCCCCAAAGACTGGCGCCCCTTTCGGTATTTCTTTTTGTATTAATCAATCATCAAAGTACAAGAGAGCAGTTAGGGTTTCACTCTCAGACTCTGCATCCAGATGCTCTGAGAAGTGAAGCCCTCGCCACTTATTTAAAGATACAAGGGATTCCCAAAAGCAAAGCCCCAAAAGCTTTTAAAATAAAAAGCATCGGTTCTCTCTCTCTCTTAGAGAGTCTTTTCTCTTCTTTTTTTTTTAAAGCAAAATTCGCGTCGCTCATCATTTTTATTTTTATTTTTTAAAAATTTATTTTTTTAGCCTCCGCGATTTCCGAAAAATAGGGTTTCAGGCAAAAATTAGGGTTTCTGCTATCCGCCACATCATCACTTTGTGACAGATGCACAGTGCCAATACCCTCAATGGAACATGCATGATTGTTTCGAAGGTATACGTGGCCACGCTTCCTCTGGAGAACGTGGTTGATACACGGATTGCTTTGCTTTTTGACGCGCAAAAGAAAGCCAAAAAGCACGGCAAAAAGTAGAAGAAAAGCACTGACTTTCCAGGTTATTTGCGTCGTCAGTCAACTTTTGACAAGGCAAAGAAACAGAAGAAGCATGTCAAGTTTGAAGGCTTACTCAGTTCTTCTTCTTCTTCTGACAGTTCTTCTAGCTCTTCAGACTCGAGCGAAGAAGACAGAAAAAGCAAAAAGCGAAGCAAGACACAAAGCTTCAGAAAGGGCAAGAAAAAGGCAAAGAAGGCTACATCTCGCTCAGAGACTAATAGTTCTACCGAGGACTTGTCTACAGACAGCTCAGATTTCGATGACAGAAAGTTTTATGCGAACAAGAAGAATTTTTACAAAGCTAACCAGTATGACTTTCTCGAAGATAAAAGCAAGAAAGTCCGAGAGTTTAAGGAAGGTGGCCACTCGATCAAGTTTGATACTTTTTCAGGATACTCAGATGCTTCGAAGGCTTTGTCTTTTATACAACAGTTTGACATTGCTTTCGCGGGAGGACGCTATTCAGAGCACTCCAAGATTCGGAGAGCTGCCTCTTACTTTAAGAGGAATGCTCGTACTTGGTGATCCACGCTTCTTTTAAACAAGACTGTGCCAGTTAAATGGATGAAATATAAGAAGCTTTTTATTTCTTCTTGGTTGACACAAGAATATGAACGAGATATACGAGCTGCTTGGAACCATCTTCGGATGACCAAGAAAGATACAATCAATGCTTATTGTGAAAGAACCTACAGAGATCCGAGATCACTGCTTGGAACAAAAGTCAGCTTCTATTCAGGAGTTGATGAGTCATGCGAAGCGGGGCTTTGCCATTCACTCTGACAGTCTGACCTATCCCACAGATGAGGCCATGACACAACGAACCGAACAGACTTCTGGGAATGAAAGTAGAAAGAAAAAATAGCAACCCAGAGAAAAAGGATGCACCACCCAAGCTTACTCCTGAGGAGAGAGCTCGCTTCATTAGAGAGGGGAAGTGCTTTGGATGCGGGGAACATGGACATATCTCCGCGAAGTGCCCTAAAAAGGCACAGAAAGAACAGAATGATAAAGATGACGACAGGCCTGAGAGTTCGAGAGCAGCTGAGGAATGTGGCAGAAAAGGCAGATAGAATCACCATCAAGGACAGATTTCCGATTCCTAGGATCGATGATATACTCGACAGGTTACAGGGATCCTCGTGCTTTAGCAGGATTGACTTAAAGAGTGGATATCATCAAATCAGGATAGCGCCGAGAGATGTCTACAAGACAGCTTTTCGGACGACTTTTGGGTTATTTGAGTTTTTGGTGATGCCTTTTGGCTTAACCAATGCTCCTACGACATTTAACCGGATGATGGACAGGATTTTTCGAGAGTACAGGCTTTTTGTTGGCACTTTCTTTGACGACATCATTGTTTTCTCCAAGAATGAGGCAGAACACAGAGATCATCTGCTTCAAGTCTTTCAGGCATTACACGATCACACGTTAGTGATTAATGCAAAGAAAAGTGAATTTTTCCTACCAGAGATACACTTTTTGGGACACATTGTGTCAGTAGTAGGATGCAAAGGGACCCGGCCAAGATAGAGACTATCTGTGATTGGCCCGATTTGAGGAATGTCCATGAAGTTAGAAGCTTTTTGGGACTGTGTTCGTACTACAGGCGGTTCATACGAAAGTTTGCAGAGGTTGCTTCCCCTTTGCATACCTTGACACAGAAAGGAGTACCTTTTTCGTCGGGACCCACAGACGTGACTGCCTTTCGGACATTGAAAGAGAAATTGACTACGGGACCTATTTTGACTTTGCCGGACTTGCAGAAGTCATTGGAAGTATATTGTGATGCTTGTGGTCATAGTCTGGGTACGGTGTTGATGCACGAAGGCCATGTCATAGCTTACGAGAGCCGTTTGTTCTCTAGGCCGGAGATGACAACACAGATTTATGAGAAAGAGCTTTTGGCGGTTATCCATGCTCTTACTCAGTGGCGGCATTACCTACTCGGAGCGGATTTTACTGTCTTTAGAGACCATCAGAGTTTGCGCTACTTCTTGTCACTGAAGCAGCTTTCGGAAAAGCAGATGCGGTGGGCGAACATCTTGTCACAGTTCCACTTCCAGATTGTCCATGTGCAGGGACAGAAGAATGTGGTGGCAGATGCTTTGTCTCGGAAACCGTTGGTTCTGGTTGTTTCCGCGATACATCATAGGAGCTTCGAGGATATGGTTGATCAGTATGCCACAGATACAGATTTTGCAGATATTTTCACACGGATACGGGATGGGGAGATAGTAGCTGGATACTCCCTTCGGGAAGGCTACTTGACTATGTTGTGCGTTACACAGCCGTTGAGGGAAAAGGTTATGACTGAATGCCACTGTCCACCTTTTACGGGTCACTTCGGCATTGATACCACCATGAAAGGGGTAGAGAGATACTTCTTTTGGCCGTGACTCAAAAAGGACGTGGAAGAGTTGTCCGCAATATGCCAGAATCAAGTTTGACAGGCATAAGACACAGGGATTGTTACACCCTTATCTCTCGATTACACAGAATGATCACGATGATTTTCCGATTACATGGCACGTCTGAGACGATTGTCTCCGACAGAGACCCCAGATTTATGAGTTTGTTTTGGAAGGCAATTTGGGAGAACATTGGCACGCGGTTGCAGTTCTCGTCATCGTTCTACTTGCAGACTGACAGGCAATCTGAGATTGCGAATTCAATGGTTTTAGATTTGTTGAAGTCTTGTATCTCGGATCAGAAGACTCAATGCGAAAAGAACTTACCTTTGGTGGAATTTGCCTACAATAACACGATACACTCTTCGACAAGGAAGACGCCATGTGAGATTGTTGAAAGTGCTGCGAAGGTTCGTTCATTCCTCAGCACGAAAGATTAGATATTTGAAGCGGATCTCAAAGGCAGTTCCAGTTGGGTGGCTCACGCCTCTCGAGCCAGTAGCACCCAAGTGGATGGGCCTTCACAGGACTGGGGGTTCTCATCTCACTCAGGGCCTGCTCAGAGACTGTTCCATCCCTTTTCTTCGAGCTTCAGGGTGGGGGACGCTTACAGCGAGTTGCGGTAGAGGCCCCGCAGGTGGCAGAGTGTTGTTTCAAAAAATCAGAGTAGTGGGCATCTGTGGGAGGACTTGTGTCATCGATCCTGACCTAGTAGCTCTTGAGACTCGACACTAGGAGCTGTGGGCTTGGGAGTGTTGTCCACTGGCACGAGTACATTGGGATCCTGGTAAGTGGCTCTGGAGGGACCCCTTCTCTTCTGCAAACCACCCAGGTGTCCCGTTCTTTCAGTACACTGTTCGACTGGGACGTCATATACTAGCAGCACAGAGAGAGGCCCGCCCCGCTGCAACACCCCATTGGCAGGAGGAGGGTCTCACAGCTGAGTTCTTGGCAGCCTTCTGGGAGAGGTTGTGGGACTCCAGACAGCCGAGGCGAGTCACCTTGTTTCAGTGGGACTGGTCGCACACATAGCTACAGCAATTGGGAGCTGGCTAGTACATAGTGGTCTCTCAGCCGCATGTGCAGCACCCCATTGTGGTCGCACACAGAGCTACAACAGTTGGGAGCTGGCTAGTGCATAGTGGTCTCTCACCCGCTGCAGCACCCCATTGGCAGGAGGAGGGTCTCACAGTTGAGTTCTTGGCACCCTTCTGAGAGAGGTTGTGGGACTCCAGACAGCCGAGGCGAGTCACCTTGTTTCAGTGGCTGGTCGCACACAGAGCTACAGCAGTTGGGAGCTGGCTAGTGCATAGTGGTCTCTCAGTCGCATGTGCAGCTTATGACCATCTTGTGGAGAGTCAGCATCACTGTCTTTGGGACTGTCCTTCGGCCCAGCACGTGTGGCTTCGAGTTCTTCGGCTGATGCATGCTCTCTCCACGGCTCGACTGTACACTTGGGGAGCAGCGGCTTGGTCAACCCTCACGGGACTGTCCTTCGGCCCAGCACGTGTGGCTTCGAGTTCTTCGGCTGATGCATGCTCTCTCCACGGCTCGACAGTACACTTGGGGAGCAGCGGCTTGGTCAACCCTCACGGGCCCGGCACTTCAGTTTGAGCTATCTTCCACCAGCAGGATGATAGTGATGCAGGAGGGGCGACCTACACTCCAGCCTGCTACAGAGCTTACTCCACAGGAGTGGTGCAGTGAGAGAGAGGAGTGTTGGGAGCTCCTCAGTGGCCTAACACTCTGGTTCGTCTGGCGGGCCCCTTGCTTCCGCATCTTTGAGGCTCTCCCTGTGCCACCAACAGAGACTGTTCGTGATTTTTAGCTAGAGCTGATCCACACTCTCAGAGGACAGCTCGAGGGACTACAGGGCAGCTCCGACCGCATGTGGGAGCGCAAAGAGGCTTTTCTACACCATGGTCCAAGGTGTACTCCGATGGCACTACCGACGACCTGTGTGGATTTTCCCTCCCCCCATTTCTTGATTTAGCCCCATTGTACATATGCTGGTTTTTTCATTGGGAGAGTCTCCCACCATGGTTGTTGTAGCCCTCTCTTGAAGAGGTGGTTGTAGCCCTATGGGCAGTTTCAGTAACTAATAGAAGGATCTTTTTCTCAAAAAAAAAAAAAAAAAGTTGTTTTGGCGGCGGGCGGCTGGGGGGGGGGGGGGGGGGGGGGGGGGGGGGGGGGGGGGGTGGGGTGTGGGGGACTATTTTGAAAGAGGCTGCTTTCAAAAGAAAGGGCATCGAGTATTGGGCTGCGCTCTTTTAACTATGGGCGGCCAGACACCTTACAACTTTGAAAATCGTGCACAACTCAATAAAAAACTCATATGTTACCTTTATGCTCGCATACACACTTCTCAGGCGTCCCCAGACGCAATCTCATGCACAGATGCAATGTTGACATAGACCTTTCGAGGAAAAACATCTGCTTTCATGAAAAGCAACTCGCTGTTTTCAAAAGCAACCGCATTTCCTCAACTACTGATAACCCATCTTCATTCATGTGCTTGCCTCTTGCACACGACTCTTACTCAATCCAGAATCTTAGACCATAAATCATTCTCATACCAATGCTCCCGTTACCCACCTTGTGACGTACCAGAATTGTCAAAATTTGGTCACGTCCTTACCAAACTTATGGAACAAATCTTTCATGGTGCTCTAAGTCACCCATCCCATGTCACATCACATATGTTGGTTCTGAATGGTAGAATAAACCTTCCCTATTATGTCACCCATCCAATGTGATTGTATTAGAAGTACTCGTTTGAGGTGGCCCAACAGATATTTCCTTTCACAGTGCTCTAGGCATTCCCCTAGAGTGACACACTAGAATACCTCTTCCAAGATGGTCCTAGGGATATTCTGTCTTCGATGTCATCCTTTGATTGAGCAGCCGAAATATACCCTCTCTCTTATGGATCCAGCTGTTCATTTTGAAGGTAAAGTTGTTAAGCTATAGCTAATTTAGCAACAATCTCAAACAGGCACCCAAAGCTTGGTATCAAAAGATCAATAGCTATCTCATTTATATGGGTATTGAGCGTTCTCATGCCAATGATAACCTTCATGTGCCTCTCAAAGATGGTGATAATTGTATCATCATCTTGTACGTGGATGAGATCATTGTCTCAGGTTCAGAGGAGGATCTTGTTGGTTGGATGAAAACTCAACACATATCCTCCTGTGCTATGACAGATCTACATTATAAATAGTTTGGAAGAAGTGCATTTCTCTGTGATGCTAGTTTATCTATATTTCTAGATTATACAGCCAACACTGTTGCACCACATGCAAGACGTCACCACCCAAAGGAAAACATGTCGCAACAAACATGCTCGCAAGCTTGCCATTTAGGTTTTCAACATAGCTCATTATACAGCATATAGAACACCTTTCAAATAATGACCTTATGCAGAAAGCTGCAAACTAAACACCTGCCTGTGATGACGGAAAAATATAAAGTCTCTCTGATTATGGAAAGTGACCACACGCCTGCCACGAAAATTTGGCTGCTGTGGGAAAAGGGAGGCCATCATTCTGTTTATAAATTCAACACACCGCCTGCTTAGACACAGATCGCAAATCACAGCATGGGGCATCAATAAAGGCACCATGGAGAAGTTTCAAAAGACGTGTAAAACCTGCCAACCCTATGCCCTATCCTTGTTGTAAAATTATTCAAGATAAGCTCGGGTAAATGACTTGTCGGTTTTCCATGCCCCTGTTTCATGGCAGATAACATGATTAGCATCAAAAAAATTGGCAGTCAGATGAGAGCAGAAAGCGCCAGGAATCAAAATTGATAACCTTTATTTTCTTGCTGAGAACCAAACTGGAAAGCTTAAAATGTGCAGTTGGTCCCTCAGGTAGACATATTATTAGCATTCCATCTGGCAAGGGTCACACCAATGAACTTTAAAAGATAAACTGTATTTTAGTTTCTTTAATTAAATACATACTAGGGTCCTTGCGGTTATCATGAACAATGATGATAGCAGTGAAGTTCCGATTCTTTGCGTACTTGACAATCTGCCAAGGAATAAAGCAACGATCCAGTCTTAAAAGCTGTACAGATACACATAGAAATGCACAAGATAGAACCATGACAGTAGAGAAGCAACCACCTGCTTTATCTCATATGAGCCCCTTTTATAGTAATGAGCATTTGGAAGAACTTTAAGAAGTTCAGCGATAAACTTGATTGTGATCTGCAAAATGCCATAAAGAACCAATTGTTTTCACCGTAATCTTGTGACTGAGCTTGAAGAGTGCTGCAAGACTCCGATTAAGTCATACCGTTGAGCACCATCTTGAAGAAGTGATTAACAACTGCGGAGTAATTTCATGATTGAAGTGAGCACTGAACTCATCTGTTGCATCCTCAGCATGTAACTGCCATGGAAATCCTTACATTCAGATGTGCCAAAGGTGTTGCTTGTTTCATTTTAAGGATAAAATGACAATACATGTGTATACCTCCCCATCATCAGGTTGGGCAATCGTCTCATCTGCCTCTCGGGTGTTCTCGATGGTTCGTGGAGCCTTTCTGGGTGGTGGCTGCAAAGCAAAAATCAAAAGATGAATCGTAAAGATTTTTCACATCCAAATATGCAGTAATAATTACCATTGGCCACTACATTCCAGTTTAAACAGAGCTCATTGTATGTTAGGTCAACAATGTAAACTATTTGAACTGGCAATTTCATGTTGCTAACGTTGTTCCTTATGATCTCACTTAACAACAATACTTCTAAGCTATATTTTATGATTAGGAACTCCCTTCATCATCCTGACTGACTACTCCTAGAAGCTCGTATCTAGACTTCCAAATAATCCACAAGTTAACACTGCATATCATGACAAAAAAAATGCTACATATGTGGGGATCAAAAGTCATGGACCGTGGAAGGCAACATATCTAGCTGTCAGAGATTACATCATCTCCTCAGTTTCCCCCCTAGATCTAGGGAGAGAGGACTTCTTTGTGGCTGTGCCCAGCCTTGTGAGGTCCTCTGGTGTCTAGAGGTCTTGAGAATTGTCCCTTGATTGTCCAGTCTGCTAAGTGTTTGTGCCACTTACAAAGGGCACCCTATTTTTCAGTCTGGCTGCAGCCCTATATAGAAGAGAGAGGGAGCGCCCATTCTGGCAGATTGATGAGGCCTGGCAGAGCCTTGTTCAGAGATTTCCCTCAGAGGGCTTGTCCTCTCTCTCTCTCTCTCTCTCTCTCTCTCTCTCTCTCTCTCTCTCTCTCTTCAAAGCAGACACGGGACGGCCGCAAGAGCCACTCCCACAACAGAGCTCCCCCTCGTCTCACACCAGAGGCACACTGATTGACCGAGCGATTGAACTAGGGAAATCCACGCGCCCACGACTGCGAAGAACTACACAGCATCGACGGGTTCTACGACAGAAAATTCGGAGCACGCTGGCCAGGCATGCACGACGCCCGGTCAGACTACTAACCATGGAGGAAATTGATGAGATTCGCCAACAGCAGATGCTAGATCTCTTGTGATTCAGCCATCCCAACAAGCCACCCAAATTTTCCCGCTTAGTTTTATGCTTGGCTCACATCAACCAGCTTAGGCCCCCATCGTAGATATCTTTGTTTTGTAATGTTGTTAGGTTATTTTGTTACTCTGACTTTGTATAGGATCCACCACTTTGTAACTTTCGGGTCTCATAGGTCATTATGGCCTTTTGAAGACGTTAATATAACATTTCATTTCATTTCTCTCACCGGTTCACTCCACTATTGGGGTGAAGCAGGGCTGCCCGCTCTCTCCCACTCTTTTCGGTATGTATGTGGATGAGATTTCTGACTACATTGACAGCGATGGGGATAAAGGTGCTCAGTTGGCACGGACATGGATTCCAGTTTTGTTATATGCTGATGACATAGTGTTGATCTCCGAATCCCCGGAGGGAATGCAATGTCAATTGGATGCTCTGCATACGTTTGCCCACGAAAGTGGTTTGTCTGTCAACCTGGGTAAAACCAAGGTTATGGTGTTTAATACCACCCCACAGTGGATCAGGAGGTCAGCACCCACACTCACATACGGCCAGGAGACTGTGGAGTACACAGACGCTTACACTTACCTTGGAGTGGTTTTTAGCGGACCTACATTCTCACTCAGAAGAGCAGCAGAAACCAGACTTACTAGAGCCCACGCAGCATTGGGTAGATTGGAGAGGATGTGTTCGCAGGTTCAGTTTCAGGAGCCCCGGACGAAGCTCTGGCTCTTTGACACCTTGGTGGCTTCAGCATTGCTCTATGGAACCGAGATATTGGGACCTTCATTGGATCACCACGAGAGGACGGGTCGCTCAGACGGATGGGGGAACATGGAGAAACCTCTCGTCTCTATGATCTCGCGGCTCATTAGAGCCAAGGCATCAATACCACGGGCCATTATCCGAGCAGAGCTAGCGGCCCCCCCACTTGTGGTGGAGGCGCTCACCAGATCAGTCTCCTTCATAAACCGCACATGGGCACTTCCTCAAGATAGATATGCTCGCATAGCACTTGAAGCCTCTCGACAGTTAGCCATACAAGGAGATACAACATGCTGGTATGGGGAGATGACATCATGGTTTCAGGCACATGGGTTCAGCATAGACCGGCTGCCACCATTCCATTACTCATTGGATGCACCATCTCTCACCCTTACACGGTCAGAGATCACCAAGCTCATACGCCAAGACCTGACCCAGCTAGACACCAGAAGGACATGGATACAACCAGCACAGGAATTGGGCACGATGATGGCTTTTTACAAAGACCACCTTCTCCAGCTTACAGAAGATGGTTTTGTGGCGAGACCCAGATACATGGATACCCACTTGTCTCATGGGATACGATGTGCTATTGGCCAATTACGCACATCTTCTCACCAGTTGCAGATTGAGACGGGGAGATACAGCGGAGGACCAGCAAAGGACAGGACATGCCCCTTGTGTAACATGGAACCTGAGACAGAGCTACACCATACATGTCGCTGCCCCGTCTACTACGAGATACGAGGCCGCTTCCATTGCTTGTTCAGAGAAGGTTTTGGACCACTCTCAAGAGTCATGGGATACGAAGATCAGAGATGTTTGGGTTTGTTCTTGCTCGAGCTGCGCAGACACAGAGATAGCCTGATGAATGGCGAGGCTAGCCAGTCTCAAAGACGGATCACAGACTTCTTCAGAGCAGACACGAGACAGCCGCAGGAGCCACTCCCACAGCAGAGCTCCCCCTCGTCTCATACCAGAGGCACACTGATTGACCGAGAGATTGAACTGGGGAAATCCAGGCGCCCGCGACTGCGAAGAACTACACAGCATCGACGGAGGCTACGACAGAAAATTCGGAGCACGCTGGCCAGACATGCACGACGCCCGGTCAGACTACTAACCAGGGAGGAAATTGATGAGATTCGCCAACGACCGATGCTAGATCTCTTGTGATTCAGCTATCCCAACAAGCCACCCATTTTTTGCTTGGTCTTTTGCTTGGTTCACATCGATCAACTTCGGACCCCATAGTATATATCTTTGTTTTGTATTGTTGTTAGGTTATTTTGTTACTCTGACTTTGTATCAGATCCACCACTTTGTAACTTTCGGGTCTCATAGGTCATTATGGCCTTTTGAAGACGTTAATATAACATTTCATTTCTCTCTCTCTCTCTCTCTCTCTCTCTCTCTCTCTCTCTCTCTCTCTCTCTCTCTCTCTCTCTCTCTCTCTCTCTCTCTCTCTCTCTCTCTCTCTCTCTCTCGTGTAACATGCAGCTCACCCCTCCCTTTCTCCCCCTTCGCGCGTAATCTGCAGCCCACCCCTCGCATAACCTGCAGCGCACCCCCCTGTTTTCGCGTTTTTCGCGTGCGTAACCTGTAGCTCTTTCCCCACAGTACGCAACCCGCGGCGTGCCCCCCCCACCGCCCAGCTTTTCCAGCATCCCCCCCTGGCAGGTGCAGGTTTTTTCCCAAACGAGTTTATTTCCAAACGAGTTTCAAAAGGCTTTCTCAGCCCTGCAGAAAAACAATAATTGCAAGTAAAATTCAGAAATTTACAGTACAGAATTTGCAGAACTTACAGAAATTGCAGAGGTGGCAGTTGCAGAGAGCGGGAATTTGTTTTGATTTGCAAAAATTGCAGGAAAGGCAAAATGTATGCCATGTATGCGTAAAGTGGGGAAAACATGTATGCATAGTGTGGTGCGTGTAGTGCGGTCTCCTACTACCATCGCAAAATTCCCTCGTTTTTTGCGGCGACCAAGTATGAGGAAACAGAATGATAAGCTCGACCCTTTAGAGAATGCAATTCAAAAGTGCAAAGAAGAAATGACCGAAACAATTAACAAGATCAACCGCAACTTATTGGGCACAATAAAAATGCTCGACGAACGCGTGTTGGCCCAAGAAAGCAAGATAGCGACACTGGGAGATCATGTGATGGCCCAAGACGAAGAGATTGCATCACTCAAGAGGGAGCTCACAGAGGTACAATCACGAAATACACTTGAAGAGGGAGAATTGCAACCTTCAGTAATAGAAGAGCTCAACACGATCAAAAAGCAAGTGCGAGCCATCAAAGAGGGGGAAGAGCAGCACAAAGAAATGACGACCTCTTGGGTGGACGTTATTACAAAGACTCAACACAAGGCAGATGAGGTTGAGAAATGGATTGAGGTTGCCAAGAAAGGGAAAAGCAAGGAAACAACTACGTCCACATCCACCATAATTAACCTGACACTAGAAGAGGAGCAAAGAAGGCGTGCGCGCTCTCTACATGTGAGGATTTGCGGCCTTAAAGACAAAGATAATGTTGACAAAGAGGTAAAAGAACTCATGGCTTTGACGGGGGTTCATGAACCGATACATTCAAGACCTTGGAGAGTGGGCAACAAGAAAAATGGGACAAGGGAGAAACCTCAAAAGAAAGGCCACTCATCCGTCGTTTTCCCTCCATGGAAGCGAAGGAGGACTTTTTGAAGAAGAGACCAACTCTTAAGAAAACGGGCATCTTTCTCGGGGATGACCTTACCCTCCCACAGATAGCTCATATGCAAGAGGTAATGCCAGAGATTAGAGCGGCAAGGGAAAAAGGTAAGATTGCTTTTTACCGAGATGGAAGAGTGGTGATATTGGAGCCACGCTCCACATGACGGTGTGAGACCAATGGGACCACACTCAAAGTTGCTACCTGGAATTGTATGGATTTATGCGTCTTGATATGGGTGCTTTTGAGGAAAGTTTTAGTGGGAGAGATATCATCTCCCACTCTGAGACACATCAGGCCCCTCGGCAGTCTATGCCTCACATTAGTGGATACATATGGGAGACCGCATGTAGACAGGAGACACGATCGGAGCACAGAGGGCGGGGCTCAGGATGAGTGGCAGTGTTATTCAGGGAGGAGTTCCAACCATTGATACATATAGCTCGCAGGGATGAGCAAGCTAGGTACATGTGGGTGAGATTGAGAGCAGAGACAAGCAAATATCTTTACATTGCTATTTGCTACTTTCCCCCGAGTACGTCAATGTATGCACCACCCAGAGGACATTCCCCCTTTTCTATTTTGGATGATGACATCTGGGAGTTCTCTAGAGATGGTGACATCATCATTCTAGGGGACTTCAATGCTAGGACTGCCCATCATCAGACAGTTTTTTATGATACTTCAGAGGAGATGCTGAGAGAGCTGGATGTTGTGGAGATGGGCCTATCCAGACTATCACAGGATGGGGAGCACACTGAGTATGGACGACACTTGATAGACATGGGAATTGCACATGGATCGGTCATCTTGAATGGCCTACAGATATTTCCCACTGCGGGGGGCTTTTACATGCTTTTCCACACAGACATGGAGCTAGCACACTGGATTATGTCATGGCACAGCCGAGTCTCATCTCTAGTATCCAAGACCTCATGGTTGGACCCAGTCCTATTGGTGTGGCAAGTGGACCATGCTCTTGTGTCGCTGACCATCTCTTTCCAGTCTAGTGTAGCACACAGGCCACATGCAATAGCCCCTACTCGCTACACCTTCACGCGGGAGACAGACTCTGTATACATAGATGGGATCTGCAGACGCTTGTGTACAGAAGAGCCAGGGCGACCTTTGGAGGAGCTTACTACTATACTGACACAGACGTTACATGATGCAGCAACATAGGCATACCCACACACACAGTCTGAGCAGAGACGCTGTTCTGGGAGCATACCCCAGAACAGCTGGTATGATTAGGAATGCCGCGAGACCAGAGCTATACTTCACAGAGGGAGGTGCTTTTGGGGGACATCACTCACAGACAGTCACAGATTGACTTCCGATGCCTAGTGTGGCCACCCCCCCCCCCCCCCCCCCCCCCCCCCCCCCCCCCCCCCCCCCCCCCCGCACCATTACCTCTACAGAGGCTTGGGGCCAATACGCGTCATCTCTGTACACAGTTCTTGGACAGCCGCCCCTTCCCAACCCCCCCGATCCATGCCCCCACACGTGCTTTTTTCACCGTTGAGATGGTGAGGAAGGCCATTGACAGGATGAGGACTGGGAGAGCATATGATCATGATAGCTTAGTGGCTGAGCACTTCATGCATGCCAGAGATCTACTAGCAGAGCTCCTAGCAATTATGTTTAACCGTGCCATGTGTGAGGGCTAGCTAATACTTGGAGCCTATCTACTATTGTACCTATCTTCAAGTCAAGAGACACTATGGAGCCTGGGAATTACTGCACTATTATGATCGGACACACATTGGCACGATTGTACGCATCCATTCTTGAGCAATAGCTGAGTAGATGGGCAGAGAGGAAGGGGATATGCGCAGCCGGGCAGGCAGGATTCAGGAGAGGTTTTTCTACTCTTGACCGTATCTTGACACTCAGAGCCATCATTGAGGAGGGCAGATCACATGGGAGACGGATCTATTGTAGCTCTGTGGACTTCCGCAAAGAATTTGACACAGTACCCATAGCTAGATTGATGCGCAAATTACATGAGATAGGAGTACCCACAGAGCTCATTTGGGGGGTCATGGCACTATACAGGTCAGTAGTGGGGCATGTACGCACCTCATAGGGCCTATCTACAGCGGTTCACTCCACTATTGGGGTGAAGCAGGGTTGCCCGCTCTCTCCTACTCTATTTGGTATGTATGTGGATGAGGTTTCTGACTACATTGAGAGAGATGGTGATAGAGGTGCACAACTGGTAGGAACATGGATTCCACTATTGTTATATATTGATGATATTGTGTTGATCTCCGACTCTCCGGAGGGGATGCAATGTCACTTGGATGCTTTGCATAGGTTTGCTCATGAAAGTAGTTTGTCTGTCAACCTTGGTAAAGCCAAGGTCATGGTATTTAATACCACCCCATAGTGGATCAGGAGGTCAGCGCCCCCATTCACATACGGCCAGGAGACAGTGGAGTGTACAGATGCTTACACCTACCTTGGAGTGGTTTTTAGTGTACCAGCATTTTCATTGAGAAGAGCAGCAGAGGCTAGATTGACCAGAGCCCATGCAACATTGGGTAGATTGGAGAGGATGTGTTCACATGTTCACTTTCAGGAGCCTCGAACGAAGCTCTGGCTCTTTAACACCCGGGTGGCTTCTGTATTGCTCTGTGGAGCTGAGATTTGGGGACCTTCATTGGACCATCACGGGAGGACACGTCACACTGATGGATGGAGGGACATGGAGAAGCCACTAGTCTCTATGATCTCGCGGCTCATTAGAGCCGAGGCTTCAGTACCACGTGCCATTATCTAAGCAGAGCTAGCTGCCCCCCCCCCCCCCCCCCACTAGTGGTTGAGGCGCTCATCAGATATGTCTCCTTCATACACCGCATGTGGGAACTTCCTAGAAACAGATATGCCCGCCTTACACTTGGGTCCTCTCGACAGTTAGCCATGCAGGGAGATACAGCATGCTAGTATGGGGAGATGACATCATGGTTTCAAGCGCATGGGTTCAGCATAGACATTTTGCTCCCCTTCCAGTACTCACTGGATGTACCCTCTCTGACTCTTACACAGTCAGAGATCACCAGGCTCATCCGCCAGGACCTGACTCAGCTAGACACAAGGGGGGCATGGATATAGCCAGCACAGGAGCTGGGCACGAAGATGGCTTTCTACAAAGAGCATCTTCTCCAGTTTACGGAGGAAAGTTTTGTGACGAGGCCCAGATAAATGGACACCCACTTGTCTCATGGGATACGATGTGCTATTGGCCAGATAAGCACATCTTCACACCAATTGAGGATCGAGACTGGGAGATACAGCAGAGAACCAGCACAGGCCAGGACATGCCTCCTGTGTGACCTGGAGCCCGAGACAGAGTTGCACTACACATGCCACTGCCCAGTCTACTACGAGATACGCGGCCGCTTCCACTGCTTGTTCAAAGAGGGTTTTGGACCGCTCTCCAGAGTCATGCGATACAAGGATCAGAGATGCTTGGGTCTGTTTTTGCTCGAGCTGCGCAGACACAGAGAGAGCCTGATGAGGGGACAGGCCAGACAGTCTCAAAGACGGATCACAAACTTCTTTAGAGCAGACACTGGACACCCGGAGGACCTACTACCACAGGAGAGCTTGCCGCCTCACACCAGAGGCACACTGATCAACCGAGCGACCAAGCTAGGGAGATCCAGACGCCCACGACTACGGAGGACTACACAGCATCGACGGAGGCTGCATCAGAGGATTCGGATCACTTTGGCCCGACATGCACGATGCCTGGTCAGGCTATTAACCATGGAGGAGATTGATGAGATTCGCCAGCGACCGATGTTGTATCTTTTGTGATCTGTGATTTAGCTATCCCACCTAACTGCTTAGATCACACCTAGCTGTTTCGGATTCCATAGCATTCTATTTTGTCATTTTTTTTACTCTGACTTTATATCAAATCCACCACATTGTAACTTTTTGGTCTCATAGGTCACTCTGGCCATCTGAAGACGTTAATATAACATTTCATTTCATTTCTCTCTCTTGGGTCACGAGTTATGAGGATCAGAGATGTGTTGGGCTATATTTACTTGAGTTACACACATATAAAGACACTTTACTGGGGCGAGCTAGAGAGTCCAAGAGACACATTACGGTTTTCTTTTCACTAGATATGGGACAGCCAGAGGAGCAGCCATCACTGTAGAGCTCGGCCCACACTCATTCGACCACTACCGGCACTCTCATTGATCGAGCACTAGAGCTACGGAGATCCAAACGGCCACAATTGAGGAGAGGGGCTACACAACATCGACGGAGACTACAGTAGAGGATTTGAGCCATACCCTCTCGACATCCAGAGTGCAGATGAGGATGGATTCTGAAGACGTTAATATAACATTTCATTTGAAGACGTAACTGTAACCCTAGCCTTACTTGCCTGCAAGTCTTCCCCCGGGGCGAAGGGCAGCCCTCTTGGGGAGGGGGGGGGGGGGGGCTAGCATCCCTTAGCACTATCCCGCCATCGCCAGCAGTAGCAATGGAGCCCGGCTCTGTTTCGATATGCACACCATCGCCAGCAGTAGTAACTTGACAGCCTTGCTTCGACGAGCCACATGACGCCGAGCCTAGCCCTGTTTCGGCGAGTTGCAGACCCTACTTAACCCTTTAAGCTTCATCAAACTATTTTCTTTTTTCGTCGAGTTGCAGCAAACCCGTTTCCCTGGTCATTTCTTTAAGCCCCATCAAACAAGTTTGATCTTCGTTCCCATAGTTGGGCCTGCCCACTCAATAGAGTCAAGAAGATCCGAAGATCCAATGTCCTCCTTCAACACACCAAAGTCCAGCACACGCAAGAGTTTCCTTGCAGTGGCAGCTGCGCCTAAGAAGGATCCCGCCACTTGCCAAGACGCAAGGATCACAACCCTAGAGGTTCAGATCCAAGAGCTTATCTTGGAGAATGTTGAACTCAAACAACATTTTGAGTAAGCTTGAGGAGATGAAAGCAAAATAGAACAAAACTCTGCCAGCAAAGACACACAAAGTCGAAGCTTCTTTCACTGAGATTGTCAAGGCGGCTCAGAAAAAAGCCCATGAGGCAGCTCATAAGAAGATCGACAATGAAATACAAACAATCTTACAAGAATGCAGGTTGCAAGAATCCCTTGCTCTGAAGATGAAGATTGGAGAGCTCTCTCCACCATGGTACATCGAGGAGGAGGACACACTCGAAGAAGCCATCACCAAGCTCAATGACATTCTTCAACCAATTAACATCGAGCCCGATAATGTCTCTCTCACAAACGAGAGTGCGTAGGAATAGAAAGCTGAGGCTTCCGAGAACCATCAAGTCTTATTCTAGAACGAACGTGGTAATACGTTCGGTTCAAGTGCTTGTATAGACTTCTCCTCAGTAATAAAGATACTATTACGAGGGGGGGGGACCAGCCCATCTTCTGGTCCCCAGTGCTGTGTCGATCTTCTCTCTCTCTCTCTCTCTCTCTCTCTCTCTCTCTCTCTCTCTCTCTCTCTCTCTCTCTCTCTCTCTCTCTCATCTAGCGTCAGTATTAAGTGATAAATTCTGTTTATCCGAATATATTTTATATTGCTCAAGAATCAAGGTTCTCGCCTCTGGGTTTCACCTTCCAGACTCAGGCATGACATCCCTGCAAACTCTCTTTCCAGAGTCCTCTTCCCGCAGAACAACTCTGCTTTCCCGAACACGAAGTCCTTACTTGGGAATCCCCACTTCCGGATCACAACTCGAGAGACTACCTCTCTCCGATTCGTGGATCTGCTTCCCAAACTCGGGTACGAAACCCTTGGGCTGATCTGGCTCTAATTCCTCAGAGCGCTTTTCTCCTGCAAAGGCTCATGCCTTCCTCTACTCCTACTCCCTCACTAAGAGGAAGTACGCCTACAAACAAATACTTAGAGATCATAACATGAAAATCGTTACCTTCAAAGTCTCGACGCTCGAAACGCAACTCGATTCTCGAAAAGCAATTCCCCGGAAGAGATCTCTACATAGAAAATTCTCTCTTCCAATCCTACACACAAGAGGTGTTCTCGGGTTCGGAGGTTCCTTCTCGTAAATCAGCCTTGTCTACGACGTTAATGGGCTGGAAACAGAGAAAACGGCAGCTTGTCACAATGGAGACACGCTCCGTAGGCACTTCTTCGCGAGGAAACTCGTGCACTGGGTCCTGGCCAGCCATGGGTATCACTGCCGGCAACGTCTTCTTTGCGGCCGGCTGAAATCTGCAGCAGCATCTTCTCCTTGCAAAAACTGGTCTTCCCTCGGGGAGAGGGCGTGTAATGCTTTTATAGCTCTCTGGCCACGGCAAAGATAGCAGAGCACTAGCTGCCCGCGTAGAGATCGCGGCTGGGTTTTTTTTTTTTTTTTGGGCGATGTTCTGCCAAAACACAGAGAGAGAGAGAGAGAGAGAGAGAGAGAGAGAGAGAGAGAGAGAGAGAGAGAGAGAGAGAGAGAGAGATTTGATTTGATATTCACGTCCACGGGGGGCCAAAATGACCCATGGGACCTTTTAGACATTCTCCTCTTTCGAGGGTGTGTTACTCGTGTGACTTTTTGTGTCTTCTGTGAGTGTTTTGTGGTGTTCTAGGATGCGGGCAAGATATGTCCCGAGAGCTGTAGGGGAGGGGTCCGTTTTGGAGAGAACTCGGCGAGAGTATGGCATCCGTGTATGAGCTGCTGAAAATCAGCTCGAATATGTGCGTATGCTTGGCATTCTAACGTCACATGTGCTTCATCTTCAAGGGCTCGCATAGTACATGATGTGCATATTCTTTTCTGAGCATCAATTTTCAGCCATCCGCCTGTTTCTATCTTAAGCAAGTGTGATCTTGTATGCATCAGAGTTATGGCTTTTCTTGCCATATGGGGCATAGGCGTTTGGATGTGTACTTGGGCTTCCGGCTTGCTTGTGCTGTAGAGCTCCCAGTATTTTGTGTTGACATGTTTGCAATAATATTCGAACTTGGACCGATGTGTGGTCGTTCGCCATTTATTGTGAAGGCATTCAAGTAGTGCTATTTCAAAATTCAGCATACATTCCCCTTCTTCCCCCTTGACAATGGGCATGTCCACATATGCCTCTACATTCCATTTTGCAAACCACTTCCTTATGTCTTGGATAAGACTCGATGTTAAGAATTTACTTTTCTTAGTCTTTTGTAGTGCACATCCGGCCTTCCATGCTATGTGGGGGATTCGCATGGAGGGCATCAGTTTAACTTTCATAATGTATGTAAACATTCTTTGCAGGGCTTTCATTTCGAGGGGTCTTTTGCCTGTTTCCAAAAGCAACACTGAATACGGTGTAGTTTTTTTGACTCCCAGATGTCTACATAGGAACTTCTTTTGTATCTTTTCAATCTCATTCCATGGGTGGGCTGAGAGAGAGAGAGAGAGAGAGAGAGAGAGAGAGAGAGAGAGAGAGAGAGAATGCTGGATTATCTGTTCCCTTATTTATCAGATGGCTGCCTACTTATTGAGTGGGCGGCCGGCATATTTTAAAAATAGTCTAAATCTGCCAAAAACTCAATAAAACCTTATAAGTTAAAAACAATGCTTTCGCAGCACTTCCGAGGAGTCCCTGGATGCAATCACATGCATAGTTGCAATGCAGACATAGACTTCCTCGCGGGAAAGCATCTGCTTTCCCGAAAAGCAACCTGTTTTCTCAGAAAGCAATTGTATTTTCTGTCACATGACACATCCCAACCCTATGTGTCCGTGGACAAGCTACACCACAGCAGGGTTCAGTCAGTTCAGTCAAGTCTAGATTAGCAGTGATATGGCACTTTTGTGAGTCTATTCGTAGATCGTGCATGCCCACTCACTTAGCATAGATGCATATCCTCCGGTTGCACACAGCATGATCATCGGAATTCCCATCAGAATCCATTAGCATCAATTAGGGGATTTTCCAGTGCATTTAGCCTATTTTCCTATTTATTGGTATTTTCACTTATTATTTTTAAGTGACTTTCCAACAAAAGTAGGTAGGGCAATTTTGCTAAGTTAATATATAAGCAAACCCAAGTTAGCACTTTCTGGCAGAAGAGGCAGCAGGAGCTTCCCGCTCAACAGGCAACTTCTCAGCAGAACCCGCAGGACCCCCCCCCAACCTTGGCGTTTTCCTCTCTCAGCAGCAGGTAGCGTTTTGGTTTCCACCAGCAGTATCTCCACAAGACTTGGCATTTCAGCAATTGCTTCATCGCCATCAACACAGAGCCCTAGCGTTTTCATCCATGCATCATCGCCAGCACTCCCGACCAGCAGGAAATTACTAACGCTAGGAAAGGGCAGTAGTGTTTTCCAATTCAGCCATCTGGAACAGAAGATCATCAGCATTGTCAACCTCAGCATAACCCTAGCGACATCAGCCCAAAACGCCAGCAGCTCTCAGATTCTGGTAGCGTTTTTGCAGCAGTAAATCAGCCTTGAAGAAACGCAGATTTCAGCCTATGCACAGTAGCAGATTAGCCCCCAAGTTGGTTGCAGATGTTCCCCTATTTTCAGCCATAAAAACGCAGCCAAAACAGTCATTTTCAGCCACCGAAACAGTCCCGAAATTAAGCGCTTAGAAGATCTCAGATTTCAGCCGTCAAGTCGCCGTCGTCATCGGCATAGTCCCATTGCATACGCATTGTACACCTTTGAGCAATCAGGTAGACCACTCTCGCCGACGAGAGTGGGCCTTCGGAGGAGGGTTTTACAACATCTCGGTGTCGTATCTCTTCTCTCTCCTTCTCTCAGTCTCATTCACTTGCACACACAACATCCACTCACTTTGTTCGTGATCATAGCACTCTCCATAAGGCGGAAAGCTCTCTTTCCCTAAGAACTAAAAGGAACCTTGAGCAATAAAGATCACTAATCTTGAGAAAATACAACATTCATTCCGCAGCACCTAACATTTTCTCAAAGTTTCCTCTGAACCCAAGTGCTTGCTTTTCCTTGTGCACAATTATAACACAGTTCGGAATTTCCTCTTGACTATGGATATTCCCTTTCCGATGCACCTATCACCCATCTTGTGACGCATCAGGAATACCCATCACCTAGTCCTTTCCTACCGAACTTACAGTGCAATCTCTTTCGGGATGCTCTATGTCACCCATCCTATGATGCATCAGAGATGTCCGTTCCCGGATGGTCAGATACTTCTTACCGATGCTCCCTGTCACCCATTCGATGTGACGCATCAAAAGTACCCGTTCTTGGTGGCCTTACAGATATTCCCTTTCACAGTGCTCCCGTCATTACTCTGAATGACGCACTAGGAATACTCTGTACTCGGATGTCTCCAATGAGAAAAACCCTCTCACTTAAAATTCCAATAAATCATTTAGAATTATTTTTTCCTTGGTGTTCCAAGAGAGAAAAATCCCATAATTCATTTAGAATTATTTTTCTGTCAGATAAAGCCAATTTAGCAACAGTCTCCTGGATCAACGACACGCATAGGCGTGTACCACCTGGCCAATGCATCCTCACTTTCAAGAACAAAGAAGAACGGACAAACCTACTATGACAATCCTACCATCTCAAGGGGAAAAAGCTTTGGATCGCCGAGGAACTGATCACAAATCAGCTCAAGCTTAAAGCAAGCGAGCTCAAGAAGATGCATGAAGCCCGTAAACAAGGTAAATGGGCAATCTACCGTGGCGGTAAAGCCATCATCCAAGAGTTTCGAACTCCCAAGCCAACTCCCCCTCCACTCGACTCCCCTTAATTTTTATTTTTTCCCTCCTTCCTTTCACTCCTTGATGTACCCTCAATCCCTAACTGATATGTTTGTAATGCCTTCACCTCGAAGAGCTGATGTAATGTTTTGTTTTGTTCCCATAGGTCATATCTGACCTCCGTGAACAATAATTAAATCTCTCTCTCTCTCTCTCTCTCTCTCTCTCTCTCTCTCTCTCTCTCTCTCTCTCTCTCTCTCTCTCTCTCTCTCTCACACACACACACACACATTTCTCTCTCTTATACATAATTATTTGGAAGAATGTTTCATCTAGATAAAGTCTACACAAAGTATTGACTTGCATCACACTTGATATACGTGACGAGTATTAGCGATCTGCTGAGTAGCAATGTCTCAAAGAGGGGTCCTATTAACATTGATCAAACATGATTACTAAGAGGAGCCCTTGCCTAGGCAGCCAAGTCTACTCACTCCTGCTCCCATGTCACCACAGCTTCTAATTGGTATCAGAGCCATGGCCTGCTTGATGACGCCGAACTTGCTATCAGGAGCTGCACTCTTTCAGCCAATAGCAAGGCAACTTCTGGCTGCATTTTTGGTATGGAAGCCTTGCGTTGGGAGTGACGGTGTTCTGCTTTGAGTTTGTCACGAGGAACCCTTGAGAACCTGCATTTTCCAGCAAGAAGACGACGGAGGAGTGTCGCTATTTTCCAGCGCAGAGCTGGGCGAGTTTTTGGCTGCGTTTGAAGGCAAAAGGGGGCTTCTGTGTAGTGGTCGTGCTGGATTCTAATCCGGGTCGATTTCAGCCAATCAATCTGTCCTTTGCAGAGGAGGTTGCGAATTGTGGACCAGCTGTACAAGGTGCCATGTAATGGAATTTGCCTATTCAATTTGAGAGTAGCGGAATTTAATGAGAGTACTTTCAAGAAATGATTTTGTGAGCATAGCGGGTAGACATAATTGAAGATAGCAACATAATCATAGCAATTAGTTAACTTGGCATAGACAATACTTTTGCAAGAGAGAGAATTTAGAGAACATGACAACAGTTGAGGACCGGATTTATGTGGAGCCGGTCCCCCCTCCAATAGGCATTTGTATTATGATTTCTCCCATAAAGAGAGACTTGTTACAATACATTCTTTGTGTTCCTTGTGACCTAGGTGAAGCAATGAAGATCGAAAGCTTCATGCATCACCATCATAGCATAACCTAAACTTGAAGAAAGCTTTAACTATACCAAGCCTCAGTCCCAAGACCTCAAACACCTTCGAAGGTGGAGAGAGCTAGCAGGGAATGAGGGTAGGGAAGAGGAAGAAGAAACATTTCATACGAGAAAGAGCTAGTTCCTCACTTATCATAACTCTTGTGCTAGCATACATAATAGCATAGTAATGAAGAAGAAATAGATGGCAAGCTCAAGCATTGAAGCATGGCTCTTGGATGGATTTGCACTCCATAGCCAAGAGTGTTGGTGTAGGCTCTCAACCTCTACTTGCTTGGAGAAGGAGAGGGAGCTCTTGCACTTTCCATAGTACACAATGAGAGTGTTTGTGAGTGTGTGTGGGTGAGTATACCCCCTAAGCACCCCCCTAGCTTGCTTGGGTCGACCCCCCCTTGTAGCTCATGCTTGAAGCTCATTGGACCCCTCCAGGCCTAGCCAATCACAAGCAGGAGCCATTACAAGCAACAGGGGTAGCCTTGGGACAAGTGTCCCCCTTTCCCCTTTTAGAGAGAGGACTTGATAAATGCAAAATCAATTAATTAAATATCCTAAATTATCATTGGACCCCTTGGGTGGCCAACCAATAGGCTTCAGCACACCATGAGGGCAACATGAGGAGGAACTTGACAAGTGTCCTTGCTGCCTCTTCAAGCTGGGGCTTCCCTTGTGTGTGTGTGTGTGTGTGTGTGTGTGTGTGTGTGTGTGTGTGTGTGTGTTCTCTCTCATTCTCCCTCCCTTGTAGGCTCGCCCCCCTCCTTGTAGGGATCTTTTTGACTTTGGATGAGCAAGCCCCTTAGTCATCAAGCATGACTAAGCACTTGAAGTAGGGGGTGTTCCCACAAGCATCTCAAGCAAGCTTCTCAAGGCACCTCAAGCACCTTAATCATGCACCAAGTCAAGCACCTCAAGCATGGAGCCAGTCAAGCACCTCAAGTATAACAAGCACCTCAAGCACGACAAGCACCTCGAGCTTGGGCCGGGTTCCCACCTCAAGCTCAGCCCTAGCTTACCTAAGGTCAAAGGACTTTTACACACATTATTGGAGGTCTTCAATGAAGCTAACCCTAAGGTCTTATGCTCCATTGGTTAGCCTTGCTCTTGATAGACCATCTCCCATTTGGGCCCCTTTACTATTGGCCCCGTGTTGAGATAGATCTATAAGCACATATCTATATCTTAACACTTGTTCCCGTTTCTTCTCCCACATTAAGTGATCAATTTAATATGAGAAAATCATTTGGGTTGGTTAGATATTAGATTTTATGACATGCCATGTCATCACTTGTGTTCTTCTCTCTCCTCCTTTGGTTAGAGCTGCCACATCATCACCTTTTGTGCAAGGTGCCACGTCATCACTTGTGTTCTTCTGTCACATGACACATCCAACCCTATGTGTCCGTGGACAAGCTACAGCATGACCAGGGTCCTATTAACATTGATCAAACATGATTACTAAGAGGAGCCCTTGCCTAGGCAGCCAAGTCTACTCCCTCGTGCTCCCATGTCACCACAGCTTCTAATTGGTATCAGAGCCACGGCCTGCCTGATGACGCCGGACTTGCTATCAGGAGCTGCACTCTTTCAGCCAATGGCAAGGCAACTTCTGGCTGCATTTTTTGTATGGGAGCCTTGCGTTGGGAGTGATGGTGTTCTGCTTTGAGTTTGTCACGAGGAACCCTTGAGAACCTGCATTTTCCAGCAAGTAGACGACGGAGGAGTGTCGCTATTTTCCAGCGTAGAGCTAGGCAAGTTTTTGGCTGCGTTTTGAAGGCAAAAAGGGGCTTCTGTGTAGTGCTCGTGCTAGATTCTAATCCAGGTCGATTTCAGCCAATCAATCTGTCCTTTGCAGAGGAGGTTGCGAATTGTGGACCAGCTGTACAAGGTGCCATGTCATCACTTGTGTTCTTCTCTCTCCTCCTTTGGTTAGAGCTGCCACATCATCACCTTCTGTACAAGGTGCCATGTCATCACTTGTGTTCTTCTGTCACATGACACATCCAACCCTATGTGTCCGTGGACAAGCTACAACATGACCAGGGTTCAGTTCAATCAAGTCAGTCTAGAATAGAAAGTGATCTGGGACTTTTGTGAGTCTATTCGTAGACCGTGCATGACCAGACACTTAGTGTAGATGCATATCCTCTGGTTGCACACAGCATGATCATAAGCATTCCCATCAGAATCCATCAGAATCAGTTAGGGGAATTTTCCAATGCATTTAGCCTATTTTGACATTTTTCACTTATTATTTTTAAGTGACTTTTGTTGAAAAGTAGGTAGGGCAATTTACCTAAGTTTGTATATAAGCAAACTAGAGCTAGCACTATTTGGCAGCAGAGGCAACAGAAGCAAGCTCAACAGGCAACTTCTCAGCAACACCGAGCCTTGGTGGATTCCCTCCAAGCAGCAGATCCCCCCCATCCTAGCGTTTCTTCATCAGCATTGCCTAGCGTTTTTGCACCAGCACATCATCGCCATACCCCCCAGTGCCTAGTGTTTTGCATCAGCGCCCTCGCCAGCAAAGCCCAGCCCTAGCGTTTTGACAAGACAGCAAGCTAGCGTTTTTGGTTACCATCAGCCTAGCGTTTTGACAGAAGATTTCCCTAGCGTTATTGGATCCTAGCAGTATACAGCAATGCAGCGATTTTCAGCAATAGAAGAGTAGCAGATTCAGCCCATAAAGAAGTACAGATTCAGACCGGAAAGACCATCAGTTTTCAGCCTTAAGAACCTTTGTTTTCAGCCCTAACCCTACAGATGTTCAGTGTCAAAGACCCACAGAAAACAGTCCCCCAAATCAGCGTTTTTGGACTAGTCGCAGATTTCAGCCCATAGCGTTTTTGGACAGCAGATAAAAGATTGCAGATTTCAGCCCTTAGGTCGGTCTCGTCATCCCCGTCGTCATCGCCGACATAGCCTAGAATTGCATCAGTCTCATGCATTCCATTTGTACCAGATTGTGCAATCATAAGTACACCACTCTCGCCGACGAGTGGGGCCTTCGGAGGAGGGTTTTACAACGTCTCTGGTGTCGTATCTCTCTTCTGTCTCTCAGTCTCATACACTTGCACGCACAGTGTCCATTCACTTTGTTTGTGATCATAGCATTCTCTCCTTAGAACGGAAGGCTCTACCTTCCATAAGAACAAAAGGAACCTTGAGCACAGTTCGGAGCACTCATCTTGAGCAAAGCGCAAACATTCATTCCGTTGCACCTAACATTGGTATCAGAGCTTTGGCAGTGTTCTGTATCACTCAAGGAAAGAACCACAAGAATCACAAGAATTTTATTTTATTTTTTGCTTGTTGCGGTCGTACGAACCCAGGTTCGCTTGGGCGTGTCGATTCCTAATCGTGGTTTTGAAGAGTGACAGGAATCCCAGGAAAGAAGGGCTTGTCCAGCCTCCCCTTGTGTCTCTTTTCACTCATTGAGAGCGGATCGTGCACTTAGCGGCCGGCCAATCGACGTGAGGTAGGAAAAAGCAACCTTGGTGTGAGCGCAAGGCCGCCAAGGGGTGCGCACGCAGAAAGGAGTAGAACTCGGGTGAAGAGAAGATCCTTCTCAAACACAGATTGCAAGCAAAAGAAAACCTCAAGAACCTCAAGACCCTCAAGAACCTAAGAACCTCAGAACCCAAGAACCCAAGACCCTAGTGCATGGTCATCACTCGAAGCGGAATGGATACTTTGTTGGAGATGATGAGCATGAGAGAGGCGAAGAACCAGGAGGTTTTTCCGACCCTCCCCCTTTCCCATCTACATCAAGGATTGCACTAACTCCTATGGAGACTTTGGAGCTTATGTTTATGGAAAGGAACTTAGAATGCGAAGCAAGAAATGCAAAAAGAATAACAAAAATGAATCGTAGACGCGCACAAATAAAAGCAGAAATGGATCGCAGACACACAGAAGACAAAGCAGAAAGAGAAGCAGAAAGAAAGGCGAGACAAGAACAACGCAACCGACACATGTAAGAGTTCTTGCGACTCTTTTCTCAAGTGCTGGCACAGATGCAAGAGATTCAGGAGACGGAGACTCTCTCAGTCTCTTCTTCTCCAAAGCATGACACACAGGATTTGCATGATTATGAGAAGCATGATGATGATTTAAATGACAATGATTTGCATGATAATTTGAATGATAATGATGAGCATGATGATTTGGATAACAATGACAAGCATGATGATTTGCATGATGTGATTTCTCACAAGCATGATGATTTTCATGATGACCAAGATGTGATTTCTCACGAGCATGATGATTTGCATGAAGATGACGTGATTTTACAAGGATGATGAGTTAGTGGATGCTTTTTCTAGCGAAGCTAACCTCGTTGCAGCTTCGATCAATCACGAAGGATCGATCTTGGCTCTTGAGCCTACGTCCAAAGAACCCCCTCAAGAAGAAGTGATCTTGGCTCTCAAGCCTAGGTCTCAAGAACCCTCACATGAAGTATTATGTGTTCGCATGACTAGTACGCACGCATTGATCGAGTGTTTCATTCATGATCGTTGCCTGTATTTTTGTCAGCATCTTTATGTGACCCCTTTTCCTAGGCATGACATATTGTACGTTGAGCACGTTTCACTCATGAATGAGGACGAATGTATGCGGATTGTTCATGAAAAGCTGAAAAGTATGCATTCAAGGAAGTCACGTTCCATGTCTCTTCCTTGGCATGACACAGTGCTAGAAAGAGCACATGAAAGTATGAGCACCAAGCATGGGCATTTCCGTTGTGAATTGCCACAGTTGATTGCTTTATATCAAGAGAGAAAGATTCGATCTCATTGTTTGCGTATGTGTGGTGAACGGTTTGGCACTCCGTCTCTTTGTTCATCTACATTGCATGCATAGTCTTTTAGGAAGACAAGATTTTTTCCACTCACCTTACATGGAATAGGTATGTTCATGTTTTTGTGTTGGAAGTGGTTTCAGGAATTTTCAGCCATGGAGATTCTTGAAGAAGAAAGAAGCATGACTCTCAACGAAGTTGAAGCATTGAAGGAAACTCAGAAGACTGTCGCTTTCGGCGCGGCCCAAAGAAGCAAGCGTTGCAGACCTTTATGAAGTTCAAGTATCGCACGACCCACACCTCAGTATGGGCCGGCGAAGAGTCCCTTCCAGGATTCCATACCCTGTTGGCGATCTCCCTCGACGCCATACAGTTCGGTACCAGTACCTCACTTTGAAAAGGAGGGGATGTCACGTGACACATCCAACCCTATGTGTCCGTGGACAAGCTACAGCATGACCAGGGTTCAGTTCAATCAAGTCAGTCTAGAATAGGAAGTGATCTGGGACTTTTGAGTCTATTCGTAGACCGTGCAAGACCAGACACTTAGTGTAAATGCATATCCTCTGGTTGCACACAGCATGATCATAAGCATTCCCATCAGAATCCACCAGAATCAGTCAAGGGAATTTTCCAGTGCATTTAGCCTATTTTTGACATTTTTCACTTATTATTTTTAAGTGACTTTTGTTGGAAAGTAGGTAGGGCAATTTTGCTAAGTTTGTATATAAGCAAACTAGAGCTAGCACTATTTGGCAGAAGAGGCAACAAGAGCCAAGCTCAACAGGCAACTTCTCAGCAAGACCGAGCCTTAGTGGATTCCCTCCAAGCAGTAGATCCCCCCCATCCTAGTGTTTCTTCATCAGCATTGCCTGGCGTTTTTGGACCAGCACATCATCGCCATACCTCCCAGTGCCTAGCGTTTTGCATCAGCACCCTCGCCAGCAAAGCCCAGCCCTAGCGTTTTGACAAGACAACAAGCTAGCGTTTTTGGTTACCATCAGCCTAGCGTTTTGACAGAAGATTTCCCTAGCATTTTTGGATCCCAGCAATATGCAGCAATGCAGCGATTTTCAGCAATAGAAGAGTAGCAGATTCAGCCCATAAAGAAGTAGCAGATTCAGCCCGGAAAGACCATCAGTTTCAGCCTTAAGAACCTCTGTTTTCAGCCCTAAACCTGCAAATTTTCAGTGTCAAAGACCCACAGAAAACAGTCCCCCAAATCAGCGTTTTTGGACTAGTCGCAGATTTCAGCCCACAGCGTTTTTGGACAGCAGATAAAAGATTGCAGATTTCAGCCCTTAGGTCGGTCTCGTCGTCCCCGTCGTCATCGCCGACATAGCCTAGACTTGCATCAGTCTCATGCATTCCATTTGGACCAGATTGTGCAATCATAAGTAGACCACTCTCGCCGACAAGAGTGGGGCCTTCGGAGGAGGGTTTTACAACGTCTCTGGTGTCGTATCTCTCTTCTCTCTCTATCATACACTTGCACGCACAGTGTCCATTCACTTTGTTTGTGATCATAGCATTCTCTCATTAGAACCGAAGGCTCTACCTTCCATAAGAACAAAAGGAACCTTGAGCACAATTCGGAGCACTCATCTTGAACAAAGCGCAAACATTCATTCCGCTGCACCTAACATCTTCTCTCTCCTCCTTCGGTTAGAGCTGCCACATCATCACCTTTGTGGCAATAGATTCACATAAAATGCATTGTGAATCTTCCAAGTATCTGGCAACTTCATTTTGAAGGGTAAGTCATTGATCTTTTCTAAAATCTGGAAGAGTCCATACTATCACATACTTAGCTTTGGAAAAAGCCTCTTCTTGGCCTTCTTCTTCCTAGGGCGTGCCTTCTCAAACCTAAGAAGCACGGAATCATCTTCCTTCAATCGCAAGTGGCGGCGATGCTTGTCTATTGCCTTCTTATGCCGTTCTTGAGACTTCTACAAAGCATCCTTAACCTTGGCACAAGCAGACAGGCAATCTCCAGATCCTATACAAGGTGATCAACCTGAAATCTCTCGTCCTCGGTGCACAAAATAGGCAGAACCTTCTTGCCACCCTCTATAATCTCAAATGGTGCCTTTCGTACGAAGTGGGAACAGTGTTGTTTGTAAGCAAACCCTAGCAATTTCAAATACTTCTCCCAATAAGACTTCTTTTCAAAAATATAGCACGTCAACAAGTCTAATACCACTTAGTTGGTAATCTCTGACTACACATCGGTTTGTAGACGGAACAATGAAGAGTATTTGAGTAAAGTACCCACATTCTCAAACAATACAAACTCATAAATCTGGGGTCTCTATCTGAATAATAGGCGTAGGATCCCATGTAACCCAAAAATGTGTGAGACAATCAGCTTTGCCGAATGATCGGCCTTCAATGTCTTCTTCACTAGTACGAAGTGAGCCAGAGCAAACACTGTCATTGAAAGCTCCAGAGCTAAAGCTGAGAACTCCCCCCCAACATAGGAAGTCCCCCTCCCGCTCAATCCTGGGAAAAGGGAATGAGTACCACCAGAAGGAAATATGAGACACCCTGGAGTAAAATTGATTCCTCTATAAATGAATAGCAAAGCCTGAATCTCATGGAACTCAAGACTCAAAGAGCATCACACCATCGGTAAAACTCGGACTGTTAAGAATAGGAAGACTTGAAAGGTCGTCACCTCAAGATCATGTTTGCCAAAGCAACCGTCAGGGCCCAATAAGAACCTATCTACTCAAGCAAACTCCTTGAGATCAAACCAAATGTTCTGCATTTGCCAAGATGAACCCTGTACGTGTAATCCAATACAATATGCCAAACTGCATACAGACTCGGAAGAGCACATATACTCCCCCTTGTTGTAACTTGCTTCCATAAAATCTTCACCAAAATTGTCCTTTGTACTTGTGCTGAAGAGAACATACCCTCAATTGAATTGTGCAATCAATATCCAATACACAACATGACACCAATACTCAAAGGGAGAGTAAAAGAATCAACTCGGGGAACAAGCCTGTGAATAACGTTGGGGCTGATCTGTAACATGCCAGAAAGCTGGTCAAAAACTGCAAGGGAAGAAGAACCTGCTATACTAGCCAGTCGTGGCCAAATTTGCACCCGAAGGGCTGCCCCCAAGGTTGGAGCTCTCCAAAGAGATATATGGAAGAAGCATCCAAGTGTTGCTGACTGTGGAAGTAGGAACTAGATGTCCCCACTAATTGTCGACATTGTGTGCAAACCTGTCATCCAAAGGATCTTGACAAATCTGTTGTGGATCATCAAGAAAAAATTGCCCATAATAGGTTGCAAACTAGTCCTTCAGCTGGTACTAACAAACTCACCAAAGGGCAAAGGAATGACCAAATTTGTAGGGCCACACTACCATCGAGGAAGGAGTGAACATGGAGAAAGGAGAAGTCCACACTCCATCAAAACCTCCTCAAACTGTAGTCATTGTTGGCTAAGGGTCTGGCATCACATGCTCCACCTCTCCTCGAACTGTTGTCATTGTTGGTGCGGATTCTGTTTTGGTGGACACCGAAGGATTGGAGGCAAGAGATACAGGCAAGACAACGCAGACAAATTGGTTTGGCCTTTCCTCCTCGAACTGTTGTCATTGTTGGCTAAGGGTCTCGCACCACACACATTCTGAGAAGACTCAAGAGGAAAGGCCAGACCAATCTGTCTGCACTCTCTTGCTTGTATCTCCTGCCTCCAATCCTCCGATGTCCACCAAAACAGAATGCGCACCAACGCCACCAAACCCCAACTCGGTGTGGCTCTCAATGTGAATGAGCTGGAAGTGGCCTACTGCCCAGGTCGGGAGATAAGTCTGTTGTAAGGTTACCAAGGGTGAGTGTAAGCAACTCTAAAGGTAGCAATCCAAATGATCAAGAGTGTAGAAGAGTAACTGCACTACCATCCAAGCCAAGCTCCGGGTGACTCCGGATGTAGTCGCGGGATGCCTGATCACCCGCATTTCGCGGATAAACTCTCCAAGAGAGTCCAAAGCACTGAAGTCCCACTCAAGTCTGTAGATACAAGTAATGAACCTGTACAAGAAGGATCCAAGATCCTCTCCCTAAGTCCATGTAGATGCTCCTGTGTAAGCAAGTGATCTAGTGTGTCGAGGTCAAGTGGTAAGTGTCTGTCCACTCAAGATGGTGGTGTCTTCTCTGGGAATGTCAGAATCCCATATGCCATGAGCATGGCCATATCTCATGTGAACTCCTCTGATGAGTGCATAGGTGTGTCCATAGTAAACCACAAGTCACCACCCCGTGCGCAACCGCCGAATGATGGCTGGAATGAATGGATCTCCCAAGGATCAATGGATAAGATCTCAAGTCGCCGAAGAAGGTACCATCTCCAATGCTGTAGAAGTCCAAGATAAGTGCTCAGACAACCATCGGATGGTCTCCTGACAAGTAAGGGAGTGAACAACCGCACAAAAGGCAAAAAATCAGCCTGTTGTCCACCCAAAAAACGCTGCAAAGGGGCTGAAAACACTGCTGTAACAGAGAATTCAGCGTACCTGTACGCCGCCGATCGGTACGGGAGCGTCGCAGAGATTGCGGGGAGGGATCTTCGCACTTCTCAGCCGTCAAAGGGCTGAGAACAGAGAAAAAACAGCAAGTAAATGATGCCAGAAAAGTGCCAATTTCGTGTAGATATCTGACCACGAGTGTAGGTCTGCATGTGCCAGGCGGTGTAGCCCTCTCCCGTAGGTGCAAAAGCTCAGCTTTTTGCTTAAAATGCAGCAAAGTCCAAAAACGCAAGGTTTCCCAAAAACGCAGATCTAGGCAGAAAAAACGCAGGGCAGATCTGGTGCTGATTAGGTGGGATCTTGTTGCAGGGAGGGGCGCCAAGGGTAGAAGATGCAAATTTCTGCTTGCAACTGCAAAACGCCAGCAGCATGCAAAAAACGCTAGGTCATGTGAAAAGCACTAGGCAACTTAGAAATGTTCCTGCGATAGAAAGTTGCAGAGATGCTAGTGCTAGCTTCCCTTGGGAGGAGAGCCCGATGCAAAAGCGCCCTCAACGCTGGCGACTAATACCATGTGAGCGTGTGTGCGGGAGAGAGAGAGAGAGAGAGAGAGAGAGAGAGAGAGAGAGAGAGAGAGAGGAACACAAACGCAAGGTATGGTGAAAGAGGGGGCAATCAGCCCCCCATGACTACCATGAGAAGACCCAATACAACAACCAAATAGTGTGGAAGTCCCTGGCCCCATAAATAGGTGCCCAAGGGGCTATGGTCTCTCCATAGCCATGGGTGGTTTCTGCATTTGTCCCATGTTTGGCGAACACCTATACATAGGTTGTCCTTGTTGTCTCATTAGCACATATTGGACATTTCATCGTATTTTGGTCGATAATAGCACTCGTTCGTCTCATGGTTTGTCCATTTGCCTTTGATGGCACACCACTTAGATGGCCTTGCTTGTCTCATAGGTTGCCCTTGTGGTAGACCTTGTCCTAGCCCTCCTCCTTTGCATATTGCTCATCACATCATTCATACGCTTAAGCATGTCTTCAATGGCATTCATAAGAGCTGCCACACTAGGTCCTACTTGTGCTGGCACGGTAGATGTGGTTTGCTCACTTTGTGTATCGGACCAGCATAACCGCGAAACGTTTCAAGGCCGAAACGTTTCACCCTGAAACGCGGTGTTTCACCACGAAACGTTTCAAGGCTGAAATGAGAGCACAGTGAAACGTGAGACCGAAACGTGCGTTTAGCGACTTTGAAACTAAAACTATGGTAACTTATTGTTAGTGAAACGGCTTGTGTTTCACTTGGTGAGCGAAGCCGAAATGAGAGCACAGTGAAACGTGAGACCGAAACGTGCGTTTAGCGACTTTGAAACTAAAACTATGGTAACTTGTTGTTAGTGAAACGGCTTGTGTTTCACTTGGTGAGCAAAACGTTTCAAGGCCTGAAACGTTTCACCTATCCTAACTTGCCGAAACGCGTTTCATGGTGACGCTGGTGTATCCTTAACAGTGCTCTCTTTGTTGAAGATCTCACAGTTATCCTCCAAGTCTATAGCACCTAAAATGCATGCTTCCAAGGTGGTATGCTTCTTGCTTGAGCAAGCCTTCTAGAAACAATGAGGCAAGTCTCTCCTCGGTTGTTTCCAACTCTGGGGATCTGTCAATATACTGTCTCATTTGACTCACACAGACTCTTACACACTCTCCTTGTTTTTGTTTAAAGTTGTAGATTTGTGCTACCGTGTTGTGCTTGATTCCCATCTTCAAGCAAGCAACCACAAATCTCATTGCCAATGTCGGATAATCTGCAATAGATCCAAGAGGTATGGTTTGAAACCATGTTAAAGCCTTACCTTCCAAAGTCATTTCAAACCCCTTGAACTGAGTATGGAAGTTCGTTATTCTCTCTACTCTCAGTACTTGCCTGAAGCTTGCTAAGTGGTCATATGGATCCCAAGATTCACTGTATTTTTTGACTTAATTTTAAAAATCAATTGGTCTGACTCTACGGTTATGCTCTGCACCTGCTCTTCTAGCCGGTGGCCCTCCAACTAAGACTTCAGACCACTTGCTTGGTAGTTGTGACTCGTGTGGACCTCTTCTTCTAGTCCTTGAGTCACCTGTTCTTTCTTGGTTTGTCGTGGTTTCCATCTCTCTCCCAATTCTCATCATTGAGGTGGCTTTCTTGGGCTACCCTCGTCAACAAAGTTTACCAAAGTTTTGGCCGATGCGAAGCTGCTTGAGCCTTGGATTCTTTCTTTGTTTTGGGCAATCCTTATCGCCGCGGAAGTGGCCAATCCAATGGCAATCATAGCATTGATTCTTCTTTTGATCCTCGGCACAAGAAGGCTTGCCTTTGCCATTCTCCTTGAATTTCTTCCACGGAGGTGCAATTGACTAATTTGAAGCTACGGATGGAGCGAAGCATTTAAACTCTGACGTAGAAGTGCCGCAGTTAGAGGTTTCTCGCGTTGTCAGGCCACTCCCTAGCACGGCCAAATTATTGTCGTAGTTCTTCACAAACGTGTAGATGTCCTCGAGTGATGCAAGGTCGCACAATACCTCGTTTTGCTACGTCGGTGAAAATCCAAACAAAGATACTTAACCGCCTCGAGGGGAAGCTTCCCAACAAAGTTCCTACGGGGAGACATAACCACCCTTGGTGCTTAGCCGTCTCAAGGGAAAACTTCCCACGAAACTTCCCGCGAGGAAGCTTATCCGCCCTTGGTGCTTAGCCACCTCAAGGGGCGGCTTCCCAAGAAATTATGAGGCGATGTTCACAGTAAAAAAATCAATTTCTCTGCACACCCCACAATGGTAGTGCTTTTGGTAGAGCCATGAGCTATTCAAACATTCTAAATCACAGTTTTCTCCTGAATACTCCTCCTAGACCAATGTTCGAACCATGAGTTATTCACATACCAAAATTCAATTGAACCCAAAAAGTGGATTCTCTACCCACGCCACAATGGTATGCAAGACAAAAGACCACCTATCTCTGAGCACAAAAAGCATTCAAAAAGATATCTACCTCTCGTCCCCTATTCTACACCAGCGGCCTGCTGGTTACAGTGGAATCAGAGCTTGAATCGATTCTTCTTATAGAAAGTCCACCAAGTGCATTGTAATTGTTACAGATTTTCTATAAACGTTGATACAACTTACAGGTACAGCTGCCGAGTGTCACCGACATCAGTAAGTACACAACATCAAAAGGTTTCATCCTCTGAAGGTGTCACACTTGAGCAATAGCGCTCCCCAAGCTGCCCACATTCACCCAGGAGGAGGTTAGGATACCCGTACCATAGCTATCATTGAGCACCACAAGAGGCAGATGCCAAATGCTTATGGATGTTGTTTGTAATAAGCAATTTTTAAGCCTTTTAGCTGCAGGCTAGTCTTAATATTACTCTTAAATGAGAGATAAATTTCCATTGTATGTATTGTTTTGGTCTCATGGCTACATTGGCCTCTTTGATCGCCTACTAAGATCTTTCTTTCTTTCTTACTTTAATATCAAGTAATAATTCGATTTAAACAAATCAAGCATCCCGAGAACTACCACTTCACCCAGTTCAAGAGCTTGCTTCTCTGCAGTATCGCGTGCTTGGCGGTGACTTTTCTTCAGCTTCTTCTTTTCAACCCTGACCTTGGAGTACTGAAGAGAACGAATAAGCTTGTTTTTTATGTGTGAGGGAAAGGCCTTCTTCTCCACCCTCGCCTCTGTTGTATCATCCTCATTTTTCGCTTCTCCTTCCTCTCTGCGCCCTCTTTTACCCATTTAAGCAGCCAGCCTATGTACCTGTGTTCACCCAAAAAACATACACACTTCTTCTCCTATGCTCTGTGTGTGTGTGTGTGTGTGTGTGTGTGTGTGTGTGTGTGTGTGTGTGTGTGTGTGAGAGAGAGAGAGAGGTACCAGTGGTGCTCATTTCACTCCGTAAACTGGTAGCCTAGGGTGAAGGCTTTACGGAGATGTCGGCCGCCTTTTCTGGTTGCTGAGCGATTTTCACTTCTCTATAGCGCACAAGACAGGTGGGGCTCGCGCTACAACAAATATTTGCGTTGCGCTCTTTTTGCGTGTTAAAAAAATGAGGTCCATTAGCAAAACCGAATTTTGGGAATTCCGCTCAGGAGAGAGACTTTACAGAAATAGACTCTTGTTCAAATTTATCCTCTGCTAAGTATGAAAAGATTCTAAGGCCGTATCTAGGGGAAGTCACCATTCACTCTTTTGTGTGGCGTGGGGTGGGATCGAGCAATATGTGTAGACTACAACTCTGTATGTTGCTCATGTTGAAAGTACATGCTTTGAAAAGCCTTAGACGACAAATGTTGGATGTTGTATTCAAGACAGGCTCCTATAAAAGCATGTGATGATGGACGTAGGTTGGTCGCTACTATGATGCGATGCAAGTTGTGTGGGATACAACCTCCGGTGTACGTTGCTCTCCAAAAGGAGGCCTTAGTCAATGCTTCTTACACAGGCTCTGAAAATTAGCCTCACGCAATGTGGCGGCTCTGCAGAGAATCTTGAGCATCTAGAGCCTTAAAGCATTCAATGGTTGTGATTGAGCTACGTGCACCATTGTGAGGGCTCATTTGACAAAAAGGCCTTAGGCCAACCAAGTAAACACGTTTAATAGTATATCACCCAACTAGAGTGATTCTTTAGTTGTATGAGAAGGAGAGGAGGGGTAGAGTGAGTAGGCGCTACGATTTTCGATAAAGAAAAGAAGAGGAGAAATTAAGACAGTTCTCCTCATGCAAACTTTGAGGAGGTCTTGATTGCAAGCGCGCAGAGGTTGAGGAGGTCCTGATTGTAGTCTCGCGGACGGAGAGTAAGAGAGAGAGATTGAAGAGTTTCATGTCCAGGGCGTCATCTAGTCTTGGAATTGATGGCAAGGTGGCGTGCGAAGGGGAAGGGTGGGCGAAGAGGCTGCAAGCGTAAACCTTTTTTTATATGTAATGGGATGAAGTGGAGTCCTTCAGGCCTGCGGCTCTAGTGGTTAGACGGAGCTCATAGAGTCGAAAACTTAACCTGAGTGAGATCGAATCCTCCCAACTCATTCCTTTTATTAGGTAAGGGTAATAAGATTCCCTCCCAACTCATTCCTTTTATTAGGTAAGGGTAATAAGATTCCCTTGAGATGTAAGCAGGGAATCTGTGAGCTAAATGAATATAATAAGTAGAAGTCACTAACACAATTTGATGACCATTTGATTTAGAAAGCACAAAAAAGAACATCGATGAATCAAAAACATAAGAAAGCAAGAGAAAATCTGAATTTTACTAGGCAAGGGACGTTTTACTATAGAATGGACATAATTTGGGTTGAAAAGAGAGACCCAACATTGAATTTATACATAATAATAGATTATTTGATGTTTATAATGCAAGTGCCGATGTAGAAACATTGGATGATGTTGGATAGATGATTAACATTTTTGCATGTGTGCATAGGTAGGGGACAAAGAAGTAGTGTGAAACAAATTGTTGTGTCAATCAAAGATGAACAAGGATCCCATTAGATTAATTTATTTCTATAGTCTCAGTTAATGTGACTATGTTTGCAATCTATATGATATCTCCGAGCTTATTTCTCACTAAAGTTTGATATCTTGCTTTTGATATATTGAGATGTATCTTACGTTTTCTTTCTTCTTTTTTTTTCAAAACTCACAGATGTGAGTGTGTTGATATTAATAAAATAAGATAAATACAGACTTTCCTTGCTCCTCATTCGAGCTAGGGCTACCAAAAGACCATCGAGGAGAGAGGGAGCATAGGTACACCTACCAAAAGACCAAAGAGGACATAGGAGCATAGGTACACCACAAAAATACAAAGAGCAGACAAACCATAACAAGCTAGAGGTGCAACGGACACCCAATCATGAGATCCCCTCTAGCAAATAGGAGTACATCGGCTAGAGAGGGAGCCACCCTCAGACCAAGACTGTGATAGGTGATTGCATTTGCAAAAAGGCTCTCTTTGCACATATGGTTAAAACAACCGACAACCTCCTCGCCAAATCCATGTTGGACATATGTTGCAATTTCAAGGTGCAAGCATAGGTGATTGCATTTGGAGAAAGGCCTTACCTTTGCATCTGACTAAAATAGCCAAGAGCTTTCTTGTGACAACCATGTTGGGCATATCCTACAATGAATAGAGAATTAGAGAACTTGACAATAGTTGAGGACCGGATTTATGTGGAGCTGGGTCCCCCCTCCAATAGGCTTTTGTATTATAGATTCTCCGATAAAGAGAGACTTGGTATAGTACGATCTTTGTGTTCCTTGTGACCTTGGTGATGCTATGAAGATGGAAAGCTTCATGCATTACGGGCATGACATAAACTTTGTAAAAGCATTAACCATCCCCGGCCTCAATCCCAAGGTCTCAAACACCTTCAAAGGTGGAGAGAGCTAGTGGGGAATGAGGGTAGGGAAGAGGAAGAAGAAACGTTCATAGGAGAAAGAAATAGTTGCTCACTTATCATCACTCTTCTTACTAGCATACATAATAGCATAGTAATGAAGATGGAGAAGATGGAAAGCTTAAGCATTGAATCATGGCTCTTGGTTGGATTTGCATTCCATAACCAAGAGTGTTGGTGTAGGCTCTCAACTTCTCAACAAGCTCGGAGAAAGAGATAGAGTTCTTCCACTTTCACCAAGTGAGAATGTTTAAAAATGAGTCTGTGAGAGGGTGTATATCCCCAAGAACACCCCTTGCTTGCTTTGGTCTACCCCTCCTTTTTGCTCAAGCTTGAAGCTCATTGGACCCCTTTAAGGCTAGCCAATCACGTGCATAATGCATTTCAAGCAACATGGGTAGCATTAGGATAAGTGTCCTCCTTACCTCTTTGAGGGAGAGAACTTGAAAATATCTAGATATTTGTTGAATTGAACTAGAAGCTCATTGGACCCCTCTTTAGCCAAGCCAATAGGATTCAAGCACACCATGTGGCTAAGCATAGGGAAAGCTTGACATGTGTCCATGTGTCCCTTGAAAAGGGGGTGCCCTTTGGATGAGTGGAAGGTTAAGTCAAAGATTTCCCTAACTTTGGGGATTTCCCCCTTTTTACTCAAGCACCTTACCTCCCATGCATGGGAAGCTTATCAAGCACCTTCCTCATCAAGCATGACAAACACCTCAAGCACCTTAGTCAGCAAGCACCTCAAGCACCTTAGTCAGCAGGCACGACAAGCACCTTACTCATTAAGCATGACAAGCACCTCAAGCACCTTAGTCACCAAGCATGAGAAGCACCTCAAGCTTGGGCCGAGTTCCCACCTCAAGCGTAGCCCTAGTTTTCCTAAGGCGTAAGGACTTTTAACACTAACCTTTGGAGGTCTTTAATGAAGCTAACCCTAAAGTTTTTTAAGCTCCATTATATGCACGTTGCTCTTTGATAGACTCCCACCTTTTGGACTCCTATTGAGATGTGACCATCTCTCCTCTTGGTCCCTTGTTGAGATAAGTGTAGAAGCACTTATTACACATTGCTCTTTGGTAGACAATCTCCTTTCGGACCCCTGTAACCATCTCTCTTCTTGGTCCCCTGCTGAGATAGGTCTAGAAGCACATGTCTCTATTCTAATTCTTGTTCATGTTTATTCTCCCACATTAAATGATTAGTTTAATATGAGAAAATCATTTGGGTTAGTTAGATATTAGATTTTCTGACAAGTCTTGTGTACTAAGGGGTTGTTGGAGATAGATTTTGTGCTTGGTGGTGCTTTGGTCAATATGTATATCAAATGTGTTGCACTCATAAAACCATGAAAAGTCCTTGATGGACACTCTCTCCGGAATTTCATCAACTAAAACACATTGATTGGCCATTTTCCCAACATTGTTGAGGCAAGGAAACTTTAGGCTATTTTACTTGGATGTGAACGGAATGCCTTTTGCCAAATACATTCACCTATGCTTGCACCTTGAAGGCCGCTCGACATATGTAAGCCATTGACATGGGTGAGAGAATTAACACGGAGATTGATGGTCAGGGGTTATTGGCTAAAGATGTTGTGCCTGGTGGTGCTTTGTTCATGCCAAGTTAATTAAGTATAATGGTTATGTTGACCCTCTATGTTCTCAAAGTAGTCTCACAAAAATGCTCTCTTTAATTCTCCTAATTCCGCTATTCTCAAAGTTCATTGGCCAATTTCCATTACATTGGTATCAGAGCTATTGGTTTCTCTTTTCTTGCTTAAGAAGAGAGGTCCTTAAGTTGTCCATGAAAGGTTGGGCCTGTTTATTGCAATAGGGTAAGTGGGACAGGGATCTATTATCTTGGTTGAGAAGTACTTAGTTCGAGGTACACCGTTGGGAACTATAGTCTTAATAATGGAGTCTCTCGGCGCTTGCCTTTGGCTTAACCATTATTGAGCTACTAGCAAGCTCAACAATAACTATAATCAACCGAGCAATGTTAGACCCACTCAACTAGTCTTTGCAATCAACAACGTCTAAACCACGGGTGTAGCTGCTTGAGGACTAATTTTCAAAGGTAAATAAGAGTAGCAACTAAGGTTTTTTTGGGTACCAAATCACAAAGTAATTTTATACATAAAATTAATGAGCATGGCTGACAATAACCAAGAGAGTAGAATGAACATTGATAACTTTGATCTTGCAAGTGTGAGCAAGTCACAATGAGACTACTAGTCAAGGGTTGTTGAGACAAACGTCATGCTTGGCAATGCTTTGAACATCATATATGTCAATAGGAAAACTCTTTGAATGCATAATTACAAGATACATTCATCAAGGGTAGGTCCAACAACTTTAAGCTGGTTTAGTCCTTACATCAACATGTATGTAAATAGGCAAACTCTTTGAATGTATGCAAATGCGAGCAATCAACATGTGGGTACCTATGCTTACTTCTGTTAAGGTAATTGGTATTTTGCATGATGCTCGTGTGAGAAAGTCACAATAAGACTAGTAGTCAAGAGTGGCAATTATCATGTTTGGCAATGCCTTGGACATCATGTATGCCGATATGCGCCTTCAAATGTATGATTAACAAGATATGTTCATCAAGGTTAGGTCCAACAACTTTAAGCTGGTTTAGTACTTCCATCACATCATTGATGATCTTTCTCTTTAGCATATCCATGTTTGTAGTATATGCATGCTAGGAAGATATGCCCATCAAGAGTAGGCATGTGGTCTTGTGTACTCGGGAGTTGTTGGAGATAGATTTTGTGCTTGGTGGTGCTTTGATCAATTTGTATGCCAAATGTGATTCCCTTACAAAATCATGAAATGTACTTTATGGGCATCATCTTTAAGACATATTTTCATGGAGTGCATTGTCTGCAATGGGTTGTTGGTAGGATATGCCCAAACATAGTTGTGGCAAGGACACTCTTGGTTGTTTTAGTCAGATGCAAAGGGAAGGCCTTTCTCCACAAGTAATCACATATGCTTACACCTTGAAGACATCTGGCCTTATGCAAAACATTCACACAAGTGAGAAATTTCACAATGAGATTGTTGGTCATGGACTGTTGGAGACACATGTTGTGCTTGCCCATCAACAGTAGGGCACGTGGTCGTGTAATGGAAATTAGCCCATGAACTTTGAGAATAGAAAAATTAGGAGAATTAAAGAGAGCATTTTTGTGAGACTGCTTTGAGAACATAGAGGGTGAACTTAATTAGCGGTAGCAACATAACCATTATACTTAATTAACTTGGCATGAACAATACTTTTGCAAGAGAGAGAGAGAATTAGAGAACTTGACAACAATTTAGGAACGGATTTATGTGGAGCCGGTCCCCCCTCCAATAGGCTTTTGTATTAAAAAAATTTCCCATAAAGAGAGACCTGGTATAATACAATCTTTGTGTTCCTTGTGACCTTGGTGATGCCGTGAAGATGGAAAGCTTCATGCATCACGAGCATAACATAAACTTTGTAAAAGCATTAACCATCCCCGGCCTCAGTCCCAAGGCCTCAAACACCTTCAAAGGTGGAGAGAGCTAGCGGGGAATGAGGGTAGGGAAGAGGAAGAAGAAACATTCATAGAAGAAAGAAATAGTTCCTCACTTATCATCACTCTTCTTGCTAGCATACATAATAGCATAGTAATGAAGATGGAGAAGATGGAAAGCTTAAGCATTGAATCATGGCTCTTGGTTGGATTTGCATTCCATATCCAAGAGAGTTGGTGTAGGCTCTCAACTTCTCAACAAGCTTGGAGAAAGAGATAGAGTTCTTCCACTTTATGAGTGTGTGAGAGGGTGTATATCCCCAAGAACACCCCTTGCTTGCTTTGGTCTACCCCTCCTTTTTGCTCAAGCTTGAAGCTCATTGGATCCCTCTAAGGTTAGCCAATCACATGCATAATGCATTTCAAGCAACATGGGTAGCATTAGGACAAGTGTCCTCCTTACCTCTTTGAGGGAGAGAACTTGAAAATATCTAGATATTTGTTGAATTGAACTAGAAGCTCATTGGACCCCTCTTTAGCCAAGCCAATAGGATTCAAGCACACCATGTGGCTAAGCATAGGGAAAGCTTGACATGTGTCCATGTGTCCCTTGAAAAGGGGGTGCCCTTTCGGTGAGTGGAAGGTTAAGTCAAAGATTCCCCTAACTTTGGGGATTTCCCCCTCTTTTGTAGGGTCTCTTTTTGACTCAAGCACCTTACCTCCCATGCATGGGAAGCTTATCAAGCACCTTCCTCATCAAGCATGACAAACACCTCAAGCACCTTAGTCAGCAAGCCCGACAAGCACCTTACTCATCAAGCATGACAAGCACCTCAAGCACCTTAGTTGACAAGCACCTCACGCACCTTAGTCACCAAGCATGAGAAGCACCTCAAGCTTGGGCCGGGTTCCCACCTCAAGCATAGCCCTAGCTTGCCTAAGGTCTAAGGACTTTTAACACTAACCTTTGGAGGTCTTTAATGAAGCTAACCCTAAGGTCTTTTAAGCTCCATTATATGCACATTTCTCTTTGATAGACTACCTCCTTTTGGACTCCTATTAAAATGTGACCATCTCTCCTCTTGGTCCCTTGTTGAGATAAGTCTAGAAGCACTTATTACACATTGCTCTTTGGTAGACAATCTCCTTTCGGACCCCTGTAACCATCTCTCTTCTTGGTCCCCTGCTGAGATAGGTCTAGAAGCACATGTCTCTATTCTAACTCTTGTTCCCATTTGTTCTCCCACATTAAATGGTCCATTTAATATGAGAAAATCGTTTGGGTTAGCTAGATATTAGATTTGATGACATTACCTCTCTCTTGAAATCGTAGTCGTCCTCGACTATGAGGTAGAGAAGATAAAGCCTAGTCATTAGTCCATGTTTCTTAGCGGGTAGAGGATCCCTTTTTACCATACGACATCATTCCAAGATGGATGACTAATCCATTTGGTGCTTGGGAGACTTAGCTGCCGTAAGCATGTTTGCTCTTTAGTCCATATCATACTTCCAAAGTAGAGTGACAAGCTCTACTAGGTGTTTGGGAGACGTCGTCACCACAAACATGATCCTAAGCATGCATACTTCTTAAATTTTGTGCACAATAAAAGAAAGATAATGAGTCTTATACGACAAAACATTGTTCATTTAAAATGCATTTTCATATGCTTACCTTAAGGCATCATTTGTCAGCATTGACAAGGTTCATATTAATCTTAAGCTAGGTTCCTTGCATCCATCTAGCATCTTTCAAAGGATAATTCTTAAACTTAATAAGATATCGTCTTACCGTTTCTTAATACCTTGTCTTCATGTTGTAGGATGGACTCAGATTGAAGTACTTCTTCTTGATCTCTTCAATTTTTGGAGGGTTTGTAACTATTTCTTCTTTTGGTGGCACTCCTTTGTAAGGCTTAAGTAACCTCTCATGGAAGACATTGTGCATGAGCCAATAGTTGGGAAACTTTAATTGATAAGCCATCTCATTGATTGTCTTAAGAATTTAAAAAGGACCATAGTATCTTTTTGCTAGTTTAGCATAATACTCTTGGTGGCCCGTAGGATTCTTGCCCGTAGTATGCCTTAGACGAGCCTTGAGAAACTTTAGCAGGACCCAATCATTTTCCTTAAAGGCTAAGGCTCTTCTGTGCTTATTAGCAGTAACCCTTTTTGCCTTTGCTTCAAGATGGATATAACCTCTTTAACCTTTGGAAAAGATTCTTGTGCGTCTCAACTATGTTCATCAGCGCGAAGATCTTCCCATGTACTTTAAGTAGTAAGGGACTTTTGGATCTTCCCTCTTTGACCTCGAAAGGTGCTTTCCCCATAGAAGTATGTACAATGTCGTTGTACGCATACTCTATAAGAGGTAGGTACTTCTCACATTGAGAACGTTGATCTACGTCCTAGATTCTCAAAGAGACCCTTCCAGAAATTACTGGTTATTATAGGATCTATGTCCGACACTATGGATGTTGGCAAGTCATGATACTTGAAAATTTGAGATCTAAAGAGGGTTGTTGTTTGATGTGCCTTAATAGTCTTTTTGACAGACATAGAGTGTGTTTTCTTGTTAAGCATGTCGACTGAAACAATCCAAGTTGCTTCTATCGATCAAATTTCAATTTTTGGTATACCACACATTTTGAAACATACTCTTGTATGTGTATGTTTCATGGTAGACCAACAGAAATACATTTCTACTCCTCAAAGAGTAGATTATGGAATCCCTCTTTGCCCTACATAAGGAGAAGCATGGGATTCATACGTGACTTTTTTATTTTATGGGTGAGTAACACATAGCCTATTGCCATTTGGAAGATAACCATCCTTCAAGGTGAAGGGTTCTTTTTTCTTCCCTAATGCAAAGGCTGTAATTACATACTTAAAGTCTCGGTCACTAGCATACTCATCTATTATAAAAGATAGATCATTGTGAGTTGCTATAGACACCACATTTACCCTTGGCCGTTGTGAAAGTGCAGCGACCACTTGATTGTGCTTGCCAGCAATGTGAGCAATATGAAATTTAAATTGCGAAAGAAACTTTGCCCACCTCATTTTTTTGTCAGAGAGCTTGGTTTGCGTTGTTAGGAAATAAGACGTAGCTAAATAGATAATTGAGTAGATTACTTAATGGAGAGAGACAGATTTATATACACGAGATTGTAGAGTAGAGAGAGAGAGAGAGAGAGAGAGAGAGAGAGTACACACGATATACGTGGTTCACCCAATGTGGGCTATGTCCACGGGAAAGCAGCCACTCAATGGCTTTAGTACTTCAAAACAAGAAGTAGTTTACAAAGGGATTATACCCTTAATGGAGCTTCCGCCTTGCTTCACTCTCACCACCTCACACTCACCTTGTTGCATCAACTTCACACTACGAAACGTGTGTAGAAATGGCCTCCTTTTATAGGCCAAAAGGGCTGCCCTCTCTTATGAGAGACAACCATGTGTAGCCGCCCTTGTGCGAATAAGTCCAAATCAGACCCTCCAATCTGCCCATGTGTGGCCGCCCTTGAGAAGACAAGTCCGCTTTTGAATTCGGCCACCGGCCATTGACTTCCGACCACCGGCCAACCGACCGGTTGTTTTCCGACCACTTTTCGGCCGCCGTCCGGCCATAATATTCCGGCGAAAAAGAATATTCTGGCGAAAAAAAAAGTCTCGGGGACCTCCGCCCCCGAGGCCTTTAAAGTTGCCCCTGATTCTTGTCCGTGAAAATTTGGGTTTCCGGTGAGTGATTTTCGTTCACGCACGATGGCTTCTCCTCATAATGGGGGCCTTACAAATGTGCGCTTTTACCACAGAAAATTACAAGGGTAAATCAGGCTCCATACTTAACAATCTCCCACTTGGAGACTGATCTCCAAACCAAACCTGTGACTGCTTTCCATTCTGGCTTCTTATCCTTGAATGCCGATTGAAGATGAGCAAAAGCTCAACTTCTCCTTGTTGACCACCTTTGTAAACATGTCTGCAGGATTTTCACTTGTATGCACCTTTCCTAGCTTTAGTTGTCCCTCCTCCAAAAGAGTGCGTATGAAGTGATATCTCACCTCAATGTGCTTTGTCCTTGAATGAAAGGCTAAGTTCTCTGCAAGATGGATAGTGCTTTGGCTATCACTGTACAAGACACAATTGTCTTGTTTGAATCCAAGCTCTTCTATGAATCTGTGAAGCCACATAATTTCTTTGCTTGCCTCCGTCATTGCTACATACTCTGCTTCCGTGGTAGAAAGTGAAACCACTTTCTGCAGCTTTGAAGCCCAGCTTACTGCTGTGCCTCCAATCGTGAACACATAGCCAGTAGTGCTCCTTCTAGTATCTTTGTCACCTTCCATATCTGCATCAGCATACCCTTCTAGAAAAATATCAGTTCCTCCAAAATACAAAGCATTTGTTGTTGTCTCTTTTAGATACCTAAGTATCCACTTCACAGCTTGCCAATGCTCTTTACTTGGGTTGTCCATGAACCTACTCACAACTCCCACTGCATGTGCAATGTCTGGCCTTGTCCAGACCATAGCATACATTAGAGAACCTACCACTGTAGCATATGGAACTTTAGACATATAGGCTATCTCCTCTTGTGTCTTTGGACACATATCCTTCGTTAGTCTAAAATGACCAGCCAAAGGTGTAGAAACTGGTTTTGCATTTTGCATTGCAAACCTTTCTAGTACCTTCTTGATGTAATCTTCTTGAGATAGCTTTATTGTCTTCTTCGTCCTGTCCCTTGATATTTTCATACCAAGTATCCTCTTTGCAGCACCTAAATCTTTCATTGAAAAAGATTTGGACAGCTCCTCTTTTAGGTCTTTGATGTCCTGCATGTTAGCACTTGCAATCAACATGTCATCAACATACAACATTAGGATGATGAATTTCCCATCTCCCAAATTCTCCGTGTAGACGCAGTGATCCGAGTTGCATCTTGTGAATCCATGATCCAACATCCATCGATCAAACTTCAAGTACCATTGTCTTGATGCTTGCTTTAAACCATACAAGCTCTTCTTTAATCTGCAAACCATTTTCTCCTTACCTTTTACTTCATACCCCTTTGGTTGAAGCATGTAGATTTCCTCCTCTAAGTCACCGTGAGGGAATGCCGTATTTACATCCATTTGCTCGAGATTTAGATCATGAGCAGCCACAAGGCTTAAGACAAGCCTAATTGAGTTCATTTTTACAACAGGAGAAAATATTTCATTGAAGTCAATACCTTTCTTTTGAGAAAAACCTTTTACCACAAGCTTAGACTTGTACCTTTTCTTCCCACCTTCTTCTTCCTTTAGCTTGTACACCCATTTGTTTTGAAGTGCCCGCTTACCTTTAGGCAACTCAACCAACTCCCATGTTTGGTTGCAATGTAGTGAGTCCATCTCCACTTGCATGCTCTTCGTCCATTCTTCTTTGGATTCATGTTGCATAGCTTCTTCATATGATTCCGGCTCTCCAGAATCTGAGATCAAGAGATGGTTGAACGAAGGAACAAACCTTTCTGGAGGTCTACTTGCTCTTGTAGATCTTCGGGGAATAGGTTGAGGCTCCTCATTTGGTTGACGTTGTTGCACATTGTCACCATTTGTAGTCCTTGAGTCTTCACCGTCCTCAAGCTCCATGTACTCATCACCTGTTTCTTTTGTTTGTTTTCTTTCCAAGTAATCTTTGTACATATTTTGTTCGTTAAAAATTACATCCCTACTCCTTAAGATTTTACCATCTTCAGGATTCCATAGGCAATACCCAAAGTCTCCTTCTCCATAGCCAATGAAGAAACACTTTTTGGACTTTGCATCTAACTTTGATCTTAGGCTTCTATCTATGTCCATGAAAGCCTCACACCCAAACACTTTGAAAAATGCATAATTCACCGGTTTACCTGTCCATGCCTCTTCTGGAACTCCCCCATCCAATGCCGTTGAGGGTGACCGATTGATTAAGTACACAGATGTACTTACAGCTTCCGCCCAAAGCTCAAGCGGTAGGCCTGCATGTAGCCGCATGCTTCGTGCTCGTTCCATGATTGTCATGTTCATCCTTTCCGAAATCCCATTTTGTTGAGGTGTCCTTGGGGTTGTCCTTTGCCTCCGAATTCCATTGCTAGCACAAAAGCTTTCAAAAGCTTGGATGCAATATTCGCCTCCATTGTCGGATCTGAGGCATTTAACGTTGGTACTTGTTTCATTCTCCACAAAGGCTTTCCACCTTTGAAATGTGGAAAATACATCAGATTTATTCTTCATGACATAAACCCATGTTTTTCTAGTCGCATCGTCAATGAATGTTACATAGTACAATGAGCCACCAAGTGATGGTGTACTTGCAGGACCCCAAACATCAGAATGAACCAACTCAAGTTTTTTATTTTTCTTTCATTTCTTGATTTTTGAAATTTTACCCTCTTTTGTTTACCATAAACACAGTCTTCACAGAACTCTAAGTCCACTTCTTTCAAACCTGGTAGAAGCTTCTTCGTTTGAAGGATTTGCATTCCTTTGGCACTCATATGCCCAAGTCGGTAGTGCCACACAGCACTCTCAACTTCTGCAGTTGCTGCACAAGCTGAAGGTTGCGTGCTAACAGTACACAAGTAAAGTGTACTGACTTTTTCACCCTTGGCAACCACCAAAGATCCCTTTGAGATCTTCCACCGTTTGTTTCCGAATGCAATGTTGTGACCTTCATCGTCCAATTGTCCTGTAGAGATCAAATTTTTGCGAAGAGAAGGAACATGCCTAACATCTTTAAGCTTCCATTCATTTCCGTTAGCAGTTTTGACAGAAACTGTACCTTTGCCGACAATCTCACAAGCTTCATCATCTCCCAAGTATACATACCCAAAATTACCTTTGGTGTAGTCTTGGAAATGTTGCTTGTGTGGTGTCGCATGGAATGAAGCCCCGGAATCTACTATCCAGGAATTAGACACATTGTCTAATGAGACAATTAGAGCATCTTGCTCTACTTTACCTGCCACATTGGCCTCCGATGTTGGCTTGTTGTCTTGAGACTCTGTCTCCTTCTTCTTCTTGGACCAACAATCCTTCTTGACGTGGCCCTTCTTGCCGCAGTTCCAACATTCAAGAACTGACTTTGTGCGTGACTTGCTCCGCCTTGAGTGATCACGACCCTTTTGGTTTTTGAACCTCTCCTTAAGCCTTCCTCTTGTTTCCACTGATAGTGCAGCACTTGATGATTCTCCTGTGCTTCTCCTTCGCATTTTCTCGCTTAGGAGAACACCCACAACATCATCAAACTTAAGAGTATTTGTGCCAGAGATAGAATTACTTACAGCCATCACAAGGCTGTCCCAACTATCCGGTAGAGATGATAGTATAAGGAGAGCTCGTACTTCGTCATCGAAATTGATTTTCACCGATCGAATTTGACTTATGTTTGTGTTAAAGTCATTTAGGTGTTCTGCAACTGAACCATTCTCTGCCATCTTTAGATTGAACAAGCGCTTCATAAGAAATACCTTATTGGATGCCGATGGTTTCTCGTAGAAGTCGTCAAGTGACTTCATCAAGTCTTCCGTGGTCTTCATCTCCGAAACATTGAAGGCCACCGTTGACGCCAAGCTTAACCGGATTGTTCCCAGTGCCTTTTGATCAAGGACAATCCATGCTTCATCTGCCATTGTTGTGGGCTTCTTCACAAGACCGCCTAGTGGCAAATAGAGGTCCTTCTGGTAGAGATAGTCTTCAATCTGCATCTTCCAATGTTGGTAGTTTTTGCTGTTGAACTTCTCAATCTTGAGCTTCCCTTCCTCCGCCATAACTCCCACTCAATTCAAGGAAATCTTTCCTTGAGATAATTTAGCTACAAGCAAACCTTGCTCTGATACCAGTTGTTAGGAAATAAGACATAGCTAAATAGATAATTGAGTAGATTACTTAATGGAGAGAGACAGATTTATATACACGAGATTATAGAGTAGAGAGAGAGAGAGTACACATGATATACGTGGTTCACCCAATGTGGGCTACGTCCACGGGAAAGCAGCCACTCAATGGCTTTAGTACTTAAAAACAAGAAGTAGTTTACAAAGGGATTATACCCTTAATGGAGCTTCCACCTTGCTTCACTCTCACCACCTCACACTCACCTTGTTGCATCAACTTCACACTATGAAATGTGTGTAGAAATGGCCTCCTTTTATAGGCCAAGAGGGCTGCCCTCTCTTATGAGAGACAACCATGTGTAGCCGCTCTTGTGCGAATAAGTCCAAATCGGACCCTCCAATCCGCCCATGTGTGGCCGCCCTTGAGAAGACAAGTCCGCTTTTGAATTCGGCCACCGGCCATTGACTTCCGACCACCGGCCATCGGCCATTGACTACAGGCCACCGGCCAACCGACCGGTTGTTTTCCGACCACTTTCCGACTGCCGTACGGCCATAATATTCCGACGAAAAAAAAAAGTCTCAGGGGGCCTCCGCCCCCAAGGCCTTTAAAGTTGCCCCTGATTCTTGTCCGTGAAAATTTTGGTTTCTGGTGAGTGATTTTCCTTCACGCACGATGGCTTCTCCTCATAATGGGGGCCTTACAAATGTGCGCTTTTACCACATAAAATTACAAGGGTAAATCAGGCTCCATACTTAACATGCGTCATGAAGTTCTTGAGGCTTTGTGATCCATTCATAGGATGAATGGAGTCCCCAAGAGATAGCATTTCCACGTGTCTAGGGCATATAGAACAACTAGTAGCTCTTTTTTGTATTTGCCCAATACTCGCTTATCGGAGTTGAGTCTTTGACTCTCATATGCTATGGCATGCCCTTCTTGAAGCAAAATAGCTCCAAGGCAATCACCACAAGCATCACGTTGGACCTCAAATGGCTTTGAGAGATCTAGTAGTGTGAGCACAAGTTGAGAGATAAGCTTCTTCTTAAGCTTCTCAAAAGCTTCTTGCACTTTTGCAGTCCATGAATACTTAACGTTCTTTTTCGTTAAGTCATGTAATGGGCCTGCTATTAGCTATAATTTTTCTATGAAGCATCTATAGTATACACACATACCTATAAAGCTTTGTACCTCCTATAGATTCCTTGGATTAGGCCATCCTTTTATTATCTCTACCTTTGTGGGATCCATACGGGTGCATCTTTAGAGATAATGTGACCTAAATATTGAATCTCTTATAGGAAAAATTCACTTTTCTTTTGACTAATGAAAAGCTTATTCTCTCTCACAACTTGAAAGATTACCTGGAGGTGTCGCTTGTACTCCTCAAGAGAATTTGAGTGGCCCATGGTACATGTAATCTGTTTTTGATAGTGATCTTATTTAGTGCTCTATAGTCGACACACATGTGATATGTGCCGTCTTTCTTTTGCACTAACGGTACTGGTGAACAGAATGGAGAGGATCTAGGCCTTACCATCCCTTTTTCCACCAATTCATACACTTGCCTCATGATCTCCTCGTGTTGAGCTTGTGAAACTCAATAAGGAGATTTATTAGGCAGTGAGCTTCTTGGAAGCAACTCTATTGCATGGTCATCATCCCTTGTTTTGGAGGTAGCTCACTAGGGATGTCATCAATGAAAACATCTTGGAATCCATTTAGGAAATTAGACAACTCTAACTCCTCTTGATTCCCTTTATTGCTACTTGTAAAAACATTGGAACCATTTACAGATTCTCTAACAAATATTATATACGCAAAAATAGAGCTTTTCATTGCCTTATCAAAAGCAAGCGTATTTACCAGGGATATGGTGTTCCCCGACTCATTAGCATCTACGTACGTGCTCTTTTCCCTGTAGGTGAAGTAGACTCTCCTTCCAAGGAACTTTATGTTGGCAGCCATGCGATTGAACCATGGTGCCTCTAGGATAACATCCTCATGTTGGAGAGAAGAGATGAAAAAATCTTCTTTGTCAACATAGCCTTGGACATGAAGCCTCTCAATTTCCCAATCAAGGGAGTAACTGCGGCTTCTTGCCCCTTGAAGGCTCCATCGGCTACAATCACATCTCCCATCTCATGAGCTTGAATGCTTAACTTGGTGGCCAACTCCATTATTATGAAGTTTTAAGTAGAGCCAAGGTCAAACAAGATCAAGTCATTGTGCTCCCTTACCTTTCCCCAAGCATAGGAGAGAGGTGATCCTTTGCAATGAGCATCCTCTTTTGGAGCTTCGATCATGGAAGCTCTAGGAGTCTCATTGCGGGTATTTCTTTTGGGGCAAGAACGGTAGCCATGTCCTTGCTTCCCTCACTTAAAGCATTTGTGGTCCTTACGAAAAGCTTCTAGCTCTTTAGGAGAGAATTTATATTTACCTTTGTAAACTCCCTTCTCCTTGGACCGATTGTTGTTGGAATTTCCTTGGGAAGAGTTTTGGGCACTGTTCTTCCCCTTTGATTCATTTCGGTCCCTAGTTTACGTGGGCATAAAATTCCTTTTAGCCCCTTGTTGGAAATTGATTTGTGAAATGACCATAGTATGGTGAATCACTTCAATGATAGTCCTAGGCCTTGAGAGTTGACATACTCGGCCATATCTTCAGGTAGTCTCACACAAAATTATTGCTTTTGCTCGGCGAAGTCTATCTTTTGAAAGACAGTAGCCTTGAGATGTAAACCCCAAAACTTGTCCACATATTTGTGGATAGATTAGTTGGAGAGAAACTTTAAACTTTGACATTTGGTAAGCACTTTGTCCTTTGCATCACTTGCAAGGAATTGCTTCATGATGAAAACTCGTATAGTTTTCCATATCTTTGGGGCTTCGCCATTGCCACGAAGGCTAGCCCACCATTGACGAGCCGATTTCAAGAAGTGCATAGCTACATGGTGTAGCTTTGAGGACTCCGTGAAGCCCTCATCTCCAAAGGCGCATCATATTGTTGGATGAAGGCCAATACTTTGTTGGTAGCACCAAAGGTGCCACCATAGGTGAGAAAAGAGATACTCTGTTCTCACTCTTTGAACTTCTTGAGCTTTTGTGACCTTTGTCATGCAGGGTAAGGTTTGCGATGTCCTCCCCTCTGGTATTCTCTAGGAGAATAGCTATTGCTTTCGTCGGAAGAGGAGGAAGGTGAAGAAGAGGGAGAAGACATGCAAAGGCAAGTACAAGCAAGGCCTATGACTTGTAAGGTCAAGAATTTTGGATTTTCTTGGGCATGGCTCCCAAGCAAGTTTACTGCAATTAAGGCAGTAAAAAATGATCATAATCAACCCATTGACATCAAGCATGGTTCAATGGTTTTTCAAGAGTAATTGGCAATAGGTGCATGCCAACAATATTGGGCAACTTAAGTACGTTCTTTTTGGTGCAATTACTGTAGTTATTTTTCTACTTCGAGTACGATATCCTCCTTCACAAAGTCAAAAATTGATGATACATCACGATTCATGTTTGACCTAAGGAGAACATCTCCATAAATTTGGTTGGTCATAGATTTTGTTAGCAACTATCTCTTTGATATGTCCTCCTTGTGCTACCAAGTGAAGGGGCAAAGCAAGGCTTCCAGGAGCACAACTCCATATCTATCTATATGCATTGGGTGCATAATCATTTCAAAGCAATTGTAGCTTTCTAGAGTGCAGGAAAAATAAGTACACGAAGTACATTGAAAGCAAAATCATGCCACAACAAGCTACGGCTTTCGATGCCAAGGGTGATGGTTACAGAAAATTGATAAGTACCTTAAATTTACATTTCAATATTGAACTTATTCCATCTTGCAAGATTTTCTACAAGGCCAACTTGACAAGCAAAGGTTTCTTCGATCAAGTGGAGTTTTGGCTCTTAGATGACATATGATAGGTAAACTTTACAATCTATCTCTTGTATTATTGGGCAATCTCACGATTCTGTTGCATGTTTTGGCAAGGCCATTCCTCTTTGAAAGATTGACAATGCCGATTCTCTTCCGCTTAAAATTTGTGTGGCTAAGAGCTCTCAGGCTTTGTTCTATCTCGTCTCCTCAGTGAACTTATGTGAAGCAAGGCTTCACTGTAGAACATATTTCCTTTTGGAATATGCTAATAACATACAGACTTTGGGAAACTTGGCAACATGTCTACCTATTTTTTTTATTAGAGGTCGGTATGAACCAAGCCCTGAGGGTATACAAGGCACATCCAAAGACTCTAAATTTCTCAGCATACATGGCTACGAGCCATGTATACATTAGAGGTCGGTATGAACCAAGCCCTGAGGGTATACAAGGCACATCCAAAGACTCTAAATTTCTCAGCATACATGGCTACGAGCCACATTCAAGCGAAGGCAACATCCCTTAGAGAGGCAACAAGGTTGGAAAATTTCAAGTTCTACTTGTATTTTTGTCTTTCAATTTTCATTTGAATATGATATTTTTATTATGCAAATCAAAGTGCTTTGACAGACTTACTACAAAGCAAGGCTTCCCGTGCCATAGTACTATCCATTGACTTAGGATCAAGGATAATGGCACACAGGTTTGGCAATAAAAGGATATAAGCTCACAGTTATGGTTTGCAATGACCAATTGTGATGTATCCCCGCTAGTACACACCGTGCAAGGCACGCACGACATCTACTCACATTGTGGAGATCATCATTGAGATCTTGTCACACTATTTTTATGATATGCATGCATGGCATGCCAGTATTGTGGACTCATCCCACTAAAGCATGGTTTACGCTTCCACTATAACATGAATTACTCTGTTCAAAAAGAGTTGAGGATAGTATATTTGCTTGTGACCGTCTTATATGACTACGGTGGCAGGTAATTTTTGCGCACAAGGTGCTGGCAATACCAATGATGCTTTCTGTGGTAGCAAGTAGGCATGGCCTAACTATTAAGCAAATAATTCATGGACGACATACACCCAATAAAACTTTAGTATGACTACCTTGTTGGGGTGTTGACAATTTTTCTCTTCTGATCATTGAGAGATATGATTCCTTTTTTATTCCATTGTGAATAAGATTCCAACTTTGAGACGATCTATACTTAGTTGCAGCATTGATTGTGTCTCTAGCAGTGGTGGTGATTTTAGGGATATGATCCAACTAATATACAATCACTCCATAAGTGTTGAGGGTCACAATTTGATCTCATCACAGTTGTACTTTAAGGAAAGAAATTTGCAAATTGCTAAGGTGTAGTGAAAAAGTTCAACTTTCCAAGTTAATTCCATTCACTATTAGACATGGTAGACTGTGTTGGTCATCGTTGGCTGCTAGTTTTTATACAAAGCCTAACCAAGGGGTTTGACGTTATAGATTTTAACCAAGGGGTTTGGATTGCAAGGGCAATACCCAGGGTTACTAGGACAATACTACTTGATTTTCACTTATCTTTCAATTAGTGTTACTAGGCCTTTTCAGGTACAAGATTTGGTCATGAGCATTTGACTACGGGTAAGTGAACATTATGTCCAACCTCAACGTATGCATATGATTTGGTTTTATTTCATTTTTAAATATTTATTGCTTCATTTTTTTCTAAGTAGCTTGTGATAAGCTTGGATGCATTCATCTGTTTTGATCTTCAGAGACATGACAAGGTCATGTAGGAGCAAAGAAAGTTGGGCCAGAGTGTTGTCCCACATACATTTTTTTCATTATGCAGTTATGGACCTACATGGTAGGGTTTTGTTTGGCACACGTTGTCACAAGAGGTGCACCATGGTCTAGGAACTCATGGAGTTCATTTTAGCCAAGTGTGGAGCAAGGTTTATGAGGTTCCCTCTCACTCATGTTGCTAAGTGTTTACAATTATATCCACTCACAAGTACCCCTCATACTTGATGGGGTGTCATTTTTTGGACATCCTCATATGAGACACATTCCACATATGGAGAATATGAGTCTCTAGGACTGACACTGGCACTCGTTATTTCAATTATGTGTCACGATAGAGTCCCAAGGTGCTGGCTGCATCCGTTTGTTAGAACATTTTGAGCACATCATATCATAAAATATTTCAGTAGCAAAAAATTGTCGAGTATCTACTAAAAGTTGTTAAGTTTACAAGTACAATTAAAAAACTTTAACGGATGGTTGTTTACATATGTAGCAAAGTTATGTTCTACTAATGAACAAGTTCATTGGTACCTGGATGTGATAAATTTTCACATTCTATTATGGTCCAAATATGTTAGCATGGTTACACTTTTTTTTCCTCGTGAGCCGTGAGCATAACATCAGTCATAAGCATTGGCAAGTACGATTATGGATATGTAGGTTCGGATCTACTTTTGCTAAATGCATGCACACTAGGTGTTATGGGCCCTAGTGTTTATCAAAGGCTGATTTGGAGCAGCATGCACATTCATGACATTAGTAGCTTCTAAATCATTTCACACTATATGTGCGATATCTCTATGAGATTAATTGTAGATCTACTAATCACAAATAGAGGTCGTGGCTCAGTTTGGGTGCTTATAGAACATCTCACTGAGTTAACTGAGATGGTTATTCCTAGCATTGTGGATTAATCAGTATTGTTGAAGCAATTGTAATCCTTATTTTCCAGTCATTTTGGAGGACTGTCTGTAAATGGTGGGGATGCACATATCGGTATTGCCAATCATCTAGAGAGGATGGGCATATTACAATTGTTAATTTTGTGCTAAAGGATATGATAAGTGTGTACATTAGCACCAATCAATCCAATTGGGAAGGTTATCTCTCTAGTTGGAGTTTGCTAACCATGAGGCAAAAGCATGTTGTGAGACTAAGGTTAGTCCCTTCATGTTTAGATCAACTTTTCAACCTTGATCACCACTTTTATGAAAAGTAAGAAGAGGTATTCATTTAGACAAGTCTTAGTTGTGGTAACTCATTTAGCATACGCTATTGAGTTATAAATAGAGTTCACACATTATGTTGGATTTAACCGGTTGCATAAAAAGGTTGCAAAGGGACAACAATGTGGAAAATCAAGATGTCATTTTTGATGTCTTGAACCTCCTACTGAACCATATTCTGGAAAAATGGACGATTGGATCCGTGAAGGATGTCACTATGGAAAACATAGTGTTCTTGAGAATAATTTTTTCAATTTTTTTCAAGGAACAAGAAACTTCTCCAAGGGGGGAGTAATGTAATTCCAAGGGCAACCCAGAGGTCACGTACCTAGGCCAAGGATTAACTGCATGGTGTGGATAGGGAATCCTAAGAATGGACTAGGGCTAGAAGCTCTAGTACTTATATAAAGGGCGGTAGGGAGGAGGATCCTCAAGGCAATTCCCTTGGGTCTTTCAATGCTATATTGCTCATGGAGTTCTTACTGCCAACCCTCAGAGTTGCACACAAATTAGATGTGGACAATTGGTGAACTGCCAAAACTATGTCAAAATGACTCAAAAATCTCAAACAATTAGATGAGTAAAGACTAGCAGCTATCACACACATCTATGCTCAAAAAATGAAACAAAAACAATTCTTCGACTCACATTGTTAATAAAAATATTCAAGCAAGGAGATATGGTACTAGTCTATATGCTAAAGCAACATATCCCTAAGTTCAAGAAAAAAGGGCATGGTCCTTTTGTAATTAAGAGTTCTTCACCAAGTGGGGCAGTTAAATTGGCGACCTTAGATGGGGAAATAATGGAGACTTTGATTAGTGGATGTCGATTGCAAAAGTATAGCATGCCATTAACTAATGATCTCTTAGGAACAGGGATGCATGCAGCCAAGGAATGCAAAATCAAACGTCAACAAGCTATAGAAGAAGCTCAAGAGGAGGTGTGCATTCAAATCTTAATGCAAAAAACTGCAATGCGACCAATCCTTTATGTTTTGCTAATCAATATACTTCAGATTCAACCTCTACATTTCCCTATGGCTTTAGCAAAAGATGAAGTAGAGACAAATGATGAATGGATGGATGGATTAAACATGAGGATAATAGTGATATTGAAAGATGGATTCAAAGTCAAAGATCTAGCCAACACAGGTGCCAAGATAAACGCGTCAGTTATTCAACCTACAAGAAGGCGACTACCCAACCATTGGAGTATTGAAAAGCTAAGGTTAAAGCCTGCCAAAAAGAGTTCACTCCAACATTGGGAATGATCAACTTGAATATCTTTATGCACAGCTTTTTGTGCCCACACACGTTTGTCTGCGTTCCCGACGAGAATATGAACAAAGATATGGTACTAGGAGTTCATGGGATGCAAACATACAAAGATGCCCAGAATTGGGATGACAAAGTTCTCAAGTTAACACTCAAAGGTGGACAGTTGAGGGTACCATTTGCTTACAATAATGACAAAAAACAAATAAAGTGTTACCATATACATGTGGCAATGATGTGTGTGAACACACTTAGCATCACCCGGGCATTTTTTCCCTCACTAGGAGGTTATTTCCCCGTGAATTGTAGATATGCCCATTACTCTAGGGCTATCTTATTTTTCCATTGCACATTAAGTAATATACTCTCTGTTGTGTACCTTGAGCTTCCTTCATCTTCTCCAAGTTGTGTGCATTTCCCTGCAACCCTATTTCCAACAATTAGTATTCCAGTAGGTTGCATCCTCTCAGGCTTAGTCGCCAACATCGTTAGCACATGCCTGCTCATTTTCTCAAATTTCAGTGAGCCTTGGTGAGCGCCAGCAGGTTGACAAATTCTTTGGGTAAGCTTGTAGAGCTTGGTCTACTCTGATTCCATTCGGGCTCATTTTGGCCTTTGTTTCCACTATAGGCAATACTACACATGCAATTTTGTCCTTTTGTGCAAAATTTTGTCAGTGCTGTTTTTTGCATAACATGTCCCTTATAGTCTTCTTTGGATTGTGCTATATAGCACGCATTAGTCCCACTTTCTTTCTCTTCTTTTTGAACAGTTCTCACATCAGGTGCATGCATTCCCAATGGTTGACAACAACAATAGATGTGTTCAAGATGTTTGCTATTGAGGATAAATTGGATGGGTACAATTACTTGATGTGGGCTAACATGATGAAACATGTTCTTGTGTCAAAGGACATGTGGAATGTTTTGTAGGGCATTGATGTACATCCTGGTTCTGTGGATACACACAATGTTGAGGATGTTGCAGGTTTCAGTGGCAGAATTGCTCCTACTAGAGGTGTTTTGCCTACGGCTAAACATGCTCATTGGGATGTAAGAGATGTGGAGGCTCATGCATTGATTGCATTATCTGTGAAGCACACTATTACTCCTCACATTTGTTCAGCTAAATCTATGAAATAGGCTTGGGATATTCTGGTTGGTCTTTATGTAAGCCGCAATGAGCCTAAAATTGCATTGATGCGTAAAGAGAGTCGAAGATTATGCATGAGGAAGATGAAATGGACACTTTCCTTGCTGGTATCAAGGATACCAATGAGCAACTTATTTCTGCACGCGAAGTCATTTCTGACAGCTCCCTTGTGCAGACTGTTCTTGATGCTTTGCCAGATTCTTACCAGACTTTTGCGAGTACTTGGAGACTTATGACCCAATGAATCCTTGAATTTGTCAAGTTTGATGCATTATGCACATTACTGTTGCAAGAATCTCTTTCCAAAAAAAAAAAAGGGCTAAACAGCATGCAGTTGAACAGGCCTCCATTGCTGCTCAAAGAAAAAGTGGTAACTGTATTGTAGCCGCTTCTCATAGTTCTTCTGCGAGTGGCAAGGCACCTATTCCTAATACTTCAGCTGGTAGCACATTGTCTGGAAATTTTGTTGAAAACAGAAATGGCTCGATGTATGGTCAAAAGTCAAGCTTTGCCACATTTGTTTTAGCTTGAGGCTATCATGTGCGCCACTTGTGTACTTAATAGGTGTCCTACAAAGGCTTTGCAGTCTATGACTCCATATGAAGCATGGCATGATAGAAAGCCTTCTATTGATCACATGCGCCTTTTTGGTTGTTTGGCTTATGCTTTAGTGCCACAAACGCAGCGCTGCAAATTGGATGGTAAGGCTGTCAAATGCATTTTTGTTGGCTATAATATTGAAAGCAAAGGTTACAAGTTGTATCATCTACAAACAAAGCGTATCTTGGTTTCACGAGATGCTGTGTTTGTGGAAGCTTCTATTCAGCCCTTGTTGTCATGTACTAGAGGCAATAATGTAAGCTCACAAGACATTTATGCCAGTTTGTTGCCTCTTTTCTATGGTGGAAATTTGAATGTAAATTTGAATGAGGCAAATGTATAGCCTACAGGGGGTTTGAAAATGTTACAGATCAGCCTATTACTAATGTAGATGTACATGATGTACTTGATCTAGAAAGGACTGAGAATGAGTAGGCTAGAGGTATGCCCAAATGGTTAATGCATACTTTGCATGATAGTTAATTGGATGCATCTTTTTCTAGTCATACTTGTTCAGGTTCTCGCCATGCATCTTATGCATCATATTGTTATGCTTTGGCTATTTCTAGCTTATGTGATTGTTGAGGAGCCTCTATTTTTTGATGAAGCACAGAAGTCAGAAAATTGGATGGCTGTCATGCAATCAAAATATGATGCACTTATAGGAAATGACACATGGACTTTATGTGATTGCCTCCTGGGAAAAAGGCCATTGGTACGACATGGGTTTACAAGTTGAAATGCAAGCTAGATGGTAAGATTGATTGCTATAAGACAGATTATGTAGGTGCAACAACTTCTTAAGTAAGTGAGTACTTCTTTTGTAGAGAGAGAAATCTCACATGGGAGGTGAGAATTCATGATAAGATTTCTCATTAGGGCCTTTGAAGAAGGATTTGTGCTTGGTGGTTCTTTGATCAATCTCTATGCCAATCACAAAAGCATAAAAACTTCTTAATTAGCATCATCTTAGGGATGATGTCCCTTGGAGATCATTGATTGCAGGGCCTACCCAACATGGATTTGACATAAGGCAACTCTAAATTGTTTTTATCACATGTGACCGAGCTTGGAATGCACTATTTTGTGCCCTTTACAAGACATGCCCGTCACAATGCAAGCTAACAAGGGTAGGGCCAAGAATATCTTGGTTCTATATATCACATGCAAAGCAATTGACATGCTTGTTTTTTCAAGGTAATTAGCATTTTGCATGATGCTATTGTGAGCAAGACATGATGAGAGTATTGGTAAAGGGCTGTTGAGGCAAACGTCATGCTTGACAATGATTTGGACATGTATGTCAATAGGAAAGCTCTTTGAATGCATATAGATGTGAAGCAATCGACATGTGGGTATGCTTACGAAGTTACTCAACAACTTTGTGCTTATGGGATTTTCCTTCCTCTCCAAGAGGAGAGAGAGCTTAGGAGGCCTCTTGATGAGACCCCCAAAAGAAGACTCTCTCTCATAGGAAAGGAGGAATCCAAAGAATGATAAATTAATGAATCCCTAAGTTCCTTTGAAGATGTGGCTCCATGAAGACGGTGGTCTAGACGATCGCCAACTCCTCCCAAGAGGAAGCGGTCAACCCATAGTCCTTCTCCTAGTCACTCCAAAAGGGAAGAGAGGAAACAAAGGAAGAAAAGGGTAAGAAAGAGGTCACCGAATAAGGCCTGACTTTGTAGCCCAACCGTATGACATTGACTACAAGACTTTTTCATGAGCACCCTTGTACGGAGCCTTGATCCCTTACAATACAAGTCACACACCATCCGTGACTGGCCTTTATAGCCGATCTTGGTTCCGTTCTCTTGGAGCCCATTAAGGCCAATAATAGGCCTTGCTTGTATCAAATTTTAGCTTTTGAAGATCCCTCCATAGAGGCCAAAGCCTCTACATGATATATTTCCTATCTCGAGTGCGGTTATTGCCATTGCACGTCTTGCAATCGAAAACCTCCATAGTGCACCTTGCCTTTGGAGTAGCTCCCTCTGGCGGTAGCATACTGCCCCACTTACGAGACCATGCATGATTCCATAATGATCGAACTCATTTTCAACAAAGATAAAAATCAACGGCGTACCTTAGGAAGTGCATACTTTGACTTGTTGTGTTGGCCACATGGCCAATGCTTTACCTTGAGCCGCTACCGGTTTGCCCTTTGGTGCACTTTCCTTCATTTCCTTGCTCTTTGGTGGCTTGAATCTTGTTCATGATGCCTGCTTCGACCATTGCCAGACATCCCTACCCTTGGCATGGCTTACTTCTTGCTTGGGTACCAACTCAGGCCACAGCCTCGTAAAATCACTTTGATATTTCTCTGATTTGCTTTACAAACAAGTCAACTTCACTTTGCACGCTTGCCAAAATTGGCATCAAAAAACATTTTTTCAACAAGCCTTGGAAATAGTTGATGGAGTTTGACAGCATCAAAACTGTGTGAGAGTGGGCTCATTGGGGTTGCCCAATTGGGGGGAGAAAAATTCGACACTATGGTGTGGTCATCAGAGGACCACACCGTGCATAATATCTCTCCCTCTGAGTCTACTACATCGCCATGTTTCCATGGCTACTCTCCAAGTTTTTTTTTCTTTGTTTTCCACTTGGTGACCGTCCACAGACACAAGGGATGGCCGCCTTAAGTGCTTCAGGGGGCATGCCCACCCCGACACACACCCCTCAAGATCTTGCCTAGCCAAACTCGACTGTTTTGAGACAATATGAGGTTGCTGATTTTCCATAGTCGCATGAAGCAAGCACCAAACAGCAGGGGCTGCAAATTTTTTAGCACGGCCTTAAATTTTGCAAGGCTTAAATTTTTTTAAGCCTTAATAAATTTTGTAGTTTCTTGAACTTGCTCTGCGCATGCCCACTCCATTCTTCTCCTTCTTTGACACCTTGACCTTGACCTGCATGCACGTGCAAGTTGCCCAAAATAGAACCACACCCTTCTCTTTGCTCAAAATAGTGTGAGCTCTGATACCATTGAAAGACCTAGGGGAACTGCCTTGAGAATCCTCCTCCCTACTACCCTTTATATAAGTAGTATAATTCCTAGCCCTAGTCTATTCTTAGGATTCCGTGTCCACATCACGTAGTCAAGCCCTTGGCCAAGGTCCGTGACCGCCCGAAGTTGCCCTTGGCCTTACAAGCATCCAATCCATAGACCAAATTAAATGAAGTGGTATTTAGATCTATTTTGAACGAAACACTATAAGCCCATAAAGCTGAGTGGGAATTCATCTCCCAATCTGTCATCATTCTTCCTAGTGCCTCTAGCTTTTGCCCACTTGGTCAAATAATCTGTGGCCACAATAATGTATTGTGCCCGAGTTTTGTAAGTTGATGGTTGTATTGGACCAACAAAGTCTATACCTCACTTAGCAAATGCTCTTTCTCCCATCATTGGTTGCAATGGCATGCTGTCCATTCTAGTTAGCATTTTTTCTCTTTGACAACAATCACATCTTCTAAAAAATTCCTTTGTATTTGAAAACAGAGTTGGCCACCATATGCCATCCATCAATATTGCTCTAGCTATGGTTTAATGAGAGAAATGGCCTCTTGCCAGTCTGACGTGTCCTTGTTCCAAGATAAGAATGTACTCATCTTCATTGGCTTGATCCTTTCTCCTCCTATATAGCTACTAACCAATCATGGTACAATAATCCACCTCAGTTCTGATTGCTCTCTGTCTTCATTTGCTCATGTCGTCTGGAAACTTTTTATTCATCAAGTACTCCACCAGATATCTATTTCAATTGGGTGCAATGGATATCTGGAATAAAGTTGCATGTGGTATTGCTATTTTCTCCTTGCATCAAGAACAACTATTCACGTAGGCATGAACATCTTTTTTCATAGTTGGCCAGTAAACCCCTAACCACATTAGTCATTTCAAGGTCTTCTGCAAAATTGATTCCCACCACCGTTGTGTGAGCTTGATTCAAGTAGTTGGCTTGTTCTTTTGGGCTTATGCACAAAAGTAAAATGCCATCCTTGTTTTTTTTTATACTGTCTTCTAGCCAACAACTGATACATAGCCGATTTCTCTATCAGCCATGGTGTGATTGGAAATGGGATCTATGAATATACATGAGCTATAGTCATCAAAGAGATAAGATCTTGTGACCATCTTGGAATAATTTCAATAGAGAATAGATAAACATCTAGCCGATTTCTCTATCAGCCATGGTGTGATTGGAAGTGGGATCTATGAATATACATGAGCTATAGTCATCAAAGAGATAAGATCTTATGACCATCTTGGAATCATTTCAATAGAGAATAGATAAACATCTAGCAAATCATTGTCAACTCCTTTTGGAAGCTCCCGTAAGGTGATCCTAGAGAGGGATCTGCTCATTGATGTGTGGTGCCTTTCTTAACTACTACTGTAAAGTCAATCTCTAGCAGGACGATAAACCATCTTAAAATCCTACTAGTGTTACATGGTTTGTTGACAAGATAAAGTGGAGCTTGGTGGTCCACAAAGAAGGTAAACTTATTAGCTAATAAGTAATGCCTGATTTTCTTTACCATATAGACCATACCAAGTCCTTCTCATTCTGTCATGGTGTAATTCTTTCCGTTGTGTTCAATTTCTTGCAAGCATCTGAGATAGGAAAATCCATTGTTCCCTCTCCCAGTTCTGCCAATATGCTATCAATAGAAAAGTTTGTTGCGTCAATATGTATATGGAATTTTTTTTTCCAGTTCGGAGTCTTCAATATTGGTGCTGAAGACAAAGCTTGTTTAAGCTTCTAAAATGACTCTTCACACTCATCAGCCCATACAAATTGAGTGATAAAGCTATAAATGGGTTTTGCGATGACAACATACATGTATATAAATCTACAATGGTATCCACAATGTCCCATGAATGCTTGAATCTCCTTGACATTTGTTGGTATAAGCATTTAAACAATTACTACCACATTTTCATATCTATTGCAATGCCGTTTTTTGAGACAATATGTCCAAGAATCTTGCCCCGTCTAACCATGAATACACATTTCTTAGGATTTAGACAAATCCTATATAGTTAACATTTCTCAAAGACACACTTGAGGTGCTCAAAATGGTCTTCTTTTTTAGATGAATGCACACAAAGTTCGTCCATGTAAACTTTTAGGAAGTTTCTTAGGCATTCTTTGAATGCATTGCTCATTAGGCTTTGGAATTTTGTTGGTGCATTGATAAGCTCAAAAGGCATGACTCTGTATGCAAATATTTCCCATTCCATTGCAAAAGCCATTTGGGGTTGATCTTTAGGATCAATGGTTAACTGATTGTAGCCTAAAAACCCATCCAAGGAGCTGTAGGCTTCTTTTCCAAATATTCTTTCTTAAACAAGATTGGTGATGGGAAGAGGATAGTTATCTCATATGGTTGCACTGTTCACCTTCTTGAGATTCACACACACTCTGAGTTTCCCATTTTTCTTTGGTACCACCACAATTGGTGACACCTAACCGGTGTGTTCTATTTTGTAGATGAATTCAACTTCCTTAAGTTTTTCTATCTCCTCCTTTTGGCAAATGTCTCCTTGTAGGTATAGGGTCTCCGTCTACTTGGTTTGGCATCATCTCTCATAGGAACAGTGTGCTGATAAATTTCATGATCTTCCCCCTTGAGATCTTTACATGACCACACAAAAACATCCCTATACTCCTTTAGAGTTTTGATGAGGATTTCTTCCTCTTCTTGAGACTGGTTTTGGTTCTTCTCGAAGACCGGCTAGGTCAATCTTCTTTGCAGTCTCTGGGCCTTCATAGGGTTTTCTTGGTTTCCTAGGCTATCTGACTGGTTTCTCCACTATGATCTTTCGATCTTGCAAAATATACTTTTTATAATGTGATGGAACACTGATAGCCACTTGTTTGTTTCTATCGGACTCCATTTCAGTTGTCCATGCATCTTTCAAGGTTCTCTTCAAACCTTGTACTTAGCTTTTTGCTCCATTTTCGTCATTGAAGGTTCTTTTTCTTTGGTTTCATCATTTTTCTTGGTTTTTGTTTTGTTTTGGGTTGTCATTTCACATTATTTTCCTTTATAGAGAGCTTTTGGAGGGAGCTTTCTCTAGATTCTGCTCAACTAACCAATTAAAAAAAAAGGCTCGCTTTGCTCCAAACTTAGTTTTTGGAGTGAGCTTTTTAAAGAGAGCTTTTTTTAATCCCTCAACCTCTCTCTCTCTCTCTCTATGGGTCTTCCTATCTCTCTCTCTCCTCTCTCTCTCTCTTCCATCTCTCTCTATATATATATTTAAATAAATAAATAAATAAATAAATAAATAAATAAATAAATAAATAAATATTTTGTGTGTATGTGTGTGCATGTGTATACACACACACACACACACATATATATAGAGAAAGAGAGATGTTACTATAAACAAGTCACAAATCAAGTTTCTTGGAATTCAGTTCAGTTTTCCAGTTTCCATGCCAAATTTTGTGTTTGTAGCTTGGTTTCAATGCTTTCTTGCTGTCTGGTAGCTTACAAGACCAAATGGTACAGAACTTGAATCACAGTCTGATTATACAATGCTAAACCCTGTGGAGCTGTCAAATGGTAAAAATTTTGCTTTTTTAAGCCTCACAATTGTAGCAAGGTATTTTAAGACCTGTCAACAATTTTTGTTCAGTTCCAAGTGTTCTTAGACCCACTTGTCTGTCTGTTTAGAGTAAAAGCTATTTGGCTCAATTTTTGCACTTGAATGGACTTAAAATCTTTTGAGCCTTCACAAAAATGTTAACATATCACCTAAACAAGATGTGCAAGTGAAAAATTCTCAATTTCAAGCCCCAAAAAATAACGCTTATTATCTACATGCCAAAATTTGCATTTTTGGGATTTTGATGAAATTGAGGTCTTATATAGGCTATCAAAAGTGCTTTTGGCCAAATAAAATCACATTTGCATGCATATAACTCATGGAAGATAATAAGCCCAATTATAGTTGAACTTTGAAATTTTGCTTGAAAGCTGATTTTAACTTATTGCCAAATTGCTATGGCTTTTCCAAGCTCATTGATGACCAGAAATGCTACTTTTGATGCCTCGAACTCACCTTACAAGTCTTGTACGTGAAAACTCTAAAATTTTGTAATACACTTCATTGATGACAATTCAGAGCATGAGATAGGTTGGAAATCCACCTTGATTTCTACTTACCCTACTCCTAGTAAATTCAATAAAAGTTAGGGAAAAGTGTCCACCCACACTGGTTTTTCTTTGTTTTTTTGTTTGAAAAGAGTGTCAATTCCAAAATTTGACTAGTCTAAGCTACCAGCCACTAAGAAACACATAATATAAGCTTAAAGGTCCTTGAGGAGTACGACTACTCCCGAGACACCTTTGCACAACTAAAGTAGACACACCTCAACCGTGTGATTTTTAAAAGTTGGGTTTTATAATCTAGAAAAAACTAGAGGAAATTTTGGACAATGCTACTGAGCATTGAGTTTTTCCCCTTAGATTAGGTGACCTTGTCCCTGACAACGACACCAAAATGTGAGCTTGTTTGTTCCCAAGCCTTGCTATCTTATTGTAGAGATAGTGAGAACTACAGGGACGGAGTCGACTTGACTAGTGCATGGAGGCCAGAAGAGGTTGTTAGACTCTTGGAAAATACACTCAATCCCTACCTGCTCAAAGCTACATTGAATTGCATGTCAAGAGCAAACACTAACTACGCCATCTGCAAGCAAACCTCATCACTTCACCAAGCAAACAATGTCCAAACGAGACAAAACTTATAGGATGGATAGGAAACATCTAAAGACACATGCCCATGCCTTCAAATCCTCCTTTGAAACACTTGCCAAAATCATGGTTATTATCTATAAGGCAAATTTAACCTATTTTCGGCCCCAAATGTACCCTAGAAGCTTTGCAATGATGGTCCAACATCCCTCCTATGCATAAAATCTCATTTTTTAATGTAAATCCTAAGTTGTGTGCATATTTAGGAGGAGGTGAACTGCAAAAAAAACACAATTTTATAGCCTGAGAAGCACAATGTTGTGAAGAGCTTTCACTTGTTTGTGGGGGTTGTGGAGGTGGAGTATGTAAGAGAGTAATGCATGCAAGAGAGGGGAGAAGAGAATTGGGGAAGGGGATGATACACAAAGAGTTTGGGTTAGTGGAGAGGAAAGCGAGAGAGTCGACTCTCTCACTTTATCTCCCTATATTGATGAGAAAAAGTAAGAGTAAGGGTGGTTTCCCATGGCCACCTGGCCTACATCCCAACAACCTCCCAGTTGAAGGTCATGGTGGTCCATAGTGACATCAATTAGTTAGTCTATACAAAGTTGATGAAGCATCATCTAGGATTCATCCTACACCCATAAGTTCTATGCAATGTGTAAATCGCTCCAAGGATAGGCTCTTCGTGAGAGCATCTGCGGGGTTGTCGTCAGTGTGAACCTTGACAAGCTCGGGGTGCTTGCTAGCCAATGCATCTCGTATGACATGGTATCTGACCTCTATGTGTTTTGACTTTGAGTGAAATCCATATTTCTTGCCAAAGCAATGGTACTCTAACTATCACAATGCAGTACTGGAACCTCATGAAAGCACAAATCTCCCACTTGATGAGCCAACCATATGGCTTCCTTGCTTGTGTCAAACGCAACAACATATTTTGCCTCAATGGTAGATGAAGATGTGAAGTCTTGGAGATAGGATCTCAAGAGATAGCTGCTCAACACATAGCCAAATGTGGATCTTCTACGATCCACACAACCGGCATAATCCGCATCCGTGTAACCTACAATAGATGCATCACTGTTTCAAAAACATAAACACTTGCTATCTATACCCTTCAAGTATCTGAGGATTTTCTTCACTACTTCCCAATGCTTCTTGCCTTTTCCATGTACTACTAACGACTCCCATTGCATGTGCAATGTCTGGTCTTGTGGCTACCATAGTGTACATCAAACTGCCAACTGCTGAAGAATATGGCACGTTTTCCATTTCCTCTTTCTTAGCAACTGTCTTGGGAGAATCTTCCTTGCTAAGTTTGGAGTATGCTTGCATTGGGGTACTCAGTGACTTCCCCCCCTGCATACTAAAACGTTGCAAGACTTTGTGGATGTACTTTTCTTGAGATAGTTCAAGAATTACACGTTGCTTGTCTCTCTTGATGCACATACCAAGAAAGTAATTGGCATTTCCTAAATCTTTCATGGAAAACCGAGTGCTTAGCATCTTTTTTAACTGATTGATATCATCAATTAATTTGCCTGTGATAAGCATATCATCTACATACAAGATCAAAATGATTAAAGAACCATTGTTTAACCTCTTTGTGTATAAGCATCGATCCTCTTGACTTCTTATGTAACCCTGAGACTGCATGAATTTGTCGAATTTTTTATACCATTGCCTTGAACGTTGCTTGAGGCCATAGAGTGCCTTTTTAAGTCTACAAACCAATTCTTCCCTCGTTTGCTTTTGGGTTTCACATACGAAACCCTCTAATTGTTTCATGTAGACATCTTCATCTAGATCCCTGTGAAGAAATGCTGTGTTTACATCCATTTGGACAAGTTCCATGTCCTCTAGCAACCAAGCCAAGCACAATGCGAAGCGTAGTTATCTTGACTACTGAAGAGAAAATTACATCGAAATCTACACTTTTTTGCTACTTGAAACCCTTGGCAACTAGACACGCCTTATACCTAGGCTCGGGATCTTCCGCTGTATACTTCTTCTTGTATACCCATTTGCAAGGTAAAGCATTTTTACCTTTTGGTAGTTCAACCAAATCCCATGTCTCATTAGCCACATTTGAATTGTATTTTGATTGCATAGCCTGCTCCCACTTAATGCTATCGTCCATTCGTATATCTTTTTTGTAGCAGGTTGGCTCTCCACCGTAAGCAGTGACCAAAATGTGGTGTATACCCGACTCAAACCACTCGGGCGCATGTGATACTCATATAGAGCGTCTTAGTGCCTGACTGCTAGACTTTGCGCTCTCCGGAGCAATAGTAGTACCTTGCACTTGAGGATTAGGTGCAACACTACTGAACTGAGTTGGTTCGGAGGCTACATCCTGAAAACAAATGTGTATGTAGTCAACTTCTTTAATGGGCTTCTTGTGCATTTTTGATTCATTTAAAATCACATGTGGGCTACGAATGACTTTGCGGGATTCTGGGTGCCAGAGACGATAGCCCATCTCTCCATTTGCACCAAGCCGATAAAAATGCATTTGTGTGACGTGGGATCTAACTTGCGACGAAGTTCTTTGGGCACATATGCATATGCCTCACAAACAAATACACGTAAATGCTCATAGCTTGGCATTTTCCCAGTCCATAATTCCTTTGGAATTTTGAAATTCAAAGGAGAACCAGGTGACCTGTTGATGATGTGCATTGCTGTCAGAACAGCTTCCCCCCAAAACTCTAGAGTAAGCTTCTCCATAGTAATCATAGAGATAACTTGCTTTTGAATCGTGCAATTCATTCTTTTAGCTATCCCATTTTGTACAGGTGTGTGTGGAGTAGTAAACTGTTGATGAATGCCTCTTTGATTGCAAAAATCCTTGAACTCCGTGGAGATGTATTCTCCACCATTGTCCGTTCAAAAAGCTTTGAGCTTTTTTCCTGTTTGGTTCTCAACCATGGCGAGGAATTTCTGGAACATAAAAAGGACCTCTTCCTTATGCTTAAGGAGATACATCCACACCTTTCTGGTAGAATCATCTATGAACGTTAGAAAGTAGTTTGCCCCCCCTAGAGTTTTATGTGGCATAGGATCACACAAATAACTGTGCACTAAGTCTAGGGGTTCGCCTAGTTTTTTGTTCAATGGCGAAGATGTCAACCTAGTATGTCTATCGTATAGACAATGCTCACACAATGGAAAGTTTGTGTAACATAACACAGGTAAGTAGCCAAAATACTGAAGTGTTTTCATTCTCTTTTGGCTAATATGTCCTAGCTGGCTATGCCACAACTCAATAGAAGGCAGCTCGGCAACATAGATAGAGTGTTCATTTGACACTCAAAACAAACATAGAGTACATGGATCCATTTTTACGACCTTTCATCATGACAAGGTTGTTCTTGTGGATTAGCCAATAACGATTACCAAAAACTGTAGTGTATCCAAGATCATCCAATTGCCCTACAAAAAGCAAGATCTTTGTAAGCTTGGATACATGTCTGACATTCTACAACACAAAAGTAGTGCCATTATGCATCTGAAGTTTCACATCACCAATGCCAATAATGTCAAGCTCATAGGAATCAACAAACTTGACTATGTCATGCATGGATGCATAAGAGGAAAACCACTCTCTATGCAATGTGACATGAAAACTTGCACCAGAATCAAGAATCCAATTCTACGCATAACCCTCATCTTGGGCAACCAAAACATTTGGAGTGACATTTGAAGTGAAAATGAGAACATCTGAGGGATCTGCTGTCACCTCCTCATGAATCTCTACTGGCATAATGTTCATCATTGGAGGAGGAGCATTCTCTACTGCAGTGGTAGGTATGGGAGACTCAACCACATTGAGCTCCTCAATCTTTACCGTACTTTTGCCTTTGCCAGAATTATCTTTTTGTATTTTTTTTTGATCTCTTAGGAAACTGCGATAATCCTTTTTGTAATGGCTCTTTTCATGGAAATAGTAACACTCGACATTTTTGGCATTGCGGTCTACTTGAGTTCCCGTGTCTGCTAGGACTACAGGGATTTCACTCTCTACTTTGCTTTTGTATTGTTCTTATCACGGCCTCTTGCTTTGAACTGCCAGCCATATATGCATCTCCATGACTAGCACACTCGAGAGATTTACGTCAAATTTCTTTAGTGAGCAATACATTTGTGACGTCATTGAACACTAACTTGCCATTTGGAGCCAAATTAATAATGGATGTGCAAAAGATGTCCCATGAGCTGGTTTGAGAGCATAAGAAGAATATAGACTTGGGTTCATCGTCAAACTTCTTAAAGCCCTGAGATGTCAACTCACTGAATAAGAAGTTGAACTCATTTAAGTGACCAGAAATTGTGCTACCTTCTTTCATGTTGAGCTTCATAAGATTTTTCATGAGAATAAACTTGTTGGATGCACTTTTTCTCTCCCATGCTAAACATAAGCTATCTCAAAGTTCCTTGGTTGTTGTCTTCCCTATGATAGTGAAGAACACTAACTCGGCTAGATGTAGACGTATCATAGCCATGGTTATCGTATCCAAAAGCTCCCATTGAGCTTGCGTATAGTCATCATCCTCTGAACGCTCTTTCAATTGTTCTGATAGGCCTTTGTTTGTCAAAACATCTTCATGCACTCTTTCCACATGGTGAAGTTGCTACCATCAAAATTTTGAATGAAATACTCTTCCTTTTCTGAAGAAGAAGCCATCACTGACAAGAGGGTTTAAGAGGTGCCAAACTATGGCAAGAAGCTGCAAAAATTTGGGTAGAGTAACCTTTGTATCGAGAGTAAAATCTCAACCGAAATAGGGTCAAAAGGTGCCAACAATGAAGGTAACAACTCGCGTGAAGGAAATCCGGCAGAGTCTCCTTTGTATGAGGAGTCAAAACTCAACTCAAAATACACATAAGGGTGCCAATTGTACTAGCTGGGCATTAAAAAAAATGATACTTTCACTGCCAATGTGATCGCCAACTCAGCATCAAAAGCATATAAAACTCTCCAGATACATTTCCTATGGCGAGGGTACCGAAAGTGCGGAACTCCAGCTACCTGTATCACCGAAGGTGTCTCAACATTCGAGGACATCCCAGCTCAAAGAAAACCTTACACTATCAACCCTCCAAAGGCTAATGCATACGCAAATGGACTAGCCATAGTTTTAGCAAGGGCTCTTCCGATCCAAATCTCAGAAACGACTGGGAAAAACTACCCAAATAGCAAAAAATGGCTCCACACGTAGTACAGTGGGTAGTGTCCGCAACTCACATACATGAGTGAACCGCACTCAAACAATCACCAAGAACTGCTGCATGCAATAGAAAAGATCCCTGCATGGATCTCTGCTCTCAAAAAGCTCAGTAGCACTAGATGTGCTCACACAAAAATGCATTTGTCAACGTATCTGTCCTCAGAGAAACTGGTGTCAAAACAACTGCTAAATTGCCTTTGAAAGCGTTGTGTCTAGAAACCTAGAGAATCTATGTGTAAAACGGCTCAAAAGCCCCCTGTAACCTGTAACCTGTAACCTGTAACCCGAGTGTTGGTGTCGCTATGTGCCGATTTTTGTCGCCGTGCAAAAATATGCTGGTAGAATAGTCGCTAAAGGTGTTGTAGTCAAAAAATCATGCCGTAGAGCACGATCGGTGCGCTAGGGCCGATGTCGAGCGTCACTCCTCTATGGTAGAGGTACCTAACCCATGCGTGTGGCAAGCACAGCTATCGATCGCGAGAAAAAGTTGTCCGCATGAAATCGGTGTCGGGTCGGATGTCAAAAATTTGCCCTGTAATGAGAGTGTTATTGAGCTAATGCCAAAACATGAGAATCGGTGTCAAAACGGCTCTAATCGCCGATGTCAATGTTTTCTCCCGTCCTCGTCGGACGGGAGTGGCTAGCCAAATAGCTGTAGATCGGTGTTGAAAACCGATGCACCAAATCGAGCCATCAATGCTCGATGCCGCAGAGGAGGAATGGTGAGACGCTGAGAAAAAACAGAAAAATCGATGTTGAAAACGATGTCAGGTTGCCAAAATCCAAAGTTGAGAAGAAACCGAGGAAATGGGCTGCTGTCGGGTGATGTCCGCGCTTACTCGCCGCCTCTGTGTGCGCATTAGTGCACGCCAAAAGAGATCTCTCTCTACCTCTTACTCGCTCTCTCAACTCACACGCTCTCACTCTATCACTCATACTCTATCATTTCCTAGGTGAAAGGAGTTCTCCCTCTATCGCTCGTTCTTGGGCTTTCTACTTCTCTCTCTCAGTTGTGTTTCAGGTGGTAGTGGAGAGTCAAGATGAGGAAGAATAGGTTCGAAAGTTGAAAAGGGGGGTTGTGAACCCACCCTTGCACACAAAGGGCCAAGTTAAAAAAGAACTTTAATTTTTACTGCTACGAGCTAGGGTAAAGGGGCCAACTTAAGGCCACCTAAGGGGAAACGCACACTCCGGAAAGCACGCTAAATAGAATCGAGTGCTTAGATGCTCAAAATGAAGATCGAGATCGTCTCTACTAGCAGCAAAAATCTGGAATCAAGTTGCATTTATACAGGCGAAGAACGCCCGCACAACATTTTTTATGTGTATAAAAAATGGGCGTAAATAAGAAACCAGAATGGGGGGGCATTTAGAGCCATTGTGCCAACAAGGCTTGAACCCAAGATCTAATGGCCACGATTGCAAGTTGGCTACATTGTCCACCCCAACTCTCACCCATTTGTGTCTCACAATGGGTCCGAAAGTGCACAAAAAAACTGGCCCCGGCAGTCCTCCTAAAGGGGGGTGGTTTTTTATTGGCCCCTTTATCCTACAACAAATTGACGTATCCTGCACGCGAGGCCGAAAGGGAGAGGTGTGTGTGTGAGCACTCGCCTTGCCTGCTCGACAAGCTCCTTATGCTCACCTGCTCATGACTTGCTTACAATCCCTTGCTTGCCTTCGACATCTGCCTCAAAACCTCCAAGACTTTGCCTACTCCCGACTGTGCCCTCTATGTCCAAAGCCCTCCTTGCTCGACTCCTTCTGCCCGCTAAGATGCCGAGACCTGCACTTGCTACCTTGCTTGCAATTGCGTGAGCTGCTGTGCCAAGATTACTCAATTTTCTTGCCCTGAGATGCTACCTATGCTCGATTCCTTCTTGCCTGCAAACTCATGCCCTCAATTCCTACTCCAATCGCTCATTGTCCAACTGTGCAGACGACTCCTTGCTTTGCTACACTTGTTGAAAGCTGCTAAAATTTAGCTCAATTTGTTGCACTCCACTACTCACTTTGCTAAGCTTTGCTATGCACAATGCTTTAATTTCCCCCTCTAGTGCTACAATGCAGTAAGGTCGATTTTGCCCTTGCAAATGCCCCCAGTTGTCTTGTTTGTTTTTGAGAGTGCCGCTGAATGCCTATGCTTTTGAGGCCACTGCATACGCAGGATGGATCTGAGGTCTGCCGAGCTCTGTGAGCTCCTTGATTGTCCTTGACTTATTCAAGCTTTGCCTTCTTGCTCGAAAAGTGCCTGCACTCTCAGATCTACCAAATGCTTCAAGCTCAAAGCCTTTAACAATCCAAGTAGAGCTGGGCTTATGTTTTACAAGAGTTGGCTTTTAGACCTTAGCCAAAGGTTTTGGATCAAAAATAGGAAAGATATCTAGCTCTTAGACATAAAAAATTCATTGATACAATTTGGAAGCATTTAGCCCCACTATGTTGGCTTTCATAAGCACATAATTCTTTACATTTTTAATCCAAAAATTGATAAGTTACAAAGACTTTAGGCTAGTCCAGATTGCTCCAAAAAAAGAAAAAATATATCATTGGTTGTAAATAGGCTCTAGGCTATATGTAGGCTCCGATGTTAGCAATGTGGCTAACAATATGCCCAAATTTGAAGATTTTAATGGCTGTACACATGTTGATATAAATAGTATACTAGGAGATGATTTGTCAATCAATCAAGGAGAAGGAGGAATATATCATTATGTGTGCCAAGTTTCCAAAGCTTTTTGTTACTAGCTACAAGGATTTGAGAGGAGCTAAAGGGGTGGCATACCATAGAGTTCAAGGAGGGGACAATTTCAAAGGTGCAAAGGCTTGGGAGTCTCTCTCCAATGTAATTAAAGGCCCTTCAACAAGAGTAACAAAATTGCTTGAAGCTAATATTATCTTTCCTCTTAAAGAGTCGGAGTTGGTCCCTCCTACAAGTATCATACCCAAAAAGGATGGAAAATGTTGTGTGTGTATCAATTATAAACCTCTTATTTGTAGGGATCTATGGTGGGTGCAAGAGCTTAAGGAGGCTTGAAGGACAAGACAACCATAGCTACACAATTAGAGAGAAAGAGAGAAAATTACACAACTTCAATAAAGTGGACTCAATATACAAAAAGCAAATAACACCTTATCGTATAGATCTGTACAACATTGCCTTTATTTATAAGTTTTGAAATAGATATCTGATTTGAGGAATTGATTTTTACATAGCCATATAAAGACATATAGGATCCTATCTAGGATATTATGCCACACAAGCACTTATCTTCCACATAGGATTCTACTTAGAAATTTTGCACACCAATAACTTAGGCCAAGCATAGGTCATGCTGCTGTAGAAGAGATGGTTCACACACGAGTTATCAACATAGGCCAAAGGTCACAATCCCAACAAGCATCCCCTTGGACTTTGAACTAGACTAGTGACCAAGTACAAAGAGTACAATTGCCATAAGGTCTCGACCACGTAGATTATAATGACTCAATGCACTAAGGTGCCATGAAGGCTAAAAACACCTCCCCTCAAACCATGAGTCTCCCATGACCAAGCTGTCCAACATAGACCAAGATGTCTTTAAGATGACTCCAAAACATGAGACTAGGGCTCACCCATATTTTACCTACAAGTTTTCACTATCATTGCCAAGTCATGGGACACTGGCTTTATATTCATCCCTTCTACAAATGCTACTGTCTAAATGCTTTTGTTGGTGCTATAGTGTGCACATGCTTTAAATCTACTACAATCCTTTGCTAAGTGTCTCGGCTTTCTATACTCGTAGCATTTCTTGAGACCTTTATTTTGATAAAAATTTAAATGAAAAACTAGGAAATGAAAATTAGATGCATGGTTGCTTGCTGGTAATCCTTTCCTTGTAGATTGTTTATTCTTTTCTCTCGTAGTGCCAGGCAAAGCGGTCTTATCACTTGAAGACTCTCCAAGGACAGTGTCTATCTCCTCACAATAGCACATAGTGATATCATCTCCATAAATGAATTTGTGGGCATACATGTGCAATGTAATGTGCCATGGCGCAACAACTTTAACTTTGAAGTACAAGAAATTTAATGAGAGAAAGAGGGGAAAATATCTCCTTTGCTCTTAAGCTCAAGAGAATTCTTGATGCTTGAAGTTTGAGAAAAATTTTCCTATCTTTTGAAGCTCGAGAGAAATCTTGTTCGATGCTTTGAGCGTCGATGTGTGTCTTTCAAAAAAAAGACTTAAAACTTTGGAACACCCTTGTGAGAGTTTTACAAAATTATATTTTACCTCTTTGATTTTTTGTAGGTGGGAAACACCCCTATGTTCTTGGGTTTTTTTTTTTTTGGTGAGCTGAGGTAGTAGAGCCATGGGAGGTAGCCGTTTGTAAGGGTGGGGGTAGTCGATTTTTTTTAGGTGAGATATGGTAGGCTACATTCTTGGGGGTTTTTTTTGTGAGCCAAAGTAGTGGATACTAGGGAGGCAACCCTTTGTAAGGGTGGGTGGGGATAGTTGAATCTTGATGCTAATGCCAATTGTAAAGGTCATGCACTATAATCAACATGCAAGTCACATGAGCCCACATGAGATTTTCATGTGTGGTGCAACGCGGTGTGGGCAGTGCGCTAACACAATGTTTGAGCTTTTGTTGTAGGTTGACTTCTATGTTTACACAAAACTTTTGGCAATTTAAAAACCCATTCATTTGAACTCACGTGGTGACTTACATGTCAAAGAGGTGAACCCACCAAGATTTGGGAATTCCTCTGTACTTTGTTGGAAAGGATGAAGACTTATTCCAATTCATGGCTTCCTGCCGCCAAGTATCATTGCTTGGAGTGGTTCTTGGTTTACTTAAGCTTGGCTAGGACATTTGCGAGGTTGAGTTTGAGTGGGTCACTTTGGGTATCCATATCTGCTTTGGCTTGGTGTTCATGATGGATTTCTCTACCCAAATTTTTCGTACTTGCTTCCTATGGAGGTGTGTTGATTGTTGATGCCTTATTGTGTTTGTTGGCTCTTGCTGGTTTGGCTGTATATACCAAATGTGATCTATCTATACTAAGGGAGTAAATACGTGGTGCCCTTAAGGTTGTACTTCAGGATGTTGTTATTCCAATCTAGAACTGGTTTATACGTCCACATCCATGAAACTCCCAAGCTGATTTTTTCATTGAGGTCAATGTCTACCATGACATGAAATTGGTGTAGACATTGGTTGCCATCAATGTTGATTGATACATTGGCTTGTCTTAGGTAGCGATTCAAGTCGATGAATTGGTGCAATATTCTCTTATTCTTTGTGCTTTAGAATGTGCAACCTTGCTTCCTCATGTGCATGATCTTTAGTGGCTTGGGATTTTTTCTTCCGTTCCTTTGCTTGGTAAATTTTTTCCAACCTGTCAACAACGAGAAGTAAATGGTATTTCTTTAATCTACAACCATTGATCCGATTAGGCATCTCGTATCCCTCTAATGTTGCAAGTTCCCTTCTGTATGTACTCAATCAATTTGGTCATTTGATCTTTGAGACCATCTGGAGCAGCTAGGAAAGTCTATAATTGCATTTCAATATTTTCTACCCTATGTACTATCAATTCATGATGCTCATGGGATGGCACATCCCACTCTTCTCCTATGTTCTCAATCCCATACATATTTTGATCTTGATTGGTGTCGGTCTCAGGTTGTTTTTTATTTTTTTCCATTTTCATTTTGTGAATTTTGAAAGAAAAACTCACCTGAAAGCTTTGAAAAAGACAAACAAAGAGTATGCTAAGAAGGTTATGCACAAATGTACAAAAATTTCCTGTTATTGCTTCAAGTACTTGCTATATAACATGCGTTCATGGGGTATTAAAAAATCCCCTCTTTTAACATGTCTCAATGAATAAAATGACTCCTTATTTTAGGAAAATTTTCCAATATTGAATATAAAACCCCCTCATTTTAATGTATCTCTGTTAAATTGCCTAAAATGTTTGCATTTCAAAACCCCTCATTTCAAACACATGACATGAAAGTGTCTCAGGACATCCCATTACCAACCTAATAAGTAGATCCATTATTGAAAATAATTGCAAGATTAGAACAAGCTCCATCTTGTGATTATGGAAACATTTCTCTTCTTAATATATTCACATATATTTATTAAAAAAAAGCTAAATGAAATTAGAAAAGTTTAAATGGCATATGAAACTAAATGCTAAATACTCATAAAGATATGATAAAAAGAAAAAAATGCTCTTATGATCATGTTTCATAATGCCTTTCATAAGGTAGTCCACAGCTGCACCCTCGGGGGGTGCACTATGTAATCATGTTATTGTATACTTTTTCAAGTGCAAATCCTTCTTGAGGTGCTTGTTCTTGATCCACTCAATGAACATCTCTACTTGGAAATCCTCCTAGGGTTTCTCTCGTGGTGGACATCTCTCAATGTATTGCTTGAATTGCAATGAAGCCTCTTGTACTCTCTCGTTGTCTTTCTACTTGAAAGAATGGATTTGTGACACTCTATTGTGCTTAATCCCTTGCATAGAAAAATCCTCTACAAAGTCTTGCAATAGTGATACTATGCCCTCCAAAGTCAATCCAAAACCTTCAAACAGGATGTGGAACTTTGTTATGTGTTTTGGCCTCAACGCTTGTTTGAATGTAACGAATGTGCATGGAGATCCCCTAATCTGTTGTACTTTGATACCATGCATTTTGCGACTTGCAACGGATGCATGGGTCTTGACTCATCACTATATCTCATCAATATCTAAGCTCCTAGGAAACTACCCTCATACTCTATAGGTGCTGATGCTCTAGGTATAGCTCTCAGTACTTCTCTCATAGTCACATCTGGCACTATTTTCTTGGTATGGTGTGGCATAGATGACGCTATAGCGATCGAAAGGCCACCTCTATCTACAGTTCTCTCTAGATGAGTATCCTCCACTCTAGTTGTTCTTTTGGTAGAATCTACTCTTCTTATGCTTGGTTCTTCTCTCAACCTTGTAGGTGTTTCAACATCTCCAACTGTGGGTTTTAAGGTTCTTGGGTTAGGGCTTACACTAGGAGCATTAGGCATGGTCAATTGGTTAGTTACTGGAATCCCACAAAAAGAGATCTTTTGAAAATTCTTTCTTGATATTGCTTCAAATTTATTACCAAACTTGTCTAAGATCAAGATATCCAAACTTGTCTAAGATCAAGATAGTCTTTGTAGCTATTGAAGCAAAAACATATAGGACCTTCTCTTTCGTGACCACCTCATATCCAATGGACTTCCCTCTGTACATATTGATATCTTTTCCTATGAATGTCCAATAGAGAGCTATGGATGTATCATCTGTCAAGGCATGTTTTGTTTTCAAGGAATGGACTTGCCTGAGATGTTGTGAAGATAGCAATGGCCATGATTTAGGCATTGCATCTCTCCAACTACAACTAGCTATCTCAGGTCCTTTCTCACGTAGATCAAAAGCCATTTTGTAGAAATCAGAAGACTCTGAAGTCGTATCCATAATGATAGGTTCTAGGACTTCCATAGGCTCTGCTATAAGTTGGTGATTGATTCCCTCGTCTAATGAGACTCTAATCTTGATCACTCTCTCTAACCTAGCCTTCGAGTTATAAAAGTTACTAGATCTTAAAAGCATGAATCAAAAACAAATTGAGTGTTTGCCCAAGCCCAACCTAATACCTGTTCATGCTCTCTCAAAAAATAGCAAAAATGATTTTCAACTTGTCCAAAAGCTGTTGAACTCCTTTGAATCTTGTGTTTTTGTCTAGAACCTGTGTGAAATCTGTGCATACTCACAAACAATCAAAAAAGTTAAGCCAATCTGCAAAATCAGCTCTTCTTTCAAGTTGCAATTGTCTGCTCTTGAATGGTATATTTCTAGGTAGTGTTATGTTGGAAATCCCAACTTTTCTTTGTTCCTAAGGCCTTATCTTAGATATCCCAAGTGGTCAAGACAGAAAAAATTCAAAACTATGTCCAAAACTTTGATCGTTTTCTCCCAAAAGTGCCAAAAAACTAGTTTCAGACACCGTTGAAAAAATTTGAAAATTTGAGACCTTAAACGACATTTTTTCAAAACCTTGAACTGAAGGATTGCCATGATCGTACCTTTAGGTGAACCATTACTCTAGGATCTGTAGAGCCGCTTGCAAGCTACATTTTGATTAAAAAAAGTTTTAGAATCGGAATCCGTATGTGTAAGTTATGGCCGTTTTCATGGAAACTAGTTTTCACTTGCAACACAAATCTGCTTATAACTTGAGCTCTACTGGGTATTTTTGGGTCCAAGCTTAGTGCCTGCAATATACAGGGCATGCACAACAAGGTCACCAAATCTTTTCAAATTACGACCCATGCAGTTGTTACCGTATACATGTGGTAGTGATGTTTATGAATACACTAGGATCGCCGGGGCATTTTTCCCTCTTTGGAAAGTTTTTTTCTTCAGTGCATTATATTTACGCCCATCACTCTAGGGCTATTGATCTTTCCATTGCACACTAAGTAATACACTCTCAGTTGTGTGCCTTGAGCTTCCTTCATCTTCTCCAAGCTGTGTGTGTTTCTTTGCACCCCTAATTCCAACAATTGGTATCAGAGTAGGTTGCATCCTCCTGGGCTCAGTCGCCAGCAGCTCCAACACACGCCTGCTCACTTTCTCCACTTTTTGTGAGCTTTGGCAAGCATTCGCAGGTCGACAAAATTTTTGGTTGAGCTCATAGAGCTCAATCTGCTCAAATTTCTGATTCGGGCTCATTTCATCCTCTGTTTCCACTACAGGCAGTACTGCACAGGCTGTTTCTTCAATTTGTGCAAATTTTTTTTCAATGCTGTTTTTTGCATAACAGGTGCCTTATAGTCTTCTACGATTTGTGCTATATAGCACGTGTTGTTCCCGCTTCATTTCCCCTCTTTCCGGGTAGTTTTCACATCAGGTGCATCATTTACCATGGCTGACAACAACACAGATATGTTCAAGATGTTTGCTGCCGAGGACAGACTGGATGGGGACAATTACCCAATTTGGGCTTACATGATGCAACATGTTCTTGTGTCAAAGGGCATCTAGAATATTGTACAGGGCATTGATGTACGTCCTGGTTCCGAGGATGTAGGCACTGCTGAGGATTTGCATGTGTTGCTGCAAGAATTGCTGCTATTAGAGTTGTTCTGCCTATGGCACAACAATCTCGTTGGGATGAAGGATGCACATGCTCATGCATTGATTGCATTGTTTGTGAAGCGCACCATTGTTCCTCACATTCGTTCAGGGAAATTTGCAAAACAGGCTTGGGATATTTTGGCTGGTCTTTATGCAAGTCGCAATGAGGCTAAAATTGCTTTGCTGCATAAAGAGCTGGAATCGAAGATTTTTCATGAGGAAGATGATATGGACACTTTCCTTGCTGGTGTCAAGGATATCAATGAGCAACTTATTTCTGTAGGTGAAGTCATTTCAGACAGCTCCCTTGTGCAGACTTCTCTTGATGCCTTACCAGATTCTTAACAGACTTTTGCTAGTAATTGGATATTTATGACCCAAGGAAATCCTGAAGTTGTCAAGTTTGATGCATTGTGCACATTGCTGTTGCAAGAGTCACTTTCTAGAAAGAACAGGACTAGACAACATGCAATTGAAGAGGCTTTTATTGCTTCTCAAAGAAAGGGTGGTAACAACAATGCAGCCACTTCTTATGGTTCTGCTGAGAGTGGAAAAACTAATGTTCCCAATGCTTCTACTGGCAGCACTTTGTCTGGAAATTCTTATGATAAGGGCAAAAGAAGATGTGTTGCCATTATTGTAAAGCTGATGATCACTCGATCAAGCAGTGTCCTAAGTTGAAGGCCAAAGAGGCTAAGAAGAAAGAGGGTGGTTCCACTGCAAATGCTGGTTCCACTACCAATGCAGCCATTGTTGAGTCTTCTGTGAAAGGAGACTGTGATGCTGATGTTGATGCAGAATGGGCTTTCAGTGCAGAGTGCACTTACAATCCTACTACTCATGATGCATGCATGTCAATTTGCTGCAGATTCACATGTGTGATATTTCAAAAGTAATACTACAAACCACATCACCTCACATCATGAATTGTTCACCTCTCTTGAGTCTGTCCCTCATCGGAATTCAGTTACTTGTGCCAACAATGCCTCTTACCCGGTTCAGGGAGTTGGAAAGATTGTGCTTACTGTTGCAAATGGCAGTTCTTTCACACTTGTTGATGCACTTTATGTACCTGGGATCAAGAAGAATCTTTTGTCTGTATCTGCACTCGCTAGATTTGGACTTGTAGTCAAATTTGTGGATGACAGATGTACAGTTCATGATCTTAGTTTTGGTGATGAAATTGTTGCATATGGGATTTTGTGCCATGGGCTGTATAAGCTCACTTTGTATGACAAGTGTGGACAAAATTTTGCAAATGTAGTTGCGGATTCAAAGGCTATTTCAGATGCAAAACTTTGGCATGCACATTTTGATCATCTGAATTTTGCAAGTTTGTGTTGCATTTGTAAAAATCTGATACGGTTGCTTCTTTGCCGCCTCTTGAAGCACCTGTCAAACATGTCTGTGAAGGCTGTATTTTGGGTAAGCTGCAACGTTCGAAGTTTCCAAAGGATGGTTCAGTTAGAGCCACATGCAGGTTGCAACTTGTGGCCAGTGATGTTTGTGGGCCCATGCAAACTCCGTCCTTGGGCAATTACCTTTACTTTGTGACTTTCATTGATGATTACTCCAGACATGCATGGGTATTTCCGCTTAAAGTGAAGTCCGAAGTTTTTATGTGCTTCAAACAATTTTTGGCTATGGCTGAAAATGTATCGAAATGTACTATGGGCACCCTCTGTTTCGATCGAGGGGGGGGAGTATATGTCTAATGAATTTAATGCATTTCTGGCTAGTTGTGGGATAAAACACCAATGTACAGTGCCTTATACACCTTAGAAAAATGGTGTTGCTGAGAGAAAAAACAGGTCACTTACAAAAATGGCACAATGTATGGTTAAAAGTCAAGCTTTGCCACATTCTTTTTGGCTTGAGGCCATCATGTGTGTCACTTATGTACTTAACAGGTGTCCTACGAAATCTTTGTAGTTTATTACTCTATATGAAGCATGGTATGATAGAAAGCCTTCTATTGAGCACATGCGTGTTTTTGGCTGTTTGGCATATGCTTTGGTGCCACAAACACAACGCAAAAAATTGGATGATAAGGCTGTCAAATGTATTTTTGTTGGTTATAGTGCTGAAAGCAAAGGTTACAGGTTGTATCATCTGCAAACAAAGCGTATTCTGGTTTCACGGGATGTAGTGTTTGTGGAAGATTCTGTTCAGCCCTTCCTATCATGTACTAGAGACAATAACGTAAGCCCACTTTGTTTCCTCTTTTCAGTGGTGGAAGTTTGAATGTAAATTCCAATGAGGCAAATGTACAGCCTAGGGGGGTTTCTGAAAATGTTACAGATTAGCATATTATTGATGCAGATGTACATGATGTACTTGATGAGGAAAGGGCTGAAAATGAGCAGACTAGAGGTATGCCAAAATGGCTGGTGCATACATTGCGTGACAGTAAATTGGATGCACCTTTGTCTACTCATACTTGTTCAGGATCTTGCCATGCATCTTATGCATCAGATTGTTATGCTTTGTCTGTGTCTAGCTTACATGATATTGAGGAACCTTTGTTTTTTGATGAAGCACATAATTCAAAAAATTAGATGGCTGCCATGCAATCAGAATATGATGCACTCATAGAAAATGACAAATGGACTTTATGTGATTTGCCTCAGGGAAAAAAGTCATTGGTACAAAGTGGGTTTACAAGTTGAAATGCAAGCCGGATGGTGAGATCGATCGCCATAAGGCTTGACTTGTTGCAAAGGGTTATGCACAACAAAAAGGCATAGATTATGAAGAGACTTTTGCTCCCACTTTTCATATGACTACTGTGCGTATCCTATGTGCATTGGTAGCTCATTTTGGTTGGGAAGTACATCAATCAGACATTGTTACTGCTTTCTTGAATGATGACATATTTGAGGAAGTTTATGTAACGCAGCCTCGCGGTTTTGTCAAGAAAGGACAAGAGGACAAAGTGTGAAGATGTAAGAAGGCTTTGTATGGGTTGAAGCAATCTCCTCGTGCTTGGTATGAGAAAGTTGACACTCATTTGGTCAAACCAAGATTTCGTAACAGTCCAACAAAAAGCACATTGTATGTAAAGCGTGAGGGTGATGTACTTCTCATTGTGGTTCTTTATGTAGATGATTTGCTGATCGTTGAACCAAATGAGAGACATATTGCTGAATTCAAGGCTGATTTGAATGCTACTTTCAAGATGAAAGATTTGGGACTGTTGCATCATTACTTGGGTATACAGTTTAAGCAGTGTGATGGTGGTATTGCCTTGTGTCAGAAAAGTTACATAGAGACATTGCTATGTAAGTTTGGACTTGAGGATTGCAAACCTATTTCCACTCCTATGGAAACAGGTTTGAAAACGAGTCTACATGATGCTGACGATCCTATTGATGTCACTCTTTACCAAACTGCTATTGGCTGCCTCATTTATGTATGCAACATGAGGCCAGATATTCAGTTTGTAGTCTCAAAGGTCAGCAGATTTATGCATAGCCCAGGGCATGGCACTTTCAGAAGGCTCCCTAACCCGTTTTGGCAGTTTTAGATTCCCTTACTAACTATTTGGAGCTTAACCAACAATCTAAGTGTGCAAATTTGATCTTGATAAGACAAGTGAGTTTCTGACACCAAGGTCGAAGTTTTAGTTGTGGTTAACACAGATCTGTCTCAATGAAGCTTTTTTTTTGTTTTGCTAGGTTTTCCACTCTCTACAGACCTTACCTACCAATTTTGGTTCAGTTTTGATCACTTTTGAGTGTTCTAGGCCAATTTTAGTATTTTTTGGCACTTTTTGACTAGGGTTTGGTCTAACCGCAAATTCCCAATTTCTTTTTTTCTCTTGACGATTGTGATCCTTGCATCAAGATCCCTCTTTGGTCCAAAACTTGGAAAAAAAATCTTCTTCTTTCAAGTAGCTGGGAGAAAACGGCAATTTTCTTCCTCTACTCCTACTTTTGATAACTTTTTTCAATAATGACTTGATAGGGGTGATCCTTGCATTAAAGCTTACCACTGAACCAAATCTTAGCCAAAAATTCTTTTTCTAGCCAGTGGCTGGGGAGAAAATCATGATTTTCTCCTTTGCTACTGATTTTGGTAACTTTTTTCTTCCTTTTTCAATTCCCAAGTGTTTTACCTTCTTTCAAGAGTACACTCACTAAATTTTGCAGTGCTTGGTGAGTTTAATCCCAACTTTAGCAATTTCTCAATCTGAAAGCTATCATTTGGCCTCACTCTCACATTATGAGTCCAAATTCAGTTTTGATTTGATTGCTTGCTTTATTAGGTCATGTCGCACCCTTGTCCCAATCCTTGTCAAGTTTTGACACCTATAGCTAGGTGTTGGGGAGAAAAATGACATTTTCTTCCTCTACTACTGCTTTTAGTGACCTTTTTCAACTTTAACTTTATAGGGGTGGTCCCTCCATCAAGACATGCCACTAAAACAAGTCTTGGCCAAAAACACCTTCTCTAGCATGTAGCTGAGGAGGTAACTCTATTGGATGCAGCTATGTTCACACTAGTCTAGGTACTCGTTCCCCAGCAATGGCACGAATGTTTGAGGGATTTTTTCACAGCATCTAGCACATCTCACAAAGAGACGATCCCAAGACTAAAATGTCAATCTGAGGGAGCAAGTAACTTGACTAGGGCATGGAGGCATGCCAAGAGGTTGTTAAGCTCTTGTTTGAACACAACACACTTCGTTGGAACAATCTAAGAACTCTCTAACTGTGGGAAACATGACTTTTATCTCTTTGATCCAATCACACATCCACATGCAAAACCAATAGCAAATCAGTTCTGATCAACACCAAACTTGGCAAGCACATTCCTTACTAGGTCACAAACACTTCTCAACCAACAAACCTCAAATTTGCACAATGGCATGATTTCTCCAGTATCAAAATTGCACTTCGTCACATTTGATGTCGGACATGCCTAATAGGCGCTCCTAGGTGTTGGGAATCTTATGCAACAGATAGAATCTCAAAACGACACTCGCATAGTGAGATATGTCACTTGGAAGGTCAACGAACTCTCTTCCAAAACCTTACAAGGAAAGCCTTTTATACCCTACCTAAGGGTTTTACATGTACAATGGCTAAAATTGCTTAAAAAATAATAGACCTAGCTGGGAAACTTGTCTAACTTATGATACATCTTGGAAGCTAATAGGCCCGGATTCCACATAATGAAAAATGAACAAAGATCTAATTGTTTATTGACGGGAAAATTACAATCGCTTTCTCTTTAAAGGGTTCAAAAGACCTCTCGAGCATCTCCTTCTCTTGAAAAAGCCCCTATTGTTGGAATCTCCCAACATCATTATCATCATGATGTTTCCTGTACTAATCTTGCTGCTAATCGACTAACCTGCTAACTCTTGAGATTACCATGAACCATATGGCAGTCGGCATTCCACCATGTACACTTCGCATTATGGGCTCCCTCTCTCTCTCTCTCTCTCTCTCTCTCTCTCTCTCTCTCTCTCTCTTTTTGGATGTTGGTGTCATCTCTTGGCCACCATTGTAAGTATCATTAAGGAATGAATTTGATTCTCTCATGATTTTGTGTTGATTCTCTTTTTCTCCCTAGTTCTCCATTTGGGGATATGATCACTAGTGTTTTTGCATGTTACAATGTCTTGCTTTTGTCAAAGTCTCATGCTACAATGCCTCCACTAGCCAGTTGTTCCTATCAACAAACTGCAACATAGACCACTCACATGTGCTATGCATATATGCTCCTCCTACTAGGTGTATCATAAAGTGTTTTCTCATCGGCTTAGCTAGATGGTGTATCGTTTCTATCATCTTGACCGTTTGTATCTACGTCCTAGCCACGTCCCAAGCTATATGGTGCCCCTACTGTGTATCTCTTGTGATGAATCCATCATGCATAGTCTTGGTGTAGAGGCCACTTGGTCTATTTTGCACTTTTGTCTCTCACTAGCTCCCCAGAAAACCAAAAAAAGACCCCTAAAAAGATTGAAAAAGTTTATAGGGGACCCTGCCCACTTTTAAAAATTGTTTCCTCATTGCCCCTTTCAAACCCAAATTTGGCAAGTTATTGAAGGTCTAGGAGCCTCTCGGTTGACTCTCTCTCTCTCTCTCTCTCTCTCTCTCTCTCTCTCTCTCTCTCTCTCTCTCTCTCTCTCTCTCTCTCTCTCTTATTCTCATGACTTCGGGGAGGGGGGCACTGGCGCTAGCGGTAGTGCTCCCTCTGCTTCCAACTTAAAAGGGGGGTCCCTTAGGGGATCCCATGTGAGACCCACCCCTTTTGGGCTCTCCAAAATTTCCACTGACCACTGGCCGCACTATTTCATTTGGAAAATACCACCTGGACCTGTCGCTGCCATGCACACTACCTTTGATTGCCAATAGTGCCCGTTGTGAGGAGGATGGTGGGAACGCCATTGCTAGTGCTCCTCAAGCTCTCTCCCACTTGTGATGCCATTTGATGGGCCAGTTATGGGCTTTATATCCTCTCTCCTCCACCCCTTGTTGTGCATATGGTACTAAACAATGCCACATTGTATCACTACAATGAAACTCCCCCTTGGGCTCCCAAAAAACTCATTGAAATTAATAAAAACAAACCCTCGATAGTGCCACATTTGAATTGTCATACCTTTGTGTTCAAAGGTCAGCTTATACTATAAAGCCCTAGTAAGAGTTCACATTGCCCATCCCAAACCCCAAAGCCCCTACCACATTTTGACTTTGCTACAGCCTCAAACAACGAGCTCCAAACTGGTAAAAAATCATTCAACACCACTTTGTTTGCACAACTCCAAACTTTGACCGAGCATATCTTGCCATCCATGGCTTCGTTTGACAAGCTGTCACTTTCTACTAACTCTGCATGTCACATACTATCCTCTAGAACCTTGGCAAGGCTGAGAAAACTCTAGATTGCACATCTACTGTCATAATAATCAATATCTAATTCTCCTAAATGATTTTCTCATGTTAAACTGATCATTTAATATGGGGAAGTGCCAGGGGAGAAAAAGCTAGAATATTGGTTAAGGTAGCAGACCAGCCAGAGGGAAAATAGGGATCCAAAGGGGGGGGCATCTACAAAAGAGCCATGTGCAACAATGGGCTTAAAAGACCCTAAGGTTCAGCCCATTAAGACTTCCAAAATGCTAAGGTTATAAAATTCAAAGGTTGTGTCCAAAGGTCAAGCATGGGGGGAATTGGATGCTTTGTGTGTGTCCCAAAAGTCTTTATCAATCCCTACATAGGAGGGGGCGAGCCTTGGGAGTAGGGGATGAGAGAGAAACTCACACACACACACACACACACAAGCTCCCTTTACACAAAAGGAATGAGGGACACATGTCAGCTCCCTAGCCAGATGCCCACAAGGTGTACCTATTTCCTATTGGATGGCCTTGGAGGTGGACCAATGAGAATTAGGCTAGAGAAAATCTAGTTTAATTAATTTAAAAACACTTAATAAAAGAACCAATGAGAATTAAGCTCTCTAGAAGACTATTGGATAGTCTCCCAAGGGGTCCAATGAGCATTCAACAGCCCAATGGCTTGCATGATCCTATTGGCCAGGAGGCAAAGGGGTCCAATGAGAGTTTAGTTGCATTTATTAATTACATAAAGCTCTCACAAAAGGGGAAAGGGGGACACATGTCAGAAGGCTATCACTTATATTGCTTAATTATCATTGGCTAGCCCTAGGGAGGTCCAATGAGACTGTAGCATGAGCAAATAGCAAGAGGGGTCGACCAAGAGAGAGAGGGGGCTGATTTTTGCAAGGCATTATCACACACACACTCACACAATCTCATGTGTGAAGTAAAGAAGAATCTCTCTCCTTCTCAAGCTTTAATGAAAAGCTTACCACCTACTCCAAGCTTGTGAGAAGGGATGCCTACACCAACAACTCTTGGCTTTGTGATGCAAATCCAACCAAGAGCCAAGCTTCAATGCATGCTCATCTCCTCTACCATGCTAATTACTAAGCTAAGCTATGCTAATATGAGTGATTATGTGAGGAGACGTACATCTTTCTTGTAAGACTACTCCTTCTTCCTCTCAATCTACTCTCATACCCCGCTAGCTCTCACCATCTTCGAAGGTGTGTGAGGTCTTGGGTAGAGAGAATTGATGTTGTGTTTGATAAGTGTTTTGCTTAGTGCATGAAGCTTTCATCTTCATTGCACTAGCTAGTCTTGAAGGAACACAAAGAATTGTATTGTACAATGTCTCTCTTGATGGGAGAAACCATAATATAAAGTCTTTTGGAGGGGGGACTGGCTCCATGTAAATCCGGTCCTCAACTATTGTCAATAGCTTAATTTCTCTCTCTTTTGAAAGTATTGTTCATGCTATCTAACTAGGTGTTATGCTTTTTGTTGCTCTCTCCACCCAAGCACTCTTGTAATTCTCATTAGGAATCTATTCTAATGAAATGCCCACTATGTTCATGCTAATTTCCGCTACACACAAGTTTTTAGGCCATTAAATGTTACATCTACCAAGGTAGTCAAACTACCACCCATCTGGCCCCCGATGGAACTTTAATTGGCCATAACTTGCCTACGCTTTGATTGATGGTTCAAAAAGATTACAATGCACCACAACTTGAACACTTCAATCCTATCCATTGGTATTAGCTCTGACCACCCATCTCCTTTGGCCCTATCCATCGGGGTTCTGCAAAGCCTTCCAAATTTGGATTGAGATATCTCTCATATCGTAGCTCCGTTTGAGGAGCCGTCTGTACTGACTTAAAAAGCACCTCAATCATGACATTAATAGGCTCAATCTTAGCACTTTGTAAACCTTTCCTTGCCATCTTGATTGGCCCATCATGAAGCCCTTTTCTCTCTCCTAAAAACCATATTAAGCATCCATACCCGCCACCCTTGCCTGCCTATGACCTCATACCTACTTTAACCCTTTAACTTGCGCTTGTAGACACCCCAAGCACGATATTGTATTTTTTGACAACATCGACAAACTTTGGCTGCACCATCATTTTCCAACCCCTTTGTTGAACATTCATGTTCAACCAAAAACATGCTTATTGAACTTTGAAAGATACAACAACAAACCAAACCAAACACACTCAAAGACCACAACAATATGGTACAAGATATGTACAAAGCCTTGCCAATGTAGAGAAGTGATTATGGGCGTACAAGATATCTTATAAAGTGGCTAAAATTTCACTCCGTTTGAGCTTGTTTATGGTAAAGAGGTAGTGCTACCACTACATGCATAACTAGGTGCTTTGAAGGGTATGTGGCGAGTCAATTCCACTCAATACGATCAAATTGCTAGTCTTGAAGCCTTGCAGATGGACAAGGAGAAGAGGGTTGCAAAGTTCAATCAAAACCTACCGAACAGAAAGGTACAAGAAAGAAACCTAGGCATGAAGTATGAGGGCTACTTGGATTTCACTTTTGAGAAGAAGTTCAAGAAGAAGTGGACAGGTCCATACAAGGTGCACAAATAAATTGATGTGAGCAAATGGTAAGCTTCTTAGGTGCAAGGTGAACGGTGTGAAACTTAAGCTATACTTTGACAGGATTTTAGTGCCTAATGTGCATAAATTTGTAACTAATGGGGTTGGGCAACCCACCTAACGGAGGAAATGGTGTGCAGTGCTGCACATACCGTACTATAGACGGCCACCAAAAACCTTCTCCAAGGACTCAAACTAGCACTTGATCTTTACCTTGATTTTTGCTCTCTTCATGACACTGCTCCAACACCAAGCTAATCTCCTCTTTGTAGAGCACTCTTCTTAGCACTCCATCTTGACATAAGTCATTAAATCTTCACCTACCAATGTGAACTTTGCGGGCCTTTTGTAGAGCTTTTGCACAAGCCTCCTCCTTTGTAGCTTGGATAGACCCTTTGGACACTGCCCTATACTCAAAAAATCCTCTATTCCCTTCAAAGATTTCCTACCTGTCTATATTTGGCTGGTATCACATATAGACCTGCAACACGCACCTGCACTTTGCTACTTGCAAGTTTCTAGTTGGTTTTGCTCTCTCTTGACATGCTTGAACTAGCTTTTCACTTCACAGAAGTACTCATGGAGCTCTTGTGCTCATAGCTAATAGATACTCTTGCTCACAGACATATGTGATAGCAAAAGAAAGTCACCCTTGTTGATCATTCGCATATAATTGACCTTGTCTAATTGTACATCTTATTGAGAAGCAAAACAATACTTGCAAGTTATGTATCTTGTATTTGCTTGGCTTGATTATTGTTGCCAAATGCTAGAACTCCATCTCCTTCTCTGAGCTTGTTGAGAAGTTGAGATCCTTTAACTTTTGTAAAATCTAAAGAAGTTTTTGGATAATAAGTGCACGATGTTTAAACAAAGAACTGTGTACCCTCATGCTTTCTTCTCAAGCTCCTAACTCTCTTGTGAAGTGTCTATTTGAAGTGTTATTTACTTCATCGTGTCATTGGTAAAAGCTCTTGTATCTTGTATTTGCTTGGCTTGATTATTGTTGTCAAATGCTAGAGCTCCATCTCCTTCTCCGAGCTTGTTGAGAAGTTGAGAGCCTTTAACTTTTGTAAAATCTAAAGAAGTTTTTGGATAATAAGTGCACGATGTTTAAACAAAGAACTGTGTACTCTCGTGCTTTCTTCTCAAGCTCCTAACTCTCTTGTGAAGTGTCTGTTTACTTCATCGTGTCATTGGTAAAAGTGCTTCACGACATTGTGCTTCTCTCATGGTAAAACTAACCTCCTCCTTAATTTTCTCATAACTTAGGATTTACATAACAAAGCTGCAATTTATGCATTGGAGAGGTGTTGGGGCATCATTGCTAAGCTCTAGGGTGCATTTAGGAACGAAGAAATTTAGGTCAAATCCACCCTATAGATAATTAGCATGATTTTGGAAGTGGTGAAAAGGGGGATTTGAGGGCATAATTAAGTCTCTTTAGGCATTATCTATCCGGCCTATAAGTTTCATCTTCTTTGGACTCTGTTTGCTTAGTGAATTGACGAGATTTTCTTGTGGTGTCGTAGTTAGCATTTGATGCTTGACATGCAGTTTGGTGTAGCTTCAAGTAGATAGGGATCGAGTGTGTTTTCCAAGAGCTTGACAACCTCTTGTAGCCTCCATGCACTAGTCAAGTCAATTCCGTCCCATGGTAGGACATTTATGTTTGTGGTTCTCACTGTCACTACAATAAGCTAGCAAGACTTGGCAACTAGGGAGCCCCCAACACTGCATAAGCATTAGTCATGACAAGGATAAATGGGTGATGAATACTTGTATCAATTGTGGGCATTGTTGTAGGTGTAAGGTAAGCAGGTGCTGATGCAATATTCACCATAGAGATTAGGCATGCACTTTCTATCATGATTATCATTGAAGTAGGAATGATAGTCATAGTTATTCCTTAGCAAAAGGTTTTGGGTCAAAAATGGGAATAATAGCTAGATATATTACAACCTGGAAATTCAGTGATACAGTCTAGAAGCATTTAGCCCCACTCTCTTGGCTCATAATCCCATAATTGTTTACATTTTTAATCCAAGAATCAATAAATTACAAAGGCTTAAGGCTAGAGATGTTCAAATTACTCTAAAAGAATAAAAAATTACATCATGGGCTGTATATAGACTCCGATGTTAGCAATGTGGCTAACATTTCCCCCCCTCCTAGACTGGGTTGTCCACAACTTAGCTTTATGGGATTGGGTAGTGCTCTAGTTTTTGAGTTGTTCACTACTTCTTCAAGGCTTCAAGAGCTTCATAGGACTTTATGCAAAGCTTCTTGTTTGGTTTTGATAGAAGTTGTAAGTCTATGGGAGTGTTGAGCTCCATGGTGGTGTATCCCACAAATCTGGCACGAAGGTTTTCTACCACGGGGCCAAAGATTTGTGATCTTAAAGTAAAGAAATCCACGTAGAAAGCTTCTTCAAATGCTTGCATATAGTATGAGGGCAAAAACATTACCCTAGCATAGATACCATAAAGAACTAGGTTAAGCGGTTCACTAGAGAAGTTGTAGTAGAGCTTTTGACATCCTTCTAGAAATGCCATCCATGGAGCATCTTTCTACTCGGCTTGGTGGAAGTTTTGGATGCATGTGAGGATCATTTTTGCTATCTTTAAGAACATGATGCATGCTATGTCAGGAATCATCTTGAAAATATCAATAGCCTCTATGAGCATCATGAGCATATATTCTTCATTAGGTTTGCACTTGGGTGGACTCAATCTGGTGTAGTTGAGACATGTAGTGTGTTTCTTCAAGATTATCTAGTGGCTACCCCAACTCTTTGGACTAGGCATTCGGCAAAAGGTTGGATCTTTGTAATCTCTAGTGGCACTTGGGTATATAATATGAGATACTTTGGGTGCTTCTTAAGCCAGTATTTTCTCAAATTTGGGTGTGGATCTGCTATGTTTGTGGCTTGATCTTTCACTAATCTCTGCTACCATACATATGTGTTAGTGATGTGTGTGAACACATTTAGGACCACATGGGCATTTTTTACCTCACTAAGAGGTTTTCCCCCCTGTGCATTGTATATACGCCCATCACTCTAGGGCTACCTTCCTTGAGCTTCCTTTGTCTTAATCAAGTTGTGTGAGTTTTATTGCAACCCTATTTACAACAATTGGAATCATAGCAAGTTGCATCCTCCCGGGCGTAGTCGCCAATATTGCCAGCACACACCTGCTCACTTTCTTAGATTTTAGTGAGCTTTGGTGATGTCAACAAGTTGACAAATACTTTGGGGTTGCTTGTAGAACATAGTTTGCTCAAATTTTTCATTCGATTAAATTTTGACCTTCGTTTCCACTAGAGGCAATGCTGCACATGCAATTTTGTCATTTTATGCAAATTTTTTGTTAGTGCCGTTTTTTTGCATAACTAGTCCCTTACAGTCTTCTTCAAGTTGTGCTATATAGCATGAATTTGTTCCGCTCCGTTTCTCCTCTTTTTGGGCAGTTTTCACATCAGGTACATGCAATTGCCATGGCTGACAACAACATAGATGTGTTCGAAGATGTTTGCTGCTGTTGAGGATAGATTGGATGGGGACAATCCCCCAATGTGGGCTTACATGGTGCAACATGTTCTTGTGTCATAGGGTGTTCAAAATCTTGTGCAGGGAATTGATGTACATCCTGGTTCTATGGATACACAAAATGTTGAGGATGTTGCATGTTTTTGTGGTAGAATTGCTATTGCTAGAGCTGTTTTGCCTACTGCTGAGTAGGCTCATTAGGATGTAAGAGATGCACATGCTCAAGCATTGATTGCATTATCTATGAAGAGCACTGTTACTCCTCACATTTGTTCAGCTAAACCTGCAAAATTAGCTTGGGATATTATGGATGGTCTTTATGCAAGCTGCAATGAGGACAAAATTCCATTATTGCGTAAAGAGCTAGAGTCGAGGATTATGCATGAGGAAGATGAAATGGACACTTTACTTGCTGGTATCAAGGATATTAATGAGAAAATTATTTTTGCAGAGGTGAAGTCATTTCTAATAGTTTCTTTGTGCAGACTGTTCTTGATGCTTCGCCAGATTCTTACCGGACTTTTGCTAGTACTTGGAGACTTATGACCCTTCTGGTGAAAAGGGAAAAAAGAAGATGTGTTTCCATTATTGTAAAGCTAATGATCACTTGATCAAGCAGTGTCCAAAATTGAAGGCAAAGAGGCTAAGAAGAAAGAGGTTGGTTCCACTACAAGTGTAGCAATTGTAGAGTCTTTTGTGAAAAGAGATTGTGATGCTGATGTAGATGCAAAGTGGGATTTTAATGCAGAAGAGTGCACTTATGATCCTTCTGTCCATGATGCATGTATGTCGATTTCTATAGATTCTCATGTGGGGTACTTTGATAGTGGTGCTACAAAGCACATTGCCTCTCATTGTGACTTGTTTACTTCTCTCAAGGATGTCCCTCACGGAAATGCAGTCACTTGTGCAAATAATGCCTCTTATCCCATCAAGAGAGTTGGAAAGATTTTGCTAGCTGCTCCCAATGGCAGTTCTTTCACTCTTGCTGATGCACTTTATGTACCTGGGATCAAGAAGAATCTTTTGTATGTAGCTACACTTGCTAGACTTAATATTGTAGTCAAATTTATGGACGACAAATGTATAGTACAAGAGTATAGTACATGATCTTAGTTTTGGTGATGAAATTCTTGCATCTAGAATTTTATGTGATGGGCTGTATAAGCTCACTTTGTTGACAAGTGTGGGAAAAATTTTGCAAATGCAATTGTGGATTCAAAGACTGTTTTAGATGCAAAACTTTGGCATGCACGTTTTTGACATGCACGTTTTTGACATGTGAATTTCGCCAGTTTGCTACATTTGCAAAATTCTAATATGATTTTTTCTTTGTGGCCTCTTGAAGCACCTGTGAATCATGTTTGTGAAGGCTGTATTTTGGGTAAGATGCAACGTTTGAAGTTTCCAAATGATGGGTCTATTAGGGCTACATGCAGGTTGCAGGTTACAGCTTGTGCACTGTGATGTTTGTGGACTGTGATGTTTGTGGACCCATTTAAACTCCATCCTTGGGAAATTACCTTTACTTTTTGACTTTCATTAATGATTACTCCAGGGATGCATGGGTATATCCGCTTAAATCCAAGTCCAAAGTGTTTATGTGCTTCAAACAATTTTTGGCTATGGCTGAAAATGTCTCGAAATGTACTATGGGCACCCTCCATTCAGATCGAGGGGGGAACTATATGTCTCATAAATTTAAGCATTTTTGGCTACTCATGGGATAAAACACCAATGTATAGTGTTGTATACACCTCAACAAAGTATGTATGGTCAAAAGTCAAGCTTTTCCACATTTGTTTTGGCTTGGGGCTGTCATGTGTGCCACTTATGTACTTAATAGATGTCCTACAAAAGCTTTGCCGTCTATGAATCCATATGAATCATGGCATGATAGAAAGCCTTCTATTGATCACATGCACGTTTTTGGTTGTTTGGCTTATGCTTTAGTGCAACAAACACAATGCAAAAAGCAAAGGTTATAGATTGTACTATCCACAAACAAAGTGTATCTTGGTTTCTTCGGATGTTGTGTTTAAGAAAGATTCTATTGTACCCTTGATGTCATGTACGAGAGACATTAATGTAAGATCACAAGACATTTATAACAGTTTGTTGCCTCTTTTAGTGGTGAAAATTTGAATGTAGATTCAAATGAGGCAAATGTACAACCTATGGGGGTTTCAAAAAATGCTACGGATCAGCCTATTACTGATGCAGATGTACATGATGTACTTGATGTAGAAAGGGTTGAGAATGAGTAGGGTAGAGGTATGCCAAAATGGCTCAAATTGCACACTTGATCAAGCATAAGTGAATGCATGTATGCTCAATTTTTAAAAGACTAACAATATTTTGACCCAATCAAGCAATGCACACACTCAAAAATTAAGCACAAAAGTTCAAATTTGTCTCAATTGGCAATGCATTTAGGCTTATACCTAATGATTGCACACACTTTTTATGCACATTTCACAATCAAGAAGCATTTGGATGCCCCAATTGATCATCAATCATTGAAAATCAAGTGGTCTTGGATGGGCACACACACTCAAATTTTGCCCAATTTTTTTGGCAATTAAGCTTATCCAATGATTGAATTAGCGTAACATACACATCAATTACATGATTGCATACTCATGTATCATCAATTTTATCAATTTCTATGCATGCACACACTCAAGATTAGATGCACACACACTTGAATTTTTTGGCAGTTTTTTTCCTCTTTGGTGCATTACACACACAATGCTTTTTATGCACACACATGAATTTTTGAAAGCATTATCTTGAAACACACAAAGTTCATTAGTCAAAATTTGACTATAAATTTCATTCCAAGTGAATCAAATTAGGTGCAAAGTGTAGGTCAATTGACTTACACACCTAATTTTAGCAAATAATTAGCAACATTGAACCATATTAATCAATCAAGAATTGACATGAGCAAGTGAGTGCACTTACATCGTAATCATACTCCAAGCTATTCCTTTGCTCCATGCAAGGACGCATCATTGCACACACAAGTGTGCGCACCATCAAATCGGCTCCAAAATTGACCATTGTAGGCCAAAAATCAAACACTCAAATCATCAAATTAGGCATGAATTAGCACAATTAACTTCATTAGAGTGATGATTCCACCTCTTATAAGGAAATTGAATATACATTACACTGCAATGTTAGTGGTTAAGTTAGCAAAGTTAGTAAAACTTAGCATGGAATTAGTAAAATTAGCATGGAAATGAAGCCAAATTAGCAATGGTTAGTGAGAAGTTAGTGAAATTGGGGGTTTGGGATATTCATAACTCAAAAATTAGCTTCAATTACTTTCTCAACATCATCAAATCAAACCAAAATTGAGTTACACACACTCAAAAACAATGAAATTAATAATGAAATTACTCTATTCTAAACATCCTATACTCACTAGCTTAGGTTATCGATCCCCGCAGCGGCGCCAAATGTTGGAGGCAATCGTAGCATAGCCTAACCAACCCAAGACCAACAAAATTATCAAATCCTAGGATTGGCAACCCGTCTGGGGCATGGAAGCAAGAGCATCGGATGTATCGAATGAGAGGATTCAAGAGTATGCTCATTCAATGCAATAGAGATTAGCCATGAATCACTAACTCTAATCACATCATCAACCAAGCATCTCCTATAGACATTAAGGCCACCGAAGTCTGACTTACCATAGACTAGAATCCCAAAGCACACTCATGACAATCACACACTAGTTGCATTGGTGTTGGCCTCTCCAATCACCACATGCCAATCAAAGCACTTCATCAAAAGCTACACACACAAGGTGAATGGTGCTAGAGTTTCATAAAACTCATCCACACACAAGCAAACAATAGGGCACATACACTAATTATAAGATTAAAAACCAACTTAATCAACCTAATTAGAGATGTTAAATATCACAAATCGAGTGCTTATAGAAGGATAGGAGTGATTAATAAGTAAGAAGTCATCACACATACTCAAATCTAGAAAATGAAAGAGGTGAAACTACTTCATCACATAATGGAATAGAGAAGAAGTAGACTAATGAAGAAAGTAGAGATTAGATTAAGAATGTTTCTCTAATTACAATGGATTAGCACTAGCCTCTTAAGCATGGGAATGAAGCTCAAGGCTAGGCCATCCATAGAGTGAACACGAGAGAGAGAGAGAGAGAGAGAGAGAGAGAGAGAGAGCTCTCAAAAGTGGATCCTCAAGAGTGGATACTCAAGAATGAAGCCTTCTTGCATAAAGGCTTGCACCACAATCCCTTCTACTATGGATTTAAGTTTGAACCCTCTAGCTAGCATGTATAACTTTGAAACTCCCAATGAGCCCAAGACCTTATACAAAGTCAGTAGGAAATATTGTGCACATCCATAGCATATCTCCCGCTTGATGCATAATCGGTGTAGCCGGTATTAGCCGTTGCTAACATCAAGGAATGGACTTTCCTGAGATGTTGTGAAGATAGCAATGGCCATGATTTAGGCATTGCATCTCTCCAACTAGAACTAGCTATCTCAGGTCCTTTTGTCACGTAGATCAAAAGACATTTTGTAGAAATTAGAAGACTCTGAAGTCATATCTATAATGATAGGTTCTAGGAATTCCATAGACTCTGCTACGAGTTGGTGATTGATTCCCTCTTCTCATGAGAATTTAATCTTGATCTCTCTCTCTTTGACGTAGCCTTCGAGTTATACAAGCTACTAGATCTTAAAAGCATGAATCAAAAACAAATTGAGTGTTTGCACAAACCCAACTTGTTACCTGTTCATGCTCTCTCAAAAAATCGCTAAAATGCTTTTTAACTTGTCCAAAAGCTGTTGAACTCATTTTTATCTTGTGTTTTTGTCTAGATCCTGTGGGAAATTTGTGTATACTCACACCGATTCCCTTATTGACTATTTGGAGCTTAACCTACATATAAGTGTCCAAATTTGATTTTGAAAAGACAAGTGAGTCTCTCACACCAAGGTCCAAGTTTTTCAACAACCTTCGAGAGAAAAAAGGGATTTCTCCCTAGGTCAACACAGATTTGTCAAAATGAAGCTTTTTTTGTTTTGTTAGGTTTCTCACTCTCTATAGACCTTACCTACAAGTTTTGGTTTAATTTTGATCACTTTTGAGCGTTCTGAGCCAATTTTAGTAATTTTTGGCACTTTCTGACTAGGGTTTGATCTAACCTCATGTGCAAATTCCCAATTTCATTTTTCTCTTGATGAGTGTGATCCTTGCATCAAGATCCCTCTCTAGTCCAAAACTTGAAAAAAAAATCTTCTTCTTTCAAGTAGCTGGGAAAAAATGGCAATTTTCTTCCTCTACTCCTACTTTTGATAACTTTTTGCAATTTTGACTTGATAGGGGTGATCCTTGCATCAAAGCCTACCACTGATCTGCTACTGATTTTGGCAACTTTTTTCAACTTTTTTCAATCCCCAAGTGTTTTACCTTCTTTCAAGAGTACACTCACCGAATTTTGTAGTGCTTGGTCAAAAGGTTTGAGTTAATCCCAATTTTAGCAATTTCTCAATCTAAAAGCCGTGATTTGGCCTCACTCTCACATTATGAGTCAAAATTCAGTTTTGATTTGATTGCTTGCTTTATTAGGTCATGTCAAACCCTTTTCCCAACCCTTGTCAAGTTTTGACTCCTACAGCTAGGTGATGGGGAGAAAAATGCAATTTTCTTCCTCTACTACTGCTTTTGGTGACCTTTTTCAACTTTAACTTTATAGGGGTGGTCCTTGCATCAAGACATGCCATTGAAACAAATTTTGGCCAAAAATACATTCTCTAGCATGTAGCTGAGGAGAAAAATACTCTCCAATCAGTCATCACGAAAATCATAATTTTCTAGATTTCACTTTTCCACAGGTTTTTATTATTAGTTTGGGTCTAATGTGTCACAAGAAATCAAAATTTCTACAAGAAGTGAACTTCTTGGGTGGATTTTCCTATTTCATCAATCCTTTTTACTAAGTTTTACATGAAGCAAAAACTAACACAAATCTCAACCAAAATGTGGATAAAACCTCATCCAGAGATGCATCTACTTACCCTACTCCTAAAACAAGAGAATAGAACACCTAAAAACAACAACTTACTACAAAAACTCTAAAATCTTTGTTTTTCAGCCTAGTGCAAACTTCTTTGTTTTGATAGCCAACAAAGCCACACACCAAGCTCCAAAACTATTTTGAACACTTCACTCTATCTTGTATGATAAGAAACTCACCACTAAAAACACAAAGACCAAGGATGGCTCGATCTCCTCTTCTACTCTACTCTATCTAACTAGTCTATATAAGGTAGCTCTATTGGATGCAATTGTGTTCACACTAGTCTAGGTACTCGCTGCCTGGCAATGGCACGAATGTTTGAGGGGGCTTTTTACAGCACAAGAGAATAGAACACTTAAAAACAACAACTTACTACAAAAACTCTAAAATCTTTGTTTTCAAGCCTAGTGCAAACTTCTTTGCTTTGATAGCCAACAAAGCCACACACCAAGCTCTAAAACTATTCTGAACACTTCACCCTATCTTGTATGATGAGAAACTCACCACTAAAAACGCAAAGACCAAGGATGGATCGATCTCCTCTTCTACTCTACTCTATCTAACTAGTCTATATAAGGTAGCTCTATTGGATGCAATTGTGTTCACACTAGTCTAGGTACTCGCTCCATGGCAATGGCACGAATGTTTGAGGGGGCTTTTTACAGCATCTAGCACATCTCACAAAGAGACGGTCCCAAGAGTAAAATGTCAATCTGAGGGAGAAAGTGACTTGACTAGGGCATGGAAGCATGCCAAGAGGTTGTTAATCTCTTGTTTGAACACAACACACTCCGTTGGAATAATCTATGAACTCTCTAACTGCAGAAAACTTGACTTCTATCTCTTTGATCCAATCACACATCCGCATGCAAAACCAATAGCAAATCAACTCCGATCAACACCAAACTTGGTAGGCACATTCCTTACTAGGTCACAAACACTTCTCAACCAACAAATCTCAAATTTGCACATTGACAAAAATTGTGATTTTCTCCAGCAGCAAAATTGCACATCATCACATCTTATGACAGGCATGCCTAATAGGCGCTCCTAGGTGCTCGAAATCTTATGCGACTGACAGAATCTCAAAACAATGATCGGATAGTGAGATATGTCATCTGGAAGGTCGTGGGAGTTGATGCTCACAGAACTCGTGAAACGCTTGCAATGTAGATATCCACTTGTAGAGATCCTCAAGGCTAACACATTGATGCTCTCGGCTTGTCCACTAACCATGCAATCTGGTGCAAAGAGATGAAATCTTGACAGTAAGAAGGTACTCACGACGTACAAAGAAACCTTATCTTCTTTATTTATGATCAACAAACTCTCGTCCAAAATCTTACAAGGAAAGACTTTTATACCCTACCTAAGGGTCTTATATGTAAAATGGCTAAAATTGCTTCAGAAATAATAGACCTAGCTGGGGAACCTGTCTAGCTTATGATACATCTTGGAAGCTAATAGCCCCGGATTCCACATGATGAAAAATGAACAAAGGTCTAACTATTTATTGAAGGGAAAATTACAATCACTTTCTCTTACAAGGGTTCAAAAGACCTCTCGAGTCTCTCCTTCTCTTGAAAAAGCCTCTGTTGTTGGAATCTTCCAACATTGTTATCATCATGATGTTTCCTGTACTAATCTTGTTGCTAATCCACTAACCTGCTAACTCTGGATATTACCATGCACCATATGGCAGTCCTCATTCCACCATGTACACTTCACATTACGGGCTCCCTCCCCCCCCCCCCCCCCTCTCTCTCTCTCTCTCTCTCTCTCTCTCTCTCTCTCTCTCCCCCCCCCCCTTGGATGTTTGTGTCATCTCTTGGCCATCATTGTAGGTATCATCAAGGAATGAGTTTGATTCTCTCATTCTTTTCTATTGATTCTCTCTCTCTCTCTCTCTCTCTCCCCCTAGCTCTCCATTTGGGAATATGCTCACTAGTGTTTTTGCATGTTACAATGTCTGGCTTTTGTCAAAGTCTCACATTACAATGCCTCCACTAGCCAGTTGTTCCTATCAACAATATGCAACATAGACCACTCACATGTGCTATGCATATCACCGTGTTGAATATGCTCCTCCTACTAGGTGAAAGGGTGGTGGTAATGCGTGTGCTAGTCTCCACCCAACCGTGCTATCTTATAGCCTCCCCCTGGCGTATACACTATCCGGCCGTGCTGGTGGCCTTGCCCGTAGGACCCATGTCCTTACATTACCCCCCCTTGGAGAATCGTTTTCATCCTCGAAAACAAACGTAGGAAAACATTTCTTAAGTGCGGAGACATTCTCCCATGTAGAACCTTCTTCAGGTCTATCTAGCCATTTTACCAACACCTGTCGTCTGACATGATGTCTGGTACGAAGCTCATGAGAATCCAAAATCCTTTCGGGCTCATGAGGGATGCTTGGCGGTTCGATAAGGTACTAGTGAAAGGGCGGTGGTAATGTGTGTGCTAGTCTCCACCCAACCGTGCTATCTTATAGCCCCTAGTGTACACATTGATGGACGCAAAGCGGACCCCGAACCCCGACGGCCTCTAAAACGCCGGGGGCTGAATGGCGCACCTCGAGCCTGTCACCGTAAAGAGAATAGGGGGCACCACCTAGCTTTGGGCAGCTAGGACGCAAACCACGATGATATGAACACCTCAAACTTACACACCGAGAGAGAGAGAGAGAGAGAGAGAGAGAGAGAGAGAGAGAGAGAGAGAGAGAGAGAGAGAGAGAGAGAGAGAGAGAGAGAGAGAGAGAGAGATTTGCAAATGATGAAAACCCTCGGGGGTGTGAGGGAGAATTATTTCTGTAGTATTTACAAATGGCACGCCGTGGTGGTAGCGAGGTAGGGAGAGGAGGTGGTGCAAACTACTTGGTGCATTCTCTAAGACGACTCAATGATTGTGAAGCCTGCTACCAAGAGCGTGTATACGTGTGTGCATTGACCATTGGAGTCGAGAGATGGACGTGGTTCCCTTCACATGGTGCAATTCCCAAGGCAAACCCAACACACAAGCCCCCTCCCCGTGATGGTGATAGTGTCAACTCTTCCCACTACATTATACCAAGTGCTGACTTTCCATGGACTGCCCCCCCCCCCCCCCCCCCCCCCCCCTGATAGTGACCTCTCAGTGCCAATTTATAGGTGTTGGCTGCTTGAATTATGGTAATCCCAGTGTGATTAGGATAAGCTTAATCGGGGAGACAAAGCAGGTGGTGGGCCCGGTGTGGTTGACCCTTGCTTTGTTTTGAGAGGTTATTAAAAGATGAGAATCTCTAGGTGGGCCTTTGTGACCATCACCTAGAGAGAGGATATTTACAAAAAAATGAGAATTTTACAATGGCTCGGGTGAAAACTGAAGAAATGATGAAAATAACCTATAAATTACTGGAATGGCGTCGTGGTTGCGTGTTGCCGGTGCGTCGGTGTCGAGCATACTTCTTTTCGGGGTCGGCCGGGGCATGCCTTCGGTGCATTTCCTCTTTTTGTTGTTGGCGGCGTGTGCTTTGGATCCTTCTGGCGGACCAAGGGGAGGGTGAGTGAAGCCGAGGGGAGGGTGAGGCGAGCGGGTGGGGAAGGGGGGGGGGGGGGGGGGGGGGTGAGTGTAAGAATACAGGAGAGCGGGGGGTTCCCATGCGGCTCGACACAGAGGGAGCACGAGAGAGGGGTCGGGGTGAGTGCTCGAGGGTTGCGCCTGGCCGAGGGTGGCCAGTGGGGGGGGAAGGTTTGGGAGAGAGAGAGAGAGGATATTAGAGAGAGGTATGTAGGGAAAATAACAGTGTCGCCAAGGGTCCAACAGAGGAAAAATAAGTTTTTTTTTTAATTTTCAAAAATCGGCTATCATTAGCCCTCTCCCTTTGGCTAGAGGCATTCGTGCTTCTAGCCCTTCTTCTACTTCTTTAGCTGTGGAGTTAGAGGGTTCTCCCTCCTCTCGAATGTCTAACATGAATTCCAGATCAAACCTAAGAAAATACCTTTTCAATCTCCATCCATTGACCCTAGTCTTGTGAATTCTCCCATCTGCTTCCATCAGCTTATAGCTGCCGTTGTCATAGCGTTTCTTGATGATGAATGGCCCTTCCCATCTGGGTTGAAATTTCTTATCCTTCCTGGTGTCAAATCTGTTGTCATATCACAGTATTAACATACCTTTTTCCAATCCCTTTTCTTTAAGCCCTTGATTGAAAGTGAGCCGGCGTCGTTCTGCCAGCGCTGCATAGTGATTGATTGCTTCTTCCCTATCCAGTTGGAGTCTCTCCAGATCCAAGATGTGGTTTCGGAGGTTTACAATCGGAGGATGTATCTGGCTAGCCAAAACGTGTAAGCTAGCTATTTGTACCTCAATGGGTAGAATTGCCTCCTTCCGAGAAACTAGATGGAAAGGGGTGAAACCTAGTGATGTTCGGAACGTTGTTCTGTAGGCCCAAAGGGCTGCCATGAGATGTTTATCCCAGTCCCCTGTGTGATTGTTCACCTGTTTGTGATGATTTTGCAAATCATTCCATTTACCTTCTCTACCAGACCATTGCATTGTGGATAGTATGGTGTGGAATGCCGATGTGTGATGCCTAACTTCTTCATCAGTTCTCCCACCAAATCACCTCTGAATCCTGGTCCTCTATCTGATATTATCTCAAGAGGAGTGCCAAAACAGCAAACGATATGCTCAAAAATGAACCTTGCCACCTCTTGGGCTGTAATGCGGGTGGTGGCTGTTGCTTCTGCCCATCGAGTCATGTAGTCTACACCCACTATGATGTACAGTTTACCTGATTGGGCCCTTGGTAAAGGACCAATTGCATCTATTCCCCATTTCTCAAATGGACCATATGAGATGATGGGAGTTTGTGGCTCGTAGGTTAATGTTCAATCACTGGCCACTTGTCAAGCCTTACGCAAACATTAGTGCCAGAACCATGTGTTCTACTTCGGTAAATCCCTTTTCTGACGGGGTCATGACACGAATAGAGAAGTAAATAGGACGCATGAAAGAAGTTTTGGGGTCCTTTTGCATTACATTGCTCCGAGTGTATCACTCCCCACACTAGGGTTCACATAAAATGGCTCGTCCCACTTAGGAGGTGAAATAGTGGGAAGCTTAGCTAGGATTTGCTTTACCTCAGTAAACTGCTGCTCATTCTCTTCACTCCATGAGAAGACATCCCTCTGGGTGAGTTGTTGTAGGGGAAGGACCACTTGAGATAGTAGGTGAATGAACCTGCTTAAGTATCTTACCTTCTGAAGGAAAGAAACCAGCTGCTTGGCGGTGGTGGGTGACGATAAAGACACCAGGGCCTGAATGTTGCTAGGGTCAGCCTCGATCCCTTTTGCTGAAATTACATGACCAAGGAGAGTGACTTTGCTTTCACCAATGTGACACTTATCCACGTTGAGTTGGCCACCCAAGGTTTGCAGCCTGGTTAAGCCATCATAGACTTTGCTTAAATGAAGGGCTCGTGAGCTATAAATGCAGAAATCATCTATGAAAACCCGTATTGATGTTCCAAAGTAGGGTTGGAAAACAAAATTCACATAGCACTGAAATGTGGCCGGGGCGTTAGTGAGACCAAACGGCGTCACTCTGTAGGCAAAACATCCCCAAGGTGTGATGAAGGTTGTCTTCTTCTGATCCTCCTCCACAATGCTAATCTGGAAGTATTCTGAGTAGCCATTGCACACTGTGTATCACTCATGACCTGCCACTTCATTGAGTATTTCATCCTGGAGTGGGAGGGGAAAGTGGTCTCTCTTCGTGGATGCATTTAGAGGTTTATAATCCACACAGACTCTCCACTTACCATTTTTTTTTGGTGTGACAACTACTTGGGAGACCCATTCTGAGGCTTCGACAGGGTAGATGAAGCCTGCTTGTAGTAAACTTCTCGCTTCTTTAAGCAATGCCTCTTGTTGGATTACTCCAAGTCTTCTGAGCTTTTGTACTACGGGTTTACTGCCTTCCTTGAGCTTTATGTGGTGTTGCACTACTGTAATTCCTGTGATCTTATCATAGCCATCAATGAACAAAGTAGTGAAGTTACCTAGCATGGAGACACACTTCTTCCTTTCTTCATTGGTTAACTCATTTGAGAGCATTTTTTGTAGCTTACCTGCATCCTCCAAGGACTGCATACCTGATGGTCCCTCTTGGTTTGTCAAGGGTGTTTCAGATTGTGTCAATCTGTTTGGGTCTTTAAGAATGACCCCCATCACTTCGATGCTACTTTCACTTCCGTCGGTGGTGGTCGTCTCTTCTTCTGAGGTAGACGAGTAGTCGCTAGTGGAATCATCTTCTGAAGCCTCCAAGATCATGTTGCGCTGCTTTCCAATCCTCATATCATAGAATATGGACTTCCCTTTAGCGTCCTTCATCTGAATCATCCCGGTGCTCCAGTCTTGTTTAGCTTCCATAGCCATAAGCCAAGGCCTCCCAACAATGATGGGGTAGCCCTCCCCTTTGTCTGGCATGACGAAGATGTCTACCTCCACTTCTGTATTGAATGATTTTACTTTGACCGCATTTACAATGACCACACATTTCACTCTTACATTGTTTGCCATCTTGGCTCGGCAGGGTGCCGGCCTACTTACCTCTAGACCTAGATGGTGCATCATCTTTTTACTCATGACGCATATTTGCGCGCCACCATCTATGTAGATGTTTGAAATTTGTTGTCCCTTGATGTGAGCGTCCATGGTTGGTAGGATGTCATCGAGATTCCTTCTAGAGATAGCCCCAACGATCCTGGGCCTTGATTTCCTGGTACTTACCATTTTTGTCCATTGCCTCCTCATTCTGGGTGCAAGGTGGAGAAATTGGGGCCAAGTTATCTTCGGGCCCTGCATTAACACATCCTGAACTAAGTCATAGAGTTTTGCATACTCACCTGGTGAGAAGTCCACGATGTGTATCTTCCGCCGCGGTTTAGCTGCTTGCTTGCTAGACTCGGCCTTCCCTTTCATCTTCTCTTCTCTTTGAGATGCTTCCTGGTGCCTAGCACACTTCACTCCCATAGCATCCACTTCTTCTACCTTCGCTTTCCCTTTGTGTTTCTCTCGAACTGATTCTTCTACCTTTGCCTTTCCTTTAGCCTCCAAGCTAATAACACTCACCGCTTGGTTCACAGCACGTGGTGGGGGTAGTGGCAGAATGAGAGGTTGGGGTGGTGGTTGCTGTTGTACAAGTGGTTGAAGGATTTGGACCGGTGGGATTGGTCCTGGTTGCCTAGGTGGTGGTGGTCTGACTCTTGGCGGAGAGATCTGATTCTGTCTCACCCCTCTATTGAAATTCTGGCTCCTCGGGTGTGGGTAGTAGTACAACATTACATGGCCATCTTCCCCGTAGTTGTAATAGTGGTACTCTTGGTTCTGCCTTCGTTTTCCTCTTCCTTGTTCTGGATTCCTGCCAGGTGCATGCCCTTGCTGCACCAGATGCACAGATAAACTCTCTAGTTGGGTGGTGATGCGACTCAACAGGTCTTGCTGTTCTTCTGATGCCTCCTGCGGTTGGACTCTATGATTGGCTATTGTAGTCACTGAGGTTGGTCGGGCCAAGCTTGTTTCCTCTGATTCTTTTACTCTTGCTTGCATGCGCAGATTCTTGTCTTTAAGGCGCGAGCTACTTCAACTGCCAACTCATATGTTGCAGGAAACCTTCCCTTCACCTTCTCTCTAAGCGGCGACCATAGACCAACAATGAAACGGTTCTTCTTTAGGAAATTAGGCGCTCCTTTGCCTTCCTCTAGTGAGGCAACCCATCTCTCCCATAAGTCCACAAATTTGGACTCGTAGGTGGCATACTTCAACAGAACTCTCTGCTTTAATTCTGGTAGTAGCATAGCTTCTCCGAGGTTGTGCCTCCACCAAACCTCTTTACAAAAGTAGCCCTTAACACATCCCATGCATTCTTGGTGGCCTGGGGCAATGCATTATACCAGGACTTGGCCTCTACTTTCATCAGTAGAGAAAAAAATCTAAGTTGTGAAGCATCGTCATCTTTGTTGGAGACGACACAAGCAATGTCGAAATCATCCAAAACGTCGGTGGTGAGATCATCTCCCTTCTTTCCACTGAACGTGGGGGAAGAAACACTTGCCATGGTAGTGACTCAGGAAATCACAAACCTCTTTTTTTTTTTTTAAACATTACATTAACAGTAGCAGCTCATAGCGGCTTTTTACAGGGGTGGGTGGATAGGTTAAAACAGGATAAAGATAGAAACATTAAAGGAATGATGGTAATCTAATATGGGGAGAATGATAGGGTTCGGTGAATTGAGGATTTCTCCTAGTACCGCCGCACCGAATAGGTGTACGATCTTCTCTTGGTAGAAGACTTTCCTATCTACATAGATATTCACATGCATATGCTGCAGGAATCTGAACGGGAATGCCGTTGGCCCGTTTTCCATCATGCACAGAGGGTGGAATACTTACTTATACTCTTACCGTGCCAATGTTGATGAGTCGGCACATCCACAAGAGGTCGTCGCCTTTCATGGGCGCTACCTTTCCTTCGTTGCTCAGCACGTACGGGGTGATGGTGATGCGTCTGACCACTCCCAGCCTCTTGGCTAATAGCAATTGTAGGTAATTTCCGTAGTCGGCGTGTTGCATGAATTCTACTCCATTCAGTTGCAACTCGTCCCTAGCCCACTGGGTTTCTCCCGTGGTAGAGAGATTTTTCAGGATAAGTTGTACAGGGAGAGGAGGAAGATCCTCCACTCGCTTTCCAAAACAGCGAGAGCAGTAGCCGAACCACTCTACTCTAGGACATGGGAATCTTCTTACCACTTCTTCTTCCGGATTGTCGAAGTGGATTGGTAGCACTTGCATGCGTCGTGCAAATCGGTAGGCGACCTTCCGCCGCTTAGCTTCGGATGACTTCCTCTTTGGCAACCTGGGTACAACCCGGCTTTCTGAGCTTGAAGCACTTGCTTGACCAGATTCTTCTCCCTTCGGGGTCATGTGTTTCTAGTCTGGCTTATCTTCTCCTTCCCTTTGGGTCGAGCAGCCCCTTTAGGCCACTTTGGAGTTATAACTTTGACTGTAGTTTCTTTAGGGAAAAGGTCTCACCGTTTTCTTCCCTTCCTTGATGTGAATGAATTCTTCGCGATGAATGTTGATGTAGATGACTTCAGCCCTTTCGCTGCCTTCATTGCTGGCACTCATTGACCGTGTGCCTTGGTTGACAATAGTGATGGCGCTTCACCGACCTACCACCTGATGCTCTCAACTTATGGTTAGAATGAGCAACACGAGATGGAGAATTTACCTCTTGAATGCTGACGACACTGCAGCCTGGCAGTAGCACCTCAATGAAGGCGGCTAGTGCCTCCTTCATCTCCTCTTCTTCCATCCTCCAGTTAGAAAATTCCTTCAGCCATTCGTCCATGATTGATAGTGGGCTTCACTTTCAGCATTGTAAACTGAAGGGTCTTAGAAAGCCCTCCTCCGTGGGGGCACCAAATGACAGACGCAAACCGGACCCCGAACCCCGACGGCCTCTAAAACATCGTGGGCCGAATGGCGCGCCTCGAGCCTGTCACACGGTAAAGCGAACAGGGGGCACCACCTAGCTTTGAGTGGCTAGGACGCAAACCACGATGATATGAACACCGCAAACTTACACACCGAGAGAGAGAGAGAGAGAGAGAGAGAGAGAGAGAGAGAGAGAGAGAGAGAGAGAGAGAGAGAGAGAGAGAGAGAGAGAGAGAGAAATTTGCAAATGATGAAAACCCTCGGGGGTGTGAGGGAGAATTCTTTCTGCAGTATTTACAAATGGCACGCTGTGGTGGTAGAGAGCTAGGGAGAGGAGGTGGTGCAAACTACTTGGTGCGTTCTCTAAGACGACTCAATGATTGTGAAGCTTGCTACCAAGAGCGTGTATACGTGTGTGTATCGACCATTGGAGTCGAGAGATGGACGTGGTTCCCTTCGCATGGTGCAATTCCCAAGGCAAATCCAAGTGCTGACTTTCCATGGACTGACCTCTCACTGCCAATTTATAGGTGTTGGTTGCTTGGATTATGGTAATCCCAGTGTGATTAGGGTAAGCTTAATCGAGGAGACAAAGGAAGTGGTGGGCCCGGTGTGGTTGACGCTTGCTTTGTTTTGAGAGGTTATTAAAAGATGAGAATCTCTAGGTGGGCCTTTGTGACCATCACCTAGAGAGAGGATATTTACAAAAAATGGGAATTTTACAATGGCTCGGGTGAAAAATGAAGAAATGATGAAAATAACCTATAAATTACTAGAATGGCATCGTGGTTGCGTGTTGGCGGCGAATGGTGTGTTGCCGGTGCGTCAGTGTCGAGCGTACTTCTTCTCGTGGTCGGCCGGGGCATGCCTTCGGCGCATTTCCTCTTTTTGTTGTTGGCGGCGCGTGCTTTGGATCCTTATTCTTTTTTTGTGGTCGTCGTAATGGTGGAGTCCTTCATTTTCTTTTTATTTGTGGTGCGTATGCGCGTGTGTGTGTACGTATGTGCATGTGGGCGGATGTGTATATATATATGTATATGGGTGTGTGTGCGTGAGTGCATGTGTGTATTTGTATGCGTGCGCGAGAGTGTGATGGGAATGGGGGGCTTATGTACATAATGTATATATTATATATATGTTTTTTTTTTCTGTTCGGCGGCCAGCGGCAGCTACGCATGCTTGGGGTGGGGGGGGGGGAGAGAGAGAGGTATGTAGGGAAAATTAGAGAGAGAGAGAGAGGGGGGGGGGGGGGGGGGGGGGGAGAAAGGGTATCTGAAATCGAGGGCGGCCGGCTAGGCTGGGGTATAGACAAGTGGGGGCCTGAGGGTGATAAGGCCGGCCAATCGAAAGGGGGGGGGGAGTGTGCCATGCCCGTAGAGGTGTTGTGTGGATTGACCAGGCGGTGCCGAGCCTTCCAATAGTGTTGCCAAGGCTCCAACAGAGGAAAAATAAGTTTTTTTTTCTTTTTTTTTCTTTGATTTTAAAAAATCGGCCATCAACACTATCCGGCCGTGCCGGTGGCTTTGCCCGTAGGACCCGGGTGTCCTTACACTAGGTGTATCATAAAGTGTTTTCTCATTGGCTTAGCTAGATGGTGTATCATTTATATCATCTTGACCGTTTGTATCTCCGTCCTAGCCACGTCCCAAGCTAGATGGTGCCCCTATTGTGTATCTCTTGTGATGAATCCATCATGCATAGTATTGGTGTAGAGGCCACTTGGTCTATTTTGCACTTTTGCCTCTCAGTAGCTCCCCAAAAAACCAAAAAAGACCCCTAAAAAGATTGACAAATTTTATAGGGGACCCTGCCCACTTTTAGAAATTGTTTCCTCATTGCCCCTTTCAAACCCAAATTTGGCAAGTTTTTGAAGGTCTAGGAACCTCTCTCTCTCTCTCTCTCTCTCTCTCTCTCTCTCTCTCTCTCTCTCTCTCTCTCTCATTCTCATGACTTCGGGGAGTGAGGGAACTAGTGCTAGCGCTAGTGCTCCCTTTGCTTCCAACTTAGAAGGGGGGGGCCTTAGGGGACCCCATGTGAGACCCACCCCTTTTGGGCTCTCCAAAATTGCCACTGACCACTGACCACACTATTTCATTTGGAAGATACCACCTGGACCCATCATTACCATGCACACCACCGTTGATTGCCAACAATGCCCGTCGCAAGGAGGATGGTGGGGACGCGATCTCTAGTGCTCCTCAAGCTCTCTCCCACTTGTGATGCCGTTTGATGGGCCAGTTATGGGCTTTATATCCTTAGACCTCCACCCCTTGTTGTGCATATGGTACTAAACGATGCCACATTGCATCACCACTTCAAAAATCCCCCTTGGGCTCCCAAAAAAATGATTGAAATCAACAAAAAAAACCCCTTGATAGTGCCACATTTGAATTGTCATACCTTGTGCTCAAAGGTTAGCTTATACTATAAAGCCCTAGCAAGAGTCCACATTGCCCATCACAAACCCCAAGGCCCCTATCGCATTTTGACTTTGCTACAACCTCAAATGACGAGCTCCAAACTGGTCAAAAATCATTCAACACCACTTTGTTCGCACAGCTCCAAACTTTGACCGAGCATACCTTGCCATCCATGGCTCTGTTTGACAAGCTGTCACTTTCTACTGACTTGGCATGTCACATACTACCCTCAAGAACTCTACCAAGGTAGTCAAACTACCACCCATCTGGCCCCCAACAAAACTTTAATTGGCCATAACTTGCCCATCTACGCTCCGATTGATGGTTCAAAAAGATTACAATGCACCACAACTTGAACACTATTTACAATAATGGTTCCATCACAGTAATTCCTTGAAGATAGCATTGAAAGCATTCTTTTAGAAAACAGACATCTTTAAACTTAAGACAGGGTACTGTCAATCAAAACATTGTCCATAATCACCATGATGAGTACTCTTCTTGTCTCAAGACCACCTAAGGGTGAAAAACGGCACCCATTTCTTATTCAAATCCGGAGTGGATAAACCCCCACCCAAGGTTCCGGGTGCCCGTACACCAAACCAATTCCCCATACAACCGGGAGGCTCCCCTAGGATAAAAACGGTATCCTAACTTACGTAGAAACATCAAGACATGACACGGAGTAGAAACTCATCGTTCATGGGGGTAACCGACTTATCCGTGGCTAGAAAGCCATCATTATCATCAATTTATACCAAGGAGTCCGAGGTGTCTTGAGAAAAGCTGTCTTAAGGATGATCAATCATATCTTTCCTAATTCAACCAGTTTTAACCCAAACAATTCTTTCCTACTTATAAACAATGCATGTTGGAAGTTACCTTCCGTTTTCAGCAAGTTTATCCTTCCTAACCTTACGTATGCAATGCTAACTTAAAAATGAACTTTAATAGATTTTAAGTGAACAAAATAGAAATCCACCTGGGACTGCTCGGCCATCTGCTGCTGGGCTGAAGCCTGCAAACTTTCCTCAGTCGGCCTATGGCTAGACCCAGCCTCATGGTCATTAGTGGCTTTGTTTCGCTCAGTAAGAGGATTTTTCCTGGTTCTCTTTGGAGCCATGTCGACAACCTTATAAAAAGACTTAATCGATTAGAAGTTTAATTGAATAATCTTCTTTTTCCTCTTTTTTTTAAACCCAAAAATAAGGATTTTTGGAGTAAGTAGGTATCCTTGATAGTTAATTGATGAGATATTCCTCCTATAACTTCTTTATGCTATAAGTAATTTCCCATAAATACCTTTTAATTTCGGCAGCCCTTTAACTAGATTTATTCTTAATCTATATTCCATTTTAGCCTTAGTAAATTATAAATTTCTATCGGCTGATGGATTACTCACCCTAAATTGTAATTGAATATGTTGTATCTTTACGAATTTTCATAAATTTGATTTATAACCTTTCCCTCCTATACTTATGGTCTAGTTTAGGTAAGATTTTACTGATAGTAACTTGTTATACCATCCATTTATGCTGAGGTAATTTTTCCACCCTTCAATAGTGATTTTGGACCCTCAGGTATTTGTTTGGTAATTAGATAAATTCATTTACTAATTTTCCGTCTCTATTTTATATGAAAAATTGGTTACTTTTATTGAAGATAAATACCTAAACTACTTATCTGAGATTGGGTTATTTATCATGGATTCCCTAAGGTGTATTCTACCTCTGATATTTATATCAAAGGTTTTTGGATTATTTTACTTTATTTTCCCTTTTATTTTCCCCTAAAAATAATGTAATTTTATTGGGATAATTAGATAAATTTATTATATGAGCTTCACATAATTATCATGGGTTTCCTAAGGTATAATTAACCCCTGATAAATAACTCAAGTCATTTTGATATCATGCTAATTTTCCCTATATCATTTGTCCTAAAAACAAAGTATTTTTGCTAAAGTAATTAGATAAATTAATTAGCTGAGCTTGACCTAATTATCACGGGTTTCCTAACATGTAATTAACCTTTGATAAATAACTCAATTCAATTTGAATCCATTTGCTAATTTCTCTTATTTAATTTGTCCTAAAAACAGAGTATTCCTGCGAAAGTAATTTGATAAATTAATTATCTGATCTTATCCTAATTATCATGGTTTCTCTAACACATAATTAATCATAAATAACTCAAAGCATTTGAAATCAATTTACTAATTTTCTTTATTTAATTTGTCTTAAAAATAGAGTATTTCTGCTAAAGTAATTAGGTAAATTAATTATCTGAGCTTCTTCTAGTTATCACGGGTTCCCTACACATAACTAACTACTAATAAATAACTCAAAGTATTTGAAATCAATTTACTAATTTCCCCTATTTAATTTGTCTTAGAAATAGAGTATTTCTTCTAAAGTAACTAGGTAAATTAATTATCTAAGCTTATCCTTATTATCACGGGTTCCTTAACACATAATTAACCACTGATAAAAAACTCAAAGTATTTTGAATCAATTTGATTATTTTTCCCTTTAATTTTCTCTAAAAAATAGTGTAATTTTACCTAATTAATTATGAAAATTACTCAAAAAGTTATAAGATAATTTTTCTAGCTTATTGACTATTTAATTCAGCTTTGATAATTACCTCAACTTAATCTAAGCTTAATTAATATATTTTCCATTAGTTTATGGTTAATTTGGTTAATTTCAGCCCTAATATGATAGGATAATTAATTAGCTTAATATTTCCAAGCTTAATTACAACAATCAACATAGAATATTTAATTAAGAGAGGATTTATGAGTATACATAGGCCTAATATTTAATTTATTAAGAGAATAGATTAATCTAGCCTTGCTAATTAAGAAGGATTAGGCTAATTATCGTTTAAGTTAATCAACTATAGCTTAATATCTAGTGTTTTTTGTGTAGCGGTCTCTCTAAATGAGAGAGAGTGTGCCAACACTCCGAATCTGTCAAATTGTGAAGCAAGGGGTCCTATTTATAGTTTTCTAGCACTCGGAATCTCTTCACAGGCTTGAAAAAGCAATTGCTTGCAGCTCAAGCAGCCCTACAACTCCAGATGGTGCCCCTGCTAAATGAGTCCGTGACAGGTCAGTGATGACCCTCCCATTACCTGCCAGCTTTTAAAATATCAATTTTGCTATATTTTGACCTATTTTTGCTTAATTGGTAAAATATCTTGTAAATATCTGGGAGGCCTTTAATAAAGTCTATGCTTAAATGATTACTGCAATCCTTCAATTTTTCTTAATAATTTAATTTACATTGAATCTTCCGGAAGGACTAGTGGGGTCAGTTTTTGTTCAAATTTAAATGTGAAAATTTCTAGCCCGGGATTTGTTGTGCTTAAGATTCCAAAAATACCAATATTTTCCATGGTCGGGCAATTCTACATTGCTTTTTCAATAATCAAATCAGTTTGATTAAGCTTTATACAATCTTTAAGGTTTCAGAAACTGGAAACCTTACAATCATCCCAACTTAAGAATTTGAGATGCCCTCATCTCAACCGAAATTGGGAAAATCTTTGAGAAGAGAAATTCATTCTCCCAAGTGGCATCTTCGAAGGGATAACCTTTCCACTTTACCAAATGTTACTGATTACTCTAAGAGTTCTTTCTAGTTTCTGGTTGGAGTTACTTGCTAGCCTGCAATTTTTCCTCAAGAAACTCTTAGTGTTGAGTCCATCTTAAAAACCTTTACAAACCATTTGTATCATCTCAAAAACCAGGTCGAATCAATTTCATAAAAGATCCATATATCCACCTTGTCAACATGAACGTGCTTGGTCTAACTGACCATTCAGAGCAATCAGCGTTTGACAAGTATCGTGTATTTAAGCTTTGCCAATCTGAACGTGCTCGGCGTGTTCTTGCCATTCTGAGCAATCTGCGTTCGACACAAGCTTCCACCATTGCACCAGAGGTACCCCCTATGTGCTCTAACCTGGTTGACCAACATTATGTAAAGGGTTTTAAGAAGTATCATACCAGGAGTTCTTTTCGGCTTCCTATTAGTCTCGTAAATTAATACTTTCATATCTGGGTCATTTTTCAAGGAAGGATAACGTGTGCACAAGGAATGTGAGTTGGTTGCTTAATGGCTATCTCAATCTCAAGATTCAATTTCTTTTCATACTATCGAGAACATCTATCTCATTTGTTAGATCAACCCTTAATCTCTTGATTAAATACCAACTTAACTTTAGATTCATTAAGTAATTTTGGAGAAGAACATCATGTATACCATTATAATATATAAGTAACTCAAGTTTTTACATTATTGATTTATAGTGGTTTCCAAAGCTCTAAGATTGCTAACTATAGGCAAGCGAGTGGCTCTTTTATCTTTCTTATTCATAAGGTTAGTTCTCCTATGATTGCATAAGATCTGGCTCCTCTTTCTCTTCCTCTACCTCGTCCTCCATTTCTACCTCCTCGTACATTATCTCCTTGATTTTGAGGAATGTCTCTAGTAGTAGTTTGAGGGTTTTTCTCTTCAGGACAGTTATTTCTATAGTGCCCCATTTGATTGCATCCATAGCATCTAACGTTTGGGAAGGTCTGCTCCAGGTTTACTACTGCAGCTAGTCCACGTTGTTGGTATCCTTGGTTGAAAGTTCCCCTGGCTCATCTCCTAAAGTTATTAAATCTATTATAGTTCCTTATAGAGTTGGTTCCTTCGGCTGCAAGAGGCTTAGCCCTGAGAAGGGAATCCTGTATTGATGTAGGCCTCATGGCTTCAAGACGTGTACGCTCATGGCCTTGACAGAAACGGGCAATTTGTTTCTCCATGGTCATCTGGGGAGCATACGGTCGTAAAGACACGAACTTGGTGTAGTACTCCTCTAATGAAAGTCCTAGTTAGCGTAGACCAAAGAACTCGTTCATTTTGATAGCCTGATGTGCATGAGGGAGATAACGTTCTTTGATTGCCTGGTTCATTTTCTCCCAAGATGGACTACTCGTGGGATTATCTCTGCAGTGTTGCTTCCACCAAAGTTTGGCATCTCCGCTGAGACGGAACATACCCAACATTGTTTGGTTTTCTAGAGCAGTTCCTGCAGCTTTGAAATAGTCATCCATAGCATCTAACCACGCTTCAGCATCTCGCTCTAAATTGGGTCCCTCTCCTTTGAAAGTAGGGAGTTGAACTTGCTTTAGTAGTAATTTTTTCTCTTGACTAACAGTGTAAAGGCTATTTACGCGAGTATTTCCCTGAGATTCAATTAGTGGAATTTAGTACCAGACGAAGTCTCTCTTACTTATGCTTTTAACCTATCTCATACTCAAAACTTTTGCACACAGGATGAAGACAATTGCCAAACCATAAACAAAACTACTTATAGCATACCCATGAGAACCATAGTATGTACAAGAGTTAATACAATTCATGAAGATCCTACTATGTACAAAGGTGACGATAGTCCTATACTAAAATCTTGAGGACTTTGGGTGGATCAGATATATGATCAAAATATACAACATCTTTTGGTCGACTAAAACTAGGACCTACTCCTATGGGCCTAATTCTACCTGGGTAGATTACTTTAGACACTTGATCAAACACCCACTGATTTTGTGATACTTGGACATCATCTATTACAAGGGTTTCTTCTGGATTCTCCGTCCCAACGAAAAAGTATACTTCAATCACTTGAAGATCTTCGGCCCATTTGAGTTTCTTCATATTTAGTTCTAAACCTTCTAATTCTCCCGCATCAATGAAGAAAATTCCACCAGATCCTGACCACTTGATTCTCCAAGCGGAAGGAGAAATCCTATTATCCAGCCATTTCATCATGCTTTTTCGCATTGAATAGTCTCAGGATAGGCAAGCCCTCATAAACCTAATATTGAAATCCAGGAATTCGAAGTAGGCCTGATGGAAATTTTCCTGCAAGGATAGGGATAATTCTCTCTCTTCCTTCCACTCCCTCTTTTTAATTAAATACGTCTTCAATTGAATTTGTCAAAGATCACTTATTTCAACTTAACGCCTTAAAATTTTCCCTAGGTCCAAGACTTTAGTTAACACAGGCTCTGATACCACTTGTAAGATCCCCAACCCGCCAACACAAAAACGGGATGGGATCCTTGACAGGTCTCTACGTCTGATAAAAATTAGAGTCTTTAAACAAGAAAAATCCAAGGAATAGACCTTTGCCATTGACAATGGCTTGGGTCTATAGCCTTAGAAGCAGACCTAGTCCTGTCCCGCAGCGAAAACGGGACAACGTATTCAAACGGCCTACAAAAAAAATTCTTATTCCGGCCCTTTAACTTCATCATTCAGATTATGGTTTCCTTAGCCAACGCTTTTTCCCCCCTAACATATGTGAGGGCACAGCCGTTGGTGGATTCCTCTTCCAAGTGAAGAAATTTCTAAAACGTTTTAGTGCGCAGGAATGGATAGTTACTTGACTAATCAGGTCCACCCGTCCATGATTGACAACCTTAGTCAATCCCCACTTACCACCCCACACTCACACAAGATTCATTTATCTTATTGTCACATTGTTTTAACATTTAAAATAATGGTTTCTTTTAACGTTCCATCACAGTAATTCCTTGAAGACATCATTGAAAGCATTCTTTTAGAAAAGAGACATCTTTAAACTTAAGACAGGGTATTGTCAATCAAAACATTGTCCATAATCACCATGACCAGTACACTTCTTGTCTCAAGACCACCTAAGGGTGAAAAACGACACCCATTCCTTATTCAAATCCGGAGTGGATAAACCCCCACCCAAGGTTCCGGGTGCCCATACACCAAACCAATTCCCCATACAACCGGGCGGCTCCCCTAGGATTAAAACGGTATCCTAACTTACGTAGAAACATCAAGACATGACACGGAGTAGAAACTCATCGTTCATGGGGGTAACCGACTTATCCGTGGCTAGAAAGCCATCATTATCATCAATTTATACCAAGGAGTCCGAGGTGTCTTGAGAAAAGCTGTCTTAAGGATGATCAATCATATCTTTCCTAATTCAACCAGTTTTAACCCAAACAATTCTTTCCTACTTATAAACAATGCACGTTGGAAGTTACCTTCTGTTTTCAGCCAGTTTATCCTTTCTAACCTTACGTATACAATGCTAACTTAAAAATGAACTTTAAAAGATTTTAAGTGAATAAAATAGAAATCCACCTAGGACTGCTTGGCCATCTGCTCTACTGGGCTGGAGCTTGTAAACTTTCCTCAGTCGGCCTATGCTAGGCCCAACCTCATGGTCATTAGTGGCTTTGTTTCGCTTGTTGCTAACATCCTCTTCCTCATTAAGAGGATTTTTCCTGGTTCTCTTTGGAGCCATGTCGGCAGCCTTATAAAAAGACTTAATCGATCAGAAGTTTAATTGAATAATCTTCTTTTTCCTTTTTTTTAAACCCAAAAATAAGGAATTTTGGAGTAAGTAGGATCCTTGATAGTTAATTTGATGAGATATTCCTCCTGTAACTTCTTTATGCTATAAGTAATTTCCCATAAATACCTTTTAATTTGGGCAACCCTTTAACTAGGGCAACCCTTTAACTAGGTTTATCCTTAAGTAATTTCCCATAAATACCTTTTAATTTGGGCAACCCTTTAACTAGGTTTATCCTTAATCTATATTCTATTTTAGCCTTAGTAAATTATAAATTTCTATCGCCTAATGGATTAATCACCCTAAATTTTAATTGAATATGTTCTATCTTTATGAATTTTCATAAATTTGATTTATAACCTTTCCCTCCTATACTTATGGTCTGATTTAGGTAAGATTTGACCGATAGTAACTTGTTATACCATCCATTTATGCTGAGATAATTTTTCCGCCCTTCAATAGTGTTTTTGGACCTCAGGTATTTATTTGGTAATTAGATAAATTCATTTACTAATTTTCCTTATCTATTTTATACACAAAATTGGTTACTTTTATTGAAGATAAATACTTAAAATATTTATATGAGATTAAGTTATTTATCATGGATTCCCCAAGGTGTGTTCTACCTTTGATATTTATATCAAAGGTTTTTTGATTAATTTACTATATTTCCCCTTTTATTTTCCCCTAAAAATAATGTAATTTTACTGGGATAATTAGATAAATTTATTATTCGAGCTTGAAATAATTGTCATAGGTTTCCTAAGGTATAATTAACCCCTGATTAATAACTCAAGTCTTTTGAATTCATTTGCTATTTTTCCCTATTTAATTTGTCCTAAAAACAGAGTATTTTTGCTAAAGTAATTAGACAAATTAATTATCTGAGCTTGAGCTAATTATCACGGGTTTCCTAACATGTAATTAACCTATGATAAATAACTTAATTCAATTTGAATCCATTTGCTAATTTTCCTTATTTAATTTGTCCTAAAAACAGAGTATTTCGGCTAAAGTAATTTGCTAAACTAATTATATGAGCTTCTCCTAATTATCAAGATTTTCCTAACACATAATTAACCATTGATAAATAACTCAAAGCATTTGAAATCCATTTGCTAATTTCCTCTATTTAATTTATCTTAAAAACAGAGTATTTCTACTAAAGTAATTAAGTAAATTAATTATCTGAGTTTCTCCTAATTATCACGGGTTTCCTAACACATAATTAACCACTAATAAATAACTCAAAGCATTTGAAATCAATTTACTTTTTTCCCTATTTAATTTGTCTTAAAAACAGAGTATTTCTGCTAAAGTAATTAGGTAAATTAATTATCTGAGCTTCTCCTAATTATTTTGAATCAATTTGATTATTTTTCCCTTTAATTTTCTCTAAAAAATAGTGTAATTCTATCTAATTAATTATGAAAATTACTCAAAAAATTATAAGATAATTTTTCTAGCTTAATGACTGTGTAATTCAGCCTTGATAATTACCTCAACTTAATCTAAGCTTAATCAATATATTTCCCATTAATTTATGGTTAATTTGGTTAATTTCAGTCCTTATATGATAGGATAATTAATTAGCTTAATATTTCCAAGCTTAATTACAACAATCAGCAGAGAATATTTAATTAAGAGAGGTTTTATGAGTATACATAGGCCTAATATTTAATTTATTAAGAAAATAGATTAATCTAGCATTGCTAATTAAGAAGGATTAGGCTAGTTATCGTTTAAGTTAATCAACTAGAGCTTAATCTCTAGTGATTTCTGCGTAGCGGTCTCTCTAGATGAAGGAGAGTGTGCCAAGGCTCCGAGTTTGTCAAATTGTGAAGCAAGGGGTCCTATTTATAGTTTTCTGGCACTCACAATCTCTTCACATGCTGGAAAAAGCAGTTGCTTGCAGCTCAAGCAGCCCTATAGCTCCAGATGGCGCCCCTTGCTGCTAAATGAGTCCCTGGTAGGTCAGTGATGACCCTCCCATTACCTACCAGCTTTTAAAATGTCAATTATGCTATATTTTGACCTATTTTTGCTTAATTGGTAAAATATCTTGTAAATATTTGGGAGGCCTTTAATAAAGTCTATGCTTAAATGATTACTACAACCCTTCATTTTTTCTTAATAATTTAATTTAAATTGAATCTTCCGGAAGGACTAGCGGGGTCAATTTTGTCCGAATTTAAATATGAAAATTTCTAGCCCGGGGTTTGCTGTGCTTAAGATTCCAAAAATACCAATATTTGCCATGGTCGGGCAATTCTACAGTGCTTTTTCAATAATCATATCAGTTTGATTAAGCTTTATACAATCTTTAAGGTTTCAGAAACTGGAAACCTTACATAGCATTGGAAGTCCACAAAAGATCTTTTATGTTTCTATCTTCCCAACAATAGACTCCGATCCTAGGATTATCTGTACTAAGCCGTTTCAAAGACTTTATCTGTACTTGATCGTATACCTCAAATTCCAAAGTTGGTGGTCCTTCTTTTGTTGACAATATGAGATTATAGTGTTTACTTCTAAACCCCATTTATCTACCACATCAGGATTTTCAACTTGTACATATTGAGTTCCGTTTTGATCCATGTACATTTTTCCTTGTTTGTTTGCCCTAACCTCTTCTTCGAACTCAATACCATGATCATCAATGCGAATAGCATACTCTTCGTTAGGGTCCAAGTAAACCTGGGCTCCATGACGATTAGTCTTGTAAAAAGAGAGGATATGCTTGTAGCGCATTGTCGTTCCAGTTTCTGAGTGAGTCGAGTAAGAGGACATTTTGGATGTGGAATCTGAAAAAGTGTCTGAGACTTCTTTAGGAATTGTGTGCAAGCCTTGATTCACGCTTTCTTCAGTGGATACTCTACTTGTGTTTTCTCCGAATAGGCGTTGATTTCCTATTACACGACCGGATCTAAGGTTCATATAGACTTATGAAGCCCTGGTTTGAGTACTCACCTTAGATTGACTTGTCGTCAATTTCCACTTGATTCAATTGCAACTTTCTGTCAAGCCACTGATTCCTCGTCTGCAACCTGATTCCTGTACAAAATTAATCAAATTAGATATTTTTCTATAAGGATAGTAGAGCTCTTGAGAACTCTAGTGATTGGTCTCTGTATTTCACTTCAATTCGTGCTATGGAAGTCAAAATTTTGACTTTCAGATTCAGCTAAGCAAAATAAAAGGTCTAATCTGTAACATGTAAACTGAGTGTATCTGTACTAATTTTGATCCGATTGAACCCAAAATTGCCCTATGGCCTTATATTATGCTGGTCTAGCACTGTATAAGCCCAAAAGTCAAAATTGAAGTCTCTAGATAGCAGAAGTAAATAATTGAGATTATTTACTTTTGTCACTTTTTTGCACTTTTTGGATTGGTTTGGCATTAAGTATACAACTTGTTAAAGCCCTTGGGCAAGTTTCAACAAGTTTGGATAAAATTTGATCAAGTTTACCCACTGTTCCGTGTCCGTAGACTCTGATTTCGAGAATCTAGCTTAAGTCTCACTTTTGTGGTCCAAATTTCACCAAAATTGATTTGTGGGGTCCAAATGATGTGCTTGACCTTGTGGTATACTCAAATTTGCAAAATCACCAAGTTTTGAAGCAGATGTAAATAATCGCGATTATTTACTCTTCACAATTTTTTGCAAATTTTTGTCCCAACTTGGACACAATCTATTAAGCACCTGATGTTAAGTTCACTAGTCAATTTTCATCAAGTTTGGATAATTTTTGGTCGAATGGTCATCAATTATTTGTCCGCAGACTAACTTTGCAATTTTTGTCACAATTTTCACTCCAGTGATCCAAATCTTACCAGATTTGGTTTATGGGCTTATTACAACATGGTAAAGCTAGTGGTATGCCAACTTGGTAAAAAAGGTTCAAAAAGAGGGCCAAAAAGGTTCTTCGATCCCCGGCAACGGTGCCAAATCTGGGACGCATGTCTAACCTCACTATCCTATCTTATTGCAATATTAGCGAGAACCACGATTAATTTGTCAAACCATGGGACGAAGCTGACTAGACTAGTGCATAGAGGCTACAAGAGGTTGTTAATCTCTTGGAAAAAAAATAACAACTCGCATCTAACTCAGGCTACACAAGTGACTGAAATCACCAAAAGCCAATCGCTCATTGGCAAGCAAATCACATCCGTTGTAGCATCAAATGACATTCAAACGTAACGAAACTTCTAGGACAAGTTTACAAGACCTAAGCACACATGCCTATAGCCTCAAACCCCACTTTAGGTCAAGTTCCAAAATCGCAATTATTAACAACAATGGATTTTTGACCTAGTCGTTTTCGACCCAGAATGCATCTAAATGCTTAGCAATGATGCGCCAATACCCCGCCTATGCTTAGTTTTTGATTTGAACATGTAAATTCCTAGTTATGATGAAATTAGGCTGCGGATCGACGACGCCAAAAGCTACGAAATACTGTGAATGGCTTACGTCAATGCATAGAGCTCTTACCTGCGGTTGCAATGCAACAAACGCATTCGCAATGTGACAACCGAAGAGGGAGTAGGAAGCGCGAGAAGGAGAGAAGTGAACACCGTTAGCTCACGTTGTGTATTTCTTATCCAAAAAACTTATAAAAAACTTACAAAAATTGGCTTTTATACCTTAGCCAAGGTTTTTGAGTGGTCAAAAGTAATAATCTGGAGTTCTACCAAAGCTGGGAATTGATTGGCTGATACAATCTGGAAGCTTGTAGCCCCGACTCATTAATTACAAGGTTTACCAAGAAAATAGGAGTTATAATATTCTCGATTTATCAAAATAATAATTGTTTTACAAGGAGAACTCCAAAAAAGGGTGTCCACGTTAGCTTGCTGCTAACAAAAGAGAAGCTCGACACATGTTCCAGAAGTATAAAGATGTGTTCGCATGGAAACATACTGATCTCAAGAAGGGAGTGGATCTAGAGGTATGTCAACATCGAATACCATTAAAATCAGATGCCAGACCTGTGAGGTTGCAAAGATACAGAATGAATCCTAACTATGCTAAGAAGGTTAAGGAAGAGATTGATAACATTCTGAAGGCTGAGTTCACTACTGAGGTAGACAATAGTGACTGGTTATTTCCTATTGTGGTGGTGCCCAAGAAGAATGGAAAGCTTAGAGTTTGTGTGGATTATCGAAAGCTGAATGCTCATACCATCAAGGATCCTTTCCCATTACCATTTACAAACATGTTGCTTGACTAAATTGTAGGTTATGAGATGTCTAGCTTTATGGATGGTTATAGTGGTTATAACCAGTTACAAATTGCTCCTGTAGACCAAAGTAAGACTACTTTTATTACTGAATGGGGAGCATTCATGTATGTGGTTATGCCATTTGGTCTTTGTAATGCCCCAACGACTTTTCAAAGATGTATGATGGAAATATTTAGTGAATATCTACACCTATTCCTTCCCATATTTATGGATGAATTCATCATATATTTAGCAGACGATAAGCATTTACTTTTTCTGGAAATGGTTTTTTAGCACTGTCAGAAAAAGAGGATTTGTTTAAATCCATTCAAATCTGTTTTCTTGGTCTGGAAAGGACAGCTTCTGGGACATGTAGTGTCCAGAAATGGTATTGAAATGGCCAATGATAAGATTCAGTGTGTCCAATAAGCCAAGGCACCACGCACTGCATAAGAATTGAGTTCTTTCTTGGGATATATCAATTTTTTTTAGAAGGTTTGTGTATCAGTTTGCTTCTCAGGCATTACCTTTGTATGAGCTCACAAAGAAGAACAACAAGTTCATTTGGACTACTAAATGTGATGAGAGCTTTCAAAGTTTGAAGAATGCCATTATCAGTAAACCAGTACTTCAACAACCAAAATGGGATGTCATTTTTCATGTACATGTAGATGCTTCAGGACTGGAGATGGGGGCAATCTTAGCTTAGCCTAATGGGAATACTGATTATCCAGTCTATTTTGCCAGTCAAAGATTTAGTTAGGCAGAACAAGGATATACCACTACTGAAAGAGAAGCCTTGGGAATGGTTTTCAGTGCTACTAAGTTCCAACACTATTTGCTTGGCAAGTTGTTTCATTTTTATGTAGATCATTAGGCATTATTATTCCTAATTAACAAGGTCATTATGGATGATGTTCCTGATGGAATTTGAGTTCCGTATTTTCCATAAGCCCGATAGAACCCACTGTGGTGCTGATTTCTTGTCCAGAAGTACACATGGCTACTCTGAGACATCTTTGAGAGATGAGCCAGTGGATGCAAAACTATTTCAGATGACAGCTGAGGAAATAATTGATCCAGAATTATATGATGTGTATCAGTTCCTTTCTAAAGGAGGATTCCTAGATAACTGGACTCAGAATCAGAAGAAGGCCATGATCATTAAGAGTCTGAAGTTCACCATCATTTGGAGGATCACTCTACAGATTAGGAGTGGATGGGGTTCTTCGTAGATGTGTGCCTATGGAAGGCAGAATGCAAGTTATTTCAAAAGCACATGATGGGGGTTCTGGAGGACATTTCTCCACTGATATTACTTACAAGAAGATTTTGTAGGCTGGTTTATGGTGTCAAACTTTAATAGCTGATGTCCGAAGCTTTTGTAAAACGTGTGATATATGCCAGAGGATGGGTAGACCCACAACAGCAGATATGACTCCTCTAACTCTAGTCCAGCCACACTGGGAGTGTTTATGAAATGGGGTCTGGATTTCATGGGTCCATCCAAGAAAATTACGCCAAGAAAGAATAGGTATATATTGATGGCCACCTATTATGTCACTAAATGGGTGGAAGCTAAGGCTCTTCCCAACAACACAACAAAGTCCACTGTTGTATTCTTATTTAAAAAATATTATATGCCGTTATGGATGTCCTATGGAGATTGTATCTGATCAGGGAACACACTTCATAAATAATACTATGGACATTCTAATGGAAATGCTCTCAATAAAGCATCGAAAATCAACCCCATATTATCCCAGATGTAATGGGCAAGCAGAGAGCGATAACAAAACTGTGAAGACCATTCTCACTAAAGGAACCACACCAGTGGGATCTGAAACTCTAGACCGCTTGTTGGGCATATAGGATAGCCTATAAGGTCACCATTGGACTAACACCATTCAGAATGGTGTACGGCACAGAAGCTGTCATGCCTATGGAATTTGTTATTCCCAGTCTCAGAATGGCAATAGAGTATGAATCGGATTTTAATCACAATCTTAAACAAAGACTGGAGGAGTTAACGTAGCTGGATGAGTTGAGACAAAGGGCTATGATGGAACAAGAAATTTTTCAGCAAAGAAGGAAACACTAGCACGACAGAAGAATCAAAATTAGGGAATTCTAGAAAGGAGATTTGGTTATGCTATATCAATCTAAAATGGGTCCTAAGAATTCAAACTTAAAAATAGCTTGGGCAGGTCCATACAAGGTGGATTGGGTATTTTCTAAAGGCACAGTAAGACTGAAAGACTTATCTGGATTACTGCTACCAAAGGTATATAATGGGGCCAAAATCAAGCTCTATTATTCAAAAGATAGAGAGACTTCCAGGAATAAGGGTATTGGTAGTCTGGGAACTGAAGACCAGGAAATTCGAGAATCAGCTATTTCAAGCCTTTTTCATGTACAGCCAGTTCCAGAGCCAGTCAAAAGGTCAGAAAAGTCTCAGTACGACAAAACCATGTCAGTACCAGAATCAGTAAAGTGTTAGAACCAATATCAATTTTTATGGGGAAAAGGGTCAATCGGACTATCTAAGATAATCATTTCAAAGAACATGGAGAGTATTAGCCAATGCATGTATGCCACTTAGCGGTGCATAGAACTCTAGGAACGGTAAGTAGTGGAGCTTTTATGGCACAAACGCGTATAACAGTAAGGCGAGTAATCATTTTTCCTCGTAAGTCTCCTACGCAACGTCTGCCTACTGTTATCCATTAGCCATCACCGAGCTCTGAAGTTTTGTCATTGCAACCACAAACTTCTTCATCTAAGAAAACTGTTGATTGTTGTCTATCTTTACCAGCCACACCAGGATACGAGTTTGAAGATTCAAGTAAGTCCTCTCCTTCTTCTACTACTGATTCATTATCTTCACGGTGTATGGGTAGGAAGAAATGTTAGGAAAGATGCATGAAACTATAGAGGAAACCCAAGCACTTATTGCTACTGCAAAATCCTCACTTTCACTTATCCCTCACAGTAAGATACAACGGTATGTGTTTATTGTGCAAGCCGAGGCATTACTCCGACAATGGGATTTGCATGTGGTTGTGCAAGCTACAAGAATTGAGTTTGACACAGCTATCATTAGACAGGTTCTTGATTCCTTCAATGTTGATGAAGGAAGTGCTATGGTATATGGTAGAAAAGTGTCGGTAACTCCGAAAAATATTTTTTTTGCATTCAAGATGCCAAATGAGCCAAGCCATGTATGGCAACATCAGGACATATTAGTGCAGCTTTGAAAGAAGATGATGCTGCCAAGAAGAAACACAAAGCCAGTGTGCAAGGGGTTCCAGTAGCGGGTCTAGATGTCCCCGCTGCTTATTGCTTTGTGGCTGAGGCTGTGAGTCTCAAAAACAACCCGACTTATGTGGTAGAAAAACTGTTTGCTATGCTACTGGCAAAGAGATTAGATGCCTCAATTTCAATCAATCTATGTCAGATTCTGTCACATAATGTGCTTCAACAGACTGCTAAGTTGAATTCCGAGACTGTTTTCAAATCCTGGTATGTTTGGCAGTTTCTTTACTAGCTAACTTCTCCAATAGCTCATGACCAGGTAAGGATGGCTTGGAGCCAGAAGCCCTTCCGAGCAACTAAGAATGTGGATTTATCATCACATGAAGAAGCCCCAAATAACCAGTTACCTCTCACTAGAAGGCCACGCAGGAGGAAACTGGTGGTTCTAAGAGGCAGAAAACTACATTGGCCAAGAGCAATGCTTTCCTAAAGCAGCTCAAAAGTCAAGTCAAAATTGTGTCTACCGAAAAATCTCTAGTAGACCAAGCTTCGGCTAGCCAGACAGACCAGCATCTAGTCCAGACCACTGGTGGAACTAGCCAGCAAGCAGAGCAAAGATCAACAACCACCAGTGCAAAAAAAGACTAGCCAAATAAGACCAGTGCTGAGCAGCCGGTGGTTCAGACTGATAAGGAAAAAGGACCAGCACCTTTTAGTCCAATTGGTAAAGTTTTCATCCCTTACAATGAATTGGATTTGACTTTAACCAGGAAGGACCGGTTACAACAGCTGCAGACTTATCCGCTCAGAGGACGATTAGTCCTGCATAAACCTAATTCTATCACATTACCATATACGGCTCCTGTCACAGTTTATGAGCCAGTTGCATGTGACCCAGCAATTGTGAATGATGGTTGTTCAATACTTATTCAGTCGTCTCGGAACACAATTGTTAATGCTATAGGACAAATGTTGGATGCCTTAGCACCTAATGATGAATTGACCGAGTTAAAAAGGCCGAACTACGGGATAATGAGCAGTAAGTTGAGAAGTTGAAGCAGGATATAGGAGCACAGTCCCTATGGCACAGTATCTTTGAAAATCAATCAACTAGGACCATTCGACTTTAGAAAATAAGTGGTCAAAGATGGAGTCTGAGGTGAGGGTGCTAAAAGAAGAAAAGGCAGAGGTTGAGAGAGCTGCTGACAGATTTGAAACCATGTTGCGAATATAGAGAGTTGATTTTAACTCATTGTTGACCAGCCACACTGCATTGAAAGCCACTTTAATTGAAAGATATATCTATAATAATTTGGTTGATATACTGAATCCATAGGGAAATGTTGTTTTCAATATAGATAATCTGAGGGCGCTCATGGTAACAATGTAGAGTGATTTACAGGATAAAATTTCTAAATACAACAGTGCTTTGGAAAATCAAGCCATCCTGGACTATATTGAACAACAGAATAACCTCGATGAGGATGATGATAAAGCAACAGAGGAGGAAGAGAAGGAGGATGAACCAACAGAAAGGCATGATGATGATGACTTCCTCCATCTTCGCCTTCAGGATCTGGTGTTGGTGGATCTGTTGCAACAGGGGGCAATCATCCCAATATAGACTAGCCAGACAAATATAGGGGTCAGCAGTTGGGAGATCAGCAGGCTGGAGATCAACAACCAAGCAACACTGGAGATTCACCAGTACACCAGTCACAACACAGTTCGGATGTGAAGGGGAAAGGTAAAGCTGTGACTGAGATTCTGAAAGGTGATGAGCAACATTCATTACAACTCATCACACTGAAAAAGAGGCTAAGATATTATCAAGATTTTATAACTAGGATGTATCTGGAGGATGATTTTCTTCTTTCTGATCTTGAACGATTTCAGCGACTATATGTCGACGCTAGAGAAATGATCCAACATTGGAAATCGGACGCTTTTCATGATCAGGAATTGTGCCGGTTACTTGAACATCCTAGCAGAATTCAGCTGCTGCTAGAGAGAGTACCTGAATGGCCACTAACTGCTGATGATAAACTAGCTAATCCACACTAACAGCGGTAGTCTACTGCAGACTGTCATTCCCTAGCCATCAAATTAGAGCTCCTGCTGGGGAACATGCCAACATATAAATGTATGAAAGAGGTCAAAAGTCAATTGAAAGAAGTCTTACTGCAAATGCAAATTGCCAGGGGAGTTATGGATCAGAGGATATAAGCTATTATTGAAGATCAGACTTCCACCAGTAAGGGGCCTCAAACTCAAATGATAGTAGGAGAATAGACAACTGCTCTTCGAAGACTGTTTCAGCTGGTTAGAGTTACCAGAAAGATGATGTAGTAGGAGAACTAGGCTGTCCTTAACTTTTTGGAGTTTGTATCTGATTCCCAGTCCTCCTGTATGCTTTATCGGCTAGAGAAACTGAGCTGCCTAGGTTTTTCCCAGCACCATATCCTCAACATCCAGAACCAGTAGATCGGCTCACATACTATAATATCACTGATGATCTTCAAGATTGGTATGAGCGATCCACTGTAGAATGGAAAACCTCGTAGAGACTGATCGATGATGCTCTACAACTAGATGATGTATTGGAACTACAAGGAGAAATGTAGAGAATTAAGTTATGTATGGGCCAATGGAAGAACCAGCTCAGAGGAATCACCAAGATCACAAATCAGCTGCTTCAACTTACTGTGGAGTCCTCTAAGATCCCTGAAAACGATATCATGGCTAAACCGAGTTTAGGCCCATAGTACAGGGAAATGGATGAGATACTCTTTGAAGATAGGATAAAACAAATTAGCCTCTCCTTGAAGGTTGGCTCCATACGGCTTCGCATTGTCATAAGTTGGCCAGGTGCTGTTTGACAAAGGGAAGACATACATTGTATGATCCCGACACTAAAACGTATAATCCTCTCACGCCTTATGAATTGGAGATGTCCACGGCAAGGCAGGATTAGCTAGAACAGGAGGCCATTTATCGACTTATCCAGAAGGACAATGTTGGCACTGGAACTTTTGAAGCACCAGCATCGAAGAAGGGCAAGTGGAAGCGGGTTCAATGGAAGGATACTGGGTAGTTCCATCTCAGAATCAAACGGTGGATTTTCCCAGTAAGGTGTTGGAATTTCTTTGGCAAGACACCTTGGAATTACAATTATAGGGGTGTCAAGCACTCAACAAGCATGAAATATGGAGTAAAGCTAGAAATACCACAAGAGCTAGTGACTCCAAAGGAGTACTATCATGAGGAACATAGGCCAACTTAAGAGGAACATCGGCCGACTCAAGAAACAGTCATATGGGTTTAGGGTTTAGGATTTGGACCTCAATTAGCTGGTGGATTTTTCAAAAATTTTGGAGTCATAAAAAAAATTCAAGAAAGGAGGGAAGGATGTAGAAGGCGAAGAGAGTCTCAGCAGGCAAGAACTGTCTCCTGGAAGCCGAACAAGGAATCAATTAGTAATTACCATGGCAATTACCACAGTAACTTCTAGAAGGCTATAAATAGGACCCATTACATTGTAATCGGGTTGCTTATTTCTTGCTTATTACTTCGGAGTTCTTTTTGGCTTAACCTTTGAGCAATTTCCTAGCAACAATCTATTTGCCTGTAATCTTGTAATCCTTACTACTGTAATCATTCGAGCTTGAAACCATTCCATCTTCTACTGATTATCCTGAATATCAATCTGAAACTACAATCACTTTTCCAGTTGTCCAGTCTATCTATTCTTTTAGTTGGCTAATTCAGTTCAGATAACCATTTCAATCTAGTTCTGGTCTCTATTCCAGTTTTACTGACTGAACCGACGACTTACCATTAGCTTTAAATTCTAACACTGAAATTAGCTATCTAAAGAGATCATATCCAATGCCATGCACCTTGAGCACCAGGTTTCCATTCTCCTTTTTTTGGTTGTCTGGTCTGGCTAATTTCAACAATCTGCCGGGCCATTTCATCAATCTTCCTGGACCAAGACCCCTTCTTGGCCTTGTCCTTGCTCTTCTCATCTGAGCTGCTGTCAGAGCTGCTTGAGGTCTCACTAGAATCGGATTTCTCAGAGGAAGAACTGCTACTATTGGCCCTCCTCTTCTTGTGGATTCTCTCCTTCTTAGGTTTTGTTGTTCAAGCTTCAAAGCTCTCTGCACTAAATCATTGCATTTCTTTGTTGGTGCAAGTACCTCTTGTTCTCTGAGCTTCTTACTATGGAACCCATTTAGAAACCATGTGCATAGCCTCTTTTCTGGTGGTGGCTCCTGCACTGCCTGGTTAACTCCTTGATCTTATCTACATAAGTTCTCACTGACAACTTCCCTTTCTAATCTTATCTAGCTCACAGAGGATGTCCTCAACTCCCTTGTTGTCTGCATACTCTAGTCTAAAATCTTTGAGCAATTTGTTGTATGATCTGAGTTGGCAGGCTGGGTAATGGTAATACCATTTCCTTGGTGCATCTTTTAGTGTCTAAGGAAATATTCTCCTCAGTCATCTTCATCAATATTCTTCAACTCAGCATACTGTTCAAAAGCTTGAATATGAATGTCTGGATCATCTTTCTTTCCTCCTTTGAACACTAGGAAAGAGATTTTCAATGAAGAAGTATAATCATGCTGGTCGGATTGTCTTTGCTTCTTCTGCCCTTAGGAACCTGACTGCATCGAGAAGACTTTCTGTAGTGATTTGTGTCAGCATCCCAGTCAACTGCTTCTTCAGTCTCATGCGTTGTCTCATCCCTTGCTTTTCTGCTAGAACTGTGACAACTACCCTTGCTGTCCTTGGCCCCATTTTCCTTGTGTGTAGACCGAGAACTCCTGGTTTTGCGTTCTTCCCGCTTATCCCTTCTCCTCCTGGAATGACTAGAGTGCTGAGAGTCCTTGGCCTCTTCAGCACGAATGTGCTCCTCCTGAGCCTCAGTCTCTCTCTCCGGGTCCTTCTTATTATAAAACTCTCTTTCTGATACCTCAGGAATAGGGTCGACGCGATCGAAATCAGTGCCTAACCGGCTTGACGGTTTGCGACCATGATTGACTTTGGGTGCCATGTGTATAGCTAAAAATTCTAACTGAGAGAGAAGAGTTTTTTGGTCAAAGAGCGAACAACTCTAACCACCATGATTGCCAAAATGGAATTGGAGCTGGTCTCTTTAGAAAACTAATTTCAGTGTTAGAATTTAGTGCTACTGGTTATGTCGTCAGTTCAGTTAGTGAGACTTGAACAGAGTACTGACTGGACTGAAATAGATAACTGAACTTGAATGTGATACTGAAACGAGAGAGATAATTGAAAGACTAGAAAGAGTATTTGCAGATTCAAATTAATAGCTCAAGGACAACCAATACAATGTATAATGGGTTTAAGCTCAAATGATTACAGAAGCAATGATTACAGGTGATACTAGAGGCGAAGAGCTCGTAAACCCGAAAGTGCTTAGAAAGCTAAAGCCAAAATACAAGCAGTTAAGAAGCTTGATTACAATGTAGCGGATCCTATTTATAGCCCTCAAGGGTTACTTCAGTAACTGCTTGCAATAATTACTGCCAATGTGACTACGTCCCGTTGATCGACCTTCTAAGGGATAGTTCCCACCTGCTAGGACTGTCCTCGCCTTCTACAATTGCTTGTGGGCTCAAACTATACAAAGACACTAGGTGAAACAATGTACGATGGGTCTTTTGGATTCATACAAGGAATCGTCAATTCTGCTGCCTTGGGAGTATCTGAGAATTTATTAGGACCTATCAAGGGCATATTTATCTCTCTATTATTCCTCCCATTTTGGACAATCCTATGGATGATATCACAAATCATACACTATTGTGCCTCTAGACTTGTGGCACTCAATGTAAATTGTATGATATCCAACCAATCCATAGGGTAGATGTAGCCAATTATCAAGTAGGTCAGGGTCTCACTCTAGGTCGTAATTCTAATTTTTATTAAACCATCAAAAGTTGGTGTACTAGAGGTTCCTCTCAAAGTAGATGCGATGTCACTACCTATTGTACCACCATATCAGATTGACCAAACTGATCAACAATTGTAGCTATCATAATTGTGGTATTTCCTTGAATTTCTCAGTGATATTTTTCCTTGCATAATCTTTCGTTATCCTTGTTTTCAACTGCTTGGATATACCATTGTAATTCTTGCGCTACTGTAAGAATTATGCCATCATGCAACATGACTTTTGAGGGTGGTAAATCAATAGGTCCCTTAGCTATTCTAGTGGGTGGGATATCCATATGAGCACTCCTTGGAAGTACAATGTCCACTTAATATGTGTACAAGAAGTCTACCTTCCCACCCCCTTTGCGTAATTCACTAGCCATGGGTTTTGAACTAGTGGCTCTACAAAATGTTTCCATTAATTGACTAAACACATTAGCATTGATTTGTGAGGCCGAGACAAGCCTCACAAATCAATGCTAAGAGTTGGATTCTTAGAGTTGGTGTAGGGTATGCCTCCATCATATTAGAGTTGGTGTAAGGTATGCCTCCATCATATTGTAATCAAATGAAGAGTTGCTTGCTGCTAGGTGCGGGTCTTGACTTATGCTACCCTAGGTCCTAGCAGAAGATCTAGAACCTAGCATGGGCGAATAGTTTGTGCTTGTGTAAATAGAATCACTCTTTGTTTTCTCAGGCTCTAACAACCATCAAGAGTATGAATACATGTGACTTTGGTGTTCTACAAGCATTGGCAAGCACTCTAAGACGTTTTTGTTCCGTTTTTTGTGTGATTTGCTTCTTGACTTTGTTTGCTATTTTCTTTTAGTTTTTTAGTTTTTTTGATGCTCACAGACCAAGGCATGCAATTGCTCAAAACAAGTGTAACATTTGGGAGATCTTGGCACACTTCACAATACAATGTTTCAACATTTGAGGTATTTAAGGCTCACAAAACAAGCATTTTCTACCTAAGCATGTTGATAAAAGTGCAAATTTAAAGAAGGATTTTAAAGGGAAAGGCCTCACCTTTATCCCACATGCACTTTTCACCCTTGGAAGGACTATGTCATGTATAGTTTGTCCCTCATTGTTGCTCTCAGTTAACAAGGAGGAGGCTTGATATGGAGGATGCTAGTCTCTATATTATACATTTATATAAAAAACGGTGGTGCCACCGAAGTTGGTTAGTGATGTCTGTAGTACAATGTAGTGCTTGGGGTGTCTACAGGTGCAAGCTAAAGGGCTAAAGTAGGTATGAGGGTCCTGTGCAGGCAAAGGGCAACATGTATGCATGCTTAATGTGGTTTTTAGGTCAAAAAGGCTCCATGATAGGCCAATCAAGATGGCAAGGAAAGGTGTTGAAAGTGCTGGGATCGAGCATGGGAATGTTGTGTTCAAGGTGCTTTCCAAGCCGGTCCACATGGTTCTTCAAATGAATCTACGGTGTGAGAGATAACTCAATCCAAAGTTGGAAATCTTTGCAGATCCTCGACGGACAGGGCCAGTAGAGATGGGTGGTCAGAGATGATGCAATGGATAGAACTTAAGTGCTTGAGTTGTGGTGCATGTCATTCTTTTTGGATCATCAATCAGAGCTCAAGTGGGCAAGTTATAGCCAATTAAACTTTTATTGGGGGCCAATTGGGTGGCAGTTTGACTGCCTTGGTAGGCGTGCTTTCTGGAGTTTTCTTAGCCTTACCAAGGTTTAAAGGGTAGTATGTGTGACATAGAAGTCAGCAAAAAGTCAGATCATCAAACAAAGTCACCGATGGAAAGATATGCCCGGTCAAAGTTATTATAAGTGATCGTACCTTGTCTTAAGTCTAAAGATGTTTGTTTTTGAAAGACTGTTTTTAATGTTCATTTTCATGACTCATCTTAACGAATTACTGTACGGGAAAGTAAAAAAGGAAACCATTATTTTAAATGTCAAAAGAATTTGGTAATAATTAGAAAACAAAAGAATCATGTGTGAGTGCGGGGTGGTAAGTGGAGATTGACTAAGGCTGTCAATCACGGACTGGTAGACCTGATTAGTCAAGTAACTATTCATCCCCGCATGCTAAAAACGTTTAGAAAACTTCTCCACTTGGAAGACGATCCCACTAGCGGCTGTGCCCTCACATCTATTAGGGGAAAAAAATTGCTGGTTGAGGATACCAAATGCCACAAGGCATCACCACATTGGAACTCCCCCTTGGGCTCCTAAAAAGCTCATTGAAATCAACCAAAAACCCCTATAGTGCCACATTTGAATTTCATAACCTTGTGCTCAAAGGTCAAATGCTTATCTTATAAAGCCCTAGAAAGATTCCACATTGCGGGTCCCAAACCCCAAAGCCCTCACAAAATTTTAACTTTGTTGTGGCCTCCAACAACGAGCTCCAAATTGGTCAAAAATCATCTAACACCACTATCTTCACTGGCTGACAACCCTGACACGTACTCCACTTGTCTCAAGCACACCTATAGATGGGTGAAACAACAACACCCTTCCTTATTTATAATCCGGGTGGAAACCCATCACCCAAGTTTGTGGCGCCCATACGCTAAACTAGTTGCCCACACAATCGAGCAGTTCCCCTAGGATAAAAATGGTATCCTAAGTAGCATCCACAAACATACACATGTAGGAGGTAAAGACTCCACATACATGGGGAAAACTCATCTATGGCTGACAAGCCATCATTACTCATCACCTGAATTGAAAATATTCCAAGGAATCAGAGGTGTCTTGATACAAGCTGTTTCAAGGATGACCAATCATTCTTTCCTAAGTCAACCAGCCTTAACCCAAACAATTTATTCTTAATTTACAAACAAATGCACATTGGTTTTTTGGAAGATGTCTTTCGCTTTTAGCCAGTTTTACTTTTCCTAATTCCTTACACCCTCTTTTACATATGCAATGTAAATATTTTAAGAAGAACTTGAATTATTCATCTTAAATTATAATGTAGACCCACCTGGGACTGATCAGACATTTGTTGTAGTGCTGGGCCCTGAATGCTTTCATCTATAGGCCTACTACTAGGCCCGGTCTCGTGGTCATGCGACGCTCTAGCCCTCTTGGGAATATTGCTCTCCTCATAAGATTGAGGGTTTGCTTGGGTTCTCTTTGGTGCCATGACTTCTATCCTTATAAAAGGGAAGTCTATTTATTAGATAAATAATAAAAAATATGACGTTACCTTCATATTGAATCTAATTCCACTTTTTATCCCAATTAAGGTTAAATTTATAGTCATAAATGGTAATTTCTTGACCTGCTAATTTCTTATTCATATAGACTAGGTAATTTAAACTTAGCTTTCTTAAGGATTTTCTAAGCTCCCCTAATTTTCTTATAAAGTTTTGCATCTTTTTTCTAATTTTTGCTTATTTATTAAGCCTAAAATTTTCTTTTTTTTATTAACATTTATTAGATTCATTATCTTCTAAAGATTGAATTTTCTTAGCTTTCTATTAGTGGTTTATACTTCTAATAATTTTTCTAAAATCTTTTAATCATAATTTTTATTATCCTAATTAAATCTTAGCTTAAAATAGCTTTTTTGATATATTATAATTAATTAACCTAATTCAATAATTATGGTATAATTATCTTGGCTTGCTAATAATGTTTATTAACTTTGATAATTACCTTGTAATTATCTAAGCTAGTAAACCAATTTCCTCCTCTGATTTACATCTAAAATCAAACAATTATTGCTTAAGTAAAAATCTAAACTAATTTTTTGGTCATGAGCTAATTATCATATCTTACTAAAGATGCTTATTACCTTTTATAATTACCTTGTAGTTATCTAAGTTAATTAGCTAATTTCTCCCTTTAATTTACATCTAACATTAATCAATTTTACCTTAACTAAATATCTAAACTAATTTTTTGCTAATGAGATAATTATCAAGGCTAGATAATGATGTTTTCTAACTTGAATAATTACCTTGTAACTATTCAAGTTAGTTAACTAATTTCCCCCTTTAATTTACAACTAAAATTAGTCAAATTTAGCTTAATTAAATAGCTAAACTAATTTTTTGTTATTGAAATAATTACCATAGTTACATAATGATGTTTTATAACCCTAATGATTACCTTGTAATTATCCAAGTTAGTTAACAAATTTTCCCCTTTAATTTACTACTAAATTCAATCAATTTTAGCTTAATTACATAGCTAAACTAATTTATATTAATTAGATAATTATCACGAGTAGATAATGATACTTAGTAACTCTGATGGCTACCTTATAATTATCCAAGTTAGTTAACTAAATTTCCCCTTTAATTTACAGCTAAAATCAGCCAATTTTAACGTACTTAAATAGCTAAACTTATTTACTATTAATGAGATCGATAATTACCCCGTGTTCTTAACAATGTTTTCTAACTTTGGTGATTATCTTGTGATTTGTTAAGTTGGTTTACTAAGTTTTTCATTAGTTTTATAGTTAAAAATAGATTTTTTACTTAATTAATTACAAAAATTGATCATAAAATTATGATATATTTTTCCTAGATTTTTAATAGTATAATTAAGCATTGATGATTATCTTCAAGGTAACTAAACTTTTTAAATATAATTCCCATTAATCAAGGCTAAAATTAATCAATTTTAATCTTAATTAGGATTAATGATTAAGTAAATTATTAATATTAATTAAGATTAAGTGATAACAACTAAATAATAGAATAGAGTGATTAATAGTAGAGAATGATCTAAACTTGTTTATAATAATAGATTAATTTAAGAAAATTAGATATAACTTGCTAATTATTTGAAATTAGCATAATTATCTCGCTTAATCACTTAGATTTTTCTCTCTTAGTGCTTTTTGTGAAGTATCTCTCTTGCACAAGAAATTTCTGGCCAGGACTCCGAGTCTGACTGAAAATGAGAAACCTAGGGTCCTATTTATAGCTTTTTCTAGCACTCACAGGCTCTCACAGACTGAATCTGGCAGTTGCTTGCAGCAGCAGCTGAAGCAACCCCTAAACACAATATGCTGCTAAATCCAACCTAGGAAAGTCTAAATACTCTCTCCCAATACCTGTCTACTTTGAAAATCAAGCCTGCTAATTTTTGTGTTATTTTGATAAATATTTGGAAAAATAATTAAGGGTTTAATGAAAGTCCTAAGCTTTGATGATTAGTAAAAACCATCCAATTATTTTTTCAATTTAAAGTGATAGTGAATCTTTGAGAGAGGATAGGTTTGTCGTGCTTATGATTTTGAAAATACCAAGTTTAACTGCTTTTGAGATAGTGCTTTACCTGTTGTACGCCCAATGCTTTATCCTAAAGCTTTGAGTTTGTTTCTCTACAGCTAGAAAGGTCGAAATCTTACAGTGTCAATTGTGCAAATGTGTGTGCCCCTTGAATTGGCGGCTTCTGTGTGTGGAGAGAGTGAGATAGAGCATTGATGTGCATGTTGAGAGGGTTGAGATGGAAAATAGTGGTGTGTGAGTATAGCTTGGTGATCTTGATGAGCGTGTGTGCATTGGTTTGTGTACAAACAATGGTTTGCTAGTGTTAATTGATTATTTTAAAGGTGTTTTTGAGAGGATAGGGGTGCCATGAATTCCATGACCTATAGAGAGGCTTTGTGTTGTGTGCAGGGTGTGTTTTCCCATTCCCCCTCTCCATCTTCTTGTCACCCCACTGAGGAGCACACTGATTGCTCCTAGTTTGATGAACAAGCATAGTTTTTTGTTCCACAAGGCATGGCTATTGTGGCCCTACTGAGGAGCACACTGATTGATCCTAGTTTGATGAACAAGCAAAGTTTTTTGTGCCACAAGGCATGGATACACGAAGCTATGGACCAACTTTCACAGGCAAGGAGAATCCAAACGAGCGGATTGCATATTTTGAGTTGTATATATTGTCACTATGTATGCCTAATGAGGATAGCAAGATGCAGATGTTTGCATTGATAATGCCTGGTGAAGCTAAGGTATGATATGAATCATTGGAAGGTGAGGTGAGGCATGCTTGGATGGCTCTCCGAGTGTGGTATTTGCATGATTTTTGCAGGAAAGAGTCCCTAGTCAAAATGGATGCAAAGCTTAAATCTCTCAAACAAGATGTAAGTGAAGATTTCAGTTTTTTTTTGGATCATTTTGAAGCATGTTGGGCAAATTTAGCGGCAACCATGCAACTGGCTAATGGTGACTACTTCAAGCTAGATAAGTTCATGGCATGCGTACAACCTAAAGTCAGGGAAAAGGTGGACTTTGAAATCTCGAAGAATTACAATGGTGCAGTGGAGATTTCACGAGTAAAGAGAAGGAAGATTAAAAGGAGATTGAGCAGCAGGGCATGTCAGGCTACAAAGTGGTGGCTCCTACCCAATTGCAGAGTCCCCATGATGTTTTCCATGAGGAGAATCAAGGGAACCAAGTCATAGCAATCATTCCACAAAACTCGGTGCAAACAGTCCAAGATCTGTCCGAGAAGATGGAGGAGTTGAGGTTGATGGATAGAAGACAGACACAAGGAGTGTGAGATAGGGCAAGGCCATTTCTTGGTAGGCATTACAAATGTGGAGAAGAGGGTCATTATGTGTCAGACTATCCGCATCTTCTTAGAGAGAGAGAAGGTATGTACCCGTTGTTGAGGAGGAGGAGCATGTTCATGGCATAGGTGGAGAGGAAGTAGTATGTTGAGTGAAGATCTGACCACACAAGAGAAGGAGAGGTATGTTCAACTATGTGCTTCTTATCCAAACCTATTTGCAATGGATTACAAATATTTTCAAGGGGCAAAGGGTATAGAGCAGAAGATTGTACTCAAGGAGGGGTACAAGTCAAAGGCGTAGAAGTTGTGAAGGCTGGGGGATATTTAAAAGGAAGCCCTATGGTAGGAGATAAAAAAGCTCTTGGATACAAGGACAATCTATCTTGTGAAAGGGTTGGAGTGGGTCTTGTTGGTTGTCATCACTCCAAAGAAGAATGGGAAATAGAGGGTGTGTGTTGACTACAAGCCATCAAATGTGGCTACCAAGCGAAATTACTATCCTCTATCATTCCAAGACAAGATCTTAAACCAGGTAGCAGGGCATGAGAGGTATTCAATTATGGATGGCTTTTTGGGGTACTTCTAGATAGGTATTGCACTTGAGGATCAACTGAAGACTACATTTATCTCTCCATGGGATGTTTTGCCTACCGTAGGATGCCATTCAAGTTGGTGAATGCATTTGAAGCTATGTTTCCAAAGGCTTGAGGAAGAAGGGGGTCAATTGAATCGGAGGGTGATGCACAAAGTAGGAGGTGGTGCGGTAATACAAGACCCAAAGGACTACAACCTTGAAGATGTCCACACCAACAATGAGGCAGAGTACTCCACTCTTCATTTGGGACTAAAGCAGTGCATGGAGTTTAGCATTCCAAAGCTGGTGGTGAAAGGTGACACCTTGCTAGTCATCATACAATTTTTAGGCCAATGGAAGGTAAAGCAAGCTTCCTTGAAGCATTGGTTCTTTGCCATTAAAAAGCTATTAAGTTTCTTTGAGGCAGTCCAGTTCAAGCATGTCAAGAGAGAGAAAAACCAGCTAGCAAGTAGCAAAGTGCAGGTGGGTGTTGCAGGTCTATATGTGGTACCAGCCACATATAGACAGGTAGGAAATCTTTGAAGGGAATAGAGGATTTTGTGAGTAAAGGGAAGTGTCTAGAGGGTCTACCCAAGCTACAAAGGAGGAGGCTTGTGCAAAAGCTCTATAAAAGACCCACAAGTTCACATTGGTAGGTGAAGATTTGATGACTTATGTCAAGACAGAGTGCTAAGAAGAGGAGATTAGCTTGGTGCTGAAGCAGTGTCATGAAGAGAGAAAAAATCAAGGTAAAGATCAAGTGTTGTTTTGAGTCCTTGGAGAAGGTTTTTGGTGTCCGTCTATAGTACTGGATGTGCATTATTGGTGCAAGACCTACCACAAGTGCCAGAGCATGGGTGAAAGATGAATGGTATCCAAGCCATAGGGAGCTATCATAGCTCAAAGTGCTTTTCAAAAGTGGGGTTTGGATTCCATTGGTCCACTCCCTACGTTGATGAGCGGTACATTACCTATTGGCCAACAAGTTTGTGTTCTTTCTGGACCACCAAGCTTTGTTATATTTGGTCAACAAGCCATGCAGCACAGGAAGAATAGTGAGATGGTTCATCATTCTTCTCGAATTTGACTTCACTATAAAAGGCACTACACATCAACGAGTAGATCATTTGTTTAGGATTGTTTCAGAGGAATCACCTAAAGGGATAGATGATGATCTACCAGATGCCTATTTATTCTCTGTGGAAATGATATCTAGATGGTCGGAAAAGATTGTGTCATTGATGACAATAGCTCAAGTGGATTCACCACTTCCTATCATAGTTGATTTAATCGAGCAATCGGCTATGTATTAATTACTAGCTGGGAAGCTATATAAAAGGAATTGAGACGGGATATTGCTTTTATGCATTAACCCTAAAGAAAAGGATCACTACCTCAGTCAAGGACATGTTACCATAGTAGGACTTCACTTTGAGGAAGACCAAACTATGCAACAAATCTTAAGACTTGGAGTATTTTGGCCGACTATGAGAAGAGACGTTCGATCTTTTGTAAAAGATTTCCCTCAATGTCAGAAACAACCACCCATGCCTCATATAACATTGTTTCAAATGTCACATGTTCCTAAGTGGAGTAACTATTTGGTTACTTACTTATCGAACCGAACATTTCCTGAGGATATGAGTAAATGCCGTCAAGAGCAATTGAAATGGAAGCAAGAGACTATGCTTCATTGGTAACCAATTGTATCGCAGAGGTAAAGATCAACATTTGCGTCTTTGTGCAAATGAAAACGAGTATATTCCGATTATAGAACAAGCACATGATGGATTAGTTGGAGGTCACTTTTCTAGTGAGACCAACGCAAGAGCAATCTTGATGGCAAGCATATGGTGCCCAACACTTTTTGCAGATGCCAAAGAATATGTTCGAAGGTGTGATGCTTTTCAACGAGCAAAAATGCCAACATGAGTAAACAACATGCCCTTAAGACCAATGATGGGGGCTAGAGTCTTCACAAAATGGGGTATAGATTTTGTTGGACCGATACAGCCACCTGCTTATAGAACCCAAACTCAATATATCATTGTATCTAAGGACTATTTGACCAAGTGGACCGAGGCTAAAGCAACCCAAAAGAATGATGCCAGAACCACTGCTGCATTCTTATATGAGTATGTATTCACAAGGTATGAACTGCCAATAGAGATTGTCAGTGATCGGGGCACTCATTTCCTCAACGAGGTAATAGAGTATTTGCTTAATGAATTTATGGTTATCCATAACAAAACAGTGCCCTATCACCCACAAGCAAACGGACAAGCTGAACATACGAATAAATTCTTAGTTCGGTACTGACCAAAGTGGTTAGTTCAGGAAGGACAAACTGGGAAATGAATCTCCATGCTGCTCTATGGGCTTATCAAGTTTCATTCAAAACAACTTTAAATGCTACACCCTTTAACCTTGTTTATGGTCTTGATGCCATACTGCCAATAGAATTTCTATTGCCGACCTTAAGGGTAGCACAAACTCTTGATTGGACTGGACATGAATTGTCAGAAAGACTTGAAGATTTGGAAAAGCTAGATGAGCAAAGGCTAACTGCTGTAGCTCATATCTATGCACAAAAGAGGAAACAAAAACAGTTTTTTGATTCCCACTTAATCACCAAAATTTTCAAGAAAAGAGACTTAGTTCGACTCTATTCCCTTAAGCAACACATTTCCAAGTTTAAGAAAAAGGAAAATGGACCATTTATCATTGAAGATGTATCTCCAAGCGGAGCAGTAAAATTGTCAACCATAGATGGTGAACCAATGGCTAATTGGATTAGTGGATGTTGTTTAAAGAAATACAATTTGCCACTAACCGATGAATTGCTAGAGAGAATGCATGCAGCCAAACAAAGGAAGATGAAGAGACAGCAGGTTATTGATGAAGCCCAAGAGGAGGCTAGACTTCGGGTGCTCAAGCGTAAAGCTGCTCTCAAGAATCAACAAATACCAATTCCCATCAACACTTTGGAACTAGATGATCGACAATGGGAATAACCTAAAGACGCAGTTTCAACAGATGACGACTGGTTAGATGGAATGGATCTCCGCATCAAAGTACAGCTCAACAATCATAGCACCAATGCTTTGGTAGACACAGGAGCGAGAGTGAATGCAGTCAGTTATTCCACATACAAGAAGGCAACAAGTCAAGCATTGACCGCAGGAATAACGACAATCAAAAGATGCAACAAGAACTCAACTCCAACATTGGGAGTAGTCAACTTGAACGTGGTAGTACATGGATGCTCATGTCCGCATCAATATGTATGCTTGCCAGATAAACACATGAATGAGACGATGATTCTTGGCATTCCTTGGATCCATACATACAAAGCAATACCAGATTGGGATACAAATCAGCTAAAGCTATCACTTAAAGGAGGGCAACTCATTGTTCCTATTGCACCAAGCAAAGAGGAATGGAAAAATATGCAATCAGAGGACCAATCCACGAAGTAAATCTTCTCCATCCCCTTGACAAACAAATGATGTATAGCATGCAAGGAGTCAGGAAAATTTGGGTACCAAAGGCACAACTTGTGGATAAACCAAATCAGATCTGGGTGCCTAAAATTTCACCAAAGAAACTGAAGATGGTTCCATGGATTCAAGCACAAAATCGAGCATCTATGAACAAGGAACCTAACATGAAAAAGTTCTAGAAGAAAAAGGAGCACTTATCTTCTCCACACAACGCGAAACCAATCAAATAGTGGCGAGTTAAGTCTCAACAGACTCTCAAAAACCATGCACCAAGCAGACCGAGCTACCAATGGCGAGAAAAAGCTCGACAATCGTCTAAAGTACTCCCAACAGCTCAAGCAATCAGCGTGCTTAAACACCTTGATCGTACTATTAAAGAGAGAGCACAAAGGCTACAAGATTTGCTCTTTGGAAGACATCAACATCAAACCTCGACATCGGAAACCCTTGAGTTATTTACTCAAGACCCAGCTCTTGCACAACATATTGAGTTGAATTGCATTGATCTTCATATCATGGTAAAGCCAATCACGGCTATGCAGACACAATTGTTCGACCCATGCATGCAGTCGTCCCGGAAAACGCCATCTAGGAGGGGTGGAAGGGTACTACTAAATACTAAGTAATTAAGGGCAATGTTTGAAGAGGGAGCAAAAAGTTTCATGTTAACGTGTGATTTTTGGCAAAATTACCTAATAATGCCCTTATAATTCATCAACAAGGAAAAATCCACTGATAATATCTTCCCGATGAGTGTAAATAGTGTATATACTATCAGAAAATCATAAAAAATAGTCCTTTCTTGGGTATTTTTCATCATTTTTGTTGAAAAGGAGGCTTAAAAATGGAGAAATCCAACAAAAAATAGTAAAGCTGTGTTTTTCAAGGGATTTTCTTAATTATTGGATTTTCACTTTGCTTTTTTAGAGCATTTTTCTATTTTCCTTGATTTTTTTAAATAAAAAGGTCAAAAATTAATAAATATTAGGGAAGCTCAGATGGAAAAATGGAAGACACGATGGTAATCAGAAAGACAAGGCGAATAAGCACAAAAATTTTCAAAGAAATCAGAAGATGGAAGCGGGAAGGCCAAATTAGACGGCCAAGCCTACTTTTGTAAAATTCTTGCAGAATGAGATACAGGAATCCGATTTTGGAAATTTTTGAGCCTAACATAGATTTCACGGCCTAATAGGACTAACGAGGGAATTTGGGGAAAATTGGTTTGGGAAGTCCAGGTATAGATATCCAGCCTAGGCTAAAACCACCTCATTTCCACTTGGAGCCTTTGCAGAGAGAGCATTTCGGCTTCTTTCGCGCGTCATTTTCGGAGCCCACAGTTGACCTTTTTCAGCGCTGTCTCACACGAGATATGAGGGGTAAGTTCCTTAATAATCAATGATCCATTTTGTACGGCCGGTAGCTAGTCTAAAGCCCTAGAAAAAACCCGAGAAGCCGAGCAGTGCACGAAGACCTATGACCTAAAAGTGACCATAGCGGCCTGCCAACTTGACCAAATCGGATGGTATTTGAACCATAGCATGCCCTAACATAATAGAACCATTCTATACCATCAGATGATCATTCGGCTGGGGTCAAGGAAGTCTCAAGTAGCGAATTAGGGTTTTTTGGGAAAGGCCAGAATTCCGACCTGACCCCACAGATGGCTTGCTAATGAGGTTCATATACAATGTATATGATTGGTTTGGAGAAATCCATCAAGTAAAGCCCTCAAAAAGAGAAAACGGCTCGAAGGTTACAAAGCATCAAATTCGACATACGAGGCCAAACTAACTCCAAATGAGCCAAAATTGGACAAGTAGCTTCATGATGATGTTACAGACAAGTCCAAAGCCTCAAAGTTGACTGACCAACCTAACAGACAGAGTAATCACAAAAAACGGTGAATTCAGAGTCGACAGAACACAAAATGATGCCGGCATGACCAAACTTGACCAAATTCAATTTAGGACTTGTATTAGGTGTATGAAACATGTTTAGGTCAAAATTTATGTGAAATGCAAAGTTTTTGTCACTGTTGTAAATAATCGAGATTATTTACTTTTGTAATATTTTTGCTTGGAAATTGTCAATTCACCTCACCTATCATGTGTACACATCCGATTACAAGCCAAAAATCAAGTATGAGCCAAAATGACCACCCCTTACTTGCAAAATTGCCAAAAAACAAAAAGAAGTCTGTAAAAACCAAAATTTGGGTTATGAACAACTTTTCTTGATGCAAATCACCTCATAATTCATACCCAAGGTCTATACCATGCCTAGAACCAGTCTATGCCAAAAAATGTCAATTTTGGAAGAAAAGTTAATAATCGCGATTATTTACTTTTTGGCCAAAATGGGGCAATTTGGATATATTGTCATCATACATCCAAAGAGCATGTTGAGATGAGTCCACTATCCAATTTTGAGTCAATTTGGATTTTAAAATCTCAAATTTCCTTTATATCTACTGTTTCAGAGACCTAAAGCCAAAATCTGGTACCATTTTCACCTTGTACATCCAAATGAGCCCATATTTCCCTCAGAGCATGCAATTGGCACATACTTCAAGCCTGTAAAGCCAAGTTTGCAAAAAATTTGAAAAATTTTCCAACTGTAAATAATCGCGATTATTTATTTGGTTGCAAATTTTTGTTTTGACCGTACAGTTTTGTTCCTTGCATGATTTTATGCATCTTTGCTTGTTCAAAAATTGATTTGAAGCAATTTGGACCAAATTATCAACATTTTAGTCTAAAAGGACATTCCACAGAAAATCCGATAAATCTGCTAACTTTGCACTCTATTCACTAAATAGGAGCAATGCAAGCCACGGAGAAGGCCACAAAGAAGTTAAACCAAAAGGAAAAACTGCAAGAATTTCCCCCGTATCAACTGGACCCCGAGTCAGTAAAGGCAGCAAAGGTATCTTACCTTTCTAAAGAGCAGTTAGAAGAACACCACACCACGGTCTTCACTGGCAGGTTTAAGAGTGAAGAAGGACATCCGGTAGAGTTGCAGCTCTTGCCTAAAGAGGTTTATGATGTCGCAGCAAAGCAAGAAACCAAAGAGGATAACCGCAGGTTGGGACTCCGACACTTCTATGAACAAGAGCCCTGCAGAGTAGACTTTCAAAAAGCTTAAGAGCTTCTGTCCACCATCAAAGAAGACGGAACTGCCCAAATCTCGGACAACCAAGGAAACAAGGTCGAGGTTGTAATTACAAAGGAAATAGTGGCAGAGGCACTCAGATTGCCCACTGAAGGGATGACCATGTAGGCAAGAGATAGAAAAATAGCGGGCACATTTACAAAGGAAACAACTGTGGCTACATTTGTCGATCTCATCCACAAGCAATGGAAGAGCCAGGCCGTCTGTACCACCAACATTTCCATTTCCTGGTGAAAAGGCCACCAAGTTACAGGACACCAAATCACATCGTGGCCACCACTTTTACACAAGTTCTGAATTCAACCACCAGACAACCTGTGGACCACATGCAATATGTGTTGACAACATTGAAGGCCACCAAGAAGGAGGGAAAGATAACATACTTGGGCGCCGGAAGTATTGACTAGAATATCCTATCATGCCATCGGCATGGCTGACAACCTACCGCCTGCCCCAGATCAGAACACCTGGATCTTGGCAACTCAACCCTCTCCAAGATCTGGTAAGAGATCATTTAAATCAGGTGATGAATCTGATGACAGTTCATCAGAGCAGCATAGCAGTGAAAGCTCTGACAACGAAGAAAAAAGAGCTAGGAGGGAAGAGATGAAGAGGAAAGCTGTGGCTGCTCACCAAGAGGAGCCAGCTCAAAAGGAAGCGAGATTTGAAAGAGAAAAACATGCATATTAGCGCACTAGGCAAGCGCATGGAAAAGACCCAGAAAAGTGGGTACCCACCGGCTTGAAGGGACTTCGAACGAAACATCATTCAAGGAAAGAGGCCGAGGATCCCAAGGATCATTTAGAAAGAATGTACCAAGAGGCAGAGGCCTTGAAGCTGAAAGAGGCGGACGAAGCGGCCAAGAAAGTTGAGGAAGTAGCAACTCAAGATCAAGGCCAGGCATCTCCCCGACCCACCTCACCGCCGCTAGAACAACAGGACCACTCCACCATCATCACCGCCAGGCCAAGAAACCACTGAAGAAGCCGAGACTGACAAGGAAAGAGAGTCTGAGTCCACCCACCAAACGGAAGCTACTCAGCAAGCTAACCACGCTGAACAACATGAAGAAAATGAATCTGAACCAGAACCAGAGCAGACAACCGAGGAAACTCACAAGCCAGCAGATGAAACTGATAAAGAAGAAGATACAGAAAAAGAGCAAACCACTACACATGAGGAAGAAACCGAGACCGAGAAGACAGGAAGGCCTACAACTGAAGAAAATGTAAGGGTTGAGACCACACAGCTTGTTTCCACTCAGCCAAAAAATTCCGAGGTTTCAAAACCTTAGGATGGCCAAGGAAAAGCAACCATCTCTATAGAAACACCAGCAATAACAACACAGCAAGGAGCAACACAAGAGGCTATCGGCACATCTGAACTAGCATGACAGGAAGAGTGACAGTCCAATGATGAAGTCATTCTATAAGTAATCGAGTATGCAAGGCATATGAAAATCATGACAGAGAAACTCCAATCAGCAGCCTTTAACTGCAGTACTAAAGCCAAAGAATTAGAAAACGTCATCGATGCTCTTCAAGGCGAGCTCGATGACAGAATGGCTACTATCACAGATCTCCAAAGGCAAGTACAAGAGCTAAAGACTGAAGCAGAATGGCATCAGATAGCCAAGGACAGCCAACAGAAGGAAATGGAAGAATTGGGTGACCTCCTGACTAAGTTATCTGATGCCTGCAAAGTGAAAGATGAGCAGTTGACAAAGGTGACAAATGAGCTTCTTACCACCTCTCTGTCATCTCAGAAGATTCAAGTACAATTGGATGTAGCAAACGCATCTCTGTAGTATTCTAAACAAAGAATTAATGATCAGGCCACTTTCTTGCGATAGTTAAGAGAAAATCCAGCCGTGGCCTCGATCAAGGGAACAAATGAAGTGTATAAAGCTCTAGAAAAGAAAAACAAAGATTTAGAACTGGAGTTGAAGCTGGAGCAGTCACAACGCAAAGACCTGGCACTCATGCGGGTCCAAAGAGAGAAGGAGCTCCTTAACACTAGGTTGGTAATGGGACACTTTTATATCCTGGGACACTTTTATGTCCTGTTAAGTGACCATTTTCCTTGAATTATGTCAAGAGTTTCAAAATGGATTTTGAGGTGCTATCTGTCTAGAAATTTGTCTCATGAGCTAAAAAAAACTCGATATTTTTTTGGAATATCAATTCTATCTTTAACCTTGTCCTTGCACAACATTTCACAACCTAAACTGTGTGAAAAAACGGGTCCTGTTTTTGGCTTTTTTCAACTTTTTGCAACTATACCACTCTAGAATTCATTTTTGTGAGGTCTATAATGCTAGAGAACTATCTTTAGTAGTCCTCAACATGTCCTGATGCTTCAGGGAGAAATAAATGTTAAAGTTGTAAGTTATGACCAAATTACAAAAATTGTCAAATCCTGTTTTTTAGCCAATTTTAGCTCTTCTATGATTTTTTTGGTGGCTTTCATGATATCCAAATGTAGTTTTGATTTTCTATGTCGCATATTGTAACATAAAGCTAATATTCCTTGGGTTTTGGGGCACCTAATACCCTATTTTTCATAGTAGACAACGATGGTTGATTTTTCCAATTATAGAAGAAAACAAAACATTCTAGTATATCAAGTATAGCTTTTTCAATATTGTTAGTTTCTTGTGACAACTACATGCATTTTGTAGGTAGTAACCATATCTAGTCATAAGGATCAAATTTGGCTAGATACTGAATACTTTCTATGGGATTCTACAACTCATAATGTTGAACCCAGTTTTTTCATGTTTGCTGTATTTAGCACTTCATCTTTGTCCCCAAGATTCCCTTGGTAAGAGATGTATTATTCTTTGACATGCTCCATGGCTCCTTATGAACCTTAAGGACAATACGGAACTAAGAAAACATGCATATATTATTTGTATTGAGTGTGGCTATAGAAACTTTGATGATAGGTCTGCAGAATGGTAAAAATTCAACTTTTTTGTACCTATTTCTTTCGGCAAAACAAAAAATAGTGAGTGAGAAGCAATCATATGTTCTAATCACCAACCCATTGAAGTTAACTAGGGAATTTATCTCAAGCCCTACAAAAATCCCTAATCTTATTTTTATGCAACAAAACGTAAGAAATGACTGTTTTGATGAAAATGTACTGGTCCATCAACTTTGGAGGCTTGGTGTGACCAAAAGATGAGAAATTTTTACAAGTTTCTTATTTTTTCCATGTGTAGTAGGCCTTGAACTATAACCTCATGAAAGGATTTTACAAAATGAGTGGATCTACTATGGTTTTGGAGGTTTTTTTCAAAACCCTGAAAGGACACTTTTATGTCCTGTTAGGTTACCAACCTAGTGTTAAGGAAATTGCAGAATTCAAAAGAATGAATCAGCTCCTCAAAGAGGGAAAGCCAAATATACAGGAAGAGGCAAGGACTTCAGAGCCACCCCAAGTGGAAATCCCCTCGGTCTCATTTGCTGACTTTGAGACGCAGTCTACAACAGAGCCGAGTGGTGGAGAAGATTTTCAAGTCCAAATCACAGAGGAAGACACAGTGCCAATGGTCCATCTGTCAAAGGATGAAGAAGATGCACTGAAGGAGAAGATCACCGTGGAGGCAAATGAGCAGTGGAAGGCAGCTATGGATTGGGAGTTGAGAGTTTTGCACTCAGTCAACGTCACTCAACTCACTCCCAATCAAATCAATGCTCAATGGCACCAACAATCCCTACCATACCCTCTTATCAAGGTTGATCTCTTACAGTTAAAAGAAAGATTATACAAGGATATGCAAGAAGATGGCGTAGATAAAGACCACCCAAAGTGGAGGCTAAGCTGGCTGAACAAGAATCCAAGATACTTGATTCTGTTCACGACAGCACCTGCGGACATACAGAAAGATCCAATAGTTTGTCCTGTACCTCGAGTAAGGACATGGCAAGCACACGAAGCACTATAGAAGAAGAGGCCAACATGGCTAAACTTTCCCAGGATGCTAGCTGCAGAGAGAGGCCAAGCAATAGAAGAATACATGGTGAAAACCCTAACGGGCGCCATGACATTCTTCAAAAGTCTGCCAGATCTCTCCCGTGCCATGTTATATAAAATCTGTCGGATGCTACTCACATGCATACAAGTCTTCTATGATCCTGAGCCGACAAGAGCTCCATGGCTCTCATTTTTGGAAGGGAACAAAGGTCTCTGCTATGATTTAAGTGGCCAGCCCTCAGAGGAATTTCTTTATGGCTTTTATGCCCGATGCATGTTTCTGCCCTCGCACAATATGCTAGCTTTTGAGGAGGCATTCTACACTGGCTTTTTCACCTCGCGAACGAAGATATTTGCGCCGGTGATAAGCCACCTCACAACAAGATTTGTAGGTTACTCGGCAGTGGAACTAAAAAATAGAGTCACCATGCAATTTTTGCAAGTGCCAGACAAAGAACGCAAAATCAGATACGAAAAGGGACTGGAAGCACTGAAGGACCGCCTCGCCCGCCACCAACCCGAAGATTACTTCAGCCCATAAAGCTGTGTCAAGGAACGACACAAGCGAGGAGGGTGGGAATGTTAGTAGCAAGCTAACGTGGATACCATTTTTCGGAGTTTTCCTTGTAAAACAATTATTATTTTGATAAATCGGGAATATTGTAACTCCTATTTTCTTGGTAAACCTTGTAATTAATGAGTTGGGGCTATAAGCTTCCAGATTGTATCAGCCAGTCAATTCCCAACTTTGGTAGAACTCCAGATTATTACTTTCGATCACTCAAAAACCTTGGCTAAGGTATAAAAGCCAATTTTTGTAAGTTTTTAATAAGTTTTTTGGATAAGAAATACACAGCGTGAGCTAACAACGCTCACTTCTCTCCTTCTTGCGCTTCCTAATCCCTCTCCGGTTGTCACATTGCAAATGCGTTTGTTGCATTGCAACCGTAGGTAAGAGCTCTACGCATTGACGTAAGCCATTCACAGTATTTCGTAGCTTTTGGCGTCGCTGACCCGCGGCCTAATTTCATCATAACTAGGAATTTACATGTTCAAATAAAAAACTAAGCATAGGCGGGGTATTGGGGCATCATTGCTAAGCATTTAGATGCATTCTGGGTCGAAAACGATTAGGTCAAAAATCCATTGCTGTTAATAATCGCGATTTTGGAACTTGACCTAAAGTGGGGTTTGAGGCCATAGGAATGTGTGCTTATGTCTTGTAAACTTGTCCTAGAAGTTTCGTTACGTTTGGATGTCATTTGATGCTGTAACGGATGTGATTTGCTTGCTGATAAGCGATTGGCTTTTGGTGATTTCAGTCACTTGAGTGTAGCCTGAGTTAGATGCGAGTTGTTAGTTGTTTTCCAAGAAATTGACAACCTCTTGTAGCCTCTATGCAGTAGTCGAGTCAACTTCCTCCCATGGTTGACAAATTAATCGTGGTTCTCGCTAATACTGCAATAAGACAGGATGGTGAGGTTAGACATGCGTCCCACGTCTTTCATGATTGGACTTAGATGTTTGTTGAATTTGATCACTCTCGGATTCTCCTCAGAACCTAGATTTCGTTGCTCTATTTCTTGATCATCTGGAAGCAACCAATTAGGCCCACCACCCTTTTGTTTGGTTGATTCCTCAGCGTAATCCCAAGACTGTCCTCTGGACTCTGAATTGCTATTTCGACTCCCAGTCACTTGTTCAAAAATTGTTGACAGACGGGAATCCACTGGTTCTTTCGACCTTCTAGTTAACTGAACTGGTCATTCCCCAACATTCAGTTCAGTGAATTGATCTGGAAACTGCTTCTTTTGCTTTTCAGCCTGATCTTTGTCCAATAATACCACATTGAGATCTTTTTCAGCTAATGAAAAAATATTCATTGCCGCCAGCATCCTCTCAATTTTCTTCACCTTATACTTCTGGCAAAGGTCTTCTGGTCGTATTTCCTTCCTCCAGGTCCTAGTATTGTTCGTCTAAATCTGAATTCTGCTATTGACACCTTGTATAGTCAGAGTCTGATTGGCATAGTTGTGAATAGCTTGTGCCATTCGCAACCATGGGCGCCCCAGTAGCATCCCATACGCGCCTTGCACATCCAGTACTAGGAAACTGGTCTTGAACTTTTCCTTGCCTACTCTTATCTGCATACCCTCTAGCATCCCAATTGCCTGCACAACTTGATGATCCGTCATTCGCACTTTGAAAGGTGCTGGTTTTAGGTTTGTAAGACCCATTCTTTGTTGAGGATGTACCCTCAGGACACCAGATAGTGGCTCCCATTGTTTCCTAATCTTATAGTCCACTTGGATAATCCAATATGACACCAGATAGTGGCTCCCACTGTTTCCTAACCTTATAGTCCACTTGGATCACCGGCACTTCATCGTCTCGAACAGTAGCTAAGTCAATTTCTCTGGCCACCGCTTCAACCTTACTTCACTGTCTAATGAACTTCGCTGCTTCAGGTAAAGTTTTTCTAATATGTTCTAGTTCAACTGTGAGTTTCTGAATTCTGTCACAATTTTTGACATGTATTTCCTCTCTCTCTTGGTCGGAGTTATTGTCCGAACTTGAAGAATTAGCAGTATCTGCACAATGCCATTCCTCTGCTTTGGTACCTATAGCGTTTCCTTCAGTGTTTTTGATTGCTGCTATTTTTGATTTATCCTTCCCTAGTCCTTGAACTGCAGCCAACATGGTCTTAGTTCTCAGACCCCAATTGGTCTAGTTGTGCTGAAGACTGGGCTAGTATCTTCTTATTGACCTGGGCATCAGAACTTTTTGGCTGCTCTAGCCACTTCTTGGCTAAATCTGCTGTGATTTTAGCCGCCAATTCTCTCTGCTCCTACCATTCATCAACTACCTTTTCTTTACCCTTTGCCTTCCACACCTCTCTCTATTGAGCCCATTTTCTACTTCCAGGACTTACTGGTTCTTTTGGCTCCTCTGGAATTTCCTCAATGACCACCCCTTTGCTACATATTACTGCTCGTACAAGAGCTGGCTCTCGGGCCTTTGCCTCAGTAGCAGCAGTAGTAGGTGTTTTTGGACATTGAGGCGCAAAATGCCCATACTTGCCCCAAGTGTAATAGTTCAGACTTCAGTTCTGGAAATTACCACGCCTCCGACCTCTACCAGTACCTCCCTGGTACCTGCCTCGCCCAGTACCAGTACCATTGGTACCTGGTTTCTCTTCTTGGGGTATACTGGTTGTTTCCACTCTGACTGGTTTAGTATTGGTGAACGCTATGACAGACAAATCTTTGCCCTTCTTGAAGTGATGGATTCGAATGCCACAATTATTCCATAAATGACCTTATGCTTTGCAGTAGGTACATTGTGGACATTCATTGGAAACATGATCTTTAGATTTACATTTTGAACACCAAGTTTCCATTCTTCTAACTGGTTGTCTGGTCTGGCTGATTTCAGCAATCTGCCGGGCCATTTCATTAATCTTCCTGGACCAAGACCCCTTCTTGGTTTTGTCCTTGCTCTTTTCATTTGAGCTGCTTTCAGAACTACTGGAGGTCTTACTGGAATCAAAATTCTCAGTGGAAGAACTACTACTACTGGACCTCCTCTTCTTGTGACTCCTCTCTTTCTTTGCCTGTTGTTCCAGCTTCAAGGGGCGTTGCACCAAATCATTGAATTTCTTTGTTGGTGCAGGTACTTCTTGTTCCCTAAGATTTTTAATGTGGAACCCATTTAAAAACCATGCACGTAGCCTCTTTTCTGATGGTGGTTCCTGCAGAGTTGCCTGGTTGGCTCCTTGATTTTTTCAACATAACCTTTGACTGATAATTTTCCTTGCTTTATCTTGTCCAGTTCACAAAGGATATCCTCATCTCCTCTGTTGTCGAATATTCCAGCCGGAAAGCTTTGAGTAATTTATTGTATGATCTGAGTTGGCAAGCTGAGTAATGGTAGTACCATTTCTTTGCTGCATCCTTTAATATCTGAGGAAAGTATTCACCCCAATCATCTTCATCAATATTTTTCAACTCAGCATACGATTCAAAGGCTTGGATATGAACATCTGGATCATCCTTCTTCCCACCCTTGAACATTGAAAAAGAAATTTTTAATGAAGAGGTATAATCATGTCGGTCAGCATTTTATTTGCCTCTTCTGACCTTCAAAACCTGACTCCATCTTGAGGATTTTTTGTAATGGTCTATATCCGCTTCCCAATCAATTTCCTCATCTGTCTCAGTTTCTATCTCCTCCCTGGCTTTTCTATTGGAACTGTGGCAACTACCCTTGCTGCCTTTGGCCCCATCATCCCTTGTGTGGCTCAAGAACTTCTGGCCTTGCATTCTTCCCTCTCAGCTCTTCTCCTTCTAGACTGACTGGAGTGCTGAGAGTTCTTAGCACCGTGCTCCTCCTGAGCTTGAGTTTTAGTCATCGGGTCCTTCTTAGGATTAGAGTCACGTTCGGATTCCTCAGGAACAGGGTCAACGCGGTGTGATGGTTTCCAACCATGACTGGTTTTAGGCGCCATTCTTCAGCTGAAAATCCTAACTGGGAGAAGAGTTTTCTTGTCAGCGAGCAATAGCTCTAACGACATGATCACCAAAATGGAATTGGAGCTGATCTCTTCAGATAGCTAATTCCAGTGTTAGAATTTAAAGCTAATGGTGAGTTGTCAGTTCAGTCAGTAAAACTGGAATAGAGACCAGAACTAGACTGAAATGGTTATCTGAACTGAATTAGCTACCTGAAAGGATAGACAGACTGGACAATTGGAAAAGTGATTGCAGTTTCAAATTCATATTCAGGATAATTAGTGCAAGATGGAATGGTTTGAAGCTCAAATGATTACAGTAGAGTAAGGATTAAAAGATTACAGGCGAATAGATTGCTGCTAGGAAATTGCTCAAAGGTTAAGCAAAAGAACTCCAAAGTAAGAACCAAGAAATAAGCAGACTGATTACAATGTAATGGGTCCTATTTATAGCCTTCTAGAAGTTACTGTGGCAACTACCGTGGTAATTAATGACTGATCCGTTGTTTGGCTTCCAGGAGACAATTCTCGCCTGCTGAGACTGTCTTCGTCTTCTACAGTGAAAATCTAAAGATTATGTTTCCAATGAATGTCCACAATGTACCTATTGCAAAGCGTATGGTCATTTATGGAACAAATGTGGCATTCACATTCATCTGCACGTAACTGCTCGTATGGGCACTTTGCGGCTCAATGTCCAGTACGAGCAGTTACGTGCAGTAAAGGGCTAGTCATTGAGGAAATCCCAGATGAGCCGGTAAAACAAGTAAGCATTGAAACTAGCAAATGGACTCAGCAGAGAGAGGTATGGAAGGCAAAGGGCAAAGAGAAGGTAGTCGATGAGTGGCAGGAGTAGAGGGAACTGGTGGCTAAGATCACAGAAGATCTAGCCAAGTAGCTACCAGAGAAGCCAAAAAGTTCTGAGGCTCTAGTCATTCAGAAGATACCGGCCCAGTCTTCTGAGAAAAGACAGTCAGATCAGTCAAGATTTGGACTTTCTGAGACCATGCTATCTGCAGTCTAGGGACTAGCGGAAGATCTAGGAAATGTCAAATCAGATCTAACTGGAATGGGAAACAATGGTGTAGGTAAAGATGACACCAGAACAGAGGATTGGCACTGTGAAAATGGTCCGGATTCCTCAAGTTCTAATGATAACTCTGATGAAGAGAGAGAAGAAATTCATGTAAAGATCTGTGAAAGAATTCAAAAAATGACAGTCGAATTAGAAGACATAAAAAAAACTTTGCCTGAAGCAACAAAATTCATCAAACAGCGAAGAAAGACTGAAGCCCATGCTAGAGCAGTTGACCTTGTAGCTGTTAGAGATGATGAAGTGTCGATAATCCAGGTAGACTACAAAGTCAAAAAACAATGGTAACCGCTATCCGGTGTCATACTAGATGGAGGGGCAGGTGTCAACATCCTAGGGGCACACCTTCAGCAAAGAATGGGTATTACAAACTTGAAACCCGCACCATTTAAAGTTTTTATGGCTGATCACAGAGTTGTGCAAGCAATCGGGATGATAAAAAATATACAGATAAGTGTGGGAAAAGAAAAGTTCAAGACCAGCTTCTTAGTACTCGATGTGCAAGGCGCATATGGGATGCTACCGGGACCCATGGGTGCGAACGGCACAAGCTGTTCATCATTATGCCAATCAGGCTCTGACAATACAGGGTTCTAGTAGAAGAATTCAGGTCCAGACAAACAACACCAAAAGCAGAAGAGCTTTGCCAGAAGTATGGGGTAAAGAAGATTGAGAGGATGCTGGCGGCAATGAATATTTTTCCATTGGCCGAGATAGATCTAGATGCAATACTAGTTGATAAGGATCGGGCTGAAAAGCAAAGGAAGCAATTTCCAGATCAGTTCACTGAACTAAATCTGGGGAATAACTAATTCAGCTAACTGGACGGCCAGAGAAACCAATTGACTCCAAAAAAGAATTGTCAGATTCCAGTACAACAGTGGCCACTGAAGAGTTGCACTCTGAAGAAGTTACTGAAGTTCAGAACTAAAAGGTCCATCCTGGAATTATGCTAAGGAGTCAACCAAAAGGAAGGGAGGTGGGCCTAACTGGTTACTCCAGATGATCAGGAAATCAAAGAATGGAATTTGGGTTCTAAGGAAAGTCCTCGATTGATCAAGGTAAACAAGCATTTGAACCCAGGAATGAAAGAAAAAGCCCAACACATGTTACAAAGACGTATTTGCATGGGAACATATCGATTGACATCCACCGTCAAAGTGTCATAGAAGCAACAACAGGAAGGATGAAGGTAGAATCAACATTGCAAAGGATGAGGATGAAGACAAAGACAAAGGAGAGAAACGGACTTTCATAGAAGCAACAACATGAAGGATAAAGGTAAACTCGACATTGCAAAGGATCGAGACAAAGACAAAGAAAAAGGGGAGGAGAGGATGAAGATAAAGACAAAGGAGAGGAGAGCTATCTCAATGTTTTCACTACATCCAATCCTTACAACGATTATAGTGATTGTTGTAGGGGATATGGATGATTGTTAGCCTTTTCATTGACTCTATAGTGATTATTTGTTTGAGGGGAGATTCAATCTATGTGACACCATACCATGAGAGGCTTCTCATTGTAGCACGTGTGGCAATAGTCTATGTGACTATCAGTTCCTAATAATTGATTTTCATTAGCTTGTTTGGCAAAGCCTATGTGGCATTAGTTTCTATGAATTTTTTAGTTACTAGTCCAAAGTCTAAGGGGAGGATTTTTGGGTAATGTGATACCTTGTGGCCTTAGTGAGTTACACAAAGATCCAAGGAGGAGCTCCCACTTTTAGAATTTGACCCATGCTTCTAGGAGCCTTTAGTGGCCCATGAAGATACCCTTGTCTCTTGGGGAGATGCCTTACACCTTGAGCATTGTGTCATTGTTATCTCTTTTCATTCACCACGAATGCTACTTTAATATTGCCCATATAACTCCAACATGGACATAATGTTATCATTCTCTTTGGAGATCATCTAATCATAAGGCAAATGTAAGGAGTCTAGATATTGGAGAGACATTAACACCTATTGAAAATCAAATCCACATGTTTTTAGGACTACTCCAATTGGCATTAAGGTAGGGAAGGACATTGAGAGATTCAATGGTCAAGGCCTCCATACTTGGCGTACAAAAATGATTTGCTACCTCATGAACAAGAATATGTGGAGCATCATATAAACATCCTTATATAAGCCACCCGAGTTAGAGCCAACACAAACTTCATCTTAAAAAACTAATGCTACACAAATTCAAATTAAAGATAAACAAGAACTAGGCATCATTATCATAGCCTTGCATGCAAATTATGTACATTTTGTTGATGAATGTACAATTGCTTTTGACACTTAAGATATATTGGAGAAAAATTTTGGTGCAAGGGCAAGGAAACCATGGAGAGTGGAGAGGATACTGCAAGTCTCACCATTAGACTTCAAAGCCTAGTCACATGACTTACCAACATCAAATGTAAGGTTAAAGAAGAAGACAAAGTTGTAGTGCTACTAGAGGCACTTCCGATCACATTATCGTAGTTTCAGAAGAGAAAGAGCATGCACTAGATCTTCAAACATCTATCAAGTCTCTGCATGAAGAGGAGGAAATGCAAGGGAACCAATCCAATTCAAGGGGAGGAGTGTATCTATCTTCTATGTCCAAAAGAAATTTTTTTACATGCGACAAGCGAGGCCACCACAAGCAAAGGACTATTACAAGAAGTATAAGAATACCAAATGCATCCATTGTGGCAAAACATGTCATCCACTTGTAAGATGCAACCTTAAGAACCAACCAAAGAAGAAGAAGGCCATCACTAGCAACAAAAAGAAAGCCAAGGACAAGGACAATGTGGCACAAGATCAAGATGCTGAGGATCATGGATCCACTCATTTTGTTTATGAATTTGATTCAAACATACTATATAGCCTATATAATTATCACCCTCTATCGCATTCATTTGTATAATTTTGGAGATAGCCATGTAGTGGCTGACCTTGGTTATGAGCACCGGTTTTAGGGGAGGGTACCATGAGTATGAGCCACTTTGGTACTTATAATTTTCTTATGAATTTTGTAAGCCACTTTTAAGTTTTTATGAGTATGAGCATTGAGTGTGAGCCTAAATAGGCAGCTATAATTATGGCATGAGCCTATGTTGACATATGAGTGTTTTTACATAGTTTAAACCCCAAGGGGAATTTTAATGTAGATGGGCTTTAGCCTATGAACCATCTCTTAGGATATGCCCATTGCCATGACAGTATATTAAATGGAATTACATGAAATGAAACCCAAATGATGAGAGAGAGTGTGTGAGAGAGGGTTTGAAACTTGTGAAGCTAGATTTATTTGCTAATTCAAAACTAAATAAGAAACTTGAGAAATGACATAAGGATACACGAATTGTGTGACATGATAGAAATATAGAGATGATAAAATAAAAAAGTGATTTTAATTGATATATAATAGAAAGATAGAAGGGATATTAAATATAGAAGCAAAGCTAGTTAAACCTTTAGTTTGCATTATGACTCATGATATACTTTGCAAGGGAAGTTGAAGCTAAACTTTCCACCAAGCATATCCACAATTGCAGTACAACTTATGAATTACTATCTGTTGATGGAGTTATGAGGAGGTTTATAAAAGGCAATTACAAAGTTCATGAAGAATTAAGGGACTAAGAGCTTAGGAGTACGAAGATTCAAGAGTTTTAGAAAGGTGATCGAGTGTAGACTTGAGCTCTTCATGGATGCGAGATGTAATGCCATGCCTCTCCTCTATTTTGGATTGCAAATGAGCAAGCCCTTCAGCACGTGCCTTCTCCGTCTCTTCGAGCTTTTGTCGGACCTCATCCAATGCTCGAGCACTCTCTTCTTGCATTGCCTTTTCTGTCTCTTCTTGTTTTCTCTGTAGCTCTTGTATCCCCCTTTGCAACTCTTTCACCTTCTCTTCTAACGCTTTTTTCACCACCTCTGCCTCTATTTTCTTCGTTTCCATTGTCTTTTCCATCTCTGCTATCTTCTTCTCGAGCTCCTTGCTCCTTTGCACATCACTCCATTGTGCTCTTGCCCTTGTTGTCATGCTTTGTAAGCTTGGTCGCATTGTCACAATTTATGTATATGCTATGCATGGAAAAATGTTAGTTTTGACATACTGTATAAAAGCAAATTTGAACTCAAGAGGATCAATTTATAAAAATCCAAATTTATAAAGATCCAAATTTATTACCTGCTCAATATTAGAATTAATAAAAGGCTTTCCTAATGGCTCTAAAAATAAATAAAAAGCTTTCCTAACGGCTTGAAGACGCTAGAGGAAAGAAAATGAAGAAGAAAAAAAATGCATAAGGTGCATTCAACCATCTCTATTTATATGCACGCAAAAAGTCTTCATTTCGTAAACTCACCCTTCACTTTGCACTCAGGATGTTTTGAAAAGATTTTTAATTTTTCAAGATTGAGGAGATCTAATAAGATTTACCTTAAAGTATGTTCCAAAAAGAAATTTAATTCCTTTGCTGAAAATATTCATCACAAAACAAGGTGAATATATATACATTCGTAACACCTCTCTCTCTCTCTCTCTCTCGCTCTCGCGAGGTCTTGAGTTCAAGACTTGGAACTAAAGTTTTGAGGTTTCTTGTTCCTACGATGTAAAACAAACTTTTTCTTATTCTGCTTCTCTCTCTCTCTCTCTCTCTCACACACACACACACACACACACACACACACACACACACACACACACACACACACACAGCGCCAAGAGAAAGGGCACTCACACGTAGATGGCTGGAAGGCACGCTGATTGTTGGTGTTGCTGTGTAGGCGCTGACAAGCTGCTCTGCTTAAATAGAAGGTGTTGATAACCTGCATGCAGAAAGAAAGAAAGCGTGCGTGCAGAGATGAGCATGGTATCTTGCGTGGGTTCGCTTTGTGCTCTCTCTACCCCGCTTTCCATTACGTAAATTGTCGCCTACGAGAGGAACAAGGTGAAAATTTGAAAATCCACAATGGCCTCGATAGAGTGTGTTCTCAATATCCTCCCTTATATAGGAAATAGAAATAGGAAAACAAATGTCAACTCTCTCTCTCTCAACTATTTGACCTGGATATACACAATAGATGATGCTTAGGCAGGTGTCGCACTAGAAAGGGAAGAGGTGGCCGTGCCAAAGTGGGGAGCATGTAGCAAAAAGGTGAAGTTGGCCTCAAATGCTTATCAAATGGGCAGTCAACCTCCATGGCCGTCTGCTGCAAAAAGGTCCACTGGTATGCAGCTAATAAATTCTGAGCTCTAACCTACATCAAGGGATGTGGGATTTTACCACTTGGCTTGCTACGATTCGTTGTTGTTGGGGGATAGCCGGTCTATACAGATTATGTGTGATAGCTTCAAAGGCTCACCAAAGGAAAAACACAGTGTGGCATCTACCGAGTGTGACATGACAGGCGACGAATATCGGCCACAAAAGCGCAAGCAAAATGTATGCCCTCCTTTCCCAAGCATCATGCACCAAGTAGTAGTGTTCACAAAAAAGGCATTTACTGTCGTTTTAACTGACTAAAATCATAAAATCCAGGCTAGGTTCCGAGTTTGCCTTGAAGAAAATCGATAAAATTTCACAAGTTTTACTATAAGAACTAGCAAATCCTTCAAATTTTGACCTAAGAATCGGAACAATTTCAAGTTTTCCCTTCTTCTCTTTGGTTGGGATTATTTTTTGGTAAGCTCTGCCATGCACGCAGTGAAAATCACTACCATCAAAGCCTACTTTGTGGTTTTAGTACAACAGTTTGCACCAATGATGATGTACATCTCATCCAATAGAATGCTCTCATAGCACTTAGACCCTCTCCCCCCAATTGATCCCCAACTGTGATGATCAAGAAGGGAGGTTGTTGTCTTTCTCTGTAATCAGGGCTCCCCCATGGCTCTCAACTTGATTATTGAGAAAGGACAATAGCTATTCTTTCTACACCATAATTGCAATTGGAAGTGATTCCAAATCAAAGAGGAGGAGCATGTGATGTTTGTATCTTCACTTAAAATTTGTTGTAAAAAATGCTTTCAACCATTTTCAAAATATTTCCAAGAGAAGCTTGAATCCTACCACCCTATATTTTACTTGGTTTGCCCAATGAGATGTTGTCTAAAGGGTATCTTGGATGTAGCTGCTTAGCCTAATCATCTTGGATGTAGCTACTTAGCCTAATCATTGCCTTTAACTCAAAGTCAATTGGATGTCTCACAACACTCGCATGATTTTAAGCGATTAGACAGTCATAAGTCAATAGAAGGAGATCCCCAATGTGCTCTGACTATCATTGTAGATGATGTTGGCAATGTCATGTCCAACACCCAAACCAGCCATAAGGCATCTAAGCCATACACACTCAACCGGAGCTGTGAAGACTACCTTGTACTCAGCCTCACAACTAGAAGTTGCCATAGTTGGTTGCTTCTTGCTCAACCACGATATGCATGAACTACCAAGCATATAACAAAAACCACTTGTGGACACTCGCGTGTCATAACAACCAGCCCAACCTGAGTCCAAAAAAGCATGTAAATCTGGCGACAATGATCCTCCCTTGGGATAAAACAACCCAAGATGTAAAGTGCCACTCAAGTAGAGAAAGATGTGCTTGATAGCTGCCAATGCTCAGACCCTGTCCTATGCATAATTCTGCTAACCTGTGAAACTGTAAGCTGAATATCCAACCTCGTGTTGCATACATAAATAAGGCATCCAACAACGGTTTGGTAAGAGTGACATCGGTAGCCTTCACCAACATCATGAAGAAGCAATTTCAAACTTGTTTTCATGGGAATGGCAATAGGTTTGCAATCCTCAAGTCCAAACTTACATAGCAATGTCTCTATGTAACTTATCTGACACAAGGCAATACCACCATCACATTGCTTAAACTATATGGCCAAGTAATGATGCAACAACGCCAAATCTTTCATCTTGAACGTAGCATTCAAATTAACCTTAAATTTAGCAATATGTGTCTCATTCGGACAAGTGGTTAGCAAATCATCCACATATAGAATAACAATGAGAAGTACATCGGCCTCATGCTTCACATACAAAGTGCTTTCTGTTGGACTGTTACAAAAGCCTCGTTTGACCAAATGAGTGTTAGCTTTCTCATACCAAGCACGAGGAGATTGCTTCAACCATACAAGGCTTTCTTACATTTGCACGACAAAACCGTGAGTCTGCATTGCATAAAATTACTCAATTATGTCACCTTTCAAGAAAGAATTAACAATATTTTATTGATGTACATCCCATCCAAAATGAGCCGTCAATTCACATTATAGACATACAACAAGTGGGAGCAAAAGTATCTTCATAATTTATGCCTTTGTGTTGTGCATAACCCTTTGCAACAAGTCAAGCCTTATAGCGATCAATCTCACCATCCGGCTTGTTTTTCAACTTGTAAGCCCACTTTGTACCAATAGCCTTTTTGCCAGGAGGCAAATCACATAAATTCCATGTGTCATTTTCTATAAGTGCATCATATTTTGATTGCATGGTAGCCGTCCATTTTTTTGAATTTTGTGCTTCATCAAAAGACAGAGGTTCCTTAACATCACACAAACTGGAAACAGCCAAAGCATAACAATCTAATGCATAAAATGCATGGCAAGAACCTAAATGAGTACAACGAGACAAAGGTGCATCCAATTTATTGTCACACAAAGTATGCACCAACCATTTTGGCATACCTCTACCCTACTCATTCTCATCCCTTTCTACATCAAGTACATCTGCATCAGTAATAGGCTGATCCGTAGCATTTTTTGAAACCCCCATAGGTTGAACATTTGCCTCATTTGAATCTACATTCAAATTTTCACCACTAAAAGAGGCAACAAACTGTTATAAATGTCTTGAGAGCTTACATTATTGTCTCTCGTACATGACATCAAGGGTTGAATAGAATCTTTCTTAAACACAACATCCAAAGAAACCAAGATACACTTTGTTTGTGGATGGTACAATCTATAACCTTTGATTTTTGCACTGTGTTTGTTGCACTAAAGCATAAGCCAAACAACCAAAAACGCGCATGTGATCAATAGAAGACTTTCTATCATGCCATGATTCATATGGATTTGTAGACTGCAAAGCTTTTGTAGGACATCTATTAAGTACATAAGTGGCACACATGACAGCCTCAAGCCAAAACAAATGTGGAAAAGCTTGACTTTTGACCATACATACTTTGTTGAGGTGTATACAACACTGTACATTGGTGCTTTATCCCATGAGTAGCCAGAAATGCTTAAATTTATGAGACATATAGTTGCCCCCTCGATCTGAACGGAGGGTGCCCATAGTACATTTTGAGACATTTTCAGCCATAGCCAAAAATTGTTTGAAGTACATAAACACTTTGGACTTGGATTTAAGCGGATATACCCATGCATGCCTGGAGTAATCATTAATGAAAGTCAAAAAGTAAAGTTAATTGCCCAAGGATGGAGTTTACATGGGTCCACAAACATCACAGTGCACAAGCTGAACCTGCATGTAGCCCTAATAGACCCATCCTTTGGAAACTTCGAACGTTGCACCTTACCCAAAATACAGCCTTCACAAACATGATTCACAGGTGCTTCAAGAGGCCACAAAGAAGAAATCATATCATAATTTTGCAAATGTAGCAAATTGTCGAAATTCACATGTCAAAAGCGTGCATGTCAAAGTTTTGCATCTGAAACAGTCTTTGAATCCACAACTGCATTTGCAAAAATTTTCCCACACTTGTCATACAAAGTGAGCTTATACAGCCCATCACATAAAATTCCAGATGCAAGAATTTCATCACCAAAACTGAGATCATGTACTATACTCTTGTACTGTACATTTGTCATCCATAAATTTGACTACAATACTAAGTCTAGCAAGTGTAGATACATACAAAAGATTCTTCTTGATCCCAGGTACATAAAGTGCATCAACAAGAGTGAAAGAACTGCCATTAGGAGCAACTAGCACAATCTTTCTAACTCTCTTGATGGGGTAAGAGGCATTGTTTTCACAAGTGACTGTATTTCCGTGAGGGACATCCTCGAGAGAAGTAAACAAGTCACAATGAGAGGCAATGTGCTTTGTAGCACCACTATCAAAGTACCACACATGAGAATCTATAGAAATCGACATACATGCATCATGGACAAAGGGATCATAAGTGCACTCTTCTGCATTAAAATCACACTCTGCATCTACATCAGCATCACAATCTCCTTTCACAAAAGACTCTACAATTGCTACACTTGTAGTGGAACCAACCTCTTTCTTCTTAGCCTCTTTGCCTTCAATTTTGGACACTGCTTGATCAAGTGATCATTAGCTTTACAATAATGGAAACACATCTTCTTTTTTCCCTTTTCACCAGAAGGTCATAAGTCTCCAAGTACTAGCAAAAGTCTGGTAAGAATCTGGTGAAGCATCAAGAACAGTCTGCACAGAGAAACTATTAGAAATGAATTCACCTGCAAAAATAAGTTGCTCATTAATATCCTTGATACCAGCAAGGAAAGTGTCCATTTCATCTTCCTCATGCATAATCCTTGACTCTAGCTCTTTACACAATAATGGAATTTTATCCTCATTGTAGCTTGCATAAAGATCATCCATAATATCCCAAGCTAATTTTGCAAATTTAGCTGAACAAATGTGAGGAGTAATAGTGCTCTTCATACATAATGCAATCAATGCTTGAGCATGTGCATCTCTTACATCCTAATGAGACTACTCAGCAGTAGGCAAAACAGCTCTAGCAGTAGCAATTCTACCAAAAAAACATGCAACATCCTCAACATTTTTTGTATCCATAGAACCAAGACGTACATCAATTCCCTCCACAAGATTTTGAACACCCTATGACACAAGAACATGTTGCATCATGTAAAGCCCACATTGGGTGATTGTCCCCATCCAATCTATCCTCAGTAGCAAACACCTTGGAACACATCTATGTTGTTGTTAGCCATGGAAATTGCATGTACCTGATGTGAAGACTGCCCAAAAAGAGGAGAAACGGAGAAGAACAAATTCATGCTATATAGCATAACTCGAAGAAGACTGTAAGGGACTAATTATGCAAAAAAATGGCACTAACAAAAAGATTGCATAAAATGACAAAATTGCATGTGCACCATTGCCTCTAAAGCTCACTAAAATCAGAGAAAGTAAGCAAGTGTGTGCTGTCAATGTTGGCGACTAAGCCCGGGAGGATGCAACTTGCTATGATTCCAATTGTTGGAAATAGGATTGCAAGAAAACACACACAACTTGATTAAGACAAAGGAAGCTCAAGGAAGGTAGCCCTAGAGTGATGGGTGTATATACAATGCACAGGGGGGAAAACCTCTTAGTGAGGTAAAAAATGCCCATGTGGTCCTAAATGTGTTCACACACATCTCTGACACATATGTATGGTAACAGAGATTAGTGAAAGATCAAGCCACAAACATAGCAGATACACACCCAAATTTGAGAAAATACTGGCTTAAGAAGCACCCAAAGTATCTCATTCTATATGCCCAAGTGCCACTAGAGATTTACAAAGATCCAACCTTTTGCCCAATGCCTAGTCTCAAGAGTTGGGGTAGCCACTAGATAATGTTGAAGAAACACACTACATGTCTCAACTACCCCAAATTGAGTCCACCCAAGTGCAAACCAAATGAAGAATATATGCTCATGATGCTCATAGAGGCTTTATTGATATTTTCAAGAGGATTCCTGACATAGCATGCATCATGTTCTTAAAGATAGCAAAAATGATCCTCACATGCATCCAAAACTTCCAACAAGCTGAGTAGAAAGATGCTCCATGGATGGAATTTCTAGAAGGATGTGAAAAGATCTGCTACAACTTGTCTGGTGAATTTCCTAACCTAGTTCTTTATGGTATCTATGCTAGGGTAATGTTTTTTCCCTCATACTATATGCAGACATTTGAAGAAGCTTTCTACATGGATTTCTTCACTTTAAGATCACAAATCTTTGGCCCCGTGGTAGAAAACCTTCGTGCCAGATTTGTGGGATACACCACCATGGAGCTCAACACTCCCATAGACTTACAACTTCTATCAAAAACAAACAAGAAGCTCTGCATAATGTCCTATGAAGCTCTTGAATCCTTGAAGAAGTAGTGAACAACTCAGAAAGCAGAGCACTACCCAATCCCATAAAGCTAAGTTGTGGACAACCCAGTCTAGGAGGGGGGGGGAATGTTAGCCACATTGCTAACATCGGAGTCTATATACAACCCATGATGTAATTTTCTATTCTTTTAGAGTAATTTGAACATCTCTAGCCTTAAGCCTTTGTAATTTATTGATTCTCGGATCAAAAATGTAAACAATTATGGGATTATGAGCCAAAGAGAGTGGGGCTAAATGCTTCTAGACTGTATGAATGAATTTCTAGGTTGTAATATAGCTAGCTATTATTCCCATTTTTGACCCAAAGCCTTTTGCTAAGGAATAACTATGACTATCATTCCTACTTCAATGATAATCATGATAGAAAGTGCATGCCTAATCTCTATGGTAAATATTGCGCCAACACATGCTTACCTTACACCTAAAACAATACCCACAATTGATACAAGTATTCATCACCCATTGATCCTTGTCATGACTAATGCTTATGCAGTATTGGGGGCTCCCTAGTGGCCAAGTCTTGCTATCTTATTGTAGTGACAATGAGAACCACAAACATAAATGTCCTACCATGGGACGGAATTGACTTGACTAGTGCATGGAGGCTACAGGAGGTTGTCAAGCTCTTGGGAAACACACTCAATCCCTATCTACTTGAAGCTACACCCAACTGCATGTCAGGTATCAAATGCTAACTACAACACCACAAGAAAATCTCGTGCCAGATAGATAATGCCTAAAGAGACTTAATTATGCCCTCAAATCCCCCTTTTCACCACTTCCAAAATCATGTTAATTATCTATAGGGTGGACTTGACCTAACTTTTTTCGGTCCTAAATGCACCCTAGAGCTTAGCAATGATGCCCCAACACCTCTCCAATGCATAAATTGCAGCTTTGTTATGTAAATCCTAAGTTATGAGCAAATTAAGGAGGAGGTTAGTTTTACCATGAGAGAAGCAGAATGTTGTGAAGAGATTTTACCAATGATACGATGAAGTAAACAACACTTCAAACAGACACTTCACAAGAGAGTTAGGAGCTTGAGAAGAAAGCATGAGAGTACACAGTTATTTGTTTAAACATCATGCACTTATTATCCAAAAACTTCTTTAGATTTTACAAAAGTTAAAGGCTCTCAATTTCTCAACAAGCTGTAAGAAGGAGATGGAGTTCTAGCATTTGGCAACAATAATCAAGCCAAGCAAATACAAGATACATAACTTGCAAGTGTTGTTCTTCTTCTCAATAAGATGTACAATTAGACAAGGTCAATTATATGTGAATGATCAACAAGGTTGACTTTATTTTGCTATCACATATGTCTGTGAGAAAGAGTACCTATTAGCTATGAGCACAAGAGCTCCATGAGTACTTATGTGAAGTGAAAAGCTATTAAGTTTCTTTGAGGCAATCTAGCTCAAGCATGTCAAGAGAGAGAAAAACCAGCTAGCAACTTGCAAGTAGCAAAGTGCAGGTGCGTGTTGCAGGTCTATATGTGATACCAGCCATATATAGACATGTAAGAAATCTTTGAAGGGAATAGCGGATTTTTTGAGTATAGGGCAGTGTTCAAAGGGTCTATCCAAGCTACAAAGGAGGAGGCTTGTGCAAAATCTCTACAAAAGGCCCACAAGTTCACATTGGTAGGTGAAGATTTGATGACTTATGTCAAGACGGAGTGCTAAGAAGAGTGCTCTACAAAGAGGAGATTATCTTGGTGTTGGAGCAATGTCATGAAGAGAACAAAAATCAAGGTAAAGATCAAGTGCTATTTTGAGTCCTTGGAGAAGGTGTTTGGTGGCCGTCTATAGTATGGGATGTGCAGCACTGCACACCGTTTCCTCGCTTAGGTGGGTTGCCCAACCCCGTTGGTTACAAATTTATGCACATTAGGCACTAAAATCCTGTCAAAGTATAGCTTAAGTTGCACGCCGTTCACCTTGCACCTAAGAAGCTTACCATTTGCTTACATCAAACTGATAGGCTCCGTTAGGAAGGGATTTGTGCACCTTGTATGGACCTACCCACTTCTTCTTGAAGTTCTTCTCAAAAGTGAAATCCAAGTAGCCCTCATACTTCATGACTAGGTTTCTTTCTTGTACCTTTGTGTTCGGTAGGTTTTGATTGACCTTCGCAACCCTCTTCTCCTTGTCCATCTGCAAGGCTTCAAGACTAGCAATTTGATCCTATTGAGTGGAATTGACTCGCCACATACCCTTCAAAGCACCTAGTTATGCATGTAGTGGTAGCACTGCCTCTTTACCATAAACAAGCTCGAATGGAGTGAAATTTTAGCCACTTTATAAGATATCTTGTACGCCCATAATCACTTCTCTAGGTTTGCAAGGCTTTGTACATATCTTGTACCATATTGTTGTGGTCTTTGAGTGTGTTTGGTTTGGTTTGTTGTTGTATCTTTCAAAGTTCAATAAGCATGTTTTTGGTTGAACATGAATGTTCAACAAAGGGGTTGGAAAATGATGGTGCAGTCAAAGTTTGTCGATGTTGTCAAAAATACAATATCGTGCTTGGGGTGTCTACAAGTGCAAGCTAAAGGGTTAAAGTAGGTATGAGGTCATAGGCAGCCGAGGGTGGTGGGTATGGATGCTTAGTATGGTTTTTAGGAGAGAGAGAAAAAGGCTTCATGATGGGCCAATCAAGATGGCAAGGAAAGGTTTACAAAGTGCTAAGATTGAGCCTATTAATGTCATGATTGAGGTGCTTTCCAAGCCAATACAGACGGCTCCTCAAACGGAGCTACGATATGAGAGATATCTCAATCCAAATTTGGAAGGCTTTGCAGAACCCCAATGGACAGGGCCAAAGGAGATGGGTGGTCAGAGCTAATACCGGTGGATAGGATTGAAGTGTTCAAGTTGTGGCGCATTGTAATCTTTTTGAACCATCAATCGAAGCGTAGGCAAGTTATGGCCAATTAAAGTTTCATCGGGGGCCAGATGGGTGGTAGTTTGACTACCTTGGTAGATGTTCAATCTAGAGTTTCCTCAGCCTTGCCAAGGTTCTAGAGGATAGTATGTGACATGCAGAGTCAGTAGAAAGTGACATCTTGTCAAACGGAGCCATGGATGGCAAGATATGCTCGGTCAAAGTTTGGAGTTGTGCAAACAAAGTGGTGTTGAATGATTTTTGACCAGTTTGGAGCTCGTTGTTTGAGGTTGTAGCAAAGTCAAAATGTGGTAGGGGCTTTGGGGTTTGGGATGGGCAATGTGGACTCTTACTAGGGCTTTATAGTATAAGCTAACCTTTGAGCACAAGGGTATGACAATTCAAATGTGGCACTATCGAGGGTTTGTTTTTGTTGATTTCAATGAGTTTTTTGGGAGCCCAAGGGGGAGTTTCATTGTAGTGATACAATGTGGCATTGTTTAGTACCATATGCACAACAAGGGGTGGAGGTGAGAGGATATAAAGCCCATAACTGGCCCATCAAATGGCATCACCAGTGGGAGAGAGCTTGAGGAGCACTAGCAATGGCGTCCCCACCATCCTCCTCACAACGGGCACTGTTGGCAATCAAAGGTGGTGTGCATGGCAGCGACGGGTCCAGGTGGGATTTTCCAAATAGTGCGGTCAGGGGTCATTGGAAATTTTGGAGAGCCCAAAAGGGGTGGGTTTCACATGGGATCCCCTAAGGGACTCCCTTTTAAGTTGGAAGCAAAGGGAGCACTACCGCTAGCGCCAGTTCCCCCCTCCCTGAAGTCATGAGAATGAGAGAGAGAGAGAGAGAGAGAGAGAGAGAGAGAGAGAGAGAGAGAGAGAGAGAGAGAGAGAGAGAGAGAGAGAGAGAGAGAGAGAGAGAGAGAGAGAGAGAGAGAGAGGTTCCTAGACCTTCAATAACTTGCCAAATTTGGGCTTGAAAGGGGCAATGAGGAAACAATTTTTAAAAGTGGGCAGGGTCCCCTATAAACTTTTTCAATCTTTTTAGGGGTCTTTTTTTTGTTTTTTGGGGAGCTAGTGAGAGAAAAAAGTGAAAAATAGACCAAGTGGCCTCTACACAAACACTATGCATGATGGATTCATCACAAGAGATACACAGTAGGGGAACCATCTAGCTTGGGACGTGGCTAGGACGTAGCCTACAAACGGTCAAGATGATAGAAATGATACACCGTCTAGCTAAGCCAATGAGAAAACACTTTATGATACACCTAGTAGGAGGAGCTTATTCAACATGGTGATATGCATAGCACATGTGAGTGGTCTATGTTGCAGTTTGTTGATAGGAACAACTGGCTAGTGGAGGCATTGTAGCATGAGATTTTGACAAAAGCAAGACATTGTAACATGCAAAAACACTAGTGAGCATATCCCCGAATGGAGAACTAGGGAGAAAAAGAGAATCAACACAAAAGCATGAGAGAATCAAATTCATTCCTTAATGATACTTACAATGGTGGCCAAGAGATGACACCAACATCCAAGAAAAGAGAGAGAGAGAGAGAGAGAGAGAGAGAGAGAGAGAGAGAGAGAGAGAGAGAGAGAGAGAGAGAGAGATAGTTCTATTATCGTCCTGGGAGGTCAAATATGACCTATGAGACCAAATGAACATGTCACGTGGTGTGAGTGGAGTTCATAAGTGACTCTCGATGCTCAAAAATGGCTGAAATGAGCGTCGCAATAGAGAGTCCACATCGTGGTTGGGAGAGGAAGGTATGTAGGGAGAGATCATGGCTGAATATATGGGGAAAAGAGGACCTAATGTGGTCAAAAGCTGAGCACTCAAGTAGTGTGTGGTACTCACTCTCTCGCACTTGACGAGGGCATAAGGTGCAAAGTCGATGACACTCCTCGCCAGTGCCCCAACGTCCTGTCTCGCAGCGTAGAGAATGGGAGCTAAGACGAATGGAGGCAATGGTGCGGATCGCACTCAACGGGATGGGCTCAAGGATGTAGGAATGGGTTCGGTTACCTCGTTCCGAGAAGAAGAGAGATTTGTAGTTTGGGGCAACGTGTGTGGTGTAATGGCTGAAGTGAGAACCTTCGGATTTCTCCCAAGCCGTGATACATTGGCGTTGTAAGAAGGCTTCATTAACTTGGGAGTCGATCGACGCATCCTTGACCAAGTGACATGCATCCCATCTTCCAAACCATTTCTTGATATCAAGCATCCACCCCGAACTTAGTATTTTGCTCTTGCATGTCTTTTGAACCATTTGACTTGCTTCATATGCGATTCTAGGAAGTCGATGCAAAGGGCTACGTTGTGTCTTACGCATGTACTCCAAAACCCTTTGCATGCCCAAGACCTCAATGGGAAGCAATCCGGACTCAAGAAGTAAGAGCATGTAGGGTGTTTGTGTCTTGACTTGGAGAAAGTTGGTGAGAAAACGCTTTTGGACATTCTCAAACTCTTTCCAAGTAGACTTCCCGATGCTTCCACCCCACACCTCCACTCCATAAAGAAGAACCGGTGTCACCAATGTGTCAAAGAGGTACTTTTTGAGATCCCAACACTTGATCTCTCCTGCATTGCACATGTTCTTAAATGCATAATAGGCCCTCTTTCTGGCTTCCAAGCGACGCATTGCACAATCCTTCCATTTATGATTGGATGGAACCTCAAGGACAAGGTACTTGAAGTGATCTACCACTTCAAGTTTCTCATTGTTATATACAATGCATGGATTTTCATCATTGAGGGTCTTTACAAGCATAACCTTGGTTTTGGATCCATTCACGATCAGCCCGCTATGTAGGCAAAAGCGTTCCAAGACACTCATAAGCTTTTGTGCATCTTCTAAGGTATGTGCCAAGAGCACTACATCATCGGCATAAAGCAAAAGCATGATCACCGCATTTCCAATCTTAACCTCTTCTATGCCTTCTTGCTGCATAAAGTCAAGAACCATGCATTCCAATTCATCAATGAGTAGCCCAAAGAGGGTTGGGGAAAGTGGGCATCCTTGTTTGACACCAATAGTGCTTGCAAAATATTCTGAAATTCCATCTCCCATACGTAATCGACATATCACTTTTTGGTAGATGCGAAAGACTGCATGCATAAATTCTCTCGGCACTTGAAGGCTTTGCATACGTCTCCAAAGATTTCCTCGCGGTACCATGTCAAAAGCTTTCTTGAAATCCACAAAGCGACAATACAACTTTTTTCCTTTCAATCGAGACGCTTCCATAAGAACTCGAAGAGTGACAAGGTGATCAATAGTGCTATGATGCTTTCGAAAACCTGCTTGGCCAAGTGCACGTTTGCCATTCTTTTCAGCCCATTCACTTATCTTCATCTCCATGATACATCCAAATAACTTTGCCATTAAAGAACCAACCATTATAGTGCGACAGTTGTTCACATTGTTTACATCTCCTCCTTTGTGCAAAGGTTTGATCCAATTTGCACTCCAATCATGAGGCATGCCATACTGAAGTGCAAGGTTAAACATATCGCATATCCAATATCGTATTTTCTTGCTTGTCCATTTAATCATTTCAGCCTTGACACCTTGAAGGTCACCTGCCTTGCGAGTAGCAAGTTTCTCAAGCGCGCGGCATACATCTTCAATGGTAAAGAAGGGAGACATAAACGGAAGGGAGCTACAACACTCCATCTTATCAACATTGGGTTGCGCATAGAGATTCTTACAATGCATATACATATCCTCAAGAGTCAAGTCACCAAAGCTCTCAACGCGCTTGCCTTTTAGATTTTGCCAAAACTTGCCACATGCATGTGCTTTCTCTTGTGCTAAAAGAAGTTGTTTTTCGACTTCCCACCTTCTCCTCTTCTTTTGAACAAGTGCTTTGTATGTGTGTGAACATTCCAAGTAAACTTCCTTGTCTTTGATTGCATCCAATCTTAGCAAGTGTTTTTAGGCTTGACTACATTCCATGTCAAACCATTTCTTCTTGGTGCTACCCTTCTTAGACCTTTTGCAAGACATGTGTTTCATAGATTCCTTCACACAAGAGAAAATTACTTCTTTGAAAACTTTCCACTTGCATTCTAATGTTGGGCTCTCTTGATGCTCTATCATGCTTAACATTTGGTCCACCATATCAGCATATATAAGTGCTCGTTTGAAGTCTAGACGTAGGTACAAATGATTCACATCATGATTGGAAGCTACATGCTCGGGCCCTTTACCACACTTGAGGTCAATACATAACATCCTATGATCCGATTCCGGATTCCATTCACCAAGTGTAAAGCTTTGTATGCATTCTAGAGTGGCTTCCGAGAACAACATATAGTCAATCACGCTAGCACCGTTGTGCTTTCTACATGTAAAGTCATTGGTGCCTTGCCATAGAGATACACCATTTGCAATGAGCATTCCAGTACTATTGCACATATGTAGAAGTGACTTTCCATAGTGATCCACTTCTTTTGCATCATTAGAACTTCGATTATACATGTATGAGTCATCCATTCTTCTTGAGACATGTGGCATGTCTACTTGTTGTGTGTCGTGTTGTAGCATATTTGTGCGAGCATTCATGTCTCCAAAAACAATGACTTCACCTTGATCCTTGTAATGAGCAATGTCTTCCTCTAGTTCAACAAAGGGCTGATCTCTATCCATATTCAAGCAAGCATAAAAGTTGGAGTCATAGTGAGGAATGTAGCAACCGGCCACAAACATGACTTGACCATTTGGTGGGCTGATTTTCAGCCATAAGTAGCGTTTATACTTATCTTCTTTGACAATGGAAACATCTTTCAAACCCTTTTTGGTCATACATGCTACGCCTCCTTGGCCTCTTCGTTGCTTTGCATTTTTGGCCCACATCAAAGAATGCACATCGTATTTGTCAAATCCAAGAATTCGTTGCGCATCATGCTCCCATGTTTCGACAAGAAGTATCACATCGGAGTCATTGGTAAGCTCATCAATGCCAATTCCCGCATTCCATGGATACCCGTTACAATTCCAAAAGCTTATTCGCAAGCGTGAGTTGGTCTCATAGATCATGTGTCCCTATTTGTTGGGTGGACTTGCATCCTCCTTAAGTGGATTTTCTTCTTGAGGTGATACCTTAAACTTCTTGCTTCTTTCCTCATATGCTCTGCGACGTACATTTTGTTGCATAATAGCACGATCCTCATATACATTACAACCTGTTCCTTTGAGGTAGATCCAACCATTGTCAAGGATGATCTTTCTCTTTACCTCATCAGCCATGGTACATACAATAGGTCTTTCTCCCGAGCGAGGGACTCCTTGTTTTCCAACTCGATGTGCACCATAAGCCATGATTCCTGACATGCCAAAGTGTGTAGCAAAAAAACTCTTCAATAGCAACTGCAAGAGATTGGGGTGTTTCCATGCTTTCCTCCTTGATTCCACGAATGACGATGTTCTTTGAGTGTTTTTGTCATTCGTGGAATTCTTGAGTGTCCACATTCTCTACATTCTTTGCTTGGACAACGGCTTGCGTGATAGGAGATGTAGAAACCACATTATCCTTACATATATCAACCCATGATTTGGATGCATTTTTCATCTCACATACATCATGTCGTATTGTATCTATTGTTTCCTCTTTCAATACATGATCACTCTCAACTTTGCTCAAGCGCTCTTTCAATACATTCATGTCAACAAGAGAGCGTTTACATTCTTGAACTTCATTCTCAAGATGCATCAAGCGTGTTGTTTGCATTTCAAGAACCTTCTTGAGGTGCTCATTCTCCACAACGAGAACTCTTAAAGTACCATTCTCCATTGCAAGTGCGCGCAACTCTTCACCTTGTTTGTTGACGGTTTCTTGAACGAGATCAAGTAAGCCATGATCATTGCTTCCATTGTTGTAGATGATGTGGTTGGATTAGCATCCAAATTCCTTGGAGATTTTGCATCATTCTCCATGGCGAGTGTGGCTTTTTCACCCTTGCGAGTTTTGTCTGACATTGCCTTCAAGTCGGCAACAAAAACGCAAAGTTTTGATATTTTTTTCAGTTCTGAGATGCTGTTACAGCAAAGCCTTCCATTACACAGAAAAATTCTGTCTTTACATCAATGCGTAGAGGGCTTCGTGCTCTTTGATTGAGGCTATAGATCACCTAAATCAGAGTTTGGATGAGCAAGTTATGGTCAAAAGAGTGAACTGCTGTCTACTAGGTCAAAGAACGGCTGAGAGAGAGAGAGAGAGAGAGAGAGAGAGAGAGAGAGAGAGAGAGAGAGAGAGAGAGAGAGAGAGAGAGAGATAGCTAGATAGATAGTTCTATTATCATCCTCGAAGGTTGAATATGACCTATGGGACCAAATGAACATGTCACGTGGTGTGAGTGGAGGTTATAAGTGACTCTCGATGCTCAAAAATGGATGAGAGAGAGAGAGAGAGAGAGAGAGAGAGAGAGAGAGAGAGAGAGAGAGAGAGAGAGAGAGAGAGAGAGAGAGAGAGAGCCCATAATGCGAAGTGTACATGGTGGAATGCAGACTGCCATATGGTTCATGGTAATCTAAAGAGTTAGTAGGTTAGTGGATTAGCAGCAAGATTAGTACAGGAAACATCATGACGATAATGATGTTGGAAGATTCCAACAATAGGGGCTTTTTCAAGAGAAGGATATGCTCGAAAGGTTATTGTAATTCTATCGTCAATAAACAATTAGATCTTTGTTCATTTTTCATTATGTGGAATCCGGGGCTATTAGCTTCCAAGATGTATCATAAGTTAGACAAGTTTCCCAGCTAGGTCTATTATTTTTGAAGCAATTTTAGCCATTGTACATGTAAGACCCTTAGGTAGGGTATAAAAGGCTTTCCTTGTAAGGTTTTGGAAGAGAGTTCTTTGACCTTCCAGGTAACATATCTCACTATGCGAGTGTCGTTTTGAGATTCTATCTGTTGCATAAGATTCCCAACACCTAGGAGCGCCTATTAGGCATGTCTGACATCAAATGTGACGATGTGCAATTTTGCTGTTGGAGAAATCACAATTTTTGCTAGTGCGCAAATTTGAGGTTTGTTGGTTGAGAAGTGTTTGTGACCTAGTAAGGAATGTGCCTGCCAAGTTTGGTGTTGATCAGAGTTGATTTGCTATTGGTTTTCCATGTGGATGTGTGATTGGATCAAAGAGATAGAAGTCAAGTTTCCCGCGGTTAGAGAGTTCATAGATTGTTCCAACGAAGTGTGTTGTGTTCAAACAAGAGCTTAACAATCTCTTGGCATGCCTCATCATGCCCTAGTCAAGTCACTTGCTCCCTCATTGACACATTAGTCTTGGGACCGTCTCTTTGTGAGATGTGCTAGATGCTATAAAAAACCCCCTCAAACATTCGTGCCATTGCCGGGGAATGAGTACCTAGACTAGTGTGAACATAGCTGCATCCAATAGAGTTACCTTATATAGACTAGTTAGATAGAGTAGAGTAGAAGAGGAGATCGAGCCATCCTTGGTCTTTGTCTTTTTAGTGGTGAGTTTGTCATCGTACGAGTAGTTAGAAGATAGAGTGAAGTGTTGAGAATAGGTTTAGAGCTTGGTGTGTGGCTTTGTTGGCTATCAGAACAAAGGAGTTTGCACTAGGTTTAAAAACAAAGATTTTAGAGTTTTTGTAGTAAGTTGTTGTTTTTAAGTATTCTATTCTCTTGTTTTAGGAGTAGGGTAAGTAGATGCATCTCTGGATCAGGTTTTATCCATGGTTGAGATTTGTGTTGGTTTTTGCTTCATGTAAAAATTAGTAAAAAGGACTTATGAAATAGGAAAATCCACCCAAGAAGTTCACTTCTTGTTGAAATTTTGATTTCTTGTGACATGTTAGACCCAAACTGATAATAAAAACCTGTGGAAAAGTGAAATCTAGAAAAATTATGATTTTGGTGATTGACAAGAGAAAATTGCATTTGTCTCCTCAGCTACATGCTACAGAAGGTGTTTTTGGCCAAGGCTTGTTTCAGTGGCATGTCTTAATGGAGAGACACCCCTATAAAGTTAAAGTTGAAAAAGGTCACTAAAAGCTGTAGTAGAGGAAGAAAATTGTATTTTTCTCCCCAACACCTAGCTATAGGAGTCAAAACTTGACAAGGATTGGGACAAGGGTGCGACATGACCTAATAAAGCAAGCAATCAAATCAAAACTAAATTTGGACTCATAATGTGAGGGTGAGACCAAATCATAGCTTTCAGATTGAGAAAATGCTAAAATTGGGATTAAACTCAAACCACTTGACCAAGCACTGCAAAATTTGGTGAGTGTACTCTTGAAAGAAGGTAAAACACTTGGGAATTGAAAAAAGTTGAAAAATTTACCAAGATCAGTAGTGCATAGGAGAAAATCATGATTTTCTCCCCATCCACTAGCTAGAAAAAGAATTTTTGGCTAAGATTTGGTTCAGTGGTAAGCTTTGATGCAAGGATCACCCTGAGGCAAGCTTTTCCATGCATGGGAACCCCCCATATATTTTTTCTCTTTTACCAAAAATATTTCCTATTATATAAGTTACTTCTGATTTTTCTTCCCTTTTTCACAAACGTTTTTGCCTTTATTACATAAATAAGACTTATGCTAATCAATCACGATGTAGCATAAATAAGTAAGCTTTCTTTGTTGATCTCTCTTTTGACCTTAAATATTAAATATATATATTCTAAATTACATTATATATTTTAGTATTTTCTAATATATTTTTCATGTATATATATTATTCCACCCTACCAAATATTTTATTCACTAGTTTTCATTTTCAAACCTCAACCCCACTTTCAAATTTCAATAACACCTCCATCTAGATGATTGCCAATATTTTCAAAACTCTAAGTCATGTTTTCATACACATGAAGGAGCTTACACTTGAAGGCAAGAGGGAAGTCCACTCAAAGGGGACCACCAAAAGACTTTTGCAACCACAAATAATACATTATTTGGCTGAATTTTTTAAGTAGAGAAGAACCCCGAATCTGAAGGAGCATTCAACATGAAAGATGTAGCTCGTGATCTCAACTTTTAGCTCAATTTTTTTCAGAATTTTTGAAGTTATGAACGCGGAGGTATGATTTTTGTAGTGGACCCCAGTTTTCTCGTGTAATGGTGACACAGGCCATCCCCAATTTTCTTCCCTCTAGAATGGCTATGGTTCTACAAGTCTTCAAGCATGATTACAAGAGACAAGGCTCTTTTAATGAGGTCTTGGTTAGTCTAGAGTGATTTTATCACCATTTTTGGAGGATCCATCCTCATCAACAACTATCCACCTTCGACAACCTCTCTTGTAAATTTCTTACCTCTCTCTTTTCTCCCTAATAAGCTTATGTCTAGCCAAAGCTAGACTATTGTAAATATTTCCTATCCTCTACATCCTACCCACATTCTCTCTTCTTCTCTCTCTATTGACTCTGGTATTTTAAATAATGAGGAGACAAGATGGGAGCCACAGTCACATGCACCCCATTTTCCTAGTCACCAGAGTGGGACACTCAGTTCAATTAGAAATATTGCTAAATCCTCTCCTCCTTCCCTATATAAGGAGGCCATGAGAGCTCACTTGACACACACACACACACACACACACCTATGCATACACACTCTTGTGCTACATGCTTGTAGCATGAACCCTAATCACATAATCACAACACCATCATCATCACCATCACCATGCACAAAAGATGAGCACCATACCTCCACACCACTTGTAATTAAGGGTTGAAGGCACAATTTCAAGAAGAAGAAGGGTGGACACACTTATGATATTCCTCGCCATCAACTCCCATCTCTCCATTATGCCTCCTACGATCTTGTTCCCTTCTCATTTTCCTGCCATACGCTACATATTGTATTCATCTTTTGCAAGCAATCAACACACTCCATCTTGGTACCATGCTTTGTGTCGCTTTGGATACATCTCATTGTGAGTATGGTATATGCTTGTTCCTTGCGATTTTTTTTTCTGCTTATGTTAAGGTGTGCGGATTCGCCACCATACACACACACACACTCTCTCCCTCTCATATTCCTACCATATTGCTACTTCCATCTTGAGGTGTACGGATTCGCCACCTCTTGCATGAGAAGTGAGCATACTTGCATGTATCCCTGACCTCGTTATCTTCCTTACTACATGCACGAGTAGCGAGCCCATTCTCACTCACTCACCACTCCTCTCACCTTATTCTCTGACCACCCCATTTCACATTTGGGTGTGGATCTTGAAATTGTTTTCCATGGCATGTTTCATTGTGTATATGTATGCGTCCTAGCCGCATATCTTGCTAGGTGGTGCCCCTATTGCGTATTCCCCATGATGAGGCCATTGTGCATAGTCTTGGTGTAGAGGTCACCGGGTCTATTTTTTCACTTCCGCCTCTCATTTGGTGCCCCCACGGAGGAGGGCTCTCAAGACCTTCAGTTTACAAGGCTGACATGTTTACCTCCTTCATGGACGAGTGGCTTTTTGAATTCTCTAATTGGACCACTGAAGAGGAGGAGCTTCAAGAAGGCTTGACTCAAGTCATCAAGACACTCTTGCCAGGGTGTTGTATTGTTAGCATAGAAGAGGTGGTAAGACCCTCTTTCCCTACTCAAATTGTTTATATTTCTCAACATCCTCGCAAGCGTAAAAGCAAGGCACAAGTTGCATCATGCTCACATTGTAGCCAAAAACCGCACCTTCGACATGAGTGCAACCCAAAGTGAAGAAAAGGCCATCATTTTCTCCCTCGACATCCGCACAAGCGTTCTCACATCTGTAGGCTTTCAAGTAGCACCAGGCTTCTCTACATCTACGTCCACATCTTTCCCACCTATTCCACCTACGCCCACAACAAGCCTTCACAACTTGAGGAAGCTACTACGAACGCGTGGTCCCTCCCTCTCCCTTGCACCAAAAGATTCAAGGGTTTTCCAGCGCCGACAATCACCCCGTCTCCAAAACAAAAGGGTAAATCCTCCAAAGTCTTTCTATACCTCACTCTCATCTCATGAGCTAGGAACTAGAAACAACAGCATGGATTCTACGTCGTCTACCGAGTGAAGTGGCGGAGCTTGTCATCGACAAGGTCTTTGACACTGGTTTTGCTTGGCGGAAAGACAAGACCCTCCACCTTCAAGGGGTGTTGCTTGTGAATCAAGGCTATGATGACGACTTTACAGCTTGCTATGTATCCATCCAACTTGGATTAATACAAGTGGTAAGACTCACCACCTACCTCATCACACCTGTGTATACACTAGATGGCACTCTATCTTGCAGGAAAGTGAAGTTTCTCAAAGAGAGAGAGTTCAAGATTTTCTAAGAGCTAGAAGACGAAGACAACCTTGTCCTGTGGTACTATAAATTTGACCTCGACTACCAAGAGATCTACACCTCCGACTATAACCTTTCACCACAAAGGAGAGAGCCTTTTCGAATTATCATGTGATGGACCCAGCACATAAACCGTTTACAAGGAACCAAACTTATGCACCACAACGAATTCAATCAATCAAAGTAATCTTGGACCGCAAGATGTTTTATCAGCAAATCATTACAACCATATTTGGTAGAGAACGACTGCAAGAGATAAACACCTCTTCTCTACCCTTTATCCTCCCTATGATTAATCATGAAGTGTCTTTTGATGTAGTTATTTTCATCCTTGTATATTATGTTTTCCATCTACCGAGCACCCATGTATATTATAAAAAAATATAAAAATAAAAAAAATATAAGTCGAGTTAATTTTCTCACTCTCACAATGGCAAGTGTAGCATTTCCAACCTTTATTGGTAAGGTGGGTGAGGATACTGCAGACTTTCTAGACAACTTGGAAATAGCATGTGTCATCTCTGCGAGAGATGATGATGCTTCGCGCTTGCGCATCTTCCCACTTCTAATGAAGGTGGAGGCAAGATCATGGTACAATGCCTTGGCACAAGCAACCAAGGAACGGTGGGACTTATTAAGAGCAACCTTTGTCAAGCGTTTTGGAGAGGGCACAACATCAGAGAAGCTATGGCAATTGTTGACAGAGTTGAAGCAGAGTAGTATGCTAGAATATGTATCATATGAGTCAAAGTTTGTAGATTTATGGGGGCAATGGGTTGCATCGCTAAGAGAGGATGAGGGGGCACCTAATTTCCTAAAGAAGGATCGGTTTGTGGCTGGGTTATGGCCAACTCTTAAAGAGAAGGTGAAGGGAAGGTTTCCTGCTACGCATGAACTAGCAGTTGAAGTGGCCCGCCTTAAAGACAAGAAGTTGCGCCTACAAGCCAGGAATATCGATGAAGAGGAAGCCGTAAGGACTCGACCACCTCTAGCACCACCTACAACAGCCGCCCAGAGGATTCAACCACAAGAACCAATTGAAGATCAGCAAGACCTGCTCAACCGAATCACCAATCAACTTGAGAATCTCTCAGTCCATTTGATACAACAAGGGCATGCACACAATCGCAACCAAGAGCAAGGGAGGGGACAACGAAGGCAAAACCAAGAATACCACTGCTACAATTGTGGGGAGGATGGTCATGGCATGTACTATTGTCCACACCCAAGGAGGCAGAATTTCAACAGAGGACCCAGGCAAAACCAGGTTTCACCACCGAGAGCAAGACCACCACCACCGAGGGCACCACAACAAGCACCACCCATGCAAATCCTACAACCACCCATTCAACCACAACCACCACCACCACCACAACCTCTCATTCCACCCTTACCCCCACCACCAGTTGGCAATCAAACAGTAAGCGTCATCAGTCTTGAAGGTAAAGGAAAGGAGAAAGTGGAGGAGGATAAGACCAAGGTTAAAGACCAAGGTTAATGGAGTAGATGCCATAGGGGTAAAACGTGCTAGGCATGGTGAATCTTCCCAAAAGGAAGAAAATATGAAGACTAAAAGAGAATCTAGCAAAAAGCCGTCCAAGTCACGACGTAAAATTGACATTGTAGATTTCTCTTTGGGTGAATGTTCTAAACCATATGATTTGGTTCAAGATGTTTCTGTGCAAGGCCCAAAAATCACCTGGCCCCAGTTACTCCACCTAGCACCTAGGGTGAGGAGACAATGGACAAAGATGGTTAGCACTAGATGACCAAAGCCAAAGATAGCTGGGGCTATCTCTGGGAGGAATCTAGATGACATACTACCAGTGATGGATGCTTACATCAAAGGGAAACACGTCTCCAATATCTACATCGATGGTGGCGCACAAATATGCGTCATGAGTGAAAAAATGATGCACCGTTTGGGTTTAGAGGTGAGTCGGCCGGCACCATGCCGAGCCAAAATGGCAAATAATTTAAAAGTTCAATGTGTTGGTGTCATAAATGCAGTTAGAATAAAGGCATTCAACACCGAGGTAGATGTGGACATCTTTGTCATGCCACACAAAGGGGAGGGCTATCCTATCATTCTAGGGAGGCCTTGGCTTATGGCTATGAGAGCTAAGCAGGACTGGAACACCGGCATAATCCAAATGAAAGATGCCAAAGGGAAGCCAATACTTTATGACATGAAGATAGGTCGGCAATGCGACATGGATCTAGAAACCTCTATGGATGAGTTTTCTAGTGGTGACTCTTCAACCACTTTAGAGGAGGAGTCAACAGGGAGTGAAGGAAGTGATAGCTCCATTGAGGTAATGGGCCTCACATTCAACCACAACAAGGTGGAACCTTCAAATTTTCAACCACAGGTGAAAGTGGTGAAGACACTTCAACTACCCCTATGGCACGAGATTGGTGGAAGACGACCAAAAGTTATATTGACGACCACTTGGCAAGTCCTTTCTAGAGAAAGACTCATGCAGATAAATGCAATTGAGGTCTACTGGCACTTTAGATTTTCCTTTCTAATTGTGAAAATTGTGTGTAACATTAATTTGGGAAGCTCTTTAAGTTGGGTTGCGACAAGAGTGGAAGGATTGACATCAACAACCAGTGGAATCAATCTAGGACACACCAATCAAGGAAGAATGGTTTTGCATACCAATAGTAACATGGAGTCATTTTTCAAAATCTGGTTTGCAGTTTATCTTTTGTACATGGTGGGCTCTCTTGTGCAATAGGCATCAACCATGCAATCTATCCATGTGGGCAACATGTGTCTATCAATTTGGCATCAAGAAGGACAACAAGCAAGATATGAGGATTATGGCTTCTTACTCCCTTTAGGCTATGTGTCTGGACGAGGAATCCATGCATGGTGCCTCTTTGGAATACTTTCAAGGACTGAGCAAGTTCTTTCCATAACTTCTATCACTTATGTAAGAGTTAATTCTTGTGCAGCTTGTGGACTTAAGAATCATTATAAGTGTGATCCTCTGAAGAAGGCATTATTGCATACAATGAATTTACACTTAGTGTGGGACCCAGGTGGAAACCGAAAAGAACTTTGGGGAGCCTCATTCTTCCAAGGGATCCATTATTCCCTACAAGGATCTACCAGCCACAAGGGAGAAATCCTACTCTATTTCAACATGCTCCAGAAGTACAGCGCTAGAGGCATGAATACCTCTAGCCTTAGGGGGAGGGCTAATGAGGCAAGCTTTTCCATGCATGGGAACCCCCCATATATTTTTTCTCTTTTACCAAAAATATTTCCTATTATATAAGTTACTTCTGATTTTTCTTCCCTTTTTCACAAACGTTTTTGCCTTTATTAAATAAATAAGACTTATGCTAATCAATCACGATGTAGCATAAATAAGTAAGCTTTCTTTGTTGATCTCTCTTTTGACCTTAAATATTAAATATATATATTCTAAATTACATTATATATTTTAGTATTTTCTAATATATTTTTCATGTATATATATTATTCCACCCTACTAAATATTTTATTCACTAGTTTTCATTTTCAAACCTCAACCCCACTTTCAAATTTCAATAATACCTCCATCTAGATGATTGCCAATATTTTCAAAACTCTAGGTCATGTTTTCATACACATGAAGGAGCTTACACTTGAAGGCAAGAGGGAAGTCCACTCAAAGGGGACCACCAAAAGACCTTTGCAACCACAAATAATACATTATTTGGCTGAATTTTTTAAGTAGAGAAGAACCCCGAATCTGAAGGAGCATTCAACATGAAAGATGTAGCTCGTGATCTCAACTTTTAGCTCAATTTTTTTCAGAATTTTTGAAGTTATGAACGCGGAGGTATGATTTTTGTAGTGGACCCCAGTTTTCTCGTGTAATGGTGACACAGGCCATCCCCAATTTTCTTCCCTCTAGAATGGCTATGGTTCTACAAGTCTTCAAGCATGATTACAAGAGACAAGGCTCTTTTAATGAGGTCTTGGTAATTCTAGAGTGATTCTATCACCATTTTTGGACGATCTATCCTCATCAACAACTATCCACCTTCGACAACCTCTCTTGTAAATTTCTTACCTCTCTCTTTTCTCCCTAATAAGCTTATGTCTAACCAAAGCTAGACTATTGTAAATATTTCCTATCCTCTACATCCTACCCACATTCTCTCTTCTTCTCTCTCTATTGACTCTGGTATTTTAAATAATGAGGAGACAAGATGGGAGCCACAGTCACATGCACCCCATTTTCCTAGTCACCAGAGTGGGACACTCACTTCAATTAGAAATATTGCTAAATCCTCTCCTCCTTCCCTATATAAGGAGGCCATGAGAGCTCACTTGACACACACACACACACACACACATACACAAACACACACACCTATGCATACACACTCTTGTGCTACATTCTTGTAGCATGAACCCTAATCACATAATCACAACACCATCATCATCACCATCACCATGCACAAAAGATGAGCACCACACTTCCACACCACTTGTAATTAAGGGTTGAAGGCACAATTTCAAGAAGAAGAAGGGTGGACACACTCATGATATTCCTCGCCATCAACTCCCATCTGTCCATTATGCCTCCTACGATCTTGTTCCCTTCTCATTTTCCTGCCATACGCTACATATTGTATTCATCTTTTGCAAGCAATCAACACACTCCATCTTGGTGCTATACTTTGTGTCGCTTTGGATACATCTCATTGTGAGTATGGTATATGCTTGTTCCTTGCGATTTTTTTTTCTGCTTATGTTAAGGTGTGCGGATTCGCCGCCATACACACACACTCTCTCTCCCTCTCATATTCCTATCATATTGCTACTTCCATCCTGAGGTGTGCGGATTCGCCACCTCTTGTATGAGAAGTGAGCATACTTGCATGTATCCCTGACCTCGTTATCTTCCTTACTACATGCACGAGTAGCGAGCCCATTCTCACTCACTCACCACTCCTCTCACCTTATTCTCTGACCACCCCATTCCACATTTGGGTGTGGATCTTGAAATTGTTTTCCATGGCATGTTTCATTGTGTATATGTATGCGTCCTAGCTGCATATCTTGCTAGGTGGTGCCCCTATTGCGTATTCCCCATGATGAGGCCATTGTGCATAGTCTTGGTATAGAGGCCACCGGGTCTATTTTTTCACTTCCGCCTCTCAACCCCTATCAAAAATTGAAAAAAGTTATCAAAAGTAGGAGTAGAGGAATAAAATTGTCATTTTCTCCCAGCTACTTGAAAGAAGAAATTTTTTTTTCCAAGTTTTGGACCAGAGAGGGATCTTGATGCAAGGATCACAATCATCAAGAGAAAAAAAGAAATTGGGAATTTGCACATGAGGTTAGACCAAACCTTAGTCAGAAAGTGCCAAAAATACTAAAATTGGCCTAGAACACTCAAAAGTGATCAAAACTGAACCAAAATTGGTAGGTAAGGTCTGTAGAGAGTGGGAAACCTAACAAAACAAAAAACAGCTTCATTGAGACAAATCTCTGTTAACGTAGGGAGCAATCACTTTTTTTTCTCGAAGGTTGTTGAAAAGAGTCAAGCACAACTAAAACTTGGACCTTGGTGTGAGAAACTCACTTGTCTTTTCAAGATCAAATTTGGACACTTAGATTGTTGGTTAAGCACCAAATAGTTAGTAAGGGAATCTAAAACTGCCAAAACAGGTTAGGGAGCTATGCATAAATCTGTTGACCTCTGAGACTACAAACTGAATATCCGGCCTCATGTTGCATACATAAATGAGGCAGCCAATAGCAGTTTGGTAAAGAGTGACATAAGTAGGATCGCCAACATCATGTAGAATCGTTTTCAAACATGTTTCCATAGGAGTGGCAATAGGTTTGCAATCCTCAAGTCCAAACTTACATAGCAATGTCTCTATGTAACTTTTCTGACACAAGGCAATACCACCATCACATTGCTTAAACTGTATAGCCAAGTAATGATGCAACAGTCCCAAATCTTTCATCTTGAAAGTTGCATTCAAAGCAGCCTTGAATTCAACAATATGTCTCTCATTTGCTTCAGTGATCAGAAAATCATCTACATAAAGAACCACAATGAGAAGTACATCACCCTCACGCTTTACATACAATGTGCTTTCTGTTGGACTGTTACAAAATCCTTGTTTGACCAAATGAGTGTCAACTTTCTCATACCAAGCACGAGGAGATTGCTTCAACCCATACAAAGCCTTCTTACATCTTCACACTTTGTCCTCTTGTCCTTTCTTGACAAAACCGCGAGGCTGCGTTACATAAACTTTCTCAAATACGTCACCATTCAAGAAAGCAATAACAATGTCTAATTGATGTACATCCCAACCAAAATGAGCTGCCAATGCAAATAGAAAACGCACAGTAGTCATACGACAAGTGGGAGAAAAAGTCTCTTCATAATCTATGCCTTTTTGTTGTGCATAATCCTTTGCAACAAGTCGAGCATTATGGCGATTGATCTCACCATCCAGCTTGCATTTCAACTTGTAAACCCACGTTGTACCAATGGCCTTTTTTCCAGGAGGCAAATCACATAAAGTCCATTTTTCATTTTCTATAAGTGCATCATATTCTGATTGCATGGTAGCCATCCAATGTTTTGAATTCTGTGCTTCATCAAAAGACAGAGGTTCCTCAATTCATGTAAGCTAGACACAACCAAAGCATAACAATCTGATGCATAAGATGCATGGAAAGATCCTGAACAAGTACGACTAGAAAAAGGTGCATCCAATTTACTATCACGTAATGTATACACAACCATTTTGGCATACCTCTAGCCTGCTCATTTTCAGCCCTTTCCTCATCAAGGACATCATGTACATCTGCATCAATAATATGCTGATCTGTAACATTTTTAGAAACCCCCATAGGCTATACATTTGCCTCATTGGAATTTACATTCGAACTTCCGCCACTGAAAAGAGGCAACAAAGTGTCTTAAATGTCCTGTGAGCTTACATTACTGTCTCTAGTACATGACAGCAAGGGCTAAACTGAATCTTCCACAAACACTACATCCCATGAAACCAGAATACGCTTTGTTTGTGGATGATACAACCTGTAACCTTTGCTTTCAGCACTATAACCAACAAAAATAATTTGACAGCCTTATCATCCAATTTTTTGCGTTGTGTTTGTGGCACCAAAGCATATGCCAAACAACCAAAAACACGCATGTGCTCAATAGAAGGCTTTCTGTCATACCATGCTTCAGATGGAGTAATAAACTACAAAGATTTTGTAAGACACCTGTTAAGTACATAAGTGACACACATGATGGCCTCAAAAATAATGTGGCAAAGCTTGACTTTTAACCATACATCGTGCCATTTTTGTAAGTGACTTGTTTTTCCTCTCATCAACACCATGTTGCTGAGGTGTATAAGGCACTGTACATTGGTGTTTTATCGCACGACTAGCCAGAAATGCATTAAATTCATTAGACATATACTCCCCCCCTCGATCGAAACAGAGGGTGCCCATAGTACATTTCGATACATTTTCAGCCATAGCCAAAAAAACTTTGAAGCACATAAAAACTTCGGACTTCGCTTTAAGCGGAAATACCCATGCATGCCTGGAGTAATCATCAATGAAAGTCATGAAGTAAAGGTAATTGCCCAAGGACGGAGTTTGCATGGGTCCACAAACATCACTATGCACAAGCTGCAACCTGCATGTGGCCCTAGCTGAACCATCTTTTGGAAACTTCGAACGCTGCAGCTTACCCAAAATACAACCTTCACAAACATGTTTGACAAGTGCTTCAAGAGGCGGCAAAGAAGCAACCATATCAAATTTTTGAAAATGCAGCAAACTAGCAAAATTCAGATGATCAAAATGTGCATGCCAAAGTTTTGCATCTGAAATAGCCTTTGAATCCGCAACTGCATTTGCAAAATTTTGTCCACACTTGTCATACAAAGTGAGCTTATATAGCCCACGGCACAAAAGCCCATATGCAACAATTTCATCACCAAAACTGAGATCATGAACTGTATATCTGTCATCCACAAATTTGACTACAAGTCCAAATCTAGCAAGTGCAGATACAGACAAAAGATTCTTCTTGATCCAAGGTACATAAAGTGCATCAACATGTGTGAAAGAACTACCATTTGCTGCAACAAGCACAATCTTTCCAACTCCCTGAACCAAATAAGAGGCATTGTTGGCACAAGTGACTGAATTCCCATGAGGGACAGACTCAAGAGAGGTGAACAATTCATGATGTGAGGTGATGTGCTTTGTAGTACCACTGTCGAAATACCACACATGTGAATCTGCAGCAACTGATATGCATGCATCATGAACAACAGGATTGTAAGTGCACTCTGCACTAAAATCCCATTCTGCATCAACATTAGCATCACTGTCTCCTTTCACAGAAGACTCAACAATGGTTGTATTGGTAGTGGAACCAGCATTTGCAGTGGAACCACCCTCTTTCTTCTTAGCCTCTTTGACCTTCAACTTAGGACACTGCTTGATCAAGTGATCATTAGCTTTACAATAATGGCAACACATCTTCTTTTTGCCCTTATTACCAGAATTTCCAGACAAAGTGCTGCCAGTAGAAGCATTGGGAATATAAGTTTTTCCACTCTCAGCAGAACCATAAGAAGTGGCTGCATTGCTGTTACCACCCTTTCTTTGAGAAGCAATAAAAGCCTCTTCAACTGCATGTTGTCTAGTCCTGTTCTTTTTGGAAAGTGACTCTTGCAACAGCAATGTGCACAATGCATCAAACTTGACAACTTCAGGATTTCCTTGGGTCATAAATCTCCAAGTACTAGCAAAAGTCTGGTAAGAATCCGGTAAGGCATCAAGAGAAGTCTGCACAAGGGAGCTGTCTAAAATGATTTCACGTACAGAAATAAGTTGCTCATTGATATCCTTGACACCAGCAAGGAAAGTGTCCATATCATCTTCCTCATGCATAATCTTCGATTCCATCTCTTTACGCAGCAAAGCAATTTTAGCCTCATTGCGGCTTGCATAAAGACAAGCCAAAATATCCCAAGCCTGTTTTGCAAATTTCCCTGAACGAATGTGAGGAACAATGGTGTGCTTCACAAACAATGCAATCAATGCATGAGCATGCACATCCTTTACATCCCAACGAGATTGTTCTGACGTAGGCAGAACAACTCTAATAGCGCAATTCTTACAGCAGGACCTTCAACATCCTCAGCATCGCCTGCATCCTGGGAACCAGGACGTACATCGATGCCCTATACAATATTCAAGATGCTCTTTGACACAAGAACATGTTGCATCATGTAAGCCCACATAGGGTAATTGTCCCCATCCAGTCTGTCCTCAGCAACAGACATCTTGAACACATCTGTGTTGTTGTCAGCCATGGTAAATGATGTACCTGATGTGAAAACTACCCGAAAAGAGGAGAATTGAAGCGGGAACAACACGTGCTATATAGCACAAATCGTAGAAGACTGTAAGACGCCTGTTATGCAAAAAACAGCACTGAATTTTTTTTTGCACAAATTGAAGAAATAGCCTGTGCAGTACTGCTTTTAGTGGAAACGGAGGCCGAAATGAGCCCGAATCAGAAATCTGAGCAGATAGAGCTCTATGAGCTCATCCAAAATTTTTGTCGACCTGCGAATGCTTGCCAAAGCTCACAAAAAGCGGAGAAAGTGAGCAGGCATGTGTTAGAGTTGTTGGCGACTGAGCCCGGGAGAATGCAACCTGCTCTGATACCAATTGTTGGAATTAGGGTTGCAAAGAAATGCACACAGCTTGGAGAAGATGAAGGAAGCTCAAGGCACACAACTGAGAGTGTATTTCTTAGTGTGCAATGGAAAGATCAATAGCCCTAGAGTGATGAGCGTAAATATAATGCACGGGCAAAAAAACCTTCTAAAGAGGGAAAAATGCCCTAGCGGTCCTAGTGTATTCACACACATCACTACCACATGTATACGATAACAACTGCATGGGTCATAATTTGAAAAGATTTGGTGACCTTGTTGTGCATGCCCTGTACATTGTAGTGACTAAGCTTGGGCCAAAAATGCCCAGTAGAGCTCAAGTATAAGCAGATTTGTGTTGCAAGTGAAAACTAGTTTCCATGAAAACGGCCATAACTTACACATACGGATTCCGATTCTAATTTTTTTTTTAATCAAAATGTATCTTGCAAGCGGCTCTATAGAACCTAGAGTAATGGTAGACCTAAAGGTACGATCATGGAAATCCTTTAGTTCAAGGTTTTGAAACAATGTCGTTTAAGGTCTCAAATTTTCATTTTTGTTCAAGGGTGTCTAAATAGCTTTTTGGCACTTTTGGGAGAAAACGGTCAAAGTTTTGGACATAGTTTTGAATTTTTTTCTGTCTTGACCACTTGGGATAGCTAAGATAAGGCGTTAGGAACAAAGCAAAGTTGGGATTTCCAACATAACACTACCTAGAAATATACCATTCAAGAGCAGACAATTGGATAATCTAATGTTATGATTTTTTCATCTCAAAGAAGAACTCATAAGCCAATAATAGATTCTCAAGGATTGTAAGAATTTATATCAACACCGGTGACATGCACAATGATGATTGCTGAGCTATAGAAAGTCAGACCTCATATGTGGTGAGATGTTGGTAGATGCCTTGAGAAAATGGGAATAAAAAATCCTATTGAGGCAATGGGTGGGGAAATGGGGGATTAAAGAAAACCCAAAAAGGATACAACTTCAGTTCCTATAAATAAAGTTGGTGATTATTGTAAAGGTGAGGAGGGGAACACCACATTGCCCATAGAACATCAAGGAATAGAAACCATTGCTATTTTGGACAGTGGTGCGGGAGTTTCCATTGCACTAAAGTAATTTGGGAGAAATGGGAAAAACCTACCCTTAGAAAAACACGGATGAAATTATAGTTAGTTGATGGCTACATTTCAAAGCCTATTGGTATCCTAGAACATGTGGTGATGACTTCTTGTGGAATTGAGTATGAACATACACTCACAGTAGTAGATTTTGGTACTAAGAATAACTATGAGGTTATTCTAGGAAGACCATTCATGCATCATTTAAAAATGGTTCAAGACTGGGCTATGCCATGTGGAAACCACCACTTGCATTAATTTAAGTGACCACAACTATAGAGATATACGGAGAGCACCTGTAGAAGATTTTGATTCAGCAACTACTACAGAGTCTGAAGTACCTATGTGGTTGAACTCTAAAACTCACCTATGGATGTGTGGAGCTTCTGAATGCGACAACCTTGCAAAAGAGGAGTCAAAAGGGCATAGGGCATTTGAAGATTTTGATTATATACAGGAACCTTTCATAGAGGAAAGAATGGAACTCCTAGAGTGGACTCAAATTTTGGCCACCTTAGATGTGCGTGTCAATGAGATCACCCCTACCAAGTTTTGTGATGAGGAAGGCTTTGACATAACTCCCTATTTTATGATAAAAGTGTTGAAGGAGATTAATGAAAATTGGAAGTGTAGAAGAAAAATAGGAAAGACAAACTTGCAAAAGAGGAGTCAAAAGGGCATAGGGCATTTGAAGATTTTGATTATATACAGGAACCTTTCATAGAGGAAAGAATGGAACTCCTAGAGTGGACTCAAATTTTGGCCACCTTAGATGTGTGTGTCAATGAGATCACCCCTACCAAGTTTTGTGATGAGGAAGGCTTTGACATAACTCCCTATTTTACGATAAAGGTGTTGAAGGAGACTAATGAAAATTATAAGTGTAAAAGAAAAATAGGAAAGACAAACAGATATGACATGGATCACCATGCAAAGACACAAATGAAGGAAGAAAAACCACCACGAGAATTTGTCATCATCAACATACTTGGATAATCGACAAAAGTTGTTTCAAGGAAGTCTACTCCAAAAAAAGTGCAGTCGAAAGCAGATGAAGAAGAAAAGTTGTCAAGTTCCACATTAGATGTTCAGAAAACTCAAGATCAAGGGAAGGACACGGATACGGAAAAATATTGATTGTCTCCTACAACAATCAAATTCAACATATCCAGAGAAACAGGACTCAAAACCACATGCTCAACTGTGGTAGATTCTTATGCAACAAAGAATCGAATGTTGTGTGCGTCTGTTGCATGTGTCAGAGCTAGGGACTTGCTGACACCATGTGCAAGCCACGGATGGCTGCAAGCACACAACCAAGCTAACCTAGCAAGATCAAAGAGAGCAAGGGTGTGTCATTCACCGCTCTACGCTTGCCGTCGTGAAGGATTCCCCGCTACAAAGAAGAGGGAGCTACCGCCACCGCGCTCAACCATCGATGCTTCTGTCGATGCCTCCGCAATGCTCAATCACCCTCTCTCTCTCTCTCTCTAGCATACACAACACACACACACACACACACACACACACACATACACACACACACACACACACACATGAGCACACAATGGAGAAGGAGATGGAGATAGTGAAAGATCACTCTTCTTTAGCATTCACCCTTCAAAATGAGCAATTTAGTTCACAATGGCCCTTTTACATGGGTTTGGCTCCTTCACACATGGGCACCCACACTGGCGTATTCAAAGTACAAATACTATCAAATGAGATATGTGGTGCACCTCTCATCGATGATCACCCAAGCACCTATGCAAGCACCTATAGGACCGACAAGCCCGACCCATGAATCAAAGCAAAGTGATAAGTTGTCCGTCATCGGTTAACATGCCTCCCTTCTTGATGTAGATTCCATCCTCCTCGAAAGCTAGTGAGGTGAAGCCCGTTCATTGAGGTGGTAGAGCATCTGGGATAGAATGTCTGCAAAGCAAAGTCATCGTGAGAGTATGCAAGCTTAACATATGGCATTCTGTTCAAAAATTAAGCATGCAAGCACAAGCAAGCAATGGCAGAGATAACATGAAATTATGAAAGCTACATTGGCCAAGTAGGTTGCATAAAATAAGCATCATTTAGTGAACCTGCAAAAATTAATGAGCTATAGAGTGCTGTCATTATTAGCTTGTCTCGCAGTCAATAGCTACATGAAAGGTTAAAGTTTGATCTCGACCTACCTATCAAGTTTACAAAATCATGTATTAAGAGTCGTTACCTTATTGTTTTTTAATGCATTTTGCGGATGTGAGTGATGAGCATAATGCAATTCTCAGGTATTCAAATGATTTTGGCAATTTTGTATAAGACTTTGGTTTACATTTAAAGTTTAGGCCATGGGTTTTGTTCTCTTGATTTTGGCATTGCTAATTTGATTTCATTAATTAGAGAGCGTCCATTCCACAATTTGGCATATGATAGTCATCGGCCTATCTGGAGTGTGTTATTCATGCACACGAATTGAATGATAAGCCCTTGAATTTGGTAGTTACTTGAATTCTTTAGCTTTAAGCTAGGTCCATTTTTCCTTTTACCCTAAACACCCCTAGGGTTTCTACCATTAATAATAGATTTGATGCACAATATTACCTGATCAGAGATCAACAATTAACCTAAAGTCATTCCATTTTCTTAAATACAAAACTAATAATGTTAGACTCTAAAAGAATTAATTTTTGCAAGTAACTAAAAGATTCCCATTTTATACAATCTATGTGGCAAAGTAGCAACATAATTTCACAATCTGTGATCATGCCATACGAGCAGCATATACACATAAAAGAAAATGGCATTGACAATAGGAAAGCAATCATGGAAGAATTACAGTTGTTCCTGTATGGAGTAGCTCATGTCATTGAAGAAGATGTCCTCAAGCATTTGGATGGAGATCCATATAAGTTTTCTCAATGCTCCTACACAACAATATCAAACAACAAGGCACTATACTTCAAGGAGGCATTTCAATGTGAAAAGACCAAATATTCAAGGAAAAAAAGTTGAAACAAAATCTAGACCCCTAACCTACCTATCTGTCATCACTTGTGGAATCAAGGGAAGAGGATATTATATAGACTGGGTGGCATCCCTAAGGCTACGCCTCTATCCTCATCATCTAGTTCAAAAATTCTTCATTTAGTGGCCATAGTCTTCCTCAATCTCTATTATCATCTACTTGTGCAAATATGTTAATCAAGAACCGCACTATGCATGGATACTCATCTTGTGCAAAAGAATAGGCATGTTCCACCAGAGAAACATTCGCTATTGGGTAGGAATCACTAGTAGTCCATAGACGTATCAGCCATTACAACTCCTCAAAATTTTTCTCACACACAAGTCTCTGTACCAAATCCCATTCACAAGAAAGTACAGGGTAGCATATGTGAAATGTTTGAGAAAAATAAAAAGGGTACCTTTCATAAAAAATAGAAGCACATGTCCTTGGTGAACTAGCCACCTCTGGGAACACATATAGATTTGGTTTAGTCTCTAAAACATAAGGATTTTTTTCTTGTGATGCTTGATGTGACATGGAGAATTTGGGCTACGTGTTGGATCCGATAGGGTGTACTCTAGTCGCTCTTGCTCTTTTACTATTTTTCTTTGTTAGTATAAGTATAAGGCTATGTATATACAGTCCCTAAGATTAGGAGGTTAAGAGGTCAGGGAGGAAGGTTAAGAGGGAAGCAAGTGAATGATGGATGTCAGTAAACACTCCCCCTTTCCTTGGGTAGATCATACTTTTTGAAAAGATTACATCACCTTTTGAAACCACTTGTTCCAAGCTGTAATGGGTGAATATTTTGATCAATAGTTTTCCACCACCCAAAGCACTTCATCAAGTTGCAAGGTGATAATGTACTCTCCCATGATCTCACTTGCAAAGTTGCTTTAGGTGATGAACTTACAACGGGAGGTGCAAATTATTTCTTGTTTTTCTTGATGTTTACAATGGTAGGTGGAGGTTGTGTAGGAGTTTGTATTTTTGTGGATGAACTATGTTAAGCTTCATTTGACTGCCCTATTCATGAGCTAAGTGATACAAATCATTCTCGCTTTGGTACCCAAACTAGCTCTGGAACAGGTGTGGAGTATTTTGTGATCTTTTCATTCCCACGGTCTTTAATCGGATCCATAGTTATAGGATCCGACTCACATGGGTCTATAGGTGACATGGAAGAACATAATTACATTTAAGCACCCAAATTTGATCATTTTTGTCATAGTAGCCTTGGGCTTCTAATAGTCATTTAGGAATCCAATGTAACATTTTCTTACATTTCTTGGGGTGAGTGGGAGTCTCTAACGAGGCTTCTATTTTGAACCAAAATTGGGCATCAAAGGTGGTCTTTAACAAAGATTTAGGGATCCATTTGTATGTTGCCTTGTCAAAACACACTAATTCCCGGGTGCCACGTTCTCTATTTTAGGCATAGAAGTTGAGCTTTTAGAGGTTTGTGCTACATGTACGAATGCTTTAACCTCTTGACTTTGTGATGTTTGTTCTGTGATTTATTTGGAAATGATATCTTAGGGACTTCTTCTTGAGGGGTAGGGTTGAGAGTTGGTTTCTATGTTGTGGTACTTCCGATTCCCCGATCAATACTACATTTAGTTGCAGATATCCACGTGACCCTAGGTTTATGTTACCCTCCATAGTGCCAACAGGCATGATTAAAAATATTTGAACCACCATCTCGTTGTCATAAATGATAGGAATGTATAGGATTCCAAAAACAGTGGTCTTCTTCTTATTGAAGCCCTTAACTTGGATGGTACTTGTAAATAAAGGTGGTTTTTCTAGCTGACACCACACTCCATAGGATAACAAATTATGTTGAGCTCATGTGTCCAATAATGCATTATATAGTACTGTCCCATAGGAGCTATTCAGCTCAATTGGGTACCGTAGAGATGGTTAAGAGTCTATAGAATTGTCATCTGCTTTGACTTGGAATGAATGTGTAGCACCCAAATTGTCTTCTTGTTGGCATCTAATATGTTGTTGTTGCTCTCGAGCTTCAATCCTGGCTTGTATCTTTTTTAACTCAGCTTGCTCTTTTGTTGCTTTTTTTTCATGGATGGCACGTAACTCCTCTTGGCTTAGGGGATCATAGTATCTTTTGAACTTACTCCCATTGAGGAATCCCATGGTTTCAACTCCATTCTAGAGTCTCCACACAAATTGTACCTTGCGGGGTAATTTTGCACACTCAATACAGTCCCTTACCAACGTATTTCAAGTTCTTGGCATTAGCTTCCACTTCTTTTTGTTGTTGGGTTAACTCTCAATTTGTTTGTCTCCTTGCCGTATGGCTCAACTTGGGCTTCTCTGTAATCTCTAGTTGGGCAATGTCATGGGGTTGTGAACTACACCACATGACATTTTGGAGGTATTCACCCCAATTTTCTATTAGCTTTCGATGAGCATCAAAATCTCCCACACAACAAAGCCATTTTGCAGTGGATTTTTTAAAATTCATCCAAGCATGCACATTTGCTCGATATCGCCGCCACTTATAGCTCCTCTTTTTCTTGCCTAGGACCCACTTTTGATTTACATCTAGATTTGACTCACTAGATTGGTCCTTGTTGGTGTCCTCTTCACTCTTGGATGAACTAGCATAGGTTGATGTACTCGGTCTTGAATGTTTTGACTCTAAAGTTGATTTATCTCCCAATTCATGAGGCTCATAATCAATTTCACTTTGGGATTTAATCTCTGAGTTGCATTGGTCAAAGTCTTCTATAGAGTCATTGGTGGCACTATCAGGTTGGTCTACAAATTTCTTACCCTTAAAGGATATATACATTGCACTTATCATGTTTAGGGTGCAACCTGTGGGTCACTCTTCCCCCTCTGGTGTGACCCACGTGGTTCCTCTATTTCCCCATGTGTCTATGATTGCAGCTAGGTGTATCCAATCAAAATTATCTGACTCCGTCATACCCGATAACCCATCCATAAAAAAATAATCCTAACCATTGTATGTATCCTTCTTACAAGTATAACAATATTTTAGTGAGGTTGAGTGTTTTGTGGTGTCAGAGCGATGATCGATAATGGCCCTACTTCTTAGGGGGTGTAAGTTATCGATTACCAAATCCACTCTAATGACAGAGTCTTGGAATTGCAGATAGACATGGTTTTTAAACCAATCATGGACCATTTGTGCTTCCCTCATAAAAGGTTGTCCTAAGATCATTTCATATGACATAGGGTGCTTAGAGAAATCCATACGATGAAAATATCTCGTACCTATGTCCTAGAAATTTGATCTTAAGATCCTTGAGCATTCCAATAGGTTTTTCAATGGTACCATTGGCCATATTTAGCACAATGTTTGTAACACTGAGGTGGGGTTTTCCCATGGATACCCAACAATATTTAGTAATGAATGCTAACTCCCGCACCACCATCAAGGATTCCCTTTACACTTCATCCCTTCATAGTGATAGGTAGGGTTTCATTACACTCGTCACCAAAATACTACCCTAATTTGTTAATGGGTACCTCAACAACAGACTCTTGTCCATCTAAAGTCAGGTGATTACACTTGATTCTCCTCAACACTCAGAATCAAATTTGGCCTATTCATTTGTGCAAATTGTGGTAATCCAGAGTGTATCTCTCCATTGAGGAATGCTCAAAGTGCAAGAATAGCTCAAGATCTCCGTATAACCTTGCTATGATAGTGGTTTGGACCTTTGAAGACATGAAATCCACTATCTTGGCAACATTCAATAGCATTTTGTGAGTTGTAGATCCTTGACTAGGAACTAATGAGGATGGAATTCCCTCACTAAACATCCTTTAAAACAAGAAAGGTGTATGCCCACTTTTGGATGTCTTGTCCTCAGTCTCTTCTTGGATGATACTGGGTATGGATAACAGTCTATGGTTTGTGCGGTGAGGATGGACTTGCGTGGGAAACACTGTGTCAAAAATATTCACATGTCTAGATTCTAGTTCTAGCTTTCTTTGAGCTCCTCTATCAAACCTCTTAGGTGTTGAACTTGCTCCATCTCCTCTATTGAATTTGGGTAGTTACCAATCTTCTTCTTGCGGTTTTCCTATTTTGGCCCTCGTGTCTTATCTTGGGGTTTCCTAGTTGGATTTGGAGACACCTATTGCATTTTCAAGGATTCTTTATGGCTCTCCCCAATTGGGTTTTTGCATGGCTCTGTCTCATGGTGTTCTTTGTTGCCTTTTCCCTTTGTGGTAATGGTTTTGATTTCCATTGTTTCAATCGAATCTGAATCATCCTCGGGGTTGTACATATACACAGGATCATCCCCTGTCCCTATGTTTCTCTTGGAACTTGATTTTGAAATATTGGTATTTAGTGACCTCTTCCTTCGTTTTTTTTTTCTTTGCTCGTGCAATTGATGCATTATCTCTCTCTTCAAGGATATGGTTTGAATTTTGGAGCATTGATCATGTACTCACATTGGCAGATATAATGAGTGGTATTGTTGATGTCCCACTAGCGATTTCAACCAAATTCAAGGGTGTGATCTTGGGTGCATTTGGGTTATGCCACAATGATTACATGTGGGTATTGGCATTGCGTGCTCCCCTAACTAGTTTACACTTGTGTGGAATTATTTTGTAGCCTAATAAGACATGCAACTATCCAATGTGGTCCACCACACTTGCAGCATTGAAAAGGTGATCTACTACCTGTGAGGTTGATGTTTTGACCTCTTGTTGTGAGAGAACTGATTGATAAACAGGCTTGACTTTCCCCCACCAACGATCTTCCATGTAATATATAGGACACTCTTCAAGAGTATCCATCCCATAGGCATTCAACTAATTTCTATTCTTCCTCACAGCCATCAAAAAAAGCACTTGACGGCTCACAACCCATATAATACACATGGGTGACTCTTGGATGTGGGCATTGTGGTCCTATCATAGGGTAGTGGTGTAGCTTGAACAACATTCTAGGCTCTAGGAACCATGTGTTGTGATAGCTGCTCAACAGGTGGGACAGGCATCAATGCAGGAACTCGAGATGAATCCGTCCATGCCAAAGGTGGTCTATTCTCCATCACATGTTTGAACATTATGCAATTCTTATCTTGGTGACCGTACCTACCACATGCATTGCAATTCCCATTGAATTTTACTCTAAATGTAGGAATTCACTAATGCTATGTGGACCAAAGGAAATTGAGCACCATTGTTGTTCCCTTCTTGGATACATATGATTGTTTTGTGGAGCACGATTATCTCAAAGACTTTCTTAAATGGCCTTGGTGAGATCTACCAAAGTCATCTCATACATCTTTTGCTCTTTAATAATAGGTCATGCCCCTATGCTTGCAAACTACTAAAGTTTGGCTCAGAGGTGAGAGGACACTCTTTCACATGCAATCATTTAATTGTCTGCCAATTGAATTGTATTGGTAGTGACTACCTCCCAGGTAGTAATACCTCTAATGACTAGGCCATTATAGATATTTTCATGTTGCAATCCTCGAAAGAATCTATCAAGAAATTGGTTATTGTTGAAATGATTCTTTATAGGACAATGAGAGTTTAAGTGCTTTAGAAGACCGATAAAGTCTCTCACTGGCTCACCTCCCTCACGTTCGGCCTTTTGTAGCTGAGATGCTCCACCCCAAAGCACACCTTTTTGTATGTACTCCTTCAGGAAAAGTCTTGGAAGAGTAGGGTAAATCGTTTTCTCTTCCATCCTTAAGGTCATATACCAATCACTAGTCTTTCCACTTAAAGTCAAGCTTAAAGCATCACACTTATGTAGTTCATTATGTTCTTCTAGGGAATCACATACTTGTTCAAATACTTTGATGTGCTTTTGAGCATCTTCATCCCCATTGAATTTTTGCGTAAGGTTTGCAATTTGTATCGCTTCACTCCTATGTTCTCTCAGATGCATGACACGTATTCTCTGCAATAGACCGACCTATCATTTGAGCAAATGCTCCCAATTCACCTATATGAGGAGGTATGGTCGGTGGAGGCACTCCTAGAATCATATGTGGGACGGGGGTGATTACTTTCCCTGGCATATATGAATTCAACGTATGAATGGAATATGACTTGGCATATGCCCACTCAAATAAGGGCTTAAGAATGGAACGCGGCGTGGATCACACGCTATTGGTACAATTAGAGGTGTAGGAGCCATGTGTGCATAAGTGGCTACATGCCCTAGAGGTCATGGGTGCATTCTCTGTCAAGTCCATCACTGGAGTAGGTGCCGCAGGAAGTTGAGCCAAACTAGGAAAACTAAAGTTGTTGTTTGTGGGCTTGAACTGCATCAAGACTCCAGGCGAACGACATATGAGGGGTCCATGAGACTTATCATAGGAGTCTCCATTTTTGATAGAGTAAGCTGTTTGGCCTTGCTCGTATCCAAAAATCTCATGAGAGAAGTTGAGGGTACGTTTATGCCTCTTCGAGTAGATGATCCCATGGATGACATTACACATGATTCTTTGTTTCTCCTCAGTATTAATGGTGCTAGATGTGGATTGTACAATCTCTATCCAACCTACATGGTAGGAGTGGCCAGAGTATAGAGCGGTCAACATCTCAATGTGGAGGTCAAATTTCCATTTTTCATTAAGGAATAACCCTTCTAGACTTGACGTGTTAGAGGTCCCTTGTGAGGTGGAAGCAATATTGCTCCCCGTGGTTTTGTCTTTTGTGGTCAATAGTTTAGAGGGAACTTCCAAGGGAGGTAGCTCAATAGGGCTTGCATTGAAGGAGGTAGGCAAAATATCCACATCAACACTCTTAGGGGGTGTGGGGTCCACATGACATGTGAACATAGAATATATTTCCCCACCCCCTTTATACGCTTCATTGGCCTCGGGTTCGGAGCAAGTAGCTATTAGGGTACCAAAATCTCAACCCATCATGGTCTAGGTCATGAAAACTGTAATAGAACTATCCAAAAAGGTTTCCCTATGCTTTAGGATCACTCTCATATGGTCAAAATGTAAAAAAAAAACCATTTTTGCACTCAAAACTACAGAGTTAGCTCACAAACATGTAGTCCCATATGGGCCAACGGAAAAATTGAAAATGATTATACTTAAACGAATGATCAAGAGACAAGGAATACATTCCACTTTTTGGAACTGAATTTTGATTACTACTAGAGAAGGACAAAAACTGATTACAATGTGATGTTTGAGTTGCCACTCACACACATATGTAAATCTCTTCCAAAACTTTAGATAATGTTACAATCATGATTTCAAACTAAAGATTTTGAGTGTTATACCTAGGGCTTCTCATTTGGCTAGTGGTTGTCTTACAAGGCTTTTAGGGCTCATGACAAAGATCACATCTCGAAGTGTACAAAATGTGGCTCAAAAAGCATGATCTCTTCTTTATACATAGCTTTTGGGAAAATAATATGACTACATCAAAATTGTGGGGATAGAGGAGGTGTGGTCATGTAAGAGGCCGCCCGTTAAGCATTTCCACTAAACACCAACTTATACTCTTACTTTTTGACCTTAAGTGGTCAGTCAATAGGATTGTGATGTTCACGTAGTCCTTCATATATTGCCAGTAGAACCTCAACATACTAAGAAAAATATATAGTTCTTCAATATTTCTTTGTGTTGGCCACCTGAGAGTAGCTTCCACTTTCTCAAGTTCCAGTCGCATTCCCTCTGCAGATATAATGTGACCTAGATAATGAATCTCACTGTCAAATAAATCGCATTTTATTTTCTTTATAAATGGTTTATCTTTTTTCAATAACTCAAACACTAGACGTAAATGTTCTAAGTGTTCTTTTTTAGATTTACTATAGACTAGTATATCATCTAGGAAACTTACTACTACAAATTTATCTAAGTATGGATGAAAAATAATACCCATAAGCATCATAAAATGTTACCGATACATTGGTTACCCCAAATGGCATAATCAAGAATGAAAAATTTTCAAAGATGGTCGTAAATGTTATCTTTGTAACATCTTCTATTCTAATTCTAGCATGATTGATAACCACATCTCAAGTCTTTCTTTGAAAATACTTCAACCCAAAGAGTTGATCAAACAATTCATCCATATGCAACATTGCATACTTGGTCTTAATTGTTATCTAATTAAGAGCCCTATAATATACACACATCTATATAGATTTGTCCTTCTTCTTTACTAGAAGAACAAGTGATGCCCATGGACTAGAACTAGGCCTAATATAAATCGTTTGTTCAAGTATTTTGTAAACTGTCTCCATCTCCTATGTTTTTGAGTGGCTTAATCTATAAGCAAGTTTGCTTATAGGTTTTTAATTTTGCACAACATTGATGCCATGGTTTACTTCTCACAATGACAACAAGCCATCCAGTAAATCACCAAGAAATACATCCTAAAAATCTTCAAATAAATTCATTTAAGCATCTACTTACCTATTCTTAGGTTCCTCTTCTGCATTGGATTTTTCATTTTTGAATTGTGTGCATGCCAAATAGGGTCCTTAAATAGTGGGTCTCATCCAAAGCCATATTTTTTGTTATGCTTGTCTATGCAAACCTTATCTACAATTTTAACCACAAAAATATTAGTATTACTTTCATTTACAACAACGAAATTTAAAAGAGGTTAACAAGAAAATACCTCTACCACATAGCTTACGTGGGTTGCTCTGCATAGCTCCATGGAAGAAATGAGAGAGGTAGAGGGGACCCTATAGTCACCCTGCAGGGTGATGACCCTACCACCATGCTCAAACTATAGACTATTATTCAAATAACTCCGAACTAGACTAGGTCCTAGGATATACAATCACTCCTTGCCAAGATACATGTCTGCTCTAGCCAAGTGCATGACGTGGAAGTCAAGTGAAGCCTTCTAGTCTTGCATAGCTAATGGAACTCCTAAGACTATGGTATTCCATATCATCTTATTATAATCCTCAAACCAAAAGTGTACTCATGATCACTTATGGCCTTGATCAACCTTAACTTCTGAACCAATGAGTAGTTTAAGAAGTTATGACTAGCTCCATCATCTATAAAAACAATGACTCTATGGGCACCTATGGTGCCATACATGTGCACCATGTCATGAGGACCTACACTACACTACCACATAATTGGTGTCATTGAACAAGCATGACGCTCATCAAAGTGGCACATGGTCACTTCCTTGAACTCTCCAAAACTTAAAGGAAGTGTCTACACCATATGCAACTGCCTATAGGATTTAACATCTCTCTTGGGATCATTTTCACTAGTGCTAGCTTTGAGCTTTGGGCATTTGACCTTGGTATGTGTAGAGTTAGAGTGGATTGTTAATACTCGCATTCATGGTGTTAACATGCCAATGACAAAGTTAATTACCACAATAGAGATAGAGTAGAATGTAGGTGCAAAACTAGATTGATTGATTCAACTTGAAAGTGTGTACAAAAGGCTCATTATGTAGAGTTGGCTAAGGCATCTCATTTGGCATCATTGATGACACACAAAGGCTCCAAATCAGCCCATCCAATTTGCAAACTCATGGGTGACCTTTCAAGCCACTTTAGGAGTCCATTAACTAACTCTAGGTGAGTCCACACCCTCTAGTAATGACCCCCATGGGTACCCTTGAGTACCTTTTCCACATGATATCACATGGTTTTGTGCCACCTAAGCATCCCATTAGGATAGAGGAGATACACACCATCATAGAAAAAAGCCCACAATTCCCAACAACCCTCCCCTTGGGGTTTGGACTATGAAGAATTTGAAGAAATTCACACTTTGCTACACTCCAATCTAGGAGCAAAAGGACATCTCCAATCTAAGAGACCATCCGCAATCCAGGAGACAAACTATCCCTTATCCAAGAGACAATGAACACGTCCCCTCAAACATATGTATAAAACTGAGATCAAGTTAATCCAAGCTAGAGAATGTCATAGACTAGAAGGCTATTGTTGCCTTCTTCTTCATCTTCATCTTTATCTTCTTCTGTCAAATAGACTTTGGGACTCGTACTTTTGTTGATGCTACCTTTTGTCCTTTTTGAACACTTGGATGGAAGATAACCCCTCTTCCTACAATGTTGCAAGTCTTCCGATGCTAGACAATCCTTTGCTATGTGCCCTTCTTTGCCATACTTGAAGCAAGTTTCATTACTAGAACTGGCTACAAAAGCTCCTCCCCCTAAAGTTACATTCCTCCCTTGCTTCTTCTCCTTGGACATTAAAGAGTTGATTACATCTTGGAAATCTAGTGTTGGATCTTTCTCCTCAATGATGGTCACTATCTGGTCAAAGCTAGGCGGTAAGGCTTCTAGAAGAACTACAATTTGGTCCTCCTCTGGTATTGCATTATTTACATAAGATAGTTGTGTGGTCATGCTTTTAAGGTGATTGACCAAGCTTGCAATATCTTTGTTAGGTTAGATTTATAGTTTGTATAGATCCTTCTTTAAGCTCACTTTGCTCTTCTTTTTCCTAGCTCCAAAGTTTTTTTCTAATGGTTCCCATGCAGCTGATGAGGTTTCAAAATCATCAATAAAGTGTACATAATTGTCATGTAGTGCAATGATTATGATTCCTAATGTCTTCTTATTTTTGGCTTGATTTTGTGCACTCATAGCTTGTGTTTGTATGTGTGCTCCATCAATAGATGACGGATCAGTGATTGTTGGCTTGACTACTCCCCACAATTGCTTTTTCATTAAGTGGCCTTTCAATGCCAAGTATGAAATCCCTCCCCATTAAATTTCCTAAGCCTTTTCTCTTCCATTGCACATTGGAGTGGTCTAAGCACTTGGATTTCATGCCATGGTCAGTGTCTGAACTCCTCATCACAAACGCACAAAGTCAATAGATATGGATCTCAAGAGGATGTTGTGCTCAATGCATGAAATTTTAAAGTTTAATTCACTTATGAGAAAGAGGAGAAACAAAAAAACTTCTTTGAGTGCTCCTATGTGAAGTAACCCTTCACCTTTTGGGCACCCTTCATACTTGGAAATACCAGTTGGAGAGAAGTGTTGATGAAGCTCTTCAAATCTATGCTCTCAACTCACTGAAAAAAGTTGCATGTCATAGGAGTGCTACCTTTTTCAAGGTAAATGTTTAATATAGAACCCATGACCTCCACACTAATATTAGTGGTCAAACCACTATGCCAAGCACATTTGTTGCACGTGGAGGAATTCAAAAAGGTACAATATGATTTGTCCTCAATAGAGTGAACACACATACACATAGACACCTATAATTAGGATGGTGGAGGTTACGGGGCGTAATTTCACCCAAATATAGTGGTTAAGGAGGTTAAGAAGAGTTGGAAATGAGGAGATTTTCTTACAATTATTCAATGCAAAAGGAAGTGTTCTCAAGTATAAATGCAAAACAATGCAATCTAGTTAATTCAAATGAAAAATCCATCAAAGCAATGCCCAATAAATCAAATTTATCTATTGGCTAATCACCATGAGTAGTGGATCACGCTCATATCCTAGGTGGTGATTAGGGGGAGAATATGTTAATGACATAATAGGCTAATGCAAACAATCAAAGGCCATAATGATGAATCAAGTAGAGAGACTAATAGCCCAAGGTATGAATTGCTCTGATACCACTTGTAGAGTTAGGGTGGATCGTTAAGACTAGCATTCATGGTGTTAACATGCCAATGACAAAGTTAATTACACAATAGAGATAGAGTAGAATATAGGTGCAAAACTACATTGATTGATTCAACTTGAAAGTGTGTACAAAAAGCTCAATATATAGAGCTGGCTAAGGCATCTCATTTGGCATCACAGATAACATCATACAATGGCTCTAAATCAGCCCATCAAACTTGCAAACTTGTGGGTGACCTTTCAAGATTTAGGAGTCTTAACTAGCTCTAGATGGGTCCAGACCCTTTAGTAATGACCCCCATGGGTATCCACACCCTTGAGTACCTTTTCCACATGCTACCACATGGTTATGTGCCACCTATGCATCCCCAAAAGGATGGAGAAGATACACACCAACATAGGACAAAGCCCACCATTCCCAATAGTGTGCCCTGCCTCATTGCATCTAAAGCAACAATTTTCTTTTTGCGCTTTAATATTTTTTTTTGCATTTCAAACTCTCTTATCTTCTTGAGTGGTTGCGGTTTTGTAGTCCAATAACCACCTTGACTCCCTTGACTTATCCTCTTCCTCTACGTCTCACTACATGACCCTTCTTTTAAAAACCCTGACCCCTTTCTCTCTTTATCCCCAACCCTACCTACCCCATTTTGTGCACCATGGTGCTTGATGTCATTATAAATTTGCACATATTTTACTACCTTGGATAATTTTTTCCACTAAAAAGGCTAGCGTACTCAAGATAATCATTTGTGAGGTCTCTCTTGAATCCCCATAGCATCTCAAATTTATCAATCCTTTTCAACTTGAGTACTATCTCTCTATAGTCGGAGATGTATTGAGTTAGGGACTTGTTCTCCATCGAGTACTTATCCCATAATCCTTGTTTCTCTCTTCCTTGTTGCCAAGCAAAAACTCCTTTTGAAATACCATTTTAAATTATGTCCAAGTGGAAGGACGAGTATTCAACCTCATCCACTACTTGTACATCTTGTCAATCAACAAGAAGTTATCCTCTATGGGTTACATATGGCTAGGCTAACTTTGTAGTGCATAAAGGTTTGAACACACTTCACTAGTAACATATTCATTGAATTTTTGTTTTGCTCTCTTTCATCACCTCCAAATCTAGGCAAACAATGTTGTCTCTATGTGGGACGGGTGTCTAGTCTCACTCCTATCTTATTGCAGATTTAGCGAGAACCACGATTAAATTGTCAATCCTTGGGAGGAAGCTGACTTTACTAGTGCATAGAGGCTACAAGAGGTTGTAAATCTCTTGGAAAACAACAAACAACTTGCATCTAACTCAGGCTACACTCAAGTGATAGAAATCACCAAATGCTAATTGCTCATCGCAAACAAATCATATCCGTTACAGCATCAAACACATCAAAATGTAATGAAACTTCTAGGACATGTTTATAAGACCTAAGCACACATGCTTATGGTCTCAAATCCCACTTTAGGTCAAGTGAAAAAATCGTGATTATTAACCACGGTGGATTTTTGACCTAGTTGTTTTCGACCCGGAATACACCTAAATGCTTAGCAATGATAATACCCTGCCTATGCTTAGTTTTGGATTTTGAAGTGTAAATTCCTACTTATAATGAAATTAGGCCACGGGTCGACGACGCCAAAAGCTATAAAATACTGCAAAATGCTTACGTCAATGTGTAGAGCTTTTACCTGCGGTTGCAATGCAATAAACGCGACTGCAATGTGACAAAACTGGGGAGGGAGTCGGAAGCACGAGAAGGAGAGAAGTGAGCACCGTTAGCTCACGCTGTGTATTTCATTATCTAAAACTTAAAAATAACTTACAAAAATTGGCTTTTATACCTTAGCCAAGGTTTTTGGTGGTCAAAACTTATAATCTGGGAGCTCTAACTAAAGATGGGGGTAATGACAGGTTGACTGGAAGCTTGTAGCCCCGGCTCATCAATTACAAAGATTTATCCGTAAAATAGAAGTTACAAGATTCCCAATTTATCAAAATAATAAGTGTTTTTACAATGAGAGCTCCGAAAAATGGTATCCAAGTTAGCTTGCTGCTAACATTCCCCCCCCTCCTCGCATGTGTCGTCCCTAGACACAGCTTTATGGGCTGAAATAGTCTTCGGATTGACGGCTAGCAAGGTGGTATTTAAGTGCATTTAAAGCCTTTTCGTATATTTGATCTTTCTCTCTTTATGTGGTACCTGCAAAAACTGCATAGTGACTTTGTTTTTAAGCTCAACTGCGGAGTAGCCGACAAATCTTGAAGTCAGGTTGTTGATCTTGGCCCAAAAATCTTCGTTCACCAAGTGAAGAACCCTGTGTAGAACACTTCCAATATATTATGTGAAGGTAAGAACATACATTGGGCATAGAAGCCATAGAGGACTTCTTTGGAAGGTTGACCGTTGAGATCATAGCATAAACCTTTCTTACCCTTGAGGAATGACATCCACGGGGCTCTTGCTTGCTTTTTCTCATGAAAAACTTTGATGCAGATGAGCAACATTTGGTGAATTTTATAAAGCATTGCAATTGATAGATCAGGAAGACTTTTGAAGAATGACATGGCGCCCGTTAGGGTTTTCACCATGTATTCTTCTGTCGGTGGTCCCTTTTCTGGAACTGGCAGTCTTGGGTAGTTCAACCATGTTGGCAGCTTCTTCGTTATTGCCTCATGTGCTTGCCAAGTCCTTATTCTTGGTACTAGACAAAAAGTGGGATCCTTTTGAAGTGCTGCAAGTGCTCTTGTGAACAGAATCAGATACCTTGGATTCTTGTTCAACCAGCTGAGCCTCCACCAGGGGTGGTCTTCATCTGCACCTTCTACTTGCATGTCTTTTTAAAGCCTCTCTTTGACTCGGAGTAACTCCACCTTTATCAAAGGATATGACAGGGATTTCCGATGCCATTGCGGATTGATTTGATTGGGAGTGAGTTGAGTAACATCGATAGAGTGGAGAACTCTCAACTCCCAATCTCGCTGCTTTCCACTACTCATCCACCTCTTGGGTAATCTTTTCTTTGAGTGCATCTTCCTCAGCCTTTGACAGCTTGACCATTGGCACTGTATTAGCTTTTGTTAATTGTACCTAAAATTCTGCTTCACTGCCTAGCCCTTCTGCTGGCTGTGTTTCCATCTCAGCGAAAGAAACCATTGGATTGCCAATCCTCATTTCTTGTGAGCTGCCTAGACGTCTTGGCAGTCTCTTGTGATTCTCCTGGCGGGGTTGTGAGAGTTGGTTGTTCTTGCCCTTGAGGTTGTGGTTGGGCCTCTTCTACTTTGTCATCCCGAGGCTTCGTGGATGCCTCGGCCGTTTTGTGTTGTGTGGAGGTAGAAGGGGTTTATCTGATTCCTATTCTTTTGTTTGTTCAAACTTTGTGGTCTCCTTTGGTACATGACTCGCTTCTCTTTCCGGCTCTGGTTCCTTTGCTTTAGCTGCTCCTGTGTAGTGGCTGCATGTTGTGCCGATTCTGCTACTTCTTTCTGTTCAGGTTCTATTTCCTTAGTGGGCTCAGCTTGTGTGGTTCTATCTGTTGGTGATGGTGGTGGGCTTGGCATTGGGTGATCATGTTGTTCTGTAGTAGCAGGTGAAGAAGGTCGAGTAGACATGTCACCTTATTCATGCTGGGCTTCTCCTTGTGCGGTTGCTTCTTCTTATTCTTGTTGGTCAGCTGCCTCTTTAGCTTTCTGTTTTGCTTCTTGGGCTTCTTTCAGTTTCAATGCTTTGGCCTCTTGATACATTCTTTGGCCTCTTTCCTAGCATGGCGCTTTGTTCTTGGCCCTTTGACGTTTATAGGTACCACTTTGCAAGGTCGTTGCCTTGAGCATGGCGTCTTCGTTCGTAGGAGTGCTTTTCTTTTCAAACTTGGTCTATTTCTATTGTGGCTCCTCCTAATGTGCTGCCACGGCTTTTCTTTTCATCTCTTCCCTTTGGACTCTTTTTTCCTCATTGTCGGAGCTTTCACTGCTATGCCATTCTGGTGAGCTCTCGGTAGATTTTTCATCAGATTTGTATGTTCTCTTGGTAGATCTTGTGGCTCGAGGGGAAGGTTGTGCAGACACAATCAAAGTGTTCTGATCTGGGGCAAGTGGCAAGTTGTCTGCCATGCCGATAGCATGGCAGGCAATTCTTGTGAGAACATCTGGTGCTCCCAGATATGTTATTTTATCCTCTTTCTTTGTCCCTTTTAGTGTGGTCAACACATACTGGGCGTGGTCGATTGGTTGCCTGGTTGTCGACTTTAGAACTTGTGTAAAAGTGGTCGCAACCGCATGATTGGGTGTCAGGTACATTGGCAGTCTCTTGGTGAGGAAGTGGAAGTGTTGGTGGTATAATCTTGCAGGTTCTTCCACCTGTTTCTGGATTAGATCGGAAAATGTGGCAGCAGTGGTTTCCTTGGTGAAGGTTCCTGCCGTTTTTCTATCTCTTGCCCTCATTGTCATTCCTTCTGTTGGGCAGTTTGAGAGCTTCTACCACTATCTTTTTTGTAATCACTACATCAACTTTGTTTCCTTGTTGATCACAGATTCGGACAGTTCCATCTTCTTTGATTGTGGGCAAGAGCTCATAAGCTTTTTGGAAATCCACTCCACATGGCTCTTGTTTGTACAAATCTCTGAGCCCCAGCCTTCGGTTGGCTTCTTTGGTCTCGAGCTTTGCTGCGACATCATATACTTCTTTTGGTAGAAGTTTTAGTTCTATCTAATGTCCTTCTTTGCTTTTGAATCTACCTATGAACACTGTGGTGTTGTTCTCTTCCAACTGTTCTCTTGACAGATAGGTTGCTTTGGCAGTTTGGATTGAATTGGGGTCCAGTTGGTATGGTGGTAGCTCTTGCAGCTTCTCCTTTTGCGAGAGCTTCTTCTTGGCCTTCTCTGCAGCTTGCATGGCTCCTATTAAGTGAATAGAGTGTCAAAGTTAGCAAATTTGGCAAATTCTTCTCTGAAATGTCCTTCAGTCTGAATTGCTAACAAATTGAGTCCAATGTGCTTCAAATCAATTTTTGAACATGCATAGATGCATAAAAACATGCAAAGGTCAAATTCATGAATTCAAAATGAAAATTTGCAACAAAAGTAAATAATCGCGATTATTTACAGCTGAGTAATTTTTTCAACTTTTTGCAAATTTGACATTATAGGCTTGAAGTATATACCAAATACATTGAGTGAAATATGGGGTCATTTGAGTGCACAGGATGAAAATGGTGCCAGATTTAAGCTTTAGGTCTCTAAAACAATAGATGTATAGGAATTTTGAGATTTTGAGCTCCAAATTGGTTCAAACTTGGCTAGTGGGCTTAGAACATCATGTACTTTGGTCCCATGATGGCATAGTTGCAATTTTTCCCATCTTAGCAAAAAAGTAAATAATCGTGATTATTAACTTTTTCATCAAAATGAACATTTTTTGGTATAGCTTGGTTCTAGGCATGGTATAGACCCTGTGTATGTGATATGAGGTGATTTGGATCAAAAAATGTGGCCATAACTCAAAAATTGGTATGCAAGGACTTCTTTGCATTTTTGGGCAATTTTCCAAGTTATAATTGATCATTTTGGCTCATACTTGAATTTTGGCATGTAAGAGGTGTGTACAAGTGATGGGTAAGGTGATTATACAATTTTCAAGCCAAAATTTTACAAAAGTAAATAATTGTGATTATTTACAGCAGTCAACATTTTCTTGCAAAACTTGAAATTTTTTATCTAAACATATTCTATACACCTAAAACAAGTTCTAAATTGAATTTAGTAAAGTTTGGTCTTGTCAGCATCACTTCATGCTTTGTCGACTCTGAAATCACTGATTTTTGTGACTACACGGCCTATGGAGTTGGTTAGTCACTTTGAGGTTATGGACTTGTCGTGAAGCAACTCATCCAATTTTGGCCCATTTGGAGTCAATTTGACCTCATATGTCGAATATGACGCTTTGTAGCCTTCGAGTTGTTTTTTGCTTTTCAAGGGCTTGGCTTGATTGATTTTATGAAACCAGTATAGAACTCGTAGGTAAGCAGTCTGTGGAGTCATAATCCAATCCTGGCATCTACCAAAAACCTACCTTTTCTACTTGGGACCACCTCAACCCTTGTGGAATGGTCAACTGTTGATATAGAAGTGTTCTATTATGGCTCATGCAACAGTTCAAATCTCACCTGATTTGGTTGATCTGACAGGCCGCTATGGTCGATTTTTGGTCGTAGGTCTTCGTGCACTGCTCGGATTCTAGGGTTTTTTCCAGGGGTTTAGACTAGCTATAGGCCATACAAAATGGATCATTGATAAGTATAGAACTTACCCCTCATGTTTTGTGTGAGAGGACGTAGAAAACAGGTGACTGTGGACTCCGGAAAATACGCACGAAGGAGGTCGAAAGGCTCTCTCTCCAAAGGCAACAAGTGGAAATGAGGTGATTTTAGCCTACCTTGGGTATCTATTCTAGGACTTCCCGACCATTTTTCCCCAAAATCCCTTGTCAGTCCTGCTAGGAGGTGAAATCTATGTTACACTCAAAAAATTTCCTAATCGGATTCCTGTAGCTCATTCTGCAAGAATTCTGCAAAAGTAGGTCTGGCCGACTAATTTAGGCTTCCCGCTTTCATCTGCCAAATTGATTGAAATTTTTTGTGTTTCTCCACCTTTTCTTTCTGATCACCACCGTGTCTTCAGCTTTTCCATCTGAGCTCCTTTGCTATTTATTATTAATTTTTGACCTGTTTATTAAAAAAATCAAAGAAAATAACAAAATGCGCTAAAAAAGCAAAGTGAAAATCCAATAATTAAGAAAATCCATTAAAAAACATAGCTGTATTGTTTTTTGTTGGATTTCTCCATTTTAAGTCTCAATATCAAGAAAAATGATTAAAAAATAACCAAAAAGGACTATTTTTTAATGATTTTCTGATAGTATATACATTATTTACACTCATCGGGGAGATATCATCAATTAAGTTCCATGTTGATGATTTATAAGGGCATTATTAGTTAATTTTGCAAAAAATCACACGTTAACATCAAACTTTTTTTCTCCCTCTTCAAACATTGCCCTTTATTACTTAGTGCCGTTCCTGTTAGCCGTTAGGATGCCTTGGCCGTATGGTGGGAACCTTACCTAGGAATGGGGGGATGCCAAGAGGCATGAGTCATGAGGAGCGAGCAGTCATTGATAACCTATATGAAGGGCCTTCTGTGACCTTTGTAATCATTCAACAATAACCAATCACAATCAGTTATGGCTGCGGACGTGAACATCTCTCTCTCTCTCTCTCTCTCTCTCTCTCTCTCTCTCTCTCTCTCTCTCTCTCTCTCTCTCTCTCTCTCTCTCTCTCTCTCTCTCTCTCTCTCTCTCTCTCTCTCTCTCTCTCTCTCTCTCTCTCTCTCTCTCTCTCTCTCTCTCTCTCTCGTTCTCTCTTTCTCCACATGCCGACCACGCAGTTGATCGAATCTCCACCCTTGGTGATGAAGGAGGCGCATATTGCACGACATTCGAATTCACAGACGACTATTTTGAATTATGCTAGAACTCTGAACCAGATGCTGGCAAGCAGGAAAGTGACGGAGGTGGCCCTAAGATTGGGTGGGGCGCTTATTGCATCGAAGGCATTCTTCTTGCCTCGCCTTTCAAATTCCACAACGAGGAGGCTGCATGCAGTCCTCTCCCCTCCATCGCCACTAGCAGCAATCAACAACAATCCCTCGTCTTTGTCTCTTCTTTTGCTACATCGGCTCTCTCAAGCTCTCTCTGTGCAGTTTCCAAGCAGGAGCTCAGTGTCAATATAGCCATGGCACCTCCTCCATTAGGGATTTTATGCGATATGCGGGGGCCAGCGCAACTAGACTCTTGGTTTTCTATGGCAGAGCACCTTGGATGCTTGTACGTAGGCCTCAGAAAATGACAATCTGCGCTACTACTGGAGCACCCACTGTGGCTTCCTTTCTGGTCTTGTTCTATTCACATGGTGGTGGTTTTGCCAACCTCCAATTATTGCGGACGGAGAGGAGCGACAACAGAGAATTAAAGGAGAAACTCACCAAGAGGCTAGCTGAGATAGATGACAGGTAATCCCGCAAGTACTCTCTTGCTAACAACTATGACAAGACCCGTTTTGTGCGAACGCTGCTTGGAGTAAATGGTGTTTCTGAATATTGTAGCAGATATAGTTGGCAGGCTCCTGAAGGCTTGTTCAATCGTTGTAGTTCCAATTAACATACAACATGGGATCTGGCATGTATTTTCCTTTGCCTGGACTAGTTGATGACTACATCACTTTACATCCCGCTTTCATCAATAAAACAAAGCTACTATGTTGTCTCATGTTCTTGGCATCTCTAGTTGGGCAGTGCGACTTTTTGATGGTTTTTGAGTTCGGTTTGCGGTTTTAGCTACTATGTAAAGTTTTCCCGGGGAAGAGAAGGCGGATGAACGTGAAGTAGTGATCTTGTGACCCAGAGCCAAAAGATGCCAGAGGTACCGGACGCGAGCCACACCGACGTGTCTCTCATGGATGATTTCTGATGTGGTGTTTATAAATTTGTTGTACGGGTTCCCAGCCCTTAAATGGTAGCATTGTACCACTGCACATTTGGGCTTACACAAATCAAGGGATGTTGGGCTTCAGGTCCTTCGTGCGTACCAAGTGTTAGCAGTTAGGATGCCTTGGCCGTATGGTGGGAACCTTACCTAGGAATGGGGGGATGCCAAGAGGCATGAGTCATGAGGAGCAAGGAGTCATTGATAACCTATATGAAGGGCCTCTTGTGACCTTTGTAATCATTCAACAATAACCAATCACAATCAGTTATGGCTACGTACGTGAACATATCCCTCTCCCTCTCCCTCCCTCCCTCTCTCTCTCTCTCTCTCTCTCTCTCTCTCTCTCTCTCTCTCTCTCTCTCTCTCTCTCTCTCTCTCTCTCTCTCTCTCTCCACTTCCACCCCTCCTAGATGGTGTACTCCAGGATGACTGTGTGCATAGGTTGAACAATCATGTCTATGCATAGCCTTGGTTGGCTCTACCATGATTTCAAGATCAATGCTGTTCAAACCATTATGTTGTGCAAGAGTTGGGTCTTGAGTAATTAACTCAAGGTTTTCTGATGTCGAGGCTTTTTGATGTTGTCTTCCAAAGAGAAAATCTTGTAGCTTGTGTGCTCTCTACTTGATTCTACCATCAGGATGCTTTAGCATGCTGATTGCCTGAGTTGTTGGTAACACTTTTGACTGTTGTTGAGCTTTTATGCCATTGATACCTTAGTTTGTTTGGTGTAGAATGGTGTGGTTGAGTTTTACGGGACTTAACTCTCCATTCCTTGATTGGTTTTACGATTTGCGAGAAGACAAGTGCTCTTTTTTTTCCAAATCCATTTCATGTTAGGTTCCTTGCTCAGAGATGCTCGTCTCTATGTTTAGATCTTTGGAACCATCTTTGGTTTTGTCGATGATGTTTTGCGTACCCAAATCTGAATCGGCTTGTTGTTAATTTGTGCTTTTCGTACCCAAATTTTCTTGACTCCTTGCATGCTACTTGTAGCATTTTCTTGTCGATAAGATAGAGAGGATTGATTGCTTTGTGGTTTGCTGGTAATTTCCTTTCCATTCCTCCTTGCTTGGTGCAATTGGAACAATGAGTTGTCCGCCTTTAGGTGATAGCTTGAGCTTATTTGTATCCCTATCTCGTACTGCCTTGAATGTCCGCATCATGAGATTCCAAGAATCATTGTCTCATTCATGTGTTGATCTGGTAAGCATACAAATTGATGAGGACATGAACATCCATGTACTATCACATTTAAGTTGACTACTCCCAATGTTGGTGTTGGGTTCTTGTTGCATCCTTTGATAGTCTCTATTCATGTTGTAAAAGACTGACTTGTTGCTTTCTTGTACGTGGAATAACTGACTGCATTTACTCGAGCTTCTGTGTCGATCCACTTGGAGATACATCTTCAATGATAAATGGTCCATTTCCCTTTTTCTTAAACTTGGGAATGTTGCTTAAGTGAATAGACTAGAACTAAGTCCCCTTTTTTGAATATTTTTGTAATTAGATGGGAATAAAAAAACTATTTTTTTTCTCTTTTGTGCATAGATGTGAGCTACAGTAGTTAGCCTTTGCTCATCTAGCTTTTCTAAATCTTCAAGTCTCTCTAACAATTCATGTCCAGTCCACTCAAGATCTTTAGCTACCCTTCATGTTGGAAATAGAAATTATATTGGCAGTATGGCATCAAGACCAAAGGGTGTAGCATTTAAAGCTGTTTTGAATGAGACTCGATAAGTCCATAGAGCAGTATGGAGATTCATTTCCCACAATGTCCTTCTTCCTGAACTAACCACTTTAGTCAATACCGAGCTAATAATTTTATTCGTATGCTCGGCTTGTCCGTTTTCTTGTTGGTGATAGGGAGCTGATTTGTTATGGATGACCATAAATTCATTAAGCAGATACTCGATTACCTCATTGAGGAAATGAGTTCCCCTATCTCTGACAATATCTATTGGCAGGCCATATCTTGTGAACACATACTCATATAAGAATGCGGTAGGGGTTTTGGCATCATTCTTTTGAGTTGCTTTAGCCTCGGTCCAGTTGGTCAAATAGTCTGTAGCTACAATGATATATTGAGCTTGGGTTCTATAATCAGGTGGTTGTATTGGCCCAACAAAATCTATACCCCATTTTGCAAAAGCTCTAGCCCCCATCATTGGTCTTAAGGGCATGCTATCTATACGTATTGGCATTTTTTCTCGTTGACAAGCATCACACCTTTGAACATATTATTTGGCATCTGCAAAAAGTGTTGGCCACCATATGCTCGCCATTAAGATTGCTCTTGTGGTGGTCTCACTAGAAAAGTGACCTCCAGCTAATCTAGCATGTGCTTGTTCTTAAATTGGAACATATTCGTCTTCATTTTCACAAAGACGCAAATGTTGATCCTTACCTCTATACAATTGGTTTCAAATAAGAGCATAGTCTCTTGCTTGAGTTTCAATTGCTCTTTGACGGCGTTTACTCATATCCTCAGAAAATGTTCGGCTTGATAAGTAAGTAACTAGATCGTTACTCCACTAGGAACAAGCAACATTTGGAACAATGTTACATGAGGTATGGTTGTTTGTTTTTGACATTTACAAAAGAGCAAACATCACTCCTCATAGTTAGCCAAAATACTCCAAGTCTCAAGATTTGTCGCATAGTTTGGTCTTTCGCAAAGTGAAGTCCTACTGTGGTAATATGTGCTTGACTTAGATATTGGGTTTTCTCTTCATGATTAATGCATAAGAGCAATATTCCATCTCAATTTCTTTTGTATAGCCTACTAGCTAGTAATTGATATATAGCCGATTGCTCGATTAATCCGGTTGTAATAGGAAGTGGTAATTGTGAATCCACTTGAGCTATAGTCATCAATGATACCATATTTTTCGACCATCGAGGTATCATTTCCACAAAGAACAAATAGGCATCTGGTAGATCATCGTCTACTCCTTTAGGTGATTCCTCTGAAAGAATCCTTGACAATTGATCTGCTCTTTGATGAGTAGTACCCTTTTTTACAACCACGGTGAAATCAAATTCTAGAAGAATGATGAACCATCTTACTATTCTTCCTGCTGCAAGGCTTGTTGACCAAGTACAATAAGGCTTGGTGGTCCACAAAGAACACAAATTTTCTTGCTAATAGGTAGTGTCTATACTTTTTTATGGCATAGATCATTTGTAATCCTTCTCTTTTGGTAGTGGTGTAATTCTTTTTTGCCATGTTCAACTACCGGCTAGCATAAGAAATAGGAAAATCAATTTTCCTATCTCCTGGTTGAGCTAGTATACACCCGATGGCAAAATTGGAAGCATCTACATGTATATGGAATATCTTATTCCAATCTGGTGCTTTCAATATTAGAGCTGAAGTGAGAGCTTGCTTAAGCTTCATGAAGGATTCTTCACATGCCTCAGTCCACTCAAAGTGTGTAATCAAGCTATACATGGGTTTTGCAATTATAGCATATATGTAAATGAACCGTCTGTAATATCCACAATGTCCCATGAAGGCTTGAACCCCCTTGACTATTGTTGGTCTAGGCAAATTAGAAATAACATGAATTTTATCCATATCAGTAGCTATGCCATTTTTAGACACTATATGTCCAAGAATTTTTCCTTGTCTACCCATGAATGTGCACTTTTCAAGATTTAAGCAAATACTATAAAGTCTACATTTTTTGTATACCTTTTTGAGGTGTTCAAAATGATCAGCCCGGATTGATGAATGTACGGATAGATCATCCATATATACTTCCAAGAATTTCCTAAGATATTCTTTAAAAGCAGAGCTCATCAATCTTTGAAAGGTGGTAGGAGCATTAGTTAACCCAAAAGGCATAACCCGATAAGCAAAAATAACCCATTCCGTTGCAAAAACAGTTTTATGTTGATCTTTTGGGTCAACCAAAAGTTGATTGTATCCCGAAAAGCCATCTAAGAAGCTGTAAGCTTCTTTTCCTGTAACTCGTTCTAAAACATGCTCAATGATTGGAAGAGGAGAGTTGTCTCTAATGGTAGCTACATTCACTTTCTTGAGATTGACACACACTCGTACTTTTCCATTTTTCTTGGGTACTACCACTATTGGAGACACCCAATCTGTGTGTTCAAATTCATAAATGAATTCAACTTTCTTTATTTTTTCAATCTCTTCTTTGATCTTTCTGGCAAATGTTTCATTGTATGTGTATAGCCTTTGTCTACATGGTTTTACATCATCTCTCATGGGTATAGTATGTTGACAGATTTTTGGATCAACACCCTTGAGATCCTTGTGTAAAGTGTAAGCTTTATCCTAAGGTGTGAGTCACGGAGAGGAGAGTGGATTTATCCCACATACTGTGGAGCAAGGCTGTAGAGCTACTTAAAGCTCATCTCTTGAATCAATAAACAACAACTTCATTTGCACTACATGCTTGTCTATGATGAGCTTGTGCTAAGCTAAGTCAATACTCAAGATTGTGTTTACGAGTCCAAGCTAATTCTATCTTGGAACCTAATTCACTTGAGTGATAACCTTACTTACACACACTCACACACTTGAGTGATAACCTTGCTTACACACACTCACACACTTGCATCATGTTTCTCTTTCATCCACCCTAGCTAGCTCGATCCAATTCCTAACATTTGGTATCAGAGCTATGGTGTGCTAGCTAGGATTCTCATTATGCATTAGTGTGTGTGTATCATTAGCATCTCTACTAGACCGATTAGCATTTCATTATCACGGCCAATTAACATTTTTCATAACTAGTTGCATCTCACTAATTAGGCCCTAATCTAGTTATGTGTGGGCATGTCCTTGGCACACCCAAGAGGCCACTACCCTCCATGGCTAGATAGGATTGATTAGGGAGAAGATTAGCATTCAATTTTTGCATTTCTAAGCCATTCTTGTGTCAATTCAAAAAAGTGCAATTCAAATTTGGCTTTTACAGCCTTGGCGGGTCCGAAAGGGGGATTTTCCACGCGCGCGCGTCTTTTTTTTCTGCCGACTGCCCCTTCCCACGGTGCTGGCTTCAAGAGCCTCAAAGCCTTCAATTTTATAAGCTCACCCCCTCACAGGGGAGCATTCCCACAGGTCAGAGAGTACCTTGGTGGCCAGTCACATCAAAACCTCAACCCAAAGCAAACGGGGACTCCAAGGCAAACCTCCAAGAGGCCCAAAGCTCCCAATTCAAGGTATTCCCACGTCTTGGCTCCAGCATCTTACAAAAACGGTGCTTATAATTAAGCAATCATTTCTATTGTCGAATCTGAGGTGGAGACAACAAAAAGTTTTGCAAAGCTTCGCACTCCAAGCCAACTATCGAATCTTCAAAGGCTCATCCCAGGCATCAAAGAAGAACTCAAAGGTTTATGTGAAGGGTGAATTCACCTCGAGTGAAGAGGTACTTCACATCTCATTAAGAAGATATTAAAATTTCAAATCTTACAAACAAGCACAAAAATTTTGCAAATAAATTTTCTATCATCAATTGTGCTCGTGTAAAGAGGCAGACACTGGCTAGGAGAGTCTCCTAAGCTAAGACCCCTCTATTGGCACAAATGGGGGACAAGTGAATAGAGAAATTCAATGGGGAGGGATTTCACACTTGGCAAACAAAATTAAGAGGCTACCTTATGAAAAAATGTTTGTGGTCTGTCATTAGCACTGCCTTAGAGCAACAAGCCGAACCCGATGGAGTGCACACTAGGGCATCTACTCTCATAGCAAGTGCAAAAAATTTGGCCAAAGATGAACAAGCATTGGGAATTATCATCACTTCCTTGCATGATAATTATGTGCATTTCATAGATGAATGTAAGCATGCACATGAGGCCTGGCATGTCCTAGAAAGTAATTTTGGAGCTAGAGCCAAAAGAAGCAAAGTTAGTCTTAAAAGACAGCTTTACAAAGTGACCATGATTGAAGGGGAGGATATTGCTAGCCTAGTGAACAGGCTTAAGAGCATTGTCACACAGCTCACTTACATCCAAGTTGAAGCACCAGAAGATGACAAAGTGGCCATACTATTAAGTGCACTTCCACCTTCTTATGACCACTTAGTCACAATTCTTGAAGAAAAAGAACCACCATTCCAAGATGTCATCAACTCAGTCCAAGCAGAAGAAAGAAAGCAAAGAGGTTCACTTACCCCATCAGGAGGAGTTTTCATCACAACATCTTCAAGGGGAAGATATTCACCATCAACATCAACAAACGGAAGAAAGTGTTATGAATGCGGAAGAATGGGACACGTAGCGAAAGATTGCTACACAAACAAACCTTGCAACAAATGTGGTAGGAAGGGACACCCTCCTTCTCGGTGCTACTCAAGTGGAGGCAGTAGCAGTGGAGAAAGTAGCAGTAGTAGAAGAAATAGTAGACGCAACAAAGGCAAGAGACCTAACAGAGGATCAGCTCACATAGTAGAAGACAAAAAGGACGAAGACGAAGGCAGCATTTGGGAAGACCCATTTTGAAGATGCAGACTCTCTACTTGTAGGGGAGGACTTTTTCCTGTGTGGATACCAACTTATCATCCTGTGTGGACATCACCATCCTTTGTGGATCTTTCTTGTGTGGATTTTACCATCCTGTGTGGATATCACCATCCTTTGTGGACTTTATTTTTCGTGTGTGGATATCACCATCCTATGTGAATTTTGTTAGCCTGTGTGGATCATGCATCTTCAGTATCTTGTCTTAGTCCAAACCTCAACGGGAGGATTGTAAAGTGTGAGCTTTGTCCTAAGGTGTGAGTCAAGGAGAGGAGAGTGGATTTATCCCACATACTATGGAGCAAGGTTGTAGAGCTACTTAAAGCTCATCTCTTGAATCAATAAACAACAACCTCATTTGCACTACATGCTTTTCTATGGTGAGCTTGTGCTAAGCTAAGTCGATACTCAAGATTGTGTTTATGAGTCCAAGCTAATTATATCTTGGAACCTAATTCACTTGAGTGATAACCTTGCTTACACACACTCACACACTTGCACCATGTTTCTCTTTCATCCACCCTAGCTAGCTCGATCCAATTCCTAACACCTTGTAAGACCAAGCAAAGATATCTCGATATTCTTTTAGTAAACTTAAAAGAAGCTCTTCTTCTTCTTCTGTTAGGTCATTTGCAATGTAGGCAGGCTTAGGCTTTTCTCTTGGTTCAGCCAGATCTATCTTTTTTGCGTTTTTAGGCCCTTCGTAGGACTCGTCCTATTTTCGTAGTTCTCTAACAGGTTGTTCGACTATGATTTTCCGATCTTGGAGAGTATATTTCTTGTAATGGGATGGAACACCCGTTACATCTTTACCATCCTCTTCTGTGGTTTCTATTTCAATTGTATGTATCTCCTTTAGATCTTTTTTCAACTCTTGATACTTCTTTTTCCGCTCGACTCGTGTCATGGTTTACTCCTTTTCCTGTTTCTTTGGCTTTTCTTGAGTATCCTTCCTTGTTTTTGACATTTCTAGATTTTTGTTTGAAGGATATCTGCCATTGATTTTTTTCTTGACACAATCATGTGCATCTATCTGCATCAGGAATTGTGATCTAATGGAGACTGATGGCATAGGTCTAGCTTTCACATTTTTGGTGTCTCTTTTTCGTCTATACCATTTTTGTCTTCTCAGTTTCTGGTTAGGAAAGTCAAAAAACTTTTCCTCCCCTGCTTCCATGAGTAGTTGAGCTCTCACATGTTCTTTTTTCGACCCCGAATTATCTGAGATAGCTGAATGTTCTTCTAACTCATCTGTCGCATCGTAGTAGAGGTCTAAAAAGACTTGTTGAGCTTTCATCAAGTCCTTGGTTTTGTGAACTTTATCTTCAATGTGGAGGCTTGAGATCATTTGTATGGGAATTATGTCATAGCCATCCTCATTGCAAAATTGAGTAGGCATAGACGTATTCACACATACATCCATTGTCGCTAAAATTTGAGTTAACTCAAATGGCTCAAGCAAATGCTTGGGAAAGGGTTCAGGTACATAGGCTTCATCTGTGCAATCCCTCTTTAAGATACATTCTTCTCGTTTTAAGCTCCCATTTTCTAAAGCTCCACACATCCAAATAGGAGTGTCTTTGTTCAACCAAAATGGAATCTTAGTTTCAACCGAAGAGACTGAATCTAACTCTTGTATGGGCGTTTTCATGACATCTCTATAAGTGTAATCTTTCAAATTAACCCTTGTTATTGATCCCACTTGCTTCAAGTACAGATAATTGTTTCCCCAATCTTGGATGAGCTGTACCTGTCGCATGAAAGGTCTTCCCAATATGATTTCGTAATTGAGTTTCTTCCCAGAATCTACTATGGCAAAAGTGTGTTGATATTCAATCCCAGAGGAATTAACTATCACTTTTTCAAGTAGTTATAAGGTCTTTCAATGTGTCCATCACCCAATTGCAATTTCATTCGGGTTTTTCTAATGGCTGGTTGTCCCCAGGATTCCCATACTGCTTTTGTGGCTATGGCTATGCCTATCCGCATATCCAGTATTGCCATGGTTTCTACGTCATTATATTTCACTAGAAGGGTTGTGTTTCCTTCTTCTCCTTTGTAGTATTCTCCGACTTTGTTCATTGGGACAAATAGAATCTCTTTGTTGTCCATTTTGTGTTTTAATTTTTCCAATTTTTTTGCAATTAGCCCCGTTATTCCCACCTTCTCGCGAGTTCATTCCATAAATCATTCCATAAATATGATCTGAGTTTTAACGATTGTCCCAAAGTAAGAGTGCATTGGATGGGTGTAGACATGATTGAATGAATGTTGTCTACTTCTAGGGTCTGTTTCACTCTTTTTACCTGAGTGGTCTTACACACTATGGATTCATCTTTGTTATCTCCCAAGTACGAGGGTAATGTTTTCAAGGTCAATGGTTTAGACATCCCTAAAGCTTCAGATCCGCAATCCCCATACAAGGATTGTACATCCATGTCCATTTTAGGAGGTAGATTGTCTAACCATACTTTCTCTATTGGAGCTGACTTCAGAGTTAGGCTCCCATCATTGATCTCTCTACCTTTTTCCCATAAGTGTCCTGGCCAGTCTTCTTCTACGAATGGAATTCTATCTAAGGCATCTTCGATGTCCGGCACTATAAGTTTTGGCTCTTTTGTTTCAAGGTGGGGTTCTACCACCACTTCAGATTTTTCTTTAGTGTCCGTTACCACAACTTCCTCGGGTTTTGTCATACTTTCGAGCTTGGGTTTTTGTTTTTCCAGTATCTCTTGCGTGATTCTTACCAAATTTTGACAAGCTTCAAGCTTAGCTGCTTCCATGTCTGGAGAAGGATGGTTTTTCCTCTTTTTTTTTCATGTTTTGGCATGCTTTAAGTCCTGCTTGGTAGGCTTCCAAGGCAGCATTAATAGGCTCAAAAAAATTTCAACCAAAATTGATCCTCCAGGTTTCATAGTTGTTTCTTTGACTTCGATTCCAGTTTCTTTCACCTTTTCCCGGAATAGCTTCTTTGCTTTCTCCTTGATTTCAGCCTTTTGTTTCTGCCTTCTCATCTTATACCTTTTGCTTCTACTTCTTTTGGCATGTTGAGAGGCAATTTTTGTATTTTTTGAATCATCAGAGGAGTTATGTTTCTTTTTCTTAGGCTGGGCTCTAGTGATTACCTTGATTGGAACAATCGGTTCACTCTCAGATGAGCTACTAGGTATCACTTGGACTACGTTCACTACTGTTTTACCCTTGTTTAAAGGATTTTTTGGACAATCTTTCGAGAAATGTCCTCCCTTTTTGCAACATTGTATGCAATAAGCTTCAATTGGCTTGAGGTTCTTGTCAGGCTCTGGGCATTCATTTTTCCAATGATCATTTGCACCACAGTTATGCCAATTTTCCGTTCTTGGCTTAATCATGGGTCTTACCATAGGAGGTCTAACACCTTGATTAGCCACATAGTACATTGGTGCAAGCTCTGGTGGAGCATAAGTCACAGGTTCTTCCATTGGTGGTGGATGTGAAATATACCAGTCTCCTTCTACCATGACTGTAGATGAACTAGGCTCATCATAGGGTGTAACAGGCACTAGTGCTAATTCATCTATGAATCACTCTAGATGCATGTACTTTACAGGCACTGCATTATGTCCTGGATATGGAGGTTGCTGACCCAACATGTTTTGAGGTCTTTCCATACCCATCGGTGGTCTTTGAGCTGGGTCCATAATAGGCTAATATATGTACATGGGTTGTCCTTGTGGCCTCATGGACACGTACTAAACATTCCCATCATAGTTTGGTCGGTAATAGCACTCATTGGTCTCATGGTTGGTCCATTTACCCTCGATTGCAAACCATTTTTGTGGCCTAAGTGGTTGTCCCTGTTGAGGTATCCCTTGTCCTGGTCCTCTCATAGGTGCTTTTTGCATGTTATTCATCATGTCATTCATTCTTTTGAGCATGTCTTCTATGCTGAAAGTGGTGCTGTAGCAGCAGCCGTTCCCACTTGTGCTGGTTTAGTGGATGCTGTTTTCTCATTTTGGTTATCCTTAGGGACATATTCTTCGTTGAAAATATCACAATTGTCTCCTAAGTCAATAGCATCTGACATGCACTCTTCTAGTGTTTTATGCTTCTTGCTATACAATATAGCATGAAGTTCTTTGTTTAGCAGTCCCTCCAGAAACAATGATACTAACCGTTCTTCTGCAGGTATCTCTAGCTCTGGGAATCTGGCAATGTATTATTTCATTCGAGCTGCACTATCCCGAACAGACTCACCTTGTTTCTATTTGAAGTTGTAGATTTGAGCTATAGTATTGTGTTTGATCCCCGTTTTGGAACAAGCAACTACAAATCCTTGAGCTAATGTGTTCAAGTCCATGATTGACCTTGGTGGAATGCTTTGGAACCATGTTAATGCTTTTCCTTCTAATGTCATTCCAAACCCCTCGAATTGAGTATGGAAATCTAATATACGATCTGCTCTTAGCATTTGCTTAAAGCTTGCTAAGTGGTCGCATGGATCCCTTGATCCACTGTATTTTTTGACCCATTTTTAAAAATCAACTGGTCTGACACGTCTATTTGGTTCAACTCCCGGTCTCCTAGCAGTTGGTCCTGTTCCGAGTCCTTCAAACTAGTCTGATGGAAATAGTGACTCATGTAGCCCTAGACTGGCTTTAGTGTCACCCGGTTTTCTTCGTGATGAGGTGGTTTCTGGTTTCTTAACATTACTGTCAAATGATCTCTCACGGTATTCATCTCTTGGAATAGTTTTTGGTCCTTGGCCCAATATCCAATCCCTTATGGAGTACCCTTGGTATTTGGTCTGTTCCACCTCCTCAGGAGTCATCATAACAAAGTTGTTTTTATAACAATCCCTAAGCAGGTAGGTTGGTAGATTTGCTAATCCTTTATCCTTAATCTTGAAGATATAGATAATCTTCATGGGTGTTAGTTGTCCTGATTTGGCATGCAAAGTCCATAGAAGATCTTTGACATTTCTATCCTCCCAATAATAGACTCTGATCCTAAGATTATCCCTACTAAGCCGTTTCAAAGGCTTCAAATCAACTTGATCGTATCCCTTGAACTCTAAAGCTAGTGGTCTATCATATCAGGGTTTTTGACTTGTAAATATTGAGTTCCATTTCTATCTATGTACGTTTTTCCTCGTTTGTTTGCCCTGATTTCCTCTTTGAACTCAATACCAAGGTCATCAATGCGAATAGCATACTCTTTGTTAGGATCTAGGTAAACCTAAGCTCCATGGTGATTGGTTTTATAAAATGAGAGTATATGCTTGTAGCGCATTGTCGTTCCGGTTTTTGAGTGAGTCGAGTAGGACGACATTTCAGGTGTTGAATCTGAAAAAGTATATGAGACTTCTTCAAGAATAGTGTACAAGAAATTGCCTTGATTCACTCTCTCTTCAGGATACTCTATTGGAGGTTTCTCCAAGTATGCCTTGATTGCCTAGTACACGACCAGATCTAAGGTTCATAAAAACTTGTGAAGCCCTAGATAGAGTACTTACCTTTGGATTGACTTGTTGTCACTTTCTTCCACTTGACTGGATTGCAACTTCTGTCAAGCTATCCATTCCTTGTCTACAACCTGATTCCTGTATCAATTTTGATCAAGTTAGCTATTCTTTCACAAAGACCGTATAGTTTTCTCTAGCTATTGTGATTGGTCTGTGTATCACTTCAATTTGAGCTATGGGAGTTAGCAATTGAAATTTTCAGACTCGATTTTGGCAAAAAATCAAAGGATTAATGTGTAACCTGAAAATCGAGTGAACATGTACCAATTTGGATCCGATTGAAACCAAAATTCCTGGTGGCCTTGTATTATGTTGGTCTAACTTTTTTGCACTTTTTGGCTTGATTTGCCAAGTATACAACCTGTTAAGGTCCTTGGACAAATTTCACTAATTTTGGACAAAATCTGTTCAAGTTTATCAACTGTTTCGTATCGCAGAGTCGATTATCAAGAATCTGGCTTAAGTCTCACTTTTGTGATCCAAATTTCACCAAAATTGATTTGTGTGGTCTACTTGATATGCTTGACCTTGTGGTATACTCAAATATGCAAGATTGTCAATCTTTGAAGCAGATGTAAATACTCGTGATTATTTACTCTAGCTAATTTTTTGCAAGCTTTTGTTCCAACCTTGACACAGATCTATTAAGTACTTCTAACTTAAGGTCTCTAGCCAAGTTTCATCAAGTTTGGACTATTTTTGGTCAAATGGTCATCAGTTTTCTGTCCGCAGACTACTGTCCGTAGACTAACTTTGCAAATTTGGTCACAATTTTCAATCCAATGATCCAAATCTTACCAAATTTGGTTTGTGGGCTTATTACAACATTGTAAAACTAGTGGTATGCTAACTTAGTCAAAAAAGTTAAAAAGTCAGACAGATGTAAATAATCAGGATTATTTATAACTGGCAACTTTTTGCATCTTTTTGGTCAAGTGAGCATGTACACATGTCTATCACATCAATATAAGCCTATGGATCAAATTTCATTGAGTTTGGACAATTGTTTTCCCAATTTACACTCAAGTTCTCAAAAGTCAGTACAAACTTTAGTTTTTACCCAGTGTTTTGCCAATTTGGTGATCCAAATCCTATGTGCCTTTACAAAAGTTGTTTGTAGACATGCGACGAGTCACTGGTATCAACTTTGGTCAAATTTGAGTTGAAAGTAAATAATCACGATAATTTACTTTATGTCCAAAATGAACAATTTTTTGCACTTTTTGTGGACAGTCTTTTCAGGAGCTATTTTAAGCCTATGAATCAAGTCAAAACTTAATTTGGCCTAAAACGTCAAGAAAAAGTAAATAATCTGAGTTTTTACAAACTCTTGAAATTTTTACCTCAATCTGTCCTTGAGCTTACCGACTGGTTCATACAACTTTTAAGCATACTCTCCAGTCGGATTGAGTGGTTTGGAGTCTTTTCATGCTATTTCTAGCTGTAGACCTGAAATTTTGCAACTTCAAATAACAATTCACAATGATTTTTTTGGAGAGAGCAATGTTCTGAAATCCACCTCGGATCCTACTAACCCTACTCCTAGGTTCTCATGCAATGGGGTTGTGGAAAGTGTCCAAAGACACTCGTTTTCTTGTTTTTTATGGTTTCCTGAGCATTGATCTTAAGACTTGTCTCGTCTATCAATCATTTTCACAATCTTAATCTAGTTCTACAATCCTACAATCCTAAAGGCACTCTGCTAGTACAACTTACCTCCAAGCTACCTCTACATAGCAAAAGACGACAATCTTAAGCTATGTGGTTCTAAAAAGAAAGTTTTGACTCTAGGAGATCCTAGAGGAAGTTAAAGGATAACTTCACAAGATGCTCGTGTTTTTCCCTAGTTTAGGTCTCTTCGATCCCCGGCAGCGGTGCCAAATGTGGGACGGGTGTCTAGACTCACTCCTATCTTATTGCAGATTTAGCGAGAACCACGATTAAATTGTCAATCCATGGGATGAAGCTGACTCGACTAGTGCATAGAGGCTACAAGAGGTTGTCAATCTCTTAAAAAACAACAAGCAACTCGCATCTAACTCAGACTACACTCAAGTGACTGAAATCACCAAAAGCCAATCGCTCATCGGCAAACAAATCACATTCGTTACAGCATCAAACGACATCCATATGTAACAAAACTTCTAGAAAATGTTTATAAGACCTAAGCACACATGCTTATGGTCTCAAACTCCACTTTAGGTCAAGTGAAAATCACGATTATTAACAACAGTGAATTTTTGACCTAGTCGTTTTCGACTTGGAATGCACCTAAATGCTTAGCAATGATGCCCCAATACCCTGCCTATGCTTAGTTTTTTATTTTGAAGTGTAAATTCCTACTTATGATGAAATTAGGCCACGGGTCGACGACGCCAAAAGCTACAAAATACTGTGAAATGCTTACGTCAATGTGTAGAGCTCACCTGCGGTTGCAATGCAACAAACACGACTGCAATGTGACAACCGGGGATGGAGTAGGAAGCGTGAGAAGGAGAGAAGTGAGCGCCGTTAGCTCATGCTGTGTATTTCATTATCCAAAACTTAAAAATAACTTACAAAAATTGGCTTTTATACCTTAGCGAAGGTTTTTGGTGGTCAAAACTAATAATCTGGGAGCTTTAACTAAAGATGCGTAATGACAGGTTGATACAATCTAGAAGCTTGTAGCCCCGGCTCATCAATTACAAAGATTTATCCGTAAAATAGGAGTTATAGTATTCCCAATTTATCAAAATAATAAGTGTTTTTACAATGAGAGCTCCAACAAACGGTATCCAAGTTAGCTTGCTGCTAACACTCTACATATGGCCCCATATGAGCATCGGCCTGGACTCCCATGACTATAGGTGAGTAGTTGGGCCGAAAGTCTACTTTCAAGGTGGCAAGCAAATCCAAGAAGCGTATTATTTTGTAGGATGACTATGCTCATTCATGCCACGAGGGTTCTCCTACTACAAGGAAGAGGAGAGCCTACCAAAGTGGTTTTCAATGCATCTAGGGGTGTGAAAAGATCTAAAACATCGTGAAAACATCAGCTTGGACTTTTTCTAAGGTGGTCAATTTTGCATTAAAATATTTGAATCAGGATAGTGGCAGGGTCAGCTAGGTCATAGTCCTTGTCATTGCCATCCAAGGTTTCCTCATCATCCCCTGATGACATTGGTCTCCATACATTCTCGTCGTTAAAACGTGGGTCATTAGGGTTGGTAGCCTCTATGGACACGTTGGGTCCAAAGGCCCCTAGGGTCTATGGATGTAGAGGGTGTTGGCGGGTCATGTGAGGCTAACCGACAAACATGCTCGAGAACAGCAGAGAACTTGATGTCTACGGCCAAATAGTTTGATCAAGATTAAGCCTATAATCAATGAGAGAAAACCCAAAAAACCTAGAGAACTAGAGGGTGGTAGAGACACACTACGATGGGGAGATTTCTTTATATTTTTCTAGCAAATAAATGCAAGAAAAAACAAAATAATAGAGATGCAAGAAAAAACAAAATAATAGAGTTTTTAAAAAACAAGTGCTAATGAAGGAGAAATAAAGCAAAATAATCCCCCCCCTCCTCTCTTATGAGAAATACAAATTGATGTCAAAGTCAACCATGTGTCATAAATTTCATTGTGGGAGGTGGCCATTGTAGACTTTGTAGACAAACTTTGTTTGTTAAAATCTCCTTGGAAACATGTCCTGCATGCACGCATGAAGAGCCACTTAGTGAGCTTAGTACTTTGAAGTTCTAACTTACTCAAAGCTCTTTGTCAATACCTTGAGCCTTTGCCTTAACCCATGCTCTCTGTAAATACAAAGTACAAAGAGAGGGTCAACGTGGAACATTCAGGCTTGGAAGTATTGGTGGTACAACAATGGTCTGAGAAAGATGTCTGGACGTGACACAATGGCACAAGTGAGCCGTGTTCTCCAGCGACAGATGGGACAGCGTGGGGGAGAAGGAAGTGGTGGTTGCTTCGAGGCATTGGTTGTGGCTAAGTGGAACTGGTTATTGGTTATTTCTTCGAGGCATTGGTTGTGGCTAAGTGGAACTGGTTATTGCTCATGGTACTCGTCTGAAGGATGATAGGCTATGGCTGGAGACAATGGCAATGCTCAATGCTTGGGTGGTGGGTAGTGGACGAAGTCAATGTGGGGTGCCTACGAGGATAGTAGTAGGCTAGCAAAGGTGTTGTAGTAGCAACTATCAATGATAGTGCATTGGCAGACAACAACGATGGCACCGAGCAGTAGAAAGGCAGCTGACGACGGGCGTAGGGCACCAAGGAGATGCAGTGTTGTACAGAAGCATGCCAAAATTGACAAAAATGGTGTAAGGGCGAGTGAGAGGAGAGGGTGTTGACCGCTGGGTCAACAACACAACATAACTCAAGGTTCGTACCAAACTCTTATCTTTCGCGAGTTATGAAATGCTGCGGATTATGGCTATAAATGTCGTTTGTAATGAGTAGTTATTCTAGTTTCAGAAGCCGGGGTGCAATGGCACTTCCAGATTGTAAATACAAATCCATTTGACCCTTTCAACCCCATTTTTGGTTAAACCTAAGGTAGCCTTAGTATATAAGGTACCTATGTCATTTTGTAAAAAAGACTTTTATCATAATCAAAGTTTAGCGCTGCCGTCTACTGTGTGAGAGAGAGAAAGAGAGTGAGCGTGAGCTTCATCCTCTCGCTACGTCTGCCTCGCTCAACACATTGGAGATCCGACTGCACCATTGTTGTAGTCTCGAGGAGAGCTACGCGACAACGCCAAGCATTCCACACGAGACGAAGCGCACACGCCGACGCATCCACGAGCTATTTGTGGACGTAAGTGTATCAAACGATGTCTGTTTTCTGCGTGCTAGTAGTCTATAGAATCGTGGCGACATAAGCTACACATAGGTACTCATAAATTTCAGTTTCGGGCACTTTCAAAATTCGGCTCTGTCATCCTATGCGTTTTCTGCAGACGGGTTTAGAGTGAGGGTTTTGAGTGTAGAAGCTTAGGGATAGGTGTATCCTAGTGAGGGGATGGTGTTCCTTAAGTTTCGTACAAATCTGGCATGATTAGGCGAGTTACCTTTAGTATGTGTGTATGTGGCTAGGTGGTGTAGTTGAGAGCAGTGAGGTTCTTAATTGTGGTTTAGTTGGCCTTCCAGAGTGTTGTATGTGTAGGATGATCTCAGCCTGACAAGCTTAAGAGATTTCCTCCGTGTGCCTATCGTGTCATCTATGTCCTCGATTGAAATTATGTTGATCTAGGTAGTGTTTACATGCACTTCATGGGTGTGTGAGTAGCTCCCCGTCCAACATTGGCGCCGCTGCCGGGGACACAAGGACCTAAGTAGGTTTCCTACTAACACTCGTGTGATGGTTGCTTAATTTAGTTTCGGCTAAAGAAAGTGTTTTTCTTAAGTGGATCCAGAAGAGGATATTCCGCGATCAAGTGGATAGCCAGGAAGCGTGTGTCTTGCCGAGGGTGTGCGACTAGATAGGTTTAGTTAGGATCTGTGGATTAGAGTAGTTGTTGGTGGTCGAGTGATTTGTGAGGTGATAAAAGCATTTACTAGTCCGTGTGTGGCAGTGAAGCGTTTTTCTACTCATAGATGCAAAACCCCATATGATTTGTAGGAGTAGCTTTAGGTAAGTGATCCGATTCTGATCTAGAGCTATTCATCACTGAATTATTTGCTAAAGTGCTTGATTGCATTTGAAATCACGGAAAAGTGTGCTTTTGAGGGTAAAAATGCATTAAACAAGCTTTTGTGGATATTTTTGTATGATTGATTGATGATGTGCATATAAAAGAGCATTTGCTAGGGTTCTGTGAAGAAAACCTGCAATTCTGTAAACATAGACATCCTACGCGTAGGATGTCTCAAGAGGGTTCTGGAGACCAAATTTGAAAATTTTGACTACAGCAATGGGTTCAGAGGGTAGGTTTTACCCTAGTAACATATTGACTTGGGTGTTTTTCCCTATTTTTGTTGACCAAAAGCCAAAAGGCGGAGTCAGAGAACGCAAAATTTCAAAAAAGGCTTAAATTGAGTGATTTTTGCATGTTTTTGCAATTGTGAAAAATACTTGCCTGTAAGGTCTCTGACCCGATCACAAGAGCACCCTTGTACCACGAGATGAATACAATGGAATAAGTTACTATTTTTAGCAGTTTTCTAGATTCTGTCAGTGTCATGATGTTTAGAATGTTATAAAGCTTCAAAATGTGAATTAAAATAATTTTTGTGAAAATTTTCTAAAAATGGTAAGTTTTTGGTCACCCGACCCGTCCAGTCTCGACCGTCTCGAAAATCTGCACCCGTATCCCGAATTTGAAAAAAATGCATTTTCGGACCCCGGAGGGCTGCTAAATATGGCAGGTACTCGGGCCAGTACGTCTTAGTTAGAGCTTAGTATAGCAATTTACGGGATCAAAATCCGATTCGTATGACCCGTTTTAGCCTAGAACCAAATTTCCTAAAAATTGTCCGGGGAGGCACCAGGGGCCCGGGACTGTGTGGGAACAGGTCCCAGGCCACTCCAAATCAGCTGTAGCAGCTAGGGGGCGCCCTCTTGCTTTGTGGGAGTCTTGGGAAATCTGCCAAGCCTGCAACTCAGTCTCAGAACCAGTTAACCAAGCCAACCTGACACTTGGTGGGCAGAGAACTGGACTTGCCATGCTTAACTGGAGAAGCTCCCAGATGCATTTAGCAACCCAGATCGATTTTCAGCCTGTAGGAGCCTATTTAAAGACCTGCATACACACACACACACACTTATGATCACACACACACACAGTGCATACACACACACACCCACATACATTGGGGAGGTGCTGCCGAATCACACACCTATTGAAGAAGAAGCTAGGAGGGAGGTGCTGCCGAATTTTCATCTCAAGAAGCTCGATTAGATCAGAAAATCGAGAAGATTACCAGCTCTTAATCACGATAACGACAGTTTAATTAATGCCATCTGTAAATCTTTTTCTCTACCATCTAAATTCCTTGTCTATTATGCTTATTCCTAGTCGAAAATCTCTATGACTACTCTCTAAATTCTCCTTATTCGTGCTCTATTATGTAATCATCATTCCACAGCTGAATTTTCAGCCATTCTTCACTCTCGATTAATGATTAGAGCATAATTATCAGAATCTTCTGCCTCTAGATAGCATAGTAATTAATCGGTAAGTTAGTATTTGTGCAGATTGAAGAGAATCACTATTGTAATCACTCATTAACATTGTAGCTTAATTGAATTCATTTCTCTTATACATTAAGACGTAATTAAGGAGAAATTAATCCGTCAATAAGTCTCTAAGAATTGGTTTTTCCTCACACATATGCATAAGGTAAATCTGCATCATCTAATTGCTAGGAAATAATTTAATCATACTTAATCCAATTCTCTGGTAATTCCAATAGTGAAATCCTAATTATTCTTGATCATGTAAGCCGAATAATTATCTTAGAGCCGGTTCCCATAGGATTATGTGCCATCCTTAATGATTGCTTTATGAAAGAAATCTAGACTCTCATATAGGAGGGATTAATTGATGTCACTAATCTACCCATTGGACTGTTATGATGCTTGTGAACCTTAGCTCCTTCTCCAAGCTAATCATTTAAAGTAGTGAGAAATGGCCCCGGTTAAGAGGACGCGCTTCGGTGGTGCCCATGATCGCGAAGCAGGAACGAGCAATGTCAACGGGAAGGGGAAGGCTCCCATGGCCGAGCAAATACCAGCCATCTCACGGGCTATTGACGAAGAAATGGAGGAGGTAGGTCCCAATTTCTATTCAAGTTGTTTAATTAACATTGCATACGATTAGTTAGGAATGAACATATCCCCGAATATGTTGGAGAAATCCGACAGAAACCTCGACATTGAATGCATAGTACATTTAAGTATAAAGTAGGAAAGAAATGATTGATGGGTATGCTGTTTGCAAGAGGAAAGAATGTTTGCTAGGGAAAATTTAGCTCGACATGTTCATTTTATTTCCAATGTTGAATCAGTCCTGACCCCCCTGATCACAGGGGGCAGAGTTCCTCGTTAGGGCTCTTGAATCCACGACTTGCTTTTTATGCGGTGGATACCCACGACTTGCTTTCTATGCGGTGGGAACCCACGTCTTGCTTTCTATGCGGTGGGAGTGTCCATGACGTGCTTTCTATGCGGTGGACATACCTAGTTGTATGGGCAGCTAGGCGACAACGGGAGGAGTGAACTCTCGCTGGAGGGGGGATGTTGTACCTCCAGAACATTGGAACGTTTATGAATAAGTTTGAGTAGAATTTTTACTAGAATTCTGTCTTGGTGTTGTTTGCAATACTAGTTGAAGGGTTGTTTTAACGAACCATGTGATTCGGAATTAAACAAGGAATATTTATGTTGAACAACCTTTGTGGTAGTAATTAGGTCACACGATGAAGTGTGAGTGTGGGGGTGGAAAGTGGGGGCTTGGCTCGGGTTGCCAATGCTTACGAGATGGGTGGTCCCGATTGGTCGGGAACTCTCTGTCCCCATAGTGCTTACTCGATATTGGTATTACTCATTGCCCCTAGAGCGGCGAATCCTCGAGAGTACGTGCCTCTGAAACATGGGGAAAAAGGCACTCGGGGTTTCTCTCCTCTTGGAAGGTGGGTCTTAGGATCGCTAGATAGTTAAGTACGCTTCCCCTGCGAGGTGGAGCTAGATCTCGTTGCTAGTAGGCTCGAACTCGACTCACTTTGTGATGAGAGATCGTCCGCTAGTTGAACCCTGAACCATTTTTTTTTCTTCCGCTATAGATCTAGTGGCCACCAGGTTTACCATCAGATCCGTTGTTTGATACGACGGGGTGGGGACCTCACACCTGGTATCAGAGCTAAGCCTAGGTTAGGCTGGGAAAATAAAGTCGTATTGTTTGAACATTTAAAAGGAACTGAAAATATATAGGTAGTTGATCCGAATTCCTTGCATTGGTGTTGCAGGAAGACCCCGTGCTCGAATATCGAAAGTTCCAAGTGTTTGAGCTTATTTATGAGCAAGCTCGAAGATCCCCTGTTTACCAGTTCAGGCGAGATGTCATGGAGATACTGTTGAAGGCTTATACGCCACACTCCACTCTCATTGACAAAGGATGGGAACTTGATTGGACATTTCCAGGAGGGGTTTACTACATCAATGCTCGGAAGCTAGGATGCCTGGCTACCGACTTGAAGAAGATACGTTGGGGAGAAGAGTTGAGAGTGATAGAGATATTCTACTTGGTGCCCACTCGATTGGACCGGACTGTTTCGGGCAACTCCAACCAAACCATCAACGAATGGCTCTTGGAGAAGGTCACCAATGTGATTCCAGCAAACCGAGTCAAAACCTTTGGATTACTGAAAGCGGAACTCCGGCCCGATATCTTAGTTTATTATCCCCTCAAGAATGTGTATAAGAACTATTACACAAATGAAGTAGTGCATCATGTCAATACCATTTCCTAGGCGTATGTTATACGCAATCCATAAAGCCATGTAATAAGCGGTCATCAGTCATTCTAAACCTTGAGGAGTTTCGATTGTAATAAATTTCCATCAATAAAGTGCTTTTTGTCTCTGAATCTCTGTCTCCTGATAAAGTAGAATCTTGAATTTTATTTAAAGTCTCGTGTCTATTTTGAAATCCAAGTAATGGTATCAAGAATTTCGTATAACCCATGTAGGCACCGCCTGTTGCTCTGTACTCGGCAGCGCAAGAGAAGAAGCTTCTCCTCAAACAAGCCCAACCTCCGATCTTTAAGGGCGAGGGGGCAAATGTGGAGAGAGATGCGGAAGTATGGATGGAAGCCATGGACGATTACTTTGAAGCTGCAGGGACCCAACCCATAAATCAGACCATGCTTGCGATGTTTCGCTTGACTGGCGATGCCAAGATATGGTGGAAGCAACATTGCAGAGACCTGGACATTAAAGGATCTTCCCAATCTTGGGAAGACATCAAAGCTGCGATAATGGGACGTTATTTACCACCTGCCTATAGGACCTTGAGAATGAATGAATTCTTTTCACTTCGGCAGCTAAATTCAACGGTCGAAGAATACTATGCAAAGTTTGTCACTCTTCGGAGATATGCTCCTAAGATGACCTTGGAACAACAGGTGGCAAGGTTCTGTCAAGGACTAATCGATCCCTTGAACACTCGGCTGGAGGCTCTCAGGCCGTCAACTCTACAGGATGCCTTGTTGAGGGCTAAACCTCTAGCTCTCGAAGTACAAAAGGCTAATCAGAATAGGAGGAATCATTGGGCAAAGAGGGCAAGGAACACTGCTTGGGACAACAGACCAGCCAACCAAACCTATAACCAGTGCCCTATTGTGGCTACTACCACCACAACCATGGAGTTCCCTGATGTTCGATGCTATGGTTGCGGCAAGCATGGACACTACAGATCCAATTGCCCCAGGAACATTCATGCAACCAACGCCAATGCCATACCCTTGAATACCCGTGGGCGTGGCCAAGCTAATGGAAGAGGAGGACGCGGAAGAATGAACAGAGGGCGAGGGCGTGGAGCTACCGCTAGAGTGAATGCCGCAGTAGTTCAACCAACTGTGGGTGATGAAGCAGTGGAGAGAGAAACCCTACATGCTGCAATTGACAATCCCAATGGTTGCGAGCAATACGCAGTCATTCATACGCCAGGATCTCTCAGAGGTGAACAAGTTAACTTCCTTATAGATTGTGGCAGTACTCTTTCATTTCTTTCACCCAGATGCATGAGAAAGCTTAAGCTAGATAAGTATCCGTCAAGCAAGCTAGTTGTCGAGTTAGCAAACGGCAAGGAGGTAGTATCTCAACACTCTGCAGGCAAAATTGACTTCGATTTAGGGGGACACCCAACTTCTGCCCAATTTCGAACCCTACCCTTAGGATTCTTTGATGGGATAATAGGGATGGACTGGTTAAAGCAAAATAAGGCCCATATCCATTGTGCACAAGGAAACTTTACATTTACAGATAACTTGGGTAATGAAGCCTTAATTCAGGGGGAAAATGGGAGACCTAGGGCTATTCTAGTTAAGGCCAGGAGACTCTTGAAGGGACTAAGAAAGGGTCAGCAAATATATGCAGTTAAAATCAATAAGGTGGACCAATCAGATACCTCACTTCGACCAGACTGGATGAGGGAGTATGATGACGTATTCCCCGAAGACCTTACGAATCTTCCACCACACAGAGAGGTAGATCATGAGATTGAGACTATCCCTGGGTGTGAGCCTATCTCAAAAAGACCTTATAAAATGTCACTTCCGGAGGCCATCGAACTCAAAGAACAACTTAGGCAACTCATTGAGCAAGGATTCATTCGACCCAATACTTCTCCTTGGGGTGCTCCAGTTCTTTTCCAGAAGAAGAAGGATGGGACCTTAAGGCTATGCATAGACTACCGTGGGCTGAATCAGGTAACTGTCAAGAACAAGTATCCAATTCCAAGGATTGACGAACTTTTGGACAGACTCCACGGCGCCAAAATATTTACAAAGATAGATCTAAGGTTAGGATATTACCAAATCAGGATCAAGGAATCAGATATTCCGAAGACAGCTTTCAATACTAGGTATGGGCACTACGAATTCACAGTAATGTCTTTTGGTCTAACAAATGCTCCTACAAGCTTCAACCGACTTATGCAGGATATTTTCAGACCTTACCTCGATGATTTTGTCTTGGTTTTCTTTGATGACATTCTGATCTATTCCAAAGACGAGGCAGATCACGAAGAACATGTTCGCAAAGTACTTGATCTTCTCCAAAAACACCAACTTTACGCTAAAGAGAGCAAGTGCACTTTTTGCTCACCAAAGGTCAACTATCTTGGATTTGTCATTTCGGCTGAAGGGATTTCAGTGGACCCAGACAAAGTCAAGGACATCGTTGATTGGCCTCAACCATCCACCGTCAGCGAAGTAAGGGGATTTCTTGGAATAACGGGATGGTACAGGATTTTTGTCAAGGATTATGCACGCATTGTTGCACCTTTGACGGAACTCCTGAAGAAAGGAATGAGGATCGATTGGAAGACCGAGCACGAGTCTAGTTTTGCTAAGCTAAAAGAATTCTTGGTCTCAGCTCCTATTTTAAAGCTTCCAGACTTCAGTAAAGAATTTGAAGTAGCGACAGACGCTAGTAAGTCTGCTCTAGGCAGAGTTCTTACTCAAGAAGGAAGACCGGTGGCGTATACTTCGCGAAAGCTGAGGGATCATGAGAAGAATTATCCCACTCATGATCTGGAACTTTTAGCAGTTATTCATGCACTGAAGTTATGGAGACATTATCTTCTTGGACGCAAGTTTCAGTTGGTTACAGACCACAAGAGTTTAAAGTGGATTTTTACTCAACCCATTCTCAATATGCGACAACGGCGATGGATAGAGCTATTACAGGAATATGACCTTGACATAAAGTATAGACTAGGGAAGGAAAACGCAGTTGCAGATGGTCTTAGCCGAAAATCGTTTCTCATAGCTATCTCTATTCCAAATAACCCTATCTGGGATAGAATCAAAGAAGCATCCCTCGAAGATCCAGAGTACCAACGTATGGCTTCATTAGTCCAGCAGAATAAGATGCCTGAAGCTAAAAATTACTCTCTTATGGGAGGATGTCTTTACTACAGACATAGACTCTGTGTACCCAGAGACCCAGCTTTAAAGAAGGCCATTCTATATGAAGCACACGATAGCCCTACATCCGGACACCCAGGCTATGCTAAAACTCTTCACGCCGTCAGAAGGAGTTATTTCTGGTCTGGAATGAAAGGAGACATACTTCGCTATGTGAGGCAATGTCTTTCTTGTCAACGAATAAAGGCCGAAAGGATCAAATTACCAGGGCAACTTCAACCTCTTGACATACCCCAGATGAAGTGGGAATGCATCAGTATGGATTTTGTTACAGGGTTACCTTCTACAGGAGGGTATGATTCTGTTTTCGTGGTTGTTGACATGCTCACAAAAGTGGCTCATCTAATACCCATAAAGACAACCTTTACTGCTTCAGATATTAGTCGGGTATTCATCAAGGAGATTTTCAGGCTACATGGTCTACCCAAGCGTATTGTCAGTGATAGAGATGCCAAGTTTACATCAAAATTTTGGACTTCTCTTTTCCAATATATTGGGTCACAATTAGCTTTCAATACAGCATACCATCCACAAACAGATGGGCAAATTGAAAGAGTTAATCAAGTCATCGAGGACATTCTCAGAGTCTATTGTTCACAAGAGCCAAAGAAGTGGTTACAATATCTACCTTTGGTAGAATATGCTTATAACTCTTCCGAACACAAAAGCATTGGAATGTCACCTTTCAAAGCTCTTTATGGACAGGACTGTTTAGCACCACTGAACTTTTCAGATCCAACCATCAGAGTAGAAGCCTCTAGAAAGATGTTAGAAGATATGGAAGCACAGACTAGATCCATTCGCCAGGACATTCAGGCAGCTCAAGATAGACAGAAGCACTATGCAGATAAGAACCGCACAGATAGAACTTTCAAGGAAGGAGATAAGGTTTTTCTCCGAGTCCGACCTAAGAAAAGCAATTTATCGCTAGGCAGATACAAGAAGCTAAGCCCAAGGTATTGTGGACCATTTGAGATCGTTAAGGTTGTAAGTGACCAGGCCTACAAGCTAAAGTTACCTGCAAACTTGAAGGTTCATGATGTATTCCATGTCAGCTTACTCAAACCCTATATTCCCAATCCTGATCAATTCTTGGACTCAGATCAAATAGTCATGCCAGCACAAGGAGTTCTCGAGCTCCAACCTGACTATGTACTTGAAACAAGGGAAAGAAAGTTACGCAACAGAACTATCACGGAGCATCTAGTAAAATGGAAGGATTACCCTGAAGAAGATGTACTTGGGAGGACGAATCGACGCTCTTAAAAGATTACCCAAACTCATTCTTGAGATGAGGACATCTCAAATTTTTCACGTTGGGGAGGTTGTAAGGTCTCTGCCCCGATCACAAGAGCACCCTTGTACCACGATATGAATACAATGGAATAAGTTACTATTTTTAGCAGTTTTCTAGATTCTGTCAGTGTCATGATGTTTAGAATGTTATAAAGCTTCAAAATGTGAATTAAAACAATTTTTGTGAAAAATTTCTAAGAATAGTAATTTTTTGGTCACCCGACCCGTCCAGTCTCGACCGTCTCGAAAATCTGCACCCGTACCCCGAATTTGAAAAAAATGCATTTTTGGACCCTGGAGGGCTGCTAAATATGGCAGGTACTCCGGCCAGTACGTCTTAGTTAGAGCTTAGTATAGCAATTTACGGCATCAAAATCCGATTCGTATGACCCGTTTTAGCCTAGAACCAAATTTCCTAAAAATTGTCCGGGGAGGCACCGGGGGCCCGGGACTGTGTGGGAACAGGTCCCAGGCCACTCCATATCAGCTTTAGCAGCTAGGGGGCGCCCTCTTGCTTTGTGGGAGTCTTGGGAAAGCTGCCAAGCCTGCAACTCAGTCTCAGAACCAGTTAACCAAGCCAACCTGACACTTGGTGGGCAGAGAACTGGACTTGCCATGCTTAACTGGAGAAGCTCCCAGATGCATTTAGCAACCCAGATCGATTTTCAGCCTGTAGGAGCCTATTTAAAGATCTGCATACACACACACACACTTATGATCACACACACACACAGTGCATACACACACACCCACATACATTGGGGAGGTGCTGCCGAATCACACACCTATTGAAGAAGAAGCTAGGAGGGAGGTGCTGCCGAATTTTCATCTCAAGAAGCTCGATTAGATCAGAAAATCGAGAAGATTACCAGCTCTTAATCACGGTAACGACAGTTTAATTAATGCCATCTGTAAATCTTTTTCTCTACCATCTAAATTCCTTGTCTATTATGCTTATTCCTAGTCGAAAATCTCTATGACTACTCTCTAAATTCTCCTTATTCGTACTCTATTATGTAATCATCATTCCATAGCTGAATTATCAGCCATTCTTCACTCTCGATTAATGATTAGAGCATAATTATCAGAATCTTCTCCCTCTAGATAGCATAGTAATTAATCGATAAGCTAGTATTTGTGCAGATTGAAGAGAATCACTATTGTAATCACTCATTAACATTGTAGCTTTATTGAATTCATTTCTCTTATACATTAAGACATAATTAAGGATAAATTAATCCGTCAATAAGTCTCTAAGAATTGGTTTTTCCTCACACATATGCATAAGGTAAATCTGCATCATCTAATTGCTAGGAAATAATTTAATCATACTTAATCCAATTCTCTGGTAATTCCAATAGTGAAATCCTAATCATTCTTGATCATGTAAGCCGAATAATTATCTTAGAGCCGGTTCCCATAGGATTATGTGCCATCCTTAATGATTGCTTTATGAAAGAAATCTAGACTCTCATATAGGAGGGATTAATTGATGTCACTAATCTACCCATTGGACTGTTATGATGCGTGTGAACCTTAGCTCCTTCTCCAAGCTAATCATTTAAAGTAGTGAGAAATGGCCCCGGTTAAGAGGACGCGCTTCGGTGGTGCCCATGATCGCGAAGCAGGAACGAGCAATGTCAACGGGAAGGGGAAGGCTCCCATGGCCGAGCAAATACCGGCCATCTCACGGGCTATTGACGAAGAAATGGAAGAGGTAGGTCCCAATTTCTATTCAAGTTGTTTAATTAACATTGCATACGATTAGTTAGGAATGAACATATCCCCGAATATGTTGGAGAAATCCGACAGAAACCTCGACATTGAATGCATAGTACATTTAAGTATAAAGTAGGAAAGAAATGATTGATGGGTATGCTGTTTGCAAGATGAAAGAATGTTTGCTAGGGAAAATTTAGCTCGACATGTTCATTTTATTTCCAATGTTGAATCAGTCCTGACCCCCCCTACTGATCACAGGGGGCAGAGTTCCTCGTTAGGGCTCTTGAATCCACGACTTGCTTTTTATGCGGTGGATACCCACGACTTGCTTTCTATGCGGTGGGAACCCACGTCTTGCTTTTTATGCGGTGGGAGTGTCCATGACGTGCTTTCTATGCGGTGGACATACCTAGCTGTATGGGCAGCTAGGCGACAACGGGAGGAGTGAACTCTCGCTGGAGGGGGGATGTTGTACCTCCAGAACATTGGAACGTTTATGAATAAGTTTGAGTAGAATTTTTACTAGAATTCTGTCTTGGTGTTGTTTGCAATACTAGTTGAAGGGTTGTTTTAACGAACCATGTGATTCGGAATTAAACAAGGAATATTTATGTTGAACAACCTTTGTGGTAGTAATTAGGTCACACGATGAAGTGTGAGTGTGGGGGTGGAAAGTGGGGGCTTGGCTCGGGTTGCCAATGCCTACGAGATGGGTGGTCTCGATTGGTCGGGAACTCTCTGTCCCCATAGTACTTACTCGATATTGGTATTACTCATTGCCCCTAGAGCGGCGAATCCTCGAGAGTACGTGCCTCTGAAACATGGGGAAAAAGGCACTCGAGGTTTCTCTCCTCTTGGAAGGTGAGTCTTAGGATCGCTAGATAGTTAAGTACGCTTCCCTGCGAGGTGGAGCTAGATCTCGTTGCTAGTAGGCTCGAACTCGACTCACTTTGTGATGAGAGATCGTCCGCTAGTTGAACCCTGAACCATTTTTTTTGCTTCCGCTATAGATCTAGTGGCCACCAGGTTTACCATCAGATCCGTTGTTTGATACGACGGGGTGGGGACCTCACATTGCCCTTGCTGAGAGCATAAGGAAGCATCAGGGACACTTCAATCTGAAAAAATTAGCAGTAGACATCCTACGCGTAGGATGTCTACAGGGTGATCTGGGCACTTTTTTGAAAATCTGAGGTTACCAATGTGTTTAGAAGGTAGGTTTTACCCTATTTTCACTTGGAAAGTGGAAATTTGACCATATTTTGACAGATCAAAGCCAAAAGACGAAAATTCCCAGACATCCTACCCAAATTGTGTCCAAGGCCTAATTTTGAGACCAAACCATAGGGTGACTTCATGTGCATGTTATACATGATGTTTTGAGTGCATGTGAGAGTTTTCAGCTCATTTTGGTGAGAAAATTGGGTTTTAAGCAGACTTTAGTATTTTTGACTGAAAAAGGCAAGGATAGCTAGTTTTGGGGTCTTTTGACATCCAAATTAAAATCTAAGCATAGCATTGGGTTGCTGACATCAAGGAGAAGCGTTGGGTCAAGTCTGGGGTCAAACAGGCCAAAAAGACATCCTACGTGTAGGATGTCGTATGTGTGATTTTGCACTCCAAACTAAATTTTGAGCATACCACTGTGATCAGCACCCTAAGGAGAGTTTGTGGTTCAAATTTGGGGCAATTCTGAGCAGTTAGACATACTACGCATAGGATGTCTAAGGCATGATTTAGAGGCCAAATTCAAATTGTGGACATATCAGGGTGTTGTATAGCCTTAGGCAAGCCTCCTAGTCATTTTTGGTCCAATTTGGAGTTGATTTGACTTAGGAATTCATCAGAACAGACATCAGGCTTTTGGAACAGATTTTGGATCGTTTGACCAACCTATAGGTGTCAGAATTAAAAAGTAAAAATAGATGTGAGCTTCGCACATCAAGGGGAAGCTACAGTGCAAGTTTGAGATGAAACAGAGCAAAAAGACATCCTACGCGTAGGATGTCTCCAGCTTGATTTAGGACTCCAAACCAACCTATGAGCACACCACTGTGATCAGCACATCAAGGAGAAGCTGGGGTGAAAATTTCAAGTCATTCTGAGCAAAAAGACATCCTACGCGTAGGATGTCTCAAGGCCATTTTTAGGACCAAATGAAATTCTGAGCATACCATTGTGTTGCTAGACTTAAGGGGAGTCTCTGGATCAAATTTTGTTAAATTCTGAGCATATAGACATCCTACGCATAGTATGTCTCTAGGCCAGTTTGAGGGTCCAACTGTACTTTTGACCATACAGGAGTGTTCACAATGTCACAGAGATCCCAAATCTTCTTTCAAAATTGAATTTGGACTCATTTTGACCATTCTAAACTGCAATTCACTGTGTTGGCCATAACTTTCACAAACAGTATCGGATCGAAAAAGTTTTTATATCAAAACGTAACCTGAGAGCGGCTCTACAGATTTTAGAGCAAAACTTGAACTAAATGTATGCCCACAGCAACCATTTAGTTCAACTTTGAAAAAAAACATCGTTTAAGGCCTCAAAATTCATCCGCAAGTTAGGGGTGTCTAAAAGCGACAATTTGCGAGAATTGTGACGAAACGGTTGCGGTTTTGGACATAGTTTCGACTTTTCCCTAACCAAGGCACTTGAACACAGTGGACTAAGTCTACTTGAACCAAGCAAAAGCTCTTAAGCCGAGAAATCATGTCTACCCTAGATTCAAATGCAGCTTACACAAGCTTGGAGATCCCGACTATAGAGGAATATCCTCCCACAATGGATCTTCCAAACTTGCAATTGAAAAAGGTCCATCATGTTGAGAGAATTTGGATGATTGGTCATGAGAGTGAAGGACTATATAGATACATTGACGACGATGAGGTCAATCTTTATAGGTGCTCAGATCCATACCTAGAAGAGATAACGGATTACAAGCTCTTATATGTCTACACATACGGAGTCGACTGTCAATGGAGATCTATAGTTGTCGACAAGTATGGACGAGAATACAGAGTTGTAGAAAGCACAAATCCACAGATTGTACTAGAAAGAGGTGGATATTTGGTCAATGAAGGACCACAAATGCCTCCACCAAACACGAGAATTCCTATAGGAGTTCCAAGAAGAGAGCCACCAGGATTCCCTTCAAGAGCGATAACGAGAGAAGGATTGGGAGAGTCTCTCGTTAGACTTGTAGACAATCAACGAGTTAGACCATCCCAAGTCCACAAATGGGTAAACAGAAAATACTCCGGAGATAAAGATCCGAGAGATCACGTAGCGGCTTTTAGAAGAGTGATTAGAGCAGAGGAAGTTTCAAATTTTGCGACACGGTTTGCGGGATTTGGATTGACTCTAGAAGATGATGCAGCTACATGGTTCGACTCGGTGGAAAAATGGGATTTTGAGACCCTAGATGAGCTGTTTGAGGAGTTTATTGAAGAATTCTCGCCAAAAGGCATTGCTCACAACACGGTCTCGCAAATCCATAGATTCAAACAGAAAGAGAATGAATCAGTACGCAAAGCATCATTACGGCTCAAGAGATATGTTAAGCTCTGTCCGAGAGCAGAATTACCTACACAAGCACGACTGATGCTGATCTTTATCCAAGGAATGAGACATGCGGGCCTTCAGAAGGATCTGCATATGCTAAGGAGGATGACGCTAAACGAGTTGATCAAAGAAGCTCTTTAGTGGATAATTGTGAGGCATACAAAGAAACAGACTTAAAGAGTCAAGGAGATGACACATCCTCCCAGCACAGTGTTTCACAGATAAGTGAGTCGATTGCCAAGCCAACGGCACCTATTGATCAAGAAAATCTTATCGACGACTTGGTCGAGAGGTTGATTCCTCTTGTAAGGTCTGATTCGGGAGAGCCGAAGTGGTGTGAAATTGAGAGAAAATGGACGAACCATACGGGGGAAGAGTGCTATTATAGCATGGATAATGCTAGGGAGAGGTATGTACAACCTGTTCGAGAAGCACCTACTCCACCTAGATACATTACGGAGAATGCACCAAGACCAGTAGGAGTTTTAAGGCCACAGCTTGTCTTAGGACAACAACCTCCGCTGCCAGGTGCTAGAATGCAGGTAGACATGAGATACATGACAATGATGGAAGCATCAAATAAACCAACGCCAGTACCAGCTACAATGTGGTATAGCAACCAAAGTGAGTACTACCCTTCGGAGAAACAAAATGTGAGAGAAACACATGGAGTGGTGAGGCCGGTACAACCTCCACCTCCTGGGTTTCAGTCGATAGAAAGAAGGTATGAAATGGACGAAAGGACATTGCGATTCATTGCAAATAGCGGCTTATTTAGGTCAAAGCTTGCTTATAGCCAAGAGGAAATGCTAAAAGAATCTCCTCAGCCAGAGACAGATTGTCACAAAAGTCGTGACAACCACTTGGTCAAACAATGTCCTCATACGGAGATCACTGAAGTAAATGCCTATTGTCTTGAGTGTGGCATCACTCACTTGATCCCCGATTGCCCAAAAAACCCAAACCAAATCAGGAAAATCACGACAAATGTATCAGGGATTGTTCTGCTACCTAGTAGCTCAGAAAATGAAAATGTCGTACCAGTTTAAGTAGTTACGAGAGCACAAGCTCAAAAGAAAGCTGATGAGAATCCAGAGACAAAGAACACGGAAAGTGACACAAGTCCAAAGACACATGATGGACCAAAGACAGACGCACCTAGTCAGAAAACCAAGAGCAAACGAAATAGTTGGAAAGCTAGAAAGACTAGGATAAAAGCACACAAGGAACGAGAGCAAAAATACCTAGCTAAGAAGCTTACCAAAGCTGAGGAGAAGATAAAACAACATGAGGAAAAGGAGGCACCTTCTCTTACACATATGGTTAAACCTCTAGAAGAACCATCCACGGATGAGAAACCGAGAAGTGCTAATTCAGGAGGATCTGTGTTGGTAGAGAAGGTTAATGAGACATTAGATGCCCTCTTGAAAGCCTATGATGCGAGGCTCAAAAACAGCCAAACCCAAGAACAAAGGTGGATGACATATCCCTATGCGGAGTTAGAAAAGCAAAGGTTTGAAATGTGCAAGAAAATGATTCAAACAGCCCAAGCTTTACTAGAACCACCAGTTGCAAAACCTGAGGATGTGAGCCGTGTCATTCCTAAACAAGTAATCCCACCAAACCAGGAACTAAAAGAGCCAGATTCTAGTCATAATCACAGACCAAACCTCAAAGACCAAGCATTAGAACCAAGGATAGTACTGAATACCACGGATAACTCTTCCGAGGGATTTCACCAAGCTATACCTGAGGATTGTAAAGAGATAGATGGTCTTGACAAATTGTGGAAACAAGTCAGAGAGGCCAATGAAGTCGATGATCTGAGAAGACGAGTAGACAAGACTGGTGATGAACGAGGAGTGTTTCTACCACCAATAGAGGAATTTGAGACTAGATCTCAAATGAATCTAGACGTGCAATCGTGTTGGGGAGACAAAAGATATGTACAATCTATGGATAGTCAACCCCATTCGCTAAGAACACTACCGTCCTACACGGGAGAGTACGAGACCAAGTCAGATGTGGTTGCAGTCCCATCAAAGAGACTGTCTCCAAACAAGGCCATCGATTCAAAGGGGCTAGTAGATATTCTATCTACCCCAGTCACCTGTACAATAATGTTAGCTGAGTTGCTCAGAATAAGACCAAACATGTGGGTACCTCATTCCAAAGGAGGGTGGCTCCTTGGATGAGATTCGACAGTGGCGTCCCATCACCATTCTCAACTCAGCCTACAAAATTCTTGCCAAGGCTCTGAGTTTGAGGATTCAGCCACTTCTGGAGAGCCTTATACATGGGACTCAGACAGGTTTTCTCAAGGAACGCAGTATCCTTGACAACATCTTCACTTTTTGGGAGGCTTCTGCCGTTGCACGGCTCCGTGGGGAGGACCTTGTGATTCTTCTTCTCGATTTTGAGAAGGCATACGACAGAGTTGACTGGGACTTTCTAGAGGGCACGCTACGTAGGATGGGCTTCTCAGAGGCTTGGATCAGAGGGGTGTCAGCTTTGTACAGGAAGGCCCACAGTCAGGTGCTTTTGGCAGGAGGTAGAGGTGAGCGCTTCATGCTCACACGATCGGTCAGACATGGTTGTCCTCTTGCCCCCTTTCTCTTTCTGTTCTATGCGGAGGCGATGAGCAGATTTTTGGTGTCACAGCAGGTTGGTTTGAGGGGCTTAGCACTCCCTATACGGGGAGATGAGCTTCTGGACGCTGAGTCTGCCGACGACTCAACCTTGTACTTAGAGGGCCAGGAGGCCAATTTACACAGATGTGGGCAGGCCTTGGAGACCTTCTGCTGTGCATCGGGCGCACTGATCAACTGGAGAAAGACAGTGGCTTTCTCAGTTGGTAGTGCTCCTATGCCAGATTAGATGCCAGGAGATGGTTTCAGGTGGATTCCTCCAGGGACTGCAGTTCGGTACTTGGGTTGTCAGGTTGGTTTGGATTTGTCCCCCGAGCAGCAGATTGCTCCTCTTCTCCTATCCATCAGGAGAAAGCTGTTACATTGGAGCTCAGCACGACTTTCGCTGGCTGGTAGAGTAGTAGTTGCCAACCAGGTGTTGTTGGCGACTATGTGGTACATCACTTCTTGCTGGATCTTCTCGAGTTCTTGCATCAGCCAGGTAGAGAGGTTGATCAAGAACTTCCTTTGGTCTGGTCGCGACACTCAGATTGCCCGAGCCAAGGTGGCTTGGTCGGTCATCACACTTCCTTGTTCTCAGGGAGGGCTTGGGATCATTGATCCAGCACAGCAGAGCAGAGCCCTTCTTGGGAAGTTCGTCGTCAGAGGACTTCTTCCAGGCGAGGAGCCCTGGAAGGAGTTCTTGTTGCAGAGGCTTCATGCTAGGGTGCCTCAGTCAGCAGGCCCTTGGCAACCTTCGACCAGATGGATCTTTACAGAGTTGCACCGAGTTGGTTTGAGCAGGAGACTGGAGGACCAATTCGCTGTGAGTTTGCTTCGTTCTTGGGAGCTATTGCGGCGTGGCCTAGAGCAGCGGCAGCCGACGTGCACGGAGGAGCGCCTACGGCAGCCCCTCGTCTGGAACCCCATGGTTAGCACTCAAAGAGGCCACTTGGTTGGGAGTAGGCCTCATGTTTCTTGGGGTCCCATGGCAGCAGGTCCAGCACGCTCTCTAGGTGACTGGCTAGAGTTCATAGGTTTGTCAGAGGAGGTGCAGGTTGTCCAGCTACAGGGCATGAGAGGGGTTCAGAGCATGTGTCAGGACATCTCAGAGTCAGTTCCAGCTGATTGGCTCACGCCTCTCGAGCCAGTAGCACCCCGGTGGATGGGAGCCTTCACACGACTGGAGGTTCTCATTTCAGTCAGGGCTTGCTCAGAGACTGTCCCAGCCCTGTTCTTCGAGCTTCAGGGTGGGGGACGATTACAGAGAGTTGCAGTAGAGGCCCCGCAGGTAGCAGAGTGTTGTTTCCAGAGGATCCGAGTTGTGGGCATCTGTGGGAGGACTTGCGTCATAGACCCTGACCCAGCAGCTCTTGAGACAGGACACTGGAGGCTATGGGCTTGGGAGTGCTGTCCACTGGCACGAGTACAGTGGGATCCTGGTGAGTGGCTATGGAGGGACCCATCCTCTTCTGCAGACCGCCCAGGAGTCCCTTTCTTTCAGTACACTGTTCGGCTTGGACGTCATATACTTGCAGCACAGAGAGAGGCCCGCCCCGCTACAGCACGTCATTGGCAGGAGGAGGGTCTCACAGTTGAGTTCTTGGCAGCTTTTTGGTAGAGGCTGTGGGACTCCAGACAGCCGAGGCGTGTCACCTTGTTCCAGTGGTTGGTTGCACACAGAGCCACAGCAGTAGGGAGCTGGCTTGTACATAGTGGTCTCTCGGCCGCATGTACAGCCTGTGACCAGTTGGTGGAGAGTCAGCGACACTGTCTTTGGGACTGCCCCTCGGCCCAGCAGGTGTGGCTACGAGTTCTTCGGCTGATGCCTGCCCTCTCCACGGCTTGACAGTACACTTGGGGGGCGGCAGCTTGGTCCACCCTCATGGGCCCGGCACTTCACTTTGAGCTATCTTCCACCAGCAGGATGATAGTGATACAGGGGGGTCGACCTACACTCCAGCCTGCTACAGACCTTACTCTACAGGAGTGGAGCAGTGAGAGAGCGAAGTGTTGGGAGCTCATTAGCGGCCTAGCTCTTTGGTTCATCTGGCGGGCCCGTTGTTTCCGCATCTTTGAGGCTCGCCCTGTACCACCAGCGGAGACTGTTCGTGACTTTTGGCTAGAGCTGATCCACACTCTCAGAGGACAGCTTGAGGGACTACAGGGCAGCTCTGACCGCATGCGGCATGCGGGAGCGCCGCGAGGCTTTCCTTCGTCTCTGGCGCCCTGGGCCGTTTTACTCCATGGTCCAGGGGGTGCTCAGATGGCACTATTGTCCACCTGTGTGGCTTTTCCCTCCTCCCATCTCTTGATTTAGCCCCATTGTATATATGCTGTTTTTTCATTGGGAGAGTCTCCCCATCATGTTTGTTGTAGCCCTCTCTTGTAGAGGTGGATGTAGCCCTATGGGCAGCTTTCATTAACTAATAGAAGGATCTTTTTCTCGGAAAAAAAAAAGACCAAACATGTGGGCTAATGTGGGTAAATGTCTAGAGAAATTTGGTGTAAAAACCCCAATGACTCAAATCGAGGAAGGCATCAAAGAGCTTGAAATGCCTCAACTAAATACTAGGCCAGTGCCATTAAACAAGGTAGGCAAGTATTACAAGGGAGAAGATGGAAACACCACCCTTCCTGTGGAATTCAATAATGTAAAAACCATGGCAATCCTTGACAGTGGAGCTCGTGTGGCCATTGCAACCAAAGAGGTTTGGAAAAAATGGGGAAAACCTGCCTTGATATCCACACGAATGACCCTGCAGCTTGCAGACGGACATAAGGAAAAGCCCCTAGGACTGCTAGAAAAAGTAATTGTTACTTCTTGTGGCATTGAATATGAACACACTTTTGCTGTTGTTGACTTTGGCAAGAAGAACAACTATGAAATCATTCTAGGAAGACCATTCATGCAACAATTGAAAATGGTCCAAGATTGGGGTTATGACCATATATACCTGAGACATATGGAAACCATAAAAAAGGTAAACTTGAGGGACCATAGCTATAGGGATGTGACGAGAACACCGGTTGAGGAGTTTGATTCTGCCATAGTTGCAGGATCAAAACTTCCAGCTTGGTTAGGTAAGCCTAAAGAACTGTGGATGTGTGGAGCTTCACAATGTGATAGCTTGAAACGTGAGGAATGTATCCTAGAGCGGGTTATAGAGGATAAGGACTATATCCCAGAACCATTTCCTGAAGAAGAGTTAGAGCCTTTTGGATGGGAACACATCTTGGCTACTCTGGACGTGTGCGCCGTGGAGGATGCTCCCACAACAAAGTTTTGTGATGAAAATGGCTATGATGTCGTTCCTTATTTTGTAGTGAGTGTAATCCAGGAAAACAAAGAGAACCAGACATCAACAAGCTCTCGAAATAAGGAGCAAACAAAGAAATGTGGAGAATCAAAAGATGAAGAAGACGACGAGTTCTATGAATCTGTAGAACACTTCGAGCTTCAAGAAGATCAACGACCCGGGAATCAATGTCATTGCTACACGAATAAAGTGCATCAAAAGTGGATTCCAAAGTCCTCAGTGAAGACACAGCCACTGTTAAGGCGGTTACGCCGCTAGCGGAAGCTAAATAGCGAGAACTCAACCAACAACAGAATTTGTCAGACGAGGACGGAGCTTGACCCGCAGGCGCATGGAAACAACTAGGTGGGTGTCAAATCACCTACTCGACCTTCTAATGACAATCACTACTAAGGAAATCAAATCTAAGTTCTAAAATACGCAAGTGACTGAAATCCGTACTACGAACGAATGCTATACGAAACAGGATCTAGAATCATTGAATCGATCTCAAACTCAAGGGGAAGTCTATACACTAGGTAAGAACAACACCCTAAAGACTTGAACTGCAAAATCAACCTATAATCACTCCGTGTGGTAAACGCGTATGAAGACAGGCCGAAAAATACAGGTGACCGAAACTTGACCCCGATGGTACTAATGCGTAGCTCTACTCGTTGTGGTTCTATAGATATGCTGCACGCTCCATTCCGACACACGAGTTGGAAGAAAACTCACACCGAAGCTCGTAGGAACTTACCACACATAGAAGCCGATAGCGCGCACTCTTGGTATCTGTGCGTAGCTCTTGCCGTTGCTAACACAATGGCGGTGTCGCTTCTCCAATGGTGGCTCCGTAGCTCGCGTAGCAAGTAGATAAGACTCTCTCTCTCTCTCTCTCTCTCTCTCTCTCTCTGTCTCTCAGACACTGTCATGGCGCTCCAAAAACTCACTTTGATTAAATAAAACTCTCCTTTAGGTTACAAAACTTTGGCTTATATACCTCAGCCTTGGAGGTGAGAACATCTCTAACTAATTACATCAGCAAGTGAAATTACTTCGGAATTACAAGCTGGAAACTCAATTGAGTCCCATTACTTAATGAATGGCTCCAATCAAAATCAATGTCGGAAAGACATTTATTACAATCAATGGTTACAAAAATGATGAGTGTGAGCAAAAATGTGGGTGTGATCCTCTGCTGGCTCAACAGCCACCACAAGTATCCTCATACATGGCTCCTAATAAGGATGCAAAGACTCAGCTAGGAGGAATACGACCAGAGCAACGAGCTAACAATGCTCTAATCAATGGGCTAGAAAAGTCCTCCAAAAAACTACCACCCACGAGAAAACAGACAGTAACTTTCCACTACAAGCCAAAAAATCAAGGGAAAGTATAGAAAGTCAATCTTGTTGAGGATAGTAGCGATAGTGATGAATCTTACGACATCCCCTATCATCAACTCAGCCCATCACTATGACCAACCCCTTCAGCAACAACCATGACAGGTCAAAAGAACAGGACAACAAGTCAAAGCCAAAAAGCTCGACAAATCTGGATACCAAAAAGCCAGATCGGCCAAAAACAGATATGGATCAAGAAGACAAAGATCTCTAATGACAAATCACAAGATCCAACACCAAAACAAAAACAAGGAAAGCGTGCACGAACGGGTAAGAATATCACAAAGTCGCAAGCTTTCACAACTCAGGTTTGGGCTCCAAAGAAGTTGATTCAAGCACAAAAAAGTGAGGAATTCATTTGGATTCCAAAACAACCACAGTATCAACTTTCAAAGCCTAAATCCCGTCCACAACCAAGCGTACAAGGGCTGCATAGGCACAACGTTTAATTGCCCAAGCACAATACATACCCTTTGCGATACCCTGTCGTAAAGGATGACTCCAAATAGGAAGGGGGGAGGCATTCTGAATGCGGACCTAACATTATGACTATTAGAGGGCAATGTTTTGTGAGATGCATTGAATTTTTGCGTTTTATTGTGATAAGTTTTTGACAAAATTTAGAGTATATGCCCTCATAGTAGTGTTACAGAGGAGTATGGGGACAAAATCCATATATGAGCCCCTAGGGACATGTGTATAGTGTACATAGCATTTAGATTTCTATTTGAATGATTTTTCTTTTGTTGAGTTGTTTTAAGATTTTCTTTGTTTATTATTAAGAAAAAAAAATTAAAAATCCATAATCCACATGAAGAAAAGACTGACGAGAGGCCTGAGCACTACAAAGAGAAGAAGGTACAGGAAAACGATGAAACTTCACGAAGTATGTCTCAGTAGCCACTACAATAGCCGAAGAACTTGACACAAAGCAGTGTCAACATGCAACCGACAAGTCATACAAGTCAGAGTGGAGTAGCTAAGCCACAAAATGAGTGAGGTATTAGTCCCAAAGCTTCAAGTAATATTTTATGTGGTCTAAGCGTCTTAGCTATTCTAGGTACTGCTCAAGCTGGAAGAGTTGAGCATATTTAAGTTGTGTCGCTCATGCTGGTATAGGTGAGTAAAAGAGTCGAAGTCTAAGTACTTAAGTCTGGTGAAGTGAAGGAGAAGGTCCAAAAGACACTCACGTACTGAGCACAATGAGATACGAGTGGAGAAACTTCTACATTGAAAACCCTTCTTGGAAAGGTGGAAGCTATTGAGACATCTTTTGATGTCACATGTGCTACATTTATTCCTCAAAACACCCATCATCTCCTTCTTTCACATTGCATGCTTTTGTTGACAAATTTCTCATATGCATATAGAGTGTCCCATAGTTGGCACTTGCATCAGGCACTCTTTCCGTGTTTCACCCAAGCACTCACCTTTCATGAACATGTACTTCACATTCAACTGCTCAACTCCAATAAGAGCGTATACCAAAGGCATTTTTTTCCCACCGAGTTTTTTCCCTTTGGTCATCCAGGTTTTAGACCCTAATCTAAAGACACCTATCACCATCCTCTTGTACATATTCCTTCTACATCAACAATAAGGAAATGCTACTCAAATCAATTGACAATTGAATTGGAGCACCAATTTCAGATCATAGCATACTTCTCCTCAATGGCGAGTCGAAGAATGGCCTACAATGACAAAGCTGCAGACAACACTAACAACATGATTGCACAGGAACAAAGAAGTCCCCAATGAAGAAGAGCAGACATAAAAGTAATCAGAGGATCTCAAAAGATGAATGGTTATGATGATAGATGTCCGCTCTAATGGATCGTAGTTCTTGTTGTGGTTCGACAAAGATACAAGCAGTGCAATAGATGAAGCCAAAACAACAGCAAAGTGTTGACCGCTGGGTCAACAACACAACATAACTCCTTACAAAGTTGTCATTGGCTCACAAGATCAGAAAGCCAATCACTCAATTCTACAGATTGTAGAAGTTGTTTTTGAGAATCACAAATACTCCGAATTGACAGATTTGCTGGAGCAAGTGATGGATGCAGCTTTCTCTATCCATGATGATAAGAGTCAAGTTAAACGACATTGGGTTCTTTTTGAATTTAGATCTGGCAGTAGACCTATAATGACAGAAACAGATGCTGTAGCTCAGAGCGTGGATGTGAAAGACATAAAGTTCGTCCATCAATTATGATTTTCCTGAATCATGTGAAGACTATGTACATCGGATTGGACGAACAAGACAAGCTACTGCAAGGGCTATAGTCTATACTTTCTTTCCAACAACAAAACGACAGCAAAGACCACATCGCCATCGACAATCAGTTCATGTCGGGGACGACATGAACGCAGAAGGGGGGAATGTTGACCGCTGGGTCAACAACACAACATAACTCAAGTTTCGTACCAAAGTCTTATCTTTTGCGAGTTATGAAATGCTGCGGATTATGGCTATAAATGTCATTTGTAATGAGTAGTTATTCTAGTTTCAGAAGCCAGGGTGCAATGGCACTTCCAGATTGTAAATACAAAGCCATTTGACCCTTTCAACCCCATTTTTGGTTAAACCTAAGGTAGCCTTAGTATATAAGGTACCTAGGTCATTTTGTAAAAAAGACTTTTATCATAATCAAAGTTTAGCGCTGCCGTCTACTGTGTGAGAGAGAGAAAGAGAGTGAGTGTGAGCTTCATCCTCTCGCTACGCCCGGCTCGCTCAACACATTGGAGATCCGAATGCACCATTGTTGTAGGCTCGAGGAGAGCTACGCGACAACGCCAAGCATTTCACGCGAGACGAAGTGCACACACCGACGCATCTACGAGCTATTTGTGGTCGTAAGTGTATCAAACGATGTCTGTTTTCTGCGTGCTAGTAGTCTATAGAATCGTGGCGACATAAGCTGCGCATAGGTACTCATAAATTTCAGTTTCGGGCACTTTCAAAATTCGGCTCTGTCATCCTACGCGTTTTCCGCAAACGGGTTTAGAGTGAGGGTTTTGAGTGTAGAAGCTTAGGGACAGGTGTATCCTAGTGAGGGGATGGTGTTCCTTAAGTTTCATACGAATCTGTCATGATTAGGCGAGTTACCTTTAGTATGTGTGTATGTGGCTAGGTGGTGTAGTTGAGAGCAGTGAGGTTCTTGATTGTGGTTTAGTTGGCCTTCCACAGTGTTGTATGTGTAGGATGATCTCAGCCTGACAAGCTTAAGAGATTTCCTCCGTGTGCCTATCGTGTCATATGTGTCCTCAATTGACATTATGTTGATCTAGGTAGTGTTTACATGCACTTCATGGGTGTGTGAGTAGCTCCCCGTCCAACAGAGGGTGAGCGATGAGCGGGGAAACTTGAGAGAGAGAGAGAGAGAGAGAGAGAGAGAGAGAGAGAGAGAGAGAGAGAGCATGGATAGAGCTTCCTCTGTGAACATGGTGCAAGAGCTCCTCCACTTTTTCTTCCTTGTCATATTAAGATTTACCTTATCTTATCACATCTCCTCGTTAATCCAATAGTTGGTGGATTAAGGTATATAGGGTGGACCTACGACTCTTTCTGAGACCAATGTTAGAATATGATGATGCCGCTACGAGAAACCCTATCAAAGGGGATAAGGTTGTAAGCTCTCCACCCAATCTTGAGAGAATGAGGATTGGCCCTCATTCCTGGACCTTGTCATATTAGGATTTACCTTATCTTATCACATCTCCTCGTTAGTCCAATAGTTGGTAGATTAAGGTTGTAAGCTCTCCACCCAATCTTGAGAGAAGGAGGATTGGCCCTCATTCCCCAACCTTGTCATATTAAGATTTACCTTATCTTATCACATCTCCTTGTTAATCCAATAGTTGGTGGATTAAGGTATATAGGGTGGACCTACGACTCTCTCTAATACCAATGTTAGAATATGATGATGCCGCTACGAGAAACCCTATCAAAGGGAATAAGGTTGTAAGATCTCCACCCAATCTTGAGAGAATGAGGATTGGCCCTCATTCCCGGACCTTATTAGGAAGTGTTTCTTGCCATCCACATTGTTCTGACCGCTCAGGCACTACGATTGGGTTGCAGTCTCCCCCTAAACCTTGTCCTCTTGGCTCTATGACTAGAGGGAAATTGACCTAGTCAAGCACCCTCCAATCACAGTTACCTAGTCACAGTTGTCACAGGTTATGTGTGATAGATGGTGTGAGGTACTCCCTTTTCTTTTGAGAAATGTCAAGTGGTTGAAGTTTATTGGGGAGTTTCACTCTTTCTACCTTTATCCTTTGGCATGTCAAGCATTGATAAACATATCATAGAACATCCACCTTTTTCCCGATAAGCTTTTGTACATAGAATTGAGGGCTTTTGCATACCCTATGTGCCTAAACTATGACTATCAAGGACCTTCACCAAGATAGCCTTCCTTAGATTAGTATCCTTGTATACACATAACATATCTCTATAATAGAGACAAAGGACATCATATGAGAAATGTTGCATTGATGATAAATTCTTTGATTCTCTAGTTTGAACAAGGGTAAGCTGCCTTTGATATTGTAGATATCATAATATAACTTTCTTGATCCTTTTAATGATTGGATTCTTGGGTATAGATATGATGCTCAAAAAAGGTTTTCACTTGAGTGAATCTACAACCAAGTTTTTCTTTCATGGGTGATAAATAATGTTGATGTTATATTCTTGTAAAAGCTCTACCCAGTGTCTTTATCACATATTCAAGGGTTGTTGTGTACTTTAAGCTCTTATGGTTGTCTAGACGTCATAACTTCCTTCAAAAATTAATGCCTCCATAGCTTTAGAGCTTGAATGATTGCCAATAGTTTGAGGTCATGGATTGGATAGTATTTTTCATGAATCTTAAGCTTGTGTGAGTGGAGTTTACTAGTTTTTCTTCTTGAAATAATAGTGCTCCAACTACTATACCACTAGTATCAATGACAATATCAAAGTTTTGGTTGAAAGCTAATATACTGCTTTATTTTATCAAACCTTTCTTGGTGTTGCGGTTCCCAATTAATCTTTATCCCTTTCTTTAGAAAATAGATTGAAAGGAAGAAATCATAACATAATAAAAATGTCACCAAATATCATTTTGGTTTACTAAGATGAGTTTTTCTCTCTAGAATTGGCCATTCTAGTGAGAGAATAAATAAAAATAGTAGAAGGGCTAATTACGTACAATGGGCCAAGGAATGTATTTGTAAACTAGAGAGTTCCAAAACATGAATGTTTTTTCCAAAAGTGCCATCAAAATTTTCTAAGGACTCAATTGGATTTTATGGAACAAAAACGGGATATATGCGAGTGCAAAAGAGTTTAAAACGGATCTCAAAAGCCTCCAAAAGTGGGTAGTATGGCTACCCAAAACATGGGAATGGAAGCCAAGATGTGCCTAAAGCTATGTGGAGATAAAGGATGTGGTCCACAAGCCTCCCATGCAATGGAGAAGGTAAAATAAGTAGCTCTAAAAATGGAAAAACTCCTTAAAAAATGGGCTGGTAGACTTATTGGTAAACGGTGAGATGAACAACTTTCATGCTCAAAGTTGTTTTATTTTGAGGACCACAAAAGGGAGATTTTTTTTTTTTGTGGGACTGCACATGAGAGAGCAAACGTACTTCTATCTTCTTGGCTCTTGAAGCTCCATGAAATCTTCAGTCTAAAACAAGGTCTCCGTGCTCTTCTCAAGGTTCATCATCTTCTCTCTCTCTCTCTCTCTCTCTCTCTCTCTCTCTCTCACACACACACACACACACACACAAGTTTCCATGCTCTTCTCAAGGTTATCATCTTCTCTCTCTCTCTCTCTCTCTCTCTCTCTCTCTCTCTCTCTCTCTCTTTTCTCTCTTTGCTTATTTCAAGGTGAAGGTGATGTTATTGTATTTGGGGATATGAATGCTCGCACAAAAACATTGCAACATGATACTCAACAATTTGATATGCCATACATTTCAAGGGAGTTGGAGGAAGTTCACTTGTATGATCGTACTTCAATGGATGAGAAAGAGCCGGATCACTATGGAAAGTTACTTTTTCACATGTGTAATAGCACGGGTATGCTCATTGCCAATGGTGTATCTTTGTGGAGTGGAACCAATGGATTTACATGTAGGAGACATAATGGGGATAGTGTGATTGACTATATGCTACTCTCTGAAGCCATCATGTATCGCATAAAGAGTTTTATGTTTGGTCAATGGACCCCGGAATCCGACCATCGCACCTTATGTATTGACCTTTCATGTGGAGAAGCAACTAAGCATAATAATCTCAACCAAAGGAAAGAGAAGTTATCACTATGTATGGATTTCAAATGGGCACCAATGTACATTGAAATGGTTGAGCAAAAATTATGGATGACAAAGCTTCAATGTGATGCACCATTGGAAACTAAATGGGAAGCTTTCAAGAAATCTATTTGTTCTTGTGCGGAAGAATGCTTTGCCATAAAGCATCTCCATGGTATCAACAAAGATAGATCACGCAAAAGGTGGTTTGATAAAGAATGTCAAGATGCTCGAAAGTCCTTGATAAAGCTTGATGCAACTATGGACAAAGACAACTATCAAAGTCATTTGCATACATACAAGGCATTGATTCAAAAGAAGAGAAGAAGATGGGAAGTAAAGCAACAAGAATTTCAAGTCCAAGAAAAGGCACATGCATGTGGAAGATTTTGGAGAAACTTGAGAGGCAAGCGGGTTGAGAATTTTGGTAACTTGAGTCTAGTGGATATGTACACACATTGTAGGCAATTATATGAGCAAGCAAATACTGAAAAAATGCCATTTTATGGTTCACTCCCATGTATGCCATCTTTTTTTACTATTGAGGATGTATGCGGTGGGCTTGAAAAGTTGGCCACTCGCAAAGCGGGAGATCTTCAAGGTATCAAGCTGGAGATGATCAAATGGACGGGATATTTTACCCATGAGTGGATGTGTGATATGTTCAACCTTGCACTTCAACATGGTATGCCTTATGATTGGAGTACTAATTGGCTTAAGCCTTTGCATAAAGGAGGGGATGTAAAGAATGTAAACAACTACCGGACTATAATGATTGGGTCTCTTATTGCAAAGTTGTTTGGGTGCATAATGGAGATGAAATTGAGTGATTGGACTGAAGAGAATGACAAGCGTGCAAAGGGACAAGCGGGTTTTTGTCGATGCCATAGCACCATTGATCATCTTGTCACTGTTCATGTTCTCATGGAGGAAAGTCGGTTGAAAGGCAAGCGATTGTATTGTTGTTCTGTGGACTTTAAGAAAGCCTTTGATATGATTCCACATAACAATTTGTGGAGAAGGATGGAAGAACTCCAAGTGCCAAGTGAGTTTATGCTTGCGGTTTCTCGAATCTATGAGAAGGTGATTTGTCAATTGCGCATGGAAAGAGAAATTTCAAAAAAAATTGTAAGCACTATTGGGGTTAAACAAGGATGTCCATTGTCACCAACTCTCTTTGGTCTATGCATCGATCAATTGGAACAAATGGTACTTGACTTTATGCAAGAAGAAGGCATTGAAGAGGTCACTATTTGCAATGCGGTAATCATGCTTTTGTTGTATGCGGATGATGTAGTGCTTCTAGCACACACTTTAGAAGATGCACAAAAGCTTATGGTTGTCCTTGAGAACTTTTGCTTGCATAGTGGGTTGATTGTAAATGAATCCAAAACAAAGGTTATGCTTGTGAAAACCAACCATAAGGAGAAGCCATGCATTGTGTACAACAACAAGACACTTGAAGTTGTTGAGAGCTTTAAGTACCTTGGCCTTGAGGTTCCATCCAATCACAAGTGGCATGAATGTGCTATGCGTCATTTGGAAGCGGGAAAGAGAGCATATTATGCATTTGAGAACATGTGTAATGCGGGAAACATCAAGTGTTGGGTTCTCAAGAAGTATCTTTTTGATGCATTGGTGACACCGGTTCTTCTTTATGGAGTTGAAGTGTGGGGCGGGAGCATCTCAAAGTCTACTTGGAAAGAGTTTGAGAATGTCCAAAAGCGTTTTCTTACAAACTTTTCCAAGTTAAGACACAAACACCATATATGCTCCTACTTCTTGAGTCGGGATCTCTTCCAATTGAGGTTATGGGCATGGAAAGGGTTGTGGAGTACATGATAAAGATGCGTCAAAGCCCCTCACATCGACTTCCTACAATTGCATGGGAAGCAATAAAAAAAGTTCAAAAGACGCATAAAAGCAAGATCTTGAGCACGGGATGGATGCAAGACATAAAGAAGTGGTTTGGGAGATGGGATGCATTACACTTGTACATGATGCTTCAATTGACTCTCAAGTGAATGAAGCTTTTCTACAACGCCAATGTATTACGGCGTGGGGAGAAATCCGCTGGGTCACTCTTCATACATTACACACCTATATTGCCCCCAACTACAAAACCATGTTCTTCGTGAGAGAGGAAACCGTACTCACACTTACATGCTTGAGCCTATTCCTTGTCCGCGATACGCACTATCGCAGCAATTCGGCTTAGCTCCATTTCCTTCGATGCGAGATAGGGCGTTGGGGCAATGGAGAAGAGTCAAATCGATTGTGCACATTATGCTCACTGCAAGTTCGAGAGTCTGAGTACCACACACTACTAGAGTGCTCAGCTTTTGATCACATCCGAACTTGCTTCTCTCACATTTTCAGCCATAACTTAGACCTACACACTTTCCTCTCCCAGCCAAAGTGTGGGCTCTCCATTGCGACTCTCATCACTACAATTTTGGAGCATCGAGAGTCACTCATCAGCCATGCACATACTACATCACATGTAACTTTGGTCCCATAGGTCATATTTGACCTCCGAGGACGATAATAATATCTATCTATCTATCTCTCTCTCTCTCTCTCTCTCTCTCTCTCTCTCTCATATAAGTTTCCACGGCTAAGTATATTTCTAATTGATAATCAAGCAGGTTAATAGTTTCTAAAGCTTACATATCTTCTTTCCAACTTGATTCTTGCATAACCTTGCATTCCTATCACCTTTGAGGTGTTTAGGGCGTTGTGATTGCATTAGGAAAAATATGAACCCTCTAGGGGCCCTTTGGGATTAAGGTTAATTAGAGGTCAGCCAATAGGAAGAGGGTGGTGGACACACTCTATACCCTCAAAAAAGTAGGGGGACAAGGTAGCCTTACACCTCTTAATTGTCTCTTACCTAGTGAGAAGGTAAGGGAGGTGGCTAGGGGAAAGGGGGGGGGGGGGGGGGGGGGGGGACCACTTTGACCTCTTTTCTTCCACTTTTTGGCTCGGATTTAAAAATACACTAAAAATTTCAAATTTTCAAAAAATTTCAAATTTTCAAAAAATTTCAAATTTCAAGTTTTCCCTCCTTAAAAGGTCCCCAAACCTATTTCATGGTCAAAAAAGTATTTTTGACCTTCAAAAGTTAAAAACATGCACTAAAAACTCCAAAAAATTGATTTTTAAAAAAAACAAATCAAAACATCATTTTCACCCTCCAAAGTCTTTCCAAACCTATTCTATGGCTAAAAAGTGTTTTTCTCTCTCTACAAACCTTTTTCCAAGCTCTCCATTGCTACAACAACCACATGCACCCCCTATAGTCCATCATTATCTCTCTGCTAGCTTTCTCCCATCTCCATTGTAGCACCAAGCAAGCTCCTCCTCCATCTCTTCCCCTTACCCACCACATAGTTTCACACCAAGCTAGCTCCTCTCCCTTCTCTCATCTCCATTACAACATGAAACAAGATTCTACTCCTTCTACTTTCATTCACTCACACTACATGGAAACCTCTACTCCCGAAGGTGGCAAAAGTATGAGCTCACATGAGTTGCATACCACAACAATAGGAGGTGTGAATATCGCGTGGGCATTGCAAGGGTTCATCTCCAACATAAAGATAGAATGGTAAGAAAACTACCCTTGTAGCTTACATTCAGAGCTTAACATCATCTCCATCTTTAAGTTTATCATGCTGGAGAGAATTAACCTCTTTATGGATTTCAGTGTTTAGGCTTCACACCTCATAACACTGGGTGGTGCTATTTTGTTGATGACTTTGGTGCGCCATCTATAGTTGTGTAGCATGTGATTTGAGTCTCATAATGTAAGTAAGTTGTGTTATCTATGGAGAGTCGTCAAAGATTTTTCTTGTAATTTATTTTGTGTATAATTGTCATTAGATAATTGGAATGATATCATTTTGTACTTTATAACTTTGTGCTCACATAATCTTTTGTTTACTTACAGATTCAACTTGTTTTAAGAGGACATGAGCAAGCAACCATGTGCAGAGATGGAAATCACTCTATTTTTGTTCCTTGAGGAATCTTTCACTACCATGTTAAAAGATTTTGATAAGAATAGTAGGTGTTTTTTAGAATCTTGAACCAATAGGGACTCTCTAGGAGCTCTCATAGAAGCCATCCATATAGTACTACTATCTTCCCTAGTGTCATAGACACACAAATACTCAAGTGTATATGAATCTCTAGATGAGGAAGACAAATACTTGTAAGATAAGCCTAACAGCAACAACATTGTCTCCATTTGTAATTATTTTTCATGAGGCTGGATTCCTCTATAAATGCAATATAAATATGTTTTTTTGTTAAGTGGTGTCGCATTGAGTGAGAGTATTTAATTTAGATTACTGAAGTTTCATACAGATCTGAGAAATATTGTTTACTTTTATGGATATTTTGATTTGCCTATACGATGATTCAAGTCGCAAGTCTTAATCACTCCACCTTGAAGAAATTCAAGCAATATTTTGATTTCAGTTTAATCATTAATGGTTATTCTTATTAAAGTGGATCATAAACTTTGTCAAGATGTCCTCATTTGGGGATGTTGAATATATATCATTAGCAATGTTTCACAAGAACACTAGGTGGACACAAGGAAGTAAAAATTGGCTCCTTGTTTGGTCGATTTCTAGTGTTTAATGTTTAGTGCACAGGATTTGTGAGGCCGTTGACATGGGGAGTTCACTAAAGTATATGTAACATAGCACATGTGTTCAACAGAAGGGATTTTATATTCTTGTAAAGTTGCAGAAACATGTGTAGATAAGGCCTATAAGGGGTACTTTTAATCCATTCTAGTGAACGCACGTGATATAGGAAAATTTTACATAGTGAATGCTCCGGACCTTTGAATACAAAGAAAGGGGGGGGAGCTCTAATTACATCTGAGTGAAAAGAAGTGGAATTTGTACTGTCATGTTGCATAAAGATTTGCTTTCACTTAATCTAAAAAAGAATTGGTATTCTGGGGTGCAGACAAGGCCATATAATGCAAAAAAAGGGGTGGCCACAAGCGCGCGTAGTGAGCCATCCAAAACTGCTATATGGGCCCTTGTGGCCACCCTTTTTTTGCATAATTAGGCTATTGCTGCACTCCAGAACCCTGGAAAAGATGAGATGAACCTAAAATTGAACTTTTCAAGCACATTATGCCTTCCTTCAACTCAACTTACTAGTTCCCTGCACCAAAAGGGCAAATCACATTGGACAGTATAAAAATCTAGTCTCATGCTGCATAAACATCTGGTTTCATCAAATATTAACATTCTTGTTATTATAAGGGGCAGACAAGGCCATATAATGCAAAAAAAAGGGTGGCCACAAGGGCGCGCATGTGAGCCATCCAAAACTGTTGGATGGGCCATCTGCGCTCCCTTGTGGCCACCCTTTTTTTTGCATAATTAGGCTATTGTTGCACTCCAGGACCTTGGAAAAGGTGAGATGGATGTAAAATTTAACTTTTCAAGCACATTATGCCTTCCTTCAACTCAACTTACTAGTTCCCTGCACCAAAAGGCCAAATCACATTGGACAATATAAAAATCTAGTCTCATGCTACATAAACATCTGGTTTCATCAGCTATTAACATTTTTGCTATCCTAAGGGGCAAACAAAGCTAGAAAATGCAAAAAAAAGGGTGGCCACAAGGGCGCGCAGATGAGCCATCCAAAACTGCTGGATGGGCCATCTGCGCGCCCTTGTGGCCACCCTTTTTTTTGCATAATTAGGCTATTGTTGCACTCCAGGACCTTGGAAAAGGTGATATGGATGTAAAATTTATTTTTTCAAGCACATTATGCTTTCCTTCAACTCAACTTACTAGTTCCCTGCACCAAAAGGCCAAATCACATTGGACAATATAAAAATCTAGTCTCATGCTACATAAACATTTGGTTTCATCAGCTATTAACATTTTTGCTATCCTAAGGGGCAAACAAAGCTAGAAAATGCAAAAAAAAAAAGGGTGGCCACAAGGGCGCGCAGATGAGCCATCCAAAACTGCTGGATGGGCCATCTGCACGCCCTTGTGGCCACCCTTGTTTTTGCATTTTCTAGCTTTGTTTGCCCCTTAGGATGGCAAAAATGTTAATATTTGATTTAAATTTAACTCTTCATGGCCAAAACCACTTAACTTAAAACACATGGATAAACCAAAAAGCCAAATCACTATGGACACAACTCTTAATCATTTTGTCATTGCAAAGTCATCTGAAATGATGTGAGCCTCTACAACTTCTTGAATAGCCTCCAACGCTATTGCTTGCATTTTATACTGATTTCCATAGCTTTGAAGCACCTCCTTCACCGTGTGAGCATATTTTTGATGCATGGCCATGATTCAAGTGTTAAGTTTTTTTTTTTTTTTTTTTTAAGTGTTGAACTTTTCGGTTGTTTTCAACAGCTTCTAGATTTCAATCGGCTCCGAATCATCTGGGCTTGTCTCACATGAATTTGTTCATCTCATCGCGTTCTTCAACCATCATGTGATGAGAAAAAATCATATCTTGCTAGCATTCTCCAAAAATCAATGTGCAAGTTGACAATTTATTTAAAAATGATGTAAAACATACATTTTTTACTTTTTTCTTAATCTACGGGCTCCAACGAGCATTAAAACCATGGAATCTGAAAATACTCAAAGAACCATTGTTTTTTATTGTGTTAAGGACTGTATTTCCTACATACAAAACTTTCCCAAAATCTCGCCCTAACACCTTCAAAAGTGGCTTCCAAGGAGTGTACTCGGTCAAAATTTGAAACTGAAGAAAAACAATCAGAATGAACTCCTAGATTGTGTATAAAATTTAGAATAACCAAAATTTCCTTCAAAAAAAAGTTATGCTAAAAATTTGAAAATAGCCCCCCATTGAACTCCCCACAACGATAGAAGTCAAAGGGTTCGAGGAGAGGTATGGTGTCACAAGTGCATGGTGGGAATCTCATCGAGGTTTATTCCGTCAAGATCTCTTGTACTTTATCATGTCTTCTCATGTACAATATTACAAAAAAAAAATGATACTTTAAATGACTACAAATCTTATTTAACTTATCAAACAATCTAAAATATGGTAGACCAAGAGTGCTCTTACACATCAACAAACAAAAAAGTCCAAACTTCTTCTCATTAACTTTGATAAACATACATTCGTGAACAACTTCCAAGCCGTAGTGCAGTCATAGTTCTTACATCCATTCCATGACATGGCATGCTCATGGGGTGACCTATCATATAAAAATATCTCTGGTGGGGGTGCCCTCATGTTAGGAAAGGGTGTGCTGCTAATGAAAAGTTGTTGTATTGTCCTACTAGGGATCTCTCCATGTTAGCATAGTGATTTTTGGTGTAGTGGGAGCCACATTGCTTGAGGAGAGCTTTGTGCCACCGTAAAAGCCTCATGTTATGCTAGTTCCTTGAGCCATTCTTGCATTAGGATGAGATTACCCACCTCTAATAAGGATGGATTTGAAGCACCTACCTGTAAGATGTAACAAAGAAGGCTGTTTTAGAGGAAAAGTGGTGACACTTGACCTCTCTAACCTGCACCCACTGTTTCTTGTAATGCCACTGTTTTGAGCTGAAGAGCTTGACATTCATGCATCCACGAATGCAAAGAAACACCTACACCCATACACAACCAATTGCAATAGCCTAACAAGCTTACTTCTCCCCTCCCAAGATATTGAAGAACCATACACATTCGTCTCACCGACAGTATGACGATCTTGGGATGACCTCTGCTCACCCTCATGTGCGGCCTTCGGTGCAAACACCGCGGACAAGCAATATGTACACTTTTGTTGTGCGGAGTACATGGTGGTGGAGGGATACGATTTGTGATGTCCGTGAGCACCATGGCAGTTGTTGCATGAGGAAGCAAAGAATGAAAAGAAAGAGGGGGGAGGGAGAGGGAGGAACATGGGAGGAGAGAAGGGGGCAGAGGGAGAGAGGGAGAGAGAGGGGAGGAGGAGGAGAGAAGGGGGTAGGGAGGGAGAGGAGAGGAACATGGGAGGAGAGAAGGGGGCAGAGGGGGGAGAGGGAGAGAGAGGGGAGGAGGAGGAGAGAAGGGGGTAGGGAGGGAGAGGAGAGGGAGAGAGGAGGAAGGAGGAGGAGAGAACAAAGGTTTTTTTTTTGGGGGGATTTTTTTTTTTTGAAAAAGTGGACTTTTAGTGTTTGTAGGTTTAAAAAAATGTCAAAAAATGATTTTTTGATGTGTATATATGTTGGGAGGGAATTTTAAGTAAAAAATAAGTAGAAATAACTTTTTTGAAAAAAAGTCAAATTTTGGCTTTTAGTGACCCACGTTTTTGCTGATGTGGCCACACCCCTTTACTCCCTTCACTTTCCAAAAGCTAGAGAGAGAAAGTGACCTCTTAGGTCCACATCCTACATGTGTCTAAAAAAAGGCTAGAAAAGTCTACTCAAAACTAGCTTTTTGAATGCCCTTGTCCCCTTAACCCTACACAACATTAGTCTTAATCCCTAAAAATTAGGATTCCTTACAAGGCCCATGCAAGGTTCATATTTCTCCTAATGGAGTTCAATGAGGTGTTTTAAGTACAACGTCTGATCGCAATCTCTGCTAAATTTTAGACCTTTAATATCTTTGATTTATGCACTTAGCAAGTTTTACTAGTCAAACACTCTTTTAAAGAAGAAGAATTATATTAATACAAAGTCCTTTTGCTCTCTCTCTCTCTCTCTCTCTCTCTCTCTCTCTCTCTCTCTCTCTATATATATATATATATATATATATATATATATATATATACCACTATTGAGCATACAAGAATCTTGAAAGGATTTTGTTCGCTCAAGATGGGCAATTTTATGACCCTACTCTCTTCTTTGATTATTAAGAGAGTTTAAACCAAGTGCGTGTAAGTTCCGAAGAGCTTTCTTTTAATTCACAAAGGGGAATAGTTTTGTGACAGTGTTCACACTATAGAATTATCTCTCACAAGGAACTTTTGATTCATAAAGCACCATCATTATGTATGAATCTAATTTAGTAAGAGGAGAGTGTGATTGACTTCACCAGTTTGGATTTGCATAATGACACTGCCACTCCTGATTGAGTTTGAGAAGTTGAATACATTGCTTGCAAGTTACAAGAGGCTATGGAGAATCTTGATTTGCACAATGTGGCCTAGACATAGCCATGAACAAAGAATTTTATTATTCCTGCTCCCAAAGAGGATTCTCCTATGATGTCTTGCAAAGAGACTTTAAAAAGAGGAAATTATATCGAATGGAAGAAGCACTCATCTACTACAAGAAGGAGAAGAATCCTTTAATATGATGCAAAGGGAAAGAACAAGCACAAGGATGCAAGAGGGAAATCTCTTATGAATGAAGAAGACAATCTTCTATCATCTGATGCAAATGCACACCCTAAGAGACATCAAAGAATCCCTTCACCATCACCTCCTTTTGGGAAGAAGTATTCAAGATCTCACTCTTCTCATTGCTCTGGGGAGAGCTAGAAAAATCCTGAAAAGAAACAGAGAAAGAAGAATTCATCCAGATGTTCAACATCATCATGCTCATTTGAATATAGAAGCTCATCCTCTTCAAATAGAAATTCTCTCAGATCAAGCAAGCGAAGAGGTTTCCAATGCTCTCATGCTACCTAAAAGAGAGCTTCTTACATAAGAAAGTTCAAGGAAGGAAGTAAAAGCATAACCTTTCTCTCCTTCAATGGAACTTTTGGCAATGTGGACAAAGCACCATGGTTCGACCGTATGGCTGCTTCCATCAAGTTTCCAGAGAGGTTTGTAGCATTTCAGCGCAAGGGTAGAGACATCACTTTGCAAGTCAATGAGAAGGGGTAAACCATCCCCATTGTATCTCATGAATCCTTTGATAAATCAATAAAGAGTTATATTTCTACTTATGTTATACTTGTCATGTTCCTAATGTTTTCTCTTCTAATGGTCTACTAAAAGTAGAAAGTGATTTCTATTTAGTTCCAAATAAGCATGATGATCTCTTTATTGATGACACCCCAGGAGAGTTACCTCCTAAGGGAAATGATGATCATAGGATTGAGCTCATACCAAGAAATCTCTCCTTCTAATAAGCCTATTTATTAAGTGTCACCAGCTCAACAAGAGGAGATTATGTCATAAGTCAATGAACTTGTACAAAAGGGAATGATAAGACCTAGCCCTTTTCTATTTTGTTCTCATGTCTTATTAATGCACAAAAAGGATGGTATATAAAAAATGTGTATAGACTATTGACCCTAAATAAGTTGATAGTAAAGAACATATTTTTGGTCCCAAGGATTGAGAATTTGTTTGATAAGTTGAAAGGCTCTACTATTACTTTAGTAGCATAGACCTTAAAAATGGTTGTCATCAAATACACATTGTACCATAATATATTCAAAAGACAACCTTTTGGCATGTACGAATATCTTGTCATGCCTTTTGGGCTAACAAATTCTCCATCCACATTCAATTAAATGATGAAAAGAATCTTTTGTGTACATAGGGATTACACTGGAGTATTCTTTGATGATTTCATAGTCTAGCTCTACATTCTTAGAAGAATATAAAGAGCATCTCAAAGCAGTATTTCAAGCATTGCAAGAGAATAAGTTATCCATTAATCCCACAAAGAGTGAGTTTTACTTAGAAGAGATTCAATATCTAGGTCATATTATCCCAAATGATGGTATCTGTATGGATCCACAAAAGATTGAGGTGATAAATGAATGGCTTGAACCAAGGAGTTTACATGAGCTACAGAGATTTTTTTGGAATGTGCTCATACTATCATTAGGAATAGAATGGGTCTAGCAGGACCTCTTTATTTGGCAATTTAGGGAGTCAAACCTCTAGTATTAAGAAAGAAATCAAAGGATAACATTTTAAATTCAAACAGACAAAATGGATAGTTTATTTGAATTCAAATTTTTCCCTCAAATTGAAATTTAAATCTAGCAAGAAAAACCATATCATATAACATATCTACAAAAAGAGCTCAATGTGTAGATTAAAGTTCTATAATCTCCGCTCAAACCAAAGATCATGTGTAGGAGTTATGGAAGGCCAAAATCATAAAGTTGTCCATTCCCTTTTTTGGAGGAAAGAGTGCATCCTTTGACCACTCTTACACCTCTCTTACACACCCAACATTCCTACACACATGGCATGCACCTATTCATCAAAATGTTAATCACCTCCATAATTTCGTGGCAAATAAAGAGGCCCTCCTAGACCCCATCCTCTTCCTAATGAGAAATTTTATTGCAAAAGTTTCTACCATAGTAGGACCATTACACAATTCGACCAACAAGAACATCAAGTATTGTGGGACGCATGTCTAACCTCACCATCCTATCTTATTGCAGTATTAGTGAGAACTACAATTAATTTGTCAATCCATGGGATGAAGCTGACTCAACTAGTGCATAGAGGCTACAAGAGGGTGTCAATCTCTCGAAAAACAACTAACAACTCACATCTAACTCAAGCTACACTCAAGTGACTAAAATCACCAAAATTCAATCGCTCATCGGCACGGCAAACAAATCACATCCGTTACAGTATCAAATGACATCCAAACGTAATGAAAATTCTAGGACGTGTTTATAAGACCTAAGCACACATGCTTATGGTATCAAACCCCACTTTAGGTCAAGTTCCAAAATCGTGATTATTAACCGCAGTGGATTTTTGACCTAGTCGTTTTTGACCCAGAATGCATCTAAATGCTTAGCAATGATGCCCCAATACCCCGCCTATGCTTAGTTTTTTATTTGAAATTGTAAATTCCTAGTTATGATGAAATTAGGCCACGGATCGGCGACACCAAAAGCTACGAAATACTGTGAATTGCTTACGTCAATGCGTAGAGCTCTTACCTGCGGTTGCAATGCAACAAACACGATTGCAATGTGACAACCGGGGAGGGAGTAAGAAGCGTAAGAAGGAGACGAGTGAGCGTCGTTAGCTCACGCTGTGCATTTCTTATCCAAAAATTTATGAAAAACTTACAAAAGTTGGCGTTTATACCTTAGCCAAGGTTTTTGGGTGGTCAAAACTAATAATCTAGAGTTCTACCAAAGCTGGCTAATGACTGGTTGATACAGTCTGAAAGGTTGTAGCCCCGGCTCATTAATTATAGAGTTTATCCGAGAAAATAGGAGTTACAATATTCTCGATTTAACCTTAATAATAAGTGTTTTATAGAGAGAACTCCGAAAAATGATATTCGTGTTAGCTTGCTTCTAACATTCCCCCCCTCCTCGCCTGTGTCGTCCCTTGACACAGCTTTATGGACTGAAATAGTTTTCGGTTGGCGGCTGGCAAGTCGGTCTTTAAGTGCATTCGATGCCTTCTGGTATCTGATTTTTCTTTCTTTATCTGACACTTGCAGAAACTGCGTGGTTACTCTGTTCTTCAGCTCCACCGCTGAGGAGCCTACAAATCTTGAGGTGAGGTTGTTAATCACTGGTGCAAGTATCTTTGTTCGCAAAGTGAAGAATCCCATGTAGAAAGCTTCCTCAAACGCCAACATATTATGGAATGGTAAGAACATACACCGGGCATAGAATCCATAGAGGACTTCTTTAGAAGGCTGACCACTAATATCATAGCATAATCCTTTATTACCCTCGAGGAATGACATCCACGGGGCGCCTCCTTGCACTGGCTCATGAAAAACTTCAATACAAGTGAGCAGCATTTGGTATAGCTTATATAACATTGCGCATGAGAGATCCGGTAGACTCTTGAAGAAAGACATGGCGCCCGTTAGGGTTTTCACTATGTATTCCTCTATGGCTTGTCCTTTCTCTGGAGCTGGTAGTCTTGGGTAGTTCATCCAGGGTTGGCCCTCTCTTTGTTAGTGCCTCATGCTCTTGCCAAGTCCTTACTCTGGTTACAGGACAGAAAGTGGGATCTCTTTGCAGGGCTGCAGGTGCTCTTGTGAACAGAATCAAATACCTCGGATTCTTGTTCAACCAGCTCAACCTCCACTTTGGGTGGTCTTTATCTACGCCATCTTCTTGCATGTCTTGGTAGAGTCTCTCTTTTACCTATAGTAATTCCACTTTTATGAGAAGGTATGGTAGGGATTGCTGATGCCATTGCGCATTGATTTGATTGGGAGTGAGTTTAGTGACGTTGAGAGAGTGAAGAATTCTTAACTCCCAATCCATCACGGCTGTTGCAGCTCAGCAACGGTGGATAGCGGCCACCACTACATCAAGTCAAATCACCGCCTTTTTGTATTAATTTTCTGCTCTGAAGTCGAGCTCGTAATATTTTTGCTATTCAAATGTAAAGGGTTTATCTTCTGGGGCCATGGGCTTCCAAGTTGTACTGATTCCCAACTCAAGCACACTATTGATTATTAAGCCATGTATCTATGGGAAACCCTCCTCCCACAAGACCTAAGTATAAAGGTCAAAATGAAGGGTTTTGGAGGGATGGATTTTATGAGTTAGAAAAACTCTCTGCGCGGGCAGCTTATCTATTTTTGTGTGTGCATCTTCTTTGATTGCTATCTTGTGCTGCACGAGTCGCATTGCAGAACCGAGACCACAGACGTGTTCAGCTCATCGAGCTCTTCGATTCAACGCCAACCATTTGCCACGAGACGCTACTTCATGAGCATCGACCTACGAACTTACAGGTGAGTTTTAGGGAGTTTAGGGTAGATTTCAGTGAAACCAACCATAGAGTAGGGTAGCTCTCCCTTAGACGCAGTTGTAGAGACCATCTGGGACCGTTTCCGACAACTTCCATTTTGCTGTCAGACAGTAAGCGTGTTTTCTGCCAGGGTGCAGAATTCAGGTTTGAGGGTCTAGGTAGCTTGGGGACATGTAGGAAATTGCCTACGGTGAGTTTCGTGTGAAACCGAGGTCATTAGCCCAAGGTTTAGCTTAGTTTCGTGACGTAGGAGGTTCTTGGAAGATTTGGGTATTCCCGCACACACAGGACTTAGAGATCTTAGATGACCATTCCATAGGTATTCGACAAGAGGTTGACACCCTCTTGGCGCGCCTCCATGCCCTAATCGGGTCAGTGACGTCCCTAGTTGACATCTTTATGTGTTGAGTAGGTTCTCGCTTGCTATGAGCGACACTCGAAAAACAACTGGCGCCGCTGCCAGGGACGAGCTACCTAGATTAGAGTGGATACCTTAGTGTGTGGTTATGGCTGTACGAAAATAATCTTTCATTACTTTGCCAAAGCCGAGGTATCCTTGGCTTTGTTAGTCTAGGACAGGTGAGTTTCTTGCCGCTGTCATTGTTAGTTTAGAGTATTATTGTAGTTTAGTGTAAAAGTTGTGTTTTCAGCATTCAGTAGCTTAAGAGTTTTTGGCTTAGTGTGTGCCAAAAGTGCATGTTAGGTCAAGCACAAAAACATCCAAAAAAAAAAACACCTAAAAATTGCTTTTTCTTAGGATTTAGATACCATTCAGTGTTTTCTTTGTTGTTTTAGGGTTCGAATAAGTAGGACACATGTGTGGAGTGTTCTGAATGTGAAAGGTTCAATTTACTTTGGATTTGCCCAAGGTTTGTATGTTTGGTGTTGTAAAGTGACTGAAGTGACCTAGAAAAGCCATCTTGGTGTACAGAGTTGGTATTAGTGTCCAAAAGCACTTAAAATCATCTCTAGTAACCACAGCAAGTGTCAGGTACCAAAAAAAGCTGCAATCTGCAAGTCCAGACAGTAAGCGCTCTTACTGTCTCCAGACCTAGATTTGGCCAACTGACCAAGCGAAAGCATGTACACATGTTGTAGGCTCAGTAACAAGCAAGTTTGTGTAGTTATAATCCAAATTTGATGTGTTTTGGTCTTGTCAAATGCTTGGTATACACAACAAAATCTGCAAAAGTGACCATAACTCAAGCCAGCAAGCCCACAACCCAGGTGAAGACTCCAGAAGGTGAGTATAAGCCCAGGTAAGAGGTTCCTATTGCTAGGAGTGTCAAAATACATCCTGTGAGCACAGAAAGTGCAATACTATCCTCTAGACAGTAAGTGCTCTTACTGTTTCCAGTGCCCAAATTGTGATATTTGGCTTTCCACCTAATCTATACATTGAATGCATGTATATATATAGTTTCTATACTGAAAAATACTTCAAATAGTAGTAAAAGTGTGTAAACTGCTTGCAGGGTGTACCAGGAGCCTAAGAGCACAGCCAGCTGGAAGTAAGGTAACTTTCCAGGTTAGTGCATCCAAGGTTAAGCACGTTTCATGTTTTTGAGGTCAGGAGTTGTAGTACCCTCAGGACATAGACCACTTAGGGACTAGGTGAGTCAAGTTTCTACGGAAGAGAGTGTCAATCAGACCACCCAGGTATCCTTAGGCCCAATCCCAGAGGATTACATCTCTGACACATCATCAGAAGATCTATACTATCAGACCATGGCAGGGGGACAACCATCAGTGAAATTCAAAGAGGGAGTTAACTTTATGGAGAATCCTCCAAAGACCATGAGAGACCTCCAGCAATCTTGTTGTATGTCTATAACAATGGACAAGATGCCAAAATCTTCAAGGATTCTATGAACCATAGCTGTGTTCAGATTGGAGATAATCCAGTCGAATTACAGTATAGGGTCCTGGCCACTTATGATGGCAAAGGAGGTTATATGGATGAACAGGGTGCTTACTACATGATAGTCAAAAGCACTGATGTCGCGGACAAATGGGGAAGAAATGCGTCCAAGACGAAAGCTGATGATGAGGTCAAGGAGAAACCGCCTCTAGAGGAAAACAACAATAGAACCATGTTCAGATCTTTCACCACTAGAAGGCTTATGTCCGACAATCCTCGATGGGGAATTTACAAAGCCTTTCCTGAAGAAACCGCTGCGTACTATGTCAATGAGGATGTAAACGAGAAAGAGGCTACTCCGGATAAGACTTTGTATGTCTACCTCTTGAATGAAAGAAAATTCTTAATCATAGACAAGTTTGGTCAGGAGTACACGCCAACCTCTGCTGCAAAGATGAGTAGGTATACATACTTAGGGTTACCCATTGTGTACCCTGAAGTAGCAAAGCCCGCAGCAAGTGCACCGCCTACAATCCCAGTAAGAAACTTAATAGACGATGACATCCTAAGACCAATCCAAGTAGAGAGGCAACCTATGCAGAATCCTGGTCAGACTAGTTTCTTTGAACCTATTCAAAAACCAGAATTCCACACTCAACAAGTGCCAAACATGAGTGGATATTCGTTCCAAGCAGGAACAAGGAATCCACCACGCGATGAAGAACTCTCCGAAGGAATTCATCGACAAAATGAGACAAACAGAAACTCAGGTAGAGCTACTCAAACGACGCAAAATGTAGCTAGGCCATAGCAGAGAACCACTACTGCACATACAGGGGACACTATACAAGTACTTGGGACACCAACTGTAGGATTCAGACCCCTAAGGCCGCATCAAGTCGCCAAATGCGTGCCGTCTAAATATACAGGATCTGGGGATCCATATGCCCATGCTTTTGCCTTTAGACAAGTGCTGAGAGCAGAGCAAGTACATGACTTCCATACGCAATATGAGGGCTTTGGATTGACCTTAGATGGTACTGCTATGACTTGGTTCCAACCATTAAGTAAGAGCTCATTCTCTGACATAGAGGATCTCTTATCTGACTTTGTCCAAGAATTCACCAAACGTGGGATAAAGCATGACACGGTCTCACAAATATACTCTTTCAAACAACAAGAGAAAGAGAAAGTAAAGGAAGCCGCCTTGAGATTGAAGCAATATGTGGAGAGATGTCCTCCCAGGGAGATCCCTCAACAAGAAAGGCTAGCGTTGCTCTTCATAGAAGGGTTACTAGACGAGAATCTCAAGAAGGATTTGCATATTCAAAGATGCCAAACTTTAGACGAGGTTATCAAAGAAGCGGTATACCTGGTCGACAATTGCAATATATATGGAGAATCCCAAAAGGATTGTCACAAAATCTAATATCTAACCAACCCAAATTATTTTCTCATATTAAATTGATCACTTAATGTGGGAGAATAAACGGGAACAAGTGTTAAGATATAGATATGTGCTTATAGATCTATCTCAACACGGGGCCAATAGTAAAGGGGCCCAAATGGGAGATGGTCTATCAAGAGCAAGGCTAACCAATGGAGCATAAGACCTTAGGGTTAGCTTCATTGAAGACCTCCAATAATGTGTGTAAAAGTCCTTTGACCTTAGGTAAGCTAGGGCTGAGCTTGAGGTGGGAACCCGGCCCAAGCTCGAGGTGTTTGTCCTGCTTGAGGTGCTTGTCGTGCTTGAGGTGTTTGTCCTGCTTGAGGTGCTTGATTAAGGTGCTTGAGGTTCTTGACTTACTCCATGCTTGAGGTGCTTGACTTGCCGCTTGATTAAGGTTCTTGAGGTGCCTTGACATGCTTGCCTGAGATGCTTGTGGGAATACCCCCTAGTCCAAGTGCTTTGTCATGCTTGATGACTAAGGTGCTTGAGCTCCTAAAGTCAAAAGCATCCCTACAAGAGGGGGGGCGAGCTCTTTTCCTAGGGATTAGAGAGAGAACACACACTCACACTCACAAGGGAAGCCCCAGCTTGAAGAGGCAGCAAGGACACATGTCAGGTCCCTACCCATGTTACCTTCATGTGTTGCTTGAAGCCTATTGGCTAGGCTTCAAAGGGGTCCAATGATAAATAACTTGAATTATCTAATTGTTTTTGCATTTATCAAGTCCTCTCTCTCAAAGGGGAAAGGGGGACACTTGTCCCAAGGCTATCCCTGTTGCTTGTAATAGGCTCTGCTTGTGATTGGCTAGGCCTGGAGGGGTCCAATGAGCTTCAAGCATGAGCTACAAGGGGGGGTCGACCCAAGCAAGCTAGGGGGGTGCTTAGGGGGTATACTCACCCACACACACTCACAAGCACTCTCATGGTGTACTATGCAAAGTGCAAGAGCTCCCTCTCCTTCTCCAAGCAAGTAGAGGTTGAGAGCCTACACCAACACTCTTGGCTATGGAGTGCAAATCCAACCAAGAGCCATGCTTCAATGCTTAATCTTGCCATCTTCTTCTTCTTCATTACTATGCTATTATGTATGCTAGCAACAAGAGTATGATAAGTGAGGAACTAATTCTTTCTCCTACAAAATTTTTCTTCTTCCTCTTCCCTACCCTCATTCCCTGCTAGCTCTCTCCACCTTCGAAGGTGTTTGAGGTCTTGGGACTGAGGCTTGGGATAGTTAAAGCTTTCTTCAAGTTTATGCTATGTTTGTGATGCATGAAGCCTTCCATCTTCATGGCATCACCTAGGTCACAAGGAATACAAAGACTGTATTGTAACAAGTCTCTCTTTATGGGAGAAATCATAATACAAATGCCTATTGGAGGGGGGACCGGCTCCACATAAATCCGGTCCTCAACTGTTGTCATGTTCTCTAAACTCTCTCTCTTGCAAAAGTATTGTCTATGACAAGTTAACTAATTGCTATGATTATGTTGCTATCTTCAATTATGTCTACCCGCTATGCTCACAAAATCATTTCTTGAAAGTACTCTCATTAAATTCCGCTATTCTCAAATTGAATAGGAAAATTCCATTACAAGGATTCTGATACCAGGTCAAGTGACTCGAGGGTGACTACCAGTGTTGTGAACACGGGACCAACAACCCTGTGTGAACCGTTGGAGAAACCGATGCCCTTATAGACAAACTCCTTGAGCGTTTCAACAATGCTATGTTGGCACCTCAACATGTGAGACAGCCACAATTACGCTTATGTAGCATCTGTGGAGGGAGTCATCCCACAACCCAGTGTCATGTGATGCAACCTCGGCCACGTGACCAACCTAGACTGCGGCAGCAAAAGTGGTGTGAAATAGAACAAAAGTGGACAAATCATTCGACGAAAGAATGCTACCACCAAAGGGGATATGTGAGAGAAAGGCAGTACCAGCCAAACCCTGTGTACCAGCCACAACAAGGGCAAGCCATTCCTCCATATCAGATGAATAGGGCACCACCACCACCACCTAGATATTCCACAGGACATCCGGATGTTCAGCCAGGGCTGGAAAGAGCGAAACCTGTCCTTGGACATCAACCACCACTGCCAGGGGAAGCCCAGGCAGCAGTCACGTACGTGTATACAAATCAGCCAATAGAGGAAAGAGCCTTAGTGCCTACACCGCCCTACCACACGGACGAGAACTATGGATGTGGTCAAACTGTAGAACTCAATACAGGAGGGGGGGAGATGTATGATCCATGGATGTCGAATCCTACCACCAGTTACATTCCACAACCAGACACTTCCATGATGTCTAACGAGGGAGTGACTGTGGGTCAAGGAACTTTGATGTTCATAGCTAATCAGCAGGGAGAAATGAAGCCAAGATCTTATCCTCCAAGGCAAAATTTCACCCCGCAACCTCCTCAACAACCACCAAGACCATTGGGGCCATGTTACCGGTGTGGTGGAGATCATTTGATGAACAGTTGTCCATTGGGGGAACAAAGTATCAAACCTCAGTGTAATCAATGCGGAATTACCCACTTGTATACCGACTGTCCAAATGAAACCGACAATAAAGGAAAAGCGACCATAAGTAAGATTGGAGTGATACCTTCTTCGAGTGGATCGGAGACTGAAGCGACTATACCTTTCAAGGCAGTTACACGAGCTCAAGCTAAGGGGAAAGAAGGTGAGAAAAAGGATGAAGGCCAAGAGAGAGCTAGTCAAGCTCCTAGTTGAAGGGTAGAAAGACGTAAAATCCGCTCTAAGGAGAGAGCTAGAAATCATCATAAATACAAGACTGTATCTGTTGAGCTTGCAAAAGCTCAAGAGAAATTGCAACAACATCTTTCTGGAGTAGCATCTGATTCTGGGGAAGCAGAACCAAACAAGATAGACAACACGAACAGCCAGGAAAAGAAAGATAAGGAGAGCAGTAGCCTAAGTTCAGGTGGATCAATCCTGGTTGAGAAGGTGTGTGAACCCTTAGATGCTATAATAAAAGCCTATAAATCCAAGATAGAAACGTATCAAACTCAGGCAAATCAATGGCTGACTTATCCAAATGCGGAGCTGGAGAAACAGAGGTTCGAAATGTGCAAAAACAATTGATCCAAACAGCTCAGGCATTATTAGAAAATCCTCTCGCGATGCCAGTTGAGGAAAGGATAAGTCAACAACCTCCATTTGACCTAAAATCTGATATACCTGAGGAGGTGAATGTTCCAGAAGCTAGCTTCAAGGAACTAGAAGAGAAATCTGATCCACAAGTAAAGATTGAAGAATCGCGGGCTGAAGAAGAGAGCAAAAGACAAGAGTTGGACCATAGAGTGGTGGAAAATAGCACAGAAAAATCCATCTATAACGAACCACTCATGGCACCTGAAGTCAGAGATGATTCGCCTCATAGATTGTGGGAGCTAATCAGAAACGCCAAAGATGGAAGCATGACACTCGAGTCAGCTCCTCTAGAGGAAGTTGATGTAGAACGCCAGATTCCCGATCTAGATGCTAGGTCGATGTATGGAGACATAGGGTCAGAAAAATCGACAGAGAGCATAGATGAAAATCTTAAGGAACTCCCTGCTTATCAAGGCAAATATGAAGCCAAGTCTGACATTATGATCCTTCTGTCTCAAAGAAAGTCGTTCAAGCCAACCTTAGACTCTAACGCCCTTCATGAGTTGCTGTCCACGCAAGTCAGATGCACTTTAACATTGGCAGATCTGCTCAAGATACGACCACATATGTGGAAATAAGTGAGCACATGCTTAGAGAAATTGGGTCTAAAGGATTTTCAAGAGATGCTTGAAGCAGAGTTGGGTGACGATCAAAAGACAAAAGCTAGTGTCAAACCTGTACCAGTAAACAAAGTTGGAGATTACTGTGAAGGTGAGGAAGGCAACACGATGCTACCACTGGAGTTCAATGACATCAAAACCATGGCAATTTTGGATAGTGGAGCAGGTGTAGCCATAGTTACAAAAGATCTTTGGGAGAAATTGGGAAAACCAGCACTCCGAAAGACCAGAATGAAGCTACAATTAGCCGATGGTTATGTCGAAAGACCCTTGGGAATATTGGAAAAAATCATCGTAATGTCATGTGGTATAGAATATGAGCATGCGTTCGCAGTAGTTGATTTCGGTGACAGGAATAACTATGAAGTTATTCTTGGAAGACCCTTCATGCGCCAGCTCATGATGATACAAGACTAGGGCTACAACTACCTATATCTTCGCCACATGGACAACATCACAAGGATAAACCTCAAAGATTACTCTTATCGTGATGTGCAGCGAACACCTGTGGAGGATTTTGACTCAGCCACAGCAGCTAATTCCGAAATTCAAGCATTTCTGGTCGAAAAACCTCAACTATGGATGTGCGGATCTTCAGACAATGGAAGCTTGGATAGAAATGAGTGCAAACTGGAAAGAAGTGTAGTGGATGATGCATATATTACAGAGCCATTTCCAGAAGAAGCCTTCGAGCCTTTGGAATGGATGCAGATCTTAGCTACACTTGATGTAAGCACTAACGAGACCACTCCCACAAAGTTTTGTGACAGTGAAGGTTTGGACTTAGTCCCCCTACGCATGCTAAAAGCACTTCACACGATAGACAAAGGCAATGAGGAGACTACAATGGTCAATGAAGTCGATGAGATAGAGAAGAAAGTCCAATGCCTGACAATTTAGGACAAAATCTCTATCAGGGACTTAACTCCTTGCTCTTCAGCTCAAGAGACGATAGACGACACTCAGTCAAAAAACGAAGGGATCCAACGAGAGTGCCTCTTCATAGAAGATGCAAATGACGAACACTCGAGTGGGAAGCATAGTGAGTCTAAGGATGAAATGAGGATTCCTTTGACGATACCTAGACCACCCCACTATAAATTGCAGCGCTACAAAAGGAAGATCCAGAGAAGATACAAGAAAACCAACCCGATGCCGGAGCTAGAAAGCAAATTACAATTCTTAATGCTAGTCAAGGCTGAAGACTGCATTAAAGATGGGGTAACGGGGATGTATTTCAGAGAAACAAAACGAAGAATGAAGAATCAGCCACCTAAAAAAGAACCTGAGTCTAAAAGCAATATTTCCGCTAAAAAAGCGCGACGTGAACAACGACGAGAGAATTTAGCCAAGAAAAGCTTGCACACCAACAAAGAATGGACCACAGAGCTATCAAATAGCACAGAAGGAAGGAGTTTAGTGCAGGATGGAATCAGTGTTCCTTCCCACTACAAGCGATATACTATTCAGGATAGGTGTATATGTTTGGAACAGCCTGTTCGAGAGAAGAAACAAGTTGGGACATCATATGATGGTCCTGAAGAAGCTAAGAGAATTGATTTGGCAAACCCTGGAGAAGAGCCTAAACCTGCCTACATTGCCACAGATCTTACTCCAGAGGAAGAGTTAACATTAATCGATGCCCTTAAGGAGTATAGGGATGTTTTTGCTTGGTCTTACAAGGACTTGAAGGGTGTGGATCCTGTTATCTGTCAGCACACCATTCCCCTAAAATCCGATGCAAAACCTAGCAGACAACGTCCATATACGTACAACGAAACCTTTGCTAGAAAGATAAAGGAAGAGATAGACAAACTTATGGAAGCAGAATTCATCTATGAGATTGAAAATACGGAATGGGTGTCACCTATTGTGGTTGTCCCCAAAAAGAATGGCAAGTTACGAGTATGTGTCAATCTTAAGAAAGTGAACGCTGCTACAATCGGGGATAACTATCCTCTTCCCATAACTGAACACGTGTTAGAGAGAGTAGCAGGCAAAAGAGCGTATAGCTTTCTGGATGGATTCTCTGGTTACAGTCAATTGGGGATCAAGCCAGAAGATCAACACAAAACCGCTTTTGCTACAAAATGGGGCATATATGCGTATAGAGTGATGCCATTTGGGCTCACCAATGCACCAGCAACCTTCTAGAGACTGATGAGTCATGCATTCAAGGAGTATCTTCGAAATTTCTTGGAAATCTATATGGATGACCTGTGTGTTCATTCCCTTGCGAGAGATGAACATGTAGTTCACCTTAAGAAAGTCTTTGAGAAGTGTAGAACATATAGAATCTGCCTGAATCTTGAAAAATGGGTATTCATGGTTAGACAAGGGAAGATATTAGGGCACATAGTGTCAGCAAATGGGATATCCACAGATCTTTAAAAGATTAAAGTCATAATGGAATTACCCAGACCTACAAATGCCAAAGGCATGCAAGATTTTATGGGCCATTGTGGATACTATCGCAGATTTATCTACATGTATGCTGTGATTGCACGACCTTTGTATGCCCTTATCACTGAATTCAAATGGACTGAAGAATGTGAGGAATCCTTTAGAAAGCTGAAGGAAGCGTTGATCACGGCTCCTATCCTCAAGGCTCCAGATTGGACGAAAAAATTCCATGTTCACATAGATGCTTCAGCTATAGCGATTGGGTGTATCTTAGCTCAACCTGGTGACGGTAATATGGATTTCCCAATATCTTACGCCAGTAGACAGCTGAATAGTGCTGAGAAGAATTATACCACCACTGAAAGAGAAGGTTTGGGAATGATATACGCTGTAAAGAAGTTCAGACACTATCTTCTAGCCAATCATTTCACCTTCTTTGTAGATCATCAAGCACTACTCTACTTGGTGAACAAACCATGCAATACGGGAAGAATCATCAGATGGTTCATCATATTGCTAGAGTTTGACTTCATTGTAGTAGTTAAAAAAGGTACAACCCACCAACGAGCTGATCATCTGTCTCGAATCTTAAGCGGAGAGCCACCAATGGGGATTGATGATGATCTGCCTGACGCTTAACTTTTCAATATAGAAATGATTCCTCGATGGAGTCACAAAATCGTCCAAATCCTGTCTATCGGACAAGTTTCAGTAGGGCCTGAACAACTGATGTCACCATATGTGGTCTTTGAAAGCAAGAACTTCAAGCTGATTAGTGGAAGATTGTATTGTCAAAATGTTGACGGTATATTCCAATTATGCGTTGAGCCAAATGAGATTCCACTATATCTGGCTGAAGCTCACACAGAGGTCATTGGAACACATCACAGATTCCACCAGACTTCCAGGAAGTTGAATCGACTTGGAGTGTATTGGCCGCAAATGAAGAAGGATGTGCACAAGTACATTCAAGAATGTGCACGATGCAGAGTCAAACCACCGGTGGATCATGCCACCTTATACCAAGTGACCATAGCACCTAAATGGAGTCAGTATATAGTTGATTATCTTAAGGGGACTCCATTTCTCGAGAAAATGAGCAAGACAAGGGAACGAGCGATAATAAAGGAAGCAGAAATGTATCAACTGATTGGCAATCAATTGTATAAACAAAACAAAGACAATCAGTTAAGGCTATGTGCATCGGAAAGAGAATACCTGCCAATCCTACAGGAAGCACATGCAGGGCAGGCTGGTGGCCATTTCTCAGCAGAACGCACTGCGCAATTGATTATGTTTGCAGGGATATGGTGGCCGACACTCCTTCAAGACGCGGCGATGTATGTCAAGCGATGTGACGACTGCCAACGTGCAAAAGTTCCTATGCGAATGGACCATATGCCTCTTAGACCTATGCTAGGGACTAGAGCATTTGCCAAATGGGGAATTGATTTCGTGGGTCCGATCACACCGTCCTATAGGAGTCATGCTGAATACATCATTGTGGCTACAGATTACTTAACGAAATGGGTCAAATCAAAAGCCACAACTAAAAATGATGCACGCACCACCGCTCAGTTTCTATATGAAGAAATTTTCACCAGATATGGGCTACCCATAGAAATAATCAGTGATCGAGGAACACACTTTGTCAATGAAGTGATTGAATACTTGATTGACGAGTTCCTTGTCATACATAAGAAGTCAGCTCCATATCACCCGCAAGCCAATGGCTTAGCGGAGAGCACAAACAAAGTCTTATGCACAGTGCTCACAAAAATAGTGAATAACAATTGGACTGATTGGGACCAAAAATTGCACGCTGCAATTTGGGCATATAGAGTGGACTATAAGACTGTCCTAAATACAAAGCACGGCTTCGACAACTCAAACGAAAGCAGCAGCAACATAGATTCAACAAGCAAAAGTGGACTCGGATGTATCAGATTACTCCTTTTGATCTGGATGATGAAGATGTTGATCCTTGCATTCCGATTGAAGTGACCCTGGATAAAGTTCCAAGCTATGCCTTAGTGGATTCAGGAGCTCATTACAACTACGTCACATACAATTTCTTTAATCAGCTGACAGGTGTTCATTTAGTGCCGGAATTTTGCTACTGTGAAGCCTTCAATAATGCAATTATCATAACCAAAGGTTGGGCGGAGATACCCTTGTATATCAATGGCCTGCTGTGCACCCATCAATTTCATGTGTGCGATGTTCAAGATGATTATTCCCCCATCATATTTGGTACAACCTGGCAAAGGAGATACAATGCTTATTTGCACTGGTCAGGTAACCAAATGTACTTTCAAGCAGAGGGAAAGGTCAGCAAAGTGTTGTTTGCAAGCGAGGAGGAGGTCCCTCATCAGCAACTACGAGAACACAATCAAAAATTCCTTCCTCCACCACCTGCGCCTGTTTCAGCAACTGTACAACCGTCACAGCCAAAGGAAATTGTTGATGTTGCATGTCAGGTCAGCATTGAAGAACCAGTGTCACAACCTGCACTTCCTCACACAAAAAAAGGCCTCAACATAAATCCGGAATTCCACAGTTACCTCGCCCAACATACAAGCAAGTTTGGCGGCCAAAACAATCAAATCCACAATCTCCACCGCCAAAGCCTAGCCAACAACTTGTCTGGAAAGCAAAGCCACCACTAGTGCCCAACACATCGACAACATCCAACAAATATAGGTGGACTCCAATCAAACCTGCTAATGTCATTACTCCTATACAGAAAACCAAGCAGGTCTGGCGGCCCAAGCAACCCAAGCCAACAGTTGCTCAACCCCCGCTGCCAAAAGGCAACCACACGGAAATCACAGCTACTCGACAATCCAAACAGTACACCCGAGCCCACCCACCACCCAGGCAAAACAAACCCAAAAGTCCTATTCACTACAAACAAGTTTGGGTTCCTAAACAGCCCACCAAAACTGTCGTTTCGTATAAATGGCAACCCAAACGAAAGATTCCAAACCCGAAACCGGCTACATCCAGGTTGCAATGGCAACCTAAAAAACATCAACAGGTACTCAACACGTCAACATTGGTCAAACCACCACCAATTCTGACCATGTCCGAGAAACTTAGTCTCTTGAAAGCATTCTACCACTTGGAAACCTCGCCAGCACATGCCCTTAAGCAATCTGCTTAAGACCCTCATCTTGCACAGCATTAATTTTTTCATGCACTGACCGAGTATGCATGCATAGGGCTAATTACACGGCCTTGCATAGGCACCAATGTTTTACCCATGCACAACACCACTAGTATGACACAATGTCGTCCGGGAGGACTCCCGATAGGCGGGGGGGAGGCATTCCAAATGCGGACCCAAAATGATGATAGGGCAGTGTATTCAAATGTTTTCCAACTTATTTTGTGTTTTATTGCGAATTTTCTTGACCAAGTTTGCATTTTCCGCCCTGAATAGTGGTAAAAAGGGGAAACTGCCACATATATACCCCTAGATGTGTGTAAATATGTACAAAATTTAGTTTTTAGCTATCTTAAATAAATACGAGATATCGGGACATCCTATGATTTTTCGGATAATTTTTGGAGTGATTTGCTATTTCTTTGCTATTTTTCTCTTTTTATTTTCTAATAAATAGTAATAAGCCGCCAAAAATAAAACAGAGATACAAGAAATGTTTCCTAATATTAGGAAACCCGTAGGAATTTTCAGAATGGATTTCCAATGTCAACAGGTCAGGTTGCGGAAAATGACGGAAACCATATTTTTAATGTGGAAAGGCTCAAAGTGCAAAAGTGATGGAATTTGGCCATACGGTGTCCAAATCGCAAAATTTTTGATCCATAGGTCATCTAACATGTGAGTTGGGACTAACCATGGGGGTGGTTGCACTTGCACATCCTAAGCTCCAGGTATGTATACCCCAAGCACTCATTTCTAACTTCATTTGCTACTTGTCCTTGTGAAAGAGAGCTTGAGAGAGCATATTGCCACCTGCTTCCCCATTGCAGTCATGGCTACCATGAGGGGTAAGTATGAATACTTTTCAAGTCATTTAATGCTTGTTTGACTCATTTACAGGCACGTAACAAGCACACACAAGGCTGGGAAGGCACATTCCCGTAGAAAACACAGCAGACTCTAGAGACCACCAAAGGCTATAGGACTTCACAGAGACCTCAAAGATAGGTCTAATAACAATGCCACATAGGCATATGCTAACCCGAAAGGCCGAGACCAACACAGAGTCAGCAGATGGCTTTGGGAGTCTGGGAAGACACCACACCCAATGTGGATGTCAAAAATGACAAGTGACCACACCAAAAGGGTGGGTGTATAGGGCCTAGCTACAATGTCCCAACACAAAACTCCAATTGCATGTCACTCCTGTGATCCCCCAGACAGTAAGCGCTCTTACTGTCTCTAAGGGATTTTTGGCCAATTTCTCAACTTTGAGCACATATGCACCTCAAAATACATCAATATACATGCATTTGACCCACAAAATCACAAAAGCCCCATCCTTAGACCAAAATCCAAGCTCATCAGTCTGCCAACATCAATCCTGGTGAAGAAACCATGATACCCAATTCCAAGTTGAGAGCCAAGCTCCACAATTGCTTCTTAGAGCCTCTATGAGCCACCCATAAAGCTACATTCTCAAAAAGTTCAAAAAATGCTCAAGAGACATTAAGCGCTCTTACTGTCTCCCATGTCCAGACTACTACCAAAGTTTCTAGATAGCTCCTATACATCACCATGATTACATTGGCTAAGCCTCCTACCAAGTAAAAATGCAAAAAACCATCACTTAGCCATTTCAGTCACCAGCTAGCCAACTCTGGGTGGACCTACTGTTGCCAAGGAGCATCACACTATCAAACTCATCACATCAAAAATCATCAAATGATGCCTTCCAGCTAACCCTGGCATTACAGATCAAAAAACCAGCTCCATATCACTCTGGAGACATAAGCGCTCTTACTGTCTCAATGCCCAGAAGTTCACTTGCACCCCATCAAAAGCTGTATCTAGCCTCATTGCACAACGTTTGTGAAACCACAAGCACTATGCATCAAAATTTCACTAAGTTACCTATTTATACAGCTCACCTACCATCTAGGGTTTGCCATATATCATGGTATATTGCTCCATATTACACCAAAATTGGGGAGTACACTCCACATGCATTGTATTACATGCCTATGCACTCGTTGTCACCTCAAAGTGCCAAAAACACCTACTGGAGACAGTAAACACGCTCACTGTCTGGTGTTGCTAAATTGTCAGTTTTAGTGTTTTGGGCTTGCAAGCATGCTTTATACATATATTTTGAGTGTTACTTGCATTTGATGATCATCAAAGATTCAGTTGAAGCTCCTATCCAGCACTTTGACTAGACACTGACAACTTTCAAGTTGGTGGTCTGCTTACAGGGAAAATGCAAGAAGAAAAGAAGCCAGGCCACTAGAGACAGAAGGGACTGTATAGCAAGAGATGCCTCCAGAGAAACCAATATCTGCACCTGCTACAGAGCTAGAGCCTACTACAGCTGAAGCAGCAGACAAAGAGCTGCAGTTAAGAGAGCGCATGGAGACCCTCCATGAGAGGTATCATTGGAAGAGCCTACGTTGGGAGCAGCGTATACAACACTCTGCAAATGTCGCTCACCTGACTCCCCAGCAGATAAATGAATCTTGGTATGTGCGCATACTTCCCTTTCCACTTGATGAAGTTTGAATCTCTTGATTTCAAGCAGAGTATATTAGCTGAGCTTAAAAGGACAGCAGAGGAGCAGCAGGTGCCAGAGAAAAGTCTTGAACCTACATGGCGACAGAGATGGCTTAAGAAGCATCCAGAATTTCTTATCCATCAAGTCCACGCACCTAGATACATTAAAGAAGATCCTACAGTCTGCCCGTGTCCGCGAGTATACACATGGCAAGAGTTTGAGCACCTTCAGAAGGAGCATCCCACTTGGATGAACTATCCACTACAGCCAGCTCCTAAGCCAGGTGACTACCTTACAGAAGAATATATGATCAGATCATTGACTGAAGCTGAGGAAATGTACAGAGGTCTCCCATACCTATCTACAGGCATGCTAAGGAAAATATGTCAGATGCTACTAACCTGTATACAGGTATACCACCAGACGGAGTTAACCGACACTCCCTGGTTGGGTTTTTTGGAGGGTACAAGAGGCCTATACTATGATCTATCCGGCCAACCAGATGAAGTCATTTTGCATGGATTTTTTTCTCGTCTAATTTTTTTGCCTAGCTACTACCTCCAAACATTCGAAGAGGCTTTCTACACCGGCTTCTTCTCCTATAATTCAAAGATCTTCAACATCGAAGTTGCAGACCTTAGAGCAAGATATGTAAGTTATACAGCGATCGAGTTGAAGCATGGGATCCAGAATATCCCACTATCAGCCATTGAAAAGGAGAAGAAGGCCCAGTTCAAAGCGGCCCTTAAGCTTATGGCAGGGCGCAGATTAGAAAGATGTCCACTCAATTGGACAGATGAAACGCCAAGCACTTAACACACTCCACAACAACCCCATGTCGAGGACGACTTGGTTTAGGAGGGGGGGAGTGTTGCAGCTCAGCAACGGTGGATAGCGGCCACCACTACATCAAGTCAAATCCCCGCCTTTTTGTATTAATTTTCTGCTCTGAAGTCGAGCTCGTAATATTTTTGCTATTCAAATGTAAAGGGTTTATCTTCTGGGGCCATGGGCTTCCAAGTTGTACTGATTCCCAACTCAAGCACACAATTGATTATTGAGCCATGTATCTATGGGAAACCCTCCTCCCACAAGACCTAAGTATAAAGGTCAAAATGAAGGGTTTTGGAGGGATCGATTTTATGAGTTAGAAAAACTCTCTGCGCGGGCAGCTTATCTATTTTTGTGTGTGCATCTTCTTTGATTGCTATCTTGTGTTGCACGAGTCGCATTGCAGAACCGAGACCACAGGCGCATTCAGCTCATCGAACTCTTCGATTCAACGCCAACCATTTGCCACGAGACGCTACTTCACGAGCATCGCCCTACGGACTTACAGGTGAGTTTTAGGGAGTTTAGGGTAGATTTCAGTGAAACCAACCATAGAGTAGGGTAGCTCTCCCTTAGACGCAGCTGTAGAGACCATCTGGGACCATTTATGACAACTTCCATTTTGCTGTCAGACAGTAAGCGTGTTTTTTGCCAGGGTGCAAAATTCAGGTTTGAGGGTCTAGGTAGCTTGGGGACATGTAGGAAATTGCCTACGGTGAGTTTCGTGTGAAACCGAGGTCATTAGCCCAAGGTTTAGCTTAGTTTCGTGACGTAGGAGGTTCTTGGCAGATTTGGGTATTCCCGCACACACAGGACTTAGAGATCTTAGATGACCATTCCATAGGTATTCGACAAGAGGTTGACACCCTCTTGACGCGCCTCCATGCCCTAATCGGGTCAGTGACGTCCCTAGTTGACATCTTTATGTGTTGAGTAGGTTCTCGCTTGCTACGAGCGACACTCGAAAAACAACGGCCTTCCACTGCTCTTCCACCTCCTGTGCTCTCTTTTCTTTTAGTGCGTCCTCTTCAGCTTTTGATAGCTGGACTATAGGCACTGTGTCGACATCTGTAATGTTGATCTAAAAATCATCTTCACCACTCAGCTCTATTGTGGACTGTGTCTCCAATTCAGTAAATGAGACCAAGGGTATATCTATTTGCGGCGGCTCTGAAGTGCCTCTGAAGAGAATTTAACATATTATCCTGACATGATCCTAGCCGGGCAAAAGGTCCACCCATATTTACACTAGTTCCTGCCTCTTCCTGCATTTCCGGCTTTCCTTCTCTCAGGAGCTGGTTAGCTCTTTTGAGCTCAGCTATTTCTTTTAGGAGCTCTTCTTCTCTCTGGACCCGCATCAAAGCCAGGTCCCTGCGCTGAGATTTCTCCAGCTTTAATTCCAGCTCGAGGTCTTTGTTCTTCTTCTCCAATGCTTTATAGACCCCATCTGTTCCTTTGATCGAGGCCACGGTTGGATTCTCTCTGATTTGCCGTAAGAAGATTGCCTGATCATTCATTCTTTGTTCAGAGTATTGCAAAGAGGCGTTGGCTACATCCAGCTGCACTTGAATTTTTTGATCTGACAAGGTGGTCGTTAGAAGTTTGTTTGTGACTTCTCCTAGGTGTTCCTCTTTCGCTTTGCAAGCATCTGATAGCTTTGTGAGCAGATCACCTAACTCTTCCATTTTCTTCTGATGTTTGTCTCTAGCTAGCTAATGTTGTTCAGCTTCGGCTTTTATCTCCTGCACTTGCCTCCGGAGATTGGTGATGACCTTCATTCTGTCTTCTAACTCTCCTTGGAGATCTCAATCACCATCTCAAGTTCTTTAGCCTTTGTGTTGCGGCTAAGTACTACTGATCGGAGTCTCTCCGTCATATCCTACATCTGCCTTGCATATTCATTTACTTGCAGTATTACCTCGTCATTAGACTGCCAATCCTCCTATCTTGCTAACTGAGTTGATGTGCATGCAGCCTCATGTGTGTCTTTTGGTTGTGTTATAGCTGCTGGTTCTTGTTGCGTGGAGGTAGAGGGTTCGTCTTCTTCTTTTTTGTCATCCTGAGGCTTTGTGGATGGCTCGGCTATTTCTTGTTGTGTGGAAGTAGAAGGTGTTGGCTCAAACTTTGTGGTCTCTTCTGTTGCAAGACTCGCTTCCTTTTCTGGCTTAGGTTCTTTCTCTTGTTGTTTCTCTTGTATAGCAGTAGCCTCTTGCACAATGGTAGCCTCTTGTACCGATTCATCTGTCTTTTGTTGTTCAGGCTCCTACGTGGCTTCGGTGGCTTTCTCTTGTTCAGGCTCTGTTTCTTTCTCTTTTTGCTTCTCTTGCTGGTCAGCCTCTTGTGCAGATTTTGTTTCTTTGGTGGACTCAGATTCTGTGGCTTTCTCTTTTTCAAGTTCAGCTTCTTTAGTTAGCTCTTTTGTGGTGTCTTTACCTGCAGTGATGGTGGTGGGATTGGCATAGGATGGTCCTGTTGTTCAGTAGACGGTGAAGTGGATCGGGGAGACTCATAGCCTTGTTCGTGGTGTGCCTCTTCTCTTGCCGTTTCCTCAGCCTATCTTTGTTCCTCCGCCTCTTTGGCTTTTCTAGTCGTTTCTTCGGCTTCTTTCAGCTTGAGGGCCTCTGCTTCTTGGTACATTTTTTCTGAAGATTCAGTGGGATCTTTAGCTTCCTTTCTAGTGTGATGCTTTGTCCTTGGGCCTTTAAGTCCACTAGGCACCCATTTCTCTGGGTCCTTCCCTTGTGCTTGTCGAGACTGCACTGGTAGGCGTGTTTTTCTCTTTCAAAGTGAGCTTGCTTTTACACTGGCTCTTCTTGGTGGGCAGCCACAGTTTTTCTCTTTATCTCCTCTCTACGAGCTCTCTTTTCCTCATTGTCAGAGCTCTCCCTGATGTTCCTTTACGGCGAGCTTTCAGCTGACTCTTCATTTGATTTATAAGATCTCTTTCCTGAGCTTGTAGATCTAGGAGACGGTTGTGCTACCAATATCCATGTGTTTGGGTCAGGGACAGGTGGTAGATTGTCGGCCATGCCGATGGCATGGTACGCAATCCTTGTCAAGACTTCTGGCACACCCAAGTAAGTGATCTTCCCTTCTTTCTTGGTGCCCTTCAAAGTGGTCAGGACGTACTAGGCATGGTCCATCAGTTGCCTGGTTGTTGACTTGAGAACTTGTGTGAAAGTGGTGGAAACCTCGTGATTTGGCGTGGTGTACCTTGGTGGCCTTTTTGCCAAGAAGTGGAAGTGCTGATGGTATAACCGGGCTTTCCCTTCCACTTGTTTGTGAATTAAATCGGCAAAGGTAGCCGCGGCGGTCTCTTTGGTAAAAGTTCCTGCTATTTTCCTGTTCCTTGCTCTCATGGTCCTTCCTTCTGTGGGCAGTCTAAGTGCCTCTGCCACTATATCGTTAGTTATCACCACTTCGACCTTGTTTCCCTGAGTTTCAAAAATTTGTGCAGTTCCATCTTCTTTAATTGTGGACAAAAGCTCGTAAGCTTTCTGAAAATCCACTCCGCAAGGCTCCTATTCGTAGAAATCTCTGAGTCCTAGCCTGCGGTTGGCTTTTTTGGTCTCAGGCTTCGCGGTGACATCATATACTTCTTTAGGTAGGAGTTGCAGCTCCACCTGATGTCCCTCCTCACTCTTGATCTGCCAGTGAAGACTATAGTGTGATGCTCTTCTAGCTGTTCTTTGGAGAGGTATGCTGCCTTGGCTGCTTTGACTGAATCGGGGTCTAGTTGATATGCGGGCAGTTCCTGCAACTGTTCCTTCTAGTTGAGCTTTTTCTTGGCCCTCTCTACTGCTTGCATGGCTCCTATTCAGTGTGAATAGATTATCAAAGTTAGCAGATTTGTCAAAATTTTCTCTGAAATGTCCTTTAATATGAATTGCTGACAATTTTGGTCCAATTTGCTTCAAATCAATTTCTGAACAAGCATAGATGCATAAAAACATGCAAGGAACAAAATTGTAAAGTCAAAACAAATTTTTGCAACCAAAGTAAATAATTGCGATTATTTATAGCTGAGTATTTTTTTCAGCTTTTTGCAAACTTGGATTCATAGGCTTGAAGTATATACCAAATACATACTCTGAATGAAATATGGGCTTATTTGGATGCATAGGGTGAAAACGGTACCAGATTTTGGCTTTAGGTCTCTGAAACAGTAGATATGAAGGAAATTTGAGATTTTGAGCTCCAAATTGGTTCAAACTTGGCTAGTGGGCTTAACACATCATGTGCTTTGGATGTATGATGGCAAAATATCAAAACTCCCCAATTTTGGCTAGAAAGTAAATAATCACGATTATTAACTTTTCTACCAAAATCAACATTTTTTCGTACAAACTGGTTCTAGGCATTGTATAGACCATGTGTATGAGATGTGAGGTGATTTGGACCAAGAAATGCTGTCTACAACCCAAAAATTGGATTGCAAAGACTTCTTTGCGTTTTCTGGCAATTTTTCAAGTTATAGGTGCTCATTTTGGCTCATACTTGATTTTTGGCATGTAATACGTGTGCACACATGATAGGTGAGGTGATGTGACAATTTCCAAGCAAAAATGATGCAAAAGTAAATAATCACGATTATTTACAACAGTGATAAATTCTTTGCCAAACTTACAAGTTTTGACCTAGACATGTTCTATACACCTAAAACAAGTCCAAAATTGAATTTGGTCAAGTTTGGTCATGTCGGCATCACTTTGTGCTTTGTCGACTCTGTAATCACCGTTTTCTGTGACTACACTGCATGTTGGGTTGGTCAGTCAACTTTGAGGCTTTGGACTTGTCCGCAGCATAGTCGTGAAGCAACTCATCCAATTCTTGCTCATTTGGAGTCAGGTTGACCCGTATGTCGAATTTGACGCTTTGTAGCCTTTGAGCCGTTTTTTGCTTTTCAAGGGCTTTGCTTGATTGATTTCACTAAACCAATCATATACATTATATATGAACCTCATAGGCAAGCTATATGTGGAGTCAGATCGGAATTCTGGCATTTGCAAAAACCCTAGCTTTTCTACTGGGGACCCCCTCGACCCCTGTCGAATAGTCAACTGATGATATAGAAAGGTTCTATTATGTTAGGGCATGCTGTTGTTCAAATTCCATTTGATTGGTCGAGGTGACAGGCCGCTATGGTCAGTTTTTGATCATAGGTCTTCGTGCACTACTCGGTTTCTAGGGTTTTTTCTAGGGGTTTAGACTAGCTACCGGCCGTACAAAATCGATCATTGACGAGTAAAGAACTTACCACTCATGTCTCGTGTGAGACGGCGCTGAAAACGGTCAACTGTGGACTCCGGAAAAGACGCGCGAAAGAGGTCGAAAGCTCTCTCTGCAAAGGCTGCAAGTGGAAATGAGGTGGTTTTAGCCTACCTTGGATATCTATACCCGAGCTTTCCGAACCAACTTTCCTCAGATTCCCCCGTTAGTCCTACTAAGCCATGAAATCTATGTTAGACGCAAAAATTTCCTTGATCGGATTCCTATAGCTCATTCTACAAGAATTTTGCAAAAGTAGGCCCGGCCACCTAATTTAGGCTTCCCGCTTCCATCTTCTGATTTCATTGAAAATTTTTGTGCCTTTCCGCCTTGTCTTTCTAATCATCATTGTGTCTTCCATTTTTCCGTCTAAGCTTCCCTGTTATTTATTATTAATTTTTGACCTATTTATTTGAAAAAATCAAAGAAAAAATCAAAATGCTCTAAAAAGGTAAAGTGAAAATCCAATAATTAAGGAAATCCATTGAAAAACATAGCTTTATTGTTTTCTGTTGGATTTTCCTATTTTTATCAATAAAAATGCTGAAAAATACCCAAAAATGACTATTTTTTATGATTTTCTGATAGTATATACACTATTTACACTCATCGGGAATATATTATCAGTGAATTATCCCTTGATGATGAATTATAAGGGCATTATTAGCTAATTTTTCAAAAAATAACATGTTAACATCGAACTTTTCTCCTCCCTCTTCAAACATTGCCCTTAATTACTCAGTACTTAGTGCCCTTCCACCCCTCCTAGATGGCGTACTCCGGGACGACTGTGTACATGGGTTGAACAATCGTTTCTATGCATAGCCTTGGTTGGCTCTACCATGCTTTGAAGATCAATGCAATTCAAACCATTATGTTGTGCAAGAGCTGGGTCTTAAGTAATTAACTCAAGGGTTTTTGATGTCGAGGTTTACTGCTGATGTCTTCCAAAGAGAAAATCTTGTAGCATGTGTGTTGTCTGTTTGATTGTATCATCTGGATGCTTTAGCACACTGATTGCTTGAGCTGTTGATAGCACTTTTGTTTGTTGTCGAGCTTTTTCTTGCCATTGGTAGCTTGGTCTGCTTGGTGTTGTATGGTGTGGTGGAGTCTTTTGAGACTTAACTCATCATTGCTTGATTGGTTTTGCGGTTTGTGGAGAAGATAACTGCTCCTTTTTCTTCCATACCATTTTCATGTTAGGTTCCTTGCTCGGAGATGTTCGTTTTTGTGTTTTAACCCTTGGAACCTTCATTTGCTTTGTCGGTGAAGTTTTAGGCACCCAGATTTGTTTTGGCTTATCATTAAGCTGTGCTTTTGGTACCCAAATTTTCCTGACTCCTTGCATGCTACTTGTAGCATTTGCTTGTCGAGGGGATGGAGAAGATTTACTACTTCATGGTTTAATCTATTGATTGCTTCTTTTCCATTTCTCCGTGCTTGGTGCAATTGGAGCAATGAGTTTCTCACCTTTGGGTGATAGCTTTAGCTAATTTGTATCCCAATCTGGTAATTCTTTGTATGTTCGCATCCAAGGAATTCCAAGAATCATCGTCTCATTCATCTGTTCATATGGTAAGCATACAAACTGATGAGGACATGAACATCCATGTACTATCACGTTCAAGTTGACTACTCTCAATGTGGGGGTTGGGTTCTTGTTGTGTCCTTTGATTGACGCTATTCCTGTTGTCAATGCTTGACTTGTTGCCTTTTTGTATGTGGAATAACTTACTGCATTAACTCTAGCTCCTGTGTCGACTAAGGCATTGGTGCTATGATTGTTGACGTGTACTTTGATGTGCAGGTCCATTCCGTCTAACCAGTCATCATTTGTTGAAACTGTGTCTTTAGGTAATTCCCATTGTCGATCATTTATTTCCAGAGTGTTGATTGGAATCGGTATCTGTTGATTCTTTAGAGCAGCTTTCTACTTGAGTACCCAAAGCCAAGCTTCATCTTGGGCTTCATCAATAATTTGTTGTCATTTAATCTTCTTTTGCTCGGTTGCATGCATTCTTTCTAGCAATTCATTGGTTAGCGGCAAATTGTATTTCTTTAAATGACATACACTAATCCAATTAGCCATTGGTTCACCATCTAGGGTGGACAATTTTACTGCTCCACTTGGGGATACATCTTCAATGATAAACGGTCTGTTTCCCTTTTTCTTAAACTTGGGAATCTGTTGCTTACGGGAATAGACTAAAACTAAGTCGCTTTTCTTGAAGATTTTTGTGATTAAGTGGGAATCAAAAAACTGTTTTTGTTTCCTCTTTTGTGCATAGATTTGAGTTACAACAATTAGCCTTTGCTCATCTAGCTTTTCCAAATCTTCAAGTCTTTCTGACAATTCATGTCCAGTCCACTCAAGATGTCTTGCTACCCTTAATATGTCGGCAATAGAAATTCTATTGGCAGTATGGCATCAAGACCATAAACAAGGTTAAAGGGTGTAGCATTTAAAGCTATTTTGAATGAAACTCGATAGGCCCATAGAGTAGCATGGATATTCATTTCCCAGTCTGTTCTTTCTGAACTAATCACTTTAGTCAGCACCGAGCTAAGAATTTTATTTGTATGCTCAGCTTGTCCGTTTGCTTGTGGGTGATAGGGAGCTGACTTGTTAAGGATGACCATAAACTCATTAAGCAAATACTCGATTACCTCATTGAGGAAATGAGTTCCCCGATCACTGACAATTTCTATTGGCAGTCCATGTCTCGTGAATACATACTCATATAAGAATGCAGCAGTGGTTCTGGCATCATTCTTTTGAGTTGCTTTAGCCTCAGTCCACTTGGTCAAATAGTCCGTAGCTACAATGATATACTAAGCTTGGGTTCTATAAGTAGGTGGCTGTATTGGCCCCACAAAATCTATACCCCATTTTGTGAAAGCTCTAGCCCCCATCATTGGTCTTAAGGACAAGCATCACACCTTTGAACATATTCTTTAGCATCTGCAAAAAGTGTTGGCCACCATATGCTGCCATCAAGATTGCTCTTGTGGTGGTCTCACTAGAAAAGTGACCACCAGCTAATCCAGCATGTGCTTGTTCTATAATCGGAATATACTCGTCTTCATTTGCACAAAGACGCAAATATTGATCTTTACCTCTCCTATACAATTGGTTTCCAATAAGAGCATAGTCTCTTGCTTCAGTTTCAATTGCTCTTTGATGGATTTTACTCATATCCTCAGGAAATGTTTGGCTTGATAAGTAATTAACTAGATAGTTACTCCACTTAGGAACAGGTGACATTTGAAACAATGTTACATGAGGTATGGGTATTTGTTTTTGACATTGATGGAAATCCTTTACAAAAGATCAAACATCGCTCCTCATAGCCGGCCAAAATACTCCAAGTCTCAAGATTTGTTGCATAGTCTGGTCTTCCGCAAAGTGAATTCCTACTATGGTAACATGTGCTTGACTTAGGTACTGTTCTTTTTCTTCAGGATTAATGCATAAGAGAAATATCCCATCTCGATTTCTTTTGTATAGCCTACCAGCTATTAATTGATACATAGCTGATTGCTCGATTAATCTGATTGTGATAGGAAGTGGTATCTGTGAATCCACTTGAGCTATTTTCATCAATGACACAATGTTTTTCGACCATCGAGGTATCATTTCCATGGAGAACAAATAGGCATCTAGTAGATCATCGTATACCCCTTTAGGGCATTCTCCTGAAACAATCCTTGACAAATGATCTGCTCGTTGATGTGCAGTGTCCTTTTTTATAGCCACAGTGAAATCAAATTCCAGAAGAATGATAAACCATCTCACTATTCTTCCTGTGTTGCATGGCTTGTTGATTAAATACAACAAAGCTTGGTGGTCCACAAAGAACACAAACTTGTTAGCTAATAAGTAATGTCTATACTTTTTAACAGCATAGATCGTTCTTAATCCTTTACTTTTGGTAGTGGTGTATTTCGTTTCCTCCATGTTCAATTGTCGGCTAGCATAAGAAATAGGAAAGTCAATTTTTCCGTCTCCTAGTTGAGCTAGTATACAACCGCTAGCAAAATTGGAAGCATCTACATGCACGTGGAATACCTTATTCCAATCTGGTGCTTTCAATATTGGTGTTGAGGTGAGAGCTTGCTTAAGATTCATGAAGGATTCTCCACATGCCTCGGTCCACTCAAAGTGTGTAATCAAGCTATACATGGGTTTTGCAATTATAGCATCATGTAGATGAACCTTCGGTAATATCCACAATGCCCCATGAAGGCTTGTACCCCCTTGACTATTGTTGGTCTAGGCAAATCATCAATGACATGAATCTTCTCAATATCAGTAGCTATGTCATTTTTAGACACTATATGTCCAAGAATTTTTCCTTGTCTACCCATGAATGTGCACTTTTCAAGATTTAAGCAAATCCTATAAAGTCTACATTTTTCGAATATCTTTTTGAGGTGTTCAAAATGATCAACCTGGATTGATGAATGTACGCATAGATCATCCATATATACTTCTAAGAATTTCCTAAGATATTCTTTAAAAGCATGGCTCATCAACCTTTGAAACGTCGTTGGAACATTAGTTAACCCAAACGGCATAACCCGATAGACAAATATACCCCATTTTGTTGCAAAAGCAATTTTATGCTGATTTTTTGGGTCAACCAAAAGTTGATTGTATCCCAAAAATCCATCTAAGAAGCTGTAAGATTCTTTTCCTGCAACTCGTTCTAAAACATGCTCAGTTATTGGAAGAGGAAAGTTGTCTCTAATGGTAGCTGCATTCACCTTTTTTAGATTAACACACACTCGTAATTTTCCATTCTTCTTGGGTACTACCACAATTGGAGACACCCAATCTGTGTGTTCAATCTTGTAGATGAATTTGGCTTCCTTTAGTCTTTCAGTCTCCTCTTTTATCTTCCTGGCAAATGTTTCATTATACGTGTATGGCCTTTGTCTACTTGGTTTTGCATCATCTCTCATGGGTATGGTATGTTGACAGATTTCTGGATCAACACCCTTGAGATCCTTGTAAGACCAAGAAAAGATATCTTGGTATTCCTTTAACAAGCTCAGCAAGAGCTCTTCTTCTTCTTCTTCTGTTAGGTCATTTGCAATGTAAGTAGGTCTAGGCTCTTCTCACGGTTCAGCCAAGTCTATCTTTTTAGCGTTTTCCAAGCCCTTCGTAAGACTCGCCCTGTTTCCGTAGTTCCCCAACAGGTTGTTCGACTATGATTTTTTGATCTTGGAGAGTATACTTTTTGTAATGGGAAGGAACACTCATTACATCCTTACCATCCTCTTCTTTGTTTCCATTTCGGTCGTATATATCTCCTTTAGAGCTTTTTTATACTCTTGATATTTCTTTTTCCGCTCGACTCGGGTCATGACTGGTTTCTTATCATGTGGGTTTTCTTGAGTATTCTTCCTTGTTTTTCTCGATGTTTGAGACATTTTTGAATATTTGTTTGAATGATATCTACCCGTCATTTTGTCCTTTACACAATCATTTGCATCTATCTACATCAAGAATTGTGTTCTATTGGAGATTGATGGCATAGGTCGTGTTTCCACAATTCTGGTGTCTCTTTTTCAGCTCTACCATTTTTGTCTTCTCGATTTCTGGTTTGGAAAGTCAAAAAACTTTTCCTCCCCTCCTTTTAACAGTAGCTTAGCTCTCATATGTTCTTTTTCTGAACCCGAACCTTCTGAGGTAGCTGAGTGCTCATCTAACTCATCAGTTGCATCGTAGTAGGGGTCTGAAAAGACTTATGGAGCTTTCATTACGTCCTTGGGTTCCTCATCTTTGTCTTCAATGTTGAGGATTGAAATCATTTGGATGGGACTTATGTCATAGCCATTCTCATTGCAAAATTGAGTAGGCATAGACGTAGTCACACATACATCCATTGTCGCTAAAATTTGAGTCCACTCAAATGGCTCAAACAAATGCTGTGGAAAGGATTCAGGTACATAGGCTTCGTATGTGCAGTCCCTTTCTAGGATATATTCTTCTCGTCTTAAGCTTCCATTTTCTGAGGCTCCACACATCCAAATAGGAGTGTCTTTGTTTAGCTAGGATGGAAGCTTAGTTTCAGCCGAAGAGACTGAATCAAACTCTTGTATGGGTGTTTTCAAGACATCTCTATAAGTGTGATCTTTTAGATTTACTCTTGTTATAGATCCCACTTGCTTCAAGTACAGATAATTGTTTCCCTATTCTTCGATGAGTTGTACCTGTCGCATGAAAGGTCTTCCCAATATGATTTCATAGTTAAGTTTTTTCTTAAAGTCTACTATGGAAAAAGTGTGTTGATATTCAATTCCACAGGAATTGATGATCACTTTTTCAAGCAGTCCTAATGGTCTCTCAATGTGTCCGTCAGCCAATTGCAATTTCATTCGAGTTAGTCTAATGTCTGGCTGTCCCCAGGATTCCCATACTACTTTAGTGGCTATGTCCGCTCCACTATCCAGTATGGCCATGGTTTCAATGTCATTATATTTCACTGGGAGGGTGGTGTTTCCTTCTTCCCCTTCATAATATTCTTCGACTTTGTTCATGGGAACGAATCGAATCTCTTTGTTGTCCATTTTATTTTTCAATTTTCCCAAATTTTTCGAGATTAACCCCGTTATCCCCACCTTCTCTAGGATTGTCTGTAGATCATTCCATAAGTATGGTCTGAGTTTTAACAATTCTCCCAAGGTAAGAGTACATTGGACGGGTGTAGACATGATTGAATGAATGTTGTCTACTTCTAGGGTCTGTTCGGCTCTTTTTACTTGAGTGGTCTTACACACTATGGATTCATCTTCATTATCTCCCAAGTAAGAAGGTAATGTTTTCAAGGTCAATGGTTTCGATATTCTTGAAGCTTCAAATCTGCAATCCCCATACAAGGATTGTACATCCATGTTTATATCAGAAGGTAGGTTATCTAACTAGACTTCCTCTATAGGAGGTGATTGTTTTTCATGTTTTGGCGTGCTTTAAGTCCTGCTTGGTAGGCTTCCAAGGCTGCATTAATAGGGTCAAAAAATTTATCAACCAGAATGGATCCTCCAAATTTCACGGTTGTTTCCTTGAATTCACTTCCAGTTTCTTTCAACTTTTCCTGGAATAGCTTTTTTGCTTTCTCCTCGATTTCATCCCGTTGTTTTTGTTTTTCCATCTCATATCTTTTACTTCTGCTTCTTTTGATTCTTTGAGAGGTATTTTTCAAATCATCAGAGGAGTTGTGTTTCTTTTTCTTGGCCTGGGCTCTAGTGTTTTTGTTTTTGTTTTTCCATTGCATATCTTTTACTTCTGCTTCTTTTGATTCTTTGAGAGGTATTTTTCAAATCATCAGAGGAGTTGTGTTTGTTTTTCTTGGCCTGGGCTCTAGTGATTACCTTGATTGGAACAATCGGTTCACTCTCTGATGAGCTACTAGGTATCACTTGGACTACGTTTACTACCATTTTACCCTTGTTTAAAGGATTTTTAGAACAATCTTTCGGAAAGTTTCCTCCCTTTTTGCAACATTGTATGCAATAGGCTTCAACTGGTTTGAGGTTTTTGTCAAGCTCTGGACATTCATTTTTCCAATGATCACATGCACCACAGTTATGACAGTTTCCTGTTCTTGGCTTAATCCTGGGTCTTACCATAGGAGGTCAGATACCTTGATTAGCTACATAATATGTTGGTGCGAGCTCTGGTGGAGCATAAGTCACGGTTTCTTCCATTGGTGGTGGATGTGAATTATACCATTCTCCTTCTACCATTATTGTAGATGGGCTAGGCTCCACATAGGGTGTAACAGGCACTAATGCTTGTTCATCTATGACTCCTTCAAAGTGCATGTACTTTACAGGCACTACATTATGTCTTGGATACGAAGGTTGTTGACCCAATACAGGTTGAGGTCTTTCCATACCCATTGGTGGTCTTTGAGCTTGGACCATATTAGGCTGATATATGTACATGGGTTGTCCTTGTCGTCTCATGGACACATACTGAACATTCCCATCATACTTTGGTCTAAAGTAGCACTCGTGGGCCTCATGGTTGGTCCATTTTCCCTCAATTGCACACCATTTTCGTGGCCTAATTGGTTGTTCCTATTGATGTATCCCTTGTCCTGGTTCCCTCATAGGGGCTTTTTGCATGTTGTTCATCATGTCATTCATCCTTTTAAGCATATCTTCTATGGTTGAGAGTGGTGCTGCAGCAGCCGTTCCAACTTGTGATGGTTTAGTGGATGATGTTTTCTTGCTTTGGTTATCCTTAGGGACATCTTCTTCGTTAAAAATATCACAATTGTCTCATAAGTCAATAGCATCTCACACACTCTTCTAGGGTTGTATGCTTTTTACTATAGAGTATAGCATGAAGTTCTTTATTTAGCAGTCCCTCTAGAAACAAGGATACAAGTTGTTCTTCTGCACGTTTCTCTAGCCCTAGGCATCTGGCAACATATTGTGTCATTTGAGTTGCACAATCCGTAACAGACTCACCATGTTTCTTTTTAAGTTGTAGATTTGAGCTTCCGTATTATGTTTGATTCCCGTTTTGGAACAAGTAGCTACAAATCCTTGAGCTAATGTGTTCAAGTCCATGATTGACCTTGGTGGAATGTTTTGGAACCATGTTAATTATTTTCCTTCTAATGTCATTCCAAACCCCTCAAATTGAGTATGGAAATCGAATATACGTTCTACTCTTAGCACTTGCTTAAAGCTTACTAAATGGTCGTATGGATCCCCTGATCCACTGTATTTTTTGACATTTCTGAAAATCAACTGGTCTGAGGCGTCTGTTTGGTTCAACTCCCGGTCTCCTAGCAATTGGTTATGTTCCAAGTCCTTCAAACCAGTCTGTTGGAAATAGTGACTCATGTAGCCCTGGACTGGCCTTAGTGTCACCCGGTTTCCTACGTGATGAGGTGGTTTCTGGTTTCTTCACATTACTCTCACATGATCTCTCACGGTGTTCATCTCTTGGAATTGTTTTTGGTCCTTGTCCCAATATCCAATCCTGTATGAAATACCCTTGGTATTTGGTTTGTTCTACCTCCTCATGAGTCATCATAACAAAGTTGTTGTTATAACAATCCCTTAAACAGGTAGGTTGGTAGGTCTGCTGATTCCTTATCCTTGATCTTGAAGATATAGATAAACTCCATGGTCATTAGTTGTCCTGGCTTGGCATGCAAAGTCCACAGAAGATCTTTTATGTTTCTATCTTCCCAATAATAGACTCCGATCCGAGGATTTTCCGTACTAAGCCGTTTCAAAGGCTTCAAATCTACTTGATCGTATCCCTCAAATTCTAAAGTTGGTGGTCCTTCTTTTGCTGACATATCTGGGATTATGGTGTTCACTTCTAATCCCCATTTGTCTACCAGGTCAAGGTTTTTGACTTGTACATACTGAGTTCCGTTTCTGTCCATGTAAATTTTTCCTTGTTTGTTTGCCCTAATCTCTTCTTCGAACTCAATACTATGGTCATCAATGCGAATAGCATACTCCTCGTTAAGGTCCAAGTAAACGTGGGCTCCATGTCGGTTAGTCTTGTAAAAAGAGAGTATATGCTTATAGCGCATTGTCGTTTCGGTTTTCGAGTGAGTCGAATAAGAAGACATTTCGGATGTCTAATCTGAAAAAGTGTCTAAGACTTCTTCAAGAATTGTGTGCAAGGAATTGCCTTGATTCATGTTTTCTTCAGTTGATACTCTAGTGGAGGTTTCTCCAAGTATGCCATGATTTCCTAGTACACGACCAGATCTAAGGTTCATATAGACTTATGAAGCCTTGGATAGAGTACTCACCTTTGGATTGACTTGTTATCAATTTCCACTTGATTCGATTGCAACTTTCTGTCAAGCCACTGATTCCTCGTCTACAACCTGAATCCTGTATAAATTTGATCAAGTTATCTATTCTTCTATAAAGAGAGTAGAGTTTTTGCTAACTCTCGTGTTTGGTCTCTGTGTATCACTTCAAATCGAGCTATGGGAGTCAAAATTTGACTTTCAGATTCAATTTTAGCAAAAAATCAAAGATTTAACCTGCAACTTGGAAACTGAGTGAACATATACCAGTTTTGATCCGATTGAACCCAAAATTTCCCGGTGGCTTTATATTATGTTGGTCTAACGCTGTATAAGTTCAAAGGTCAAAATTGATGTCTCTGGATAGCAGTAGTAAATAATTGCGATTATTTACTTTTGTCAATTTTTTGCACTTTTTGGATTGGTTTGGCAAGTATACAACTTGTTAAAGTCCCTAGACAAGTTTCAACAAGTTTGGACAATATCTGATCAAGTTTATCAACTGTTTTGTGTCCGCAGACTCTGTTTTTGAGAATCTGGCTTAGGTCTCACTTTTGTGATCCAAATTTCGTCAAAATTGATTTGTGAGGTCGACTTGATGTGCTTGACCTTGTGGTATACTCAAATGTGCAAAATTCTCAAGTTTTGAAGCAGATGAAGATAATCGCGATTATTTACTCTAGCTATATTTTTGCAACGTTTTGCCCCAACTTTGACACAGATCTAATGAGCACGTCACTTTAAGGTCACTAGCCAAGTTTCATCAAGTTTGGACAATTTTTGGTCAAATGATCATCAATTATCTGTCCGCAGACTAACTTTGCAAATTTGGTCCACAATTTTCAATCCAGTGATCCAAATCTTACCAAATTTGGTTTGTGGACTTGTTAGAACATGGTAAAACTAGTGGTATGCTGACCTGGTCAAAAAAGTTGAAAATTGGGACAGATGTAAATAATTACGATTATTTACAAACTGACAAGTTTTTGCATCTTTTTGGTCAACTGAGCATGTACACATGTTTATCACATCAATATAAGCCTATGAATCAATTTTCAACAAGTTTGGACAAATGTTTTCCCAATTTACACTCAAGATTCAAAAAGTCAGTACAAACTTAAGTTTTTATCCAGTTTTTTGCCAGTTTGGTGATCCAAATCTCTTGGGCCTTTGCAAAAGTTGTTTGTATACATGCAATGAGTGAATGGTATGAACCTTGGTCAATTTGGAGCAGAAAGTTAATAATAGTGATTATTAACTTCAAGCTTGAAATGAACACTTTTTTGCAATTTTTTTAAAGACATTCCTTACATGAGCTATTTTAAGCCTATGAATCAAGTTAAAACTTAATTTGGCCTAAAATGTTAAGAAAAAGTAAATAATCTGAGTTTTGGTCAACTCTTGAAATTTTTACCTCGAAGTGTCTTTGAGCTTACCAACTGGTTCATACAACTTTTAAGTTTACTCTCCAGTCGGATTGAGTGGTTTCGAGTCTTTTCGAGTTATTTCTAGCCATAGACCTGAAATTTTGCAACTTCCAATAACAACTCACACTTGATTCTTTCAGAGAGAGCAATGTTCTGAAATCCACCTGGGATTCTACTTACCCTACTCCTAGATTCTCATGCAATGGGGTTGTGGAAAGTGTCCAGAAACACTCGTTTTCTTGTTTTTTATGGTTTTTTGAGCACCGATCTTAAGACTTGTCTCGTCTACCAATCATTCTCAAAATCCTAATCTATTTCTACAATCCTAAAGGCACCCAGCAAGTACGATTACTTCCAAACTACCTCTACACAGTAAAAGACGACAATCTTAAGCTATGCGGTTTCTAAAAGAAAGTTTTGAACTCTAGGTGAACCTAGAGGAAGTTAAAGGATAACTTCACAAGACGCTCCTGTTTTTCCCTAGTTTAGATCTCTTCGATCCCCGGCAACGGCGCCAAATGTGGGACGCATGTCTAACCTCACCATCCTATCTTATTGCAGTATTAGCGAGAACCATGATTAATTTGTCAATCCGTGGGATGAAGCTGACTCGACTAGTGCATAGAGGCTACAAGAGGGTGTCAATCTCTCGAAAAACAACTAACAACTCGCATCTAACTCAAGCTACACTCAAGTGACTGAAATCACCAAAAGCCAATCGCTCATCGGCAAACAAATCACATCTGTTATAGCATCAAATGACATCCAAACATAAACTTCTAGGATATGTTTATAATACCTAAGCACACATGCTTATGGTCTCAAACCCCACTTTAGGTCAAGTTCCAAAATCGCGATTATTAACAGCAGTGGATTTTTGACCTGGTCGTTTTCGACCCAGAATGCATCTAAATGCTTAGCAATGATGCCCCAATACCCCCCCCTATGCTTAGTTTTTTATTTGAAAGTGTAAATTCCTAGTTATGATGAAATTAGGCCGCAGATTGGCGATGCCAAAATCTACGAAATAATGTGAACAGCTTACATCAATGCGTAGAGCTCTTACCTGCGGTTGCTGCAATGCAACAAACACGACTGCAATGTGATAATCGGGGAGGGAGTAGGAAGCGCGAGAAGGAGAGGAGTGAGCGTCGTTAGCTCACGCTGTGTATTTCTTATCTAAAAACTTATATAAATTGGCTTTTATACCTTAGCCAAGGTTTTTGGGTGGTCAAAACTAATAATCTAGAGTTCTACCAAAGCTGGGTAATGACAGGTTGATACAATCTGGAAGCTTGCAGCCCCGGCTCATTAATTACAGAGTTTATCCGAGATAATAGGAGTTACAATATTCCCGGTTTATCAAAATAATAAGTATTTTACAAAGAGAACTCTGAAAAATGGTATCCGTGTTAGCTTGCTGCTAACAAGTATGTATCGAGTTTTTAACAAAATGTAAAAATATTTTTTTATTTTTTACTTTTTTTTTAAAAATGAGTTTGAATGCTTGAAGACCTTGGAACTTTAGGGTGCTCCACTACGACATGAAAAGGTTCCTAATTGGCTAGTGGAAAAAAATACAAAGCCAAAGGATGGTGGAAACTCGGGCTATGTCAAAGGTGTGTGAGGCTTAAGGTTGTGGAGCCAAAAGCTGTGAGGCCCTTGTGCCCTTTTGAAAAAGGTCAAAGATACTTCAATTGTCCAAATAAGTCAAATGAAAGCTAGACATGTAAGCTTACTAATTACAAAAACCAAAAACTCTTGTTATCTTAGTGCTAACAGATAGATTGAGACTTGTGTCTCAATCTGTCATAGTGCTAGAAAACCTCTCAAATCCATTTGAGGTTCATTGTTGTGATGCAAGTGCTAATTGTCTGACATGCCTTGGATACCTGGAAGCACTACTTTCTTGGGACACGCTTTATTATTCAAACGGGTCATCAGAGTCTCAAGTATTTCATGACACATACCAAGCTTGCCAACAAACAAATGAGGTGGGTAAATTTCCTTTTGCAATTTCATTTTCACATTACTCAAATATCAATCAAGTAGCCGATACATTCTCACATGAAGCTCAATGCAATGTTATGTCAATAGACTCTCACAGTGATCTAACCTCTATGGTATATGAGTATGCTATTGAACTAGATTTTGAGATGTTATGTTTTCCATAGAACTAGGAAAGATGCAAGCACCATACGTGGTTCAAAATTCAAAATGGATATCTCTTGATGGCTCTCGGCTATGTGTCACTAAAAGTTAAAGAGAAAACTTCATGCATGAATCACATGCTCCATGGCATAGAAGGATTCAAGAAATTAACAATGAATGCAATTGAGTAATATTTCTTTTGGCCTACAATGAAAAAGGATGTACATGAGTATTTCTATGGATTTAATCTAGCAACAACGTTTGAACATGCTGCCATGATTGGCCGCTCGTGTGATCGAGGATAGCTACCTGGTTGATCTTGCCAGTAGCTATATGCTTGTCTCAAAGATAAGCCATGCATGTGTAAGTATAAACTATTGTGTAATGTGAAACTGTGAATGACTCATTAAATCAATTATATTTTCTTTGATAGTACCTTGCTACTATCCATGAGATTACCAAAAGATAGACAATAGTGGATAGGCTTTGCAAGGAAGCTCATTTTATACCTCTCAAAAAAAATATTAAGACTCCACATATGGTACAATTGTTTATCTCTCAAATATTTAAGTATCATGGTTTACCAATGATTATTGTTTTTGATAGAGATCCTAGAATGATCGGTAATTTCTAGAAGGGACTATTCAAGAATCTTGGAATAAAGTTCAATTTCTCTTCAACCTATCATCCTCAAATGGATGGGAAAAGTAAAATTGTGAACTCCATTTTCCTTGATATACTCAAAGCCTATGTAACAGAAGTGGACCAGTGCAACCAATGGGAGAAGTATCTACCTTTAGTAGAATATGCATACAACAATATTGTACATTCTTCAACAGGTAAAACACATTTTGAGGTGATTGAAGGAAGGTCCCTCTACTTTGAAAATGCATGGGAAGATCTTCATTCTGTTGATAAGTATAGTCGTGACTTAAGTGATGCTTTTGCTAAGATCAAACAAGATATCTCTATCACATAGAAAAATCACAAGGTTGTTGCTTCAACCTAACTCGTCAGACACCCATCACACTGATTGTACTATTCTTTTATCATATAGAACAATAAGGAGTATGGAAACATTTCAATCCACACACCAAGCTCCAGCAACACTATGTGTTTGCACTTATTCTCCCTCACTTTGCATGCACCGTGCACTCTTCAAGTGGTATTAGAGTAGAAGGTTGTAATGCTACTCCTCTCCCATCATTTTCTCTTCTTAATGAGCTTCACATTGGCTACATCAGAAATAGATTGAAGCTTAATGCTTCCATGGATATAGAGGTATTATGAGATCAGCACATAGAGCTCACATATCAAGGTGGCAAGGTGCCAAACTCCATAAGACACAAGAGAAGAGAGATTGAGTTTTTTCTGAGCTCAAAGAGAGAGAGAGAGAGAGAGAGAGAGAGAGAGAGAGAGGTTGTTCAGTTTAAAGTAGATTGATTAAATGTCACTATTTTTCTCATATTTTGAGATAGAAAACTCAAATTCAAAATCTCTTTTTTATCAAAACAGAGATCTCTTTGATCTCTACAACTTTGTAGAAGAACTTGATAGCTATTCAAAGTGTAGGTATGTCAAAAATCAAAAACAAAAAGTTTGTTTTCTCAGGATAGATTATACATTTGAGTTAAATGGAGGTGAGAGAGAATGTAGAGAGAGAGAGAGAGAGAGAAAGAGATAGATTCATCTCAACTTCAAGATCAAAGGCCTCAAACACACACACACACTCTTGATATCAGCAAGTTCTCCTCTCGGTGTGAAGGATACACATACACACACACACACACACACACTCCGATTTTTGGCTTTGGTGACTCTGACATCTTTGAGCAGGTGAGACACTTTCATCAAGCGGCAAAAGTCGGCATTGACACCAAGTTTTCTCGCCATCACCACTTGGTTTTTCTTGGCATTGACACACTTTCTTGACACTTTATCAACACCGACACATTGTTTTTCATGGCATCATCAGAGAGAGCAGTATTGACAATTATTGTTTGGCTTCTTATTGCCTTATTTTTCAATATCTTGATGTATGCCTACTGTGGTCTCTTTACGTGATGCATAGCCATTGATGGCTTCTCAAAGATAGTTCTCAGATATAGATTTACATGTACAAATATAGTCACAGGTTCTCTTGACACAGCAGATCTACGAGCATCTTTGGTAGTGACAACCATTATAGTTCCAGTGGGAGTTTTGGATGCATATGGTTTATGCATGACTAGCACTTGAGAGTGCTTATGCTATGTTGAGAGCGTTTTACTTCGTACACAAAGCTGATTCTGGGCTTTTGCTTGAGTACTCATTGGAAATTTTTTGAGTACATATCTTGCAATTTTGCAATGATAATTTCACATTTTGGATGTTTATTGTGTTGTGGATATTGCCATTGTACCTTGTTGTGGAGTCAATTTTGGGTGAGGTTTTCTGAAGCCAAGTGCTAGGGGCCAGGTTATCCAAGGTGAGATGGATTAGGTGCTAGAGATCCCCACTTGTGGCCTTGCCATAGGACATGTATAAAAAAATATAGGTACTTTGCCACCAAGTTGACAGTCTTTTGTTGATAGTTCTTTTAAACAATATATGCTAGTTTATTCCCAAAAGGCACTTGATATATTATGCATTGATTTTGTCTTGAGCTTTGCTTGAGATTCTCATCTTTGTACAGAGGACTCTATTGAATTTTTCTTGTGAGTCCTGTAGTTGGCCTATAACACTCTTTTGCATTGACATTGTAGTGATTTTTTTGAGTTTATCATTGAGAACATTGATCTCTAAACAAAGGAGACTCTACTAAAAATTTTGCCATAAATACCTCGTCTCACTCTCTTGCATATATTCTTGTTAATCATGGCTGATGTCTTGATCAATAAGGGCCATGCAACACCATTGAAAGAGCATAAAGTGGGTGTTTACACTAATTCTCAGTGGGAGGAGCTTCATGCTTATGCATGGAGATCATTTGTCTCCACCTTGGTCGTGAGTCCATTTTCTTTATGATTACAAAAAAAAACCAAAGGAAGTATGAGAGTAATTATGTTGAACTTGGGATGGTAGGAGTGCGTTCGACGTCAATCTCTTCACACTAGTGGACATGATGATGTGTATATGGCTACTAGAAGTATCTAGAGGAACAATCAAAGGCAACGAGGTCCTAGTTGGAGTTGTGTTCATTCTTTGGATTGCAAGAATGCACATAGAAAAATTCATGTTGAATGTTACCATTGTCACAAGGAAGGACATATGAAAAAGGATTTTCATTTATAGCCCTTGTCATAAGTTCTACACCTGCTAAGAATATTGTAAAGAAAGAGGAGCTCAATATTGTTGAGTCTCCACATGTTGATGTTGCTCTTGATGTGCTACAATCTTCATATTTGCTAGACTTTACTTCTGATTTGAGTCCAGAGGTGTTGGTAGCTCTTGATGAATGCTATGCACAAAGTTGGATTATTGACTTAGATGCCATTTTTCATGTTACTCCTCACAAGGAGTGGTTCTCTAATTATGCTTCTACACATGGTTCAATAAAGCTGAGTGATTCTCATTAGCTTGAAATATGTGGCATTGGAGATGTCAAGTTGTGTATATGAAACGGTATTGAGTTCATGTTGCAAAGTGTTCTCAGGGGGGTCACTATGTGTAAATTATGTTCACTATCTTTAAACTGTGTATATCACATGCGTTCAAGGAATATTTCTAAAACTCTTTATCTAGGAATTTATCATAAATAAAATACACCCTTTTGATATTCAATCTGTAAAACCTTTTTGCCAGCAGGCAAATCACATAAAGTCCATGTGTCATTTTCTATAAGTGCATCGTATTCTGATTGCATGGCAGCCATCCAATTTTTTGAATTATGTGCTTCATCAAAAGATAGAGATTTTTGAACATCATGTAAGCTGGACATAGCCAAAGCATCACAATCTGATGCATAAGATGCATGGCGAGAACCTGAACAAGTACGACTAGACAAAGTTGCATCCAATTTAATGTCACACAAAGTATGCACCTGCCATTTAGGCATACCTCTAGCCTGCTCATTCTCAACCCTTTCCTCATCAAGTACATCATGTACATATGCATCAGTAATAGGTTGATATGTAACATTTTCACAAACCCCCATAGGCTATATGTTTGCCTAATTGGAATTTACATTTGTACTTTCACCACTAAAAGGAGGCAACAAAGTGTCATAAATGTCTTGTGAGCTTACATTACTGTCTCTAGTACATGACAGCAAGGGCTAAACAGAATCTTCCACAAACACAACATCCCATGAAACCAGAATATGCTTTGTTTGTGGATGATACAATCTGTAACCTTTGCTTCCAGCACTATAACCAACAAAATACATTTGACAGCCTTATCATCCAATCTTCTGTGATGTGTTTGTGGCACCAAATCATGTGCTCAATAGAAGTCTTTCTATCATGCCATGATTCATATGGAGTAATAGACTGCAAAGCTTGCATAGGACACATGTTTAGTACATAAGTGGCACACCATTTTTTTGAGGTGTATAAGGCACTGTACATTGGTGTTTTATCCCATGACTAGCCAGAAATGCATGAAATTCATGAGACATATACTCCCCCCTCAATTGGAATGGAGGGTGCACATAGTACATTTTGAGACATTTTCAGCCCCATAGCCAAAAATTGTTTGAAGCACATAAATACTTTGGACTTCGCTTTAAACGGAAATACCCATGCATGCCTGGAGTAATCATCAATGGAAGTCACAAAGTAAAGGTAATTGCCCAAGGACGGAGTTTGCATGGGCCCACAAACATCACTTTGCACAAGCTGCAACCTGCATGTGGCCCTAACCGAACCATCCTTTGGAAACTTTGAACGTTGCATCTTATTCAAAATACAGCCTTCACAAACATGTTTGACAGGTGCTTCAAGAGCAGCAAAGAAGCAACCACATCAAATTTTTGCAAAGCAGCAAACTGGCAAATTCAGATTACCAAAACGTGCATGCCAAAGTTTTGCATCTGAAATAGCCTTTCAATTCAAAACTTCATTTGCAAAATTTTGCCTATGTTTGTCATACAAGGTGAGCTTATATAGCCCACGGCATAAAATGCCAGATGTAACAATTTTATTAGCAAAGTTGAGATCATGAACTGTACATCTGTCATCCACAAATTTTATTATGCCATTTGCAGCAATAAGCACAATCTTTCCAACTCCATGAACCATATAAGAGGCATTGTTGGCACAAGTAAGTGAATTCCTGTGAGGGACTCACTCAAGAGAGGTGAACAAATCACGATGTGAGGTAATGTCCTTTGTAGCACCATTGTCAAAATACCACACATGTGAATCTGCAGCAACTGACATACATGCATCATGGACAATAAGATTATAGGTACATCTACACTAAAAGCCCATTTTGCATCAACATCAGCATCACAATCTCCTTTCAGAGAAGACTTAACAATAGCTGCATTTGTAGTGGATCTAGCATTTGCAGTGGAACCACCCTCTTTCTTCTTAGCCTCTTTGGCCTTCAACTTACGACACTGCTTGATCAAGTGATCATTAGCTTTACAATAATGGTAGGGCATATTCTATGACACCCATCACACTGATCATACTAACCTTATCTATAATTTTGATCATATAGAACAATAAGGATTAGGAGGCATTCCAATCCTCATGGCAAGCTCCACCAACTGTCTACTCTTCTCCTCCCTCTCACTATGCACACACTGCACACTCTTCATTAAAAAACATAGAAGAACTCTCTAGGTTGAAGAGAATGATTGGTTTTCTTAAAGTTTCCCAAATCTTGCTTAAGGTACACTACAAGGCACACTAAGAGAAAAATAACATGGAGAACTCATGGGTTATCAAAAGTACTATATGCAAAACTAGCATGCAGGTATTATGGACCATTCTAGATTCTATGACCAATCGATGAAATGGCTTATCAACTTAAGCTACCCTATCATAGGACAATCTGTAATGGATTCCATTTAAGTCTAGTAAAAGGCTACAAGGGTGATCCACCACAAGAGCTGGTATAGCAGAAGACTTTCCAAATTTTAAGGGGCTGAAGAGATACCCAAGCAGATCATCTTCACAAAGATAAGGTGTTGCACAATGGTAAGGTACTATGTAAGTATCTCACTAAATTTAAAAACTACCCTTTTGAAGATGCTAAATGGATGCAAGAGCCACAATTCAAGGATAGTATATCACTTGTGGACACCTACAATGAATTGCATACAAAGCCCTAATGTTTTTACATTGATGTATTCATCAATAAAAATGTAATAAAGAATCTATCTCTTTTGAAATCTATTGTCTTGAGCTCTTTTTAAATGTAATGTGTATGCAAAAGAATTTTTTCACACTTCCAGTAGAGTTTCTCCTAATTATCGATCGAGTAGACTTGCAATTTGCAGAAAGGTGCTAGTGCTAACTCAGTAGACATACTTGCGATAGATTTTATCCCAAGTCCAAAGTAGATTGGTCACCTACTTTGGAACAATATCCAATGTGCTAAAAGTGGACCTTGAGTAAAAGGACAATGTAGCAAAGATACCTCTCTTGACTAGAAGCATAACCGAGAATGAATATGATTTCAAGAGTGGGGTAATGTCACCAAATTTCATTTTTCTTTTACTTAAATGAATTTCTCTCTCTGAAATTGGTTCCAGTGAAAGAAAATAAAAATACTAGAAGAGCCAATCATGTGCAATGGACAAAGGAATGTGTTTGTGAACTGGAAAGCTCCAAAATTTGAATGCATTTTCCAGAAGTGCCATCAAAATTTGACAAGGATTCAGTTGGGGAATTTGCAGGACAAAAATGGGATATTTGCGAGTCCAAGAGAGTCCAAATTAGATTTGAGAAGCCTTCAAAAGTGGGCAGTATGGATAACGAAAAGGTGGGAATGGGAGCTAAGGTATTATTATCCACACATGCCAACCTAAATCTATGTGGAGATGAGAGATGTGGTCCACAAGCCTCCCATGCAAGAGAGAAGGTAAAAGGAGTAGTTTTAAAAATTAAAAAAATTATATAAAGGACCTAGTGTGAGTATTTTCAGAATAACTAATAAAAGAAGGCGTTTCTTGAAAAAAATCATGCTCAAAGTTTTCCATTAGAGGACCACAAAAGGGATATTTATTTGTTTTTATGTGGGACTACTATAGAGAGTAGAGGTACTTCTGTCTTTTTAGATCTTGAAGCTTCATGCTCTTCTCAAGGTTCATAATATTCTCTCTCTCTCTCTCTCTCTCTCTCTCTCTCTCTCTCTCTCTCTCTCTCTCTCTCTCTCTCTCTCTCTCTCTCTCTCTCTCATGAGTCTCCATGGCTAACTATATTGCTTATGCTAATTAACAAGAAAACACGTTAATACTTCTTTATGTTTACATATTGTAATAGGACTTATTTTTAAATTTTTTGCAATAACTTTTGTATGGAGGAAATTTTGGTTGTTTTTAAGGTGGTACACTATTTAAATTTACCCAGAGAAGGACACTCTTTGGGAGCCACTTTTGAGGGTGTTAAGGCGAGATTTTGAAAACGTTTTGTATGTAGAAAATGCAATCATTAACACAAGGAAAAATATTGGTTCCTTGAGTATTTGCAAATTCCATTGTTTTGATGCTTGTTGAAGTGTGTCAATTAAGTAAAACTTTAAAAATGCATGTTTTACATCGTTCTTGTAGAAATTGCCAACTTGCAAGTTGATTTTTGGAGAATCCAAGCAGGATGTGACTTTTTGGCATCACAAGATGGTCGAAGAGTGTGACAAATCAAAAAAGTTAATGGGACACGAGTTTGAACACATTCAGAGCCAATTGGAACCTACGAGCCATTGAAAACAATCAAAAATTAGGACCAAAAAAAAGTTTATTAATTTTTTTAGATTTGTGGGTATTGGATGTTTTTAGTGCCATTTTGTGGTCATGTGTAGAATGAGTCCTTTTGATTGTATTTTCACCTTGCTTTACTAAAATACTACAGTCCACTACAAAAATAGCCACTTTTCATCTAGCTATTCCAAGAGACATCCTATATCATTGGAAGAGGTTGCACGATTGTGATTGTGAGTGAAAGTGCGACCAAGATTGTGATTGCAAGTGTGAGTGAGACGGGGATTAGGAATGAGAGTGAGGCATGATTGAGACTGAGATAGCTCGAGGGTGGTTGGGAGGTTATGATACAAGCTAAGCTCCTTTTGCAATCATCAAAATATCAATGTAGATTCTCTATTTTTTCCTATCTATTCTACACACTTTGTCAATTTTTTGTTTTATCAATCTACGTCACTCTCACATGTTGTGTCTCTCAGGTCATCAAGGAAAACGTCCTAAAAATCATCAAGAAGCTGCTCCATATACAATGGATTTTCCCCCTTTCCTTCTTCATGTCCAAGTTTTAACTCATTTGCAAAAATTAGAAAAGTGTCATACCCCTGGCCATGCTTGTTATCAGTTTCATGGCCAAAATCAAAACAGACTTGAAATCCCTATCTTCCCCATGAATAGTAAGAATACCACCATCAAAAATAAACTTGAAAACCCTTTACTCCCCATGTATAGTATGGTTACCCCCATCAAAAAATTTAAGTGACACTTTCCTTTCTTCAAAATCAATCAAAACGTGATTTCAAGTCATCGAATTCATGCCAATTACTACATCATGTACACCCATGTCTATGACATAAAAATTACCTTCATGATTCACACCATTAAAAAAAAGGACACATTTTTAATTAGCCCTTTTGTGAAACTTTTATTATCTTTGGCTAATTCCACATGCCTTTTTATTTCTTAGGTTACTTTCATGTTTTACTTTTGAATCAATTATGGTTCTCAATTGTAATAGGATTTCTCATGGGAGATCATGAAAACTTTCTCATGGAGATCATAAAAAACTCAAGTACTCATATTAATATAAAAAGAAAATAATGTTCATGCTTTTTTATGGTTTATAAGTCTAGTGGTAACTGACTATTTTTAGTGCAAAGGCTACTCTAAGAATTGGGAAGTGTTGGTAACATTCCATTCAACCAAAAATGATGGACTTAACCAGATTGTCAGTGAGAAGCTAGACAAGAAAAATTTCCATGCTAGGAAGTTCAAGAATGACCAATTTCCTTATGGATCAAGGTGGGGACGCGTACGAAGAGAGCTTTTGAAGGAAGCTTTTGAGGGAGCTTCTTCATGTTCTTTTACTTGGTGATATATTCTAGCAAAAAGCTCCCTCCTCTGTCGTTGGAGAGAGCTTTCTTTGTCATTTATCAATTCCTCAAAATTTTCAAACTATGGATGTCTTTGATAAAACTTACGCTACATTCATATTCAAAGGACAATATAGTACAATCCACACTTTCAGGACATGTGAGTCACGACACATACCACAATTTTAGTTTAGTACACATCATCTATTAGCAAAGAAGTATTTTATGCACAAAGCAGACGAACTGCAAAATGACTTCAACCCAGCACATAGCATATATAAACAAAGTAATATTGTAAGCTTCAACTAGACAAACTGCAAGACCTTTAGTGCCAACCAACAAAGAGACATGTTATGCACAAAGTCGACGATTTTCCAAAAATTGAGATGACATCATCTTAAAGATGGAATCCTCATTAAAAGAGTTTCAATACAAAATCAATCCGCAATTATATTGCACTTCTACAACTGAACACACGTAGCAGATCATCATTTGTAAGCTTGCTCTGATGGACGAACATATTGTGGTTCAAATCCAAGCCAAAATAGTGTAGGAAAATGTAGTATATGTGCTTACAGACCATATATGGCTTACTTTGCGCCACTCGGTCTGCAAAGTCTCCACATGTACACATCGGACTACTAGCAACATGCAGTTCATATCTCTCTCCTCTAACTTGAGAAGAAGACGTCTCAACCATGAATTTTTCATGCATGCCTGCCTTTACAACAATGTGTTGAATAACATGTGCTTCCATGGTTATGGTTGATTCAATTCTCTTAGAGGCCTGAATTGATATGCCTCGTCGATAGCGCACTTTGCTAATTGTCCTTGCTGAAATCTTATTTACTGTGAAGCCCCCTTTCTCCAAATCCAACAGCAACAAGGCATTTATGTTTGTTCACTTCTCCACATGCCAAGTTGTAGGTACTCTTGCAGGGCTTTGAGTGATTTTGTTGCAGATTTTCCACGTGTGATCCACACTATCATTGCAAAACCACATGAATTGTGCCTTTGAAGTGTTTCCTTGACCAGCAGAATCACCTCTTTCCCATGTACGAATCCCCCAAAAGGATGGTGTAACCGCAGTTGCACCAGTGTTCTTTATGTTTTTTCTTGCATTTACCAAATCTAGAACCCAACCACCCTTGACATTGAACTCTACTACCCTTTGGTACACAACGCAGTGCCCACATTGTCTTACGTATATCTATCTCTTCTACTACCAGGCCACTGTCGTTATCTTCAACCTCATGAGCTGCCATTGTAAAAGTTGTTTGTGTTCCTTGACGATTGCAAGGAACATTCTGTGTAATATATTCAGGTCAGTGCGATGCGTTCTCCTCCTCACAATGTATTGTACTAGCATTTTTGCGCCTTCTGGCTACTGTAATATTATCTCCATCCATTGCTGGTCTTTGATATAGGGGCGTATATCTCAAACCATCTTCAATCTCTTTAGCAATGGCTGTTGGACCTGGTGCTTTTCCTTGTTGTGCGCGCTGACCAAGTTTTCTTACTGATGGATCTGCTCCATGATATCGACCTTCGACAAAAGCAAGTATCTTCACACTTTGCTACAATGAGTTTGATACATGCATCGTACAAGCTCAATAATTCTTTGTTTCCCTCATCGGCTAGCCAGCTGGCATGCTTTGTTTGCACAAGATTTGTAGTTGGAATGTATGACAAATCATCTACTTCCTACAAATTTAAAAAAAATCTAGTTAATGCATTGAAGTAAATAATTTTATTTGCCACTAATTCATATTCTACATAGTTTTACCCCAACAAAGTGCTTTCTCCAGCGAGGGTAATGCACGTGCCACCAACTGAGCCAACAATACATCTGGGACAAGTTACTATCAGATACTTTACCACTTGCCCACCAGGCTCGAATAGTCCTATACAAGCTTGTTGCCTCATCCTCGCTCCGTGTTCATCGCCAAAGTTGACACAGACACTTGTGTTCGTCCTGGAAATTTTTATGCACGTATTGCATGGTGTGAATTTGCAAACTTTGCTCCCAATGAAACAAGCAGGAACGTTCTCTTCCCTCCATAATATTGTCAGGCCCTTTGTTGAATACAGATCGAACAGCTCTCCAATTTGCCCCAGTCTCATCTGCCATCAATCCTCTAAAATCTGATGGAAGGTGCCCACTTTCCAAAAGCACTGAATTCATCATTTCCCAAAACATGGTTTGTGCCTGTGTGTCTTCTTCTTTCATCTTGAAAATGGCTATTGTTTTCATTTCTTGGATCCTATATAGTGCATTGGTTATTGTCATAATAATCAATATCTAATTCTCCTAAATGATTTTCTCATATTAAACTGATCATTTAATGTGTGGAAGGCCAGGGGAGAAAAAGCTAGAATATTGGTTAAGCTAGCAGACCGACCACAGTAGGGATCCAAAGGGGGGGCCATCTGCAAAAGAGCCATGTGCAAAAATGGGCTAAAAAGACCCTAAGGTTCAGCCCATTAAGACTTCCAAAATGCTAAGGTTCCAAAATTCAAAGGTTGTGTCCAAAGGTCAACCCTAGGGAAAATTGGATGCTTTGTGTGTGCCCTAAAAGTCTTTGCACATCCCTACATGGGAGGGGGCGAGCCCTAAAGGTAGGGGATGAGAGAGAAATCCACACACACACACACACACACACACACACACACACACACACACACACACACAGGCTCCCTTTACACAAAGGGAATGAGGGACACATGTCAGCTCCCTAGGCCAGATGCCCACAAGGTGTGCCCAATTCCTATTCGAAGACCCTTGAAGTGGACCAATGCGAATTAAGCTAGAGTAAATGTAGTTTAATTAATTTAAAAACATTTAATAAAAGAAACCAATGAGAATTAAGTCTCCTAGAAGACTATTGGGAAGTCTCCCAAAGGGTCCAATGAGCATTCAGAAGCCCCATGGCTTGCCTGATTTCTATTGTCCAGGAGGCAAAGGGGTCCAATGAGAGTTTAGTTTAATTATTTAATTACCTAAAGCTCTCACAAAAGGGGAAAGGGGGACACATGTCATAAGGATATCACTTATGCTGCTTAATACCCATTGGCTTGACTTGGGGAGGTCCAATGAGGCAAAAGCCAGACCAAATTAGCAACAAGGGCTCTCCCAAGAGAGAGAGGGGGCTTATTTTTGCTTGGCATTGACACACACACACTCACACTTGACCATGTGTGAAGGAAGAATACTCTATCTCCTCCCAAGCTTTAATGGAAGCTCATCACCTACTCCAAGCTTGTGAGATAGAAGCCTACATCAACACTCTCTTGGCATGTGGATGCAAATCCAACCAAGAGCGAAGCTTCAATGCATGCTCATCTCCTCTACCAAGATAATTACTAAGCTAAGCTATGCTAATATGAGTGATTATGTGAGAAGATGTACATCTTTCTCGTAAGATACTCCTTCTTCCTCTCAATCTACTCTCATACCCTGCTAGCTCTCACCATCTTCGAAGGTGTGTGAGGTCTTGGGTCTGAGAACGGGGATAATTCAAGTTGTGTTTGATTATGTGTTTTGCTTGGTGCATGAAGCTTCCATCTTCATTGCACTATCTAGTCTTGAAGGAACACAAAGAATTGTATTGTACAATGTCTCTCTTGATGGGAGAAACCATAATACAAAGCCTTTTGGAGGGGGGACCGGCTCCATGCAAATCCGGTCCTCAACTGTTGTCAATAGCTTAATTTCTCTCTCTTTTGAAAGTATTGTCGATGCTATCTAACTAGGTGTTATGCTTTTTGTTGCTCTCTCCACCCAAGCACTCTTGTAATTCTCATTAGGAATCTATTCTAATGAAATGCCCACTATGTTCATGCTAATTTCCACTACACATAAGTTATTAGGCCATTAAATGTTACATTGGTATCAGAGCTCAAGGTTTCTCTTTTCTTGCTCAAGAAGGGAGGTCCTCAAGCTAGCTACAAATGGTTGGTGTTATTAATTGCCTGTGAGTAAGTAGAATAGGGATTTTTCAGCCTTGCAGTGCGCCTGCCTTCGTGCAGTTAACAGGGCATCACCGTCGAGAATTATGGTCTTAATAGTGGAGTCCTACGGGGCTTGCCTACGGCTTAACCACTATTGAGCTATTAGAAGCTTGACAGAAGCCGGTGCTGTTTTGGTGTCGAAAGACCCTCTCTTCTATTCCTTGCAATTAATGGTATTCGAGCCGCGGGTACAGTAGCTTGAGTGCTTTTTCTAAAGGGGTAAAGAGGAGTAGCAACTAGGGCTTGAAGTGCCAAAGTACACCTAAAAAGTTTACACCTAAAAGTTGTTAGAATGGCTGACAATAGTAAAGAGAGTGAAATTAATGTTGATAACTTTGATTTTGCTCATGAGAAAGCTAATAATGATGCTTCAATGCTTGTTAACTATCTTGTTTCTAGGCTTCAACAAGCCATGGGCAATCCATCTCTCCAAAGTGAAGTGAAACGGTAGCTCTGTGCTCACAGGATTCTCCAAGCTCATCACCATGACGAGAGAACACCTAGGAAGCCTCCTTGTGAGACTACCAAAAGAGGTCTCTCTCCAATTCGGGAAGAAGAAGAGAATCCATATGAAGGGCTCAAGAATTTACTTCTTGATGATGCATCTCCTTCCCAAAGGAGAACTCAAGAGCCTCCACCGAAGGAACGAGAAAGAAACGAGTCTCCTGCCACCTCGGCGGAGATGGCTCCACGAAGACGGCGGGCTAAACGCTCTCCATCACCACCAAAGCGGAGAAGACCATCGTATTATTCTCCTCACCACAATTCAAAGAGGGATGATAAAAAGCAAGAGAAGAAAAAGGCGAGAAAGAGGACACCCTCTTCACCATCTTCTTCATCCTCTTCCTCTTATGAAAACTATGGTGAAGATGACAAAGATCAAGACAAGAAAAGGGCGAGAAAGAGGTCACCCTCTTCTCCACTTTCTTCAAATTCTTCACCTTCTGAAGAAAGTGATGGTGCAACTTTTGAACCATCAAAAAGAAGAGGCCATAGGAAATCCTATGCCGCATGGAACAGGTCGTCCAAGTTGAAGAAATTCAAAGAGGGAGGGAAGAGCATCTCTTTCCTTACCTATGATGGTACCTTTGGTGCTACGGACAAAGTCTTGGCCTTTATCCAGCAATTCGATGCGGCGTTTGGAGATGAGGGCTTCACGGAGTCCTCTAAGCTACGCCATGTAGCTATGCACTTTCAAAAGTCCGCCAGGAAGGACAATGTCCAAAAGTCTCCTAAGGGCAACTCCAACAAAGCTAAAGAGAAGGGAGTTTACAAAGGTAAGAATAAACTCTCTTCTGAAGAGCTTGAGCGTTATCGTAAGGATAATCGGTGTTTCAAGTGCGGCGAACAAGGGCATGCATACCGCGCTTGTCCCCAAAAGAACAACCGCCAAGATCCTCCTAGAGCTTCCTTGGTTGAAATCCAAGACAAGGAGACTCACCAAACTCACCACAAAGGATCTCCTCTATGCCATGCTTGGGGAAAGGTAAGAGAACATGATGCTTTTATTCTCTTTGACCCTGGTTCTACTCACAATTTTATATCTATAGAGTTGGCCACCAAGCTAGGAATACAATCCTACGAGATGGGAGATGTCCTACCCGCAGACAGTGCCTCCAAGGGGCAAGAAGCTTCAGTCACTCCCTTAATTGGGAAATTGAGGCTTCATGTCCAAGTCTATGTGGACAAAGAGGACTTCTTTATCTCTCCTCTCAAGCATGAGGATGTAATCCTAGGGGCACCATGGTTTGACCGCCTGGCTGCCAATGTTAAATTTCCTGAAAGGAGAATCTCCTTTAAGTTCAAGGAAAAAGACATGTATATAGATGCTAAGGAGCTGGGTAACACCATCCCCATTGTACATACACCAGATTTCAACAAGTCAATAAAGAGCTCTATTTCCGTGTACATGATTTTTGTTAAAGATTCTCAAAATGAACCTAATGCTTTAGCAAAAGAAAATCAAAGCAACCAAAAGGAATTAGAGTTATCCAATTTTCTCAAGGGGTTTCAAGATGTTTTTATTGACGACATCCCTTGTGAGCTACCTCCTAAACGAGGTAATGATGACCATTCAATTGAACTTCTTCCAGGAAGTTCACCGCCTAATAAACCTCCTTATAGAGTTTCTCAAGCTCAACAAGAGAAGATTATGCGGCAAGTGCATGAGTTACTTGAGAAGGGCATGGTTAGGCCTAGCTCATCTCCATTTTGCTCACCTGTGCTATTAGTGCAAAAGAAAGACGGCACATATCGTATGTGTGTCGACTATAGAGCACTAAATAGGATCACTATCAAGAATAGGTTTCCCGTTCCACGGGTAGAAGACCTATTTGATAAGCTACAAGGATCGACCTACTTCAGTAGGATTGACCTAAAAAGTGTCTATCATCAAATAAGGATAGTTGATCAAGACATTGTAAAGACCGCATTTCGTACTACATTTGGTCTTTACGAATACATTGTCATGCCTTTTGGCTTGACCAATGCACCAGCCACATTCAACCGCTTGATGGAGAAGCTGTTCAGGCCTCATCGAACCTTCACTGGAGTGTTCTTTGATGATATTATCATCTACTCTAATTCATTGGAGGAACACAAGCAACACCTCCAGGTAATATTTCAAGTTTTAAGAGAGAATAAACTTTATGTTAATCGAAAGAAAAGTGAATTTTTCTTGCAAGAGATTCAGTATTTAGGTCACATTATCTCTCAAGATGGCATCCAAATGGATCCATCCAAGTTAGAGGTAATAAAAGGATGGCCTAAACCAAGGAATCTTCATGAACTAAGAAGCTTCATAGGTATGTGTGCATACTATAGACGCTTCATAGAAAAGTTCTCACAAATTGCGGGACCATTACATGACCTAACAAAGAAAAGCGTTAGGTATACATGGTCTGCTAAGGAGAACAATGCTTTCGAAAAGCTTAAAGAAAAGCTTATCTCTCAACCTGTGCTTACACTACCGGATCTCTCAAAACCATTTGAGGTCCAATGCGATGCTTGTGGTGATTGCCTTGGAGCTGTTTTTCTCCAAGAAGGGCACGCCATAGGCTATGAGAGCCGAAGGCTCGACCCTGTTGAGCAAGCTCTAGGCATATACGAAAAGGAACTCCTTGCAGTTCTACATGCCTTAGACTCATGGAAGCACTATTTATTGGGGACTCCTTTCATTCTGCGAACGGATCACCAAAGTCTTAAGTACTTCATGACACAGACCAAGCTCTCCGACAAACAAATAAGGTGGGCAAATTTCCTTTCGCAATTTCATTTTCATATTGCTCACATTGCTGGCAAGAATAATCAAGTAGTCGATGCACTCTCAAGACGACCGAGAGTGAATGCGGTTTCCATAGCAACTCACAATGATCTATCTTCAATGATAGATGAGTATGCTATTGATCCCGATTTTAGAGATGTGATTTCAGCCCTTGCATTAGGGAAGAAAGAAGAACCATTTACTTTACAAGATGGTTATCTTCTCTATGGCAATAGGCTATGCGTTACTAACTCACTACGTGAGAAAGTAATGTATGAATCTCATGCTCCCTCGTATGCGGGGCATAGAGGGATTCAGTCTACCTTAAAGGGAATTGAAACATATTTCTATTGGCCTACCATGATAGTGAACATACAAGAATATGTTTCCGAATGTGTGGTATGTCAAAAGACAAAATTTGATAGAGGGAAGCAACCTGGATTGCTTCAACCCTTGCCAATCCCTAATTCACCATGGGAGAGCATATCCATGGATTTTATCTTTGGATTGCCTAAGTCTATCCATGGGAATACGGGAATATGGACGATAGTAGACAGGTTCAGTAAACAAGCTCATTTTATACCTGTCAAAAAGACTATCAAAGCCAATCAAATGGCAACCCTCTTCATTTCACAAATTTTCAAATACCATGGATTGCCAATGTCCATAGTGTCAGATATAGATCCTAGAATGACCAATAATTTCTGGAAGGGTCTCTTTGAGAATTTAGGAAGAAGGCTAAACTTCTCTTCGGACTATCATCCACAAACTGATGGCCAAAGTGAAATAGCTAACCTAACCATTCTCAATCCACTAAAAGCCTATGTAACAGAAGTAGATCAAAGATCCCAATGGGAGAAGTACTTACCCTTAGTAGAGTATGCTTACAATAACACTGTACATACTTCCACAGGAAAAGCACCTTTCGAGGTAATTGAGGGAAGATCAAAAAGTCCCTTGCTACTTAAGGTACATGGGAAGATCTTTGCTGCAGATGAGTATAGCCGAGACCTACAAGAATCTTTCCAAAAGATTAAGGATGCTATCTCTATCTCACAGCAAAGGCAAAAGGCTGCTGCTGACAAGCACAGAAGAGCCCAAGCCTTTAAAGAAAACGATTGGGTCTTGTTAAAGTTTCCCAAGGCTCGATTAAGGCACACGACGGGCAAGAATCCTAAGGGCCACCAAAAGTACTATGCTAAACTAGCAAAAAGGTACTATGGTCCCTTCCAGATTCTTAGGCCAATCAATGAGATGGCCTATCAACTTAAGTTGCCCAATCATTGGCTCATACACAATGCTTTTCATGTGAGCCTATTCAAGCCTTACAAAGGAGAGCCACCTCAAGAACCAACTATTGAAGACCCACTGGAGATCGAGGACCAAGAAGAGGTGTTGCAGCCCGAGTCCATTCTCCGACATGAAGACAAGGTACTAAGAGGCGGTAAGACTATCCGACGATATCTTATTAAGTTTAAGAATTATCCTTTTGAAGATGCTAGATGGATGCAAGGCATACAATTAAAGGATAACCTAAACCTTGTCAATGCTTACAATGCTTCCCAAGAGTAAGCAAATGTACAAAATGTTAAAAATGAACAAAATTTTTGTCTTATAAGACTCTCTTTTTCTTTATTTGTGCACAAAAATGAAGTAGTATGCATGCTTAGATCAAGTTTGCGGAGACGACGTCTCCCAAACACCAAGTAGAGCTTGTCACTCTACTATGGAAGATTGATAGGACTAATGTGCAGACATGCTTGCGCCAGCCTCAGGCTCTCAAGCGCCAAATGGACTAGTCATCCATTATGGAATGATGTCGTAGGGTAACATAGGGATCCTCTACCCGCTAAGAAAAGGACTCATGAACATGCTTTATCTTCTCTACACCATAGTCGAGGACGACTATGATTTCAAGAGAGAGGTAATGTCATAATAATCAATATCTAATTCTCCTAAATGATTTTCTCATATTAAACTGATCATTTAATGTGGGGAAGGCCAGGGGAGAAAAAGCTAGAATATTGGTTAAGCTAGCAGACCGGCCACAGTAGGGATCCAAAGGAGGAAAAATATGTTGAGATGTCGAGCTCTACACCTTGAGCTGGCATCCACTACGGGTCTTGGCTGCTTACGGCATTTACTCACTGGCGCGTTAGGTGACCGACACGGCGGATCTCTGCCAGTGATTCTACAGCTGGACTACACTTATAGTGCCAGCCTAGTACGCTTCTAGTGATTTCACACTTAGTGACCGCATGTACATATGTGCTACTTTTTACCTTTAGCACTTAGTCATTTTGTACTCTCTTTTCTGTGAAGAAGAAGAAGAAGCTTTCCATCTCTGTGTACTTTGTGCTTGTCTTGTGTAGCTCTCTTGCATCCTCATTCTTTACATGGTATCAGAGCTTGGTGCAGGCAAGAGAGGCTAAGAGAGCAAGAGCATCACAATCCCTTCGTTCCCAATCTGAACAGGTCTCCAAAGTGCAGTATACAGAGATTTACTGTACAAGTACAGTGGTTGTATGTACGCTTGATTGTGGACACTCGTTGAGTGTAGAAAGCGTTACAGGTACCACGATAGCAAGTTCAACAGATTTGCAAGTTTTTGCAGATTGCAGCTATTTTGTCTTAGTGCTTCAAGATGTCTGACGGTTTCAGTCAGATTGTTACTGAGAAGCTTGAGAAAAATAACTACCCTGCATGGAAGTTTAGAATAACAAATTTCCTAAAAGGAAAAGGTTATTGGGACTATGTAGAAGGAGACAATGAAAAGGAACCAGAGATTCCCGAGGCAAATGCTATAGCAGAACAAAGGAAAGCTTTGAGGGACTGGCAACAAGGCCAGAGCAAAGTGATGTATTGGCTTTCTATGAGCATCACAGATGGCATGATGGGCTATCTACAGGATGCTAAAACCCCCGCCATTGCATGGAGAAACTTAGGCAGAGTGTTGGAGGTGAACACCAAGGCCAGGAAGCTTCAACTAAAGTCGGAGCTAAATCAGGTTAAGAGGAACAACCTCTCAATCAATGATTATGCCTTGAAGATCAAGAGTATCATTGAGGCTCTTGGATCTATTAAAGTCTCAGTGGAAGACAATGACATTGTCCGTGCATGCTTGGATGGTCTAGGAGATGAGTATGTACATTTTAGGTCTTCCATGAATACAAGAGACGACATCCCCGTGTTCCAAGATTTGATTTCTATGCTTATTCTTGAGGAGAAGAACCTTGACACATCTTCTTCTCATGGCAGAAATAATTCTGAACAGGCCTTCTATTCTAACTCCAACAGAGGTAGAGGTAGAGGTCGTGGTCGAGGCCCAAGGGGTTGCAGGGGCCAATTTCTGGAAGGTCAATCAAATCAAAACAATACAGGTGGCAGGGGAAACCAGTCTCAAGGCAGGGGGAGTCAAAGAGGTCGTGGTGCAGGATCAAGCAGGCAGCAACATACTCCAGATAGCAGAGAATGTTGGACTTGTGGTGAAAGAGGTCACATGTCACGTGACTGTCCAAAGGGAAAAGCAAGTGGAAAGAGAGAACAAGGCAACTATGCATCTACTAGCAGAGATGCAGATGACAGCAAAAACGAGCGCATGTTTGTTATGCAGCATGTAATGAATACAATGACTGCAGAGAATTCCACCCAAGATGATGTTTGGTATGTGGATTCAGGTGCCTCTAATCACATGACGTCTCGTGGAGAGTGGTTTAGAGATATGTGCAAACCAGATGTGTCAGGCTATGTGCAGACAGGAGATGACACAGCTTACCCCATTGCTCCAAGGGGGGGGCCATCTGCAAAAGAGCCATGTGCAACAATGGGCTAAAAAGACCCTAAGGTTCAGCCCATTAAGACTTCCAAAATGCTAAGGTTCCAAAATTCAAAGGTTGTGTCCAAAGGTCAACCCTAGGGAAAATTGGATGCTTTTTGTGTGCCCTAAAAGTCTTTGCACATCCCTACATGGGAGGGGGCGAGCCCTAAAGGTAGGGGATGAGAGAGAAATCCACACACACACACACACACACACACACACACACACACACACAGGCTCCCTTTACACAAAGGGAATGAGGGACACATGTCAGCTCCCTAGGCCAGATGCCCACAAGGTGTGCCCAATTCCTATTGGAAGACCCTTGAAGTGGACCAATGCGAATTAAGCTAGAGTAAATGTAGTTTAATTAATTTAAAAACATTTAATAAAAAAAACCAATGAGAATTAAGTCTCCTAGAAGACTATTGGGAAGTCTCCCAAAGGGTCCAATGAGCATTCAGAAGCCCCATGGCTTGCCTGATTTCTATTGTCCAGGAGGCAAAGGGGTCCAATGAGAGTTTAGTTTAATTATTTAATTACCTAAAGCTCTCACAAAAGGGGAAAGGGGGACACATGTCAGAAGGATATCACTTATGCTGCTTAATACCCATTGGCTTGACTTGGGGAGGTCCAATGAGGCAAAAGCCAGACCAAATTAGCAACAAGGGCTCGCCCAAGAGAGAGAGAGGGGGCTTATTTTTGCTTGGAATTGACACACACACACTCACACTTGACCATGTGTGAAGGAAGAATACTCTATCTCCTCCCAAGCTTTAATGGAAGCTCATCACCTACTCCAAGCTTGTGAGATAGAAGCCTACATCAACACTCTCTTGGCATGTGGATGCAAATCCAACCAAGAGCCAAGCTTCAATGCATGCTCATCTCCTCTACCAAGATAATTACTAAGCTAAGCTATGCTAATATGAGTGATTATGTGAGGAGATGTACATCTTTCTCGTAAGATACTCCTTCTTCCTCTCAATCTACTCTCATACCCTGCTAGCTCTCACCTTCTTCAAAGGTGTGTGAGGTCTTGGGTCTGAGAACGGAGATAATTCAAGTTGTGTTTGATTAAGTGTTTTGCTTGGTGCATGAAGCTTCCATCTTCATTGCACTATCTAGTCTTGAAGGAACACAAAGAATTGTATTGTACAATGTCTCTCTTGATGGGAGAAACCATAATACAAAGCCTTTTGGAGGGGGGACCGGCTCCATGCAAATCCGGTCCTCAACTGTTGTCAATAGCTTAATTTCTCTCTCTTTTGAAAGTATTGTCGATGCTATCTAACTAGGTGTTATGCTTTTTGTTGCTCTCTCCACCCAAGCACTCTTGTAATTCTCATTAGGAATCTATTCTAATGAAATGCCCACTATGTTCATGCTAATTTCCGCTACACATAAGTTATTAGGCCATTAAATGTTACAGGTTAATATCTGTTACAAAAAAAAAGAAAAAGCATAGGGTGAATATGTCAATAGGGCTTACGCAGGGTCGTAGACATGGGCTGCCATTGTTGTCCATCCTGCTACTCTACGGACGTGATCAAAGCACAAACCCAACTTTTTGGAAGGTCCCCACTAATGTCTTGCCGCATTCTATTTACAAGCTCAACACCAAATCTTGGGCCATTGACTGACACCAATACTTGGGCCATTGGCTGCCCACCACATTTACTTCTCTTGATCATTGTTGGATACCTCATTCTATACTGTATAGGCTTAACCCAACAGTGGCCATCATAATTTTGATCCATTCCCATCATTTTTGGAACACCATCTGGCACCACGTCTAGCTCATAAGCACAATCCCCATTGTATATTTGAGGAACTTCATCATCACGCTTCCTGATTGAACATCTAGAGATCATTCTGCTTTATTTGGGGTACTTATGGCTATTCGATGCAATATACTCTAAAGTACTCTGTGTTTGTTCCAAATGCTTAGATTTTACTTTCTTTTTCTTTTTCTTATGTTCCTCACCTAAGTTTCCTCCCTTTTCTTCATCATGCGCATGAAAGAAGCCATCAGAGCTTCCATATGAAATTTTGGCAGATCTTTCTGCTTGTTCTTCAATGGAATTGTCATACAACTCTACAATTGTCACCTTCGATGTTGAGCCTGATTTCACACAGTCGTGCAAGACCAACAGAAACCTTGAAGACAAGTTTGAATACAACACAAAGTGAAACTATTGATTTACTTGCACACCATCTGCCACCTGCGTTTGAATGTCTCCATCCAGAGTTGAAATGATGGCAAACATCTTACTGTCACCACAACCTCCATACCCGCAGGATTCACCATTGACAAATATCTTGCCGGGAAATCAATCAACAAGGGGACATTGCCGATAGTATTTAAAAATAAACTCACCTTGCTCAAGGATGACAAAGCCATTGCCCAACAAATCAAGTAGAAGGAATTGCGTTTATGTGAATTTCCAAGCTTACCCAATATCATGTATATGTAGGCATCCAAGACACTCTATATATTTAAGACACTCTATATACCCAATATCATGTATATATAGGCATCCAAGACACTCTATATATCTATCTCCCTCATCATTGCAATCATGAAAGACATGGTTGTCATAAAGCCCATGTGCCCAAGTTAGCTAACTTTCTCTCTAGGCTTGAACTACATGTACCGAATGAGGCGGAAAAGGCAATCGTATCTGATTGTTGGAGATGAAAGTAGAGCAGTGTCCACGGTCCATGAAGCTAAGGCAACGGGTTGTTGGCAATGGGCTGTATGGAATAAATCCATACGGCACTAGATTTGTGCCTCAAGCCACGAGGCAAGCAGCTTCTCTGATCGAACGCCACGGCCCACTCAAAACCTAAATTGACATGTATTCTATCGCACCAAACAAGGTCCGATGTATGCACTCTTGACAAGCCCAAACGGATCGTAACGAACTTGCGGCCTAGGAGTCATGACCCTTCTTGTGACCCTTCCACTCGACCTAGCTCAATGTTATTGCATGGTTACATCACCTAGCCACCACAATAGTAACTTTGAAGTTCGATGGCAAAGGCCACTTGGAGAAATTCTAGGAGTAGAGCTAGAGATTGCGATAGAAGAAGCTAGCAATGCACTGCATTCAATTCATGGCGTCACCTTGCACAGGTCGGATGATGGCGGGCCAAGTGCTGCCGTCTACAGATGTCAAATAAGGATTGGGCAATGGGTAGTCTGCGAGAGGTTGGATGAACTGACCAGATGCCAGGTACTGATGGAGAAGGAGGTCCTAGAAGAGGTATATGCTAAAAGAGCTAATTAGGGAGCCCTAGCTCGCGCGACCCGCAAGTGGCAAGATGACTTGAGTTCAAGACTAATCGAATACATTTTTGAGGCCTTTCTAGAATGTCCCTAGGATGTTAAAACTTATGTTTTCTTCCCTTCTTTTCTACTCTCTCTCTCTCTCTCTCTCTCTCTCTCTCTCTCTCTCTCACACACACACACACACACACACACACACAAACTCCTTCTCTCTCTATCTTTGAGGCCTCATGGGATTGTTTCTACTTCAACATGCCATATTTGTTTGCAAATGACTGCATTACACATACACAAAGAAACACTTCCAAAGAAGATTTTCCTCAGAGTCCGTAAAGGAAGAGTAGTTATCATCATTGAGGAGGTAGTGGCATGGATGAAATTGCTAGCTAGTGAGTTGTTGCATGTGTGGATTCTTTATATCACAAGTGTGGTGGATTTATTTTCTATTTTCCATTGCATATGACGCTTTGACTTCAAGTATCCCAAATGGTCTGTTTCAAGGGCATGTTGAGATTGCTCATATAATGCTTTAAGTTTTTCCTCTCTCTATCTCTCTCTGTAGATTGTTTCTATAATGAAATGTCTGTTTGTATTGGGTGTGTGAGTGTCACATGTGTGAAGAAAAGAGGAAATTGAATACTGTTTCTATCAACCAAGTGTGAAAGATAGATTAGTTCCTACGATGTTAAAACTTCTCCTCTTGTCCTTCTTCTTCATCTTCTCTCTCTCTCTCTCTCTCTCTCTCTCTCTCTCTCTCTCTCTTGGAGAAGATGTTTTATTGAAAATGAGTTAAATTTGTTGTTCTTTCCCATAAAATGATTCAGAATAAATTTGTTGTTATTAATTTTGTAAAATGTTGTACATGCAAGGATAAATAAAACCTTGCAAGGTCTGTCATCAAGCTCGCCGACGAGTCGCCGCCATCCACAAATGACAAACTCTCTCTCTCTCTCTCTCTCTCTCTCTCTCTCCATTGCTTGAGTGTTGGACACACACACACACACACACATGCACACAGAGGAGGTAGTTGCTTCGGCCAAAGCTACACACACACACACACACAGATGCAAGGAGCAGGTCCTCTCCAGCGTGTTAATTAAAGAAACAAAGATGAAAGCAGGAGATGGTCCATATAGTTTCAGGTTGCGAAGGGTTTGCTTGGGAGAGGTGTCGTGTATGTGGTACTGCTACTTTACAAAGCTCCAACCAAAAATATTCCCTAGCCCAAAAACTTTCTAGAGACTTGTGGTGGATGAATGGGTGTAGGGAAAGGAGCTGGAAATTAAACAACACAGACTGTATATTGGAAGCAACTTTGATTATGAGAATAGAGAGTGCATCAGGGTCGGTCCCACAATGGGGTGGAAAGCCTTCTCCTGGTTTATTATCCAAAAGATCCTCTTGGAGCATCTCTTTGGACATGGGTATAGTATAAAGGCCCTCTCCTCACCTCATGTATAAACCCAGGTTGTGAACACACCCTTATTTACTCAAAAAACCATACATAATACACATTTTTACTTCGTTAGCGTAGTGGCCATTTTGGCAATCCCTTGCCTGTTATAACTCCACATGGCTCCAGCGCTTAGAAGCTGTTAAAAAAACTACGTCGTCAAAAGCCCAGCGCTGAAAAGCCACAGCAAAAATAACTACGCCATCAAAATCTACCAAGTGAATAAAATAAAAAAATCATTCTGCATTGCTCTTAGGAGCAATTCGATCTTCTCCACAAGCAGTTCACACGTTCCCAGAAATAAGCAGCGTTGCTCCCAAGAGCAATTCCATCTTCTCCACAAGCAGTTCAATTCGATCTTCTCCACAAGCAGTTCGCAGATTCCAGAAGTAAGCAGTTTGCACAGATTACTCTTCTCTTTCCATGCTTTTCTTATGTGCTCCAAAACAGCAATTTGATCTTCTCCACGAGCAGTTTGCAGGTTCCAGAAGCAGCCACAGGCAGTTCGCAAGTTGCAGCCACAAGCAGTTCGCGAAGCAGCTTCGAGCTTTGTCTACAGGTTTGTCTATGGCCACTGTTTGAGAGAGAGAGAGAGAGAGAGAGAGAGAGAGAGAGAGAGAGAGAGAGAGAGAGAGAGAAGGCTATGAAGCTAGTAGCATCTTTTGATGATCCTCCTTTCAACCAAAGCCATCATCGCAACACATTAAAATTTCCGCACACACATACTCACAGGAGTAATTGCTACATGAGGCTGCAACTTCTTTCTAGCTAGTACTGTAGGAATTAAACAAGCATTGCTGCATGCGGGTCTACAGATTACCCTTCTCTTTCCATGCTTTTCTTATGTGCTCCAAAATAGCTCACATTTCCCCTACGCTTAAGCAACTTATTAGGAGGTTACTTAGCAGCTTCCACTCACATATGAAGTCATATAACAGAAAGCAATGGAGAGAAAAGTTAAAAGTCCTTGTTCACACAGAGCTTTAATGGAACCATCGGACCCTTCTGCCTTCGACTCATTCTCTGATCTATGGTGCTGGGAGTGGCAACACCCATCTATGGTGTTGGAAGTGGCAACGCCCAGCTAGTTGTTGTACTGGCACCTTATACATGTTCACATGAAAGCAAAGAGCCATGAAGAAAATCCTACCTGACATGGTGAGAGCATTCTTCAATATCATAGAGTCTGTAGGCCAAGCTCCTCCCTATTCATTCTAGCAGTAGAAGGTCGACAATGTCATTGTTTGCCATCTTAGAATCGACCTTCTTTTGCAGTAAAGCCTCTGCGCCTTCCCCGCGTAGCAATCATAGCAGCTTTGTGTGTAGCAAGACCCAGTGGCTAGTTGAATAGTATGTCCAGCTTCAACTACCTTCCTTAGCTCATTTCTGCAGGCACAACTAGTCATAGCCAGTATCATGCCGCTCCAAGTATAGCTCATGCAGATTCAACAACCCTGTGCCCTCGGCCATCCTTCAATGTTCATGGAAATGATATACAACATGTCCCATGCCTAATTCTCAAGATTCACACCAGTTCTTTTCCACACAGTATGCCCGTGTAGAAGCAAGCCGAACAGAACCAGAAAGGAGTGTCGAAGATCTTTCAAACCCTGGTAATATTTTGCAGATCATTAAGTTGGAGATTACTTCGGATGCTTGCCGACGTGATGAGCACTCCCAAAGCTCAGATATTTCATGCGATCAACCCATGGTAGAGGTATATTCTACTAGTGCTACTAAAGCAGAAGATATCAGATTTCAATTGATGACCAGTTGGTCTGATCTATAGTCGAATGACCAAAACTCATTGCCTTTGCTGGCCCGTTCAGCACATTCTTTTGTTGATGCTATCGGTTGAAGCAAAGGATACACAAAAAGTTGATGCAAACTGAGGGCATCTCTCCGGATGAAATCACCTATGCTTTGGTCTTAAAGGCTATCTTGACAATAAAGACTCTCTCTCTAGTAGTACCCTCACAAAAGCACAAATAGACCATGCGGGCATTCTATTCGAGATGTCCTCTATTGGAACACGTTGACTGCATAGTACTGTCAGCATGGACCTGGAAAGGAAGCTCTGGACTGTTTACGGGAGCTACAAAGTGAGGGTTTCTCGTTGGAAGAACTATCTTGGAGTGCTCGTGTAGACAAATATGCAAGGACTTTCTCCAAATGCATTCACCCATGCTCTCGCGTGGAAGGCACGTGGCCTTACGCCAAGCTCTATATTTTCAATCCATCAGTCCTAGCCTCTTGCATCCGGTGTGCATTCTAGCCCTCGGTATCCATCGGCAATCCCCCATCGAGAAGGATTCAAAGCTGCATCAAACCTTTCCCGAAGGTGCTTCATATCTAAGAGTTACCATGGAGACATTCCCCATTTAAGTTGTTATTAGAGTTTTCCATGCTCTGCAGATCCTCCCATCAATGGAGTTAGAGACTGGCAGGTACTATGTTAGCTTCGCACTTCAATGCAAGGACAACAACTTCTCAAGCTACCTTCCCTGATACTGCAGCAGTGGAATTCCATGAGTATGACTTTCAGAGCAGATTTCGGCCGGTATTAAAAAAAGATGCTCTCCTTGCGTTTTCAAACAGAGAAGGGGCGTTAGAATGAGTAGTTACCCAGCATTTTTTCACCGGCTCGCTCGCTTCTGCTAGCTACTGCAGATCAGCCCTACTGCTTGGCAGTCACAACATATCAGTCTAGTGTTTTTTCTTCGAATTCGCCTATTCTCCATCCTGCAACAGATGAGCCAGTGATCTCAATTTGCAGCCCATTCCCCGTCTCGATGGAATGGCTCGTACCGGCCTCCGCAATCATTCCAGTGCAGTCCGATGCTTCGTTAGCCCGTTGGGCTTCTCCTCGGCCATTTCCTCACCAACATCGATTGCTCGATTGCTATCCATCATCGGTAACGGCAAGATCTGCATTTAAGTCCTCTAGTCCTCTCGCATCGGGTGCGTATTCCAGCCAGCGATGGCCATCGGCAATCCCACATCAAGAAGGATTCAAAGGTGCATCAAATCAGCATGGGAGGTGCTTCATATCAAAGAGTCCTCGCCACCGAGGACATTCCCCATTGGAGTTATTAGAGTTTTCCATGATTTGCAAATCCTCCCATCATTGCAGCAGAGCGTCACAATTTGCAGCAGTTCATTGCATGTCATCGCTTGGAATGTGGTGAGATTTCCAACTAGGGGCTACTGAGAGGAGATATTGCGCTTGGCAGTTCTTTGGTCGATATGTATACCAAACGTGGTCTGCTTGAGAAAGCAAAAAAACTGCTTGAGGAACTTTTTCCTGAAATGTCGCCTCTTGGAGTCCACTAAATATTATAATTTAGCTTTTTATTCCACTGTTCTTCATGTGCCCCATTCAAACCTCTGACAACCCTAACTCTATCATGTTTCACTGCAAACAGATCAAGAGAAACTTGGACACATCTCCTCTACATTTGCAACAGCGACATATTCCAGCATGCGGTGAGTAAGAAGTGCCACATTCTAGTTTTGAACACTGAGAACACAGTAAAAAGAACACACCGATGTCTGGGGAGTTGTATTCGAAAGGTGAGTCGGGAAGGCATCGGGTCCTGGCTGTCAGAGGTGCGAGGAGAAGAGTTGCAGCAGAGACAATTAATGGGAACACAGCTTAAAATAGACAGTTTACCTTAAACCAAAATACTCAACAGTATCCGTGCTTAATGAAATGTTAATGGAATCTTTTATGCTCCTCACAAAGCTTAACCTATCTTAATCCAGGTGCTAATCAAAAAAATCAATAATGACCTACCTTGTATTGCCTTCTGCTTCTTCCCGCCATGGCTTAGGAGCTTCAACTTCCAATGGCCTTGGGTGGTCCGGTTCAGTTTAAGGTTACTGGCTTAATTCCGGATTTGAACGGGCTTGGAGATTATGACTTAGAGATTATGGTAATCCAAGCTTAAGCTTGGCTAATGAGATTAGGATTAGGCTTGGATTAGGATATCAGGCTTAGGCCTGGCTTATGAGATTAAGATTAAGCTTGGCTTATGAGATTAGGCGTAGAGAGCTTGGGAAAATCGGCTCAAAGCTGTGACAATCCGGGCTTAGACTTGGGTATGGCTTAGAGCTTAAGATTTGATGAGATCAAGAGCTTCGGAAAGCTTGGCTTATGCTTATGGGCTCCGGTTTTCTCCCCAAGAGTGAGAGAAATCCAATGAAGGAGGAGAGGATAATAAAAAACAACCAGAGCTTTAGCTTGGCTAATGAGGGATTAACAAGATCAAGAGATTTGGCTTGCTCCTTATGAGAGCGCTCCAATGAAAAAGGGAGAGGAAAAAAAAAACACGAGAGAGGGCCCAAGAGAGCCCCCCTTCCCCTTTATAGGTTGCATGAGCTTTTGCATTGCTAAAAAAGTGCCTACCCATTAGCAATGTCACTAATGGGTAGCCTCTCTATGACGTGGCAGTGGGTATGATGGGCCGGCACGGAAATCGCCCGAACCAGTGCCGAAAGGCATCGCGCCGCTGTGTTGAGCAACTTTCGTCTCTTGGGCGAGCTCATTCGAGCATTGTACTGGGGAGCGCGAGCATTTCTTTCACCTGTTGCGTTCGTCCTCATTGTTGCACGCCATCTCCTTGCTTCCCTTTTATTTTGTTCACACACAAAAGCCCCCATTTTTTATTGAATGGGCGGCCATTTGAATTGGCCCTTGGGTGGCCAGCCTATCTTTTGGGCGGCCTTTAGACTGAGGCCATTGGGTGGCTTAAGGCTTCATTTGGGCCAAACCTGATTTTGTGGGCGGCCATTAGATTAATTGACTTGGCGTCCGGCTCCCTTTAGTTGCCTTTGGACAGCCAATTTAACTCAGTGGCGGGCTTTAGGTTTGTGGGCGGCCATAGCCTTTGTACGGGCATCAAATTTGGCATACATATTGGTACTGCACTGCATTAAGCCTGTGTACTGGCCACTCGGAAATACGTTGGTAGTAGAGACGAGCCTTTAATTGCCACCAATTTTGCTTTGACGGCTCCATTTCCCAGAACCTGTCTAATGCTCAAAAATAACTGATCAAGGCGACCAGGGCGGTTCGGAACCGACCCTCGATGGTACTTAAACTGGACATATCTTGCCAACCGAAACTCCGATTGACAAATAGGAAAGACCGACATGCTCCTGGAAGTGAGTTCTTCAGACCCATGCATTCCTATCATCTTTGACCTTTTATCAGCAGGTGCTCAATCCGGTACAGATCTGCTACTGACTAAACTTTAAGCTGCCATAGCTTCTTATCTGTAGCTCCGATTGACGAGCCGTAAAGACAGACATGTAGAGCCCTTCAGGTACTTCATCTTTGATCAATAAAATCCCAGCTATGACCACTTCAAGCATACTCACTGTTTAGCATTACCAAGACATCTTTTGGCCCTTAGAGCCGCATCTGGCACACTTTTAGCTTAAAAATTGGTTTGGTAGCAAGCCCTTATAAGTGCTGAATAATCATGTAGAATTCAAATACACCTGATTGGCATCCCTTTGCTCATTTTCTTGTCATGGGAGAAGAGCAGCACGACATCCACCCCCTCTGAACCTGCACAGCGTCCGGTCTATGCCAACCAGTCTTCAAGCTGCATCTGTTAGAAATACCTTAAGCTACTTGTCATCAAGCGCACGTAATTGGTAAGGACATGTAAAACAAAATAAGGCTTAAATCATGTCATCAATAGTCTAGCTCAATTATTTGATAGCTGTCCCATCACAAATCTTTGAAGTGGTCGTATCTCCAAAGCTTTCAATTATGAAAAAACTGTTTAGTGAACCCCCCCAGACTCAAGTGCTCCAGTTACTTATGCACACGGCTTGACCATCAGGCTCGCTTTAGGAAACCATGTCAAGCTCAAGTATGCCTTAATATGTCTGCACACGAAATGGTCGTCAAGTCCTTTACTTCAAGTTCTCGTAGCAGAACCATCTCAAAAGATGTGAAGATACCATAACAATTGTCCAAAGATGTCAACTGGAAGCTAGCCATGTAAGCTTATTGGTCATATACCCAAAAACACTTCTGTCTTAGCATACATCCAAAAACAAATCTACTACCAAGTAACCTGCTATAGGAAAATAAATGATATCCATAAATCTGCAAGTTTCTTTTCAATAGCTCCCAGGATCAAGTGGGATAATAAGAAATTGCCCCACTAGTGAAGTAGCATAATATTCACATGAGCATACATATCCTGTATGAATCAACTTCAAGCAATTCTGCTCCAAATATGCTATTCCAGGATCTAGCAGAAAGAAACAACAATATATACTCAAAAATACCCATCCATAGTGAACCTGCTTTTGAAGATCTTTTGAATCTCGTGGATCAAATACCATTAAGATCACATAGCATTGATGGCCTCAAAAATATACTAGAGCTTCACCTGAAGCATAGTGCAGCAGCCACATCTTATAAAATTTTGGTAACTTAAGGTCGTTACCAGCAAGAATTACAGAATTCTGACTCCCTTTTACTGGTAGCCAGGACATCACAGACATAAGAATTACTAGGAATAGTATCCAAATCCACTCATATTTAGAGCATTGTCCAAAGAAATGAAAAACCCTGTGCACTTTATGCAGTATCAAGGATGATTTAGCATCATCACCCCTTCTAGCTTCATAGCCATTACGAAAAACCTTAGGACTTTCTGGACCTGTATCATTAGAGAGATTTTTACCTGGTTTTTGAGTTTGATAATGGATAATAGCTTTATCCTGTAGATCTTCATCCATAACATCCTCGGAAAAATCACCCTTGGAAGTCTCAACATTCATCAAAGCTATAGGAATTGGCTCCTCTTGCAGCTCGTATATAAGCATAGATGTAAAATCCATGTCAATATCCTGTTCACAATCAGCATGATCTAGGCAATCTTCAGTATCGTCCTCTGCTTCCTCATCTACATCCATGCTACTTAGCAAGCCATTATAGCTTTGTAAAGGTCCATTTGGCACCCCCTTTAAATGGGTACATGCATCACAAAGCTCTTCTATATTACTATAACCTTCTTCTTCATATTGGGCCAAAAACCATCAATTATGGAATCTGCTTCTGTGATAATAGAATCAGCAAGCATATTGCTAGGAGCAACCATAGGTTCATTGGCAATATCAGGTTCATCCTGTGTTGGTCCACAATCTCGGCCACTTCATCAGCTATTGTATATATAATAGCTTTATTTATGCAATCATCTGTAGTAAATCTGTTGCCCTGCTCAGCTATAGTGCCGATAGATCCATTAGAAGCCTATAGTGGCTCATCTTCTTGATAGATTTTTTGAGATCATCCCATGCCAAGGTCAGTAGCTTGAAAATTTTTTCTTGTACATTCTAGCTCTTCACTAGAACCATTATTCGAGGTAACTTCCATGCAAGCAATCTTTGAAAAAAAATCATATATTTGTGTTTCAACATTAATTTTATTATGTACCTTTGCTAGGTTGCTCAAAATATGGTCCTTTGAAGTTGAATCTGCTACTTGCGAAGCTGTATTTTCCTTGGCTTTACTTCTTACAAATATATGATCCCAAAAATGATCATAATTAAGGAAGTGCATCTGATCCCCTTCTTCTTTACAGAAAACAATCTAGCTTCGTTCGTTAATCTCTTTTATTATTGCCAACTCAATAATCTTTGAACTTTCATGAACAAACCCATCTGCAAAATAGTCCCACTGCATGGGATATGTTTCGGTCAGTTCTCGTACCTTATCTTTAAACTCGGAGGTTACAACTTCTTCAAAGGTCGAAATCGTCCGATCTTCTGGAATTCCTTGGCTCTTCATCTCCGCTTTATAGCACGCAAGGAGTCCATCTGGATCATGTCCTTGAAAAATTCCATATTGTTCATGTACAGCATCAAGTGCCATCTCCACTGCAACATCAATATGCTTTTTCATCTTCATAGCTTTTACTTCTTGCAAAAATCTCTGAACTAAGCCCAACATTTTTGTAGATCTGCAGCTGCTAGATTTATATCAAATTCATTGAAATTGTAATCTTCAATAAACTACATCAACTCTGTTGGAATCTCCATCTATACCTCCCACCCTTGCTCGTTTCACGTCGGGTTCACCAAGAATGTCGGGGGATTTGTATTCGAAAGGGGAGCCGGAAAGGCACCGGGCCCTGGCTGTGAGAGGTGCGAGGACAAGAGTTGCAACAGACACAATTAATGGGAACAAAGCTTAAAATAGACATTTTATCTTAAACCAAATACTCAACAGTATTCCTGCTTAATCAAATGTGAATGGAAGCGTTTATGCTCCTTACAAAGTTTAACCTGTCTTCATATAGGTGCTAATCAAGAAAATCAATAATTACCTGCCTTCTACTGCCTTCTGCTTCTTCTCGTCATGGCTTAGGAGCTTCAACTTCCGATGGCCTTGGTTGGTCCGGCTCCATTTAAGGTTACCGGCTTAATTCCGGGTTTGAACGGGATTAAAGATTATGGCTTAAAATTATGGTAATCCGAGCTTAAGCTTGGCTAATGAGATTAGGATTAAGCTTGGCTTATGAGATTAGGATGAGGCTTAAGGATTAAGGTTTAGGCTTTGGCTTGGCAGAAGAGCTTAAGAGATCCGAGCTTATGCTTGGCTTGGCTTAAGAAATAAAGAAATCGGGATTAAGTTTGGTCAATGAAAGCTTAGGCTTGGCTTATGAGATTAGGCTTAGGACCTGGCTATGGCTTCCGAGATTAGGCTTAGAGCTCAAGAGGATTAGAGAGCTTAGGAAATAATCCGGGCTTAGGCTTGATTTAAGAGATATTAAAGAGCTTAGGCTTTCCTTGAGTTAAGTGGGCTTAATATAATCCGAGAAGGTTTGGCTTAAGAGGGCGAGATAAAGCTTGGCTAATGAGAGCGAGATTAGGCTTAGCTTAGAGATTTTTGGATTAGGATGGCTTAAGACCTCTCACTTTCTTCCCCGGAGAGAGGGCGCTCCATGAGAAGAGAAGAGGAGACCATCTAAAGAGAAGAGAGATTAAAAAGAGAGCCGTCCCCCTTTCCTTATAGGTTGCATGCACCTTTCTAAATTTGGTCAACCCTAGCGATGTCTCTAATGGGTGGCCACTATGACGTGGCAGGCGGGGTTTTGGACCTTCACGAAAATCAGCACGGCTGGTACCAAACGGGAGTGCCATGGTGTCTTCTATCTTTTTGTCTCTGGCTCGCGCTCATTAGAGCACCATAGCACGCGCTGCAAGCACTTCTTTCTTACTATGCGCTCTCGCTGGCTGCCCTCGCCCAATTCCTCCCTTGCTTCACACTCCATTCTCTTGTGGGTGGCCCTTCCATAGTGGGCGGGCGGCCTCCCTTTGGTTGCCTTTGGGCGGCCATAGGTTGAGGCCCTTGAGTAGCTTTAGCTTAAGTGGGCCCTTGGCCATGGTTTGAAGGGCATCGCATTTGGCTCACTTATCGAACAAAGCAATGCACTATGAAGTCATCAAATCTTTTTATGCTTCCATAACCTCCACATTTGGCATACATATCTGGCACTGCACAATGAACTCATCAAAATCCTTTTATGCTTTTGTATTGGCCACATTTGGCATACATATCGGGCACTGCACGATTAACTCATCAAAATCCTTTTATACTTTCGTATCGGGCCATATTTGGCATACATATCGGACATCGCACTACATTAAGCATGTATACTGGCCCACTCGAAAATACACTGCTAGTGGAGACAAGCCTTTAGTTTCCGCCAATTCGACTTTGACGGCTCCATTTCCCAGAATCTATCTGAAGCTCAAAAATTACAGATCAAGGCGACCAGGGCTGTTTGGAACCGGCCCCCGGCAATACCTAAACTGGCCATATCTTGCCAGCCGAAACCCCGATTGAAAAATGGGAAAGACTAGCATGCTCCTGGAAGTGAGCACTTCGGACCCATGCATTCCTATCATCTTTGACCTTTTATCAGCAAGTGCTCAATCCGGTACAGATCTACTACTGACTAAACTTTAAGCTGCCATAACTTCTTATCTGTAGCTCCGATTGACGAGCTGTAAAGACAAGCATGTAGAGCCCTTCAGGTACTTCATATTTAACCAATCAAATCCCAGCTATGACCACTTCAAGCATACTCACTGTTTAGCATTACCAAGACATCTTTTGGCCCTTAGAGCCGCATTTGGCACACTTTTAGCTTAAAAATTGGCTTGTTAGCAAGCCCTTATAAGTGCTGAATAATCATGTAGGATTCAAATACACCTGATTGGCTTTACTTTGCTCATTTTCTTGTCATGGGAGCGGAGCGGCACAAAATCCACCCCCTCTCAACCTGCACAGCCTCCGGTCTGTACCAACCAGTCTTCAAGATGCATCTTCTATAAATACCTTAAGTTACTTGTCATCAAGCTCACGTAGTTGTTAAAGACATGCAAAAAAAAATAAGGCTTAAATCATAGCATCAATAGTCTAGCTCAATTATCTGGTAGCTGTTCCATCACAAATCTTTGAACCATAGTGGTCGTATCTCCAAAGCATTCAATTATAAAAATTCTGTTTAGTGAACCCCACCAGACTCAAGTGCTCCAGTTAATTATGCACACGGCTTGACCATCAGCTCGCTTTAGGGAACCCTGTCAAGCTCAAGCATGCCTTACTCTGTCTGCACACGGAATGGTTGACAAGTCTTTTACTTCTAGTTCTCGTAGCAGAACCATTTCAAAAGATGTGAAGATACTATAACAATTGTCCAAAGATGTCAACTAGAAGCTAGCCATGTAAGGTTATTGATCATATGACCAAAAACACTTCTGCCTTATCATACATCCAAAAACAAATCTACTGCCAAGTAACCTGCCTACTACAGGAAAATAAATGATATCTTTGAATCTGGAAGCTGCTCTTCAATAGCTCCCAGGATCAAATGGGATAATAAGAAATTGCCCCAATAGTGGTGCAGCATAATATCCACATGAGCATACATATCCTGTATCAATCAATTTCAAGCATTTTTGCTTCAAATATGCTATTCCAAAATCTATCAGAAAGAAACCACAATATATACCCAAAAATACCCATCCATAATCAACCCGCTTTTGAAGATCTTTCGAATCTCCTGGATCAAATACCATTAAGACCACATCGCATTGATGGGCTCTGCAATATACTAGAGCTTCACGTGAAGCATAGTGCAGCACCCACATCTCATAAACTTTTGGTAACTTAAGGTTGTTACCAGCAAGAATGCCAGGACATCACTGACACAAGAATTATTAGGAATAGTATCCAAATCCAGCCACATTTAGCACATTGTCCAAAGAAACCATTGTGCACTTTATGCAGTATCAAGGATGATTTAGAATCATCATCCCCTCTAGCTTCATATCCATTATGAAAAACCTTATGACTTTTTGGACCTGTATCATCAAAGAGATTTTTACCTGGTTTTTGAGTTTGATAATGGATAATAGCTTTATCCTGTAGATCTTCATCCATAACATCCACGGGAAAATCACCCTTGGAAGTCTCAAAGCTATAGGAGTTGGCTCCTCTTGCAGCTCGTATATAAGCATAGATGTAAAATCCATGTCAATATCCTGTTCACAATTAGCATGATCTAGGCAATCTTCAGTATCGTCCTCTGCTTCCTCATCTGCATCCATGCTACTTAGCAAGCCATTATAACTTTGTAAAGGTTCATCTGGCACCCCCTCTGAATGGGTAGATGCATCACAAAGCTCTTCTATATTACTATAACCTTCTTCTTCATATTGGGCCAAAAACCATCAATTATGGAATCTGCTCTTGTGAAAATAGAATCAGCAACAAGCATATTTCTAGGAGCAACCATAGGTTCATTGGCAACATCAGGTTCATCGTGTGTTCGGTCCACAATCTCGGCCACTTCATCAGCTATTGTATATATAATAACTTTATTTATGCAATCATCTGTAGTAAATATGATGCCCTGCTCAGCTATAGTGCCGATAGATCCATTAGAAGCTTGTAGTGGCTCATCTTATTGATAGATGTTTTGAGAGCATCCCATGCCAAGGTCAGTAGCTTGTAAATTTTTTTTTGTATAGTCTAGCTCTTCACTAGAACCAGTATTCGAGGTAACTTCCATGCGAGCAATCTTTGAACAAAAATCATATATTTGTGTTTCAGCATTAAATTCATGATTTACCTTTGCTAAGTTGCTCAAAATATGGTCCTTTCAAGTTGAATCTGCTACTTTTGAAGCTGTATTTTCCTTGGCTTTACTTCTTGCAAAAATATGATCCCAAAATTGATCATAATTAAGGAACTGCATCTGATCCCCTTCTTCTTTACAGAAAACAATCTAGCTTCGTTCGTTAATCTCTTTTATTATTGCCAACTCAATAATCTTTGAACTTTCATGAACAAACCCATTTGCAAAATAGTCCCACTGCATGGGATATGTTTCGGTCAGTTCTCGTACCTTATCTTTAAACTCGGAGGTTACAACTTCTTCAAAGGTCGAAATCGTCCGATCTTCTGGAATTCCTTGGCTCTTCATCTCCGCTTTATAGCATGCAAGCAGTCCATCTGGATCATGTCCTTGAAAAATTCCATATTGTTCATGTACGGCATCAGGTGCCATCTCCACTGCATCATCAATCTGCTCTTTCATCTTCATAGATTTTACTTTTTGCAAACATCTCTGAATTAAGCCCAACACTTTTGGCAGATCTGCAGCTGCTAGACCTTTATCAAATTTATTGAAATTGTAATCGTCAATAAACAGCATCAATTCTGCTGGAATCTCCATCTTTACCTCCCACCCCGGCTCGTTTCACATGGGGTTCACCAAGAATATCGGGGGAGTTGTATTCTAAAGGTGAGTTGAGAAAGGACCGGGCCCCTGGCTGTGAGAGGTGGGAGGAGAAGAGTTGCAGCAGACACAATTAATGGGAACAGAGCTTAAAACAGACAGTTTACCTTTAACCAAATACTCAACAGTATCCCTGCTTAATCAAATGTTAATGGAAGCATTTATGACCTGCCTTGTACTGCCTTCAGCTTCTTCCCACGATGGCTTAGGAGCTTCAACTTCCAATGGCCTTGGGTGGTCCGGTTCGGTTTAAGGTTACCGGCTTAATTCCGGATTTGAATGGGCTTGGAGATTATGACTTAGAGATTATGGTAATCCAAGCTTAATCTTGGCTAATGAGATTAGGATTAGGCTTGGATTAGGATATCAAGCTTAGGCCTCGCTTATGAGATTAAGATTAAGCTTGGCTTATGAGATTAGGCGTAGAGAGCTTGGGAAAATCGGCTTAAAGCTGTGACAATCCGGGCTTAGACTTGGCTATGTCTTCCGAGATTAGGCTTAGAGCTTAAGAGGATTAGGATTATCTCCACTAATGAGAGCAAGATTAGGCTTAGAGCTTAAGATTTGATGAGATCAAGAGCTTTGGAAAGCTTGGCTTATGCTTATGGACTCCGGTTTTCTCCTCGAGAGTGAGAGCAATCCAATGAAAGAGGAGAGGATAATCAAAAACAACCACAGCTTTAGCTTGGCTAATGAGGGCTTAACAAGATCAAGAGATATGGCTTGCTCCTTATGAGAGCGCTCCAATGAAAAAGGGAGAGGAAAAAAAAAACACGAGAGAGGGCCCAAGAGAGCCCCCCTTCCCCTTTATAGGTTGCATGAGCTTTTGCCTTGCTAAAAAAGTGCCTACCCATTAGCGATGTCACTAATGGGTAGCCTATCTATGACGTGGCAGTGGGTATGATGGGCCGGCACGGAAATCACCCGAACCAGTGCCAAAAGGCATCGCACCGCTGTGTTGAGCAACTTTCGTCTCTTGGGCGAGCTCATTCGAGCATTGTACTGGGGAGCGCGAGCATTTCTTTCACCTGTTGCGTTTGTCCTCGCTGTTGCACACCATCTCCTTGCTTCCCTTTTATTTTTTTCACACACAACAGCCCCCATTTTTTATTGAATGGGCGGCCTTTAGATTGAGGCCATTGGGCGGCTTAAGGCTTCATTTGGGCGGGTACTGATTTGGTGGGCGGCCATTAGATTAATTGACTTGGCGTCCAGCTCCCTTTAGTTGCCTTTGGACGACCAATTTAACTTAGTGGCGGGCTTTAGGTTTGTGGGCGGCCATAGCCTTTGTACGGGCATCACATTTGGCATACATATTGGTACCGCACTGCATTAAGCCTGTGTACAAGCCAACTAAAAAATACACTGGTAGTGGAGACGAGCCTTCAGTTGCCACCAATTCTGCTTTGATGGCTCCATTTCCCAGAATCTGTCTAATGCTCAAAAATGACTGATCAAGGCGACCAGGGTGGTTGGAGACCAGCCCCCGGCGATACCTAAACTGGCCATATCTTGCCAACCGAAACGCCGATTGACAAAATGGAAAGATCGACATGCTCCTGGAAGTGAGCACTTCAGACCCATGCATTCCTATCATCTTTGACCTTTTATCAGCAAGTGCTCAATCCGTACAGATTTTCTACTGACTAAACTTTAAGCTGCCATAGCGTTGTATTCTGTAGCTCTGATTGGACGAGATGTAAAGATAGGCATGTAGAGCCCTTCAGGTACTTCATCTTTAATCAATAAAATCCCAGCTATGACCACTTCAAGCATACTCACTGTTTAGCATTACCAAGACATCTTTTGGCCCTTAGAGCCGCATCTGGCACACTTTTGGCTTAAAAATTGGCTTGTTAGCAAGCCCTTATAACTGCTGAATAATCATGTAGGATTCATAAACACCTAATTAGCATCCCTTTGCTCATTTTCTTGTCATGGGAGCCGAGCGGCACGAAATCAAAAATTTCATGCTGCCATGGGAATGGCACGTTCCCTCGTATTATAAAAATTGGGGAGGACTGTGGAAACTCCCACGTGCAAGGACACCATCACGTTTTTTCTTTAACATAAAAATGAAAGAACTCATACAAATAATGAGATTACTCTCAAAGCCTTCAACATTGTGCTATTACTTTTTCTAACGCTTTGTACTTATTCTTTGCAAGGGACATTCGGGAAATCAACTATTGCTTGCCTCTTCCCATCTCGAAAGCCCACAGCAGCACAATTTAGCACCAGGTACATGGTTGTTTCAAATGCTTGCATTGTTCGTTGCTTAGATGTGACTAGTAAGTAAATCTCATAAGATTCTCATCGCATTGAATCATTCAGATTGAGTCGGACTTAAGCCTTGAATGGACCATCACTAAAAGCTTAGGATACACCTCAGAAGATCGAAAGCGAGACATCGCACTTCAATCAAGAAGAAGGCTAGATTTCTACCGTGCTCACACTCATGGATTGATATCGTCAATATAGTCTACCGATGGAGTTCAGACGTTGCAGCGATATTCAGACCTTTAAGCATATGCTTTGTTTGTGGTGTAGTTTTCATCCAAAGAACTTTTGATTGTACTCGAGCTCCTAACGAGACATCAATTGCAATGTTTGCTAGCAGTCTACTAGTATCCAGCTTAGAGGCTACACAAATACAAACGCAATGGTTGCAGTGCTCCACTTGTGAGAACTCAAGTGCACGTCGCAGATATTGTGTGCCCTTACTTCCAGACTACACAAGAAGAATATTAAACGAAAATCAGCATCACATACAGCTATTGAACGTCATTGACATATCTGTGAATGCCATCTCAACAGTGACAACAATTGCACGAGGTACACTAGATAGACGTTCAATATTGGATAACCCTCTGCTATCATGGAGTAAAGAGCATAGAACAACCTTTATAGAGCAAGATCTAGCTACATCACAAGTGGCAGACATACTTGCATTCAATCTCGAGAACAAATTTCTACTACATAAGTACAAGTCGATGGTTGAACGGCCGAATAAGAAGCTTGGCCTCTGCATACTAAGTAAAGATAGTGTGAGAAAGATCATTCAACAACAACAAGACAATGCACCGTTTGGACTGATGGCGCAGCTTGACACAAGTTTGATGTTTGGTATCATCAAAAACATCATTGAACCAACCAAGAGAAGAGCATTCACCGCTAGTGATACTTACGAATTTGCTTCTCTAATTCTCCGTGGCCGTCAACAGTTGCATGAGAGAACAGTTACTTTCAAGCCCAACGGCATGCCTGCCCATCAAGCTCTACAAATGACATCACAAGAGAGATAGCAGTGTTTCCATTCCTGTTCCCTTTTGGGAAAGGCCGGTATGATGGTAAAATCAACTTCAGTATATATGTAAAGATACGTGCATTGACTCTGTTCTCCGCTTACACCCTATACAAGCCATACCTGCTCATAATGTATCAACTAAAGCAGGCACTTATGTTGGCTAACAATACACACACGAGCTTGTTGCAAAAGGACATTGACAACTACAAGAGGGCCAATCGTACAGCAAAATAGAGTGTGAAGCTTGGTATCGAAGTGGTGGGTTAGTACTTCCATGATAAGGTCATTCTGCAACAATGAATTTTGTAAAAGTGTTTTTTTTATATCATTGATCAAAACGATATGTATTGTGTTTTCTCAAAAGATGCTCCATATCATACTATATAGCTTAATAGTATCGGTGTTATAAAGCTTAATTTGAATTGGTGTTGATGTGCCCATAACTCGGCCTATTGGTAGCAGCCATTGTTGTTTAACCATGCTTGATAGTGATGGCATCAGATTTTCAAGAGTTGCAAGAGAAAGACAAACATTAGCATATTATGTGCTGGTATCAATTCAAGGTAATTTTCCCTTTGACTTCACCCCGAATACCTCCTTCTTTCACTTGGCTTATCCCTTCGCTCCCTTTCTCTCCTCTGCCTTCCCTCTATCTCAACATACATGTCCTGCATGAGTTAGATAGAGGTAAAACAGGAGAGAGAGTGTGAGTGAAGGAAGTATGTGTGCTTGCTGAACTTTGGCTAGCAGAATTTCCTATAAATAGGAGATGACCATAAGTTTTTTAAGAGTTGAAGGATAAAGTAAAACATTGTTGCATAGTAAGGTAAAGATCTATTGCTAGCTTTTGAAGGTTTCCTTTCCTCCCTGTCTCACCAAGTTCTCTCTCTCTCTCTCTCTCTCTCTCTCTCTCTCTCTCTCTCTCTCTCTCTCTCTCTCTCTCTCTCTCTCTCTCTCTCTCTCTCTCTCTCTCTCTCTCTCTCTCTCTCTCTCTCTCTCTCACACACACACACACACACACACTTTTTGAATATCGCACTCAAGATCATTATGTATAGTGCTCACCATACATGGCAAGCTTGCTGGTGATATATTGAATATAAGAGAGAGAGAGAGAGAGAGACAGAGAGAGAGAGAGAGAGAGAGAAGCGGGTAAAAGAGGGAGGGATAGATAGTGGATCAGGGAAACACTGATAGCAATTTAGTTTAACAATAGCCATGTCTTGTAAACAAGCATTGGAAATATGCTTATTGGCATGCATGCCAACTGTGGTAGCCTGGAAGATGTAAATATTATCTTTCACAAATTACCGTGACAATACCTTACAACTTGGAGTATAATGATGTGAGGTCCTTCCTAAAGCTCTCTTTCTTCCTAAAGCTCTACATTAAGGCTGAGCGTGAATGAAGATAGTGAGAGAGCCCAGCATATACCATAGATAATCACGTTATTTCTCTTTTGGGTTGAAAATGCAGAGTTGTCTATCTTTGCATTACGATATAAGGTAAAAGATGGCCAAGAAAAGTGATGCCGGTGCTACTATTGAATTTATTTACAATGGAGAAGCTATTGGAATTGGAAAAATAGACAAGACTTCAAATTTGACCAAGCTTCATGGCAGCAGAATGCCAGTTGGATGCTTTTTTGTTGATGTGCTTGAGGTGTATGTTGGAATTAGGGTTGCAGAGAAACACACACAGCTTGGAGAAGACGAAGGAAGCTCAAGGAACACAATAGAGAGTGTGTTACTTAGTGCGCAATGGAAAGATAGATAGCCCTAGAGTGATGGGCGTATATACAATGCACGGGGGAAAAAACCTCCTAAAGAGGGAAAAAATGCCCCGGCGGTCCTAGTGTGTTCACACACATCACTACCACATGTATATGGTAACAAATCCCCCCTGGAGTGATGCGGTGAACGAGAGCTGGCACATGAGTAAAGGGAAGTGCCATGCCCTGAGGACAGGATCAGTCCACAAAGGGGAGTAAGCCCAAAGCTTTGCGGAAAGCTTCAAGCTTCTCACGAGACAATGCCTTTGTGAAAAGATCTGCAAGGTTGTCCTGTGTTGGCACATAAGCCAAGCTGATCTCTCCTACTGAGAGCCTCTCCCTGACATAGTGGTAATGCACCTCAATGTGCTTTGTGCGAGCATGAAAAACTGGGTTCCTCGCAACTGCCAATGCGCTCTGACTGTCAGTGTAGATAGTGTTGGCAGTGTCCTGTCCAACACCCAAGTCAGCCATAAGGCGTCTGAGCCATACACACTCAACCGTAGCTGTGAAGACTGCCCTGTACTCAGCCTCACAACTCGAAGTGGCCACAGTAGGTTGCTTCTTGCTCAACCATGATATACATGAACTGCCAAGCATGAAACAAAAACCACTTGTGGACACTCGCGTGTCAAAACAACCAGCCCAATCTGAGTCCGAAAAAGCATGTAAGTCTGGCGGCAATGATCCCCCCTTGGGATAAAACAAGCCAAGATGTAAAGTGCCACTAAGGTAGCGGAAAATCCTCTTGACAGCCTGCCAATGCTTAGACCCTGGGCTATGCATAAATCTGCTGACCTGCGAGACTGCAAACTGAATATCTGGCCTCGTGTTGCATACATAAATGAGGCAGCCAACAGCAGTTTGGTAAAGAGTGACATCAGCAGGATCGCCAGCATCATGTAGACTCAACTTCAAACCTGTTTCCATGGGAGTGGCAATAGGTTTGCAATCCTCAAGTCCAAACTTACATAGCAATGTCTCTATGTAACTTTTCTGACACAAGGCAATACCACCATCACACTGCTTAAACTGTATACCCAAGTAATGATGCAACAGCCCCAAATCTTTCATCTTGAAAGTAGCATTCAAATCAGCCTTAAATTCAGCAATATGTCTCTCATTTGGTCCAGTGATCAGCAAATCATCAACATAAAGAACCACAATGAGAAATACATCATCCTCACGCTTTACATACAATGTGCTTTCTGTTGGATTGTTACGAAAGCCTCGTTTAACCAAATGAGTGTCAGCTTTCTCATACCAAGCACGAGGAGATTGCTTCAACCCATACAAAGCCTTCTTACATTTGCACACTTTGTCCTCTTGTCCTTTTATGACAAAACCGCGAGGCTGCGTTACATAAACTTCCTCAAATATGTCACCATTCAAGAAAGCAGTAACAATGTCTGATTGATGTACATCCCAACCAAAATGAGCTGCCAATGCACATAGAAAACGCACAGTAGTCATACGACAAGTGGGAGCAAAAGTCTCTTCATAATCTATGCCTTTTTGTTGTGCATAACCCTTTGCAACAAGTCGAGCCTTATGGCGATCGATCTCACCATCCGGCTTGCGTTTCAACTTGTAAACCCACTTCGTACCAATGGCCCTTTTGCCAGGAGGCAAATCACATAAAGTCCATGTGTCATTCTCTATAAGTGCATCATATTCTGATTTCATGGCAGCAATCCAATTTTCTGAATTCTGTGCTTCATCAAAAGACAGAGGCTCCTCAACATCATGTAAACTAGACACAGCCAAAGCATAACAATCTGATGCATAAGATGCATGGCGAGAGCCTGAACGAGTACGACTAGATAAAGGTGCATCCAATTTACTGTCACGCAAAGTGTGCACCAGCCATTTTGGCATACCTCTAGCCTGCTCATTTTCAGCCCTTTCCTCATCAAGTACATCATGTACATCTGCATCAGTAATAGGCTGTTCTAAAACATTTTCAGAAACCCCCATAGGCTGTACATTTGCCTCATTGGAACTTACATTCGTATTTCCACCACTGAAAAGAGGCAACAAAGTGTCATAAATGTCCTGTGAGCTTACATTACTGTCTCTAGTACATGACAGCAAGGGTTGAACAGAATCTTCCACAAACACTACATCCCGTGAAACCAAAATACGTTTTGTTTGCGGATGATACAACCTGTAACCTTTGCTTTCAGCACTATAACCAACAAAAATACATTTGACAGCCTTATCATCCAATTTTCTGCGCTGCACTTGTGGCACCAAAGCATATGCCAAACAGCCAAAAACACGCATGTGCTCAATAGAAGGTTTTCTATCATGCCATGCTTCATATGGAGTAATAGACTGCAAAGCTTTCGTAGGACACCTGTTAAGTACATAAGTGGCACACATGATGGCCTCAAGCCAAAAAGAATGCGGCAAAGCTTGACTTTTGACCATACATCGTGCCATTTCCGTTAGTGACCTGTTTTTCCTCTCAGCAACACCATTTTGCTGAGGTGTATAAGGCACTGTACATTGGTGTTTTATCCCACGACTAGCCAGAAATGCATTAAATTCATGAGACATATACTCCCCCCCTCGATCGGAACGGAGGGTGCCCATAGTACATTTTGAGACATTTTCAGCCATAGCCAAAAATTGTTTGAAGCACATAAAAACTTCGGACTTCGCTTTAAGCGGAAATACCCACGCATGCCTGGAGTAATCATCAATGAAAGTCACGAAGTACAGGTAATTGCCCAAGGACGGAGTTTGCATGGGCCCACAAACGTCACTATGCACAAGCTGCAACCTGCATGTGGCCCTAACTGAACCATCCTTTGGAAACTTAGAACGCTGCATTTTACCCAGAATACAGCCTTCACAAACATGTTTGATAGGTGCTTCAAGAGGCGGCAAAGAAGCAACCATATCAGATTTCTGCAAACGCAGCAAACTGGCAAAATTCAGATGACCAAAACGTGCATGCCAAAGTTTTGCATCTGAAATAGCCCTTGAATCTGCAACAGCATTTGCAAAATTTTGTCCACACTTGTCATACAAAGTGAGCTTATACAGCCCACGGCACAAAAGCCCAGATGCAACAATTTCATCACCAAAACTGAGATCATGAACTGTACATCTGTCATCCACAAATTTGACTACAAGTCCAAGTCTAGCAAGTGCGGATACAGACAAGAGATTCTTCTTGATCCCAGGTACATAAAGTGCATCAACAAGTGTGAAGGAACTGCCATTAGCAGCAGTGAGCACAATCTTTCCAACTCCCTGAACTGGATAAGAGGCGTTGTTGGCACAAGTGACTGAATTCCCATGAGGGACAGACTCGAGAGAGGTAAACAATTCACGATGTGAGGTAATGTGCTTTGTAGCACCACTGTCGAAATACCACACATGTGAATCTGCAGCAACTGACAAGCATGCATCATGGACAGCAGGATTGTAAGTGCACTCTGCACTAAAAGCCCATTCTGCATCAACATCAGCATCACAATCTCCTTTCACAGAAGACTCAACAATGGCTGCATTTGTAGTGGAACCAGCATTTGCAGTGGAACCACCCTCTTTCTTCTTAGCCTCTTTGGCCTTCAACTTAGGACACGACTTGATCAAGTGATCATTGGCTTTACAATAATGGCAACGCATTTTCTTTTTGCCCTTATCACCAGAATTGCCAGACGAAGTGCTGCCAGCAGAAGCATTAGGAACAGAATTTTTGCCACTCGCAGCAGAACCATAAGAAGTGGCTGCATTATTGTTACCACCCTTTCTTTGAGAAGCAATAAAAGCCTGTTCAACTGCACGCTGCCTAGTCCTGTTTTTTCTAGAAAGTGACTCTTGCAACAGCAATGTGCATAATGCATCAAACTTGACAACTTCAGGATTTCCTTGGGTCATCAGTCTCCAAGTACTAGCAAAAGTCTGGTAGGAATCTGGTAAGGCATCAAGAACAGTCTGCACAAGGGAACTGTCAGAAATGACTTCACCTGCAGAAATGAGTTGCTCATTGATATCCTTGACACTAGCAAGGAAAGTGTCCATATCATCTTCCTCATGCATAATCTTCGACTCTAGCTCTTTACGCAGCAAAGCAATTTTAGCCTCATTGCGGCTTGCATAAAGACCTGCTAGAATATCCCAAGCCTGTTTTGCAGATTTTGCTGAACGGATGTGAGGAATAATGGTGCGCTTCACAGACAACGCAATCAATGCATGAGCCTGCGCATCCTTAACATCCCAACGAGCTTGTTCTGCTGTAGGCAAAACAACTCTAACAGCTGCAATCCTTGCAGCAAGACCTGCAACATCCTCAACATCGCCTACATCTTCAGAACCAGGACGTACATCAATGCCCTGCACAATGTTCCAGACACCTTTTGACACAAGAACATGTTGCATCATATAAGCCCACATAGGGTAGTTGTCCCCATCCAACCTGTCCTCAGCAGCAAACATCTTGAACACATCTGTGTTGTTGTTGTCAGCCATGGTAAATGCTGCACCTGATGTGAAAACTGCCCGAAAATAGGAGAAATGGAGCGGGAACAACTTGTGCTATATAGCACAAACCGTAGAAGACTATAAGGCACCTGTTATGCAGAAAACGGCACTGACAGAAAATCTGCACAAAATGACGAAATAGCCTGTGCAGTACTGCCCGTGGTGGAAACGGAGGCCGAAATGAGCCCAAATCAAAATTCTGAGCAGACCAAGCTCTACGAGCTGTCCCAAAATATTTGTCGACCTGCGAACGCTCGCCAAAGCTCACTGAAATCGGAGAAAGTGAGCAGGCGTGTGCTGGAGCAGCTGGCGACTAAGCCCGGGAGGACGTGACCTGCTCTGATACCAATTGTTGGAATTAGGGTTGCAGAGAAACACACACAGCTTGGAGAAGACTAAGGAAGCTCAAGGAACACAATAGAGAGTGTGTTACTTAGTGCGCAATGGAAAGATAGATAGCCCTAGAGTGATGGGCGTATATACAATGCACGGGGGAAAAAACCTCCTAAAGAGGGAAAAAATGCCCCGGCGGTCCTAGTGTGTTCACACACATCACTACCACATATATATGGTAACAGTGTACGAGGGAAAGGACGCCCCTTTGCCTCATGTCTCTTCTCGGAATGAGGAGATGACTACTTTGAAATGGACAAAGAATAGTTTTAACGCATGGCCTAGAAGTGAATTGGTAATTTTCTTTTTTATTTTCTAAGGTCTTGTCATTGATATCCTCTAATTGGATAGTGTTGTTTGTACATCTGAAATGGGTTAACTTGCTAAATGATCTTGGCTTTGTATTTTATTAAATAGCGTGTCACCAAGACCGCAAAACAGAACCAGCACAAATTTCACCATCAACTATTGTCAATCACTTCAGTAGCCAACCGGTTAGTGTTGTCCCATCTCCACATGTTTCAACGGTGGAAAAATCTAAGAAGGTTGCGAAGGGTAAGATGAAAGTGTGGGAAGGGACATCTTCTCGGTTTGTGAAAGATGTCAACTCGGATGAGGATATCTATGACAAGGAGATGGAGGCTTACATGACAATAAGGGCCAGTGCCGGTGGGGAATTTCCCATTAACGAGGATGTCACTGTACGAAAGGTTATGTTGTCCAAACATCTTGGGAATTTGAAGGTGTGGAATTGATCTTTGTATTAAATTTATGCAACAACTAATGCGGAACGAGGATTTGGACATAATTTGGTTGTTGCAGTAGAGCATGAAACTTCGTTGCCATGGGTTCCTCTTTGTCGATTGATAAAACTTGAGAAAGCAAGACAAGTAAGCTGGGATTCCAAGCGTCTTCAGCCACTAGAAGATAGCTTTTTGTTGGAGGGATATTATGAGCCCAAGGGATCCTTCATATGCTCTATCGATGCACCAGGCCATCCTAGCGAGGATGTTGATGACACAATCATTCAAACATGGGATCCATTGTGGCAAATGGTCAATGAAGAGTTTGAGGCTGAAATCAAAGACACGTATTGGGGTGACCTTTGTGGAAAATGTTATATATATGGGATGGGAACCATAGGTTGGCCGCTTGGATGGAAGTTCTTAAACAGAGTAAGTTTGGTTCTCTATGTGGTTAACTTGAATGCGTGTTTTGGGATTAATTGGAGAGTAAATTCCTTGTGATTAGAGGCATAGCCTATGAAAAAGATATCGATTGGCATCCAAGGGTTTGTGTCGAGCTTGTGGCGGTAGACTCTACAAATGAGGCTGACATGCTGAGCATAGTGATGCATATAAACAAGTAAGTACCTTAAGGCAGGTTCTCATCAAGTGCAGACTTCATAATCACATAATGCTATCATCCTATGCTTGTCAATCTAATGTAGATTGAATGAGACGGGATTTGTGGAAACATCTTACATTGATATGTTATGGATGGTGCAAGCAATGGGGCTTGCCTTGAAGGAGGCAATCATGGAGAAATTGCCATGTGTTGTCTACAGTTGGATGCAGGCAGACATTGATAAGAAAGGAGGGAGAAAAGCATGGTATAATGTGCCTCTGGCTCTAATGTCACAATTACTACATCCTGTGAGTGCCATTGTGGTTTTTTTGCACAAGTTTTTTTGCCAATGTGGTTTTTTTGTAGGAAAAGTACACTCTTGCATTGAGAAAGATCATTTCCAAGAAGGATAGAATGCTTCCTTCAGAGTTTCAAAGCAATTACAAAAAGGAATTCTTTGAAACAGATGCACTGTCCAGAAAAATAACAAAACATGCGTTGGCCATTGTTGATCCACCGTTAGGAGATGATTGGTGGAGGTATGTTGTTTTGATTTGTCATGCACTAAAGTATGGAATTCATCCTTGTCGGTCTCGATGCAAGACATTGCAAACAATCGAGTGGACCAGCACCCAAAGTGGCTAATGGAGGAAAGATGTACGAGTTGGCATGTGCATATCTTCTACCTGTGAAGAAAACATTCATTCTCCGTGCAATGGCTTCAACAGACCAAACAGGCGTTAAGAGTTTGGACATACCACACGCAAGTGAACACATTTAAACATCACCTTAACAGTCTACCTATTTGGCTTCGCATGGGGTTAAATTGTAATGATAGATGTTTTCACAACCCAGGAGATTCAGGTGTGTATAGGGAGTGGTTGCAGATTGGGGTTTTTGGGCATCAATTGCAAGAGAAGCATGGAACGTACAAAGCAGCATCCAGAGTATACATTTGAGCTCTATGCCTGGTCTAGACCTTGATTTGTTCATCGATGATGACAAGCTTACTCATAGAGGAAAGAGCTTCGCTTATGAGTTGGCTCTAATGAAGAAGGGAACTCAATTAGAGGTGGTCAAAACATTGGCGGATGCAGGAAAAATATGCCTTTGCAGGTTAGATCAATTTATTCGACTGCTTTAAAAAGAACATACTGTTAAGTATTTGTGATTTTGTAAAATGTATCAGATGGTTGAGAAAGTGTAAATTCAACATCAGAGGTGTTTCTAGCTTGCAAAAAATGTTGGAGATTAGTAAACCAGAGCAAGTGTTCAACCCTTTGCAAGTTGCCCGCAACTTCAAGGGAAGAGTCTACCAAGACCTGCCTTGGTTCTTGGAGTATGATGAGGGATGTTTCCCAATAAGCGAGGAAAAAGCACACAATGACGCAGTGCAAGAAAGAGAAGAAAGAGCCCGTGCAGGTGTAGAAGTGTCCACCACAGCAGCACGTGCGAGAAAGAGAAGAAAGAGCACGTGCAGGTGTAGAAGTGTCCACCACAGCAGCAGAGTCTAGTGTTCAATTGCCTCACAAGGAGGGGCTTGATACGAGTTCACAAGTACTATCATTTTGTGATTTGAAAACACTCTATTTATAAGCGTCGTCATTGTGGTGTTAGTGCAATTTCAATAAACAATTTTGCTTTGTTATGCAGATAGAGCAGTCTGTTTGCTCCTTTGGCTCTCAAAGAGAGGCAAGAATGAAAGAAAAATGTGCATTCTATTGATGTTCGTAGCAAACATAGTCTTGATTGTTCAACTTGTTAATATGGTCTGGTTGTTCAGGAAGAAGAAGTGAGATGTCTGCAGAGGAGGTGGTAGATTTTGCCACAAGTCTAGAAACAGAAATGTTGCAGTCTCGGACTTGCCACTAGTTAGAATACCTTCTATCGGTAATTTATGATCCAGGTTACATGGTTTTTCTAGTATGACTCAAGAGCCTTTTGCTAAGTTCATGTTTTTGTTTTGCAGCTGGCGATGGTGATCGTGTTCAGATTCTGCATCTTGGACGGGACAAGACAGAGGATGACTTGAAAAATGCATTGTTAAGCAATGTCAGCCCTCACATGGTGGAGAAGTGTCTGATGCCATTGAGAGATGGATCATGCGCTGATTCATCGATGAACTCATCTATTCGTTTCTTGCCATCAAACGTGCCAGTGTATGGGTTGTCTGAAACAGAAGTCCCGGATTGGAACAAGATGGAAGCATGCCATTTGGATAGCTCGCACGTCTTGCATTGGCAACAGCCGACAATGACAGAGGTGTTTTTGTGTTTGTTTGTACGTCAGATAATTATTGAATGGTGCATGAAATGGCATCAGCTGTTGGATGGCGAGAAGATCACTTGAATGTGGTTGTGTGCAAGACAGCTGTTTGCAAGACAAAGAATAGAACCGTGCACACATTGTTAGTGTCGGCTATGAGAAAAGAGCATACTTGGACTACAGAGGCCATTGACATTCCATCGGATGATGCTTGGTACAATTCTCTATAGGAAGATGATTGGACACGAGAGGAGGATGGGACACCAATGCGAGGTACATTCTATCTCTTTTTGGCTCTAAGTATAGTTGTTGTGTTTTAGGTTACTGAATTTTTGTGTAGGGGGTATGGAACGTGGGCATTGGTTCCTTTGGTAGTTGCTTACACAATACACCAATGAGAATGAAGTTGTCATTCAATACGGGGGTGATTGGGTGCATTAGCCTTAATGGGTAGCCAAATGGGTCACATGATGACAGTGTTTGAGAGCAATGAGGATGTCTCCAACAGACTGAACAATGTATTGGATATGCAAGCACATCGCTTGAGAGAGATTCAAGATTGAGATAAGAGAGTAGCAGATGAAGTCGAGCGTTCCCTGAAGGCGCTATCTCTTGTGGAGCCGCATCCAAACATTGTGGAACAGGATTCGCCAACCCATCCCACATAGTAGCCTAGCAATAAGATACCTCACATTTTGCAGCAAAGGTTGTTTGTGGTCAGCCACTATATTCGCATGCTTTGAATAGTCTAGGAATTATTAAATGTGTTCTGTTTGCTCGCAAATACTTGTAAAGAATTCTTTTTGCTTGTCATAGCACGAGATCCTGTGAAGTGAAAGAGGGTGTACAAACTTGTCTATCTTTTCCTTGGGTATATGCTGATTTTGATTGTTTTGTGACCATAAATAAATAACTATGGTCTTTCTAAGTAGGTGCTATGTAGAGCAAAAAGAGAGCTTTTTTGTATTTTTGCCTCAACACAGTGAGACGTTTTGTTGACAATGTTAATAGTGGTCAACCACTCTCTGCACACCTATGAAAAGTCTAAAAATAAATAAACGTGTATTGTTCGTTTGTTGTCATAGAGCAAATCATATATAGCGAAAGAGGGGGTAGAAACTTGTTTGTTCTTTGTTTCTTGTGTGGCAGATGCTCATTTTGGCTATTTTCACTATGGTTGTCCTAAGTAGGTGCTACGAAGTGCAGAGAGAGCTTATTTGTCTTTTTGCCTCAACACACTAAAACAAGCATGGAGAAAGTTTTTTTGAAAATATAATCATTTGCTAAGTTTTTTTGTCAAAAGCTCCCTCATAAAGCTGCCTCCAATCCCCTACTCAATGAAGTTTATTGGGAGTACATTGATGGAGTGCATGAGATAGCACCAACATTACTAGAGGAAGGTGCAACTATTGTGCAAATGATGAGCCTAAGGGGATATTTGTGGTGTATCACATGTTAAATACTATGTTTGAAAATGTAGCAAAATCTATTGAAAATGTCTAGTATGTGGATTTGGGTGCATTAAGTGACATGACCAGTCATGCTGAGTGGTTCAAGGAAATACAAACTTTGTAGGGTCTTGGCTATATAGAGACCGGGGATGATACTGCACAATCCCATTATGTGTACAAGAAAGGTATGATTGTCTATTACAAATGGTAAAGTAAAGTACTTGCCTGATGTATTGCATGTACCTAATATCACAAAGAATTCCGTTTTTGTTGGAAGATGGTTGGGCAAGGTTTGTAGGTCAAGTTTAACTATGATGGTCTATTTGTTGAAGACCAGAATAAGGATGGAAAGGTAGTTGCACAAGTTTACTTCTAATGTAAATGTGCATGTATCCTAGTGCAGTTTGACACCTACAAATGACTTTATGTTGAAACCAAGAAACTACGTATTTTTTTGCTCCCTAACTCAGTTAAATCTCATTGCTTGAACTTTATCTTGAATTTTTTATTGTGAAAAAACTCTTAAAAATCTTGAGTACTCCAGAATAACATTAAAACCAAGGTTTTAGGTGCCCTATTGTGTCCGTACCATGTACTTTATTACGTTTAGTTGATCTACGTGGAAAGTTTGATATCTTTTGAGGTTTTGAATGCTTATTTCTCAAGAACTAAAATATCAAAGTTTTCTCTTGCACAGTTTTGAATATTTGAAATGATCCAATAACTGTTGCATTCCAAATCTTTTCTACTTGTCACCTTGAGACCTCAATCGAAAGGATAAGCAGTGTATCATTTTCTAAAACTCACAAATACATCAAAAACATATTTTTGTTTTTATACAACGATATGCTTGAAATTTCCATATCAAACCCATAGAACTTTCCATCATTTTATATACTCTCAAGTGAAGTTTTTTGCACATAGAACTTTTAGTTATCTATAGCACAAGTGTCGAAACGTCACGTAAAATTTTCTACAAGGTCGCTTCATTTTTTCTTAAGCTTATAGAGTCAATTTCTTTCAAGCATCAATTGCAGTCTTAGGAGGGTCAAATTGATAAGTATACTTCTTGATCATGGTAGCCTTTAAAATGCAAAGTTATATTTTTAAAAGACCGTCTAGCTAACATATTTAAGCACATCAAGAGGGTTTTCTTAAATACATCTCTAATGCAAGTAGCATTTAATCTAAATTTAGAAAAGAAGGATACTTAAGTGTCATGTTTTGGTACCAAACTAGTTTTGAAAATTCTGCACCATCCCCAAAGTTAGTAATATTTTTTATCCATATAGACAAAAGACGTAGAACTCCTTCTTGTAGATGTAGTAGTCATCTAGGCCTTTTTGTTTGTGAGCAACAATGTATTGCCATAGATTTTGAGTGTTTTGGGGATTGAAAAGTATCTTGGATCGCTTCTCAAACTACCTCAAATATTTCTAAGCATTCTTCATCATCTACCACCATTTTTATACGGAAAGCCATTCAGAAATTTACTAAAAACAACTCAATGTCCTCGCCATAGGCTCTCCAAAAAAAAGAGGATAGCCTGACATTTGGCGTTGGATCTCCATTGAGACAATTTCAAATTGAAAACACGTCTCTTTCTTCTTCTTTTACACACACGATGTTTGCTAGTTGTGATCTATTCTAAAACAAAACAAAAACATACACATCAAATAATATGTGATAGTCAATAAGAGGCAAGATGATAGGTTGTGGTGATGCAAGGAATTTGCCTACTCTTTGAGCGTCAAACATAGACACCATACATTGTTAAAAATGGATTTTCTTACTAATTGTAATGTATATCCTAATATGTGGTGGAGTGAAACGGATAAATTTCTAATATTGGTCCATTATCCATGGTATATGCATAGTTCAATGTTTAAATAGGAACAAAAATATAAACATCCAAACACACGTCTTACCTAATGAAAGGCAAGATAAAATGATTCAGTAATGCATTTATTTCGGTTGACCTACAAGGATCCAAGATTCTACGAATTACACATTGAAATTGTAGCTTAAAGCTAACAATGATGTGTACTTTTGCCTTGCAATAGGGATGAAGGGTTCATACAAATTTTCATGATTCATATAACCGACTTGATTATACTAAAGACTAAGCATTCACACAATTGAAAAAAGCAATAAACACAAAGCCGTTCCTCAATGAGGGCACCAAAATGGAGGCGGTCCAGGGCGGCGGGCAATAAGAGAAGCGACCTCTAAACACTCCTCAAAGCTCTTGTGCTACCCAATTGGGGTTGGGGCAACCACAAGCACAAAAAACAAGAGAAAATCCACATCCAGACCCAACCAAGAAAAGGGGCACCACCTAGTTATGGGTGAGAACTAGGACACATAAGAGTTTTTGTTACGATTGAGAAGAGGCACAACAAAACACACACAAGCAAACTCGTGCAAACACAGGCATCAAGTGGAGCAAGAAAGATGTATAGCACAAGAGAGAGAGAGAGAGAGAGAGAGAGAGAGAGAGAGAGAGAGAGAGAGAGGAATGGAGCTTGTGCAATACCTGGTTTGCAACTTGCAAAGTGATGTTGTTTGTTATGATGCTATCACAGAGCTTCCATAAACTAATCCAACTCTACGTGAATGCTAAACATTTCCATCCTAGTTACATTGTCTTAGGGCTATGAGACACCTCTCACTACAATACCTTCTTACAATGGACAAGAAATAGGCGTTGAAAACACAAATGCTTTCATAACAAGCTTGGTTGACACAACTGTAAGATATAAATCACCTTGATTTCATCAAAGCAAGTTGCACAAGAGGAAGGATGAAGATTTGAAAGTCAAATCACACCTTTGAATCACAAAAACTCAATTTTATTGATGACTTGTGCTAGTAGATCAGTCGTTAGTGTTAGTATTCACTAATAGAATGCTAATGGGCCACACAACAATCTGGCTATCGTAGGCCTCCTAAGATCCCACGTGGACCTCAACCACAGGGGGTGAAAATTCCATTGTGATTTTGGGGTGTTGTTGAAGTGAGAACTCACCTTTGTGTACATCTTCAAAAAAATGGCCACCGGACTACTTCTTCTTCTAATTCTTCACACCGCTACCAATGGTGATTTGCATGTGGGTCTTTGTGTGGATGAAAACTCCAAATTTGCAGAGCTTAAGAATGATTTACTCACTTTTTTTAATGAACAAGAGGAATTAGTAACTTAAAAAGACATGGTAAGAGAATTAGAGAGGATTTATGTACGTAGAGGTGCAGATGAGAAGGGTAGGTAATGGTGAAAAAGGTGAGAGAGGCCATGGAATGTACAGGTTTGAGTGAAGAGTAGATGTGTGTGTGTGTGTGTGTGTGTGTGTGTGTGTGTGTGTGTGTGTGTGTGTGTGTGTGTGTGTGTGTGTGTGTGTGTGTGAAGGGAGGTGAGAGGAGACTAGGGATGACTTGTAAGAAAAAGTAGACAGCCTGGGGTCCACAAAAAATTTCATATCTCATTGCCTCTAGCTCCAAAAAATTTTGAAAAAGTTTGAGTGTATTTCTAAGATCAGGATCTAACTTTTGTGTTTTAATGAGCTATTCAAATTTGGATTGGAAAGAGATGCAAAAATTTCAACAAAAACATGTATTTTTTGCCCTTCCAAACTTTTTGGTGCATGTCTTTTGTTATGGAATTTGTTTATAGCTCCAAGAGTGGGCTCTCCACACGCCATAGCATGATTTAAGGGAATCAATTGTATGTAGAGATTTTTAATACTTATAATATGAACATATGATGAAAAAACAAGCTGCCACTACGACTAGTCATGGTATTTAGACAAAAATATATTTAAAAATCTATAGAAAATAAAAATGTAAAATTAGGAGAATCTTATTTTCTTATTACGGCAAAACAGAGAAAGAAGATGAAATTATTTAGAAAAAGTGACTAGGATTGTAGAAGTTATTTTTTTGGATTTTTCACGAGGGTGTGGATGAAAATGTGAAGATACAATTTTTTTCACAGTGGAAAGAAAAAATATTATAGATGGAAAAAGAAGGTGGGAAAGACATACGTAGGTCTAGTAACACACACCTAATGCAAATACCAAATTTTAAATATGAAGCATTTATAAACCCTTATAGATTTAGGCCCTTATAAAAGAAAGCATTTACACACAAAAAGGAGACCTAATAAATTTTTATTTTTTTCTTTTTTTATGAAGATATGGGTAAAGTCCTTAACGCACACACGCCTATGTATAGTGAAAATTAATTATGGCCATAATGTTTAGGTGATTTTGCTTGAGCAAGGTAGCTCACTATAGCAAATACAGATAGCCAAAAAATGACTATTAGTGCTAGAGTCGATTTGATTGCCTTCCCAATCTCAAGGTGCATTCTCTTTGCAGCCTACTCAAATACAGATTAAGACTGCTATATTTGGGATACTTTAACTAATAAAGTGAGTTACCTCTTTCTCATAAGGTTCGATGATCAATCTCAGTAGGTTGTCTTAAGGATGATTGATCATAATACTTTTCGGTTCCTTTGTGTCGTCTGCACAGCAAGCTAGGACCAAACCTTGAAGTTCAGATTTCTTTTTTTGGTACATTTCCACGGTCTCTGTCATGCTAAAATCTTAATTTATTATAGGTTTGGGCTTCTAACTGTGAGAGAGAGAGGAATTAGCCCACGATTTCACATTTCTTTACATATTTTTGTACTTCAAGAAAGGGTGTATATTGTTTTTAATGTTACAAGCATATTGTGAACTTTCTTACCTTGTGTACTTCAAGAAAGGGCTTGTATTATTTTTAATGTTACAAGCAAATTGTGAACTTTCTTACCTTGTCATGATTGGTGTATAAGCATTGTACTTATACCTTGTCCTATACACTTAGTCAATACTCTGCTCCTTACAGGAGACACAAGGAGTATATGGTTGAACTAAGAACCAAACTATGGCAGAACAATAAGGCTACTTGCATGTCAACCTACGAGCAAGGTAAAGTATGCTTCTAGGTACGCATTTTCTCTTTGCGGCTTCTCATTCCCTCTCTTCTCCATGTAAGTATCATGATTGATTTATACAATATTTGCATGTATAGGTTTGTTAGCTTTGGCTTCCAATATTGTTCACAAGTTATGGAACTGGCAAAGGAAAACAGGTAAAGTCAATCAATCATGTGTTAGGGAATAGCATCCAGATGATGTGAAACTCTTCTTTTTTATGATTCTAGAGATAATTTCTTTATTCTTGAGTTGCTTTTATGACACTCTAGAGTCTATGCTTCTTGTGTGCTATAATAGTTATGGTACAATTATACAAGTTCCATTAACGTGCATCATGACCACAAGCCAACTTGGACTGATTTCTTTGTGGGTCTTATGATTTGCCAAGATAAGAAGGTGACGTGCATTGGCATGGTAGGGAGGGGAAGAATAGGCAAGGAAAAACATTTGCTGTTCTCTATACAACAAGAGTTATGCTACATATCAAGGTTCTAGGTATTTGTGTTCATTAGTTGACAACTTTTCTTGCTCATTTCTACATCTTGTCACAATTCAACTCGCATTATTGAATTATGCTTTAATTCTAGCACCAACACATAGCCTACCAACTTTAGCTGCACTTTTAGTTTAGTGTACTTTCAAGAAAGAGCAACTACACAAGTGTTTTGTTTTTTAGACCACCCTATTGAAAGGGCAAGAAATTTTTTTCTCTTCACAATGAAGGTTGAAATGGATAGTAACCCTTCCTACATGACGAGAACTCTTGACAATTTCCTTTCCCTAGGATGGGTAAGAGAGCCTTGCCAACTTTAAGCCTAATGGGATAGTGGAGGGATTGAGATGGAGCCTCAAGGAGAGGGAGAAGACTCCACATTAAAAACTGTATGAAAGAGTGTGGTGAACGGAATACACAGACTACATGTGAGCGCAGTGCGATGCAAGAGAGGGAGGAGTAGAACATGGTAATGAGTGGGTGGAGCAAGCCTCTCAGGAAGCAAAGGAGCCACTTACTCTTTTTTTGGTATATGAAGAATAAGCTAGAGTATGTACACAGAGTGGGGAGGTGAACGACCGCAGAGGCCTAACGCCTTTACCCCAACAACCTCCCACTTAAAGGTGATGCATTAATAAGTGAGTGCTACAAGCTAAACTACTAGTTTGTACAAGAAAATAGGTGAGAGACTCTCTCAACCTACACCCAGTGGCTTTCTCTCTTGATCTACCTGCAACCGTATGGGCTCTAGTGATAGGCGAGCATATGTATCCACACCAAAGGCTACATGTAAATCTCGCAGACAACTGCATATAGTCTATATAGCTCCACAATGCATCATTTTGGTGTAAGTCATTGTACGACTGATTATCCATGTTGCAAATGCTTCCACTACAACTGTTATATCAGGCCTCGACACTAGTAGGCCGTACATGAGATGCCCAAAAGCTGTTAAAATATATGCAAACCTGGTTTTACTAGCCTCATTAGCGCTATATGCATGCACTACATCATCAAGAAAACTCATCATGAATGGATGTATCATCGTCAACATTGGGATAGCTATGTCCCTCTCACCCATAGGCGGGACTATATTTCCTTGCATCAACTCATCAGCCTTTAACATGAACATAACAAAGAACTTCATGTCTGTCATCTCTGCTTGTGTCTCTACATACATGCTTTACCTTTGGCTACATAAACTTTGCTGACATTTATTGTGTCTCACTAGAGCACTGTCGCTCTACCTATGTCTCTACAGAGTCTACTGGCACATCCTGCACAACTATATGCTTTGTCTCATGAGCATGGTGGAACTCACTAACAAAGGAAATGTGTCTCGTCTCTCGCTTATCACATGCCAGCAAAAACAAAATTGAGATTGTCGTTGTGTACCTCAGATACATACACAGGATATACCAAGTCACTTTGAGCTCCCCTGGCAATCACTCGTGATTTGCAATGCATTTGGAAAAACTGCTCTTTAAGGAGTATTTGACACCCCACAATCTGCTACTAGTCTCACTGAGATCAAACTTTGTCTCAGCTGAGGAACATACTGCATATTGAGTAGCATATAGAATGCACCACTGGGCAATGACAAGCAAACATCTATCGCATTGGCAATGTCAAATGCCGAACCATCGACCAAGTGTACACAACCAAAGTTCCCATCAGAGAAAGTGCTAAAGCACTCACAATGGGGTATGATGTCAGAAACTGCATCCTCATCTAGTGACCAACGGGGAGAAGTGCCACCTCTAGAAGACATGTAAGCAGGATAAACGCTAAAGGTGAACGTAACATCATTGTCACTGGCATACGAAGCCACCGCTTTAACATGTGTCAAAACCTCATCTGTATCACACATACATCTCCGTTACTACCTCATATGTTTGAAATATCCGCGCTTAATGTGCCTTGTGTGACCACAATGTCAACATCGCATATATTGATAACTATAAAATCGTCATCTCTTACAAGTCATCAGTGCCTACTTTGAATTGTCACACATATTTGTTATATGGATGTCAAGAAAATATGGCAAGAAATCTTGGGAGAAATCTGGCAGAGTCTCTCACAAAGTGAGAGATCACTCAATCACTACACAATCATGAAAACCATAATCAACCACATTAAAATCGATGCTCATATACGCGTAAAATGGCTCCAAAATCGCAGGTATAAACATCATCACTAAATCAAGTAAACTTACTCTGGAAAAAATCTTAATTGTGCGTAAAGCACATAACCATATACGCAAGTAGTGAGCAAACAGTGCTTAAAATGCATCCCACAAGAAGACTACCTTTGCAAAGATCTACAAAAACCTGTAGAACCTATAAAACATGTGACTGTCTGTAACATGTAGCCCCACGAGCATATGCAAATTTCACTTCTGCAAAGAGTGGATGCAATAACACTAAACTATGTCCAAGCTAACAAAACCTGTCAGAATAAGAGTAAAAACTTGATCACTATCAAAGTGAGAGTCGTACTCGACCACTAAACCATTAGAGTTAACTGCACATACGCACATAGCATAGCGAGAATCTTTTATTAAAAAAAAGCAAATTTTTTCCTTAAAACTGAGTAAATCTCATGAATACCGCATAACGCATGAACAGACAATGTCTTAGTAAACAAATCCACATATGGTATACATAACCTGTCAAAAGCCTGACAAACTAGCTCACTCCTGAATGAGTGGCTCTATGGATGACTGCACCTGTTCAAAAAAATACATGTAAACTTGTGGATATGTCACCGCCAACGAGTTGTACCTAGCTCACATTGTATTTGCATATGTATACATAGCATAAACCGCGCAAAACCGTGCTAAAAGGAGCACTACCAAGTATACCGCATAATATGGACTCGAAAGAATGGGCAACTTGTGAGCAAAATGTTGAAACTTGGCACACAAAACCTCGTCGATCAGAAAGCACGTCGATCAAAAACCAAACGTATAGAATAGCCATCCATCTGTGATCATAAACATCGTCAAAACGCCATGCTCACTCGTGGGAAATTCGCTCTAGAATGGTCCCCTGCTATGCATCAATGTGTGTCGTCGAAGCTGGAAAGTGGAAAACCGTCAAAGCCAAAACACCGAGGAGCCACTGTGGAGCAGAGCAGATGTCGCTCTCTCTTATCTGTCTCCTACTAAGTCGAGGCCAGGAAGCCAAGGAAAACCATCGGAGCAAAACCGCTCCGAATGAGCATGGAAATAAGGTCGATGACGAGGCTACGCTAGAGGATAGCAAAACCACTCGCTATGTCGAAACCGAGAAAAACACTCGATGTCGACTTCCACAACCAGACAGAAGCGTGTCGATGCCATAGCCGCCGATGCCAAGCTTATGCAAAGCTGAAAAGAATGTATTGCCGAAAAAATGAGCCTTCGACATGCCCAGGTGTTATTGCCGCTGTCGGGGATGCCAGACCATTGTCGGGGGATGCTCGGGCTCACTCGCCGATGACTCGTATGAGTATGTGTACGTGCGTGTCGAGAGCGCACGCACCTTCTCTTTTCTCCGTGACTTCCAAGCTCTCTCTCTTTCTCTCTGTCTCACTCTCTCTATGGGATTTCCTTGCTCAATGCCTTCGAATTGTTGCGCTGGATTTATTTGCTTGCCTTGCTCAATTGCTTGCAACTGCTCGATGTTACAGAGCTTCAAAAAACAACCCAAGATTCCATTCAACTTGTTGGTCTGCTCGATTATACAATTGCATATCTACCTCAAGACTTCAAACTGCATGCCCATGTTTGCTTTGCAACTCAATTTACTACAAGTGCTCCTCGATTCCAAGCTTCTCCTTGCAAAATCTACCACCGTTGAGCACCGAGCTCGATTTTGCCGATGCCAAAAGCTCACTGGAGAAGGGGGTTTTGCTGCCACCGATCATGTGGTGTGCGAAATGCGTGTGCACAGTGTGGTGCGAGAGAGGGAAAAGTAGAACGTGATGCTATGTGGGTGGAGCAGGCCTCTCAGGAAGCAGATAAGCTCCTCATTCTTTTTTGGTATATGAAGAATAAGGTAGAGTATGTACACACAGTCGGTGGTAACATGTCAAGCCATTAAAGAACAAAACCAACCTGCAAATCCTGGTGGAGGGTCCTAAACCCTAAGAAGAAGCAATAGCAGAAGTTTTACCAACTTATAGAACCTCACCAATTGGATAACTTTTGAAAGAGTTCCTACCAACTTATGGGACCCCATCCAATGGGGCCCAAGTGATAAAGCATATTAAAAGATAACAGGACACATCGACACAAAAAGGCCTTGTGTAGAAAGTGTTGACATGGCAATTGTACAGACGATTGTGGAATTCGCGTTGGTTGATGATGTGGCAAACTGTACAGACTTCCGTTGTGATTTGCGTTACCGATGTGGCAAGTGCACAGATTCCCGTGAACTACGTTGGTAGCTTTTGGCGCTAGTGCTTTTAAGACCAAATGCTTTTTAGAGCTAATGTGTTTCGTGTAAATTGCTTTTGCGCCTAGGACCTTTAAATATGACCCATGGGCTCTCGCTCTTGCAGTCTGCCCGCAAGAGATGTAAACCATGGGAGTTGTACTAAGCTCAAGCAATATGACGAAATACCGAAAGAGGCATCAACATTTGAGGCCATCGCTCTCTTGGGGTGAAACTCCGCCACTCCCCGTCTCCTGTGTCGTGCATCTCTTTCAATTCAATTGTTACTTGAAGTGCTTAAAATTGCTCAATCTGTTCTTTTCCATCAGCACGTGGTGCCCCTCCTTGGCCGCAGGCAGAGGTGTAGAGTATGTACATAATCGGCGGTGATGTGTCAAGTCATTAAAGAACAAAACCAACCTGCAAATCCTGGCAGAGGGTCCTAAACCCTAAGAAGAACCAATAGCAAAAGTTTTACCAACTTATAGAACCTCACCAAGTGGCCAACTTTTAAATGAGTTCCTACCAACTTATGGGACACCATCCAATGGGGCCCAAGTGACACAAAGGATATTAAAATATAGCAGGACACATAAGACACAAAAAGGCCTTGTGTAGAAAGTGTTGACGTGGCAATTGTACGGACGATTCTAGAATTCACGTTGGTTGATGATGTGGCAAACTATACAAACTTCCGTTGCAAGTTGCATTACGAATGTGGCAAGTGTACGGATTCCCGCGAACTACGTTGGTAGCTTTTGATGCTAGTGCTTTTAAGACAATGCTTTTTAGAGCTAATGTGTTTTGTGTGAATTGCTTTTGGACCTAGGACCTTTAAATATGACCCATGGGCTCTCACTCTTGCAATCTACCCGCTAGAGATGCAAAGCACAGCCATGGGAGTTGTATTGAGCTCAAGCAATATGACGAAATACCGAAAGAGGCGCCAACGTTTGAGGCCAACGCTCTCTTGGGGTGAAACTCCGCCATTCCCCGTCTCTTGTGTCGTGCATCTCTTTCAATTCAGTTGTTATTTTAAGTGCTTAAAGTTGCTTAGTCTGCTCTTTCCATCAACACGTGATGCTCCTCCTTGGCCGCAAGCAGAGGTGTAACCCCTTTACCCCAAAACACTGCAAGATTAGCACATCTAGAGTAGGAAAGCACAAGAGGAAACTCGAGCCGGCTAGGTAAGCATATCATACTTGCATTGTCCTTTACCAGTTTTACATGCCACCCACTATTCCCTTTCCTTGAGCATTGTAACTTGGTAAAAAGAGGGGATAGATACCATCCTACCAAATAAGATTTGTGTATCATGTGGGTATCCTTGCTAATTTGTGGCAAATATGTGTGAGCAATAAAATTAAGCATATTTGGATAAAACAACTCCGCGGCAAAGCTGTAGTGGTTTGGATCACTATATTGGCCATTACCAAAAGCAGTTGTTGCCAAACCCCTGTTGTCAATGATTATTACATGCATAGCACATCTTCAAAGCCACGTATGATTGAATGAGGTTTCTTGGAAGGTGCAACTTTGGAACATCGACAAAGAGCATGGACTCCAATCTGCTTGTGGTAGGTGAAATAGTGCTTGTAGCATGGGCTTAGTACTCAAAATATATCAAGGTCTACAACAAAGGCATCAAAAACCAGGTACATGACAGAAACGATAAGTCAAGTTATAATTGAAGCAGTAGCATTTTTAATAGTTGCATCGCTCTCTTGCTCTTGACCTTCTCGCCTCCTTAGGTAGGTTGGGCAAGCCCAGGTGAGTTCCTCACCTTGCTATATTCTCTATTATAATAAGGGCTTCCCATTTTGAGCAGCAAACAATCGAAGATCCACTTGAAGAATAGTGGGGCATGTTGATGACAGCTACCTTATCTGAAGATGCCCAACAAAATCCATACTCCGATAAACGCATACATATGTTCTGCGTACAGAGCTAAGTATCTCAATTCGAGTATGAACAAAGTTAAAATCCAGATCAATCAGGAAAGTGATGTCATGACTGCAAGAACAATGTACTTAATATGGCACACCTCCTTTATTGCATAATCACCGTGCCAAGTAATCTAGTCTCGTTCGGTTATTTTTTCTATGAAAGCATATAACGTAGCTTAGTCTGAGCATCATCAACCATTTTTCGCATGTGATGATTTGAGCCCTTTTGAAAGCTGAGAAAGTAGACACTTCAGAGAGACAGTATCAGAAAAGTGATTCTGGTAATTGATAAGATTGTATTCTCCAATGCCTGCATACATTCTCATGCCCTAGGTGCTGATCTAAACCAGACTGAATTAAAACCTAAACAGCACGACTTCCTCCTCATAAAGATGGGACGGCTGGAGAACTGATGGAATTTCGCAAATTTACAGAATTGCTGAGCCTATATTCAACACTCATTTCAAGCCGGCTTATTTCGATTTTCAACAGGCTCTAGGCTAAGCTGAGGGAAACCTGTCCTGAACATCACACCTCACTATCTTTCCCTCTCTCTACATGCCTATACACTTACTGACTTGAAAGGTGACTATCAGATTGATCAATTTCACACTTCCACCACATAGCCAGTATTGAACTTACACACCGGTTCCAAGTAAGAAGACACCACTTTGCAATCCTTGCCTGCCCCTTAGTCTCAACATCTTCATATCTTTCTAAGGCCATCAATTGGCCTTTATACTTACGTCAATGGTCAAAATCTGGTCCTCCAGCCAACATGATTCAGAAAACTAGCAGATGCCCATTCCTCAAAAGCGAAACAAACAACAATTTCTAGCCACCGACCCACTGACATCTTTTGCAATAACTTCACGCATATCTAGTTCCGGTAAGCATGCTACAATCCACTGGCAAAGTACTATGTAACTGTTGATGGAACACAAGGGTAAAATCACTCTCCTAATGTTATGTCCCAAGACATCCAGATGGGCCCACGAGCCTGCAACCAACAGGCTAGCCTCTACCACAAGGACAGGCGTCTTGTACCACCAAGCCCACACAGATACAGATGTGCGGGTAGAGCTGCCAAGGGCCTAGAGTCCAAGTGTGGTGATCACACAAGATGTCTCACAAATGAGACCTTTGTCCTATTTATAGGACTCACCTAAGAGGTGGCCATAGTAACGCTTGGCCGGACATAGCTCAGCCACCCATCCTGATGTTTGTGGGTGTAACACCTAAACCTATGACATCTAACACAAAGAACCTTCTTGATTGGATAATACCGAGGATATGTGAGGTCCATTTATCCTCACATACCAATAGCACTACTTGCAGTTCCTGTCCACGGACTACAACAAGTCTCAATCCAATCTGATTGCAGACTTCTGTAACAACAAGACTCTATATAAGCATGTAAAGTCCCGCCCTAAGACCTTTCCCTCTCATCAAAGATCACAAATGTGATGCAACTACATCTAATATACCACACACTTAGCACTCTAAATCCAGAGTCTAGAAACACAATTTCAATTGAATACCCAAAAAGAGTTTGTGCACCTATTCAAAACAAGTTTTTTCGATCATTACAACACTTTTCAAGCTGACTCCAGGCATGCCCCACCAAACCAGCATAGAGATGGTTTACAATACAGACCAATTTTCTTTTTAAAAAGAATTTTGAGACACAAAAGTGAAGTGACTGCCAGCTTCACACAAGCTTCTTTGTGTCTCAACAGTTCAAACAAGAAACTCTACCTACAATGCTACAAAACTGAGAAGAAGATCTCGGCCAGCTTCATGATGGACTCCCATGATAACCAATATCTACACATCAAAAGAACAAACACAATCTCAAATGTCCTATATTGATGCACTTTACCAAGAACTAAAACAGATAGTGACTCACAGAATACGGACCAAAAAAGAAAAAACAGATCAAAGATCACCTGTTTGTATAGAAGATTAAAGAATCTCTTTTGTACAGCAAGAACGTAATGTAGCCTCAGAATCTGACAGTACCCCAAACTCGTGGTCAACAGGCTTTCAGCTTGAAGAGTCCGACTTTGTGTTTTTCTCTGAAATATCAACATGCATTTGATACAACAAATAACTGGCATTCAGCACCTGCATTACATAAAACCATCAACTAGCATTGACAACTAAGTAAAATAAACTTTCTTGCCTTCCGTTTTGATCACAAGCTTGTCAGTGAGCATGAAAGAGAGGTCATGTAACTGAGCCAGTAAAGACCCAACAATATTGTTTTTTTTCCCAGCTGCTTGCGATGCTTGGGGCTCTGTCAAAGGCTGATTTTCGGTTGCTGTTGAATTTTCCTCTTGAAGAGAGTCCACCCTTTAAACAAAAAAACAAGCTCAATTAATTGCTGAGAGAAATACTTACAAGTGGAAAGTTGCAAAGTTACACACCTGCTGTCACTTAGAGAAGTCTCATTTGGCAAAGAAGAGAAAGTGCCGAACATGTCATCCCCATCAAAAAAGTTCGACGATTGACTACCATTAGTAGCTAATATAGCAGATGGCTGCACATTCTGTTGCCATTCTGATCCAAACAATAAGTCATCAACATCGACACTTCTTCCTACCGTGGTGTCTGTATTGGAACCAAAGCAGTGTGCATTGTTTGCCCAGCCATTGTTTCCCTGAATCCCTACACTCTCTCCATCACATCTCTCTTTATTATTTGCAGCACTGCCAAAAAAATCCTCAAATTCTCCTGGTTGAACAAGTGACTGACCTTCAGAAGTATGAGATGTTGAAGGGCCAGTTGTTGCGGGTGGCGCACTCTGAAAGTCACCCTCCCAAGAAGAGAACGGATCATCATCCTCTTCAACCTCTACCATTTTCTCCCATGCAGGACCCTTATTGGTTATTGGCTCGCTTGTGCTTGCCATCATATCAAAGCCATCTGGAATGATGGTCTCACTTAAAGGGTCCCAGAACAAGGAGTCCTTCCGCACCTGTATGCCTGGAGTAGCGACGGATGTTAGTGCTCCTGAAATGTTTACTGATATAGTGTCAGATTTAGATGGAGTTGGGGCTTCCTGCTTGGTTTGATTCGAAAAAAAATCCTCTAAAGAAATTCCCTCCAATTTGTGACTGTAATCCAGAATATTAGGCTGTTTCGCAGTAGGGAGCTCAGCTTCTGGTGGAGGTACAGAGCTAAAATCACCAGAGGTGCTTGTGTGCGGAAAATCATTTCCTGTGACTGCTTCTTTAGAAGAGGTTTTCAGATCTAAAGGGGCATGCAGTGACTCTTTCTGCATACCTCTTGCTCCTGGTGCTGAAAAACTAGAAGCAGAAGGCTTATTTACATTATTTGCTTCCTTGTCTTGAAAATGTTCTTCAGCCACTCCAAAGTCAGTCTCCTGTCAACTTTCACCCATAACATACATCTCAATTCATAAAGTGGGATTAAAAATCAAGAACTTTAGATGCAAAAGAATAGACTGTAAACCAAAGAAGATAAAACCATACATTGATATGTTTCGAAGCATGCGGTGCATTCATAAAACAGGTCTGTATTGTATTCATAAAAATCTAAAAGGTCACCAACCTATGCCCACAATAACAAGGCATGCTAGACAACTCATGGGACTGAGTACATGATGAAACAATTGCTACAGCCTTCCGATACAATGGCTAGAAAGCCGAACTGAAAAAGAAACCAGAGGTCAACCCTCAAGTAACAAGTGCCCCCACAACCTGATAGGGAACGTGAGGGAGACACCATGCCAACTTCTGAAGGATTGGTCCCTCAGAAACAGAGGTATAATTAACGAACAATGACCAGCTAGATTTGATCAGCCAAGGTGTATTTCACAGTACCAAAACTGCAGGCCTGGTTCAGCAAGAAGAAGCTCCGGAATCTCCCAGAAGCAGGGAGTGAGTGTTACGAGAGGGCACCATGTGCCAACGGAAAAGAACAGACTGAACAGACTTTATACACTTCAAACAACAGAGCTGAAAGAGATACACAGCAGACGAGACACAGTGGTGGAGTTCCACCCCAAGAGAGCACTGGCCCCAAACCTTGGCGCCCCTTTCAGTATTTCTTTATATACCTATGGCTTTGCTCTGCATTTGCACCTAGTAGAATGTCAGAGAGAGAGCCCACAGTTCATATTTAAAGTCCCTTGGCCTACTAAAAGCAGTTTACACGAAAAGCTTGCAGTCCCAAGAGCATATGGTCCAAAAGCTAGCAATATAGGCAGCCAGCACATTTTGCAGAAATTTCCTACACCTGCCAAGTCAGCATGTTAGCGCATTATGCGGGCGTACGTACAGCAGCCACGTCATCATGTCAACACATGTTGCGGGAGTCCGTACGACAGGCCATCATGGTTTTTACGATAGGGGTTTGTGTATATAGGGTCCTCCTTTATCATGGGCCCCATCGGACGCGACCTTGTAAGTTGGGTTGTTAGGATTTTTAATCCCAACCCCTCATGACTTTTAGGCCCCTTCGGTGAGGATCTATTAGTTGGTAAAGACTTCTTCTTCTATTGTTGCTTCTGCTAGGGTTTAGGCCCCTTGGCCGGGATCTGCAAATTGGCTCGGGTTAGGCTCGAGGAGCCCTACCCGAGTCGGTCTTCAGTAGCTTGACACGTCAACAGTCTATGACATCCCCCTTTCTTGAAAGAAGAGTGATCATATCCGATTATATAACTCAAGTTAGCTCAAAAATATCCGAGAGTCATTATGTTTTCTCATTCCATATCGGAGCTCTTGATATTCACGCGTGGCAAAATTAGCCATCACACCCAGACCGCATTGATCTATAACAGGTGTCTCTGTAACCAACTTGGACACTCCAAGTCAAGATTCTACTGTGACACGACACAAATTCACTTCAAAACAATTCACAGTTCACAATTGATTCGACACCGCCCGGCGGAGTTCCGTGCCTAGAGATATTGGCCCCAAAGACTAGCGCCCCTTTCGATATTTCTTTTTGTATTAATCTGTAACTCAAAGTACAAGGGAGTGGGAGGGTCTCACTCTCAGACTCTGCGTCCAGATGCTCTGAGAAGTGGGAGCCCTGCCCACACTTACAAAGGTATTACAAGGGATGCCAAAAGCTGTAAATCAAAAAGCCTTGTAAAAATAAAGCAACTTTTCTCTCACAAGGCTTGCTAAAATAAAGCAATTTAATAAAGTTCTCTCTCTCTCTTGCTAAATTGAGTAGGTAAAAGCAGGTCCAACAATTCAGCCTGAGTTCCGGGACCAACCAGCCAAGGAGAGGGTGTGTTTGCTTTGTTCTGCTGCTCCCCATGTCCAGGACCATGCCTGACACAACACCTGGGGTGTGTGTGTGTGTGTGGCTTCCCCTGCCCAAATGGTTGCCACGTCACTCATTTGTGACATACCCCCCTCTGAAAGCATTGTAATCACCCTCGATTACGCCTGCAAAACAGACAGAAGCCATAACTGTCTTAGCAGACACTGACCGTTAGTACCGACGCACTAGGAACACACATCTAGCACATATACCAATCGACAGTCACATCACACGACATCACAGGACATCACATGACAAATCACATTCAAAATTCATTCGGATCTCAAACCATGATTTATCGGCAACGCATCTAGATCCACTTAGGACCTCATAGATACCCGATTGACTAATCCCTATTGCAACCATGTCTATCGAGATCATTCAGACCAAAATGCTGCAGTCATTTTGTCTATCAGTTCTGCACTTAGACAAGTCAAGAACAAATCAATATCATATTATCGGGAATTCCACTTCATAAAGTCATACAGCAGAATACTGTCAGCTCACAGTATCCTTGAAACTCAAAAGAGACATCAGTGACTTTAGTATCAAAATCGAGGCAATCTATTGACAAAGGAGCGGAGCGACTCCCCTCTTGTGCATACCCGCTGCTAATCCAAATGCTTCAAGGTAAAGATTCACAATCTGAGGAGTGTCTACTAGGTCCTCCTCCTCCATTCACTTCACATCCAATGCGGAGTAGGTCTTGAATTTAACCAAGAACCGTCTTATCGCTTAACCTTCTGTTTTTCTGTGCCAATATCTGTTTTGGAACGAGTATCTGCTCATTTTCTTCCACTTGGGTTGCTCATCTGGCTCCCCATTATCGGGCACATCGCCTTTAAAAGGCTTCAAGAGACTCACATGAAAACATTGTGAATTCTCCAAGTATCGCGGAGCTTCAGTCTAAAGGAGCCATCATTTATCTTTTCGAAAATTTGGAAAGGTCCGTAGTATCGCATACTAAGCTTTGGAAAAAAGAGCCTCTCCTTTCCCTTTTTTCTTTCTCAGGCGTGCCTTCTCAAAACGTAAGAGCACCCAATCGTTCTATTGCCTTTTTCTAAGATTTCTGCAAAGATGTCGATCTGCTGCCTTTTTCTAAGATTTCTGCAAAGCCTTCCAGACCAAGTCCAACTCCCTCGTGAACTGGTCGGCTTCAAAAAAATCTTATCTTTCGTGCTAAGGAAGGGTAAAACCTTTGTAGCAAATTCAATAATCTCAAATGGCACCTTCCCCCATCAAATAGTTAATCGAGTTTCTGTAAGCATATTCCACCAAAGATAAAAACCCTTTTCCCATGAAGTCTTCAGATTCAAAGAAGAAGACTTCAACAAATCCAGTACCATTGAAGTAGCAATCTCTGATTTCCTGTCAGTCTACAGGTGGAACGATGACGAGAACTGCAACCGCGTGCCAATGTTCTCCCAAATAGGCGTCCAAAACAAACTCGTGAATCTGGGGTCTCTGTCGGAGACAATCGTCTCAGGCATGCCATGTAATCTGAATATCTGGGCAATAAACAATCGTGCACATTTTGTGTTTTCAGGAGATCAAAAATGAAATCCATTGCAATACTTTTCCAAGGGCGGATGGATATGGGTAAAGGTTGTAACAATACCTATGCTTTATGCCTGTCACAACTTGACCTTCTTGCATACCAAGCAACTGCATACAAAATCGTCCACGTCCTTGAGTCTCGGCCAAACAAAAGTATCTCTCCACACCTTTCAAGGTGGTAACAATGCCGCGGTGACCCGTAAAAGGTGGACAGTGGCATTCGGTTAGAACCTTTTCCTTCAACGGTTTGTGTAACGCACAACATCGTTTTCTTCATCAAGTAGCCATCCCGAATGGAATATTCCGCTACTACCTCCCCAATTCTGTAATCAATTGAATACATCTGCAAAAATTTGTATCTGTGGCGTACAGACCGACCATATCCTCGAAGCTTCTATGATGTATGGCGAAAATAGCCAGAACCAACGGCTTCCGGGACAAAGTATCTGCCATCAATTCCTTTTGTCCCTGCACATGGACAATCCGGAAGTAAAAGTGTGACCAAATGTTTGCCCATTGCATCTGCTTTTCCGATAGCTGCTTCTGTGACAAGAAGTAGCGTAAACTTCAACCATCTGTGAAAACCATAAAATCAGCTCCGAGTAGGTAATGTTGCCGCTGAGTAAGAGCATGGATAACCACCAAAAGCTCTTTCTATCAAATTTGTACTGTTAATTCCGACCTTGAAAACAATCGGCTCTCATAGGCAATGACATGGCCTTCATGCATTAAGACCGCATCCAGACTATGACCACAAGTATCACAATATACTTCAAACAACTTCTACAAATCCGGCAAAGTCAAAACTGGTCCTGTAGTCAAATTCTGTTTCAATTTCTGAAAGGTAGTCACCTTTGTGGATCCCCACGAAAAAGGGACTTCTCTTTGTGTCAACATATGCAAAGGAATAAGCAACCTCTGCAAACTTTCCGATGAACCGCCGGTAGTAAGAACATAAGCCCAAGAAGCTTCGAACTTCATGGACGAATCGGGCCAATCACGGATAGTCTCTAGCTGGGTCCATCTGCACTACTGCTGCTCAAACAAAGTGTCCCAAAAAGTGTATCCCTTGGCTCGGCTCACACAGTAAGGTGGCCGGTTCGATGGTGTGGTTCCAAGTATCAGATCAATGGTGTGATCCTCAGGATGAGCTGGTGGCAACTCGCCTGGTAGGCCCTCTGAAAAGCAATCCGCATGAGTGTAGAGAAAATCTTGGCGTTCTTTTTCGAGGTCAAAAACATATTCGACCTTCAATCATCATTCAATCCTTTCCAAAAAGCAAAGAAACTAAATTTCATGAAGTACAATTTCTGTGCCCTTCATTGTCAAAGTCGCTTTCTCGGCCCGGTAGTCAACCACAACGTTGTTCTTGTGGTACCAAGGGATTTCGAGTAGACGTCACAACCTCCCAAGAGAATTACGTAGAAATCCTCGTACCCTAAACACCCCTGACATTGCAAACGAAGTTTGCCAATGATCGATGTAATGGCAACATCTCGTCCAGGTGCCGCTAGAACTACCTCTACCTGTGGCCTCAGCCTGTCGGGCGTAATTCCCAATCGAGCCGCTCAAGTGAAAAGAAGTTGGCCTTGGCTCCTTGATCCAAGAAAAAGAGAGCTTCCTGATCTTTCACTTATTCTAAAAGCGGCAAAGTTTTGTACTTTCATTCATTTGATTCGGTTCGAGCCCCACGCAATGTGGTACCAGTTCTGCTTTCATCTGCCTTTTCTGCCACATTCCTTAGCTGCTTTCGAACTCTCTGACCTTTCTTCATCATGTTCTTTCGGTGCCTTATTAGGGGGAGATATGCCCAGTTTCCTCGCATTCAAAACACTTCCCCGCTTTGATGTAGCTGACCCTCTCTCGAAGAGTGAACTGGGGTCGTGCATCCTTTTCTTTCTTTTCTAGGTTGCTCTTCTTCTTTCTACTTTCATTGTTCAAAGTCTGTTCGGTCCTTTGCGTCATGATTTCATATGTGGGGTAGGTCAAACTGCTTGAATTAATGGCAAAACCCAGTTTCGCATGACTTATCTATCTGGTCCTGTATGGAATCTGACTTTTGCTCTAAGCAATGATCTCGGATCTCTATAGGAAGTCCCAAGGTAAACCGCTCAATCTGTTCTTTGAACGAAATCTTCTTAAATGAAGAGGCTCCAGAATCTCTCGTAATATGCGTCCAATGAATCTTTCTTGGTCATCCGAAGATGGTTCCAAGCAGTTCGTATGTCATGTTCGTACTCCCGAGTCAACCAAGAAGAAATAAAAAGCCTTTTAAATTTCGGCCATTTAACTGGCGCTTTCTTGTTCAATAGAAGCGTGGACCACCAAGTTCGAGCATTTCCCTTGAAGTAAAAGGTAGCCCTCCGAATCTTGGAGTGCTCTGAGTAATGTCCTCCAGAGAAAGCTATGTCAAACTGCTGTATGAAGGCCAAAGCCTTCGAAGTATCTCGAAATCCAAAAATCGAGTCAAATTTAATTGATTGTCCACCTTCTTTAAACTCTCGGACTTTCTTGCTTTTATCCTCCAGAAAGTCATGTTGGTTGGCTTTATAGAAATTCTTCTTCTTTGCATAGAATCTGTGATCATCGGAATCCGAACTGTCTAAAGACGAGTCCTCTGTAGAACTGTCAGAAATTGGGCGAAATCTAGGCTTCTTTGCCTTTTTCTTGCCCTTTCCAAAGCTTTGCTTTTTGCTTCGCTTTTTCCCTTTTTTCTTCGTCGCTCGAGTAGAGCTAGAAGAGCTGTCAGAAGAAGAAGAAGAAGAAGAAGAAGAACAAGATACTCCTTCAAATCTGTCTCATTAAGTGACTACAAAGAGTGTGTGAATAGTTGATGCACGTGATGAAGCTTTAATGGAAAGTTGCCTTCTCCCTTGCTCTATGTAGCACGATGATTTGCTCTCGTGCATCTCTCTCCCCCCTTTGCACATATGGTAATGCCCCACTAGTTGGGCTCCTCACATGACCATGTACAGTTCTGGGGGTTTTATGCGCGAATTAGCCTCTTCTAATTGTCCATCAGTTTGTGGATGAAACGAAAACAAGAACTTGAGCGTGGTGCCCATGTTCTCAAACAATCCTCTCCAAAACAAACTTGTCATGCGAGGATCACGATCACTGACAATCACTCTGGCATTCCATGGTACTTAAACACATTGTACATGTAACTAAGTCAAGACTTTGTAAATAATTAATTTATTTACGAGAAAAGAATTATCTAATTAGTTGTGTGCACATTAGAAATAGATTTAGCAGTTCTGGGGCCTCAGGTGCGTCCAAGTTTGGGCCAGTGCACCTCAGGGAGACCCTAGCAGAAAAATACCCTGAAGCCCTAGCGATTGGGAAATCGGGACTTCAATAAAGGGGTAGATAGCAACCTCAGATTACAGGCTCAGAAAGATACGCACGCTAGTGCAAGCACAGGAATGAGATGGGGTCCTTAGAATAATAAACCTAAGGCCTGAATCATTTTACGGCCTTAGGATAAGTCAATTAATGTATTTTTAAATTGTCTATGCCGGACCAAATGGCCGGACAAGTGCGAACAGGTAATGCCAGAGCAGTGTCGGTACGGCATTGCGCTGGGGAGCAGCGAACAATTTCATTAGTAGCATATGTGTATGTGCAATTGTGAGTTAATTTGCACATCTCATTAATAGCCTAGGGATTTTTAAAAGTGAAAGTTGAGAGGTTTTTCAAGTTATTAAGTGTGCCACTTGGCACACTTACCAATGCAAACTAACTCTCTCTCTCTCTCTCACTCTCACCCTCTCTCTCTTCCTAGCGCCCCCTCTCCCTGATGGCTATTTAGGAGCCCCCCCTCCCCCATTTTCAAGGCTGGCAGTGCACCTACCCCCCCTAATGTGAGCGTGCTCTACGCAGTGGAGCCCTCCATTGAAGCTTGAGAGCAGCCCCTTGCGACATATGTGGTAGCCTTGTGCTCCCATTGTCAAGAACAAGGGATCTCACAGTCATAGACACCTTCTGGTGAAGTTTCATTGCGAGAAGCTGTCGTAGACGCTCTATTAGCAGAGTGCAGCTGCTGTAATTCTCTGTTTTCAGCCCCTAATCACCTCGATTAGGGCTGCTTTCAGCAGATCAACCATAGAAATTCTCTTCTCTCTCCTTATCCTAAGCCTACATCAAGTTTGGTGCAATTCCATCGCGTAGAAGACCTCTGTTTCGGCGTAGGGGTGTGCACAAGTAAGAATTTCAGGTTATGTACAGAAAATTACAACAAGCATGTGCGTGTGCGTTTTTTTTGTTTCTCTTTTGTGTTCGATGCATGAATGAATGAGCATGAAGGTAACACATAACGGAAGATGGACTTTCCTCTGTGAGAGCTTCCGAGGAGCTGTTTTGGAAGATAGACTCTCTTTTCGAGAGCTTCCAACCAGTCTCGCAGAAGAGGGGAAATCCCCTAAGCAGAAAGAAAGTGGAAACACTTTCTCAGTCAGTAGTCAGAACAGAACAGAAGAAAGAATAGAGGACGGGCGTATGCCCCGTTCCAGTGCTTGTAAAGATTCTCCCTTAGTAATAAAGATATTCTCTTTATGGGGGGGGGACCAGCCCATCTTCTGGTCCCCAATGAAGTGTCAAGTTTTCTCTCTCCCTCTAATTCTCTTGAGTATTTGAAGTGCAATTAAACGTCAGTTTACGCTTCCGTATTTTTGTGACAGTGGTATCAGAGCAAGGTCCCCTCTCTCTTCCTGAAGGGATTGACGACTCTCGGCAGACTGCAGAAATGGGAGGACGCGAGATAGAGTTCTCTCTCCTTCAACAGCAGGTGGAAGAGTTGCAGAAAGCTCTCTCCCATCCAGAAGTCCAAAAGATTCTCCATACTCTTGAAAAAGGGAAGGAGAAAATGCCGATGGGGTCAGGAGAAATCCCGCAGAACCCAAAGGCGCCACAACCAAAAGGCGCCACAACCAAGGAAAGATCCTTTGATTGGAACCTCTCCCATGCACGAGAGGCAGAAGAAACCTCCAGAACGTCATGTGCGGTTTAATCCAAAAGTTCAAGAGCAAGATCCCCCTGATTCCCCTCAATTCTCTTTCATGAAGGATCTGGATGACATAATTGCTCCGGAAGACATGTTTCTCGAAACTCAAACTCTACTCCAATCATAGGGAAGTTGAATCTAAAGGTCGACGACTACAAGGATCAAGAGTCTTTCTTACTAGCTTCACTTGAAGGATGCGATGTTATCTTGGGGATGCCTTGGCACTACAAGATGCATCCCATTCCTAACTATGTTCAGAAAACCTTATCTTTTGCTCATAAAGGAAAGGAGTATCTTGTACTTGCAGATGCAGGTGATTGGCGTATTCCTATCGCCAATCACATTGCCATCAAGAAAGAAATGAAAAAGTGTGTTTCAGCGTACTTGATTTTTGCAAGAGAGAGAGATGTGTCTGTTTCACAACTTTCTTCCTCTTTAGAGCAAAAAAGTTATTAGAAAGTTATAAAGATTGCTTTGCAGATGAACTTCCAAATGAACTCCCACCTTCGCGACCTGAGGATCATACAATTGATTTGATCCCAGGAAGTTCTCCTCCAAATCAGCCCCCTTATCGAGTTAGTCTAATGCAGCAAGAGGAAATTCTCAAGCAGGTTAACGAACTTTTGGAGAAGGGCTTAATAAGGCCTCGTACTTCTCCATATTGTTCCCCTGTCTTGCTAGTACAGAAAAAGGATGGCACATTCCGCATGTGCATAGATTACAGATCTCTAAACAAGATCACAATCAAGAATCGATTTCCAATCCCTCGGATTGACGACATTCTTGACAAGTTACAAGGAGCAAGTGTTTTTAGTCGTATAGACTTGAAGAGCGGTTATCATCAAATCCGCATAGCTCCTCAGGATGTGCATAAGACTTCATTTAGAACAACCTTCGGGTTGTATGAATTCTTAGTGATGCCTTTTGGACTCACTAATGCACCAGCCACATTCAACAAAATGATGGATAGAATCTTCCACTCATATAGAAGTTTTACAGACGTTTTCTTTGATGACGTCTTAAACTTCTCAGAGTCGGAAGACGAACACTATAAGCATCGCGCGTTAGTGTTTGAAGAATTACGCAAACACAAATTATTTGTGAATGCTAAGAAGAGTGAATTCTTTTTAAAAGAAATCCACTATTTGGGCCATATAGTGTCTCACAATCAGGTGAGGATGGACCCTGATAAGATTCAAGCAGTTGTAGAATGGCCTACGCCAACTACAGTACATGATGTACGAAGTTTCCTTGGCCTCTGTTCCTATTATCGACGTTTCATTCGAGCTTTTGCCGCGATAGCAGGTCCCCTCCATGACCTGACAAAGAAGCAGATTCCATTCCATTGGGGGTCTGGACAAAAACAAGCTTTCAAAAAGCTGAAGTATCTACTCAATCACGGACATGTTCTCACCGTCCCTGATCTTCGCAAACCTTTCGAGGTATACTGCGATGCATCTGGAGATTGTGTAGGAGCAGTTTTGAACCAAGAGGGTCACGCGATAGCCTATGAAAGTCGGCGCCTTAAAGATGCAGAGTTACATGTCTCCATATACGAGAAAGAGCTAATGGCAGTAATCCATGCTCTTTCCATTTGGAAACACTATCTCTTAGGAGCTGATTTTATTATCAAGACAGATCATCAAAGTCTTTGCTACTTTCTCACACAGAGAAAGTTATCAGAAAAGCAGATGAGATGGGCCAACTTTCTTTCAATGTTCCATTTTCAGATTTTACATACTTCTGGAACAAAGAATGCAGTTGCAGATGCTCTCTCCAGGCGTCCAAAGATCAATGCACTAACAACAATTTATCATGAGAAACTAGAATCTCTCAGCGAGATGTATCCTCAAGATCCAGACTTCACCACAATTTGGGCAGATCTTCAAGCTGGTCACTCAAAGCCACCTTATTCCATCAGGGACAATACACTTTATCGTCAACAAGCAATATGCATAGCTCAGCCCTTACGACAGAAGGTGATGGATGAAGCACATAATTCTCCTTGCCAGGCATCAGGGAATTGTTTCCACTACTAGTGCCCTCGAAAGGTATTTCTTTTGGCCAACACTCCGTGCGGACATTGAAAAACATGTACGTGAGTGTTTAGTCTGCCAAAAGGTAAAATATGACAGACATAAAGTTTATGGCAAGCTTCAGCCGCTCCCTGTGCCTAACACGCCATGGGAAAGTATTGCCATGGATTTTATAACGGATCTTCCTAGATCCAAGAATGGAAATGATGCAATCTGGACTATAGTAGACAGATTCAGTAAGCAAGCCCATTTGCTTCCACTAAAGAAGACGATCAGAGCTGATCACATGGCTAGAATATTTATAGCTCAGATTTTTAAACACCATGGATTGCCAAAGACTATTGTGAGCGACAGAGATCCCCGCATGACTAGTCTATTTTGGCAGGCATTGTTCGAAAACTTGGGAACTAAGCTTGATTTTTCATCAGCTTATCATCCACAAACAGATGGTCAAAGCGAAATCGCTAATGCCACTGTTTTAGATCTCCTCAAGTGCTATGTTTCGGAACGACAATCCGAATGGGAACAGTACTAACCAATAGTTGAGTTTGCGTATAATAATACCATACATTCCTCAACTGGTAAAGCTCCTTTTGAATTTATTTATGGGAAGCCACTCTTACTTCCTATTATGGTTACCAAAGAAAACATCTTCGCCGCATATGAATTTGTGCGCAATATTGATATTGCCCATCAACAAGTAAAGCAAGCGATTCTTCGTACTCAAGAGCAACAGAAGAGAAAAGCAGACAAGCACAAAAGGAATCTCAATCTAGAAAAAGGACAATATGTCCTGCTTCAGTTTGAGAAAGCTAGATTGAAAAAGCGGGTCGGCAAAGGGAAAGTTGTCAAACTTTCCCATAGATTTTACGGCCCTTTCAAAATTACAGATAAAGTCAATGACGTGACTTTCAGATTGGATTTGCCTACTAACTGGCGCATCCATAATGCTTTTCATGTCAGTCTCCTCCGACCATATATTGGACCTCCTCGAGTGGCGCCCGTACAAGAAGATCCTGCAGAAGTCGAAGAGACTGAGGAAATCCTTCAACCTGAACAGATAATACACCACTCGGAGAGACAACTCAAGTCGGGGAGGGGAGTCTACATCGAAAGTACTTCGTCAAGTTCAAGAATTACACTCCTTTAGATGCAAAGTGGATAACTGAGTCCGATCTTAAGGACTACCCTGACATCTTGCACAGTTATGTTGACGCTCTACAGTTGAGGTCAACTGTTTAGAACCAAGAGGGATGTAACTAAGTCAGACTTTGTAAATAATTAATTTATTTACGAGAAAAGAATTATCTAATTAGTTGTGTGCACATTAGAATAGATTTAGCAGGTATGGGACCTCAGGTGCGTCCAAGTTTGGGCCAGTGCACCTCAGGGAGACCCTAGCAGAAAAATACCCTGAAGCCCTAGCGATTGGGAAATCGGGACTTCAATAAAGGGGTAGATAGCAACCTCAGATTACAGGCTCAGAAAGATACGCGCGCTAGTGCAAGCACAGGAATGAGATGGGGTCCTTAGAATAATAAACCTAAGGCCTAAATCATTTTACGGCCTTAGGATAAGTCAATTAATGTATTTTTAAATTGTCTATGCCGGACCAAATGGCCGGACAAGTGCGAACAGGTAATGCCAGAGCAGTGTCGGTACGGCATTGCGCTGGGGAGCAGCGAATAATGTCATTAGTAGCATATGTGTATGTGCAATTGTGAGTTAATTTGCACATCTCATTAATAGCCTAGGGATTTTTAAAAGTGAAAGTTGAGAGGTTTTTCAAGTTATTAAGTGTGCCACTTGGCACACTTACCAATGCAAACTAACTCTCTCTCTCTCTCTCACTCTCACCCTCTCTCTCTTCCTAGCGCCCCCTCTCCCTGATGGCTATTTAGGAGCCCCCCCTCCCCCATTTTCAGGGCTGGCAGTGCACCTACCCCCCCTAATGTGAGCGTGCTCTACGCGGTGGAGCCCTCCATTGAAGCTTGAGAGCAGCCCCTTGCGACATATGTGGTAGCCTTGTGCTCCCATTGTCAAGAACAAGGGATCTCACAGTCATAGACACCTTCTGGTGAAGTTTCATCGCGAGAAGCTGCCGTAGACGCTCTATTAGTAGAGTGCGGCTGCTGTAATTCTCTGTTTTCAGTCCCTAATCACCTCTATTAGGGCTGTTTTCAGCAGATCAACCATAGAAATTCTCTTCTCTCTCCTTATCCTAAGCCTACATCAAGTTTGGTGCGATTCCATCACGTAGAAGACCTCTGTTTCGGCGTAGGGATGTGCACAGGTAAGAATTTCAGGTTATGTGCAGAAAATTACAGCAAGCATGTGCGTGTGCATTTTGCTTGTTTCTCTTTTGTGTTCGATGCATGAATGAATGAGCATGAAGGCAACACATAACGGAAGATGGACTCTCCTCTGTGAGAGCTTCCGAGGAGCTGTTTTGGAAGACAGGCTCTCTTTTCGAGAGCTTCCAACCAATCTCGCAGAAGAGGGGAAATCCCCTAAGCAGAAAGAAAGTGGAAACACTTTCTCAGTCAGTAGTCAGAACAGAACAGAAGAAAGAATAGAGGACAGGCGTATGCCCCGTTCCTGTGCTTGTAAAGATTCTCCCTTAGTAATAAAGATATTCTCTTTATGGGGGGGGACCAACCCATCTTCTGGTCCCCAATGAAGTGTCAAGTTTTCTCTCTCCCTCTAATTCTCTTGAGTATTTGAAGTGCAATTAAACGTCAATTTATGCTTCCGTATTTTTGTGACAGTACATGAACAACCGTGCCATCTGATCAGATTTTATCTTCTTCCTGACAAGAATGAAATGGACATGTTTGCTAAACCTGCAAATAATGGTCCATATACCATCATTCCTTGTCGGCGTTCTTGGAAGATCAAAGATAAAATCCATAGCAATGCTTTCCCCTCGCTTATCTGGAATAGGTAGTGGTTGTAATAACCCTGGTGCCTTTTGCCTGTCAAACTTGACCTTTTGGCAAATTGCGCATGCTCGCACAAAGGCATCCACATCTCTCTCAAAGTAGGCCAATAAAAGAATGTCTCGACCGCTCTCACTATCGTATCAATTCCGTGATGCCCTGCATACGGTGGCACATGGCTTTCTACCATAACGTTATGTCGCAATCGCCTAGTGACACGTAGTCTGCCATGCATCATCATAAAACCATCCTTGAGGAGGTAGTGCTCATGGCGTTGTCCATCTTGCAAAGATCCTTGCAAAATCTTCATCAATAGCATTCTGTTCCTTCATGCCATCAAGCTCATGATGATAAGGAATTGACAGCTGAAATTTGTGGCTTTCTTGATAACGCATCAGCCACAACATTTTTCTTGCCTTCCACATGCATAATCTGGAAGTGGAACATAGAAAGAATGTTTGCCCATCGCATATGCTTTTCGGATAACTTTGACTGTGTCAAGAAGTATCGCAAGGTCTAATGATTTGTCTAGCCAACAAAATCAGCACCTAACAAGTAGTGCTTCCAGCTAGAGAGCACATGAATGACGACGAGTGGCTCTTTCTCATAGATTTGCATAGTCTATTCTAGCCCTTGCAAGATTCTGCTCTCATAAGCTACTACCCGACCATCTTGCATTAGCACTGCTCCGATGCTATTGCTACACGCGTCATAGTGGACCACAAATGATCTGGTAAAACAATCACAGGATTTGAGGTCAACTTTTCCTTTGAGAGACTAAAAGTTGAAATCTCTTTTTGGGTCCATTTGAAAGTGACCCAAAAAGAGGTGAAGAGGTGAAGCTATCTCTGCAAAATTCTTGATAAACCTTCTATAGTATGAGCACAATCCCAAGAAGCTTTGGACATTGTGCACAACCTTCAAGTCTGGCCATGTCTTAATAGCTTCAACCTTTGCGGGATCCATTTACACACCATCCTTTGACACTATGTGGCCAAGAAAGTGGATCTCTTCCAAGAAGAATTCACGTTTCTTAGGATTGACAAGTAACGTGTGACTGCATCAAACACAATGGTCAAGTGACGCCTATACTCTTCATTCTTCTAATAGATTATCATGTCATCAAATAATGTGTCAACAAACTTTTGATGAGAGCGGAAAATCCAGCAGGAGCATTTGTAAGACCAAATGGCGTCACTAAAAACTCATAGAGACCAAATGTGGTCCTAAATGCAGTCTTGTGCACATCCTTTGGCCTGATACGAATCTGATGGTACTCGCTCTTACGGTCTATCATGCTGAAAATTGCAGCACCCTCTAAACGGTCAAGAATATCATCAAATCTTGGAATAGGAAACCTGTTTTTGATGGTATTCTTATTCAACGCACGATTGTCAATACACATGCACCAAGAGCTATCCTTCTTCTACACTAGGAGCACTGCAACCCCTTCTCTAAAAGCTCCTCAACCTGGCCCATAATCCCTTTCTGCTAAGCCGCACTAACCCTGTAGGAAGGTCCGTTTGGTGGGCTACACCCTGGCACCAAATCTATCGTATGGTCCTCAGGCCTCTCTGGCGGCAATTGTGGCGGTAATGAATTAGAAAAATGGTCATTAAACTCTCGCAAAAATGCTGACCTTTCTTTATCTAACACAGAAATTTGACTGACAATTATCTGAAACATCACGTGCAAAAATCAAGCACGCAGAAAGATGTTTCCTAATTACAAAAGTGATAGCTGAAGCAAATACACTAGGGTCAGATTCCCTTTGAGCTTTACGTCCAAAACATGCCTATCCTGAAGGGTGATCTTTTTGTCGAAGACATCTAGCACGCCATGTGTTCGGAACAACCACGGAATTCCCAACAACGCATAGCACCCTTCCAATGGCATGATATAGAACTCTTCTATGTCCACATACGTCTGAATATGCAGATGCAGCTTTCCAATAATGGGAGTAACACACTCTGAGTGGCCAAGACATGCCAACTTTGCCTTTGCCATGTACCCCATCTCTTCAGCTCTGATGCCCAACTTCATAGGTAACTCTGGTGAGATAAAGTTCTCTTTGGCACCTGGATCAAAGAAAATAAGTGCCGTCTGGTCCCTATGCTTTGCATAACTCGTTGGCATCCGAGCTTGGCTTGTCACCCACCATGTCTGGCACTAAACCTGCCGCCGTGGGTTTGGGCTTCTTTCCTTTCTTGTCCTCTTTATTATCTGAGTCAACTGGTCTTTTCCTTTGTGGACAATCTGAAACCGACCCGTAGGGCGGTAGGTGTTGGCTTTCACCCGAAATTCTTTACCTTGAAACCAGCCCATGGGGCGATAGGCATTGGCTTTCACCCGAAATTCTTTACTTTAACTTTACGACACAAAGGAACTGCACGAATAAGCCTGTGAGTGGAATAAAACACTTCAAGACAAACCACAACCTGGCAACTAGAGCGCTACCAAGCATACAACGACACCCTGTTGGCCCCAAAGACTGGCACCCCTTTCGGTATTTCTTTATTCTTATTATACTTGAGAAAAACCTATAAACTTCCACAAAATGTCCCACTTTTATCGGGCTAAAATTCCTCTATCCAACCCAGTTTCGGCAACATAACCACAGTAGAAGTCTCCACGGACAAAATCCCAAGCAAACATAGACTTTCCACGCACTTTAGAGCTCTTTGCAAAACCTGGCGAGAAATTGCAGCTCGCTAAATTCTCTGTTTTGAGCTCCGATCCGCGTGTCGATCACTTTTCTGGGTAGCCCTCGAGCTCTCACGCCTGTAGAGATCACTTGCCCCTTGAATTAGACGAGATTCCTCACGGGAAATCTCTCCACCTCTACAAGCACCCAATGCTTTCCCGAGGCTCCCCTGACAAATAAACGATCCGAACCCTTGCACCTAGCTATCCATGGCTGTAATTGCAGGTTTTTGACCCAATTTTGCCAACATAACAACGCAAATATCCCTGTAGGTCAAAAGTACACGTCAAGGACACTTTCCCTTACTGTATGGAAGCTTTCCAGCGAGCTACAGGTCAATTTCAGCATGCTGTAATTTTCTGTTTTGCCGCTTTTAGGTGCCTTCTGCCCTGTACACGCATCCCAAGGCCTTTCCGAGGCTCCCATGGCGATTCCTTGCAATTTAGGTGCGAAACCCTAAACCTGCAGAAAAACACAGCAGGCTGTAATTCTCTGTTTTGGACCGTTTCGAGCGGAGCAAGCACGCCTACATGTGTCTCAGGTGCTCCCGCACGCAATGGGACAGTTCTCCTGTAAATCGGACAAGTTTTCACGCGAGAAAACTCTCCGTTTTCGCATTCCTTCACGATGGAACTGTGCGTACCTGAAGGAGATTAGCAATTAGCTAATCCGGTTCCTGTACGAAAGGCTCTTGCCTTGGCAAGCGGGCATAAAACCCCCATAACTTTACATGGTCATCTGAGAAGCCCAACTAGTGGGACATTACCATATGTGCAAAGGGGAGAGAGAGATGCACGAGAGCAAATCGTCGCGCTACATAGAGCAAGGGAGATGGCAAGCTTTCCATTAAAGCTGTAATCACCTGCACCCACTACTCACACACACAGTAGTACTCACTTATGGGCTGAAATCAGCCCCCTCTCTCAAATTGGGCACCCCCTCTCTCATGCAGATATGGTAGAGCCTGGAGCCGCCATGTGTCTCTTATGCCTCTTTTGAGTTAATTTCTTAGTACCCACCAACTTATAAGTGTCGCGAGGGGCCTAAATGACTTTGAATTGAGCCTAGACACCCTTTTACTGCTCGGATTCCAATGCCGATTAGCCCGACCAACTCGTGGTGACCAACCCTTCCCAACTGCGGGTGAAACTCTCGGCCATCGGCCGTTTCACCCTGGCCACGCAATGTCCGGTCATTTGCAACTTCAAAAAGAGGGTCCCAAAAATTAAACAAAAATCATCGGAAAGAAACCAACAACTCAAGTTAGCAATTGCCACGTCCTTGTGACACAATCGGTAGCAAAGTGACCGAGCTGCTCGTACATAAAGCATTTATTCTCAACCCTCAAGACCTTTTCCTCGAGCAACTTACGCACAAAAGGCTTCGTTTTCTGTGCCTGCGCTCCAAAAGTCCCGGCTGAGTCCTTGTCCTTGTTGACCTTTTCAAACCTTTGTGACACTTTAGGAGCCGTTTTCACAAAGGGCTTCTTTGCTGAATTTTTCTTTTGCTGCCTCCCTTTCACGTTGACCGAAAACCCACTGTCCTCTCCCTTCAACAAGGCAAGACCAGTGTTGGTAACTTCCATAGCTTGAGTGAGGGTAGCCACTCTGTTCTTTGTACAGTAATCTCGAAGCCCTTCGGGCAGCCCACGACAATACTTCTCTGGCAATGACACAAACCTGTAGGAGGTTACTGAGAGCAACGCTTTACAAAACCTCCGATTGTACTCCTGTAGGCTCTTGCAAGCAGCCGCAGTGAGTTGGTGCCAATCCGTCATGACATCGGCTTCAAATTCATTTGACAGCCTTGCAGATACAAACATTTGCTTGAAGTATACCCATGTGGCGGGTGCCTGTCCTTGCATCAATAGTGTCGTCCACCATGTAATCGCATTCCCTTTCAAGAAAGTGGCAACTTTCCTGACCTTAGAGGCCTCTGTAAAATTCCCCCTTGCATAAGCTGTATCAAACCACTGGAGGAAAGTAAGAGCCTTTGCCTTATCCTCAAAGCCGCTGAAAGTGTCAAACTTTACAGTTGCACCACCTTCTTTGTAGGCTTTTGGCTTTTCCAATGGCCCCAAATCATCATAGGGAATTGTCTGCAACATGGGCACTGTAATAGAGATCATCGGCATTCCTTGGCCATTGACATTTTGCGTCGTAAGTGCCATATCTCGCTGCTGTCCAGAAAAACCAGCCATGCCAAAATTGCCCTCTGGCACCTTAAACTGGCCCTGATTGCTATGAAAGCCTTGCTGCATGCCGATATTACCATACACGGGGTTCGGCTTTGGAACACAGATCCACCCCCAAAATACCCACGATGTACCGTGGATGGTGGAAAAACCTGATGCATTGCCTGGAAACTAGTTCCTCCTGTCCATTCAATGCAACATGTGGACTCTGAAAGGTGGCGGGCTGAACTAGCAAAACCTGTGGAATTGGCGTCCTAACCACCTGTTCATGGACGGAAGGAACCTGTCTTGGAGTCCTAGCAGACTCCGCGACGTGCGAGTGCTCTCTATCCTGGTGGGACGCATGAAGGACTTGGGCTTGAGCCTCAATGGGCTCTACTGGCTGTGTGAGTTGCCTTGTCTACTGTGGCACTGGCGACGCTTGCAAAAGCTCCATTAACCTTGGGTTCTACACCAGTCGAGTGAAAACAGAAACACAACAGCAACCAAATGAGTCATAAGAGGAAGAAGAACTGGGTAGTCCTTCAAAACGAGCACGCTTCTTCTGCAGATGCAAAAGAAGATTGACGGCCCAAGTAAACAGGGTAGTCATTCCCCTTCCTGCGCTTCTTCAATTGCTTTTTCGATTGATTCTTCGTGTCCAAAAGCTGACTGATCTAGGTTTGAACCACCTCTTGAAGTTCTTCTTCTATAAACATCCTCGGAGTAGGAGGTTTCTTGATTGTCGGTTTAATTGGTGGTTCGGTGCCTTTCTACCCCACTGAGTATGCACTTCAGCCATGGACTGCTGAGTCAAAAATTTTGCAAACTGGGGATCTTTAGCAAACTGAAGCATCTGCTTTGTGCACTCGTCAACCTGTTGTCAACGTTGTATCTCCAAAAGTTCATACTGTGTAGGCCGAGGTGGGTGAGTACTTTTGTTAAGTCGTTTGAATTTTATGCATTGCCTCATAATTTGCAGAAGAGGTTGATTGGTTCCGTAAGTGTTGCGAAAAAAGGGATCCGATTTCCCGATAGAAGAGAAATCGGCCGTGCTCTGATACCACTGTAACAAACTTGGACATCCCGAGTCACAATTCTGTCACGACACAATAGAGATTCACTTCAAAACACTTCACAAATTTAAGAGTAGACACGGCCCAGCGTAGTTCCATGCCAAGAGAGAGAGACCCCAAAGACTGGCGTCCCTTTCGGTATTTTTTTCATATTAATCTTTGAGCAAAGTAGAACTGCCCGCGGGTGCTCGCTCTCAGACTCTGCATCCAGATGCTCTGAGAAGTGAGCCCCTTGGGTCACTAATAAAGGTTACAAAGGGATGCCAAAAGCAGAGCTCCCAAAAGCATTAAACTCAAAAGCCATGAGCTCCAAAAGCATCTTGGCTAAAATCTGCCAACAAAAGCAGCTAGCGTTAATTGCAGAAATACGTACAACCAAGCCATGTCAGTAGCCAACGTAAAACGCGAAAAATCGGTACACTGCCACGTCAGCTAGTCATGGCCGAGTCTTGGACTATAAATCCCAAGGAGTGCCTAACCTAACATCCAAGCAAAAGGATGGTATTAGATGCAGCAAAATTGATAGAATAGGTAGAATCAAGGATTCACACTTCCACAATCCTTTACTCTTTCCTTGCATTAATGAATGGAACTTTGCATTATTGATGGTTTCTTTTACATTCTTGAGACAAAGAGCCAGAGAGATGAGGTAGAGATGTAGAGAGAGAGAGAGAGCAGAAAAACACATCGATGGGGTCACAACCGACCACCCTCTCAAGGGGCCCCCACACCGTTACCGATGTGGTATTTGCTTTAGATTGTGTAAATAGAATATACACAGATGCGAATACCTCAATGCAAGAGTCGAATCAACTTGAATGGATGATGTAGCCACGGTAATTCTTCATGGTGAAGCACCTCCGAGCTGATTTGATGCACCTTGTTGATCTGTCTTGATGCAATTGTGAATGGCCACCAAGACGAAGCCCTCAAGCTGATTTTCCATGACAACGAAGGAAATGATGGAGCGGATGATGGATGGCAGATCAAGCACTCGACGTCAGCAATGATACGTCAAAGATTAGGGCTGCGATGGCTGCCAAAAACGCTTGTATGGTCATAGATCTAAATCGATGAAGCTGACAGTAACAAGCTTGGACACCCAAGCGAGAAATCAATAGCAACGTATACCTTCATAAGTTCAGAATAAAGAGGGAATAAAGCACTCATAAAACTATAAAAGCAAGGGAACATAAGAAAAGAAAAGAAAAACAAAAACAAACAAACAAACACATTCTTAAGTCCTGAGGTAAGCTAAATACGAAATCGAAAAATGAATACTACTACAAACCTACGAAGAGCAAAGAACCAAACTTGACAATATGTGATCTCAACTTCGCTACTTGTCCAAACAGGAAGAAATCAATAGCAACGCATGAACAAAAAACTGCAACAAATTGAACTTGATTGGAGAGAGAGAGAGAGAGAGTCAATACTAAGTGGCGAAGTTCCTCTTCCAAATACACTAGCCCCAAACACTGGCGCCCCTTATTAGATATGAAAAGCTACTGTCCCTAAGGACGTTTCCTAAAAATATGCCGCGAGCTCCAAGATGTCCATACAAATGCCACGCCATCATAGTTAATGGTTACATACTTGTCCAACTTGATCTGGCCACTTTCAGGTGCTTGAAACAGATCCTCTTCGATTGAAATGCCACATCATCACATTTGTGACATATCCCCTCTTGAAAGAAGAGTAATCATCCTCGATTACATTTACAAAACAAAGGACGGAAAACCAGCCCAGTAGACACTGACTCTATGTATCCATGCACCAGACTACACACATCTAGTACTTGCACAAAGACAGCAATCAGTACACACTCACATCACATTCATATCATTATCCTCGTCCAGGTCACAGATAAGAATCATGAACATTGTAACTTATTTAGCAATCACATCCAAACCAAGCTAATCTTTTCACGGATGACTTGATATACTAAATCTTGTTACTATCATATTCACATCACTTCTCAATGTTCATGCAAGCATGCCAACGACCATCCCCACAAGAAAGTACATCCACAAAGCATGCATCTGCAAAAACCCTGATTCACATTGGATTTCGGATCAACATTGACATAGCTCACATTGAACACTCAAATGCAAAAAATAAAACTAGTCATCTCCTCTATTCCAAAACTATTGATGCACATAGAACCCTATCCAGCTATCTCATCTTTCCAAACTTATCATGCACTAAGATCGATATCCAATCATCCCATCTAGATAAAACTTTTAATACACTAGGCTCACATTCACAAATGTCGTATCATTTAGCCATCACATCTAGATCTCACCGATCTCTAGCAAATGTCTAGATGCACTAAATTCTTCATATCAATCATCAATATCACCCTTACCGGTGAATATAGACAAAATGCTACAGACATTTCACTGCTTGCACTCAAACAAAGACACATTTGCATGAATACATCGATCAACAATCAGTTTAAGAATTGTCATTTCAATGTAAATCTTTTCATAAAGTCATTCCACAGAACTCTCAGCTTGTCAGATCTCTAAAATCTCAACAAGAAATTAGTGACTTCATTCCATCTAAATAATATGTAACGAAAAAGTGGAGTGGTTTCCCTGTTGTGCAGCACGCATCGCACCAAATTCAACCCCCTGATTTGATGTGCACTGAAGGAATAGACGATGCTAAACCAAAAGCCTCAAGGTCCAGCTCTAGTAACTAAGGAGAATCTCATGGGTCCACCATCCACTTTGCTTCAAGAGCCAAATAGTTCCTTCTCTTGACCAAACTATCGACGGACCAGCTTATCCTTCACTTTCCTTTCCTTGTGCACTCCTGTGTGACACCAGGCGAACGTAGGTACCGGTTCCAAGTTTCCCACCAAAACTATCGACACGCTCCAAGCTTGAGGCTTAGCCTCGAGGGTATATGACAGGGAGTTGAGTCATGTTTTGCCTTGTGTCGTGTCATGTGTGCAAAATGCATCTTTGAGAGCTATCTTCTATAGCCCCTAATAACAAATACTCCGTTAGAATCTGCTATGCTAGGCATGCCAACAACCTCTCACTGGAAATGCTTGGTCTCGTAGAGTTGCTAGAAACTTCCAATTAGCACTTTCTTCCATCATCAACTACATAGATGCAAAAATACTTCAGTTTTTAACCACAAACAGGGGCAAAAGGCATACGCCTGCATACCTAACTACTAAATTATAGTACGCAACTATAACATGCACAAATAACATCAAGAAGATACATCATTCTAAACTAGCATTCATATGAAGCTAATGCAATAATCAACGAATTGAAGTCTTCTGACCCACAGATCCGTCTAAAGTTATAGTACTCTCTGAGTATAACTGCCCCGATTAAAATGGGACAAAAACTAAAGCGATACTTCATGCTCTTAGGCTTCATAACAAGAATAATCTTTGATTCACAATATTGCTTGACATATAACAAAGTATCAATCAATGAATGTGTTATGATGCCATCAGAATCAACCCCAAATGATTTGCATTTGCTCATACCAACAACAACTGCCATGTGGATCATGCAACCTGAAGCTTTGCAGAATATGAAGTGAGACGATTAATAAATGAGCAACCCCTTTCAAGCACACAGTTTCAAAGACAAAAATAGCCAATCTGCAAAACCATAAAATGTAACCATAAGAAGGAACGATAAACCAAAACTCAGAAAGAATATTACATGCATAAGACTTCTCGTGCCAATAGAACATGTGCATCAAAACTGAAAACGACTACGATCAAACATAGAAGCCACCACCAACCAAAACAAGCACGAACCATGTGATCTTCCCTTTATGTTTGCTCAGTGTCTACTTGACTACCTCAAGTCTGTGCAGAATGGACCGCTCAAAGAGAGGAATAATTGGAATGCTTCCTCAAATGCTGGTCTTACTCTATTGTATGTTACTATCAAGATTTAGATCTACAACACCTGCACAATCCCCACATACTCACAATGGAAACTACGAAAATATGGACTCGACTCTTAATCACTTAGGTAAAGCATTCCAAAATGCACTAAGGTTAACTGATGTGAGCAAAAAGCATGCTGATATCAACATACCAGGCCAAGACCTTCAGAGAAACAACGAAATGCAACAGAGGAAGTTATAGACGGAGGGGAGATCTCGATGAAAGTGGCATCACAGGCGAGGCATAGGCGAGAACGAGGACCAAAGGGAAGGGGTGCCTGACAAGAAGGGCATCGCGGGCAATCCGGAGGGCCCACATGCGTCAGCAGATCTGCAAGAGAGGGAATCTGGGAGGCAAGCTCCTCCCTTGCATGAGATTGTGAGTAGGAATAGGAAGCCAAGGAGGAAGAAGCGAGCACAGATCGCGTTGCCCTTTCCAAGCGTGCTGCTATCTCCGCCTCTCTAGGAAGACCCATCTCTGAGACCACAACGGATGAGTTCTCCATTCCCTTTCTTTGCTCAGCGCTCTCGAAATCCCCTCGACGACGCGGGCCTCAATTCTCTGCTCTTCTGTCACACTACAAAGCTGCTGATTTCATCTACGTTTTACAACTTCCATCGCAAGCCTTGAGAATTATGGCACATTCGTGGACGCTTCGTTTAAATAAAAATAAGTGTACATGCATGCAAATAGACGCCCACCTCCTCAGAAACAAAGATCACTCATCATGGCTAACATAGCCCATTAAAGCAGTGAAATTAACCATTTTATCCTGAAAGATGGGAGGAAAGGAGGTTATTGCTGTTATATGTGATGTCAACTTAACAGCAAACTCCCTATGAAGCGCATAATGCCTGTTGTACAACCATTGATAGGTTGAATGGCAAATCCTAGGGGTGTTTCTCTCCCCTACATACCCACATAGGAAGTGCAAGAGATACTCAGATGCTTAATGACGATTGCAATTCCGCATTAGGTTTTGACCTTGTAGGATTTCAGAGATGGGAACTAAAAACCTTCCCCCCTTGATACTCTAGACCATCTACAATTAGAGAGAGAGAGAGAGAGAGAGAGACTATCCTTTCTCCAACACCTTTGTTGAAAGCATGAAAGAGAGAATGAGATATGATCCTCTATGAATGGCTCCACTTAGTACCAGCAAGCATGTCACAATCATGTTGCATAGGAGTTTTGTGAAAGTTTCCATGTATCACATTCTCATTGGTGGAAACCTTGTGCTTGCAAAACTCTGGATGGTTGTTGCAACAGGGCCATGACAATATTTTTAGATACATATCAAACATTATCCTTCATGTTTGTGCAAAATCTTAATTCCATTATGCATCAACAATATTGTGATGTATCTGCTGCATAACCTCACCACCATGAAACTAGTACCTTTGGAAGTTCCCTTATGCCCTATGCCTCATAAAGGGCATGTACCATACACACATAGCACCCCCAACTTGTGTTATATTATGGTAGCACAAAGATGATATCTTGCTTGCATGTGTAAATACCTTTATAGAAGACACTAGGAAATCTAAGTTGGGCCACTCCATCTCCTTGTCAAAGATTTGTGAAGAGTCAAAAGAATCAATCTCTTCTTCAAAGATGCTCCATTTTCTCTACATTGGAGATCCCCAACATCACCTTTACAGGCACTTAGCTCTACCTTATAGATTCACAATATCGTGAAGAAGATATGTATTATCACGATCACTACTACTTTGGACATTTTTGTTAGAGTTTTGGCATCTCAAGTGAACTGCACATAGTGATCCCATTATTTATTTTGGCTTTTAGGTATTTATTTTACTTATTTGTTAAAGTCTAGGTGGGGCACTTTACTGAGGTGGGTATATATGCGACCTGTTGCCCCCATTGTATTACATATTTGGTTATTCATTGCCAAGGTTGATTGGTTCAGGAGACTCACTCTCTCTCTCTCTCTCTCTCTCTCTCTCTCTCTCTCTCTCTCTCTCTCTCTCTCTCTCTCTCTCTCTCTCTCTCCGCTTCTGCATCATCGACTTTGACATGGTATTGTGAGCCCTAGCGGAGGAGGAGATGCACCGAGAAGAGCCCTTGAGGAGAACCTCCCTCGTCGTCAACACAATGCCCTCTTTCGGTGTTTCAAAATGATGCTCCCCCACCCCCTCTGTCGCGCTGCGATCGCTAGAGTTTTTAGCCATCACGGTCTCCTTGGGCGGCGGCCATGTTCTCCCCCACGCCAACGTTTTAAAACGCTTTTCGATCGGCAGCCCCTTGTTGTTGACAGCGGTGTTGCTCCCCTTTGGACAGTGTTTCAAAACATTGTTTGCCGGTGCTACTCCCCTTGCCACATCGTTTCAACACGCTGCCCAGGATCCTCGTCCACAAAAATCCTACTAACAATGTTTCAAAATGCTGCAAGTGGCTAGCCACTGAGGCTTGGAATTTGATAAGGGACAGTGTCATGCTTTTGGAGCGGCATGGAAGAGGTGAGGAGATTGGAGCTCAAGAGAGGGCATAAAAACGTAGATTTTGCGGAGCCGCTTGGGAGTAGCAGAGGAGAGGACCGGCTTGGGTATTGTTTTGCATCTTTTGGAGTGCAAGAAGGTATTTACTACCAAATCTTGCAGCTTCAACATGGCCCCCCCATCAGGCCAAGGGCCAGAACTCACATGTGGTCTAGGGGGGCTATATTTAGCAGTCTAAGAGCCTATATATGGCGAGGTTTGGGTGGAGAGTTGCATGTGTAGCCGCCCGATGTCTCATATTGGTATCAAAACTTGGGGGAGAAGGGCAGCTGTGTTGGGAGTTGGGAAGACCGGTTGCTTAAACAAATCAACAATTCCTCATAGACTTCACCTTTAATATGTCACCTTCTCTTCCAAATTCAAGTACACACACACCTAAACTATGACAACACACACATATACACAAAAGAATAGATTGACAAGGAAAGAGTGCAGGAGGGATTGTAAGAGATATAGACATAATAATGGAGTACACAGAGTAACACAACATAGCATAAGAGAGAGGGAAGGGAAAATTTAGAGCATTTACACAAGAAAGACCTAAAGATTGCAGCCCCAAACTCCACGGCACCTCTTGTGGAGTTTGATATTTGATATTTGATATTACTATTGGTGCCAGAAATTGGAGGCTCCTCTTTTACACTTTAGTCCCACTTTAGTCATGAGTGGACCACATTACTTATTGCATGACCCTCTTAGGGTGAGTTCTCACTGTCCTATTTACAAAGTAGCCATAGTGGCTTATTGATAAAAGATCTAAAATACTATGCAAGAATAAAATGTCCGAGAGGATTATTATTTGTTGGCGCCTCCTTCTCAACTCCCAGAATTCCAATCTACAAATCATCATGCACTCATCGTTAGTAAAATCAAATAGACAGCACATAATTACAATAGGAGGGTGCCCAATCTCGTAACACCCCTTGTCAAGACAAGGGTAGGACCAGTCATCACGGCCAAGGGCCAGGATAGACATGCAGTCAAGGGGGTCCCTATATTTAGCAGGCCAAGGGTCTATATAGGGCATGGATGGGTGGAGATTAGCATGTTCAATCCCCATGCCCTTTCACTGGTATCAGAGCTCAGGGAAGGAGGTGAGAGCTATGGAGGAAGGGGAAGGACTCTCTGTCTTTGGCCTCTCTCCCTCTCTCTCGATCGTTCATGAAGAATCATGGAGAAGCTCTCTCTCTCTCTCTCTCTCTCTCTCAGGAAAGCAAGCTATCTTCGAGGAAAGCAAGCTATGGAGGGTGTGGCTCCCACGTGGAGTTCTTGGCTACATGCAAGCCGGGGTCGGGGTTCACGGTGTGTGCATAAACCCTTGACAGGCGGGGACGACAACGACGAGATCCGCGTGCAGCAGCCCTAGCAAAGGGGGAAGGTGGCAGTTTGACCTGCTCGAAAACAGGCGGAGGAGGGCTGGACGGGGTCGCTTTGACCTGCTCAACAACTCACGACACAAGCGTCAAGGCCGGGGAGCATCAATTCCTACACTCTCTCTCTCATCGACGGTTTTGTGCTGTTTGATTTCGAAGCCATAGCTCCAAAGAGTGTGCATAGCTCGCAGTGCACGGCACCATACCAAGCCACCGTATGGGAGGTGAGCAAACGAGGGAGCAATTTCTCGACTGCAAGGCCGTAGACACACTGAAGCCTTTCCCACAACACTCCGCAAGAGGCAAGAAACATGCAAGGCATGCAAAGTACATCGATCATGAAAGCGACGAGCTTGTCATAGGATTGGCAGATTCGTCCAAATGCCATTGCAAAATTTTGACATGCAAGGAAGGTACGCATTTCAATAAGGTTTATAATTTTTGTATTTGACTAAAGTTTTCAGGCAAAACATGCACGAATGGTTAACGGTCGCGAGGTTGCTACCAATTGGTACTGTTATCCATTGCATTCAGGAAAGTACAGGCCATGCCTGCAATGGGTATAGTATAGATGTTGGCATGGCCGACTATTTTTTTTTTCGTTTACACTTTCTTGGTGCCCTTAAGGTAAATGTTTATATGCCTTGGGTACAGCATTTTGCTCGACAAAGCCACAAATTGGTGGGAACTACTTTCGGTATACCACCATCATAAGCTGCACGATGGTGCTTCCATCATGTTTTCACAACAAAACACGGCTCCAACAAGGCAAAGTTACCTAACGAGTAAGGGTAAGGCAGGCGTGGTCTCTGACTTGGGGGAAGCAAGGATTCCAGAAGAAGGGCTCCATATCTACGTATATATCAAGGACAACGTAATCAAGTTAAGCAGGTACACAATACATATTTTACAAGTTTTTCTGCTTTTCAGTACATGGGGCCAATTCAACAAGGTCGATTCTAAAAGGGGTACATCAATCATGTTTTACCCAAGAAGCAAGGCTCCATCCACCAATATCTCTATAATGTATTGGGGGCATGATCCCGTCCAAGCATCTAGAGCTTGTAAAAGACAAGAAAATTCCATAGCTATGAGCTAAAAACCAAGTCAACGCCCATACTATAGGATGTTATGCCTTTCACTGCCAAGGGCAGTCAATAGCTATGTTAACTTGTTGCTTTGATCAAGCAGTATTTGATAATAGCTGACCTTTGATCGCTCATCTGTAGATGAGTATCGAGCAATGTTATGATTCTCAATCCGTAGCAAAATTTGGCAAGGCCATTTCCCTATGAAATCTTGACAAGGTCAATCTTTTTCTGCTCGGACACATGTGTGTCACCAAGAGTAGCTGTTAGCTATGAGCACTCAGGTTACATTCTGGTCTCATCCATTTTATGAACTTAGGTGAAGCAAGGCTTCTATTTATGCATCTTGCATTGCGACTCCCCACGTTTAGTCTATGCTATGAGCATACAAACTTGGGACGGATGCTTGCAGGTTATTTCATTACGTGACAGACGAGCGTATATGATACAAGGGACGTATCTGTACATACGACAGCTCCCACTCGTGCAACAGATATGGCTATGCGCCATTTTCAAGCGACTTTTCTTCCACGAAATATCGGGTCAAGGGGTTATAGCAACAACCAGGTTCGCCAAGTTTAATTTTTTCTTGTTTTTCACTGTTTACACCTTACTTGGAAATTACTGTCATTGTGCAAATCAAAGTGCTTTGGCAATTTTATAAGAAGCAAGGCTTCGGGTAACTGGCAAAACAGGGAATATCAGCTCACAGAATCCCTACCAGTCTGAACTATGCAAGGCACTTATGGTTTTGGTTCTCACGTTTGAGGCCATCACTTTGCATGCAAGGCATGCTAGCCAGGTGGAATGACGTCCACCACTTCATGGATTACGCTTCCGCTATCACACTCGCAAATTTGTCAAGGACAGAATCAGTGATGGATTGTTTAACATGATTGTTGGTTGTTATCAACACACAACAACACTAAAAGGAAACCTAAATCTAGGACTTATTTCATGGGCAAAGTGCCAATGCTAAGTCGTCCTCATACAATCACGACCCCTGCAAGGTAGGTGGATCGGCCTCTCTCCCTCTCTTTTCAGTCTCTATCTCTCTCTCTAAGGAAAAAATGAAAATCTTCTAAGAAGCTTTTCATACATGTTTTGCTCTGAGCCAGCTTGAGCCGAGGTGCTCTAACTCACAGCTAGCACGTGGTTAAGATGCTACTCAAATTAGTCTTCATCGGTTCATCGATTGAACACTATTGTACATAAGGGCTATGAGCCAAACAGGCTACGAGCCATTGTCAGGCCAAGGGTACGACCCAACTATTGGCATTCTTTGGGTGATTGTTTTCAAGATCTACCCAAGGAAGTACACATCGACATTAATGGACAAGAAAGAGTCTTGTCATTACGGACGTTTAGGGTGTCATTTTTGCACTACGTGTTTTTAGTGCGACACTCAAGTTGAGTTTTTGATAATCTTCAACTCACCGCAGTTGATCTCTATAAGAAAGTATAGATACAGCAATCAGTTGCGACAGCATGGCTGTCCATAAGAGCTCGACAGTTCACTTGTGTGGGTCTCCTGCTCTCTCTATAGCACTACGGAGTGTCTATGGACATACTGTTTTGGGGTAAGACCCGGCGGGTGATTGCTACATCACCCCATAGGCATTAAGGATCACAGTTTGATATGCATTGAGGATCACAGTTGATCTTTCCCAGTTATACACACTTTTCAAGTTGATTCCAATCATTCTGTATACGGTTGACTATGTTGGTTACCGTTATCTGCTAGTTGAGCAGTTTCTACAAAGAGTCTTACCAAGGGGTTTGACTATGTAGATTCTAATCCAAAGGCTTGCATTGCAAAGGCAACACCCAGGGTTCCCAGTGCAATGTTGTTTGTTTTTTCACGTAGGGGACGTGCTCTTCTCCATTTGAATAAGGGTAAGTGAACATTACGTTCAAATCTCCAGGTACGCATCTATTGATTTGGTGTTATTTCATTTTTAGTATGCTTTGCTTGGTTTTTCAAGATGTATAAGTACACTTGAATGTTACAGATCCATGCCAAGGGCATGTCGGCACAAAGTATTTTGGGCCCAGTGTCCAATCTATCTTTCTACCTTATGCTGTTACGAATCTACTTGTAGGGTTCAATTTGGCACATGTTGTCACAAGGGATACAACATGGTCTAGGAACTCAAGGAGTTCGGTTTAGTGAGTGTGGAGCAATGAATGAGGGTCCCTCTCACTCTTGTCGCAGAATGTTCAGAGTTACCTCCACACACAAGTACATCTTGTATTTGAAGGATGTTCTTTTTTACACATCCTTACATGAGACATATTCCACATGTGGAGAATATAAGTCTCTGGACTGACACTGGCGTCATTATTTCAAATATGTGTCATGACAAGTCCCTAGGTGCGGGTCAAATCTATTTTCTAGACCATTTTTAGCACGATGTATCAGGAGCAATTTCGATGGCAAAAAATTATCGGATACTTAGAATGACTTGTTCAGGTACACGTACTTCTAAACAACATTACATATGGTTGTTTACACATATAGCAAGGCTATGAGTGGTTAATGTTTCATCTTCATGGTTCAACCATTTCAGGAAGGCTTGAAAATGATTACCACTACAAGTATTTAGTTTCTTTTCAGAACTATTTACATTCCTCTTTATTGTGTGCTACGCACATCACATTCGCCATAAGTACTGGCAAGAAGGATCCTGGATATACAGGTTCAGACCTGTTTTTTGCTAAATGCATACACACTAGGTGTTATGGGCCCTAGTGTTTAGCAAAGACTGATTTGGAACGGCATGCATATTCCTCAAGTTATTGCTTATGAAGCATTTTGCACTCCATGTGTAGTATCTCTATGAGATTACTTTTGGGGTCTACTAATCACCAATAGAGGTCATGGCTCGGTTTGGGTGTTTGTGGATTTTTCAACTTCACCATGATGGTTATTTTGGACATTGCTGATTCTTCGACAATGTTATACGATATTGTAAATCTCCGTTTACTAGTCGTTTGGGAAGATTGTCTGTAAACAGTGGGGGAAACACACCTCAGTACTGTTAGTATCCAAGGGGATAGGCAGATTACAAAGTGTAATCTTGGGCTAAAGGATATGCAAAGTGCGTACATTAGCACCAAGCAATCCAATTAATAAGCATTTATTGCTCTTCTTGAAGTTTACTTACTATCAGTTAACGCATGTTGCGACTAGGTAGTCTCTTCATGTACAACTCAGGTTCTCAACCTTGAACACTCGTTAGGGTGGGGTTGTTTACTAATGATGAAATTTGAGAACAAGTCAAGGACTTAAACTTGGCTGATGAGTTATGTCAGCGAGTTACTTTCATGGAAAGTAACAAGAGGTACTCTTTTTGGTACATCTTTGTTGTGATAAACTTGTTTACCACGCTCATGAGTGTTGTAAATGGAGTCTACATACTATGTTTGGATAGGAACTTGTACCATCAGATGGTTAAAAATGGACAACAATGTAAAAAACCAAGATGTTACTCTTGGTTTCATTGAACCTCCTACTGAACCGGGTTCCGCTCAAATGAACCGTTGGATCCATGAGGGATGTTACGGTAGAAAACATTAGTGTTCTTATGAAGATACCATCACTTGTGTTTTCGTGGACGAAAACGCTTCTCCAAGCGGGGAGTAATGTCAGAACAAGGGTAGGACCAGTCACGGCCAAGGGCCACGATGGACATGCAGTCAAGGGGGTCCCTATATTTAGCAGGCCAAGGGTCTATATATGGCATGGCTGGGTGGAGATTAGCATGTTCAGTCCCCATGACCTTTCACCCATCCCACTAGGGATAGCAATTGTCCTTAGTTGCTCACTAAAGAATCATCTGGACCGTGAGTGATGGAAAGTGTGGACAAGGTCTGGGAAGTTGCTGAAAAACTTTTCAAGCATTCATTTGGCATCCTCTCTAGGGTGGCCTTTAAAAGTCAAAAGATAGTGGTTATAAACCATGCCAATGTGTGTGGTGGTGGTCTCGTGATCAACTATTTGTGCAGGGATGAGTTGTTCTTCTTGGTCTACAAGTGAAGGTGGATCCTCATAAATGTGATGTGTAGATAGGGATCCTCTGAAAGGTCTTAAAACATGAATGTGGAATGCATGTGAATGTGTCAATGTGAAGGTAAGTGTAAACAAAATGAAACATCATTGATCACAGTGGAAATTTTGAATGGGCCGTAAAAACGAAGAGCGAGTTTAACAAAAACATTTGTATCAACACTTTTGATCCTTCATTTTTCAATGCAAAGCATAACATAATCACGTTCCTTAAATTGGTGTGCCTTGCGGTGCTTGTTAGCATGCTTAGTGTAAAGTTCTTGTGAGTGTTTGATGGCAGAATGCACACTTGCATAAATATCATGAAAATTAGCAGTAAAACATCAGCGACAAGCACAACATTAGAAAGACATGAAGCAGGAGTAGGCAGAGAATGACCATACACAGTTTCAAATGGAGGTTTACATGTGGCAGTGTGAGTGGTGTTGTTATATGAACATTATAAATATGCAGGTACTCATCCCATTTCTTGAGTCAATGATAGTGCGATAAGTGACGTCGGTTTGACAATTACACTCAAGATGGAATGCATAAGTAAAATCAAGTGTAGTTCCAAGATTTTCAAAAACTCTAGTCCAAAAAGCGCTGCAAAATTTGGAATCTTGATCAGATATTATAAATTTAGGCAAACCATGATGTGGATATACAGCTTTAAGAAATAGAAGTGCAGCTTGATGTGCTGTAAGTGTTTTCTTACAAGGAATGAAGTTTGCTTGTTTAGAAAAACGATCAATAACAGTCCAAATCATATCATGTTTGTGAACAGTGAGTGGAAATCTAGTAACAAAATCCATTGAAATATGTTCCCAAGGTTTTTCAGGAATAGGGAGAGGGTGTAAAAGTCCCAATTTCTTACATGTTTTTGCTTTGATCTTTTGATAAATCAAACAAGTTGAAACATATTCTTTAACATCACTTTTCATAGCAGACCTATAGAAATAATGACATGAGTTTTGAAAAGTAGCAACAAATCCTCTATGTCTAACATAGGGTGGTTTATGCAACTCTTCAATGATTAATGTACAAAAAGGTTTAGTTACACACATTTTCTGTTTGAAATAAAGAAAGTTTTCTTGAATAGTGTATTCCAAAAATGTGTGCACAGAATTGTCAATCATATGCAACCATGTGGTTTTGAAATCATCATCTTGTGCATAAGTGTCAGGCATTGAATCAAATGAAGTACCCGTAATGGTTGATAGATTATTAAGAGAGGGTCTTCGACTCAAAGAATCAGCTACAACATTTTCCTTACCAGGTTGGTATTAAATGTTGGGTTGAAAACTTTGAATGAGGCCCACTTAATATCTCTAACAAACTTTTAAGGGTTGAGACAGTACATACTTGATACTTTGTTGATCAATTTTGATGATTAAATCAACAACCATTATATAGTGTTTCCAAAATTTCAAAGCATGTACAACAACATTCAACTCTTTGTCATATGTACTAAATTTTGCTTCAGACGATTTAAACTTACGACTTTCAAATGCAAGTAGATGGTTATCTTACATAAGGATCGCACCGATGCCTTTTCCACTAGCATCAGTGACTACGACAAAGAATGCTCTATCAAAATTAGGCAATTGGAATACTGGTGCATTTATCAAAGCATCCTTGAGTGCATTAAAGGAACTTTCTTGCAAATCAGACCATATATAAGGATATTTTTTCTTTAATAGGAGGGTGAGGTAATGGGATTTGTAAGCAAAGTTACGTACAAAACTTCCTATAATAACTGCATAGAACAATAAAAGAACAAGGTTTATGCAAATTTTTGGGTCTAGGCCATGACTGAATGGCTTCAATTTTCTTGGGGTCTACATGTATTCCCTTGCCCGATACAATGTGTTCAAATATTCAATTTTAGATTGGAATAATGAACTCTTTTCAGGATTCAAATACAAGTGGTTGTGTGCAAGCAGTTCAAATACACGTGTTAAGTGCTCTTTATGTTCTTGTTTTGATTTACTGAATACAAGAATTTCATCAAAGAATACAATCACAAAATCTTGATGGTCAATGAAAATTTTGTTCGTCATACGTGTGAATGTGGCTCATGGATTTGTTAGACCAAATGGAATGGCAAGAAATTCATAATGTCCCGTTTGTGTTCTGAATGCAGTTTTGTAGACATCTCGGTCAAACTTTTTAACTTGGTGCTACCCTGATTTAAGGTCAATTTTGCTAAAGATGTTTGTCCCTTTCAGTTTGTCTAACAGATCATCCACTCTAGGAATAGGGAACCTATTCTTGATGGTGATCTTGTTTAAAGCCGTGTAGTCAATACACATACGAAAAGTTCCATTTTTCTTATTAACGAGAAGTACTGGAGCTCCGTATGGTGAACTACTAGGTCTTATAAGTCCTTGATCAAACAAGTCAGTGATTTGAGTTTGTATCTCCCTATGTACAGTTGGATTTACACGATAAGGTGCTCTACAAGGAGGTTCACTCCCCAATATAATATAACAAACAAGTCCTTGATCAAACAAGTCAGTGATTTGAGTTTGTATCTTCCTATGTACAGTCGGATTTACACGATAAGGTGCTCTACAAGGAGGTTCACTCCCCAGTATAATATATATTTTGTGGTCTTCTAGGCGTGAAGGTGGAATCCCAGGTGGTGTGAGAGAAAATCATCATGTGAGGAGTTATGTAAGCTTTCAGTTTCAACGGAGATTTGATTTACCAGCACGAGATATGTTTTCGCTTGTTCTTGAATTGCTCTTTTGGATTGAGTGTGTGAGAAAGTGGAAATTTTTGACGTGCTAGTGTTGCTTGGATGGAGAAATTTTGATTATTATGAGTGAGAGACATCGTAAGTGTTTTATAATTATTCAACGGATCAAATTCGTGTGACGGAATGGCATTCCCAAAATCATATCAAGACCATGCAATGGTGCTACCAGACATGTAATTGCTTGTGTAAATTCACCAATGCAAACTTCAACAGTGACTTGGGTTTTGCAATTAAAGCATTGATTATTAAAAACAGTTTTGACTTTGTGAGGTGAAAAAATTTCAGAGAGAGAGAGTTGTTGTGCCAACCGTGCATAAATAAAAGCATGGCTACTGCCATCATCTAAAAGAATGGTGGCACTTTCACCCTTGATTGTGCCTTGCACTTTAAACAAAGTGTGAGGAGATATAGGAGTACCTGAAGATGGGTTGTCACCGTGATCATACTCAGGATCATATCCCTCACCATAATTAGCTTCCACTTCATTGTCGTTGGGATTAGCATCTTCGATGAGGTTAACAGTAGCACCGTTGGGGCGGTTGTTGTTGAAGGGTCTTTGATTTGGATTTTGAGTGACTCCATTGGATTGGCCGTTACTCTTAGCAGGACCTTTGGACACTTATCTACATAGTGACCGTACTGGAAACATTTGAAACACTTCACCTTTTTATTACCATTAGAGTTTTGAGCAGAACATTGGTTGGAAAATTATTGGTTGCCTCGCTGTTGTGTGTTGCTGTTGTTGTTGCCATAAGGTTCAGAAGTTGTGGCAAAATTGTCAAATTCTCATCTCTTGAAAAAGGTATGGCTTTGATGTTTGTTCCCGTCAAAGTTAGGAGAGAAAGAAGCTCTCTTGTTATGGTTAGTGTTAGCAGTTTGTTCAGTGTGAGAGGGGTGTTCACCTTTCTTCTTCTCTGCATTAAAGGCAAAACTAATAGCGTGAATCCGGTTCAAACATACCTACCTCAACACCAATTTGTAGTGCTAAGCCAGATAAATACTTACGCTTGAATTCCTACGACTAACATGTTCAATAGCTTGCAATTGAATTAAACAGTTCTAAAAATGATCAGTGTAGCCCAGTACATCTTCATTTTGACCCTGTCAAATTAAATCCCACTGGTGTCTTGCTTTAGCTTTATACTGTGTGGGCAAAAATTGAGGTAAAAACAACTTTTTGAATGCATGCCAGGTACGTGGTCTTTTACCATGACTCGGGTAATGAAATTTTAGAAGATTAGGCTCGGTTTAGGAGATAGAAACTCGATTAGGCTTGGCTTATGGTGATAGAAATGCGATTAGTCTTGGCTTATGGAGATAGAAACTCGAATAGGCTTGGCTTAGAGTAGATTAAGAGATGTTAAAAAGAGCTTAAGAGGTTAAGCTTATGGAATTAAAGGGGTTAAGAATGGATTATGGGCTTAATCTTGAGGGATTCAAGTAGGGTTGGATGGTATGTGAGGTTAAGAGAGGATTAATGATGGCTTCAGGGCTTTTAATAAAGCTTAAGAGCTTTGCTTCCTCTTCCAGAGAAAGTTAGCTTAATGAAAAATGAGGAGGAGAGCTCATGAAGGAGAAGAGCCCCAAAAAAAATGAACATCCGTTCCTTTTGCTTCCCCTTCCCTCTCTTTTATATCTTGCATGCCTTTCTACTTGCTAAAAAAGGCGACACCCATTAGCGACGTCGCTAATGGGTCCCTCCCCTTGGTGACGTGGCAGGGCCGGTTTCGAGTAGCGCAGTTTGCGGCGAGAATAGCTCCGAAAATGAGTGCGAGGTTGGCTTGAGCATCTTTCGCTTCTGCATCGGGCTCGTCTGAGCAACATGGCGCCCAGCGCAAAGCTTTTTTCCCCTGCTGCGCTCACGCTCGCCATGCCTCCTTTTGTTTTGCTTGCATACACTCTTAGGGAAAAAAACCCTTACTTAATGAAACGGGCTGCCTTTAGGCTTGGGTGGGTGGCCGGTCTTTAAGGCACGGCTTGGGCGGCCTTAGGTTTTTTGGTTGGCCAAGGCCTTGTAAGGGCACCTCATTTAGTATACATGTCGGCTAAAGCATTGCCAAGCACGTTCATTGGGTGGCCACATTCTTTGGCCTTGGGCGGCACTCAAGCTTGTAAGGGTACCATAATTGGTGCACATTTCGACCGAGGCAAGGTACCATATTCGGGCATACATATCGATTAAAGCATTGCCATCATCAACATCTTTCTTCAGCCGCCCTCGTCTGACATCATCATCGAGATTTTTGTTGCCCAATTTAGTGTTGCAGACCTTGCCACAAGCCATTAAGATGCAAGTGTAGGTGATTACTTTTGACAAAAGACTCTCGACTCCGTATCTACTTAAGCCATAGTCGTGTTGGGGATTTCCTGCTATAAGCAAACTCCAATAAAATCCCAGCTATGACCACATTAAGCACACTCACTGTTTGGCATTACCAAGACATCGGTTGGTCCTTAGAGCCCCCTCTGATACACTTTTAGCTTAAAAATTGGCTTGTTAGCAGGCCCTTATAACTGCTGAGCAATCATGCAGGATTCAAATACACCTGACCGGCATTCCTTTGCTTATTTTCTCATCATGGGAGCGAAGCGGCACGACATTCACCCCCTCTGAACCTGCACAGCCTTCGGTCTGTGCCAATTGCACTTAATCAGCTTCATTAAAATCATCATCAGACATATCATCTGATGTATACATTACATGATCCTCTGGAGGCGGATCTGAATGAGAATCTTCAAGAACGATATCGCCTTCTCGCTTCTTGAACATCTTGATCCTTTTCCCTGCAATAGGAACCCAAACTATAGTGCCATCTAGTTCACATAATTGATATGTCGCATTATCGAAAACATGTTGCACCACATATGGTCCAAACCACCGTTTAACCATTTTCCGCATAGCAGAGTATTGGTTCTCCAAGCTACTATCATAGACAAGTACCCAGTCACCATCTTTGATAGCATGTGGACGTAGTCCATGCTTTCCATCAAATGCTGCCTTATTCTTCAATCTTGCCTCCTCAAGCTTCTCTTTAGCCTGCTCAATATCCTCTTGACGCCTCTCAAGCTTCCGAATACGTAGAGCAAGCAAGTCTTCAGTAGACATACCTTCTTCCCATGGAATTATGGTCCAAGTTGTAACTGCTTCCTCTGTAGGCATAATGGGTTTCTACCCATGCATCAATTCGAACGGCATAAATCCTGTAACTGAACTGTGTGTAGTGTGATCAGCCCACAAAGCAAATGGCAAGAGTTTAGGCCAATCACCAATATGTCCTTCACACGCCTTTGCTAAAGCTTTAACAATAGGCGGATGTCCTCTTTCACTTTTTTCGTTACCTTCTAGATTGTATGTTGTGGTGAGGGCGAGTTTAATACCCACGCGAGCAAAAAACTCTCGAGCTTCATCTGCATCCAACTCTCCTCTATCTGCAGTGATTCTGTCAACACACCCATACTTGGAGATAACATCTTCAAGCAAGAACTTGCATACTGAACTGGTAGCTTTGGTACGCAAAGCTCTGCCTTCAACCTGGTTTGTAAGATCTTCCCTGGAAAGAACAATATATCTCATCTGCCACACTCCTACTGGCATTGTAATAAGGTCCACCACCCACTTGTAGTGCATAGCCAGTGGATAGGTGGGATGCAACCCATCTCTATGTCGCACATTAGAGTACTGTTGACATTTTAAGCATGATTCCACAAATTGAACCACATCTTTGTACATACCTCTCCACCAATATCGGTCTTTAATCTTGACAAAGGTTGCCCAGACTCCTCTGTGTCAAGCCCATAGACTTTCATGAAACTCTTTAATCCCCTGTTGTTGGGTTGCTTTGTCACAAATAATTCGTTGTGGTACCCCTCTTGGTCGCTTTGGTTGCTTCCATAAATGTCTGTCTTCCAGGAAATAGCCATATGCCTTTTTCATGATCTTCTTGAATTCTTGATCACTCCATCCTTCTTGTCTAGTGAGAGTACTTAGGTAGCAGCCAATCATAAACCACTCTCTATCATAAAACTCTTCAAAAAAGACTTCAAAAACATGAGGAATACTACCACAGTTGGCATGTAAATAAGAAGACGTGTAGAACTTCAAGCCAACATCATCACTCGTGGTTAGCATCTCTTCTTCATCTTCAAACCTGGCTCTTGATAACATATCTGCAACAGGATTATCTCTATCTTTAATATGCCGAAATTCAGGGTTAAGAGACTTAATATAGGCTATCCATCGTAGCATGGCAATATCTGGAGTAGAGCAGTTTGCAATCATCCCTATCAGTGGCAAGCAATCTGTCTCTACCACAACAAAAGCTCCAATAAAGTATTCTTTATCTATCCTTAGAGCATTAGCAACAAGCCAAAGTTCCCTCTTAACCTATGGATACCCTCGTTGACGAGCATTGAGCACCTTGGCTCCAAATCTCACTGCATACCTGTGTCCTTCAGCATCATCTTGACCTATAGCCCATCCAATACCTGTCGGGCTAGTGTCAACTGTTAAAATAACTGGCCTGTCGCATTTATAATCAACTTTCCTCAAGGTTGGAGCCTCAAGAAGCATCTTCTTTAATTTCTTAATAGCTTGTGTGTGAACTTCTTCCCAAACAAACCTTTTACCCTTTCGTAGCAATTGATACAACACCTCTGCAACATGAGCAAAGTGTGGCAGCCAAATACGATAGAACACACATGCACCTAAGAATCGACGAACCTCAGTAACTGAAGAACAGGTTTCCTTCATCTTTTGGATTGCTTCAACTTTTGCTGGACTTGGCCTTCTTCCTTGAGAATTGCACATGTGTCCCACAATTAAGACCTCCTTAGCTCCAAAAGTCGATTTTTGACTTGAAAGTGTTAAGTTAACTTTTTCAAGCCTTGATAATATAGCATCACAGTCAGCAATATGTTGAGCAACAAACTGTCGGCACCCCCTCTGGTCTTTTGCTTCATCTTTTGAGCCTTCTTCACAGCCCTTAATTGGTAGATCATCAATGAAAGTCATAGTAACATGTGGGATAAATTCCCTTAATACCTTATCCATGCCGTTCATCATATGAGCTACTGAATTAGTAGCACCCTGTGGTGGCAGAGTGCACATCCTTACCAAACCGAGAGGAGTACGCATTGTAGTAAGATCCCTGCTCTCCAAAACTAACTGGAATTGATCAGATCCTGAATAAAGATCACCCATGGAGTAAATAGATCTACCTGCAAAGGCCTCAACAAATTCATCCACAATTGGGCCAGTATCCACATTGCGGATTGTTACCTTGTTAACCGGTTGCATATCCTGAATAAACCTTAATGTACCATTTTTCTTTGGAACAGTAAACCATCGATTGGAATATGGTGCACATGATGGCTCCAAAATTCCCATTTGAATCTTTTCATTAAGTAAATTGATAAGCTTTGGCAAGTGAGCTTTAGGCTGGAATAGGACGCAAGCTCCATGGCATGTGTGGAATAGTGAAAATAACCATTGGTGAAACAACACTCGGATCCACACACCCAATCTCACTCGGCTCAAAATCAAAAGCTTTACCATGTTTTTCGAGCATACCTTGAAAACATTTGATCTCCTCTTCATTGAGGAAACCATCTTCTCCAACCTTCAGCTGCTGCTGCAGTGTCTCCTTAGTAAACTTATGCCCTATGTTCTTTGGATCTCTGAGTATAGGCTGTTGAGAAGCCTCCTTGATCATCAAATCACTTCCTTTCTGGCAGCGGTGTAGCCACCGGCCTCACTTTCTTTGTGACAATCTTGTATTTTGTCTCTACCTGTGCTTCAACAGTTTCACATGAATCATCTTCAATATGCATAAGGGCTTCATATATACTTAGCTCATCATACATGTCCATTGAATGGAACTTGAACACTTCAGTTCCACTTTATAACCTGTTTTGCCTAATCTCTTCAAGCTCTGACATAGTATCTACATAAGATACCTCTTCAAAGACTCCTGAAATCACATCATCAGATTCAAGCACATCACAACCTTGCAATTCACTTTGGATACCTGAAAAATATTGTTTTTCCCACTTTGGCAAATCATCAAATTTTCTGAAAGAGACTGAACCTTCAGATGTTCACCCCAAAAACCCCGAAGAGAAAGCTTCTCTTTGCGAGAACTTCTCCTCACTTGTACTACCATAGTCCCGCTTTATAATGCACTCTGAGAAAATCCTGTGCAAACCTGTGCTCTCTAAATTCCTTCCGTATCGTTGGCATTGGATGATCACGTAAACTATCCTTATTCCTGGCATGGTCAACACATATAGTAAAAAATTGCACTGCTTTCTTACCATCTCGGCTCCGAACCCTAGCATAGGCCGAGCCATCATCCAACACTTTGGTTTCCATTCTCATAGCCGTAATGTAAGGTTGCCCTAGAATTAAAGGATAAGAGGAATGTTCCTGTATAAAGAAATTTTGCTCATCATAGACATCCCCTACAGTTACCTTAACATTGGCACATGCACCATAGAGGTCGCTTGGAAGCATATTGGCAGCTCGAATCCGCCAACCATGGTCCACATCAATAGGCCATTTTCCTTTTTTGTGCAAGCTTTTAGCCATTAAATTGATCTCTGATCCATGATCTATGAGTGCTAAGACCGGTTCTTCGATGTCGCCAAGCTTTACAACAGTTTCGGTTGTTGCTCTTGCCCAATGAGTCCTTGAAAAGTGACTCCTTGGTATGCTTTCACTATCTTCATCTTCATTGAAATGAACATGCCTTACCTCAGGTACGATTGGATTTGACACCACCACAGACCTTGACTCTTCTTCTTCTTCTTCTTCAAGATTTGCCAAATACTCTTCATAGTCGTCTAGAATTGCTTCAATGTGGCATACCGCCTGGCTCTTCACCGACTCCAACTCCTAGTCACTTGGTATCTGCCGCTTCCTTTTGATGATATCTATTATCTCCTCATGAAACTCATGTTTGGCAATGCCCAATATAATGTGAGCTCCACCTTGCTATTCAGAATTTGCTCTTCAAAGACTTTCTTTAAATCTGTAGCTAATTCAGTGTCAGAGTTGAGCTTATAAGAGGGTCCCTTGGGTTTACCTTGCTTTTTGTCTTTAGGTGCATCCTCCATCACCACTGCAGGAGCGGGCTTAGGAGCAGGACCTTCTTCTTGCTTGCTGTTGAACCTCGTTGTCCTCTTCGATGTCCCGGGAGCTTCTTCATCTCTTTTCCGCTTTTCCTCCACCATAGCCTCATTAGCTTGAGACTTCACAATGAATGCATACACCGAGAGGGAATCCACTGGATCAGTCCACCCTGTGGTTTCTCGAATTGAATTCCCTACTTGTCGCAGTTTTCGATACGTTACCTGGCCAGTTTCTGCTGTCTTCAAAGCATAAGGCCATAATTGACCCTTGGTACCTGCACCATCATCATCACCCTTCCCGCAGACTTGCAGCCCATATGTAGCTGCCTCCACCAGAGCAACATTATGCTGAATCTCTTCAACTATCTTCTTCATGCCACCCCTACCAAAGTTCAGGCGGAGCATCTCACCTGCCCTAAGGTGTATCTTCTTGTCTTTCCAGAATACCACGTTCCTTTTATATGCTTCGTCAAAATCATCACATTCTTTAACATACTTGTGGTCTTCATTGTCCCAGCCTTCGCGTGGTGGCTGTTGTCTAGGCTCAGGTGTAAACCCTTTTGCAGCTAGTCCGTCAAATTTAACAAATTTAAAATTCAAATTCAATTCTTGAATACCTTTTACCAATTCGTCAAGAATTGGCTCCTCCACTCTAGGTATTGCCGAGGTTGTTTTCTCTTTAGGTTCCTCCTCTGCAACTTCCATGATGTTAGCCACGATCAACTTATCAACTCTCATCTATCATTTTACGATCATGTTGACTGCTTCTGTGATTACCTTCCAATCGGATGTTAAGCCTAACTCTCCTGTTGAATCCTCCAGCAACTGCACTAGACTCTTCTGAAGTCGAGGGTCAGCAGCATGTATGAACAACTCAACCTTCTGATCCCTCATTGAAAGTTGCTCTGTTGAGGACAATTGCTCGAATTTCTTCTCAAATTATCGCAATAACTCTTGTGCAAATAGATTTTTGTTCTTCTTCTGCACCCACTTCATAAAACTTTGCCTGGTTACTCTTTGTGAATCCTCCAGGAAGTATTCCTCCTGAAGCGCCTTCTTAAAATCCTGCCACTTCGGGCCTTGCAACGCCTGAATATCTTTAATTCGACTCCTAAGTTCCGGCTCCGCAATCAAATGGAACCCTTCCACTGCATTCTGATCATCAATGCCATTCTCTTCCATTGCCTGTTCGTAGATATTGCAAAATTTGCTAATATCCCGGCCTTCAAATCGATGCAATTTCTCAGTAACTGTGTGCCGAGCTTTACGGATCCTCTCTTGCAAATTGTACTGCTATTGGGTAGCCTATTGTTGTTGCATGTAAGCAGCAAATTGCTGCATCATTTGCTGCATGGCAGCCTCTTGCGGTGTCGACATCCTTCTTCACCACATTTCTCACCTCGGCTCGTTTCACGTCGGGTTCACCAAGAATGTCAGGGGATAATTGTGCAAAAGGTGAGCCAGGAAGGCACTGGGCCCCTGGCTGTGAGAGGTGCGGGGGGAAAAGGTGTAGCAGACACAATTAATGACAACAGAGTTTAAAACAAACAGTTCACCTAATTCTAGTTAATCAACAGAATCCATGGTTAAACAATCACTATGGAGGCTTAAATGCTCTTTACAAGAAGACACCTGGCTTAATCCAGGTGCTTAAACAAGAATATGATGATGTTCTTCTTACTCTGCCTTCTGCTTCCCGATTCGAATGGTTAATAAGCTTCGAGCAGGTTTCGAATGGCTAATGAGGCTTAGGGAAGGTTTAAGATGGCTTAAGAGAGCTTATGACTCGGGTAATGAAAGCTTCGAAGATTAGGCTCGGTTTAGGAGATAGAAACTCGATTAGGCTTGGCTTATGGTGATAGAAATGCGATTAGGCTTGGCTTATGGAGATAGAAACTCGAATAGGCTTGGCTTAAAGTAGATTAAGAGAGGTTAAAAAGAGCTTAAGAGGTTAATCTTATGGAATTGGAGGGGTTAAGGATGGCTTATGGGCTTAAGCTTGAGGGATTCGAGTAGGGTTGGATGGTATGTGAGGTTAAGAGAGGATTAACGATGGCTTAAGGGCTTTTAATAAAGCTTAAGAGCTTTGCTTCCACTTCCAGAGAAAGCTAGCTTAATGAAAAAATGAGGAGGAGAGCTCATGAAGGAGAAGAGCCCCAAAAAAATTGAACATCTGTTCTTTTTGCTTCCCCTTCCCTCTCTTTTATATCTTGCATGCCTTTCTACTTGCTAAAAAAGGCGACACCCATTAGCGACGTCGCTAATGGGTCCCTCCCCTTGGTGACGTGGCAGGGCCGGTTTCGAGTAGCGCGGTTTGTGGCGGGAATAGCTCCGAAAATGAGCGTGAGGTTGCCTTGAGCATCTTTCGCTTCTGCATCGGGCTCGTCCAAGCACCATGGCGCCCAGCGCGAAGCTTTTTTCCCCTGCTGCATTGTCGCTGCACTGTCGCTATGCTCACGCTCGCCATGCCTCCTTTTGTTATGCTTGCATACACACTAAGGGAAATAAACCCTTACTTAATGAAACGGGCGGCCTTTAGGCTTGGGTGGGCGGCCGGTCTTTAAGGCACGGATTGGGAGGCCTTAGGTTTTTTGGGTGGGCAAGGCCTTGTAAGGGCACCACATTTAGTATACATGTCGGCTAAAGCATTGCCAAGCATGTTCATTGGGCGGCCACATTCTTTGGCCTTGGGGCGGCACTCAAGCTTGTAAGGGTACCATAATTGGTGCACATTTCGACCAAGGCAAGGTACCATATTCGGGCATACATATCGATTAAAGCATTGCCATCATCAACATCTTTCTTCAGCCGCCCTCGTCTGACATCATCATCGAGATTTTTGTTGCCCAGTTTAGTGTTGCAGACCTTGCCACAAGCCATTAAGATGCAAGTGTAGGTGATTACTTTTGACAAAAGACTCTCGACTCCGTATCTGCTTAAGCCATAGCCGTGTTGGGGATTTCCTGCTATAAGCAAACTCCAATAAAATCCCAGCTGTGACCACATTAAGCACACTCACTGTTTGGCATTACCAAGACATCGGTTGGTCTTTAGAGCCCCCTCTGATACACTTTTAGCTTAAAAATTGGCTTGTTAGCAGGCCCTTATAACTGCTGAACAATGGTGCAGATTCAAATACACCTGACTGGCATTCCTTTGTTTATTTTCTCGTCATGGGAGCAAAGCGGCACGACAACGGTGTCAGTCCAAAAATGTGGTGCAACAAGTTCGGTTGAAAACGATGAACAACTGAGCGGTTAGTCTATAGAGCAATTAAACGTTTGCCAGCGTCCAATCTCCCGTGTCCCCTAAACAATGGCAATCGGGCAATTCAAAATCTTTTGGCTATGGTAAGCTTAAATACACCTTTGGTAGTCTGCAATACAGTTTTGGTTTTTTTTATTTTCCTCGAAGAAGAAGTGAAGCTTCTTATTGAGTGGAGTAATTGACGATGGCTTGTTGAGAGTTTTTTTTTTTTTTTTTGGGTTGGTTCTTTGGAGTTGCGAGCGAGGTGAAAGATTATGTAACTGAATTGACCTTGGGGTTAGGCAATGGCCTTAGCTTTTGGTGGTGGGCAACTGAGAGATTTCAAAAGTGGTTGCAAAGACAGATGATGACGGAAAGCCACGTCTTTTTTTTTCTTTTCCTTTTTTTGCTTGTGTTCGAGGTGGCCAACTAAAGGGGTTGAAAGAGGGTGAACTGTTTCTTAGGATTGGATGGTTTTGAGATTTAATCGGGCGGCCAGCCACTTGAGGAGTTAAATAAGGCTCACCTTTCAATAAAAAAAGGTGTGAACCTGGAGGCAAGCAGCATGTAGACAGCGAAGCCGGCTGCGCCAAAAGAGAGGTGAGAGATGGCGAGTTTTGCAGGCCTTGTCGGGCCGCGAGACAGAAGGCAAAACGACTTAGGGTGCCAGGGTGCTCCTTTCGATGCTGACCTTGCATGCTTTAGATGAGGTCGACGGTGACTGCATGTATGTAGGCGGTGATTCTCACGGAAAGTTGCCGAGAGCAAGCTTAATTTTTCCAGCAAGGGAAATTTCCCATGGTGGTTGCAAGCCGCACCAATTGCTCCCCTTTGACTCTATGACGCCTTGAAGGATCTTGAAACCCGTTGTCTTTAATTATTTCCTCTTCTTTATCCCCACTAAATTGATATCCAATTTTGTAAACTGATTCCAGATCTGCTACTTCTTGATAATATTTTAATTATGTCGGCTTTTGATCTTCTAAACTTTCTTCAAAGCACCCGATGTTGCGCTCTCGATCACGCTCCTTCAAGAACCCTTTGCTTCTATGACTCTCGCTCTTTTGCCTTCACAGTCGCCAAGAGTTAGATATTAATTGAAATTTAAATTGGCCATACCGAATCTCGATGTCGATAATCAAAATTAAATGAGCTTCAATTTGTGGACTTGATATTGCCGATTCGCGATTTGCTCCTTGAACTTTTGAATTTTGATTGCCGATTTCCTTGAACTTGTTGCTCTGATACCATTGTTGAGAGTTGGGGAGACCGCGGTGTTGCTTAAATAAATCAACAATTCCTCATAGACTTCACCTTCAACATGTCACCTTCTCTTCCAAATTCAAGTACACACAAACCTAGACTATGACATCACACACACACACACACACACACACACACACACACACACACACACAAAAGAATAGATTAACAAGGAAAGAGTGTAAGAGAGTGTAAGAGGGATTGCAAGAGATGTAGACATAATCATGAAGTACACATAGTAACACATCATAGCATAAGAGAGGGGGATGGGAAAATTTAGGGCATTGACACAAGAAAGACCTAAAAATTGCAACCCAAACTCCACAGCACCTCTCGTGGAGTTTGGTATTTGATATTTGATATTTTTATTGGTGCCAAAAATTGGAGCCTCCTCTTTTCCACTTTAGTCCCACTTTAGTTATGAGTGGAACACATTACTTATTGCATGACCCTCTTAGGGTGAGTTCTCACTGTCCTATTTACAAAGCAGCCATAGTGGCTTATTGATAAAAGATCTAAAATACTATGCAAGAATAAAATGTTCGAGAGGATTATTATTTGCCGACGCCTCCTTCTCAACTCCCAAAATTTCAATCTACAAATCATCATGCACTCACCATTAGTAAAATCAAATAGACAGCATATAATCAACCATTAAGCCAGCTATCCCAATTGCAGTTAACCACATGCAATAGAAGGGTTCCCAATCTTGTAACAAGCTATGAAGGGGGGGGATGTAGGGCATGGAATGTGGTTCTGTGTGTGTGTGTGTGTTCTTCATGGCGGGCTTGGACCGGAGGCCGTGGGCAACCTTCTATGCAAAGAAGCTAAAGACATACATAATCGGGTGGGAATGTCCCCTTGGATATACACAGGTCAATCGAGGAGCGTCGGCAAGAGGTGGTCATGGGGCCGGTCGCTTGCGAGGAAGGAAGCTTGGCAAGAAGAAAGCATGTGTAAGTCCGCTTAATAGGGGAGGAGGCCAACTGTTGACTTGCACAGAAGCGCATGGGATTGACCTTGATGGAATCGCCATGGTCTGAACATGCCTTTCTATTTGAACAATGTCCTTGATTGGGGCTCATAGCCACAGTTTTAAGCAAGACAAGCTTGGCGCCGTTTGGGGTTTTTTGTTGCACGCCATGGCGAATGAGCATTTTCACTTTTTCAGATTAATTGGGTGCCTAAGGGTGCCCTAGGGTCACCCTAAGGGACTTCCCCCATACAAAGTCGAGCTTGCATGGACAAATGCTTGGCAACGCGTTCAAGCAATCTCACATGCATTAGCATGCAAGGCATGCAAGCAACAAAGTACAAAAATTTAGCTTCAAACTTGGGTGCAAGAATTTTGCACCGACTTCGAGCCAAAGTAGGGAAGACGAATAACAAATCTCTCTCTTAGAAACCATCTATGATCCGAGAACTGGGAAACTCGCACACATCAAGTGTAATGGAAATGACCTATGAACATTGAGAATAGTGGAATTAAGAGAATGATAGTGAGCATTTTTATGAGACTAATTTGAGAACATAGAGGGTGAACTGAATTAGCGGTAGCGACACAACTGTTATACTTAATTAACCTTGCATGAATAATACTTTTGCAAGAGAGAGAATTAGAGAACATGTCAACAAGTGAGGACCGAATTTATGTGAAACTGATCCCCCCTCCAATAGCTTTTGTATAATAGATTCCCAATAGATTCTCCCATAAAGAGAGACTTGGTACAATACAATCTCTGTGTTCCTTGTGACCTAGGTGATACAATGAAGATGGAAAGCTTCATGCATCATGAGCATAAACTTGTAAAAGCATTAACCATCCCCAGCCTCAGTTTCAAGGCCTCAAACACGTTCAAAGGTGGAGAGAGCTAGCGGGGAATGAGGGTAGGGAAGAGGAAGAAGAAGTAACATACAAGAAAGAAGATAGTTCCTCACTTATCATCACTCTTCTTGCATAGCATAACATCATAGCATAATAATAATGATGAAGAAGATGGCAAGCTTAAGCATTAAAGCATTAGCATTTGGCACTTCACACAATGAGAGAGAGAGAGAGAGAGAGAGAGAGAGAGAGAGAGAGAGAGAGAGAGTATACCCCTCAAGATAGTCCCCCAAGTTGCTTGGGTCGACCCCCTCTTTTAGGCATGTTGGAAGCTCATTGGCCCTCTCAAGCCTAGCCAATCACAAGCCTAGGTCATAACTAGCAATAGGGGTAGTCCTTGGACAAATGTCCCCCTTTCCCCTTTGAGAGAGAGGACTTGATAAATGCCTAATCAATTAATTTAATTAGCTAAATCCTTATTGGACCTCTCTAAGGGTCGACCAATAGGCTTTTAGCACACCTTGAGGGCAACCTAGCTAGGGGCCTGACATGTGTCCCTTTTGCCTCTTGAGCAAGGGGTGCCCTTTGGGAGAGAGAGAGAAGTGATTCAACCTCATCCCCTAATTGTGTGGCTCGCCCCCTCATTTGAAGGCTTGCATGTTGACTTTCAAGACCCAAGCAACTTGGCCTCCTACATGCTTAAGCACCTCAAGCACCTTAGTCATCAAGCATAGGGTTAGTAAGTGCATGGCCTCTCTCTCTTTCATGCCCCTAGCCTCAAGGGCTGTAGGGATTGAATTTGACTTCAAGCACATGCCTACCTTCAAGCATGCACCTTAGTTGTCAAGCATCTCATGCACTTTTAATTATCAAGTACCTCAAGCATAGGCCTAGCTTTAACCTAAGGCTCAAGGACTTTTAACACTAACCTTTGGTCTTCAATGAAGCTAACCCTAAGGTATTTAAGCTCCATTCTAGCATTTGTCTTTGACAGACCGTCTCTTATTTGGACCCTTTGACTCTGTCCCCGTATTGAGATAGATCCATAAGCACATGTCTATATTCTAACCCTTCTTCCCGTTTATTCTCCCACATTAAATTATCAGTTTTGTAAAAGAAAATCATTTGGGTTGGTTAGATATTGGATTTTATAACATTACCTCTCTCTTGAAATCATAGTCGTCCTCGACTATGAGGTAGAATAGATAAAGCCTTAGTCATTAGTCCATGTTTCTTAGCGTGTAGAGGATCCCCTTTTACCTTACAACATCATTCCAAGATGGATGAATATCCATTTGGGGCTTGGGAGACTTAGTTGTCGCAAGCATGTCTTCTCTTGAGTCTGTTTCATTTTCCCAAAGTAGAGTGAAAAATTCTACTTGGTATTTGAGAGACATTGTCATCACAAACATGATTCTAAGCATGCATACTACTTAAATTTGTGCACAAGAAAAAGAGAATTGGTCTTATAAGACAAAAACATTGATCATTTATAAGAAACATGTACATTTGCTTACTCTAATGTAGCATTGTAAGCATTGACAAGGTTCATACTATCCTTAAAATGTATTCCTTGCATCCATCTAGCATCTTCAAAAGAATAATTTTTTGAACTTAATAAGATACTGTCGGATAATCTTACCATGTCGTAATACCTTGTCTTCATGCCAAAGGATAGCTTCAGGTTGTAGCACCTCTCTTGGTCTTCGATTTTTGGGGGGATCTTCAATAATTGGTTCTTTTGGTGGCTCTCCTTTGTAGGGCTTAAGCAGGCTCACATGAAAAGCATTGTGTATGAGCCAATGGTTGGGCAACTTGAGTTGATAAGCCATGCCATTGATTGGCTTCAACATTGAAAAGGACCATAGTATCTTTTTGCTAGTTTAGCATAATATTTTTGGTGGCCCGTAGGATTTGTGCCCTTCGTTTGCCTTAATCAAGCCTTGGAAAACTTGAGTAAGATCCAATTAGTTTCTTTGAACGTTAAGGTCCTTTTGTGCTTATTCAGCAACAGTCTTTTGCCTTTGTTGAGAGATGGATATAGCCTCCTTAATCTTTTGGAAAGATTCTTATAGGTCATGGCTATACTCATCAGTAGCAGCGAAGATCTTCCCATGTACTTTAAGTAGCAAGAGACTTTTAGGTCTTCCCTCTATGATCTCAAAAGGTGCCTTTCCTGTAGTAGTATGGACAATATTATTGTACGCATACTCTACAAGGGGTAAGTACTTCTCCCATTGTGAGCGTTGATCTACTTCTGTAACATAAGTCTTTAGTAGATTGAGACTTGTAAGATTGGCTATCTCACTTTGGCCATCCATTTGTGGGTGATAGGCCGAAGATAAATTCAATCTTGTACCTAGATGCTCAAAGAGACCTTTCCAAAAATTACTGGTCATTCTAGGACCTCTATTTGACACAATGGATGTTAGCAATCCATGGTGTTTGAAAATATGGGATATGAAGAGGGTTGCCATTTGGTGTGCCTTAATAGTCTTTTTGATAGGAATAAATGTTAAGTATGGAGCCTGATTTACCCTTGTAATTTTTTGTGGTAAAAGCGCACATTTGTAAGGCCCCCATTATGAGGAGAAGCCATCGTGCGTGAAGGAAAATCACTCGCCGAAAACCAAAATTTTCACGGCAAAAAATCAGGGGCAACTTTAGGGGCCTTGGGGACGGAAGCCCCCGAGACTTTTTTTTTCCTTCGCCGGATATTCCTTTTTGCCGGAATATTATGGCCGGCCGGCGGCCGGAAAGTGGTCGAAAAACAACCGTCGGTTGGCCGGTGGCTGGTAGTCAATGGCTGGTGGCCGGTGGTCGGAAGTCAATGGTCGGTGGCCGGTGGCCGAATTCAATGGCCGGTGGCTGAATTCAAAAGCGGACTTGTCTTCTCAAGGGCGGCCACACATGGGCGGATTGGAGGGTCCGATTTGGACTTATCTACACAAGGGCGGCTACACATGGCTGCCTCTCATGAGAGAGGGCAGCCGTTTTGGCCTATAAAAGGAGGCCATTTCTACACACATTTCATAGAGTGTGAAGTTGATGCAACAAGGTGAGTGTGAGGTGGTGAGAGTGAAGCAAGGCGGGAGCTCCATTAAGGGTATAATCCCTTTGTAAACTACTTCTTGTTTTGAAGTACTAAAGCCATTGAGTGGCTGCTTTCCCGTGGACGTAGCCCACATTGGGTGAACCACGTATATCGTGTGTACTCTCTCTCTCTCTCTACTCTATAATCTTGTGTATGTAAATCTGTCTCTCTCCATTAAGTATTCTACTCAATTATCTATTTAGCTACGTCTTATTTCCTAACAATAAAGTATGCTTGCTTGCTAAACCCGTCTACTATTGTCCATATTCCCGTATTCCCATGGATAGACTTGGGTAATCCAAAGATACAATCCATGGATATACTCTCCCATGGTGAATTAGGGATTGGCAATGGCTGGAGTAATCCAAGTTGCTTCCCTCTATCATACTTGGTCTTTTGGCATACCACACATTTTGAAACATACTTTTGTATGTCTACTTTCATGATAGGCCAATAGAAGTACATCTCTACTCCTCGAAGAGTAGGTTGAATGCCTCTATGCCCCGCTTAGGAAGGAGCATGGGATTCATACATGACTTTCTCACAAAGAGAGTAGGGTAACACATAGCCTATTGCCATGGAGAAGATAACCATCTTGCAAGGTGAATGGTTCTTCTTTCTTCCCCAAGGCAAGGGTTGACATTATGTCTTTAAAGTCAGGGTCAGTAGCATACTCATCTACCATAGTAGATAGATCATTGTGAGTTGCTATAGACACTACATTAACTCTTGGTCATCATAAAAGTGCATCGGCCACTTGATTATGCTTACCAGCAATGTGAGCAATATGAAAATAAAATCGCGAAAGAAAATTTGTCCACCTCATTTGTTTGTTAGAGAGCTTGGTTTGTGTCGTGAAGTACTTTATACTTTGGTGGTCCGTTCACAAAATAAATGGAGTCTCCAAAAGATAGTGCTTCCATGTGTCTAGGGCATGTAGAACAACTAAATCCTCTTTTCATATATGTCCAAGACTCGTTCATTGCCATTGAGCCTTCGTCTCTCATATGCTATGGCATGCCCTTCTTGAAGCAATACTGCTCCAAGGCAATCACCACAAGCATCACATTGGACCTCAAATGGTTTTGAGAGATCCGGAAGCATAAGGAATGGTTGGGAGGTAAGCTTCTCTTTGAGCTTGTCAAAAGCATTTTGCTCTTTAGCAGTCTTTGAGTACTTAATGTTCTTCTTTGCTAAGTCATGTAATGGTCCTGCTATTTGAGAGAATTTTGCTATGAAGTTTCGATAGTATGCACATATACCAATAAAGCTTCTTAGCTTGTGTAGATTCCTTAGATTAGGCCATGCTTTTTAGTACCTCCAACTTTGATGGATCCATACGGATAGCATCTTGAGAGATAATATGACCTAAGTATTGAATCTCTTGAAAAAAAATTTGCTCTTATTTTGATTGATAAAAAGCTTGTTCTCCCTCAAAGCTTGAAAAATCACATGGAGATGGTGCTTGTGTTCCTCCAAGGACTTGGAGTAGATAATGATTTCATCAAAGAACACTCCATGGTACTTGCGGTAGGGTCTAAATACTTTCTCCATCAAAAAATTGAATGTGGTTGGAGAATTTTTCAAACCAATGGCATGACAAGATATTCATGAAGACCAAACATTGTACGGAACGCGATCTTTACGATATCTTCATTCACTATCCTTATTTGATGATAGCCACTTCTAAGGTCAATCTCAAAATTTGTAGCTTATCAAATAGATCTTTGATCCGCGGTAAGGGAAATTTGTTTTTGAAAGTGATATGGTTTAGCGCTCCATAGTCCACACACATGCGGTATGTACCATCTTTCTTTTGCACTGAAAGGACTAGAGAAAAAAAGGGAGAGGAGCTAGGTCTCACCATCCCTTTGTCTACCAATTCTTGTACTTGCCTCATGATCTCCTCTTGTTGAGCTTGGGAAAATTGATAAGGAGGCTTGTTAGGTGGTGAGAGATAAAAACATCTTGGAATCCATTTAGAAAATTAGACAAGTCTAACTCTCCTTGATTCGTACCATTTTCATTTGATAAAATAGTAGGACCTTTTATGGATTGTTTGACAAAAATCATGTACGCAAAAACTGAGCTTTTCATTGATTTGTCAAAAGCAGGAGAATTTACAAGGGGTATGGTACGACCGGACTCATTAGCATCTATATACATGCTCTTTTCCCTGTAAGTGAAGTAGATTCTCCTTTTAAGGAACTTCATGTTGGCAGCTATGTGGTTGAACCATGGTGCCCCTAGGATAACATCCTCATGTTGGAGAGGAGAGATGAAAAAGTCTTCTTTGTCGATGTAGCTTTGGACATGAAGCCTCAACTTCCCAATCAAGGGAGTAACGGAGGCTTGCTGTCCCTTGAAAGCTCCATTGGTAGTTATAGTATCTCCCATCTCAAAAGCTTGAAGGCCCAACTTAGTGGCGAACTTCATTGATATGAAGTTGTGAGTAGAGCCATGGTCAAACAGGATGAAGGTATTGTGCTCCCTTACCTTTCCCCAAGCATAGGAGAGAGGTGATCCTTTGCAATGAGCATTCTCTTTTGGAGCTTTGACCGTGGAAGCTTGAGAAGTCTCATTGCGGGCATTTATTTTGGGGCAAGAACGATAGCCATGTCCTTGCTCCCACACTTAAAACATTTGTGGTCCTTACCAAAAGCTTCTAGCTCTTCAGGAGAGAGTCTATTTTTACCTTTCTAAACTCCCTTCTCCTTGGACCAAATGTTGTTGAATTGCCTTGAAAAGAGTTTTGGGCATTGTTCTTCCCGTTTGCTTCATTTCAATCTTTGTTTTCCATGGGCTTGGCATTCCTTTTAGCCCCTTTTACCATAGTGTGGTGGATTACTTTGGCGATAGAACCAGTCCATTGGGAGTTGACATACTTTTGAGATTCAAGCCAACTGGCCGGACATCCCACTTACTACTAACCCATCTACTAACTTAACCATGTATACACTTATTCTTTAATACAAAAGAATAAGGAGTTGCAACAGGATAACATTGTTGTGCGCTCCACCCAAAGCAGGTCTCTCTCTCTCTCTCTCTCTCTCTCTCTCTCTCTCTCTCTCTCTCTCTCTCTCTCTCTCTCTCTCTCTCTCTCTCTCTCTCTCTCTGCTCTCGCACTTGCACTCGCACACGCTTCTCGCGGCACCTTCAATTAGTATCAGAGCAGGGTTTGTGCTTGCCGTTTTCGCGTCTGTGTGCGCGTGCAATTTCAAAAGTGCAAACAAGTTTCCGATTTTAGCATCGATAAATTCAGCCTGGGGTTTTACCTCCCTTTCGAAGCTATTCGTGCAGTCGAAAGCTTCATCTGAGCTACGCTTCACGAGTTGTATTTTTCAACTCCACTTTTGCTACAGATACAGGTACAGGTACAGGACACAGGTGCAGGTTGTTCAGAGACTATTTTGGGATGGTATATAGCCGCTTTATGGCTATTATGTGCTATTGAGATGGTGTTTATGGGTTGATTAGGAGCACTTTTCGGCATCGACATTGTCTTGGGTTTTTTAGACATCCATCTCCTCACAGGTTTTTGCATACATTCAGGACATCCAGGTTTCTTATAGGTTGCAGTGTTTAGCATCAGCACAGATTTTAGTGGGAGTATTTGATGCGCATATGCATTGTTTTGGCACTTTTGATAGTGCTTGAGCTCTTTTGAGAGCAGTTTTACTCCTGGCTGGGATTTGTCTATTGCTTGCATATTTTGTTTGGCGCCTGTTTGAGCTCGTATACTGCACCTTGCAATATTGTTGACAGTGGATGTACGTTAAGTTGCGGAAATTTCCATATGTACCTTTTGTGGAGCCGATTTGGTTTGTTTCTGGCAGTCCCGATCGTTTCTGAGACTCGGTTCGGAGACCCTTTCTGAGACTGTGCCGGTTTCTTGTCTGCATAACCTTTTGTGAGGGTCGATAGTGTGAGGTTTTCTTGAGCTGGGGGATTCTCGAATGTTGAGATCCTTTCGGTGATACAGGTTGCTGGAGTACCCCTTTTTTGTGGCCTTGCCATAGGACATGTATAGAGAGGGCTAGGTGCATTTGACGTCGTGTTGACAGTCTTGGGTCAGCTTTTGACTTTTTATGCACAATTAGTGGTTGATGCACCTGTCTTATGCTCTGAGAGCATTACTTTTGATGCGTTACTGATCTCTTGTGACAGTTTTGGATTGAGATTCTGTTAGATTTTCTGGGAAAACTCTGCCGAATTTTTTCCAAAATTAGCAGTGTTTATCGCCATATTATCTTTAGCTTGCAGCAATGTCATCTAGTGGTGAAAACGATATTTACAATATTCGGAAATTTGATGGGACGAATTTTGCTATCTGGAAAGAGCAGATTCAAGATGTTCTTATACAAAAAGGCCAGTTGGATCCTATCATGGAGTTCCCAGAGGGCGAGTATACAGATGTTGAGTGGGAGAAACTTGATTCTAAGACCAAATCTACCCTCCGTTTGCATTTGGCCGAATCTGTGTACTTTATTGTAGTTGGAGAAAGAACTGTTAGAGATGTATGGGATAAGTTGTATTCCAGTTATGACAACAAAAGTGCCACTAATAAAGTTTTCTTGATGAAGAAATTGTTTGACCTTCGTATGAAGGAAGAGGGCACTATTTCTACTCACATTAATGAGTTCAATATCATTTTCACTCAGTTGACCACTCGGGGTTTGGTCTTCGATGAGGAAATCAAATGTATATTCTTGCTATGCAGTTTACCCTCGTCTTAGGATACGTTCTATATTGCAATTAGCAACTCAACACCTCGTACCGGTCTAGTGTACAATGACGTCCTTGGGACTCTGTTTACCGAGGAGATTCACAGGAAATCTCTCGAAGGCAAGAAGGATGGTGATGCGTATGTTGCTAGTGATAGACAGAGGGGTCGCACTCAAAGTCGTGCCAAAAGCAAGGAACGTGGGGGCTCACGTAGTAAGTCTCGGGGTTTTATGCGTAATGTCGAGTGCTATCACTGCCATTAAAAAGGGCATAGGAAGAAGGATTGCAGGAAATGGAAGCAAAGTAAGAAGGATAAACAATTTGGTGAAACTTCTAAGTCTGATAATTCAAACAAGGGCAAAGCAAAGTTAGAGGAGATCAATGTGCTAGAGTCCTCAAATGCTTCTATTGTAGAGACTCTTCCAACCATTGTTATGCCACTTACCTCTGACGTATTGGTCTTCACAACAGATCTACCCGTCGAGGCTCTTGTTACACAAGATGCGTAGTTTTCACAAAATTGGATAGTAGATTCTGGTGCGAGTTTCCATGTGACACCACATAGAGAGTGGTTCTCTACTTATTCTCACTCTTGTGGCAAAGTGAGACTTGGTGATGCTTATGAACTAGACATTGAGGGTGTCGGAAACGTCAAATTGCATCTAAGGAATGGCACACACTTTACTTTATGTAATGTCAGACATGTGCCCAAGTTGACTAAAAGCTTGATTTCTGTTGGTCAGCTTGATGATTTGGGCTACAACACCACATTTGGCAATGGTTCGTGGATAGTACGCAAAGGTAATCTTGTTGTACTCAGAGGTCAGAACTATGGTACCTTATATTCCATGCATGTATTAGATGTTGGTCATGATTACATATCTATAGCCGAGATGCCATCTACTGAGTTGTGGCATTGTCGGCGAGGTCATATTAGCCAAAAAGGAATGAGAACTCTGACTCGTTTTGGCTACTTACCTATCTTATCTTATGCTGACTTTCCTGTTTGTGAGCACTATATCTATGGCAAACAGACTACATCCGTGCACTTAGCATTGGGTCAAAAGCAAGCAGAACCTCTAGATTTAGTGCATAGTGATGTTTTGTGGTCCTATGTCAACCAAACCTCTAGGGGGGGACCAACTATTTTGTGACATTCATAGATGACTCTACTCGAAAGGTGTGGGCATATCCTTTGAAACATAAGGATCAAGTTCTTCCTGTGTTCCAGAAATTTTTAGCACTCGTTGAGAATCAGTCTGGCAAGAAACTCAAGAGGTTGCGGACTGACAACGGTGGAGAGTATGTCTCCAAGGAGTTTGACAATTTTTGTGCTAAAAGGGGGATTAAAAGGTAGCTTACTGCCCCATACCACCAACTCAGAATGGAGTTGCTGAGCGCATGAATCGTACGATTCGGGAAAGAGTCACAGCCATGCTTTCTAGGGTAAATCTCACACAAGGCTTTTGAGCAGAAGCTGTCTTGACCGCAGTGCACATTATAAATCGTTCGCCTAGTACGCCATTGAATTATGAGATTCCAGAAGAGTTATGGTCTAAACGTAAGCCCCACTATGACCATCTACGTGTTTTTGGTTGTGAAGCTTATGCTCACGTGCCTAAAAAACTTTTGACAGAAGTTAGAGCAAAGTTACACAAATGTATTTTCATTGGATATGGTGCAAATGGAGAGATGGGATATCGTCTCTGGCACCCGGAATCTCGTTGAGTCATCCGTAGTTCAGATGTGATCTTCAATGAGTTGAAGATGCATAAACTACCTATCAAGGAAATAGAGATTCGGAGAGTCACTTTTGAGGATGTTGCCTCAGAGATAGTGAAATCAACTCAGTGGGTTAGTGATGTACCTTCCACTATCAATGCTCTAGAGGGAGCGGATAGCAATGGTCAAGGAGTGAGACGGTCTACTAGAGTCTCTTTTCCACCTGCGCGTTTTGAGCCAGGTCTTGATTACATCATGTTGACCTATTGTGGTGAGCCAAGCTGCTACCAAGAAGCCATGATGACAGATGATGTGGTGAAGTGGGAGCAGGCTATGGAATCTGAGTATAACTTGATTCTGGCTAATGACACTTGGGACTTGGTAGAACTGCCAAATGACGCGAAAGCTTTACCTTGCAAATGGATTTACAAGAAGAATTTACCTTAGGTGATCCAAATCCAAAGTACAAGGCTAGACTTGTAGCCAAAGGGTTCAAACGCAGCAAAAGGGAGTCGATTTTGATGAAATCTTCTCGCATGTGGTCAAGATGACAACACTTAGAACCGTACTTGGTCTTGTAGCGATTGAGGACATGGAACTTGTCCAAATGGATGTGAAGACATCATTTCGCCACGGGGATATTGATGAGGATGTTTACATGCAACAGCCTGAAGGGTTTGTTCAGGAGAATGCATCTCATGAGGAGCTAGTATGTAAGCTCAAAAAGGCACTTTATGGCTTAAAGCAGGGTTCAAAGCAGTGGTATCATAAATTTGATGCATGTATCAGGTCTCAAGGATATAAAAAGAGCGAAGAGGATCACTACTTGTACACAAGAAAGCTAGATGATGGCTCAATGATCATTCTAGTTTTTTGTATGTTGATGACATGCTTATAGCTGGGAAATCCATTGCGGAAATTGCCAACTTGAAGAAAACACTTAGCAATAATTTTGCAATGAAATATTTGCGGGATGCTACACACTTTCTTGGCATGCGAATCAAAAGAGATTGCAAACATCGTATTCTTGAGTTATCTCAGGAAACATACATTGAGAAAGTTTTGCAGCGTTTCAATATGTAGGGGGGGGAAAGCATTGGCTAAGGTACCATATTCTTCGGCAGCGGGCAGTCTCATGTATGCTATGGTGGCCACAAGACCAGAAATTGCTTTTGCAGTGGCACTGGTGAGCCGATATATGGCAAAACCTGGTAGCAAGCATTGGGAAGCAGTGAAGCACATTCTTAGGTACATCAAAGGTACGGTCGGTAGGTGTTTACACTTCGGGAACATTGATGCATCCATCATGGGTTATGCGGATGCAGACGATGTGGGTTGTGTCGACAATAGAAGATCGACATCTAGCTATGTCTTCATATTTGTTGGAGCAGCAGTATCTTGGAGATCATGTCTTCAAGATTGTATGTCGTCTTCCACTACGGAAGCAGAGTATGTTGCATTGTCGGATGCAAGTAAAGAGGCTGTATGGTTATCTTGCTTGGTCAGAAATCTTGGCATTGATGAGACTCCAGTGATATATTGTGATAGTCAGAGTGCTCTTGTATTGGCAAGGAATCCCGTGTTTCACTCCAAGTCGAAACACATTGAAGTCAGGTATCATCTCGTGAGAGATTTCTTGGCCAAAAAGCTCATTGATTTGGTCAAGCTACACACTGACGATAACCCAGCAGATGCTTTGACGAAAGGCTTAGCTTTGGAGCGGTTTACACATTGCAGCGAGTTGATGGGTATAGGTTGAAGCCACTAGATTGCTTCATGGTTGTACATACCAAGTCACTTGGACTGCGTTGGCCTTCAAGTGGGAGTTTGTTGGGAATTGGGCCAACTGGCTGGACATCCCACTTAATATTAACCCATCTACTAACTTAACCATGTATACACTTATTCTTTAATACAACAGAATAAGGAGCTGCAACAGGATAACGTTGCTGTGCACTCCACCCAAAGCAGGTCTCTCTCTCTGCTCTTGCACTTGCACTCGCACACGCTTCCCGTGGCACCTTCACATACTTGGCCATTTCTTTAGGTAGTCCTGCACAGAATTGTTGCTTTTTATTGACAAAGTCTAGTTTTTCAAAGACAATAGCCTTGAGATGTAAATCTCAAAACTTGTCCACATATTTGTGGATAGACTCGTTGGAGAGCAGCTTCAAACTCCGCCATTCGCTCGGTAAGCACTTTGTCCTTTGCATCACTTGCAAGAAATTGCTTCATGATGGAAACTCGTAGAGTTTTCCATGTCTTTGGGGCTTCACCACTGCCATGAAGGCTAGCCCATCATTGATGAGAAGATTTCTAGAAGTGCATAGCTACATGACGTATCTTGGAGGACTCTGTGAAGCCCTTGTCTCCAAAGGCCGCATCAAATTGCTGGATGAAGGCCAATACTTTGTCGATAGCACCAAAGGTGCCATCATAGGTGAGAAAAGAGATTCTCTTTCTTCCCTCTTTGAACTTCTTGAGCTTTTGGGACCTTCTCCATGCAGGGTAGGATTTATGATGTCCTCTCTTCTTGTATTTTCTAGGAGAATAGATGTTGCTTTCGTTGGAAGAGGAGGAAGGTAAAGAAGAAGGAGAAGAGGGTGACCTCTTTCTTGCCTTTTTCTTCCTTTGTTTCCTCTCTTCCTTTTCAGAGTGACAAGGAGAAGGACTATGGGTTGACTATTTCCTCTTGGGAGGAGTTGGCGACCATCTAGACCGCCATCTTTATGGAGCCACATCTTCAGAGGAACTTAATGATTCGCTTGTTTCTTGTTCTTTGGATTCCTCCTCTCTTATGGGAGAGAGTCTTCTTCTAGGAGTCTCATCAAGAGTCCTCCTAAGCTCTCTCTCCTCTTGGAGAGGAAGGGAAATCCCATAGGCACGAAGTTGTTGAGTAACTTCGGCTTGCAAAGCAGGGTTGCCCATAGCTTGTTGCAACCTAGTAACAAGATAATTAACAAACATGGGGGGATCATCATTAGCACCTTCATGTGCAAAATCAAAGGTGTCAATATTGATCCTACTCTCTTGGTTATTGTAAACCATGCTAATTAGTCTTATGTATAAATTAGTTTGTGCTTTGGTACCCTCAAAAACCTAATGTATAAATTAGTTTGTGCTTTGGTACCCTTAGTCGCTACTCTTCTTTACCTTTAAAATTAGTTCTCAAGTAGCCACACCCGTGGTTTTAGAGACTGTTGATTGCAAAGACTAGTGGAGAGGGTCTAACATTGCTCGATCGATTATGGTTCCTGTTGAGCTTGCTAGTAGCTCAATAATGTTTAAGCCAAAGGCAAGCCCCAAGAGACTCCATTATTAAGACTATAGTTCCCAACGGTGTACCTCGAACTAATTAAGTCCTTTTCAACAAAGGTAAGAAAAGAGAAACCAATAGCTCTAATATCAATGTAGTGGAAATGGACTATGGACATTGAGAATAGTGGAATTAAGAGAATGATAGTGAGCATTTTTATGAGGTTACTTTGAGAACATAGAGGGTGAACTTGATTAGCGGTAGCAACACAACCATTATACTTAATTAACTTGGCATGAACAATACTTTTACAAGAGAGAGAATTAGAAAACATGTCAATAGTTGAGGACCGGATTTATGTGGAGCCGGTCCCTCCTCCAATAGAATTTTGTATTATAGATTCTCCCATAAAGAGAGACTTGGTACAGTACAATCTTTGTGTTCCTTGTGACCTAGATGATGCAATAAAGATGGAAAGCTTGATGCATCACGAGCATAACATAAAATTGTAAAAGCATTAACCATCCCCGGCCTCAGTCCCAAGGCCTCAAACACCTTCGAAGGTGGAGAGAGCTAGTGGGGAATGAGGGTAGGGAAGAGGAAGAAGAAGTAACATACGAGAAAGAGATAGTTCCTCACTTATCATCACTCTTCTTGCATAGCATAACATAATAGCATAATAATGATGATGAAGAAGATGTCAAGCTTAAGCATTAAAGCATGGTTGTTGGTTGGATTTGCATTCCATATCCAAGAATGTTGGTGTAGGCTCTCAACTTCTCAATAAGCTTGAAGAAGGAGATGGAGTTCTAGCATTTGGCAACAATTATCAAGCCAAGCAAATACAAGATACATAACTCGCAAGTATTGTTCAGCTTCTCAATAAGATGTACAATTAGACAAGGTCAATTATCTGTGAATGATCAACAAGGTCGACTTTGTTTTGCTATCACATATGTCTGTGAGCAAGAGTATCTATTAGCTATGAGCACAAGAACTCCATGAGTACTTATGTGAAGTAAGGCTTCAATTTCAGGATCTGGCATCGAGGTTTCCAACATTTGGAATATGCTATTAGCATACAAGTTGCCAATGTTTCTATAGGTTATTACATGCCAAGAGTGCATATATGGTATATACAATAGCTCACTCGAGTAGTAGATATAGCTATGAGCCAGATTTGAGAGAGATTTTCACTTCTGAATTTCTAGACAACTCACCACAAGTGGGCAACAAGGTTAAAACTTTCAAGTTCTTCTTGTTTTTTCTAATTTAACCTTTATTTTGCAAATGATTTCTTGTTGTGCAAAGCAAAGTGCTTTGGCAGTTTTACCACGAAGCAAGGCTTCTCACCTACTATGTCACGGTATGTTGAACGGAAGACACTCAACAACTGGAAAGCCCATTCCTCATTATTTTTCAGGACTCAATTGAGTTTCCATATTGTAACTTATTAAATATGCGGATAAGCAGACCCATGGTAGGAAGTAGGAGTTAAATTTGATGAGTTAATACCTCCAATGCTGAGGTATATAACCCAACTTTTGTAACCCTAAAGGAAACTTTTAATTAATCATCTTTTGGAGCTCTACTGAGTGTTTTGTGACTGCATGCTTTGTGTCGGTCGGAGAGGGACCGAGGTCTTCTTCTACTCTCTACGCGTACTACGAATGCTACATTGTGGAGGCGACTACAAGTTCGCATTAGCAACGGTAAGAGCTACGCTTCAACACCAAGCTGTCTCCTCGCAAAGAGCTCTCCTATGAGCTTCAAAGTGAGTTTTCTCTCTAACCGTGTATCCGTTTGTAATTGCTTTGTCATTGTGTCCATGGCGTGTTTAACTACACTTTAGGCCTAAGTATGTTGAGAATCGATGACCTATAATTTCTTGCCTATCTTCATATGCATTTTTTGCACCAAGTGTTTGCTGGTAGTAGATTGGGTTAGAAACTTTAGGGTAGTGTTGTAGAGATCACCCCTTGAGTTTTGTGCCTATTCGACAACGTTAGTTTCGATGAGCATAAGTGTCGTAGGTAAGGTAGCGATTGCATACACATAGTGTGCTTTGAGTTAATTTCCCTTGGTAGTGATTGTCTCTAAAAGGTTGAGTATGTGATTGGCATCCATCTATTTGTTTCCATGCACCTGTGGGTCAAGCTCCATCCTTGGTTGACATCTTGTTTGTTGGTCTGGTTCTCACTTTGCTAGCAACTGCACGAGTAGTGTATTTTCCGGACAACATTGGTGCCACTGTCGGGGACGAGAGCCCTAGGTAGGTTACCTTAGACTAGTTCTACAAGGTAGAAGTTCCTTTGGTTTGCTAGAGTCTTGTTATTATACTTTATGTAGGATATGAGAGTTGGACTCTTGAGATCTTAGGAGAGTGCTAGGGAGCGTGTGACTCGCCTAGATTGTTCACCATAGGTAGTATTAGTCATAGTTTAATGTTGATGATGTGTGATTGATTTGTGAGGTGATAAAAACAATAGCTAGTCCGTGTGTGACAGTGAAGCATTTTTCTAATCATAGAGACAACACCCCACATGATGTGTAGGAGTAGTTGTAGATAGGACATGTGATTGTGATGTAGAGCTATTCATCATCCAATTATTTGCTTGTGTGCATGTTTGTGTCTAAAATCCTAGAAAAGTTTGGCTTTTAGGGTAGAAAATGCAACAAACAAGCTTTTGGAGATATTTGTGCATAACTGAATGATGCTGAGTGTATAAGAAAGCAATTGCAAGAGATCTGTGGAGAAAATGTGCAATTTTGCGACTCTGGACATCATATAAGTATGATGTCTTAGGGCGTAGAAAGAGACCAGATTTGACAAAATAGAATGCACCAAAGTGTTCAAAAGGGGTGTTTTACCCTAAGCTCACCTTGAGACTAAAGTTTTGACCCAAAAGACAAGAGACGGAGTGTCAAAATCGAAAAGATAGGAAACTTGTGGTTATGAGCATATTTTTGCATGAAAATTGGTAAAAGTGCTTGAAAAGAAGTGCTATGGAGACTTTTGGATGCTTGTGGATGAAATCTGGACAACAATCCATCAACAGACATCATACGTGTATGATGTCTGAAGTATGAATCTGACAATCAAATTGAACTTTTGACTTTATACCCATAGTCTGCATGGTGTGTAGAGCACATACACCAAGGTTCATTTCATTTGGACATATAAATTGAGTATTGAGAGAATTTTACTCTTTTTGGGAAGTTCCTTGGTAAAAATTGGTGATTTTGTGCAAGTTTGGGCTCTAAAATTTGATGTGAGCACATGTGCATGTTGTACACATCAAGGGGCACCTATGGTAGAAACAGAATTTCATTCTGACCTCATAGACATCATACGTGTATGATGTCTTAGAGGCCATATTTTGGGTCAAAAGACACATTTGGGTAAGCCTTGCGATTTAGAGCAGTTATGAAGCAAATAAGCAAAATTCCATTGAATTTGAAGCAATTTGAGGCTTGTAAAGACCAAGAGACGGATCTAGGCAAAGTGAATGCTTGATTTGATCATATCTAGCACAAAAGGTATTGGAATTGAATTTTGAAGTTGCAGTGAGTTGCTTGTGTGGAGGACCTCTGGAGTGAGTTTCACCTCATTTTGACCAGCTGGACATCATACACGTATGATGTCTCAAGGGCATTTTTGGAGACCAATGCTAACATCAAAACTTACCAGGGTGCTTAACACCCCAAAGCAAGCTTAAGGACCAAGTTTCACCCAGTTTCGATCATTTTTGGCTTAGTTAACCTCTTGGAGAATATGGTAGCAACCAAGGCCTACATAGGAGAGATTGACCTACCTACATGTGTTAGAACTTCAAATTGAGCCTAGATTTGAACAAAGCATATCAAGGAGAGTACAAGATTCAACTTTGAGATGATTCTGAGCATTCAGACATCATATGCGTCTGATGTCCAAAGGCTCAGTTTAGGACTCAGACTGTGAACTTGGTGGTTCAAAAATCTTTCTTGGAACCCTAGGATCCCATTTTTCCTTTCAAACCAGTGCATAGAGGGAATCAAGTCCTTATATACAGTTGTTGGGTTGAGATTAACCCTCTAGTGACACCAATTTACATTGTAGAGCACTTAAGTGAGATCACTAGTTTAATGAAGAATTGCAGAGTCAAAGTTTTGTATAGATAGCCAGAACCAAAGATCCTGCAAGTTGATGATCATTTTGGAGTGCAAAGTAATTTACAAGTTGAGGAAGTAGTTGGAAATCAAATCAGAGCAAAGAACAACTGCAACCATGTCTCTAAGGTAAGAGGTTTAGTTGATAGTTATGTGTGTGAAAGATTTGATGAACTTGAGATCTGGTAGGTGTCTTCAAAGAGATCAAAGAGTGCTAGGAGATCATGATATCTTAGTGTCGATAGAAGAGAGTGTAAACATGGCAAGGATAGATCCGCTAGCATTAATCATAGAAGAGGGCAGTGATATTGAATCCTCTTCCAAAGGATCATATTAGTGGACGGCTAACCAACAACTTGGAGGTTTACAATATAGCAAGGGACTACGAGGGGTAGCACTTTTCAAAAACCCTTAAACATGCAAAAATACACGGAAATATTCCTAAAGGGAACACATGTCCATGGAGCCTTGATGTATCCTGATGATCAAGGACATCAATGCATCTATATTGAAGAACGGCCAAAGAGAGGATTGGTAGTAATCATGGTAACCGAAGATGGTGATAGGCTCCACGATGAGGAGGGAAACCACTATCTCATTGTCAAAGACCCAAAAAATACAATCAGTATGGAGACAACATTGCAAAAGGGAAGATGGTTGTGAAGACCCGAGAAATACCTCCTAAATTCACTCTTTTTGGAGCCTTCTACATTCATAACAAGAGAGTAGAGAGAACGGCTACAATTCAGGAAAATATTGAGATTTACAAGCATGAGGAGGGAAGAGTCATCTCTTACTATTAGTGCATGGAACCCCACGTAAATGAATTAAGCATAGAAAAATTCATGTACCTATTTTTGTATGATTCAATAACTAGAAATCATTTTATTTTTGTCAATAAGTAATGTCGATAATATAAGCCATTTCACCCAGAAGATGTAGGGAGAGTGATAATGCCAGAATTGATGGCACAGGCTTCGAAAGAGAAGCAAAAGCCCATTGGAACCCCCATTAAATCTACAAATCCTTTCTCAAATGATTATGAAACCACAACAAAATCAAATAAACAACCATTGCCCAATCCTCGGAACTCACAAACATCGCCACTATCATTTCAAGCATGGATCGAGCAATTTGCAACACCATTCCTTTAACACGAAAAGGGATGGATATCAGGCCATGTCAAAGCTAGAAGCACCACCAAAACCACCACTCCATCAACAATACCAAGATGAGAGTAGAACGAGAATGCTAAATCCGACCAGGGCTGAAGCACCATATTGAGAACAAGAACGAGCAGAAAGGAGCCAAGGAGAGGAACAACCACTTGCTAGACCAATCAAGAATTATGGATTAGGAGAAACCCTAGGGGAGGAACATGCACCATATCCTAATCTAGAAAGGGCTCATAGAGGAGGAATGGAGGATCCTATGTTTAGGATGATGGCTCACCAGAGGATCAGACCTTCTCAAGTCCAAAAATGGGTGAACAAGAAATATTCTAGAAATAGGGATCCAAGGGATCACATGGAAACATTTGTGCGTGCCATTAAAGCTGAGGAAGTACTAGACTTTCCCATGCAATTCGTAGGTTTTGAGTTAACTCTAAAGGAGGATACCACCACCTGGTTCGATTTTATTTAGCGTAGAATTTCGAGTCAATGGAGGAGGTATTTGACGAGTTTATATAGGAATTCTCTCAAAGAGGGATAGCTCATAATACGGTCTTGCAAATCCATAAGTTCAAGCAGAAAGAGGGAGAATCCGTTAGGAAAGCAGCCTTAAGGTTGAAATGCTACTTAAAATTCTACCATGTGAAAGAGTTACCAACTCAGTTCGGACTCATGTTGATATTTATCCAAGTACTGAGAAATGCAGACCTTTAGAAGGATTTGCATATGAAGAAGAGCTCAACTCTAAACGAGTTGACCAAGGAGGCTCTATACCTAGTAGAAAATTGTGTTGTCTACAAGGAAGGTGACTATAAAGACTTAGATTGATGATTCATCATCGCAGCATAGTGGAACAAAGTCCACAAAGTTGGCACAAAAGAGTGAAGCAATTGTAAATCAAGAGAGACTTATAGAGGAAGTGCTCAAAAGGATAAGTCTATTTGCAAAGCCACAGGCTAAGCAACCTAAGTGGTGTGCCATTGAACAAAAATGGACAAATCATGCTATAGAAGAGTGTTATTAAAACAAGGGATATGTGAGAGAGTGACAATATGCCCCACCAACCCAAGTAGCACCTCCTCAGGTACCACCAATGCCTAGGTATACAGTAGGGACTTTGCCAGGACCAGTAGGGGTTGAACGGCCACAACCAATTTTGGGGCAACAACCACCTATGCCAGGAGCGAGACTAGTGGGAATTAGAATCGGAGGAACTAGCCTTAGTGCTTGTGCCTGTGTATTACGAAGAGCCAAGTGAATACATGGCTAGTTCAGCATACTATCCACTCAAAGAGCCAAAAGCAACGGAACCTTGGAGCATGATTGGGAATGTTATACCACCAACAATAGCTCATGCTGTAGGTGAAGGCAGATACAACTTAGATGAGAGAACATTATTATTCATAGCCAATGGAAGCGTAGCAGGCCAAAGGCCTGCCTATCAACAAAGAGTGGATCCAAGAGCGCCACACCAACCTTTAAGACCGTGCTACAAGTGTGGTGGTGACCACCTTATGAAAGACTGTCCTCATACAGAAATCATTAGAGAATGTATATTCTCCAGAGTGTGGCATTACTCATTTAATTAGTGACTATCCAAAAAACCCAAATAAAACAGTGAAAACAACATTAAACATACTAGGGGCAATGCCATCAAGTAGTGGTTTTGAAAATAAAACGGTGATACCTATACATGTCGTCACAAGAGCGCAAGCTCAAAAAGCAAGGGAAAAACCAATAATTGAGGAAACCAAAACATGTGTGCATAGTTATGAATGGAAAAGTCAATGAAACACCCGGAAGAAGAAAGCGTGCCTAAAATCTAGGAAGGAATGTGAATAGACAACCCTAGCTAGGAGTTAAAACAAACCAGGGACATGTTTGAGAGATTTGAGAATCAAACTAATCCTAAGTTGGTAGTTCACAAGAAGTTTGCTCCATACCATTCACAAGCTAATGGCCAGGTTGAAGCTACCAACAAGACTCTATGCATTGTCTTGACAAAAATACTATTAGACTTAAGAGTAGATTGGGACCAACATTACATTCTACACTGTGGGCTTAAAGGGTAGCCTAGAAAACATCTATTGGGACAACAACGTACAACATGGTGTTTGGTCTTAATGCTATCTTGTCTATAGAGTTGTTGATCCCAACACTAAGAGTAGCTAAACAACTCAAATGGGTGGGCCATGAATTGTCTTCAAGAGTAGATGACCTAAAGAAACTATATGATTTTTTCTTGAAAGCCGTAGCTTCTATCTACAGTCAGAAAAGAAGACAAAAGGAATCTTTTGATAAGAATGTATGCTCAAAAGACTTTAAAACAGGAGACTATGTCCTGGTTTATACATTGAAACAACATGCAAAGAAACTTAAAATGTGGAGGATGGGACCCTTTCTGATCAAAGATTTATCACCAAGCGAGGCTGTCAAGCTTGCTACATTAGATGGTGAAGAAATGCCTAATTGGATTAGTGGTTGTTGGCTTAAAAAGTATCCTTTACAACTAACCTAGAACATGCTTCAACAAATCCATGTGAAAAAGAAACAATCTCAAGAAAAACGTCGCATAGTCAAAGAAGCTCAAGATAGGAGTGCATGGCAAAACGGAAGCTTCTATGACAACAACAACACAGAAGGACAACCACTATGGATCAATGTAGTCAAAGTACAGAGTTTAAAGTGGATCATACGATAGATCCAATAATCAAAGTCAAGCTTGGAGGTAATCAAGTGGAGGCCTATGCAATACTAAATTCAAGAGCTCAAGGAAATCTTATTTCGTACATCCTATATAAACAACTTGCACTAGAGAACAAAATGACACCATTACAAGAAGCCCTTCAAAGCTATTCGGAGCATTCAATCAAGGTAATGGGATGGACAATAATAATGGTACAGATTAATCACCATGTCTATTCGCATAAGTTTTATGTGGTCAAAGATGCACCAACGCAACATCCATTATTGCTCGGTCAACCATGGTAGAGATAGTACAATGTATAGATTGATTGGAGCTCTGATACAGTAAACGTTCAACATGCTACTGCAAACCAAGAAGTTCCCTTTGCGGTAGAACAAAATGACAATCCATCGTTAATGGACTCAAAAGCTAAGATGAGCTACTTCGACATCTTCATTAAGCGTCTTTGGGTGTTCATTGAGGGGGGGTGTTGGTAGATTTGCAATGCCCACCTCTCTTAGTTTTGCCACCACAATATATGCTGCACAATTTGTAAGGCCCCTATATGAGGAGAAGCCAATTGTGCACATATATCTGGTGGATTCCAGCTTTGCACGTTGATGAGATCTCTATTTGTGATCATTGATGGTACGGAGCACATTCAGGACCAACTTTGGGGACCCGAGGCTTCTTATTCGTCGGAATATTCCTTTCATTGAAATATCTTGGCCGGACGGTGGCTGGAAGACAATTGAAAAATGGCCATCCCAGTGGGGCCGGTGGCCAGTTGTCCGAGGTCTTTGGCCGATGGCCGGATTTCCTTGGGCGGGGTCGAGTTCTAGGAGGACTTGTCTACCCAAAGGCGGCCATAGACATGGACACATGGACGAGTTCTACTTGGACTTGGCTATCTAAGGGCGGCTACACATGGGCGTTTAGAGGCTCCCTTACATCTATATAAGGAGGCCTTCTCATGAGTAATTTGGTAGATTGGTGTGCACACTTGACGCGCACAACACATCCTTGCTGAAGGATTGTTAGTCCCATGTATTCCTAATGGCTCTAGTTGTCTAAATCTCCATCTAAGATCTACCTTGAGAGCGCGTGGGTGGATGATGCCATCAGTTTGTAATAGTGTGCTAATCTAAAGTTTTTGATTTGCCACTAATCTACTTTGCATCGTATCGCTCTCTACTCTCCTTGCTAATAGATCCTTATTGTATTCCACATTTCTTACAGACAGTCCACAAGAACCCAAGATTATAGACTTTCAAGTCTAGCGACGATCCAGTTGTGAAAATGATTCCAACAACGGATCTCCTACTTTGTCTATAGCATTGAGAGTGTCTATAGGAGCACAATTTTGAGGTAAGACCCAACTTGTGATTACTAAATCACTCAATAAGTGTTGACTGTCAATTCTTGGAACCTTCACATTTGCACTTTCAAGGAAAGGTCTTCTCATCGGCCAAGTGGTAGTCGTTGTATAATTTGGAATCTACCCCAAGGTTTCAGATTGCCAAGATGAGAGAAAAGATCATCGAGTAAATGTCTGTCTATTCTTTAATTTCTCTTTAATGTTTAGTTGATAGGCTGTGTTAGTACTGGGCCCCGTGATGGAGGGCTTTGGTACTCCTCGATATTTTTCTAACTTAATCTCAGTATGTACTTTGATTGTTTTTGCTTGTTTGAATATGCTTTGATTCATTGTTTCAAAAATGGGATGTATATGATGCAATGCGTGCTTCCATTTTTTTCGTCAGACACATGACAAGGCCATGATGGAGAAAAACACTTTGGGAAAGTAGTGTACCAGGAAATTTCTACAATTCATAGTGATAGACCTATATGGTACGATTTTGTTGGGCACATCATGTTAATCACAAGGTGAGCAACATGGTCTAGGAACTCAAGGAGTTTGGTTTAGCCAGTGATGAATGAGATTCATGAGGGTCCCTCTCACTCATGTCACTGAGTGTTTGACTCTACCTCCACACACATGTACACCTTGTACCCCTTTAACAAAAACAAGAAGAGCATTACAACAATGAAAAGCCCTTTATAATTGAGGGAATAATAATTGATTCTTTATAATAATTGATTCCCTATCAGGAAGGACTGTTATCACTATTACTACTTTTGAACATTTTATCAATTTTGCTTATATTTTATTCTAAAAAATCATTCAAAAGAAGCAATGTAAATAGAACTCCCCTTTATCTACTATTTTGAGAGTTTAAGTGAAAAGCAACCACTTCTGTTTTGGGTGCATGCATGCAAGTGATTAATAGAGAAAGAGAATTTTGAAATCGAGTCACCGCGTGCATCAAACTTTCTCAACAAGAATCAGCTTCCTGACTCTCCATCAGGAAGACAAGTGCAAGCACTATGATTTCTTCAAGCATGAGATCAACTGAAGGCTCCACCATTTCCACTGGCAAGTCTCTCACAATTAGGGATTATTATCGACTTCACATGAGACAAATATTAAAAGTGAGGAGAAGAATGAGACTTTGGGATCCTAAACAACCACATAAGCCACCATCTAATGGTATCCCATGGCCATTAATGAAAGAGTATCATCAATTGCCTCTTGAATTTGGGATAATTCAAAAAGAATTTTCATCCAACACCTTTGCACTTGACTTACGTCAAGGATTTGATCCTAAAATAAAGGAGGAAGAGGCATAGCATCAAGTAACATATGACCAAGCACATGAAGGACATGAAGATGACAACAAAGGGACCCGTTCAAGGGGAGTACATGCAAATGAAATCCAAGTAGCAGAGGAACAACAATCAGACGAATATGAAGAATCTGTTGCGATTGCAACATATGTTGTATGGCAACAAAACGTCCATGAATGAACGAATCTCCCATTTAAGGGGAGGTTCCATAGAGTCTAACTGGCATAGATCCTATCTTGCATATGATTGAATGACTTCTTGTGTGGCATAGGGCCTTTGTGGCATATGAATGAATGAGTTCTTGTGTGGCGTAGAGCATATCTATTGGGCATCCTAGGTGGCCTATGGCATGTGTAGCACGGCCAAAAGTAGCCCAAGTCATAGTATACCCCGTGAAATGTCTTCCTAGACATTTTTAAAGCATTCTGGAACAGTTATAAGCCTAAAAAATCCCCCTAAAAGAGTGTCCATGAGTTCTTGAGCTTAGCTTAAGCTCCATATGATGTCATCCATGATGCCAGACGAGATGCTCTCTCAAGTCCTGTATAAAGAGCTCATTTTTACTCATTTCATAATGAAATGAATCAATCTCTTTTGTGCCTAAACTTTACTCTATTGTGCTTAAGTGTTATTTAGCATGCCATTACCATGAATGCATCTCTCTCTTACCCTCCCTAATCCCATCACAAAGTAATGTCAATCTTGTTGAGAGCCGTTCATTATTCCTTCATTGGTGCTATTTATGGGAAACTCTCTTGCTTATAAGAAGAGAAACAACTTTAAGATGGAATCAAGCACCCTCCCTGAGTATCAAATTGAGAGAGGAGTGCTCCCAATGTACAATTGTTGACTTTATCTTGTGTGCATGCATGAAGTGGCCCCTTCTTACACTCAAATTTTTTAATAGTCTTGCCTACTATGAAAAATAATTTTGATAGATAAGTTCAGGAACATGTGAGAAACTCAAAAGGACTTGCCTATGCATGCATGCCTCTATGTGTGTGTGTGTGTGTGTGTGTGTGTGTGTGAGAGTGAGAGAGAGAGAGAGAGAGAGAGAGAGAGAGAGAGAGAGAGAGAGAGAGAGAGAGAGAGAGAGAGAGAGAGAGAGAGAGAGAGAGAGAGAGAGAGAGAGAGAGAGAGAGAGATGTTTAGGTGTAGAAACGAAGAGGGAGAATTGAACTGCCTTTGTGACGCTTTGCATAGGCATGGTTGTTGAGATGTAAGCCTCCTTGCAAACAAACATTGAACACCCTCCTCACCTAGTCCTTACTTGCCTCTTCAATAGCAAGCCCAACAAAAATCAAAGCTTGGTAAGCTACGTTGGTTGCCATTACATGAGTTTTGTTCTGCTTTACGATGTTTTGTGTTGCAGTTGATTGTCTCATTTCCTCTTTGCTGTCTATATCCTTGTGAGCAACTCCAGCACGAGAAAGGCAAAAATAAACATCCTTGTAATTTTTTTTGTATTGTTGTTTTATGCTACTACTATCTTGCATTTGTAGGCACCCGTATAATTAGCTTGGTCTCTTTTGTTGATGCTATTGTTACAAATTTTATTGACATGAGTGGCGAAGCGTGATTTTGCTCTTGGTCATCATAAGACAATTCAACCTGCTGTGTGTGTGGTGCACATGTTTGGGATAGATAAGCAACCAACACCAATGGTTGTGCATGACCTTTACTCTGGTAGTCCTTTGGTGTAGTGCTAACAAAAAACCTATAAACATTTACAATGCGTGTCTTGGGTTTTGGTTTTTATTTATGGAATTAATAATATTTTGAGGTATGGAGTACTAGAAATTTTTTCATCATTTAGTTATAATTTTGGAAGAAACTTTTAAACTTTGGGGAGAACCTTGAAAATTTTCATAACTCACTTGATTCTTTTAGAAAAAGTTTGTTTGAGAACATTGCAAGCTATCGGGCATAATCTTTGTCCTATTGATACCCTCACATGGTTGTACTATGTTCTTATACTACCCTTTTGATGCTCTAGATGATAAAGCTATCATCCCATGTAGGACATGTGCTGTCATTTTCTCTCCCTAAGGAGGGAGAGATAGTCACATTAATGGGTACTAGAGGAAAACCAAAATTATGGGTTGTCAAGGCTAAAATCCTTTTTAACGGTCTTAGGAAAGAGCGTGTGATTTTTGTAGTAAAGCTCAATAAGTTAGAAGAGGAACCAAAGGAACACAACTCCACTTGGTCACATGAATACCAAGGCTTATTTCCAATATAATTGACCCAAATGCCATCAAGAAGGGAAAGCTACAAGGTTGAGCTTGTACATAGAGCTAGTATAGCCAAAGACCCATACAAGATGTCAATCCCAAAAGTGGCAAAACTCAAAGAACGATTTCAATTGTTGCTAAAACAAGGGTTAACTTGACCTAGTGTTTCCCCATAAGGTGACCCCATACTTTACCTAAAGAAAAAGGATGTTCTGCGCATGGATTATCGAGGGTTGAATCATTTAAGGAAAAAACAAGCACCCCATTGAATTGCTAAACTTTCTCCATGGGTCTAGATTCTTCACAAAATACAAATTCAAATATATTACCAAATAAGGATAAGGGAAGAGGATGTACTCAACACAACATTCAACTCTAGGTACATCCATTATGAGTTTATAGCAATTTCCTTTGGGTTGAGCATTGCGGCTAAGTGCTGCTGTTCGCATTTTTTCAGTCATCACTTGCATCTGCTTGAATATGCATTTACTTGCATGCATGATGACTTCGTCCTTTGTTTGCCAATCTTCAGGCTCTTCATGAGTCTGTCTAGAGGTTTCAGCCATTTCACTGTATGGCTCTTTGGGTGGTTCTGTGGTGGCTGCTTGTTGTTGTGGCGGGGGTTCTACTTCTCCTTGACGCGTTGCGGTTGCCTCAAATGATTTTGATGTTTGAGGCTTTGTGGATACCTCAGTTGTTTCTTATTGGGTGGTCGTAGAAGGGTCTGCCTCAGTTTGCTCTTTTGCTTTTGGTTGTTCAAAACTTGTTGCCTCCTATTGTTCATGATATTTTTCCTTGGCTTCCTCACCCTCATTGGATTTAGCTGTGGGTGAAGGGTTCGGGCTTGGCATGGGATGGTCTGCGTGCTCTGTTGTGGGTGAAGTGGCTTTTGAAGACATCTCCCCCTAGTCATGATGTGTCTCACTTTGTTTCGTAGCCTCAGTTTGTCTCTGTTGCTTGGCTTCATCTTCCCTTGCTTTCCTTTCGGCTTCTTGAGCTTCTTTTAACTTTAGGACTTCTGCCTCTGCATACATGCGTTCAAGGAAGTCCGCAGGATCCTATACTTCTTTCCTTGTAGGGTTCTTGGTTGTGGGTCCCCTTATCTCTCTTGGAGCCCATCTTTCCGGCTCTGCTCATAAGTTTGTTTTTTTTTTTTCAAACCTCGCCTTCTTTTGCTGAGGTTCTTCCTAGTGTGCAGCTACAACTTTCTTCTTCATTTCTTCAATTCTGGCCCTTCTCCTTGTCCGAGCTCTCACTGCTATGAGCTTCATGGGAGCTTTTGGCAGATTCTTCATCTGACTTATATACTCTCTTTGATGAACACGTGGTTTTGGTAGAAGGTTGCACATATACAATCCATGTGTTCTGATCTGGGCTGGTGGCAAATTGTCGGCCATGCCAATAGCATGATATGCTATTCTTGTCAGTATTTCAGGCGCGCCTAGATAGGTGATTTTACCTTCTTTCTTGGTGCCTCTCAGCGTTGTCAGCACATACTATGCATGATCAATTGGCTGCGTGGTTGTCGACTTCAACACTTGGGTGAAGGTGGTCGCAACTGCATGATTCAGGGTGGTGTACCGTGGCAGTCTCTTTGATTAAAAATGGAAGTGCTGATGGTATAGACGAGCTAGTTCTTCTACTTTCCTTTGGATGAGGTCGCAAAAAGTTGTAGCAACAGTCTCCTTGGTGAATGTGCCTGCTATCTTTCTCTCTCGGGTCCGCATTATCATCCCTTTAGTCGGCAACTTCAGTGTCTTGGCCACAATCTCTTTGGTGATTACTACTTCAACTTTCTACCCTTGTTGGTCAGTGATTTGGGCTGACCCATCCTCTTTGATAATAGACAATAACTCATAGGCTTTCTGAAATCTACGCTGCATGGTTCCTGGTTGCAGAAGTCCCTGAGGCCCAGCCTTCTGTTGGCTTCTTTTGTGTCTGGCTTGGCAGCTACATCATATATTTCCTTCGGTAGCATTTGTTCCACTTGGTGTCCTTCTTCGCTCTTGAACCTGCCTGTGAAAACCGTGGTGTTGTTTTCTTCAAGCTATTCTCTTGACAAGTATGTGGCCTTGGCCGTCTTTACTGAACTTGGGTCTAGTTGATTGGGTGGCAGCTCTTGCAACTTTTCCTTCTGGGACACCCTTTTCTTGGCCTTCTCTGTAGCTTGCATTACTTTTGTTAGGGGAATACAGTGCCAAAGTTAGAAAATTCTGCAAATTCTGCTCTAAAATGCCCTTGAGTCTGAATTGCTGACAAATTGAGTCCAATTTGCTTCAAATCAGTTTTGGAGCATGCATAGAAGCATAAAAACATGTAAAGATTAAAATCATACAGTTCAAGCAAAATTTTGCAACAAAAGTAAATAATCTTGATTATTTACAACTGAGAAATTTATCCAAATTTTTGCATTTTTGACATGATAGGCTTGAAACATATAGCATTTGGGTGCTCTGATTGCAGTGTGGGCTCATTTGAGTGCATTGGGTGGAAATGGTGCATGATTTAGGCTTTCAATCTTTGAAATTGTAGACAAAGGGATTTTGAGTTTTTGAGATCCAAATTTGCTCAAATTTGGTTAGTGGACTTGGGACATCATGTGCTTTGGTCCCATAAGGTCAAAGTTGCAATTTTCACCCATTTTTGCAAAAAAGTAATAATCACGATTATTAACTTTTTTCATCAAAATGCACATTTTTTGGTGCAACTTGGTTCTAGACATGATGTAAAGTCTGTGTATGAGATATGGGGTGATTTGGATAAAAAATATGACCGATAAATCAAAAATTGGATTGGAAAGACTTCTTTGCATTTTTTGATAATTTTCCACGTTTTCCTTGATTATTTTGGCTCATACTTGAAATGTGGCATGTAATAGGTGTGTACAAGTGATAGAGTATCATTTTCAAGCCAAAATCACAAAAGTAAATAATCTTGATTATTTATAGCAATCAATTTTTTGCTAAACTTGACAATTTGATGTCCTAGACATATTCAATACATCTAAAACAAGTCCTGAATTGAATTTAGTAAAGTTTTGTTGTGTCAACATCACTTCGTGCTTTGTCGACTCTGAAATCAATGATTTTTGTGACTAGATGGCCTATGGAGTTGATTAGTCACTTTTGAAGCTATAGATTTGTCCGCTACATAGTCCTGAAGCTACCCATCCAGTCTTGGCCCATTTGGAGTCAGTTTGACTTCATATGTCAAATTTGACGCTTTGTAGCCCTCGAGCTGTTTTTTGCTGTTCAAGAGCTTTCCTTGAGTGTTTTCATGAAACCATCCATGTACATTATGTATAGACTCGGTCTATAAGCTGTATGTAGAGTCAGAATCCAAATCTGGCATCTGGCAATAACCTAGATTTTTTACTTGGGACCCCCCTTGACTCCTACCGAATGGTCAGCTGGTGATATAGAAGTGTTCTATTATATAGGGGCATACTACATTTCAAGTCTTGTCCAATTTGGTTGAGCTGACAGGCCGCTATGGTCAATTTTGGGTTGTAGGACTTCGTGCACTGCTGGGTTTCTAGGGTTTTTTTCCTGAGCCTAGACTTGCTACCGGCCATATAGAATTGATGAATTATCAGAGGAGTTATGTTTCTTTTTCTTAGCCTGGACTCTGGTGATTACCTTGATTGGAGCAATCGGTTCACTCTCAGATGAGCTACTAGGTATCACTTGGACTACGTTCACTACTGTTTTACCCTTGTTTAAAGGATTTTTTGGACAATCTTCAGGGAAGTGTTCTCCCTTTTTGCAACATTGCATACAAAAAGCTTCAACTGGCTTAATGTTCTTGTTAGGCTCTGGGCATTTATTTTTCCAATTATCATCTGCACCACAGTTATGACAGTTTCCAGTTCTTGGCTTAATTATGGGTCTTACCATAGGAGGTCTAACACCTTGATTAGCTACATAGTACATTGGTGCAAGTTCTGGTGTAGTATAAGTCACAGGTTCTTCCATTGGTGGTGGATGTGAATTATACCAATATCCTTCTAGCATTGTTGTAGATAGATTAGGCTCAGCATAGGGCGTAACAGGCACTAGTGCTTATTCATCTATGACTCCCTTTGAATGCATGTACTTTACAGGCACTGCATTATGCCCAAGATATAGAGGTTGTTGACCCAACACGGGTTGAGGTCTTTCCATACCCATCGGTGGTCTTTGAGCTGGGGCCATATTAGGCTGATATCTGTACATGGGTTATCCTTGTGGCCTCATAGGCACATGTTGAACATTTCCATCATACTTTGGTTGGTAATAGCACTCATTGGTCTCATGGTTGGTCCATTTACCCTCTATTGCACACCATTTTTGTAGCCTAATTGGTTGTCCCTGTTGAGGTATCCCTTGCCATGGTCCCCTCATAGGTGCTTTTTGCATGTTATTCATCATGTCATTCATCCTTTTGAGCATGTCTTCTATGGTTTGAAAGCGGTGCTGCAGTAGTTGTTCCCACTTGTGCTGGTTTGGTGCATATTGTTTTCTCGCTTTGGTTATCCTTAGGGACATGTTCTTCATTGAAAATATCACAATTGTCTCCTAAGTCAATAGCATCCGAGACACACTCTTCTGGGGTCATATGCTTCTTGCTATACAATATAGCATGAAGTTCTTTGTTCTGAAAAAGTGTCTGAGACTTCTTCAAAGATAGTGTCCAAGTGATTGCCTTGATTCACACTCTCTTCGGTGGATACTCTACTAGCAGTCTCTCCAAATATGCCTTGATTTGCTAGTATACAACCAAATCTAAGGTTCATATAGACTTATGAAGCCCTGGATAGAGTACTTATCATCGGATTGACTTGTTATCAGCTTCTTCCACTTGACTTGATTGCAAAACCTGTCAAGCTTTCAATTCCCGGTGAACAACCTGATTCCTGTATCAGTTTTAATCAAGTTAGCTATTCTTTCACAAAGACTATACAATTTTTGCTAACTATTGGGTCTATGTGTATCTCTTCAAATTGAGCTAAGTGAGTTAGCAATTGAGACTTTCAGATTCTAATTTTGCAAAAAGCCAAAGGACTAATCTGCAACTTGGAAACTGAGTGAACATGTACTAATTTGGATCCGATTGAACCCATCAACACTAAGAAAAAACCAGCCAGCTCATATCAAGCAAGACACCACAGATTATTGACAACATCCTATGACCTTGGTCCTAATAAGACTTACTAAAACATAGTAGAATGTGCCAAGATGCCAGCTAGAAGCCCAGACGTTATATTTACACAAAACTCCATATTTTACCAGTAAAATGTTTCTCCGTTTAGTGTATCGATTTGGAAACAAAAATGCATTTATGATCCCTTAGCTACAGGAGTGTTGATTTGTGGTCCTAGACTCTCCTAGTAGCACCCATTAACTTTTAAAACACATGGAGAAAGGTCTTCGAAATCCAACTCAACATGTTTCAGACCATATGCAAGTGTGTCCAATCCAGACATGTTTTGGAGTACGACTCACAATACAACATATTCCTTTATGCAGCAGACAAAGGCTTAAACAAACCAAACAACACTACAGCTGAAGAGATGGAAGCATACCCTAACAAAAGATCATTACAACAACCAAAGCTGAAGAGATGAAAGTATACAAAATCAAAAGATAGGTTTACATGGAGCACATCACACTCTGTACCAAAAGTTGTAACAACATCAAAACACCAGCGAACTGTTTGAGACAAAAAGAATCTAGGCTTAGGCAATCACATAGAATTTGGAAAACTACATGATCAAATAACTTCTTATGTAGATCTCCACCATAATCTGATGACTTTGACAAAAAAATTTTGTCAGCAAACACAAAATTAAACCAGAAGATATCAGCTTAAGTCTTATACATATGTTGTTGTAGCACAAATTTGTCCTTTGAATCGCCTACAAATGTGATGTGTGCACTAGTCTTAGAATTCTAGAACACAAAATCTTTTATGCCGACATATTTATAAACCTGTCCTTCTTTGTTCTCCATAGAGAAAACACCTCGTCCCATGGCACGTCAGATGTGGCTGCTGGTCCGTTTAAGCCCATGAACATGTAGTTTTCAAGTGTGGTCACACTCATGCTTGTTTTGTGAGCTGTCTTTATATGGTTTTGTAGAGAAAATCCATGCTCGCGAGCAGCTGTATTTACGAGAATCACAAAAAGAATCTCCCAAAGCGTCATCAAGTTTGGAAATGAATTGCGCATGATTATGTCGTCTTTGCACACAGCCCATGCATCACAAAAGCCTTTGTGCTTGAAATTTCTAGACAAAACAGATGTGAAGGAATCCATTTCTCCCATGCGTTTTCCCATGTTATCCACTAGCCTCCCATATTGTTGTAGAATCGTCTCCAGCCACTTCTTGGAGGAGGCTTCACATTCCAGCTCTTCCGTTGGATAGTGCTTTGGGCTAAAAAGCTTGCAAGCATAAAAAATAGGAACATTGTCTTCTATCCTCGAATTCAAATTCTCCACAATTTTTATGACACATTCTTTACCTAATTGCATGCAATCTTCAAAACAGCCACCTCTAGTACTTCCCTCAATGATGTCAGACTTCAATGTGTGAGTATGCATCTCTCCACCTGCATCAACAAAGGTAATCTCTTTGTGGTTTGTCTTCTTACAAACTGCTGCAAATACTTTGTGCCACAACCAGCCGAGTCTCTCGAAAACTTCTTCTATAAGTTTTGCAATGTGGCATAAGTATATCCTGATATGCTAGCTATATCCACACGATCTGATTGAAATTGGCGATTCAAAGTATTCAGCTCTAAGTAAACATCAACGAGCAAATATATGTAGAATTGATTTGCATAGAGTGTGAGCTCATCATAGATGCTTGGCTTTGTTTGACCAAATTCTAAAAGCAAAGCAGGCATGACTTTTACCATACATTCCATTACTCCTCGTGAGAGCCACCTCATTGCATGGATGCGTAGCATGGCTAATTCTAGTAGGTTTAATGCTCCCACAAGCCTGAAGTCATCCATTCTTTTGCCTGATGCATGAAGCCAAGTGTAGATGCTTCTACATAGCTTGTCTAGGTGCATTAATTCTTGGAAAAGCCAATGGCCTAACTTGCCGCAAGATTTTTGCGGTGTGCAAGGCAATGAACAAGGAGAAGATGGGAAACATTAGCCCTCATTCTAGCAATGAGTCCCGATCTACAACCCACCATAACCGAGCATCCATCAGTTGCAAGGGACACCATTTTTTGTAGACACAAATCCATGTCCTTGAGCAATCGAATAAGAGCAGCATATTTTTCTTCTGCTCCACCATCATCAGTTTTGATTAGTTTGACAAAGGCTACATGATTGTCACCTTTGCCTGCGGCCTTCAAGTAACTAGTGTAGACAATGAAGTGACCCTCTTTTCCTCTATCAGTACTATCATCAACTATGGGTGAATACCAAGGACTTTCTTGGATTTCTTTGCATAAGGCACTCCAAAGGACATGTTTGATTGCTTGTATGAACTCCATATAAGCAATTCTATTCAGATAGGTGCCATAATCCACATGACCAAGCATATTTGCTAAGCCAAGCTCGATTTGGTGAGAGAAAAGCTTCTCAAACAGCTCAGTGGGTCCAACACACTTCACCACAAAGTAAGCTTGCCACATGATGGTGATCACTCTCACTTTATCCTTGTCATCAAAGGTTGCAACATAGTCTGGAAGAGGGATGCAAACTCTCTTCTCCTTGTTTGCCCACTTAAAGGCAGCATCCTTATGCTCATCAGACACACTATGGTCATTTAACGATGGAAGCTGAAGTACAGTAGAACCTTTTTTTGCATAAGGATTCTTCTGCTTACAATAAGTACACCACTCACATTTTACTCTCACCTTTCCTTCAAATATTATGGGATAAGCCCATGGGTGCATGTACTTCCAAGCTGGCTGCCACTTCCTTGGCTTTTTGGGTTTGGAAGTAGCTTGAGGGCTCCCTTCATCGGCACATCTTGCACGTCCTTGATGCCATCGTCATCTACACCTATCTTTGGCCCTTCTCCAAAGAGCTCTTCAATCAAAGTGTTTTGTTGTTTCTGTAATTTTTTGCCTTTCTTCTATCCTCCACAATTTGATAAAAGCTTGGAAGGTCTACCTGCTTTCTTTTCTTATTGACTTTTTGGCCTTCCATATTCTATAGATCTACCTTCACAAGCAAAGACAATTTCATTTCTATGGATTAATCTGGAAGCTCATGAGGAAAATACAAGCATGCAAATACTAGGCTCTATCATAAATGAAAAGACTTTTAGCTTATTGCAACAATGCAAGGCATATTCTTTGCCATTTAGAAATATGTGACATGTCTTATGTCTAATACATCATGCAAAGCTGAATTGTTCCATAATTGCCATGGATTTCAAAAGCCACAAAGAGTCCAAAGTTGTATATGGTAGTTTGAGGGCTCAAGCTTAAACCCATAGTAGAAGGGATTGTGGTGAAAGCCCTTAAAAGGAAGCATTTATGTAAGGAGGCTTCATTCTTGAGTATCCACTCTTGAGGATCCACTTTTGAGAGCTCCCTCTCTCTAGAGTGTTCACTCTTTGGCCTAGCCTTGAGCTTAATGTCTATGCTTGAGAGGCTAGTGCTAACCATTGTAATTAGAGTAAGCTCTTCGTGATTAATTTAATTCTTATTTTCTCATTAGTCTACTTCTTCTCTACATTTCATCTTGTCATGAAGTAGTATTACACTTTCATTATTCTAGATTTGAGAGATGTATGTACTTCTTGCTAGTAACCACTCTTATCTCTCTACGAGCAATTGATTTGTGATATTTAGCATCACAAATTAGGTTGATTAAGTTGGGTCTTAATCTTGTAGTTTGTGTGTGTGCCCTATTCTTTGCTTGTCTGTAGATCTAGCACCATTCACCTCGTGTGTGTAAGCTATTGATGAAGTGCCGTAATTGACATGTGGTAATTAGTATGTGCTTATCTTTAGTGTGCTTGGAGTTTCTAGTCTATGGCAAGTCGGACTTTGGTGGACTTGATGTGTGTAGGAGTTGTTAGATTAGTGATTAGAGTATATTTAGAGTTAGTCTTGCCATGGCTAATCTCTACTTGCAATGTAGATAAGTTTTATGAAGCTCTAGCACCATTCACCTCGTGTGTGTAAGCTATTGATGAAGTGACGTAATTGACATGTGGTAATTAGTATGTGATTATCTTTAGTGTGCTTGGAGTTTCTAGTCTATGGCAAGTCGGACTTTGGTGGACTTGATGTGTGTAGGAGTTGTTAGATTAGTGATTAGAGTATATTTAGAGTTAGTCTTGCCATGGCTAATCTCTAATTGCAATGGAGAGGTGATCTGTTGAATCCTCTATTCCATTCATCCGATGCTCGTGCTTCCATGCCCTAGCCGGGTTTTTTGATCACGGATTTGATAATTTTGTGTGGATTGCGATTAGGTTGTGCTACAACGCCTCTCTACATTTGGCACCGTTGCTGGGGATCGATAACCTAAGCTAGTGAGTTTAAGATGTGTAGAATAGAGTAATGTCACTACTAATTTTGTTGGTTTTTGAGTGTGTGTAACTCATTTTTTAATGTGATTTGATGATGTTTGTGCAAGAAATTGATGCTAATGTTGAGTTATGAATACCGCAAATCTCCAATTCCACCCCCAATTTCATTAATTTCTTGCTAACCCTTACTAATTTCGCTTCCTTTCATGCTAATTTTAACTAATTTTGACTAACCTTGCTAACCTAACCACTAACATTTGAAGTGTAAAGTATGTTAAATACCCTTGTAAGAGGTGGAATCATCACTCTAATCAAGTTAATTGTGCTAATTTATGCCTAATTTGATGATTTGACTGTTTGATTTTGACCTACAAATGGTCAATTTTGGAGCCGATTTGATGGTGCACACACTTGTGTGTGCAATGATGCGTCTTCGCATGGAGCAAAGGAATATATTGAAGTGTAGTTACGATGTAAGTGCACTCACTTGCTCATGTTAATTCTTGATTGATTAATGAGGTTCAATGTTGCTAATTACTTGCTAAAATTAGGCATGTAACATATATTGACCTACACTTTGCACCTAATTTGATACACTTGGAATGAAATTGATAGTCAAATTGTGACTTATGAACTTTGTGTGTATCCAAATAATGCTTAATTCTCATCAAGAATTCATGTGTGTGCATAAAAATCATTGTGTGTGTGCATACACCAAAGAGGAAAAAAAACTGTCAAAAATTTCAAGTGTGTGTGCACCTAATCTTTAGTGTGTGCATGCATAGAAATTGATAAAATTAATGATACATGAGTATTAAATCATGTAAATGATGTGTATGTTAGGCCAATTCAATCATTGGATAAGCCTAATTGCCAAAAATTTGGGCAAAAATTGAGTGTGTGTGCCTATCCAAGACCACTTGATTTTCTATGATTGACGGTCAATTAGGGCACCTAAATGATTTTTGATTGTGAAAAGTTCATAAAAAGTGTGTGCAATCATTAGGTGTAAGCCTAAATGCATTGGCAATTGAGTCAACTTTGATCATTTGTGCTTAATTTTTGAGTGTGTGCATTGCTTGATTGGATAAAAATAGTGTTCTTTTCTTAGAAATTAAGCATGCATGCATTCACTTATGCTTGATTGAGTTTGAAATTTGAGAATTTCAATGTGAAATTGATGGATTGATTACATAAAAGTTTTGGCCTAAATTTGGGTGTGTGTGCCAATCAATGGCATGTGCAATCCAATGGGTAAATGAATAATTGGTTTTTTAAACCAATTATTATGATTAATTTGGAGAAATAATTGATGTGTGTGCCTATGCAATGGTGCTTGATGTCCAAATTGAAGATGAATAATTGGGAGCAATTACCAATTATGATGATTATTAGACCTAAAAGATCGGTGTATATGAGATTGATTGACTTTGGATGATTCAATCGGTACTCAATTGAAGATAATTTATGTGCATTACCTTTGTGATCACCGTGTCTATTTGATCGGATATGAAAAAGAATTTCAATGATTTGTGCATTTGAAAATACGATAATCAAATGTGGGTAGCTTCACAAACCTAAATTAGGTTTGAGTGATTTTGCATAAGGATATCCGCGAATATGAGCAACTTATGTTGCAATGATTGAAAATTGAACATGGATTTGCAAATAGGGAGAAGTTTTTCACTTAATAGTGTGTGTGCGTTATGCTTCAATTGTGACACGTCTATCTTAATTGATTTGTTTGTGTGCTATGACATGATTGAAATCGGAGTGTGAATCAACGACTCCAAAACAAAGAAGTTTTCATGGGTCGTTATTGAGATTTGTGATGAAATCAAGTGAATATGGTAGTGAATATGACATATGTGACATCATCAATATGATGTATTGTGTGTGCGGTGTGCCAATCAATTGATACATGTTGGAAAGATTCACGGTGTGCGAGCATTCAATTATGCATATGAGAGAAATTTATCTTGGCCGTTTTGAGTTCTTTCTTGTAATCAAAGTCGTCTAAACACCCAACTTAATTGATTGAAGGACTTAACAATTAACTGATTCAACTCATTTTCAAGTCTATCTAAGGAATTGGTTCATTTACGCTGCCTCTTACACACGCGAACCCATTTTTATCCCAAGCTTCTTACCCTAGATATGGTTGGGTCATTACCCTAGGACCCGTGCTCGGAGGAAGACTCCTATTGATACAAAGACACAGAGTACTCTGTGTGGGAACCTCCTCTTAAGAGGATAAGAATAATAAATTCCCAAAAATAAAAAAATAAACAATTTCCCCTACTATGTCTCTCTCGTCCACCCGCCACTTGCAGACAAACACTCATGTCACTGTCCTTTTGCTGGCCCGCTTGGCGTTTTCGCAACACACGCACACACACACACACACACAAACACACTGTTGCAACGCTCGTAGAATCTCAACCAACCTATATCTGCAAGCTGCCAAGCGGTTAGTTTTGCCGCTGCAATGCCTGGCCTATTTTCAAAACCACACAGTCACACACACCTCTCGCAACTTGTTGACCTCGTTTGCTCGAAGCTTTGAATCCACCCGACTTCTGCTTGCAACTTTAGAGTTGACTACAGGCTTGGCTTCTAGCCTTGAACACCCACAGGAGTCCAGCTGCTCATACCTGCGGCCCGCTTGGCATTTTCAACACACACTCCCCACGTTGGACCACACACACACACACACACACACACACACACACACACACACACACACACACACACACCCAGTCCCATGATGCTCATCTTGTTTCGAGTCCCTGCTTCGCTCACTGCCGACTGAGCACACATTGGCCGTATGTAGGCTGGTCAACTACTGGTTTTCGTGCTAATTTATGGCACATAATGAACCAACACACACAATCTATTTGAGTGTGGGCGGCCTCGAGTATTATGTGCGAGATGCCCATTGCTTGTCCGCTCCTACTGAGGCATTGAAGGCCATCTGCTGATCACACACACACCCTTTCCCTTTTTGCCTGCATTGAGACCAGTCACCAGCTTCATCAAATTCACCTGCAAGCCCCCAAATTTTTGCATGACCACCTGGTTGCAAATCCTCAATGCACATTTGATGACCTTGAGCTCGCTTTCAAAGCCACTTGCAATTTGCTTTCTGGCAAGCACATACAACATCTCAAGTTGGCTGCCATGGAATGATGGAATCTCTCCTACTCCAATTATGAGCTCCTACCTTCTTGCTGCTTGGCAATGACAACCTGAAACCACTGGCCTGCGATCCAGACAACTTGCAGTGGGCACCACACACGAACACACACAATCAGTCCCGATGTGCACGGTGTGCAATGCGACACTCAGTGAGAATGTTTTTTTTGATAGAACAGGAAATGTATTAAGAAAAGAAATACAAGATTGCCTCACAGGTGGGGAGAGAGGCTTCCCAAAAGCAAAAAGAAAAATTACAAATCAAAACAAGAAAAGGCCATAACGAGCCTTTCCTTAGAATAGGTTCCCAACATAATGTCTTTCCATGACTGCCATTTGTATTCTCTCTGAATGAGATACCCCACTTACCTGGGCGACCACATTGGGATTTATACCCCAACAACCTCCCACTTAAATTCCAATGTGGTACTTTAAGTGTGAGAGACGCTACTATACAAGCTAATATACAGAGAATTTAGAGAAGTGATGTACTACCCTCACCCTAACTGCTTGCGAAAATGCGCAAAGCTCTCTGAGGGAAGTCCTTTTGTAAGTAGATCAGCGGGATTTCTGTGGTGTGAACTTTGACAAGCTGAAGTTGCTCATCCTCGAGCATTTCCCTGATGAAATGATACTTCACATCCACATGCTTTGTCTTTGAGTGATAAACTGGATTGTAAGCCAATTGTATAGCACTTTGGACTATCACAATATAACACAGGCATCTCTTCTTTGATTCCCAACTGTTACTAGTCGATTTAAGCCAAAATTGATTCTTTGCATGCCTCTGATGCTGCAACATATTCAGCTCTGTAGTAGACTGAGTAACACAATCTTGTAATCTAGAACGCCATGATACTGCTCCACCAGCAATGTAAAGACAACCCTGTACGTAGACCTTCGGTTGTCTAAGTCACCTGCATAATCTGAGTCTGTAAACCCTTTACACTTAGCTCCTGATCCCATAGCATATACGCATACTCTTTGTTCCTTTCAGGTATCTCAATATTCCTTTCACTGCCTCCCAAAGTTTCTTGCTTGGGTTTGACATGTATCGACTTACTACTCCCACTGTAAATGCAATGTCTGGGCGAGTAGCAATCATTGCATACATCAAACTACCCACTGCAGCGCATATGGAATCTTATTCATTTCAGCCTGTTCCTCCTCAGACAGAGGACAATCTTGTTTGCTAAGTTTCACATATGGTGGCAATGGAACACTCAGTGCCTTTCCCTTCTCCATATTGAAACGTTGAAAAACCTTGTCAATATACTCTGTTTGAGATAACCAAAATCAACTTCTTTGATTTGTCTCTCTCAATGCGCATACCAAGTATATGACTTGCCTCACCCATGTCTTTCATGTCAAACGATTTTCCATCTTTGACTTCAAAGCTGAAATTTCTTCCAAGTGCTTGCCAGCAATCAACATGTCATCCACATACAAAATAAGGATCAGCCAACTACCATCCTTAGCCGTCTATGTATATAGACAGTGATCGAACTCACTACGTTTGTAGCCTGAGAAAGCATAAACTTGTGGAATTTATGGTACCATGCCCTCGGTGATGTTTTAAGCCATAAAGACTCTTTAACAACTGGCATACCCAATCTTCCTTGCCTTTCTCAACAACCCTTCTGGCTGCTGCATGTAAATTTCCACATCTAAATCACCATGCAAGAACGCTGTCTTGACATCATTTGGTGCAACACCAAATCTAATATGGCAACCAATGCAAGAAAGCATCTCAATGTAGTCATCTTGACCACCGGAGAGAAGACTTCATCAAAGTCAATGCCTTGTTCTTGCTTAAAGCCCTTGGCAACAAGCCTTGCTTTGTACTTTGGCTGACTATCATGAGCGGTGATCTTATACCTGTAAACCCATTTACAAGGTAGAGCCTTTTTGCCCTGTGGTAATTTAACTAGCTTCCATGTCTTGTTTTTTTGCAGAGCTGTCATCTCTGACTGCATGGCCAATTGCCAATTCCCTGAGTCCTTCATTTGCACTGCTTCCTTGTAACATGAGGCTCATTGCAATCAGTCACATGACATAGTTCATAGATGGAACAAACCTATCAGGAGGTCGCGTGACACGTCCAGATCTACGCACAATAGGTGGCTCAGGCTCAGCCACAACCTGTGGTTCCACTCTATCCTGTCCTTGCTCCTCTTGAGCCCTGACATTTTGTCTTGCACGTGCGGTCATCTTCTTGGAAGACAACTCTTCTAATCTCCTCAACCCTCTCTGGTTAGAATGATATTTGGATTCATAAAGTGAACATCATTGTGCGGACAACCTTTCTGAATTCGGGATCCAAAGTCTGTACCCCATCTCACCCAGAATCCATAGCCTAGAAAGATGCACTTTCTACTCTTTGGCTCAAGTTTGTTCCTAAATTCTTTGGAACGTGAGTATATGCCTCACAGCCAAAGACTCTGAGATGCTTGTATGAGGGCTTTTGCCTGACCATACCATCTCTGGCACTGAATCCTTCTGCAAAACCTTGCTAGGAGATCTATTAAACAAGATGAACAGCTGTTGATACAGCTTCAGCCCAAAACCCATTTGGCAGTTGTGCATTAGACAACATACTTGGACCTTCTCTTGTATGGTCCTATTCCTCCTCTCACAACACCATTTTGAGGAGGATTGTAAGGAGCAGTAAGTTCACGTTTTATACCTTTTGACTCACAAAAGTCCTGAAAGGCCTTTGAAACATACTCTCCACCATTGTCAGTGCGTAAGCATTTAAGCTTCTTGCCACTCTGATTCTCCACAAGTGTCACAAACGTTTTGAAAACACTAAACGCTTCATCCTTTTGCTTGAGAAAGTAAACCCATATTTCCTCGAGTAATCATCTATAAATGTCATAAAGTAAGAAGCTCCCCCTAGAGATAGGTTAGCATAGGTCCACACAAATCACTATGAACAAGTGCCAACTGTGTATCTCTTCTACTGCTTCTATGCTTATGTGCTGCTGTGTTTGCTTACCATACAAAACAATGTTCACAGAATTCAAAATCATTAAATGAAAAGCCAGGCAAATAACCAGAACGAGACAAGATCTTCCATTCCCTTCTTGGACATATGTCCTAAACCGGCTATGCCACAAAGAAACGTTCGGCTGCTCGGTTACATTGATTACATTTTTAGGAGACATTGATACATAAATCATGTAAAGTCCTCCAGACTTTACTCCATGTGCTACTGTCATAGAACCCTTGGATATCTTCCACATGTTCTGTCCAAAAGTGGTGACGTAGCTAGCATCATCAAGTAAACCTGTGCTGATCAAGCTCTTTGTAATTGCAGGAACATGTCTCACATTCTTCAGCGTGAAGAAGAGCCATTCTGAAACTTCAATTGAACATCTCCAACACCTAAGATCTCACATGTCTCCCATTGCCTAGCCGAACATGATCTTTAGTGGTCACATAAGAGGTAAACCACTCCTTGTTTGGAGACACATGAAGTGATGCCCCTGAGTCTATAATCCAGTCACTCAGTGCATTTCCCATCAGATGCTGTAAGAAGGCGAGTCACCATCATCGTTGTCTTTCTTCTCGCACTCCTCTCTAGATGTCTCCTGACACTAGACTGTCATCCTCTGCAACAGAGTTTGTCACATTTATTTCTTGAATCTTCACTAAGGACTTGTTCTTCTCACCATGGTCTTCAGCTTTCTCTTTGCCTTTTTCTGCTTTCCATTCTCTGCAGTCTCTTTTCATGTGACCCTTCTTGCCACAATGGTAAGCATTCTATGTCACTCTTGCCTTTAGCACTAGGCGGGACTTGCTACGAGACTGATTCCTCTTTCCACCTTTGTATTTCTTTGGTCCTTCCCCTGACAAACTAAGGCTGTTCCTTTGCTTTGTCCATTGTCTTTCTATTGGTTTCTTCAGTAAGCAGCCTTCCTTCTACACGTGCTATGTTCAAACCATCTGGAGGTGCAGAATTACTCAAAGCTGTGCGAAAAGTGTCCCAACTTTCTGGCAATGTGATCAACAGGAACATAGCTCTAATAGGTTCATCAAACTTGACACCTTGAGCTGACAACTGACTGTAGATTGTGTTGAATTCATTCAGATGATAGGACATAGGTGTCTTCTTTCATCTCAAGTCAACAGCTTCTTAAGCCAGTATACCTGTGAAGCTGCACTCTGCTTCTCATAAAGATCACTCAGCTTTAACCATGCTTGATAAGCCGACATCTCGTCTGCTACATTGAAGTAAACGCTTTCTGCCAAAAGTCAGCATAATGGTAGAAAGTGCCCATTCATCCATTTCGCTCCATTTCATCTTCGTCCATATCTTCTGGTTTTATCCCTTGAGCTTTATAGGTTTTATCTGCTTCTTTTGTACCAACACGTGCCAAATCTGCTTCTTCCACAATGGGAAATTGGTTACATCCAGCTTCTTGATATTGTAAAGAGCAGTGTCCTGTGATTCAGCCATAGCTACGCTTCACAGTAGTTTACTTTTCCTGGGAAAATTCGGCAGAGTTTCCCCTGTAAACTGACCTCTGAACCAATATCAACCTGTCAAATGAACCAAGAAAGCTTCAGATTCTGCAGAAATTTGGCAGAGTCTCCTTGTAAAATGGCTTGGTGTACTAAAAACAGACCAAAAAACAGCTCAAAAACCACTGTCTCTCTAACCCTCTAAGCTGGGTAAACCTGTCCTGCACCTAAACTGTCTCTGACTGTCCTGTCATGTCCTGTAAGCATAGACTGCGACAATGCCTCAAACGGAGTAAAGCAAAGATAGCAATCCCAGCTGTCTACTCACATTCAACCTAGTCTGCCTATTAAGGCTGTCGATCCTGGCTCAAACCAAAGTTCCAAATCACTCTACTAAGGATCACAAACCTACTTCTCAGTGAAAATGTTGATGCACAATGTAGATCAAAACAATAAACTAATACTGCACGGTCTTCTCTTCTGTAGCTTGCGCAATCACTGCATGCTGCCAACACTCGAAGCATCTTGCAGGCATTCACCTCCCGAGTTCCCCCTCTACCTATTGATCTATGGTCGAAAAGGGTTGTCGCAACCAAAAAAAAAAAAACTCTTGTCAAATGACAAGGGGTGGTTCACACCCTTGTCTCATTAAGTGACAAAATATTTTTTTTAAAAAAAAAGAGAGCCAATGTTGTGCCACAAAATGGAGAAAGAAGCGAACTTTGCAACATTTCCGCAAGAGCATGAGGACTATTAGGAGACATAAATGTATCTGTCCACCAAACGCAAACCCAATTTTTCACAAAATTCACATGATGAACTCTTTTTGAGTTTGTATGAATTGTTACCGTCGGGCTTGGGTTTTATGTAATAGAGATTTTTGATGAAACTCTATTTCAAGTATGAGATGAGCCTTGAGAATTTTTTGAGCTTTGTTGCTTGCACAACACCGGTTGCATCCAGATGATTGGCAAATTTTGACATTTGATTGACAAAAGAAAGGTTGACATGGTAGTAGATTATGAAATTTGGCTATTGAACAGTCATTTATCATGAGTTGGGGACATAACTTGTGCATTATCTCTCTCACTTTTGTATACTTGGGGGTTAATCAACTCATAACCAATTTGGCAAGAGCTAAAAATTCTTTTTAAGCTCTCTCTCTTATACTATATATGTCACATTTGTGCTAGGTAAGAGAAAAGATGTGGGCATGGATAGTGGGGTGATGATTGAGTGAGTATTTGGCTTATGAAGGATCTAGTGATTGGCTTTATGAAAAATTCTCTTTGCACTAAAAGGAAAGTTATTTTTTGGCAAGCATAAGAACTTCGAAAGCTACCATTGCTAATGCTTTAATGCTTGGGTAACATTGTGCATTTTGGGCTTGATATCGATGATGCATTTTAGTGCTTTATTTCAATGCAAAAATCACTGCAAAGCACTAACATTAAGCTTGTTTGAATGGCCATGAGATAGCATTGAACACGACTTTTAGTGCTTGTATTGTGTTGACCATATGAATGTATAGCACTAATCAATGATCTTTTTTGAAGGGATGGTGGCCAATGATACAAATCAAGGTTTTGATGCCTCTAGGAAGCTTCAATTCACTTCATCTTATACTCTCTTTTTCCCTTGCTATGCATGCCGTATGAGTGCTAGTTGGATGTGATCATCGAGGGTGTGCATTGAAAGTTTGGGCTTGGTATTGATTGTACATTTTTAGTGTTTGATTTAAGTGGAAAATCCTTGCATAACACTAACATTGATCTTGTTTGATGGACGAGAGTGAGCATTAAACTCTTGGGGTTGTGGTTGATAGTGCATTTTTAGTGCTTGTATTAGAGTTCAAATGCTTAAAAGCATTAACAATTGAGCTTCATTTTGAAGGGGTGTGGCAGGAATGTGATTTCATTGATCCAAGAAGGGGTCATCATTGCAAAAAACTGCAAAATGAGGCTAATTAGAGCCATTCCAATTGTTTGGATTAAAAGTTGTATATATGCTAGCTCATAGCTTGGTCAAAAGTTAAATTTTTTCATTTTGAGCTAGTGTTTACCCAAATTTTTTGAGAGCTTTTAAGTACAAATTTTGGCTATTAAGAGCCATTTACTTTCATTTCATCAAGTTGCAGTCATCTCTAGCTCATAGATTGCTCTAAAAAATTGTAAAATTTCATGAGAGCTAATTGTTAGCCAACTTGTTTGGAGCTTTAAATTGTAACATTTGGCTATCAAGAGCCATTTCATTTCATTCAAAAGTTGCACTATTTTTAGATCTTAGCTTGTTTTTAATTCTATATCTCATTGAGCTAGAAACTAATCAACTTTGAAACATGCATGAGAGATTGTAAAAATTGCAAAATGTGCTTATTTAGACGCATTTTATCTCTCATTTTTGATATGTATGCATAAATTTGCTACAAAGAGCATCATGTATAACCAAAGGTACTTTTTTCCCTTGGGTTTTCTCCCTTTGGCAAATTCGGGTATGCAAGACCCTAGCTTTAGGTTTTCATTAATGTTTTTGTGTTCTTTTTTATTTCAATAAATGGCTTTTGTAGTTTGTGTTTACACTTAACTTCAAAAAGCTTGGATTGTAATAAAAGATCAAGAGACTTCTCTACAAAGGGGATGCTTGCTCAAGGATGCTCAAAAGAGCATGAATAGGTGTAATCCTTCCATGATTTTGCTCTTTTTATCTCTTCATTCTCTTGCTTGGCTATAAGTAATTTTTGCTTCTAAGCTATGGTTTTTCCATGTTCAAAAGCTAAGCATACTAAAGTTTCAACACTTTGCTTTGTAAAATTAACTCATCAAAAAATTAGGTTTTATGTGTGTTAATCATAGGTAATTGGGCTTGACCTTAGATTAATGTAAGTTCATTTCTCATTAGTCCTAGACTCTTAGTGATAGTCTTAATACTCCATTCATTTTTAACATGACCTAGGGTTATGATTTGGCTTGAGTCCTTCAGTTCAATTGCCATTAGCATCTCATATTGGAAGAAATAAAAAAGTGCTAAAAAATGAATCAATGAAGCAAAAAAGTATCAAGAAAGGGTAGCAAAAATGCTACTGCACACATGAAATTTAAAATTTCTATGTTATGTTTTTTCTACATGAGGCCTAGTGCCTTATTGGCACTTGTCAGGCAAGGGGAATCATCTTCGCTTGCTTGGTCAAGGCCCTAAATCGATGCCCTGGGCTGATAGAGGTTAGCCGTCACCTTGGTAGGCTAGTAGGCTTTTGGAACACCTTCTTGAGGGTTCACGGAGCCGAGAGTCACACCTAGACTTGCCTTGGGGTGGTAGCCTTGTGATTGTGCTTTAATTTTTTCAATGAATGACAAAAACAAAACTTCCATGAGCTTCAAAAAGCTATGACAATGTACTAATAGATTAGGAGCTTTTTTATAGCCCATAGACATGATAGACTTGAATGATTTATTAATATTGGTCACGTAGTTTTTAGGCTAATAGGTTTATGAACTTGCACTAGCCTAGGATCTTGATTGATTGCTTGTGTTTCATGCATAAAACTAAAATTTCAAGTGGTTTAATCTTCACAATAGTATAGGTGTCTTTTTTGCTTTATGTTGTCTAGTTTTTGACTATGATTCACCCATCTTTTAGAAGCAAAAAATTCACTTTGCATGATTGTACATTGTGCTTCATTTTTTATTCATTCTTGGTGGCCTTTGATGCTCATTACTTGTTCTTAAGATTTGCAGCTCAACATTTCTTCCATGAACTTGCTTTCTACCATGTCACCGTGTTTTGCTTCACCAGCACACGACGACGTGTGCCAAATTAGGAAGGGGGGAATGTTAGCAGCGGCTAACACAGGCTACACCGAACATGCATCAAGCGGGAGATATCTATGGATGTCACAATATTTCCCACTCACTTTGTATAAGTCTTGGACTCACTTGGAGTTCCAAAGTTGTATATGGTAGTTTGAGGGCTCAAGCTTAAACCATAGTAGAAGGGATTGTGGTGAAAGCCATTAAAAGGAAGTCTTTATGCAAGGAGGCTTCATTCTTGAGTATCCACTCTTGAGGATACACTTTTGAGAGCTCCCTCTCTCTAGAGTGTTCACTCTTTGGCCTAGCCTTGAGCTTAATGAGAGGCTACTGCTAACCACTGTAATTAGAGTAAGCTCTTTGATTAATCTAATTCTTATTTTCTCATTAGTCTACTTCTTCTCTACATTTCATCTTGTCATGAAGTAGTATTACACTTTCATTATTCTAGATTTGAGAGATGTATGTACTTCTTGCTAGTAACCACTCTTATCTCTCTACGAGCAATTGATTTGTGATACTTAGCATCACAAATTAAGTTGGGTCTTAATCTTGTAATTTGTGTGTGTGCCCTATTCTTTGCTTGTGTGTAATTAGGTTCTATGAAGCTCTCGCACCATTCACCTCATGTGTGTAAGCTATTGATGAAGTGCCGTTATTTACATGTGGTAATTAGTGTTTGCTTATCATCAGTCTGCTTGGGGTTTCTAGTCTATGGCAAGTCGGACTTCGGTGGACTTGATGTGTGTAGGAGTTGTTATATTAGTGATTAGCGTATGTTTAGAGTTAGTCTTGCCATGGCTAGTCTCTACTTGCAATGGAGAGGTGATCTCTTGAATCCTCTATTCCATTCATCCGATGCTCGTGCTTCCATATGCCCCAGCCGGGTTTTCCGATCCACGGATTTGATAATATTGTGTGGGTTGTGATTAGGTCATGCTACAACTCCTCCCTACAACAAGATCGAGATTTTAGATACCCCATCGCCTTCGTTTTGGAAGTTCTTCAATATGGTGGACACTGGGTGCCAACGTCCGCAAGGCTCAGATACAAGGAGCTGACTATCACAGGCGGCAGCCTGTCTGCGTGCAAGGTGATCGTGGGTGCTTCAAGCCTTCAACGAGGGCAAGAGTCCAAGACTCAGGACTCGTCAGGAGGCGGAGCCGTGGAGCCGGCAGTGAATTGAAAGTTGAGAGTTGAGACCAAGCAGGATGCGGGCCGTGGCCCATGCCTGTGCTTCAACCAAATATGCATGCACTGCTGCCTGCGTTTTTGAAGCCTGCTCAAGAGTCAAGAATCAAAAAATAATAAATCGTTACATTCAAAAGCTATAGGTCCTCACTCCTTACTAAGTTCTAAAGTCTTCAATTTGGCTTGATTAAATAGGTCCTCGATTCAAGAATCAAAACCCACTTAGATATTGCTCTTAAGACTTTAAGTTCTTTCAAGTCCTAATTTCTAAATGGTCTTGCAAACATTTAAGGTCTACCGTCTAGCTGCTCTCATCGATATCTGAGGGCATTGGTTGAATTTGCCCGTCCTTGGCTAAAGTTAGCTGCTAGATTCTCATTAATGAGCTTGCCCTTCCTAGGGAAGGCCTTTCAAAAGATAGCCCTTCTTCTGGGAAGGGCTTGGTGATAGACTGGAACTTCGTGGGGAAGGCTTTAAATTTGGTTGCCATGCATATGCAGGGCTAGAGGGAAAGGAAGGGTTGCAGTTTCCGGCACTGTGAATCCTCACTTATCATCACTCTTCTTGCATAGCATAGCATATTAGCATAATAATGATAATGAAGAAGATGGCAAGCTTAAGCATTGGAGCATGGCCCTTGGCTGGATTTGCATTCCATAGTCAAGAGTGTTGGTGTAGGCTCTCAACTTCTCAACAAGCTTGGAGAAGGAGATGGAGCTCTTGCACTTTTCACTTCACACAATGGGAGTGTGTGTGTGTGTGTGTGTGTGTGGGAGAGTATACCCCACAAGCTAGCCCCTAGCTTCCTTGGTCGACCCCCCTTGTAGCTCATGCTGGAAGTTGATTGGACCCCTACAAGCGTAGCTAATCACATGCAGAGTGTATATCAAGCAACCATGCTAGCCTTGGGACAAGTGTACCCCTTTACCCTTTGAGAAAGAGGACTTGATAAATGCATTCACAATTGATTAAATTAGCTAAATTATCATTGGACCCCTTGAGAGGCCAACCAATAGGCTTTAGGCACCTTATGAGGGCAACATAGAGAGGAACTTGACAAGTGTCCTTGTTGCTCCTTTAGGCATGGCTTGAATTGTGTGAGGGTGTGTGGGCTCCTACAATGAGGGCTCGCCCCCCCATGAGTAGGGATACTTGTTGAGTACTTTTGGATCACCTTGAGTCCCTCAAGCACCTTAGTCATTAAGCACCTCAAGCTTGGGTCGGGTTCCCACCGCAAGCACAACCCTAGCTTGCCTAAGGTCAAAGGCCTTTTGACACTAACCTTTGGAGGTCTTTAATGAAGCTAAACCTAAGGTCTTTAAGCTCCATTAGTTATCCTTGCTCTTTGACAGACCATCTCTCATTTGGACCCCTAAATAACATTGGCCCTGTGTTGAGATAGATCCGTAAGCACATGTTTATATTCTAACCCTTGTTCCCATTTATTTCTCCACATTAAATGATCAGTTTGATATGAGAAAATCATTTGGATTGGTTAGATATTAGATTTTATGACAAATAGGTGTATGCCATGCGTGCAAGAATGTTGGGTATGTACGAGAGGTGTAAGAGTTGTCAAAGGATGTACTTTTTTTTCCAAAAAGACGATCAACAATTTTATGATTTTTGGCATTCCATAACTCCAATATACAATGTCCAATTTGAACGGAGATTATAGATCTGTGATCTATACCCCAATCTCTTTTTGTAGATATGATACATGATATGGTTTTAACCATTAAATTTAAAATTTCATTTTGGGAAAAAAAATGAATTCAAATAGACTAGTCATTTTGCTTATTTGACTTCAAAGCTATCCTTTGATTGCTTTCTTAATACTAAAGGTTTGACCTCCTTAAATTGCCAATTAAAAAGGCCCTTGTAGACCCCATTCTCTTCCTAATGGTTCACACAACATAGACACAAACTTTCATCGGATTAACGATGATTACACTCAAGAGACAAAGCAAGAGAAGAGGAACACAATGCACTTTTCAAAAATTAATTTGGATTATCAGAATGAGAGTTAGTATGTTGATTACAAGATAGCTCTGTGGCAATGGCTTCACTTGTACACGAGCCGTACGTAGCTTATAAAGAGTCATAGTCACATCAAAATTTATCATTTTATCTAAATATTCTAAAAAATGGCTCTAAACTCCAATTTCCATGACAATGTACTACAATTATCAATTGTAAAGGACTAAAATTACATCACATTTCAAAGAGCTATTCCACATCCTTACACAATTTGATAATTCCAAGAGAAATATTTTGGGCTAGAAGGGGTTATCTCAATAGCATCTGCAAACAACATGATAAATTTCAAAGGAAGGGCTACAATTTCCAACCTTAGCTCAACATCGATAACTCAAAACAATGACCGATTTTCAATCGGCTCAAGACCAAGCTGAGGCAATCCTCTTCCAAACACTGATACCAGTTTAATTCAACCTAACAATTTTACCACTTTTTTATTGTTTTTGAAAGCCGTCGTGACTCTTTCACTTGTTTTTTCTTGAGCGTTTTCTTCTCTTTAAATTGTTCTTGCTCTCTCTCTCTCTCTCTCTCTCTCTCTCTCTCTCTCTCTAAGGTCTCTTGGGATAGTTTCCTACGACGTTAAAACAATCTTCTTCTTCTTCCTCTCTCTCTCTCTCTCTCTCTCAATGTTGTATCCGTGCATTGCCCGTTGTTGCATGCATGCTATAGACTAGCACATCAATTTTGTTATTATTGAGGGAATCTTTGAATTAGGAATACCTTTTAATTTTTTTGAAGCTATTAGGAATACCTTTTAAAGATGGCCCACATCATCGAACTTCCAAGGATTAAAAACGCGTGTCAATGTAAGTGCCTTTGGCCTAGGGTAAACGGGCCAATGAACCAGGTCCAAAACAAGGCCACCTCCATAGTAAATGGAAAGTACCACCAAAACATATGAGAATTATGATTGGGATGACATTGGAAACGACAACTAAGAGCTTAATATGAGCTATAATCTTTTTGTATCAATTACATTGAAAACTTTCAATCCTATTAAATAATTCATATCATTTGTTCCTCTATATCCTCATGTTTACATTAAAAACTAGTCTCGTAGAATTGACATAATGAATGGGTAAGAAATACTAATATCAACGAAGACGCAACCAATGGGATGGCCCACATCATCGAACTTCAAAGGATTAAAAAAGGATGTCATGTAAGCGCCTTTGGCCAAGTTTTACTAGGCATTAAAAACTAGTCTCGTAGAATTGACACAAGAAATGGGTAAGAAATACTAATATCAACGAAGACTCAAGTGTGCAAACTCGGGTGGGCCTTTTTTTACCATGCATGAACGGAGGAGAGGTTGACCAAAGAGAACATAGTCCGGCTCTAGTTACACTGTTCTGTATAGCTTTCACATTATTCCTTGATCTCGACAAATTACATTTTGAAATTCAACAGTACCGGCCATAGGTCAGTAAGTGTAATAAAATTTCCAACAGATCAGTAATTCTTCTGTGTTAGAACTTAGCATAGCAGATTTATTCACAAGGATGGGACAATATAGGGCCTGCTTCTACACTGTGGTCCGCCTATTCCTGAGCAGAAAGTTGAAAGTTGAAACACCGCCTATTCCTTGCCATGAGTGTGGAATTAATGATGAATCCATGCCTTCTCTTGACGAAACACATTTCCAACGTAGTCCGATTTTCTGATTTTCAGCCTGTACCTGTAGTTTGACAGCCAGTTGTCCACCTGTCAAAAACCAATCAACGTTAGTTCTATTTCGTCGATAATTCTAGACGGTCCTGATCAGCGCACGACTTATAGAACGTAGATCAGTAAACAAACTAGGAGCTTACGGCTTGACCTGTGTTAACGTCAATCCTGTCTGAGATACAAGATCAAGCTTCTGTTCTTTATCAGGGAAAGGGAATGATATATGGTCGTCAAACCATTTGCGAAGCGTGGCTACAGCATTCTCAGGTAACAAGGAAGAATAGCGTCGAGCTCTGCGAACAACGTCTGGGCGCAGACGTCGACTCTGATCCGCCTTTGATCTGCCGGTAATTCTATGTGATGATGCATAGTCTGCCTGCAAGTTTCTATTCACACTCTGCATGTCGCGTCCCTCTGAGCTGCTTGTCGCCTGCCTCTCCTGATATGAATTGAGAATCTCCTCTATGCTAGGATCAATGAATGCATCTGGGCGCAAGTTTATAGCAGAATGCTCCGGTGGACCACGTCTACAGACATGAGAAATTTTGGCCTTTGGCCTTCTCAACCTATCCCCTGAGATAGCTTGCATGATGCCGCAGGTAGGAATATTCATGAGGTCAACCACATTGTGATCTATGTCCCTTCCTTGCAGAGCATCGGGAACATTCTGTATTCTACTGAACAAAGAGTTGAATGTATGAAGAGGAGTTGCTCTTTTGAGCCTCTTCTTTCGTAGATTCTTGCCTCTGGCCACCGTAGCTGGGTCCGATAATGAAGACGAGCTTGTCCTTTTCCCATCAGAATCAGCCCGTTTAGGCATTAATGCAAGCCTGTTTGGCTCGTCCCGTCCTGCAGTGCACTCATGGAATAAGGTTGGCCACTGCAAAGGGTTTGATTCTTGTCGAAACCGAGCTGCTTCTGTTTTTCGATCCTGCAAAGCGTGCTTTGACTGGCACCCCCAAAGACCCAGCTGCAGCATGCCTGAATTTTCCAGATTCACTTCCTCTGGCATGCTAGGATCCAGTAAAAGAAAATTGCTCTCATCAAACAGCTCTGCATCGACTTCTTTTAGAGCTGCATTCAATTCCATGCAGCTTGCAGCGTAGACATTCGTTCCAAATTGGTGCAGAGTTTGACTTTGCAAGCTTTCGACCTCAACATTTCCAAGCAGAGGCAGAAGGTCATGGAGCCCCTTTCCCGAGCTTTCCATAAACGCATGGGCAGGGACAGATGGATAGCAGTGCAGGATATTCATGTCAGACCTTTCCACAGTAATTTCATGAGCTTCCTCTGCGATTATGCTCTCTGCTGGAGTACTTGTAGACCACATACTGGCGCCACCCTCCTCATAAACATATTCTTCCATGGAAAGAAACCTGGAAGCAACCTCTATCTCCGCAGAACCAAACATCAGCTGCTGCGACACGCCCATAGTGGTCTGTTCGCTGCTAAAGTGTTTCATTTCCTGTAATGCGGTCCAGGACGTTGGAATCGCTGCATCCCCCAAGAGGCTTTCATTCACAGCAACAGGGTCCAGTGTGGTAGGCATGTCATGAAAGCAGATGTCTTCAGGTAGCTCTGGAGTAACTTCATTGGATCCGATATCCGAGCTGTTGCATTCATGTTCCGGGGACCAAATGGGACGAGAGGGAATGACTGCATGCTGAAAACTGTCTCTGTAGAAAACATCCATTGCGTCTGAATCAGGCACTCCAGATAAGCATGACCAAATCTGACTATACTCCGGTAAGTCCGCTAGATCGTCAAATGCTTGGTTTTGATCTTTCATGCTTGCTGCAATGAAGCAATTGCATGCATTATACACGCTTTGATCAGAGCCAACGGCGCTTGTGATCGAAGGCTCTGCGGTTTCTGATCCATTCGAGCTCATGCCTGATGCACAGCTGCAATCATTTGCCGTAAGATCAGAGGGCCGTCTGTACCGAATTGTCAAGCTTCCACCAGATGCTGTTCTGAGCTTCACCTTATGATAGTTCCCAGATTGCATGATACGGGACTGCTTTTCTTTGATGTGTCAAGGAACAGGCAGTACTCTGCTGCAGCTCATTAAGAGAACAGAAAGACAGTTAATCGATCTGATGAGGCGAAATCGGCGCAGGCAGACGGCAGAAGAACATGGTAACTTACCTGCAGATGACGAGCAAACTGGACAACAGGTTGTCCAGCAAGGTTTTAGACCGTCAATTACAATGAGCAACGGGTTTCTTTAATTCTACGCGAACATCAGTCGAGCGCAAGAGGTACAATATCTGCAGAACATGAATTACGTCGGGGCTCAACACCAGGCTGTATATTTGCATGCACTGTATACATGGCTTCTTACACGCATCAAGAAAGCATAGTGCAGTAGAAGAAACATTAATATCGAAGATTTCATGTAGCCATTGGCTGTGCGTTTCAACCTACACCTGGACTACAGATCAGTACAAGAAGCAGCTAACTAGTAGAGCTTTTGGAATCATGACAGAAAGAGGAAGGCGCGAAGTGTAGTGAGGTTGGAAGAGCGCAAGAAGGCAAGGTGCCTCTTGTAACATAGCGCGCAGCTCTGCGAGTCTGCAGCAGATCAAAGATGGAGTGGCGATCATACGCCATTTTGACCAGGACGAATGATTACCTGCGAAACTCTAGCTGCGCCGCTGCAGCAATGGAAGCTTGCGTGACGATGTAGGAAGCTCCAGCCTACAGCGAACTGAAGATGAGGTTCGTTTCTACAGAAGCCCTCGCGGAAAATGACAGGAAACAACCGAAGAGAAGCAGAGAGAGTGAGACGAGCGAGATCTTGCTGACGCAACGGGCTCCCCGATTTTGAAACCGTGATCTCATGCATGTGACGCAAGCCAGAAAGTACATACTACACATGAGCACGTCATCACACGCGGGTTTAATTTGAATTCAAAATGCTGATCATTGGAGTTTAAACTTTAAACCTTCATTTATGTCGGCCAAGACTTCGTTCACACCGTCCTCTGAGCTCAAAAGTCTTTAGAATAATTTGTAGGAACTCCTTTTAACCAAGTTGTACTATTTTATACAAAAATTATTTGCCTTTGTTATGACTTCTCCTTTCGCTACAACATGTGGCTAGCATAAAGGGGTTGTAATGGAAATGACCTATGAACTTTTGAGAATAGCGGAATTAAGAGAATTAGAGTGAGCATTTTCTTGAGACTACTTTGAGAACATAGAGGGTGAACTTAATTAGCAGTAGTGTAACATTTAATGGCTTAGTAGCTTGTGTGTAGCGGAAAATAACATAGACATAATGAGCATTTCATTAGAATAGATTCCTAATGAGCATAGCAAGAGTGCTTGGATGGAGAGAGCAAAAAAAAGCATAACGCCTAGTTAGATAGGCATGAACAATACTTCAAAAGAGAGAGAAATTAAGCTATTGACAACAGTTGAGGACTGAATTTACACGGAGCCGGTCCCCCCTCCAAAAGGCTTTGTATTATAGGTTTCCCCCATCAAGGGAGACATTTTACAATACAATTCTTTGTGTTCCTTCAATAACTAGCTGGTGCAATAAAGATGGAAGCTTCAAGCACTAAGCAAACACTTATAAAACACAACATCAATTCCCTCACAATCTCAAACCCAACACCTCACACATCTTCGAAGATGGTGAGAGATAGCGGGGTATGAGAGTAGATTGAGAGAAAGAACCTAGAAGGAGTAGTCTTACAAGAAAGAAGTATATCTCCTCACATGATCACTCATAATAGCTTAGCATAGCTTAGTAATTAGCATGGTAGAGGAGATGAGCATGCATTGAAGCTTGGCTCTTAGTTGGATTTGCATCACAAAGCCAAGAGTTGTTGGTGTAGGCCTCCCTTCTCACAAGCTTGGAGTAGATGATGAGCTTTCCATTAAAGCTTGAGAAGGAGAGAGAGAGTCTAATTCTTGCTTCACACATGAGATTGTGTGAGTGTGAGTGTGATAATGCCTTCCAAAATCATCCCCCTCTCTCTCTTGGTCAACCCCTCTTGCAAATTACTCATGATGGCACCCCATTGGACCCTGCAAAGCTTAGCCAATCATAGTTGAGAAGCATAAGTGATAGCCTTGTGACATGTGTCCCCCTTTCCCCTTTTGTGAGAGCTTTAGGTAATTAAATAATGCAATTAAACTCTCATAGGACCCCTTTGTCTTCTGGCCAATAGGAAGCAGGCAAGCCATTGGGCTGTTGAATGCTCATTAGATCCCTTGGGAGACCGTCCAATAGTATTCTAGAGAGCTTAATTCTTATTGTTTTCTTTTATTAAGTGTTTTTAAATGAATTAAACTAGATTTACTCTAGCCTAATTCTCATTGGTCCACCTCTATGGCCATTTAATAGGATTCGAGTACACCTTGGGGACAACTGTGCTAGGGAGCTGACATGTGTCCACTATGCCCTTTGTGTAAAGGGCAAGCAAGAGTGTGTGTGTTTCTCTCTTATCCCCTACTAAAAGGGCTCGCCCCCTCCTCTGTAGGAGTCTTGAATACTTTTGTATACAGTCACAAAGCATCCAATTTCCCTAAGGTTTGACCATTGGACACAACCTTTGAATTTTGGAACCTTAGCATTTTGGAAGTCTTAATGGGCTGAACCTTAAGGTCTTTGGAGCCCATTGTTGCACATTGCTCTTTTGCAGATGGCCCCCCCTTTGGATCCCTATTTTCCCTCCTTTGGATCCCTTTGTTCTAGTTTTTTCTCCCCTGGTACTTTCCCATATTAAATGATCAGTTTAACATGAGAAAATCATTTAGGAAAATTATTTATTAGTTATTATGATATTACCTCTCTCTTGAAATCATAGTCGTCCTTGACTATGGGGTAGAGAAGATAAAGCCTACTCATTAGTCCTTTTTCTATCGGGTAGAGGATCCCTATCTTACCCTACGACATCGTTCCAGAATGGATGACTAATCCATTTGGTGCTTGAGAGCCTAAGGCTGCCGCAAGCATGTATGTACATTAGTCCTATGAATCTTCCATACTAGAGTGACAAGCTCTACTTGGTGTTTGGAAGATGTCATCTCCACAAACATGATTCTAAGCATGCATACTACTTAACATTTGTGCACAATAAAGAAAAAGGGAGTCTTATAAGATAAAAACTTTGTTTATTTTAAACATTTGTACATTTGCTTACTCTAGGGAAGCATTGTAAGCATTGATAAGGTTTAGGTTATCCTTTAATTGTATTCCTTGCATGCATCTTGCATCTTCAAAAAGATAATTCTTAAACTTAATAAGATATCGTCGGATAGTCTTACCGCCTCTTAATACCTTGTCTTCATGTCGGAGAATGGACTCGGACTGCAGCACCTCTTCTTGGTCCTTGATCTCCGGTGGGTCTTCAATAGTTGGTTCTTGAGGTGGCTCTCCTTTGTAAGGCTTTAATAGGCTCACATGAAAATCATTGTGTATGAGTTAATGCCTAGGAAACTTGAGTTGATAGGCCATCTTATTGATTGGTCGAAGAATCTGGAAGGGACCATAATACCTTTTTGCTAACTTAGCATAGTACTTTTGGTGTCCCGTAGGATTCTTGCCCGTCGTGTGCCTTAATCGAGCCTTGGAAAATTTAAGTGAGACTTAATCATTTTCTTTAAAGGTTTGGGCTCTTCTGTGCTTATCAACAATAGCCTTTTTCCTTTGCTGTGAGATAGAGATAGCATCCTTAATCTTTTGGAAAGATTCTTGTAGGTCTCAGCTAGACTCATCTGCAGCAAAGATCTTCCTGTGTACCTTAAGTAGCAGGGGACTTTTAGATCTTCCCCCAATTACTTCGAAAGGTGCTTTTCCCGTGGAAGTATATACAGTATTATTGTAGGCATACTCCACTAAGGGTAAATACTTCTTCCAAGGGGACCTTTGATCTACTTCCGTTACATAGGCTTTTAGTAGATAAAAAATTGTTAGGTTAGCTATTTCACTTTGGCTATCTGTTTGGGGGTGATAGACCGAAGAGAAGTTTAGCCTTGTCCTTAAATTCTCAAAGAGACCCTTCCAGAAATTACTAGTCATTCTAGGATCTCTATTCGACACTATGGACATTGGCAAGCCATGGTACTTGAAGATTTGTGATATATAGAGGGTTGCCATTTGATGGGCTATGATAGTCTTTTTGACATGTATAAAATGAGCTTGTTTGCTGAACCTGTCTACTATCTTCCATATTCCCGTATTCCCATGGATAGACTTAGGCAATCCAAAGATAAAATCCATGGATATGCTCTCCCATGGTGAATTAGGGATTGGCAATGGTTGAAGCAATCCAGGTTGCTTCCCTCTATCAAACTTTGTCTTTTGGCATACCACACATTTAGAAACATACTCTTGTATGTTTGCTTTGATGGCAGGCCAATAGAAATATGTTTCAATCCCTTTTAGGGTAGATTGAATCCCTGTATGCCCCGTATAAGGAGGAGCATGAGATTCATACATTATTTTCTCACGTATTGAGTTAGTAACGCATAGTCTATTGCCATATAGAAGATAACCATCTTGTAAAGTAAATGGTTCCTCTTTCTTCCCTAATGCAAGGGCTGAAATCACATCTCTAAAATTGGGATCAATAGCATACTCATCTATCATAGAAGATAGATCATTGTGAGGTGCTATGGAAACCGCATTCACTCTCGGCCGTCTTGAGAGTGCATCGGCTACTTGATTATCCTTGCCAGCAATGTGAGCAATATGAAAATGAAATTGCAAAAGGAAATTTGCCCACCTCATTTGTTTGTCGGAGAGCTTGGTCTGCGTCATGAAGTACTTAAGGCTTTCATTAGGAAGAGAATGGGGTCTAGGAGGGCCTCTTTATTTGGCAGTTTAAGGAAGTCAAACCTTTAGTATTAAGAAAGTAATCAAAGGAAGGATTTTAAATTAAAACAGGCAAAACGGCTAGTTTATTTGAATTCAAAGTTTCTCCCCAAAACGGAATTTAAAATCTAGCCTGTAAAACCATATCATGTAGCATATCTATGGAAAGAGCTAGACTTGTAAATTGCATATCTATGATCTCCGCTCAAATTGGAGATCATATGTGGGAGTTGTGGAAGGCCGAAAAGCATAAAAAATGTCCACCTCTTTTTTGGGGGGGAAGTGCATCCTTTGACCACTCTTACACATCTCTTACACACCCGCCATTCTTGCACACATGGCGTACACCTATTCGGCCAAATGTTAATCACCTCCATAAGCTTGTGGCAAATAAAGAGTCTCTCCTACGCCCCATCCTCTTCCTAATGGGTCATCTATCCGCAGAATGAAAGGAGTCCCCAGTAAATAGTGCTTCCATGAGTCTAAGGCATGTAGAACTGCAAGGAGTTCCTTTTTATATATGCCTAGAGCTTGCTCAACAAGGTCGAGCCTTCGACTTTCATACGCTATGGTGTGCCCGTCTTGGAGTAAAACAGCTCCAAGGCCATCACCACAAGCATCACATTGCACCTCAAATGGCTTTGAGAGATCCGGCAATGTAAGCACAGGTTGAGAGATACTCTTTTCTTTAAGCTTTTTCAAAGAATTGTTCTCCTTGGCAGACCATGTATACCTAACATTTTTCTTTGTTAGGTCATGTAATGCTCTCGCAATTTGTGAGAACTTTTCTATGAAGCGTCTATAGTATGCGCACATACCTATAAATCTTCTTAGTTCATGAAGATTCCTTTGATTAGGCCAACCTTTTATTACCTCTAGCTTTGATGGATCCATTTGGATGCCATCTTAAGAGATAATGTGACCTAAATACTGAATCTCTTGCCAAGAAAAACTCACTTTTTTTTCGATTAACATAAAGTTTATTCTCTCGTAAGACTTGAAATATTACCTGGAAATGTTGCTTGTGTTTGTTTAGTGATTTAGAGTAGATGATAATATCATCAAAGAACACTCCAGTAAAGGTTCGGTGAGGCCTGAATAGCTTCTCCATCAAGCGGTTGAATGTGGCTAGTGCATTGGTCAAGCCAAAAGGCATGACAATGTATTCGTAAAGACCAAACGTAGTGTGAAATGTGGTCTTTACAATGTCTTGATCAACTATCCTTATTTGATGGTAGCCACTTTCTGGGTCAATTCTACTAAAGTAGGTCGACCCTTGTAGCTTGTCAAATAGGTCTTCTACCCATGGAACGAGAAACCTATTCTTGATAGTGATCCTATTTAGTGCTCTATAGTCAACACACATATGATATGTGTCGTATTTCTTTTGCACTAATAACATAGGTGAACAAAATGGAGATGAGTTAGGCCTAACCATGCCCTTCTCAACTAGCTCATGCACTTGCTGCATAATCTCCTCTTGTTGAGCTTCAGAAACTCTATACGGAGGTTTGTTAGGCGGTGAACTTCCTGGAAGAAGTTCAATTGCATGGTCATCATTGCCTCGTTTAGGAGGTAGTTGACAAGGGATGCCGTCAATAAAAAAATCTTGAAATCCCTTGAGAAAATTGGATAACTCAAGTTCTTTGTGATTATTTATATTTTCTTTTGCTAAAGCATTAGGTTCATTTTGAGAATCTTCAACAAAAATCATGTACACAGAAATAGAGCTCTTTATTGACTTATTGAAAGCTTGCATGTGTACAATGGGTATGGTGTTGGGACCATCTCTTTGGCATCTATGTACATATCTTTTTCCCTGAACCTAAAGTAGATTTTTCTTTCAAGGAATTTAACATTGGTAGCCATGCGATCGAACCATGGTGCCCCTAGGATTACATCCTCGTGCTTGAGAGGAGAGATAAAGAAGTCCTCTTTGTCCACATAGCTTTGGACATGGAGCCTCAATTTCCCAATTAAGGGAGTGACTGAAGCTTCTTGCCCCTTGAAAGCACCATCCACGGGTAGGACATCTCCCATCTCATAGGCTTGGATGCCTAGCTTGGTGGCCAACTATGTGAATCTGAAATTGTGAGTAGAACCAGGGTCAAAGAGAATAAAATCATAATGTTCTCTTACGTTTCCCCAAGCATGGCATAGAGGAGATCCTTTGTGGTGAGTTTCCTCTTCTTGGATTCCGACCAAGATAGCTCTAGGAGGCTCATGGCGGGTGTTCTTGCACGGTATGCATGCCCTTGCTCGCGACATTTGAAATCACGGTTATCCTTGTGATAATGCTCAAGCTCTCCATGAGAGAGTTTGCTTTTACCTTTGTAAACTCCCTTCTCCTTAGCTTTGTTGGTATTGGAATTGCCCTTAGGAGACTTTTGGACATTGTCCTTCCCCTTAGGCTCATTCGAACCCTTGTTTCCGTGGGCTTAAGATTTCTCTTAGCCCCTATTTGGAAATTGATTTGTGAAGCCACCATAGTATGGTGTATGACCGCAGATATGGTGCGTGGACTTTGGGAGTTGACATACTCCACCAAATCTTCAATTAAGCCCGCACAAAATTGTTGTTTTTGCTCTTCAAAATCCATCTTTTTGAAGACAGTGGCTTTGAGATGTAAGTCCCAAAACTTGTCTACATATTTGTGAATGGATTCGTAGGGAAATTGCTTCAAGCTTTGCCATTCGGTGAGTACTTTGTCTTTGGCATCGGTGGCCAAAAACTGCTTCATAATGGAATCTCTTAAAGCTTTCCATGTTCGTGGAGCTTCACCGTTTGCCCGTAGGCTAGACCACCATTGCCTGGCGGACTTTTGAAAAGGCATAGCTATGTGGCGTAGCTTGGAGGACTCCATGAAGCCCTCATCTCCAAACGCCACATCGAATTGTTGGATGAAGGCCAAGACTTTGACCGTAGCACTAAAGGTGTCATCGTAGGTAAGGAAAGAGATGTTCTTTCCTCCCTCTTTGAACTTAATTTTTGAGCTTGGACGACCTCTTCCACGCGGCATAGGATTTCCTATGCCCTCTTCTTTTTTATGGTTCAAAAGTTGCACCATCGCTTTCTTCAGAAGATGAAGAATTTGAGGAGATGGATAAGAGGGTGACCTCTTTCTCGCCTTTTCCTTGCCTTGGTCCTCCTTGTCTGCACCATCACTTTCTTCATAAGAGGAAGAGGATGAAGAAGATGGAGAAGCGGGTGACCTCTTTCTTGCCTTTGACCTCTTTCTCGCCTTTTTCTTCCCTTGTTTTTTATCGTCCCTCTTTGAATGATGGTATGGAGAGGTGTGCGATGGTCTTCTCCATTTAGGAGGTGATGGAGAGCAAATTGCCCACCGTCTTCGTGGAGCCATCTCTGCCGAGGTGATAGGAGACTCACTTATTTCTCGTTCTTTTGGTGGGGGACTCTTGACTTCTCCTTTGGGAAGGAGATGCATCGTCAAGTAGTAAATTTTTGAGCCCTTCGTACGGATCCTCTTCTTCTTCTCAAATTGGAGAGAGGCCTCTTTTGGAAGTCTCACAAGGAGGCTTCCTAGGTACTCTCTTGTCATGGTGGGGAGTTTGGAGAATCCCATGAGCACGAAGCTGCCGTTGCACTTCACTTTGGAGGGGTGGATTGCCCATGGGTTGTTGAAGCCTAGAAACAAGGTAATTAACAAGCATAGGGGCATCATTAGTAGCTTGCTCATTAGCAAAATCAAAGCTATCAACATGAATTTCACTCTCTTTACTATTGTTAGCCATTTTAACAACTTTTAGGTGTAAACTTTTTTAGGTCTACTTTGGCACTTCAGACCCTAGTTGTTGCTTCTCTTTACCCCTTTAGAAAAGCACTCAAGCTATTGTACACGTGGCTCGAATATCATTAATTGCAAGAAATAGAAGAGAGGGTCTTTCAAAACCAAAATAGTACCGGCTCCTGTCAAGATTCTAATAGTTCAATAGTGGTTAAGCCGTACGCAAGCCCCGTAGAACTTAACTATTAAGACCATAGCTCTCGATGGTGATGCCCCGTTATCTGCACGAAGGCAGGCGCACTGCAAGGCTGAAAAATCCCTATTCTACTTACTCAATTGCAATTAATAATACCAACCATTTATAGCTAGCTTGAGGACCTCCCTTCTTGAGCAAGAAAAGATAAACCTTGTGCTATGATACCAATGTAACATTTAATGGCCTAGTAACTTGTGTGTAGCGGAAAATAGCATAGACATAGTGAGCATTTCATTAGAATAGATTCCTAATGAGCATAGCAAGAGTGCTTGGATGGAGAGAGCAACAAAAATCATAACACCTAGTTAGATAGGCATGAACAATACTTCAAAAGAGAGAGAAATTAAGCTATTGACAATAGTTGAGGACCGGATTTACACGGAGCCGGTCCCCCCTCCAAAAGGCTTTGTATTATAGGTTTCTCCCATCAAGGGAGACATTTTACAATACAATTCTTTGTGTTCCTTCAATAACTAGCTAGTGCAATGAAGATGGAAGCTTCAAGCACTAAGCAAACACTTATAAAACACAACATCAATTCCCTCACGGTCTCAAACCCAAGATCTCACACATCTTCGAAGATGGTGAGAGCTAGTGGGATATGAGAGTAGATTGAAAGTAAGAAGGAGTAGTCTTACGAGAAAGAAGTATATCTCCTCACATAATCACTCATAATAGCTTAGCATAGCTTAGTAATTAGCATGGTAGAGGAGATGAGCATGCATTGAAGCTTGGATCTTGGTTGGATTTGCATCACAAAGCCAAGAGTTGGTGGCGTAGGCCTCCCTTCTCACAAGCTTGGAGTAGATGATGAGCTTTCCATTAAAGCTTGAGAAGGAGAGAGAGAGAGAGTCTTCTTGCTTCACACATGAGATTGTGTGAGTGTATGTGTGATAATGCCTTCCAAAATCAGCCCCCTCTCTTTGTTGGTCGACCCCTCTTGCAAATTACTCATGCTGACACCCCATTGGACCCTGCAAAGCTTAGCCAATCATAGTTGAGAAGCATAAGTGATAGACTTGTGACATGTGTCCCCCTTTCCCCATTTATGAGAGCTTTAGGTAATCAAATAATGCAATTAAACTCTCATAGGACCCCTTTGATTTCTGGCCAATAGGAAGCAGGCAAGCCATTGGGCTGCTGAATGCTCATTGGACCCCTTAGGAGACTGTCCAATAGTCTTTTAGAGAAATTAATTCTTATTGGTTCTTTTATAAGTGTTTTTAAATGAATTAAATTAGATTTACTCTAGCCTAATTCTCATTGGTCCACCTCTATGGCCATTTAATAGGATTTGAGTACACGTTGGGGGCAACTGGGCTAGGGAGCTGACATGTGTCCACTATGCCCTTTCTATAAAGGGCTTGCAAGAGTGTGTGTGTGTGTGTGTGTGTGTGTGTGTGTGTTCTCTCTCTCATCCCCTACTAAAAGGGCTCGCCCCCTCCTATGTAGGAGTCTTGAAGACTTTTGTGTACACTCATAAAGCATCCAATTTCCCCAAGGTTTGACCATTGGACACAACCTTTGAGTTTTGGAGCCTTAGCATTTTGGACGTCTTAATGGACTGAACCTTAAGGTCTTTGGAGCCCATTGTTGCACATTGCTCTTTTGCAGAGGCCCCCCCCTTTGGATCCCTATTTTCCCTCCTTTATATCCCTACTGTGGTCTGTCTGCCAGCTTAACCAATAATCTAGCTTTTTCTCCCCTGGTACTTCCCCATATTAAATGATCAGTTTACCATGAGAAAATCATTTAGGAGAATTAGAGATTATTTATTATGACATTACCTCTCTCTTGAAATCATAGTCGTCCTCAACTATGGGTTAGAGAAGATAAAGCCTATTCATTAGTCCTTTTTCTAGCGGGTAGAGGATCCCTATCTTACCCTACGACATCGTTTCAGAATGGATGACTAATCCATTTGGCGCTTGAGAGCCTAAGGCTACCGCAAGCATGCTTGTGCAGTAGTCCTATCATTCTTCCATAGTAGAGTGACAAGCTCTACTTGGTGTTTGGAAGGCGTCGTCTCCACAAACTTGATTCTAAGCATGCATACTACTTAACATTTGTGCACAATAAAGAAAAAGAGAGTCTTATAAGACAAAAACTTTGTTCATTTTAAACATTTGTACATTTGCTTACTCTAGGGAAGCATTGTAAGCATTGATAAGGTTTAGGTTATCCTTTAATTGTATGCCTTTCATCCATCTAGCATCTTCAAAAGGATAATTATTAAACTTAATAAGATATTGTCCGATAGTCTTACTGCCTCTTAATACCTTGTCTTCATGTCGGAGAATGGACTTGGACTGCAGCACCTCTTCTTGGTCCTCGATCTCGGATAAGTCTTCAATAGTTGGTTCTTAAGGTGGCTCTCCTTTGTAAGGTTTTAATAGGCTCAATGGAAAGCATTGTGTGTGAGCCAATGGATGGGCAACTTGAGTTATCATCACTTTATTAGATAACATTAGAAAATCATTTAGGAGAATTAGACATTAGTTATTATGACAGGTAGCAACACAATCATTATACTTAATTGACTTGGCATGAACGATACTTTTGCAAGAGAGATACATAACAATAGTTGAGGACCAGATTTCTGTGGAGCCAGTCCCCCCTCCAATAGGCTTTTGTATTATAGATTCTCCCATCAAGAGAGAGACTTGGTACAATACAATCTTTGTGTTCCTTATGGCCTAGGTGATGAAATGAAGATAGAAAGCTTCATGCACCACGGTGGTTAGCTGCAATTGGGATAGCTGGCGTAATGGTTAATTATGTGCTATCTGTTCATTTTTCTAATTGAGTTGATGATGATTTTGTAGAGTGGAATGCAGTGAGTTGACAAAGAGGCACCGGCAATTACTCTTGGCCATTTTATACTCGCACAGTATTTTAGATTTACATTCCAATAAGCCACTATGGCTGTGTAAATAATTGTAGTGGGAACTCCCCTTATGGGTCATGCAAGAACTAATGAGCTTCACTCATTTACAAAAGTGAAGTGGTTGTAAAAGAGGGACCTTAATTTTTGGCACCTTAAACTCACAAATAATATATTAAATACCAACTCCACAAGAATGGGTGCCATGGAGTTTGGGGCTAGATTTAGCCTTTCTCTTGCAGATTCTCTTCTCTACTCTCTTATGATATGCTCTATTTGCTGTGTACTCTCTAATCTAGTCTCTATCCCTTACAATTCTCTTACACACTCTTACAATCTTGTCTATGTCAATTTTATGTTGTGTGTGTGTGTGTGTGTGTGCTTGGAAATTGGAAAAAGAGGTGGATTGGTTGATGGTGATAGTTGTGAGCATGTGTTGAATGAATTAAGCAACCGTTCTCCCCTTCTTCTCCCAACTATGGTATCAGAGCTTCGGGTTCAAGAAAATTGGCAATCAAATTCCAATTTCAAAGAGGATTTTTCAATTGACAATATCATATTTGCAAACTAAAGCTAATCGGCGAACGAGAGCAAGAGTCAAACAAAGCAAAGGAACTTGTAGATTCGGAAGAGTGTTGGGTTCAATAGAATTGGCAATTGAGGTCGATTCCGAAAGAGATTTATGAATTAACGACATCGACTTTGTATACTAAGATGAAGTTGTGAGGAATCAAGAAGAAGGCAGATTTGTGAAGACACGTGGGCTAGGAATCAAGAAGAAGGCGATTCTGAAGAGCTTTGAGTCATTGGTGATTTTGATTTGACATCGAACCAACTCAGAAGATGAAATCTTGGCTAAATTGAAGAAAAACATAAGCTTGCAACCAAAGGATTGGAGGGGCCAAAACTCAACCTGAGAAAATTTCAAAATAAAAACTCATCATGTATCACAAGGATCTCGAAACATTACTTGGAGACATCTGTCTTCTGTTGGCTTTTCGGCTACCTACCGTGGGAACACTCTCCTGTATACAAGCAAGGCTCACTGCTGCCCATCGCCAAAGTTCTCAAGACCTCTGCCAAGCTGGTCGCCCACGACTGTAGGGCACTTTTGTGCTCTTGCTCGAGGGCCAAAACTGCCTCTGCAAGTCGCCATCGTCCTCCCTCTTTCTCGCGCGCTGTCGGTAGCTTTCTTCACACCATGCAAGTGGTTACACACCTTTTGTAAAAGGTGTGGCCTTGGTTAAAATTACTGGCGGTCCACCCAACTCAAGAACCAAATTGGCCCCCCCTATTATTAAGAACCTACACACCCCTTCTCTAACTCCCTTGGTCGGTCTCCGCCAACCCAAGCAGTAAAGGAATCCTCGCCTATCATCTTTGATAGGGCCTTTGGTTGTTCAGTACTCTTCGCCTTTTCTCCCACTGCCACTATAGTTTCAAGAACTATGCCTCAACCACAGATAGTCGACGTCTCTATGAACCGAATTTTACGGTGAAAACTAAATTATTTTGCCGATTACCATTACTTTTGGGATATGAGATATCACGCGCCACCAAATTCGACCGACTCGCAAACACGCCGTTGGCAATTTCCTAGTGCATCTCCATTCCGGACTGGATGCCACCATAATTTCTCAACTAAGTATATTTCATTTCTATTATTTATTTTACTCTCTTTTACTTATTCCGCATAATGCATCGGTAAATATCATTAAATAGCCCTTTTAAACATAATTTTAAAATTTTAAAAAAAGAGAAAAATATAAAAAACACGCAATCATGGCACACCTTCCTCAGGCACCCACGATTGCTGAACAACTTCTAAATCTGCAACAATCCCTCACATATGAACGCATGCAAAGGCAAGAACTTGAAGATAAATTATTGCATTCTACACGCATCGCATCTGCACTGGCACCCAAACAAAACAAAATTAGCAAAAGCCTTCACTTTCAAGGATTTTGATGGCACTAAAGATGCTAGCACGGTTCTAGCATGGGTTGGTCAGCTAGATTACTATTTTCATGATGAAGACTTTCCTGAACGTGAAATGGTAAAATGTGCATCAAATCACCTCAGTAGCAACGTTGCATTATGGTGGAACGCCACCAAACAGCACGGGAAAAGACCACGTACCTTGCATGCATTTAAAAAAGTGTTTTTACCTCAATTTTTGCCCACACAATACAAAGCTAAAGCATGACGTCAATGGGATTTAATTCGACAGCTGGTCAAAATGAAGATGTACAGAGTTACGCTAATTGTTTTTAGAATTGTTTAAGTCAATTGCAAGCTATTGAGCATGTTAGTCGTAGGAAATTGAAGCGTAAGTACATATCAGGCTTGGCACTACAAATTGGTGCTGAGGTAGATATGTTCAAACTGGATTCTCTGTCAAAGGCTATCAATTTGGCTCTCAATGGAGAGAAGAAGAAAGGTGGACAACCCCCTCACACTGATCAAACTGCTAACACTAACCATAACAAGAGACCCCCTTTCTCTACTAGCTTTTACAGAAACAAACATCAAAGCCGTACTTTTTTCAAGAGGCGCAGATTTGACAATTCTCCTACAACTGCTCAACCTCAAGGCAACAACAACAACAATACCCAGCAAACAACGAGGCAACCAAAATTCTTTCAACCAACACCCTGCTCCAAACTCTAATGGTAACAAAAAGGTGAAGTGTTTTAAACGTTTTTAGTATGGTCACTATGCAGATAAGTGCCCAAATGGTCTTGCTAAGGGCAACGGTCAATCCAATGGCCATTCCAATGGAGTCAACAAAAATCCAAGCCAAAAACCCTTCAACAACAATCGCCCTAAGGGTGCTACTCTTAACCTCATTGAAGATGCTAATCCCGACAACAATGAAGTGGAAGCTAATTACGGTGAGGGATATGATCCTGATTATGATAATGATGACAACCCATCCTCAGGTACACTTATATCTCCTCACATTTTGTTTAAAGTGCAAGGCATTGTTAAGGGTGAAAGTGTCACCATTCTCTTAGATGATGGTAGTAGTCATGATTTTATTTTTACACGCTTGGCACGACAACTCTCTCTCTCTCTGAAATCTCATCACCTCACAAAGTCAAAACTATTTTTAATAATCAACGTTTTAATTGTAAAACCCAAGTCACTGTTGAAGTTTGCATTGGTGAATTTACACAAGCACGTACATTTTTGGTAGCACCATTGCATGGTCTTGATATGATTTTGGGAATGTCATTTCTTCATGAATTTGATCCGTTGATTAATTATAAAACACGTACTATGTCTCTCACTCATAATAATAAAAATTTCTCCATCCAAGTAACACTAGCACATAAAAAATTTCCACTCCTGTCTCACACTCAAGCCAAAAGAGCAATTCAAAAACAAGGAAAAACATATCTAGTGTTGGTAAATCAATTTCTGTTGAAACTAAAAATTCATGTAACTCTACACATGATGAATTTATCTCACAATTTAAAGATTGTTTCATGCATGATCTGCCACCTGCAATTCCACCATCACGCCCAGAAGATCACAAAATAGATATTATAGCGGGTAGTGAACCTCCTTTAGAGCACCTTATGTGTAAACCCAACCGCACACAAGGAGATACAATCTCAAATCACCAATTTACTTGACCGAGGCCTAATCCGACCTAGAAGTTCACCATACGGAGCTCCAGTACTTCTGTCAAGAAGAAAAATGGAACCTTTCGTATGTGTATCGACTACAGGGCTTTAAACAAGATCACCATTAAGAATAGGTTTCCTATTCTTAGAGTGGATGATCAGTTAGACAAACTAAAAGGGGAAAATATCTTTAGCAAGATTGACCTTAAATAAGGGTATCACCAAGTCAAAATGTTTGAACATGATGTCTACAAAACTGCTTTCAGAACATAAACTGGACACTATGAATTTCTTGTCATTCCATTTGGTTTGACAAATGCACTAGCCACATTCACACGCATGATGAATAGAATTTTCATTGACCATCAAGATTTTGTGATTGTATTTTTTGATGACATTCTGGTATTCAGTAAGTCTAAAAAAGAGCATAAAGAGCACTTAACACGTGTATTTCATCTACTTACACAAAATCACTTGTATTTGAATCCTAAAAAGAGCTTATTTTTCAAATCAAAGATTGAAATATTTGGGGCACATCATATCACGTAAGGGAATACATGTAGACCCCAATAAAATTGAAGCCACTCAGTCATGGCCTAGACCCAAAAACTTGCATGAGCTAAGTTTTTTTATTGGTCTTTGTAGCTATTATGAGAAATTTGTTGTAACTTTGCTTACAAGTCACATTATTTGACTTTGCTGTTGAAGAAAAACACACCTTATGAATAGACTGATTTACAAGAAAGCTCATCTAATGCACTTGAACATACTTTGACTAATGCACCTGTATTGCAATTCCTTGATTTTGAAAGACCATTCTTTGTGGTAGTCACTGATGCTAGTGGAAAAGGTATCAGTGCAGTCCAGATAACCATCCACTTGCTTTTGAAAGTCGTAAGTTCAAACCTTCTAAAACAAAGTTCAGTACTTATGATAAAGGAAATGATTGTTATTGTACATGCATTGAAAATATGGAAACACTATGTAATGGGTATTGACTTGATCATTAAAACTGATCAACAAAGTATCAAATATTTACTTTCTCAGCCCTTAATAGATGATAGAGATATTAAGTGGGCCTCTTTTATTCAAAGTTTTCAGCCCAACATTCAATACCAGCCTGGTAAAGAAAACATTGTAGCTCATGCTTTGAGTAGAAGACCCTCACTTAATCTTCTATCAACCATTATGGGAACTTCATTTGACACTATGCCTGACACTTATGCACATGATGATGACTTCAAAACGACATGGTTGCATATGCTGGACAATTCTGTGCACACATTTCAAACAAAAATTGTGTGTGACTAAACCTTTCCGTATATTAATTATTGAAGAATTGCACAAACCACCCTATGCTAGACATAGAGGATTTGCTGAAATCTTTCAAAAGTTATGTCGTGATTTCTATTGGCCTACTATGAGAATTGATGTTAAACAATATATTTCAACTTGTTTGATTTGTCAAAAGATCAAAACAGCAACAACAGGTGAGAAATTGGGACTTTTACACCCTCTCCCCATTCCTGAAAGACCTTGGGAACACATTTCAATGGATTTTGTTACTGGTTTTCCACTCACAGTGCAAAAGCATGACATGATTTGGACTATTAATCACCATTTTTCTAAACAAGCGTATATCATTCCTTGTAAGAAGACACTCATAGCACATCAAGCTGCAGTTTTGTTTCTTAAGACTGTTTTCCCACATTATGGTTTGCCTAAAGTCATTATTCTTTATCGAGATTCAGAATTTTGTAGTTACTTTTGGACTATTGTGTTTGAAAATCTTGGTACACTTGACTTCACTTCTGTATTTCATCCTGAAATCTAATGGTCAAACCGAAGTTGCCAACCACACTACTATTGATTTGGTAAAGGCTTATGTTTCTTCTCAACCTAAGAAATGGGATGATTACCTGCATATTCTACAATTTGCATATAACAATACCACTCACACTGCCACGGGTAAATCTCCATTTGAAATTGGGTATGATCACTCTCTTCCTACTCTTGCTTCACGTCTTTCTAATGTTGTGCCTGTCATCGCGCTGATGATTTTACTACTGACTTTCATGATATTTATGCAAGTGTGCATTCTGCCATTAAACACTCACAAGGAATTTACACTAAGCATGCTAACAAGCACTGCAAGGCACACCAATTCAAAGAAGGTGATTATGTTTTACTTCGCATTGAAAAACGAAGGATCAAAAGTGTTGATACCAATGTCTTTGTTAAGCTTGCTCCTCGTTTTTATGGACCTTTTAAAAATTTAGTTGTCATTAATGATGTTTCTTTTTGTTTAGACCTACCTGCACATTGGCACATTCACAATGCATTTCACATTAGTCTTTTACGACCATTTTGAGGACCCCTACCTAGACATCATATTTATGAAGACCCACCTTCACTTGTAGACCAAGAAGAACAACTCATCCTTGAAAAAATAGTTAATCACAAGATCACCACTACACTCACTGGCATGATTTATAACCGTTACCTTTTGACTTTCAAGGGCCACCCTAGAGAGGATACCAAATGGATGCCTGAAATTTTTTTTTGCAACTTCCCCAACCTTCTCCACATTTTCCATCACTCAAGGTCCAGTTGATTTCTCTCGTGGCAACTGAGGATAGTTGCTATCCCTGGTGGGAGGGATGTTACGAGTTTGGGCACCCTCCTGTTGTAGTGGTTAGCTACAATTGGGATAGCTGGCGTAATGGTTAATTATGTGTTGTCTATTTATTTTTTTGATTGAGTTGATGATGATTTTGTAGAGTGGAATGCAGTGAGTTGACGAAGAGCTGCCGGTAATTACTCTTGGCCATTTTATATTCGCACAGTATTTTAGGTTTACATTCCAATAAGCCACTTGGCTCTGTAAATAATTGTAGTGGGAACTCCCCTTATGGGTCATGCAAGAACTAATGAGCTTCACTCATTTACAAAAGTGAAGTGGTTGTAAAAGAGGGACCTCAATTTTTGGCACCTTAAACTCACAAATAGTATATTAAATTCCAACTCCACAAGAATGGGTGCCGTGGAGTTTGGGGCTAGATTTAGGCCTTTCTCTTGCAGATTCTCTTCTCTAATCTCTTATGCTATGCTCTATTTGCTGTGTACTCTCTAATCTAGTCTCTATCCCTTAAAATTCTCTTACACACTCTTACAATCTTGTCTATGTCAATTCTATGTTCTGTGTGTGTGTGTGTGTGTGTGTGTGTGTACGCGTGCTTGGAAATTGGGAAAAGAGGTGGACTGGTTGATGGTGTTTATGAGCATGAGTTGAATAGATTAAGCAACCGTTCTCCCCTTCTTCTCCCAACAGTTGGCATCCATTTGGCATTCTCAATGATTATGCATTTAGCTCATTATGAAATCTATGATAGGTTTATTAAACTATTATCCACAAAGGTCAGGACCTATAGGACCGAAAACAAAGTATTACAAAGTTCCTTCTGAATAAAGGGTTTGCTGGATCTCGAGGGCTCCACCTAAAAATATGTAAGTGTAGCACGTGAGTTCACCCGAAGGAGTTTTTTGTATACCAAAGAGTTACAAAATTCCATGTACAAGAGGGGTTTAAAAATGGAAAATTGAAAAAAAGTTACAAGTTTATGAAGGAAAATGGGTCTTTTAATTCATAATGAAGTATGTGTATATAGGGATTTTAAAAATACCTATTGAATGTACGTGCTATAGGTATTTTTGAAAGATGGACCCCCCTCGAGAGCTGCATACATCTCAATTAAGGAGTAAGGGTCTAGCGAGGTGTGATAAAGGGAAGATAAGATGAAATGAAAAAAATCTAAGAAGGGGTAGGTGAGGGGGGAGCTGGTTTAGGAGTTCAGAACTTCTGGATAATGGCTTTACCTTCTTGATAAACTGACCATTTCCCTATTGTATGCGCTTCTGACATCTTTTGGAGTTCTTTCTTCTTGTGTTTGAGTTAGGCGGGTGTTAGATCTTCTCCAAACCAAAATTTGGTGTCCTTGAGAAGTAGCAATTGCTCAAGGAGTTTGATTTGATCTGCCTTGGTCTTGAAAGTGAGAATTGCATGGTTGGTGCGATGTTCGTATGTAAAAGAGGTGATTGTGGCTGACCCCATTATACCATGTGACCTGTTGTATTGATTTTAGCAAAGGAATTGTGGAACATTGAAGGTGATATCCTCTTGGCATTTTCATTCATGTAGTGTGGACACTACACGATCTCCAACCTTACCGAAGATGATATCTTTCACTTAGGTTTTGACCTCTTTTGTGAGGGTGGTATCTACTTCCACCCTTGTGTTATTTAGCTTGAGGTCCCCCTTCCCTTTCGAGTCACTTGGAAGCATGCCAATGTGAACATTGAGGGCGATATCCTCTTGGCATTGTCGTTCACGTAGTGTGGACACTATACAGTCTTCAAGGTTACGAAAGATGATATCCTACACTTCGGTTTTGACCTCCTTTGTGAAGGTGGTCTCTACTTCAACCTTTGTGTTATTGAGCTTGATTTATATATGTTCCATATGTTCCTTTTTGTGGTTCTCCAGTGTGGTGAGTCGAGCCTCAATGGCAATGAGTCTATGCTTCAGCTCCTCATTCTCCTTGTCAAGCTTCTCGACTTCATTTTGAAGATCTGTGTGTTATGCTGTTTGTCTTTGGGGATGATTCCATGAACCTAGAGAATGTAGACTTGCCTTGAGATGAGACTCGAGTGGCCATGATAGGCACATGCTCCCTATGAAGAGACTCAAAGAATCACTACTAGAGAGTCACACACAACTCTAATAGAGTCAAGGTCGATGCTCAAGACGAGCTGAGAGTTGAGAGCAGCTCGGGCAGATTGAGGTTGGGCTAGTTCGACAAACTTGGGGTTGTGGTAGCTTGTTAGAAGCTGGACACACCCCACGACAGTAACTACCCAGAGGATTATTATTTTTTGTAATTATTCATTCATTGAGAAAAACCTGATTTTTCACCTTGTAATTATTGGGACTTACAGAAGTTTCCACATTGTATCCCAGTTTTGATAGTTAGATTGAGTAGATGGTTGATTTTGGAACTTTAGGGTTTGAGAAATTGTAAGGTATATATACCACTTTTTGACCTTAATGAAAAAACCTTTTGTCATTTTAAAACAAGTTTTGAAGTCTGTGAGTGAGCGTACTGTGTACGAGAGAGAGAGTGTGAGCTTCATCTTGATGCTACGTGTGCTCCGGTGGTCGGAATCTAGTGCGAAGAAGTGCAACGTGCTGCCCCCAACGAGAGCTACGCACAGATACCTACATTGCGCGCGTACGGTCCGGTTTTGCGAGCTCCTCCTACGAGCTTCATCGGTTGTTTGGGTGAGCATACGTTGTCCGATTTTGCATTGCAGCATATCCACGCATTCACATTGAGTAGAACTACACATTAGGCACTTTAGATTTCGGAAACGAAGACCTGCAGATTTCGGCCAGACATCCTACGTGTTTCTGCACCAGGTGTTTTGGGTTGGGATTTTGGTTCATAGACCTTACGGAGAGTGACCTATTGGTATTAGTAGGGTCTCCTTCAAGTTCTATGGTGTTTCGAGATTGTTTGATGGGTGTTCGGCTCTAGAAAGCGTTGTAGGAAGTTTCCTCTTATGCACTCTTGAAGGCTGTGACTTAGACAATTGGTAGAGACCTCTGTAGGAATTAGTTAGGAGTCGGTCGAGTGTAGGTTGACACCTTATGCTTGCTTCAAAGCGCCTGCGGGTCGAGCTTTGTCCTTAGCTGACATTACATGCTAGGTGAGTTCTCGCTGTGCTGACGTCCGTCGCGGCGTAACCGTCCAACATTGGCGCCGCTGCCGGGGACAAAAACCTTAGGTAGGTGACCGAGACTAATCCTTGAGGATTGGGATTTTTTGCTTGCCAAGAGTCTCGCTTTACATTTAGATAGGATCAGAGGGTGGAGGACTCTCTAGGTCTTAGAGGGAGTCTAGGAAGTGTGTGCCTAGCTTAGATCCTTCGACTTAGGTAGATGAGGTAGACTTACGTAGTTTTAGGTGGTAGTCGAGTTCTAGAGTAGGAGTTGGAGTGGTAGAAGCAGTGAGAGGAGAGCTTGAGATTCCGGAGAGGCCAAAAAGCAACCAAAAAACACCATCATCACCATTTCACACGATAGGTAGGAGTAGAGTAAGTAGGACATCATGATTCAGGATCTAGAGCATTTCATGCATGTACACTTGCTGGGTAAAATCATTACAAGTTTGTAAAAGACGCAAAAGTGTGTTTGAAAGCCTAATTGAAGTCCAAAAGTTACTGTGAGTGTTTCTGATAGACCTACAGAGCATCAGGAGCATTCCTGTCAGAAAAAAATTAAATTTTAAGCCAGGAGACATCCTACGCGTAGGATGTCTACTAGAGGCTAATTTGGGAGGAATTTTGGGATTTTGAGTTGACCAGTGTGTTCAGAAGGTGGGGTTTACCCTAATTTCAACTGGAAAGTGGAAATTTGGCCATATCCTGACAGGATAAGTACAGATAGACCGAAATTGCCAGGCATCCTACCCAAATAGTGCCAAAATATTATTTTGAGACCAAAACCATAAGAGGGCTGCATGAGCATGTCTTGCATGATATATTGAGTGACTGAAAGGGGTCTCACCTCATTTGGGTGAGAAAATTGGGTTCAAAGCGGACTTTAGCACTTTTGACTGAAAAAGGCAAGAACAACTGAAATTTGGGAATTTTGGCATCCAAAACAAAATCTAAGCATACCATTGGGTTAATGACATCAAGGGGAAGCTGTGGGACAAGTCTGGGGTCAAACAGGCCAAAAAGACATCCTACGCGTAGGATGTCTTTTGAGTGATTTTGGACTCCAAACTGAATTCTGAGTATACCAAAGTGATCAACAACTCAAGGGGGGCCTAGGATTTGAGTTTGAAGCCATTCTGATGAAAAAGACATCCTACGCGTAGGATGTCTAATGCAAGAAAATGAAGCCAGACTTTGACTTTGAGCATAGTAAGGTGTTGTATAGCCTAAGGCAAGCCTCCTAGTCAATTTTGGTCCAATTTGGAGTTGATTCAGTAACAAAGCAAGAAGTTGTGCAGAAACTGACCCTTTGCCAGGTGAGTGGTTGGATTTGTGATAAATTGCATTGATAAGTTTGATGAATTTAAGATCAGGAAGATACATTGTTAGAGACCAGAAGGTGGCAGGTGACCAAGGTAGCTTAGTGTCCACCGAAGAGAGTGTAACTCAGGCAAGGCTAGATCCGCTAGCACCGATTATTGAGGAAGGGAGTAATACTGACACTTCTTCAGACAGATCTTTCTTCATGATGGGTAGCCAACAACCAGGAGGTTTCACCTATGATGGACCTATGCGAGGAGGAAGCACCTCCCAAAATCCTTTGAGTGATTCCAAGCTCACGGTGATCTTCTTAGAGGGAACAAACTCGAGAGGAGCCCTAGTCTATTCTGACTATCGAGGCCGCAAGTGCATTTGTATCGAAGAGAGGCCAGCTCAAAGATTGGAGATAATCCAAGTCTATGATGATGGAGATAGATTCCGAGATGAAAAGGGGAACCACTATTTAATAGTTAGTAACCCTGAAGATTACAACAGATATGGACATAACGTGGCAAAAGGGAAAATGGTTTCAGAAACTCAAGAACCGCCACCAAACATTGATCAGCCCGGAGCTATTTTTATGTATGATAAGAAAACAACCAGGGTTCCAACTTATAACGAGAACGTGGGAATCTACAAGCATGAGAGTGAGGGTATAGTCTCTTACTTTCGCAGCAAAGAACCATACAAAAATGAATTAAGCAAAGACAAGGTTCTTTACTCATTCTTTTATGAAATTGCTACGGGGAAGGGCATAGTTTTTGTTGATAGATACGGGTGAGAATACCAACCTATTCTCCCAGAGGAGGTAGAGAGGGCAACAGGTCCAGGAGCATCAGCATATGCCCCTGAGGAAGTGCCAAGAGCCACCTACACCCCAAGCAAGTCAACGAATCCTTTTTCAGATGAGTATGACGCAACCTCACATTCCACCCGACTGCAAGCATTCAACAACCAAGACCAACCAGCAAACCAGCCATCATTGCAGGCATGGCTTCGACAGAGCGCAACAACGGAATCAGACCGAAACCGAGATGGTTATCAAGCCACACGATGGCTCAGGGATTTGCAAGAACCACCACTCTATTCAAGGTATCAGGCAAAGAGTAAACCAAAGACTCAAGGGTCAACAGAGCCTGGAGGACCACCCATAGAACGAGTTCGCAGAGAAGAACCACCTCCAGCGAGAACCGTTAGAAATTATGGCTTAGGAGCACCATTGGGAGAGGAACCAACCTATTACAGAAGGCCTGAGGAGGTGTATCAACTAGGACAGGGTGATCCAATGATGAGGTTTGTAGACCATCAAAGAATTAGACCTTCTCAAGTGCAAAAATGGGTAAATAAGAAATACACAGGAAGCAGAGACCCAAGAGATCATGTAGCAGCCTTTGTGCGTGTAATTAGAACCGAAGAGATGTTAGATTTTCCTACCCAATTTGCAGGGTTTGGACTAACCCTAGAGGATGATGCTACCACTTGGTTTGACTCTATGGAGCGTAGAGACTTTGAGTTGATGGAGGAAGTGTTTGACGAGTTTATCGAGGAATTCTCTCAAAGGGGAATAGCTCATAATACCGTCTCACAAATCCATAAATTAAAACAGAAAGATGGAGAATCTGTACGAAAGGAAGCCCTAAGACTAAAAAGATATGTTAAGTTCTGTCCTATTGAATAATTGCCAACTCAGTCCAGACTTATGCTGATATTCATCCAAGGACTAAGAAATGCAGATCTCCAGAAAGACTTACATATGAAGAGGAGCACGACGTTGAATGAGTTGACCAAGGAAGCTCTGTACCTTGTGGACAATTGTGCGGTCTACAAAGAAGGGGAGTTCAAGGACCTTGATGACGATTTGTCTTCACAGCAAAGTGGAAGCAAGTCTTCTAAGACAACACCGAAAGGAGAAGTAGCGGTAAACCAGGAGCAGCTTGTAGATGAAGTGCTAAAAAAGATCAACTTGTACGCCAAACCCCAGGCTAAACAGCCCAAGTGGTGTGCTATGGAACAAAAATGGACAAACCATGGGACCGAGGAATGTTATTATAACAAGGGATATGTGAGAGAGAGAGACCTTACGCTCCCCAAGCTTCAGTAGCTTCCCCTCAAGTTACACCGATGCCTAGATATCAAGCAGGCAATTTACCACGACCTGTAGGTGTAGAAAGACCACAACCGGTGTTGGGGCAACAACCACCCCTACCAGGATTACGACCAGTTGGTATAAGATACACACCAACAGTAACTGAATCAGAGGATAAGGCTTTGGTACCTATGCATGCATATTATGAAGATCCCAATGGATATGCGGCAAACCCTGTCTATTATCCACCGGAAGAACCCTCGACGCCAGAACCATGGAGCATGATAGGTAATCAAGGACCACCAACTGCTGTACAGGCAGCAGGAGAAGGAAGATATAGCTTAGATGAATGAACATTGTTGTTCATAGCCAATGGAGGCATGGGCGGACAGACACATGCTTACCAACAAAGAGGAGCTCAAGGAGCACCTCAACAACCCAAGGGACCCTGCTACAAGTGTGGAGGAGACCATTGGCTGAGAGACTGTCCTCATGATGAAATCATTAGAGTCAATGCGTATTGCCTAGAATGTGGAATTACTCATTTGATTCCCGATTGCCCTAAAAACCCGACCAAAGGAGCAAAAACCACCTTGAACATGTTAGAAACAGTACCTTCCACTGGAGGATTGGAAAATGAGACAATCATACCTATTCAGGCGGTAACACGAGCCCAAGCTCAAAGAAGGATGAATGAACCCATAGTTGAAGAACCAAAAACCGATGCCCAAAGTTCAAAAAAGAAAAATCAAAGAAGCACTTGGAAAGCTAGAAAGGCGCGTAGGAAAGCCAGGAAAGAACGAGAGAAAACATCCCTATCCGAGGAGTTGGAACATACCAAGGACAGATTGGAGCGGTTAGAGGATCTAGCTAGCTTAAGCTCACACCACAACAACCGTAGCACCCAAGGAAATAGCAGAGCCCAAAAGTGCAGGATCAGGAGGATCTGTACTGGCGGACAGGGTAAATGAGCAGTTGGATGCACTGCTAAAAGCTTATGAAGCTAGACTTAAAAAGAACCAAACCCAGGAGCAAAGGTGGATGACTTATCCATATGCAGAAATAGAAAAACAGAGGTTGGATATGTGTAAAAAGATGATCGAGACGTCTCAATCATTGATGGAAGACCCGCTGGGTAAACCTGCAAATTGACAAGAAGCACCAGCTCCAACCCCTATCCAACCAACTTTAGAGAAACATGTGGAAACAAAGGAAAGACTCACTAATGCCTATGAGTCCAGAGGAGAGCCTATCGTAGTGCCAAATACCACAGATGGGACAAGTGACGAGTTCCAGCTTAAAATATTGGCAGAAATGGGTAAGGACTGTAACGGTCTAGATGATCTGTGGAAGCAAATCCGTGAGGCCAACAAGGCTAATAGGATGAGTAACCACATGAATAGCACGAGAAAAGAAAAGAATGTGATCTTACCTCCTATTGAAGAATTTGATGCAAGGTCGCAAATGAACTTTGAAATACATTCACAAGGGGGAGACCAAGGATCAATTAGTTCGGGGCACAGCCAACCAGACTCGCTGAGAACTTTAACCTCTTACCTGGGAGAGTACGAAGCTAAGTCGGAAGTGAGAGCAATCCCATCTCAAAGACTTTCTTCTAACAAGGTGATGGGTTCGCAAGGATTGATTGAGTTGTTATTCACCCCGGTGGTATGCACAATCACGTTAGCAGAACTCCTAAGGTTAAGGCCAAACATGTGGACCACAGTAGGAAAATGCCTAGAAAAATTTGGAGTGAAAGACCCCACCTTGAAGCTACAAGAAGGGATCAGAGAGTTAGACAGGCCTCAACTAAATACTAGACCAGTACCATTGAATAAGGTTGGAGAATATTGCGAGGGAGAAGACGGAAACACCACGCTACCGGTAGAATTCCAAGGAGTAGTATCCAAGGCTATTCTTGACAGTGGAGCGGGAGTTGCTATCGCCACCAAAGAAATCTGGAAAAAATGGGGAAAACCGGCTTTGAGGGCTACCAGAATGAAACTGCAATTGGCAGATGGGTTCATGGAGAAACCACTAGGACTCTTAGAAAAAGTGATTGTCACTTCGTGCGGAATCGAATATGAGCATACGTTTCCAATAGTCGATTTCGACAAAAAGAACAATTATGAAATCATCTTGGGACGACCATTCATGCGACAAATGAAGATGGTCCAAGATTGGGGTTATGACCACATATACCTCAGACATGGCGAAACAACAACTAAAATACACCTGAAAGACCATAGTTACAAAGATGTGAACCGAACACCTGTGGAAGAGTTTGATTCGGCTACAATAGCAGGATCAGAACTACCAGCATGGTTAGGGGGTGGATGCATGAATAGGTGGACCAAAAACCTTGTCCCAGACAGAGGTTTTATAACTGGTACATAAAACCATCTCTATTAGTTCAATTCCATATGTTCTTTTGAACAGATTTTTAATTAAATATAGAATTTCCACAGCTTTTTGTTAAATATGGAAGACGGCTTTGTACCTCTTAACTATGCACGTCAGCCAGCTCTTTACACCATTACTATTTCCACGTCTCTTTTTCAAATATAGAAGACGGCTCTGTAGCTCTTAACTATGCACGTCAGCCAGCTCTTTGTCTTCCCGCTCTCTCGTTTTCCTGTCTCTCTCTAACTCTCTGTGTAGGAGCACAGATTGCTGTTTTACTTTGTAGGCCTATCACACATCTATTGTTGTCATATACTGCTCTTGCTCTCTGTAGGCCTATCACCTCGCTCAATCTCTCCCTCTCTAGCATGGAGCAAGAATCTCACACTCTATGTGACTGCTCTCAGCCTCACTGTGAACTGTGTGCTAGGTATGCTGTTGATGCGGTCAAGGAATATCATGCTAGGAGAAAGAGGGTGCAGCGTGCTAAGAACAAGCTTGAGCAGGTAGCACGTGAGGAAGATAATGATCAAAATGGTGCTGATGATGCAAAGCGTCAAAGACTTTGCAATGACCTTGTTATGCTCTTCAATCGGCGTACAAAGGCCCTCGATGTTGCATCACGCTCAGATATTTTGTGCAAGTTTGTCAATCATCCTTCTCTTGGAGACCTTGAAATGCCCAGGGCACAAACAACCTTCGTTGAAGCCATACGCAACACAATAGATGCAATCAAATTACCCAAGAGCGGACAAGAGCTCTTTCTTAAAAGGTTCATCACCACAATGCTTATGAATGTTGAGTGTACATCTACCTCAAAAGTGAATGTTTCAGCTGCATCTAAGTTGCTAAATTTGCACAAGAGGAACTTCATAGCTACAAAGAATCGGTTGAGGGCAGCAGGTGATGGCAATTTGCCAATCTCTTTGTGTGCTCGACAGCCCATGGATCGTGGCTTCATAACACCTGATGAGAAAGAGTTGATCTTCTCTTTTTGGATGTCTAACACTCGTGTTTCACCCAATAAGAAGGATGTGTGCAGAAAGCGTATTGGAAGAAATTCATATGTCAAACATCCTGTGCATCTTCTTGAACAATCTCAAGTCATAACTTGCTTCACTATATCCATTTTTGTTTTCTAATATTTGCATTCATGACCTATATTCTCTATAAATGGGTTGATAAGAGTAGATATGAAATCGGATATGAAGGAAGTTATAAATGGAAATAAGGGGAATCTGTATTTGGTCCTAGACTAAGAGTAGATAAATATTGGATGTGAAGGAGAATATAAATGGAAACATAGTTTTTATCATACGCGTATGTTTGTTGAAACATACGTTTGCAGACGCATACTTTCACACGCGTATGATATGTATAAACTGGTTAGGTAAAAAACTGGTTTACATAACCAGTAAAAATATTTTAACACCTATTTCTCACTGGTATACATAGTGGTTAAGTGTTCACATGTACTGTTTGTCATGTCATATAGGTAAAAAACATATCTGTTTGAAAGGAAAATAGTGTTTTACATATCCAGTAAATTTTTTTGTACACTTATTTCTCACTGGTATACATCGTGATTAAGTCCTCACATGTACTGGTTAGGTAAATAACATACCGATGTTAAATGAAAAGACTGGTTTACATTAGCAGTCAAAACATTTGAACTGGTTGACACTTATATACCACTGGAACGTACCAAGGACATGTGTTCATTTTTTTTAAACACATTTTTCTCACTAGTATACATCGTGGTTAAGTGCTTACATGTACTGGTTAGTAAATAACATAGCGGTTTTAAATGAAAAGACTGGTTTACATCAACAGTAAGAATATTTGAACAAGTTGATACTTATATACCACTGGTATGTACCAAGGACATGTGTTAATTTCTTTTAACACTAATTTCTCACTGGTATACATCGTGGTTAAGTGCTCACTTGTATTGGTTAGGTAAATAACATACTGGTTTTAAATGAAAAGACTGGTTTACATCAGCAGTAAGAACATTTGCACTGGTTGACACTTATATACCACTGGTACGTACCAAGGACATGTGTTCATTTTTTTAACCCTTATTTTTCACTGGTACACATCATGGGTAAGTGCTCACATGTACTGGTTAGGTAAAGAACATACCGGTTTTAAATGAAAAAACTGGTTTACATCAACAGTAAGAACATTTGAAGTGGTTGACACTTATATACCACTGGTACGTACCAAGGGCATGTGTTCATTCTTTTTAACACTTATTTATCACTGGTATACATCGTGGTTAAGTGCTCACTTGTACTGGTTATGTAAATAACATACCGGTTATAAATGAAAAGACTGGTTTACATCAGCAGTAAGAACATTTGCACTGGTTGACACTTATATACCACTGGTACGTACCAAGGACATGTGTTCATATATACTGGTTTACCCAACCAATTAAGTGAAAAAACATAGTGGTTTGAAATAAAAATACTGGTTTATAGTAATGTAATAGTTTTCCTCAAAACCTGCAGTTTTCTTCAATGTTCTTTAACCATATATGTCTTTTATTGTAGGTGGAGCTCTTTCTCAACTTCAAAGAACAATACCCTGAAATTGTAATAAGGTAGCGGGCGTTTGAGTACATGAAGCCATATTTTGTGCGGAAATTGAGAGACCGATATACTTGCTGCTGCATTTCACATGTTCAAATGTCCTTCCTAAAGGATGCCATAAATCACATGTGAAGTTCTGTATTCGGTCTGCATGGAAAAGCTTGCCATTGTCAATGCAACATATGCAAAGACAATGGTGGATGCAAGGCACCAAAAAACCCTATCAAGAGTGTAACAGCCTTATTGGACTCTATATTGTGTCCTAAATCAGATACGTCCACCTTCCATGCCCTTGCCTGCTTGAGTGGTCAATGTAAAAGGTGTGGCCCGGATAAGTTAGACTTTTGTGCTGCAGAGGCTGCATTTATTGCTAAAAAGATTGTGGTGAAGATTTTTGAGGACCTAGAAGTAGGAACTGCGCGTGACGGTCTGAAGAAGAAAAGGAAAGTCTTGTCGCATAAGGAAATATCATGCCAGGATCTCTCAGTCATGTTCAAAGACCATCTTAAGAAATACATAATGCATAATTTTGTGTATAGATGGAAAGCAGAACAATATAAGGAATGTATACAAAGATTTCCAGAAGATGTTGTTGTGTCAGTTGTTGACTTTGCTGAAAATTATAGTTTCAAAGAACAAAATGAGATTCAGTCCATGCACTGGTATTCAAATCAAGTAACTATTTTTGTGCACATAACATATTTCCGAATTGCAGGTAACGACATCACCCTAGATCAGTATTATTTCTTTTGTATTAAGCCTTCAATAATTTCTGATTTTTATATTATGTAGGTGACATCCACAAGACAATTCACTTCTTCATTTCAGATGACAAGCAACATGACACACATTTTGTTCAACACTGTTTTCTGAAACATGCGGAATGGCTAAAGCAATTTGGTCTAAATATAAAACGTCATTGGGTATGGTCTGATGGAGTAGCTTCACAATTCAAAGCAAGAAGACCATTCTATTTCCTTGCCAGGTATACCATGTTCTAACAAACATTATCTGAAGGTGGTTTTAATATAGAGACCTATAGTAGTGGCATTAAAGTTGTAATAAAATGCTTGTCTAACATCAGTATTATTATAATACGTGTTTTTTTTGGTAATTTTATCGTGCCAAGAGTATATTAATCTTCTTCTATCCATTGAATAAATTGCAGATACAGTGTTTTTACGGGATGGAAAATGTCTTGGAACTTTTTTGGATCCGGACATGGTAAGGGAGAACACGACGGTGCGGGAGCAGTGATAAAAAGGTCTTTAACTCAATACCAATTGCAGCCAAACTGCCCAAAGATAGACTGTGCTACAGATGTTGTGGCATTATTGAGACGGACCTTGTCAGATGGTGCTACAGCCACGTATGCATCCCAGGCTTGTTATGTAAGCATGATTTTTTGGGTGATTGAATTGGGAGATGTCGAAAGGGGAAAAAAATGGGATGTGAAGGCTGTAAAAAATACCCGCTCAATGCACTCTGTTTCTGCATATTCAGAGCATGATACAACTGCTTTGAGAACACGTTCACTGTCTTGTTTCTATAGTGCATGTAAACACGAAAAGTGGAGGAGATGTGTGAGCAAGTCACACGTTCCTTTCTCGACATACCTTATTTTGGAGCCTACAGAAGAAGGGGAAGACGATGACGACGAAATAAATGAGGATGCAGCATATGAAGGACACTATGACACCCTCAGTCAAGCTCTTATTGTTGGTGATAATTTTGTTGTTCCCTCACCAAATGACAATGAAGAAAAAGTGGATTTCTATATAGTGAAATGCACTGCAGCTATTCAAGAGTTTCATTCAGACGCTGAAGATGACTGGGGCAATATCATTGGGCGAGGATCCTATGCTATCAAAGGGTTTTACTATCGTATGATAAATGAGCAGACCTACTAGCTTTTGGACAAAAAGCCAGAGGTGTTCATATATTCACATCTTGTTCGGGCAATCAAAATCCCCATGATTCCCCATCCCAGCAACTCAAAACTATATACAATATCACTTGATGTCAGTGAGTCTATCTACAATAGTATGCCTTTTGAGCTGTAACCATCTTAAGAAATGCATAATGCATAATTTTGTGTATATCTGCCTATTATTGTAAACTGAACTGTCTCCCTCTCCCTCTCTCCCTCTCTCTCTCTCTCTCTCTCTCTCTCTCTCTCTCTCTCTCTCTCTTTGTCACTTCTCAGTATCATTTATGTATCATACGAGTCATTTCTCAGTATCATACCGGTATCATACCAGTCAATTCCCAGTATCATACCGGTATGATACAGTATCATACCAGTCATTTCCCAGTATCATACCCATATCATACATTCCCTCTCTCTCTCTCTCTCTCTCTCTCTCTCTCTCTCTCTCTCTCTCTCTCTCTCTCTCTCTCTCTCTCTCTCTCTCTCTCTCTCTCTCTCTCTCTCTCTCTCTCTCTCTCTCTCATTTCTAAACATCATACCAGTCATTTCTCAGTATCATACCGGTATGACCGGTATGATACCGGTATTATACAAGTTCCTCTGTCTTTCTCTCTCTCTCTCTCTCTCTCTCTCTCTCTCTCTCTCTCTCTCTCTCTCTCTCTCATTTCTAAACATCATACCAGTCATTTCTCAGTATCATACCGGTATGACCGGTATTATACAAGTTCCTCTGTCTCTCTCTCTCTCTCTCTCTCTCTCTCTCTCTCTCTCTCTCTCTCTCTCTCTCTCTCTCTCTCTCTCTCTCTCTCTCTCTCTCTGTGTGTGTGTGTGTGTGTGTGTGTCATTTCTCAGTATCATACCGGTATCATACCAGTAACTCCTCAGTATCATACCGGTATCATACCAGTCCTCTCTCTCTCTCTCTCTCTCTCTCTCTCTCTCTCTCTCTCTCTCTCTCTCTCTCTCTCTCTCGCTCTCTGTGTGTGTGTGTGTGTGTGTGTAACGTCTCAGTATCATACCGGTCACTCCACAGTATCATACCGGTATCATACCAGTCCCTCTCCCTCTATCTGTCACTGCTAAGTATCATACCGGTCACTCCTCAGTATCATACCGGTATCATATTAGTCACTTCACAGTATCATATCGGTATCATACCAGTTACTTCTCAGTATAAGACTCTCTCTCTCTCTCTCTCTCTCTCTCGTGTCACTTCTCAATATCATACCGGTCACTTCTCAGTATCATACCTATATCATACCAGTCACTTGAAAGAATCATACCGGTATCATACATGTCACTTCTTTGTATCCGAATCTCTCTCTTTCTCTCTCTCTCTCTCTCTCTCACTCACTTCTCAGTATCATACTAGTCATGCCCAGTATAATACCGTTATCAGACACTCTCTCTCACTCTCTCCTTTTATTTGCAATATACTTCAAATGTAGAATACCATGTATTTCCGTGCAACTTGCTTGGAAATGTATTATACATGAATTCTATTACATTGATTGAGCTTTTTGGCTGAGTAATTCTCCATTTACATCCATCGACAAAAAAGTACATCGACAAAAGTCGCCCACTTCATAGACTTTATGAAGCTTTCTTTTTATATAAAAAATCTGTTCCTTTCTTCTTGAAAAAGTCAATCCGCCATTTCCAATAAAAACGACGCACATAGGTGTCGTCAGGTTGTCCGTCTGCACAAATTACAGTCCTCTTTGTATACTCAATTATGTCCTTAGAGTACAACTAGTGTGCCAGCCAGTTTATGATAGTGGTTGACAGAAAACAGGCGCGCACTTCTTTAGACTGCTTTTCTAGCTTGGGAAAAACAAGAAATGACCCCAATGGATTAAACATTATCTTATATCCAGAATCATCAAAGATAATTGTGTCAGGTGGTAGGTCAGGAAAATTTTCGAGATTCTTGTGGAACACTGGTTTATCTGTCGCGCCCAATTTAAAAGGGGCCCTTGTGCACTGCGCCTGACTTACCACTCTATTGAATCTTTTGTGGTGGTCAGGGAACACTGTCGCTAGCGTGCGTTTGAGCTTCTCAAACTCGGAGCAGCTCCATATCCACACTTCGAACCATCTGAAAAAAAAATTCAGAAACACTTCTGCATCGGGCCTTACCCAAAACTGTGTATCCCCTTCAACAACATACCGCATTTCTGGCCAGTGGGGCAATTCTTCACCATATTTTCCATCAAATTTCTTGAGCAGTAATCCATTAAGGTCCAAAATGAGAACCCTACGCTGGACGCTCAACGGAGGTGGTGGCCTTGGCCATATCAGTGGGATTCTTTTAATTAGTCTATACCATAGAGGAAACACGAGCACTGCAGGAGACAACACGCAATTCCATATTGCACGAATGTCAGCCCTGCCATTCTGCTTGTCAGCCCTGAACCTATCTGCAAGGCGCCATTCTTCAACTGAAAACATATCTGCAGATGCAAAATTACACAAGACTCAAATTTAAATATGCAATTAGGACATATCTATAGATTGAAATCATACAATAAAAACACACAATGTTCAAAAATTAGGCACAAGATGAAAGAGACGTCGAATGGGAAAGAAAGTTATATTAATTTCAGAAGTGGTTACATAAAAAGAAACATGGGGGGGCAAACTATAATCTTTTGCAGGCTCTGGGTTTAGGGTCAGAACTTGTGCCGGTATTCTGCATCTCCTTAGTGTCTTCTATGTCCATCTCCTCTTCTAACTGCCCCTGGGTCTCTTCCTCTTCCTTGCTTTTTTGCTCCATTTCAGGCTTCTCATCTCCAGTCTTCTCGATTTTTTTTCTTTTTGCCTTTCTTATATGCTGAGCAAGGGTCTCCTCGGGACTTCCCTCCAGCCTGACATCTACACGACCATCAGCTTTAGAAAGCTGTGCAGCAAGAGATCACTTATTAGAGCCATAATCAATGAAAAAACTTACTCTTGCCACGTTGGCGTCGTTTTCTCGGGGTCTTTGATCTTGTCACCCGCACACTGTCTAGAACCACATCGTCTTCCTCATTCTGGTTTTCTCTTCAGCACCAATCGTACTCTGCTCCTTTACTTCAAAGTTTTGTTCTTCTTTTGTTGTTTCCGAAACAGGTTTCTCAGCATTGCCAGGGACATTTCCATCAAGCAATACCTCCACAGGTGTCTTGTATGCAGGCGTCACTGCATCGTTCCCTGTGTCTTTACCGGCAATAGTTCTGAAGTAGCTTGACTCTGAAAAAACATCAGAGAAGACAAAAATCAACCACATGATTACCCATTGAAACAATTTTCTCACCTGTTTTTGGGCATGGTTCAACTAGATTCTTCTTTAGAAGGGATTGGTCTTCTGTAGAAATAACTCCGAGGCAAGCCTTAAGCATGCACTTTCCTTTCTTAGCCAAGTGAGCATAGCAAAATGCATGGTATGCATGTGAACAAGGAAATAGAACAACATGGCTTGAGCGATTGTGATCATGAATTTTTACACCACAAGCATTGCACACATCAATGAGAACAACACTATGTCCAGGAGCTGTTACTCATGCAGGCAAGACTATGGTTTCAGGTAGCATTGGTTGACTAATCATGCATGTCACAAACGTGACATAGAGACCAAAGGTTTCCTCACGGTCCAAGCATTTGGATGATTCTTCCTGTAGGCAAGAGACCTCTGTTATCAGACAATGTCAAACAGGTATAAAATCAGTATGAATGCTTGAAAATCGGTATAATGATGTTATCATACCGGTATGATTACATCCTGCTGGTATGATGTTATCCCACCGGTATAATGTTATTATACTGGATAGTATAACATCATACTGGTAGGATAACATCCGGTAACATCATACCGGTAGGATGACATCCGGTAACATCATACTGGTAGGATAACAGTATACCGGAATCATAACATTAAACCGGTTGGATTTTATCATACCGGTTGGATCTAACCATACCGGTCGGATGTAACCATACCAGTAGGATGTTATCATACTGGTAGGATTATCTCCTAAATCCTACCGGTAAGATAACATCCTACTGGTAGGATATAATCATACCGGTAGGGTATAATCCTACCGGTATGATAACATCCTACCGGTATTGTCATCTACCCTTACCGAATATGATATAATCCTACCGGTATGAAAAATCATACCGTATGGTACTTTGCATGTATTATACTACAATCAGATGGAATTAAAAGCATACCTGTGTCTGCTGTAGGGTGGCTTTTGCTTGGTCAAATTTTTCTTGGAGGCTGTCAAGCAAGCCTGTTGGTACATTGGCATCATCAGGGAAGTGCATTCGGATGGTGTCAAGGGCACCCTCGCAACGATGCACATCAGCAACAGATTTGACCACTGAATCCTTAGCCTTCTGACACTCGGCTGATACATTGTCATGAGATTTTCTAACCTCAACAAGAAGTTCTTGCAAGGAAGTGGATACTTCAACACTAAAGGCACACTGAGTGGTCGCAAAAAGTCCACTTCCAACTGGTGTACTTCCGGATGGGGTATTTACTAAGAAGATGGCAGAACCACTTGGGGTACCTGTGGATACTTGGGAAGTCTCTAACTTCCATTGTTCTCTTTTCCTATCTAAGTGACCTTCATTGGTCACATTCTTCACCACCTCAGATGCAAACTCAGCCCACTTTACCGGACCTGTGCATACGAAATAAACATATCCGCGTGCAAACTTGACTCCCAGTAGATAGTTTGGTGGTTTGGATTGGTACACCTGCTTGTAGAGCTCGTAGAGTGCCTTGTAGTGATCCGGCCTTGTTGTTTTTATCGGCACTTTTTTCTCCTTCACTGGAAGACACGTGAAAACTTTCATCCAGTCGGATATGGGTACATCTACATCTGTCAACTTCCTAACATCTTTCCCCTCAAGACTTAACCCATATTCCCTGTGAAAATCCTCCTTTGTCGTGCAGAATGCCTTTAATGGCACCTCCACATCCTTGGGATGAACAAAGCGGCTGATTTTGGGAGGAGGCTGTAACTTCTATCTCTGAAAGGAATAAATCCATACTCATTACTCAATGTATCCACACCTCAGTACTCTACTACACACAGGTCCGCTGTACACAACAGAGAGAGAGACACAGAGAGGTGACATACCTTCGTGGGAGAATGTCGGGTCTTTGTGGGGGAGACCTGTCGGGCTGCATTCCTTGGCCTCTTTCTTAGGTTGCTATCCATAGCGAAGGATAAGCAGCATGCACAGGGGGCTGTAGAGCGAGCTGAGAAAGGTGCAGAAGGAGAAAGGCACAAAGATACAGAGAAGTCACAGTCATGAAAACATTCGACTGAACATTCGTTCTGACGTGGGCTCCACACGTTTTTTTGAATCCTCCATATGATTTTTAAGATTTTGTATCCTCCACATGAATATTTAATTCAAACAATTCTTGCCCATAACACCAGTTTCATACCCCCTAAATTTTAAGCCTCCAAAAGAAACTTTCAACCGGTTAAAACCCGGCCACCTATTCATGCATCCACCCTAGGGCAACCAAAAGAGCTATGGATGTGCGGAGCTTCTCACTGTGGAAGCTTAAGAAGAGAGGAATGTGTCTTAGAAAGAACAATTGGGGACAAGGAGTATATTCCGGAACCTTTCCCTGAAGATGCCTTGGAACCTCTAGAATGGGAACACATACTAGCAACATTGGATGTCTGTACCATTACCAACAGTCCAACAACAAAATTTTGCGATAAGGATGACTATGATGTGTTACCCTATTACATGGTAAGCGTTATACCAGAAAAAGAGACGGTAGAACCACCAGAACAAGAAGAGTTTTACAACTCCTCTAAACATTTGGACGTAAATGAGGATGCAGATAATGAGTGTTCAGACACCTCAAGTGAGCGCAGAAATGAAACCAAGAATAGCAAGTTTTATGATTTTCCTAATCAACATCCCAGACGCCAAGAACGCTATAGGAAGAAACGAGCAGGAAACAAGGCGAGAGAGAACCTGATGCCCATGATAAAAGGTAAAACTCACTATTTGATGCTTGTAAAAGCAGAGGATTGTGTAAAGAATCAAATATCCGGGAAATTCTCAAAAAATCGAAAAGAAAGAACGCGAGAGGAAATAAAACAGGTACGAAAAGCTAAAACCGAAACAAAATCACAAAAATCTCAAAATTCAAAAAAAGAAACAACAAAAGACCAGGAGTGGACCAAATTGGAGCGTAAACAGAAATACCAAGAACTGAAACGGTCTTTGAGAGAGATATGGACCACTGAAGAAGATAGTGATGGTAAAGGGGAGTCAGAAAAGGGGAACATGAATGTACCATCACACTATCGGAAATTTACTATCCAGGATAGAAAAATCATCATGACACCACCAGTAAGGGAAAGAACCAACCAAGAATCTTACGATGGGCCTGAAAATGCAAAAAAGATAGACCTCGCAGAACCAGGTGAAAATCCTCAGTCGGTCTATATAGCTAACAATTTAGAGCCTGAGGAGGAAGAACAACTAACACAACTTCTCAAGAAGTATAAAGATGTGTTCGCTTGGTCCTATAAAGACCTCAAAGGAGTTGATCCATTGATATGCCAACATACAATTCCTTTTAAATTGAATGCAAAACCTAGCAAACAACGTCCTTATACATATAATGACACATTTGCTAAACGAATCAAAGAAGATATTGATAAGCTAATGGAAGCTGAATTCATCTATGAAATTGAACATATAGATTGGGTGTCGCCCATTGTGGTAGTTCCCAAAAAGAATGGAAAACTGCGAGTGTGTGTAAACCTCAAAAAGGTGAATGCAGCAACCATAAGGGATAATTATCCCTTGCCAATCACAGAACATGTACTGGAGCGAGTGGCCGGGAAACGGGCTTATTCCTTTCTGGATGGGTTTTCAGGATACAACCAACTGGCAATAGCAAGGGAGGATCAACACAAAATAGCATTTGCCACAAAATGGGGGATTTATGCGTATCGAGTTATGCCATTTGGCTTAACTAATGCACCAGCCACTTTCTAAAGGTTAATGACTCATGTATTCAAGGAATACCTAAGAATATTCTTAGAAATTTACATGGATGACCTGTGTGTACACTCTCTCCTACGAGAGGAACATATTAACCATTTGCAAAAGGTCTTTGAAAAGTGCAAGACATATCGAATCTGTCTTAACCCGGAAAAGTGTGTGTTTATGGTTAAGCAAGGACGAATCTTAGGACACATTGTCTCAAGAAATGGCATAACCACTGACCTAGACAAAGTCAAAGTCATTGTAGACTTACCCAGGCCTACTAATGCAAAACAAGTGCAATCCTTCATGGGACACTGCGGATATTATCGAAGATTCATATACATGTATGCGGTTATCGCACAACCTCTGTATCGTTTGCTAGTCAATTTCAAGTGGACCGAGGAGTGTGAAACTTCATTCCAAAAGCTGAAGGAAAACCTTATATCAACACCTGTACTAAAGGCACCAGATTGGGAAAAGATATTCCATGTGCACATTGACGCTTCAGCATATGCAATTGGAAGTATTCTAGCTCAACCTGGAGACGGAACAATGGATTTTCCGGTTTGCTATGCGAGTCGACAGTTAAACAGTGTAGAAAAGAACTACACAACAACCGAGCAGGAAGGGTTAGGAATGATTTATGCTGTAAAAAAATTTCGGTATTATTTGCTTGCAAACAGATTTGTGTTCTTCACAGATCATCAAGCTCTTTTGTACCTAGTAAATAAACCTTGCAATACAGGGAGAATCGTATGGTGGTTTATTATATTGCTAGAATTTGACTTCACAGTGGTGGTCAAAAAGGGTAAAACCCATCTACGAGCGGATCATCTTTCAAGGATACACAACGGGGAAGCTCCTAAAGGAGTAGATGATGACATACCAGATGCTTATCTTTTCAACATTGAAATGGTACCCAAATGGTCTCAGGAAATTGTTAGTGCTCTTTCCTTTGGAAGTGGGTTTGATAATACGGAATGCAGATCCAAACAGCAAACAATTCGACAAACAGAAAACTTCCAGTTGATATCAGGAAGGCTGTATCATCTTGGATCAGACCTAATCCTACGATTATGTATAAATCCGGAAGAATTCGAGTGCTACCTTGAAGAGGCACATGTCTAGGGTTGTGCATTTCATTGTTCAACAGTGAAGACACACCAGAGACTGAAACAGTTAGGGGTTTATTGGCCAACTATGTATGCGGACACACATTCTTATGTTATCAATTGTACTATATGTAGTGTCAAACAACCAGTGGACCATGCAACTTTGTTTCAGGTAAACATAGCACCTGCATGGAGTCAATATATCATTGACTTCTTAACCACCAGGACGTTCCGTGAGAACATCACAAGAGCACGGAAAAAAACTATAGAGCTGGAAGCTCGTGACTTTCAGTTAATTGGGAACCAACTCTATAAGCGAGGTAAGGACAATCAACTTAGAATCTGTGCAAGTGAAAGTGAATACCTACTGATTCTAGAACATGCACATAGTGGAATAAGTGGAGGCCATTTTTCGGACGATAACACGGCAAAAATTGTCTTAACCGCAGGAATTTGGTGGCCTACATTGCACATGGATGCGGAAGAGTTTGTAAAGCGTTGTGACGCATGTCAACGCACCAAGGTGCCAATAAAAAGAGATGAGATGCCATTACGGCCAATGATGGGAGCAAGAGCATTTGCAAGATGGGGCATTGATTTTGTGGGACCTATATCACCCCCTGCATATCGCACCCATACCCAATATATCATAGTGGCCATGGACTATCTCACAAAATGGGTCGAAGCCAAAGCAACACAAAAAGTTGATGCACGCACCATGGCACAATTTTTGTATGAGAATGTTTTTGTATGATACGGGTTACCAATAGAAATTGTCAGTGACCGTGGAACACATTTTCTCAATGAAGTCATTGAATATCTGCTAGAGGAATTCATGGTCATACATAGGAAATCCACACCATACCATCCACAGGCCAATGGGCAAGCTGAGGCCACTAATAAACCACTATGTACGGTTCTCACTAAAAAAGTGTCAGAATCAAGAACAGATTGGGATCAACAGCTACACTCAACACTATGGGCGTACAGGGTAGCTTACAAAACATCAATAGGAACAACACCATACAACATGGTGTTTGGCTTGAATGCTATACTACCCATAGAGTTTTTAATTCCAACTCTACGAGTAGCAAAAAGCTTAGAATGGACAGGGCATGAGCTCTCTTCAAGAATTGATGATCTTGAAAAGCTAGATGAACCGCTTACGAGCTATCGCTTCAATCTATGCTAAAAAGAGAAGACAAAAGGAATTTTTTGACAAACATGTGCGTACCAAAGAGTTTAAAACAGGCGATTACGTACTTGTTTATACCTTGAAGCAACATGCCAAGAAACTTAAAAAGTGAGGGATGGGACCATTTGTGATTAGTGATCTATCACAAAGTGGAGTTGTCAAGCTTGCTACATTAGAAGGTGAAGAAATGCCAAACTGGATTAGTGGATGTCGACTGAGGAGCTATCATCTACCACTCACACAAGAGATGCTCCAACAAATTCATCAAGGAAAACAAAGAATGAAGGAAAAACAGAGAGTACGGGAGGAAGCTCAAGCCGAAGCACAAGAACTCATTGCAAAAAGACGACTTCTGCGCCAACAACAACAAAGTGGAACACCATTGCGAATCAATGCCATTCGACTGACGAAGTTGGAGGAGGAAACAGTGGAGCCAATAATTCCGGTCAAAATGGGCAGCAATCAAGTTGAATCGACGGCATTGCTTGATTCGGGTGCTCAAGAAAATTTGATCTCTAACTAATTATACCAACAGCTCAAAGTCATAGGTCAACTTCATCCTACTCCTCAAGTGCTGGAAAGTAGCACATCACACCCGTTGAAAACATTGGGATGGACTATATTGAATGTACAGATACATCAATATATTTACCCACACAAATTCTATGTGGTGACAGATGAAAGCACACAACACCCAATGATGTTGGGCCAACCGTGGCAAAAAGAGTACAATGTGCAGATAGATTGGAAAGCAAAGGCAGTCAAAATTCCGCATGAACATGAACAATAGGTGATAGCTTTTGCTCAGCAATACCAGCATGATCAATTGCAAGCCATGCAATCGCTGGGAACAAGGCCAAAAGCACGAATGCCCTTAAAGAACAACATGATACCCAAGACCAACAATCAGGTAAAAGCCAACCATGCTAATTATAGACAGATGAAGTCACCGGCCACAATGCAAAGATCTAGGCTACCAAAACAAGGAAAACAAGTATGAATGCGGAAAGATAGAAAGGACATTGCAGACAAACAACAATGCAACAAAAGGATTCCAACAAATCAGAAGGTTCAACCACAAACCAAAGGCACAAAACAGAGATGGATCCCAAAGAAAATGCTTAGCCATAACCCAAATGTCACTCACATTTGGATACCAAAGCAAAAGCAAAAGGAACTCCCTTCAGTACAAGCAACAACGAAAAGCAGACAACTGCATTTCAAAACGGGAAACCGACTTATGTGGATGCCAATAAAAAACAAACCAGTCGGGTAAACAAGAAAGTGCCAAACCATCTACAAAAACCGGCAATAACAAAATACCAATGGAAAGCAATGGCAATACGGCCCATAGCCATTACGGCCCAGTCAATTCTATCCTTCGAATCAGCTACGACTCCATCAACAATGTCGACAAAGCAATTGCCTTTTGCCAAAAAGACAATTAAACAGAGAGCAGTTGAGTTACAGCTGTTACTTGCAAAGAAAACAGGAAACCTCGATGACGAATGCCAATAAGCATATTGCTTATTCCCTTCTCTTGCACAGCATTAATTTTTCCATGCATTGACAGAGTATGCATAAAATAGGGCCACATTAATCGGCCAGGCACTAGCACAACTTTTTCAACCTATGCATGGCACATACTCCGTGGCGAAACCTTGTCATCCGGGAGGACTCCGGCTAGGAGGGGGGGAGGAATTCTAGAGGCACTCTCAAATGCGGAACCAATAACAGAAACAACAAAAAAGGGCATGATTTTCGACTATTTTTAGGATTCATGTTTGATTGCGAAATTTTCTGGAGTAACCCAAGTACATATGCCCTTATACAGCATGAAGCTACAGGTATATGGGGCCAAACGCCAAATCAAGCCCCTAGGTGTGTGTATATAAGTAGAAATAACCATTTTTCAGGCAAAATATTGGTAAAATGGAGAAATCCGGGCATAAAAATTGCATGTGAGTGTATATAATGTGTTGCGGTGATGTTTGTGATTTATTATGATTTTTGGGGATTTTTTGGGTTTGATTTGCTATTTTCCTTTTAATTTTGCTAATTTTCGGCAGAAAAACTTCAAAAATACAAAAAGCAGGTGAAAAACAGTCGTAATGAAAAACAAAAAATATGGGGATGATCAGTGACTATAGGACAACCTATGGTACAGTGGGGGTGCAATTATGAGACTGGAGCGGAAAGCGTGTTTTGGCCAGGTTTTGACCGAAATGCCAAAATTCTGGTAAACAGAGCAAATGGAGTCCAAATCAAGAAATTTTTGAGCCTAAACCACATCTCGCAAGAAGATAGGAACACATGTCAAGTTTCATGAAAAGTGGTTCGGGGACCTCCATTATAAGAAATTTTCACCCCATTTTTAGCTCATTCTCACTATTGACTTTGTGGAGAGAGCTTCTGCCACCTAGAGCGGATCGACCTTCCAGCAGCTTCTACGACGCGCACGACTACCTGACGAGCTCCAGACATGAGAGGTAGGCTCACCACCTTGAGCTTTTCGCGCATGTTTGTCATTATGTCGCGAAAACTAGCGTAGGGGTCACACACAAAGCAGGCGGTAGAGACCTACATGTAGAGACGACGGCTTAACGGCTAACCCGAAAGCAACAAGACTTCATCGACAGTTTACCCTAGTCTAGGAGACCAGTCCTGGATAGCCAAAGGCAGTAGGAAACCATCGGGAAAAACCCTAATTCCCAGAAACCCGCAAGAGGCCACCAAATGGAAAATCGGCGAAATGGCGACCAAATGCTACCAAAATTCATGGGTAGGAGCATCTCGACATGCTCGACAAGTCTATATGACCCGCATGACCAAAATGTGACCCGAAGCGGCACTAAACTTCAGAAACGGCATCAGACACACAAAGCGTCAAATTGCACTCGCGGCCAAACCGCAAGTCTGTTTGCCACCAAACTTCACGAGCGGCTTTCTTAGACCATCAACAACCAAGTCCTATGGTGGTAGACCACCACAAATCATCAAAGGTATGTAAACGCAACCACGGGTGCTTCTAGAGCGACAAATTGCCAAATGGAGCTCCGGTGAAGCTAAAGTCGACAAAAACCATACGACAAGGATCCCCAAGGGATCGGGAAGCTATGGAGACCAACATCAAGAAATTTCATCGCCAAAAAGCACTCCAAAAGTCAGAAAATGGCTCGAAGGCTCTGAAGTCCACACAGGGAGTTATACTCTATCCATTTGACTTTTTTGTTGAAATTAGGCTCAAAAGGGACTTAGGGGGGCAAAGGGCAAGCATTGGGAGCACCAGCACCGAAAAAATCACCAGGAGACATCCTACGCGTAGGATGTCTCAAGGGAACTTTTTGGCACAAACTCCAACATTTCTCATCATACACATGTTCTGAATGACATTTACAAGCTATACACCAAGTTTCATCACATTTGGACCATATTTAACCTCATATGCATGGAAAAATGCAAAGTTAGGGCATAGAGGCAATAAAGGGCCATTGACCTACCAAATCTTGTCCAAATCCCATGAAACTTGCACAACACATTCACCAACACATCAAGAAACAATCTGTGTGGTCAGGGAGAAAAAATGATGAAATAGACATCCTACGCGTAGGATGTCTATTTGACCTTTTTGGCATGCAAGGGATGATTTATCATTCCAGATCCAATCACCTCATCATCAGGAGCCCATATATCAATTTTGAAGCCATTCTAATCACTTTTGACCCCCAACACCCTCAAGATACACTTTTTGATCCCAAAAACACCTCACAGAGCCTTACAAGCATCAAATCTTGTCCAAATTCAAATCCAAGAACATTGGTCATGTTCCATAAGCCAAGGAAAACCCACAGAACAAGTTTCATGTCATTTTGATGAAAAAGACATCCTACGCGGAGGATGTCTACAACATAAATTTAGCCTTCTATGCAAAGAATGCATCATGGGAGCCAATGCTATGGTGCAATGAGCCCATATACCAATTTTCAACCCATTTGGACATCAATTGCTACCTATGATGGACATTCTACCCAAATTGTGACCTAAAGCTTGAATCAGCCCAAAAATCCACTTTATGATATCCAAATCCAAATCCAAGCATATAGCCATGTTCCATGAGCCTTACACTACCTGCATGTCAAGTATGAACGAATTTTGATGAAAAAGACATCCTACGCGTAGGATGTCTGATAAGTCATTTGGATAAGTAAAACTCAGTTTCGCAGCTAATGTGAAAAAAACGCTAACTTCGGTCTACTGAGTGCAACAGGATCTATGGCAGCCTCGAAGTCACCGGCAAAAAAGAAAAGAATGACCATCAAAGATTATCTGGACGAAGTGGAACCCTTTGTCATTCCAGAAGGAACACTAAAGCCCACCAACACCTGGATACAAGAAGATTTGTTAGAGTCCAACGACCTAAAGATCTACCAGGGAGTATTCAAAGACAATGAAGGCAATGTCATAGAGCTACCAATGCTGTCGAGAGAACTCAATGAGTTTGTACGAAGCAAGATGGCCGGCTACTTGGAGAAGATTGATCTCCACAACTACTTCGAAGCAATACCGGCAGGAGTGGACATCAAAAGAGTCTGGGAGTTTGTAACAAGCATCAAAGAGGATGGAGTGGCCAGGGTAACAGATTTACAAGGCAGACCAGATACAGAGATAATAATCACTAAGCGGGTTGTAGCCCATACACTAGACCTCTCCAATGAGGGAGACAGTGTAACAAAAAGAAGGGATGAAGTCAAGGTGTACAAAGAGAAAAAGGCAAATTACACCTTTGAAGACATTGCCAACCCAAAGGTGGCAATTATGAGCCAGTTGTACAACCAGTACTTCCACATGTGCACGAAGAGGCCACAGAAGTACAGGATGCCGCCAAGTGCAATTGCCACAACGTTCACTTGGGCAATGACAAAAGGCACCCCAAAGATAATCAATTATGCCGCATACATACATGACATCTTAGTAAAGATGGGCAACAAAAAGCCAACCTACATAGTGCCAGGAGAACTGATCACCAAGGTGGTTTATGGGGCACTACATGCTAAAGGAAGGTGGCCTGACCCCCCATCTCAGAATGATTGGCTGAGAGTAACAGAAGACAAGGAAGATGAGCCGCAAAGGGCACCAAGGGTGGCTACGAGGTTGAAAAGACGGCTAGAGCCAGTTGAAGAGGAGAAACCCGAGCAGAAGAAAGGAAAGAAGGAGTTTTCTCAAGTGCCGGCCAAAGAGACAAGGTCACAAAAAGCGGCAAGACTAGAGAGGCTGATGGAGAGTTTCCGAGCAGAGAGAGCCCTCAAGGGTGATTTAAACGACCTCTGGAAGACATCTCTCGAGTCTATGTCTGGATCATCCAGAAGAGTGCAAAGGGATCGTTTTGAAGATTATATCAAGAATTTCGAGATTCTTGATGATGCAACAGAAAACATTCCCCATGTCCCTTTCACAGAGGAGGAAGTACAGCAAATAAGGCAGAAACTGCTAGATGAACAAGAAAGCCAAGAAAGAGAAAGAAAAACAAAAGCAGACAGGGAATTAAAGGGCAAACCTACAACTTTACCAGATAGCCCTAAACCCAGCCCACAACCATCACCACCGCCCTCACCACCTCCTAGCAGCCCTCCACAGGAAGATAAGGAGGCCGAGGACAGAGAAGAAAGGCAAGCAGAAGATCAAGAGCAAAGACAGGAACCAGAGCAAAAAGAAGAGGCCAGGCCTGAAACTGAGCAAAAAGGATTAGATGAGGCTTACTATGCATTTTTGGACCTGCTAGCTGCAGGCTATACGAAGGAAGAAGCCGCCACAGTCGCATTCGACTGGCGAGGACAGGGCCTAAAGAACAGATGCAAGGCATCAGGCTAGTGGAGCTAAAAGAAATTTCTACCGACACGGTAGACCTACACCTGCCCTCCAATGACTGGGACGTGGTGATGACAAAGCTAGCCAGATTGAGGGCACAATCCATGGCTACAGAGAAAGAGATGATAACTCTCAAAGCCACCGAAGAAAAGATCAAAATGGAAAGGGATTCTTTGCAGGCACAAAACCAAGGGCAAAAGGAGAGAGAAGCTGACCTCCAGGCCAGCTTGGCAAGGGCTCTGCAAAACTGCCAAGCACTGGAAGACGCAAATGTGGCCGCAGCAAAAAGAATACAAGCAGTTGAAGAAGAGTGTCAGCAGCTCAGCAAGTCATTGCGAGATGCCGAAAAAGAATGAGATAATCTGACGCTATAGCTGGTGATGGTCGTTTTTCGGCTCTTTGTAATTACCACAGTGAGTTACCTCACCCTACCAAAATCACCCAAACACTGTGGCTATCCCTACCATTTCACTGTACATAGGCGTGCGTGAGTCACGGGACTTTTCCCATATGTTCTTAAAAAACCCTCAATTAGCTAGTCATTGGGCTAGTTGAGCCAAAATAAATAAAAAAATAAATAAATAATAAAAAATAAATAAATATTATGGCCCATGCGTATGTAAATATTTCTTTATATATAGGGCCTAAATAAAAGATTTTTTCATAATTATTTTGGTATTTATTTAAATATTTCTACCTAGGTGTGTGTTATTTATGCTCTGTACATTGCCTCACCATTACCACAATTTTTTCTTACCATTTTTCATACTCTTTATTCCATATAGAAATATTTTCATGTAAGCTTCTCTTATATTTGGTGTAACTCCACCCCAACAAAAATCCAAAAAAACTAGTTTTATTTATGTGTATATTTTTTCACTATTTTGATTTTTCCCTTCCTACATCTATTTTGTTTTTTTCTAAAAAATTAGAACACCAAAAATATTTATCTTTTAATGGTAGCCTCATAATGAGAGAGATTTCTTTTGACCCCTTTATATTTTTTCCACTTATATTATTTATATTTGACATGTACATATTTTTTAGACCCCTCAATATTTGATTTTCTTAGTTGTACTATTCACTTATATCCTAATCTCAACAATATCTTCAATTATAGACCTACCAAATAAGGTCAAGGGTAGGTGGCATGCATACATGCACTATGGAGGGCTCACTCTTGGAGGTATTCAAAAGAATCATCCAAAGAAGGACCCCACAAGGACCTTGCAGAGGAAAAAAACGGTCGGTTTTGTTGAATTTTTAAAGTTCACTTGCTCTCCGAATTTGAAAAGGTGATACAAACAAAAGTTGTAGCTCGTGGGCTGAACTTTTGCCTCAAATTTTTTCATATTTTTTTGAGCTACGAGCTGTGAGCTATGATTTTTTTAGTGGACCCCAGTTTTCCCATGCTATGCAGCCACACTCTCTCTTCCACTTTATCATTTTCCTCTTTCACACACACTTCTCCACTCATCATCCCCATCTCTCTCACCACTCCTCTCTGCACACTACTCACCTTCTCCTCAACCTTGAAGAATAAGAGAAACCATGGTGAACTCATACCTCCCACACACAATTCCATTCCAAAATTGACCACCTAGTCTCATTTTCCCTCCTCCAATTTACCCATATCTATCAAAAAAACCACAAAATTCAGCCTCTTCTCTTAAAAGACAGCATCATGGTGGTTGATTACTCAGCTTCAATTATCTTGTCTCTCAAGGAAGGTCAAGAGTGGAGAAAAAATGTACCGTCAAAGCTAGTGGACCGTCAACAGGCGTCAAAATCGGCCCTACTCAAGACACTTGGAGCATCAACCTTGTAAGAAAGCCACCTTTTCTTACCTCTTAAGAGTTTTTTTCTTCCTTGTTTGTATCCCACATGGATACTCCCATTGTAAATATCCAATTCCATTTGTAAATTAATACTAACTCTACTAACACTAACCCACTATGGAAAGTCCTATCACCTCCATTTCTCTCCTCTCTCTTTCCTCACCAACTTCTTGATAATTCCAAGCAAAAGAAATTAGATAAATTGCTGAAAATCTAACCCAACCATGGTTAGAGGAGTAACCCTAGCCTTCAAAATTGCTATAAAAGGAGGGTGTAGCTAGCACAAAGGGGGAGCCATAAGCAAGAGCACTATGCTATAGCTTGAGAAGCCAAGCTCAACCTCTCTAGAAGGAGCTCTTGAGTGGAAGCTCATTGTCTTATGCATGTGCATGTGTTGTAATAGGGGATTAGCAAGGGAACTCTATGCCATTGTAAGAGAGAGAGTGATCATTCAATTGAGAGTAGGAAATCTATCATTTCTCCTACTAGTGTAAGCCCAACATTCGCTGAATCAAGGAGGGTGGATTTGGACTAAGCTTGGATACTTTGTCTCCCTTCCAACGTGAAGTAATGGACAACAATGATGCGTAAGTGTCTTGGTGTTTTTTTTTAAGTTCTTGATAGCTTGTCTCTGGTGTTGTCGTCAATCTAGCCATAAATCCCACATACTGTAAGAGGGCGACAGGGTGGAGAGGACTCCCCTGGCCTTAAGACAGTGATTGGGGTGGCTTTTCTTGTGATGTGTTGTGGTGAAATTTACGCAAGCTATGTTGAACAAATACTAATCTCACTTTGATTTGTCATGACAGATTTGTAAGAAGGTATTAATGCAACAAGCACCCCCTCCCCCTTTCTCTCTCTTTCTTAAATATATAGTTGTGTTTGCTTGATCATTGCCGATACGTTTCAAAGCAGCCCGAGCACTATCTCTCTCTCTCTCTCTCTCTCTCTCTCTCTCTCTCTCTCTCTCTCTCTCTCTCTCTACGCGTCCTAGTTCGCATCCAAAACTAGGTGGTGCCCCAAATTTGTGTAGGGTTAGGTTGCGGGTTTGTGTGTGTGTTTGTTGTTTTTTTTCCAACCCCAACCCAATTGAGCAGCACGGGAGCCTTGAAGGGTGTCTAGAGGTTACTCTTCTTGTTGCCCGCCCCGGACCGCCTCAAATTGGTGCCCCCACTGAGGAACAGGCTTGTGTATGTTTTGTGAAGGCTCAACCTTTAGCATAATCAAGTAGCTTGCATGAATCACGAGAATTTGTATGATCCCTTCATTCCCATTGCAAGGCAAAAGGTACACATAATTGTTAGTACTAAGTTGCAATTTCAGCGAGTAATTCGTAGAATTTTAGGTCCTCTTAGGTTAGCCGAGATAAACACTTCGGTAAATCCTTTTATTTTGCCTCTCATTAGGTACGATATTAGCTTGGACGTCTATATTTTTGTGTTATTTTAAGCATTAGGACATGCATAGGCCATGGATAATGGCCCAGGAATAGAGATTTTTCCCTTTCATTTTACTCCACACATTAGAATAAACGTTGCAATTAGTAGAAAGATCCATTTTCAACAACGAATGGTGTTCATGTTTGGTGCCCAAAGAGCTGGAGAAATTCTTGCATCACCAAACCCTGTCATTCTACCTCTCATCAACTACCACACTTCTTTTGATGTACATGTGTTCATTTTATTTTAAAATGAAGTGCAGCCCGGCAAAACAGTGTGTATGTTTGTTTTTTCTTTGTCCAAGTTGTTACAAGAAACAAAAAAACGATCATTTGTTCTAACTGGGAATGTGTGTGCAGTGAAAGTTCAATCCTTAGAGATCTAGCTCTATTACCAATTGAGTTGCAGGAGCAAGTAGTAAGGCGTCTCCCTCATAACAAGAGGGTGGTGAAGTTAAGACGGAAGGTCCTACGCGTGGATTCCATTTTCCTCTTGTTGTTGGGCACTAAGGAAGACCGCGCATTCATCCAACTAGTGTGTGCCCTAAGATTGGTAAATAGAGTGAAATTTGGCGTTTGGCGAGTGCATTTCACCATTGAGGAAGACTCTTCAGGAAACTTGCGGCCAGAGTTCATGCTTCATAGACTCACATTTGGTGAATTTTTCCCTCATTTGCGTCTTATTAATAGTCTTCCTTTCGCTTTCAACAAAGGAGATAGGGAGCTATTCAGAGCTTGTCTTAATAAAGAGAGCATAGAGAAGATTGCAAATTTGTATAAATTCTCATCCTTCTCTACTTTCTATGACACTTTGTTCATAGAGACATTGTAAATCTCTTTATGCTTTTGAATGATTTAACCATAATCCTAAGGAGTTTTTGTCCAGGAATTTTGTAGCACAAGTGGAGTCTTTAAATCTTGCAAACTTGATTGGACTTGATGAGGATGTTCTTTATGAAATTGTGAGAAGGTTGCCTCACTCCGACTGTGTGGAACTCGAAGGAAAGGAGCTCCTAGTCAATTGCTACTTTCTCACGGCCTTCAACGAGCATGAAGATCTAGTTTTTATACAAACCGCTTGTGCATTGGGAATTGTAGAGCAAGTGCAATTTATCACTTGGGACGTGGTTGCTCTTTTGGATCCAGAAAAGGAAGTTCTAGAGATTTTTGTTTATCGCCTTAGCTTTGAAGAATTTCAACCCTTCTTAGAGCTCATCAATAGTCTACCCTTTTGTTTTGATCAAACAAATCGAGACCTTATTGAAGCTTGGATAGCTGAAGAAGAAAACCTAGAGTGGTATTTTCTCACTTCTTTATTTGCAGGCGAGTGGTTCTAGATCTCTATTGTATCCCTTATTGTAACTCGTATTGTAATCTTTCATAATAATGGAGAGCCAGCGCCAAATGTCTGGATATCCTCTTTTCTTTGGAGAGCCTGGAGAGGATGCAGAATTATTTTTAGCAAATTTCAAGATGTCTTGCCGTATCAAGAGGATAGTAACCGATCAAGAACGTGTAGAAATGTTTGAGGTGGTCCTTAGGAAAGATGCTAGTACTTGGTTTGACTCTTTGCCTGAGGAAGTTAAGGGGAATTACACAGAAGTTTTGAATCGTTTTAAGAGATACTTCTTTGATCCCCAAAACACTCAAAAACTATGGCAAGACATTGTTTCTCATAAGCAAAAAGACTTAGATGACTACTACTTGTACAAGCAAGAGTTTCTACGTCTTTGGGCTCTATGGATACGAAATGTTACTAACCCTGGTGATGGTGCAGAATTTTTAAAGAAGGAGAGGTTCATAGCCGGACTCTTTCCTGACCTTAAGGTAAAAGTTGAGGCGGGTGCACCTGCTACTTTTGATGCAGCTGAAACTAGGGCTGCTGAGAAGTATAGGAAACTCAAGTGCTTAAGGGGAGAGGTTCCAATAGAAGGTCTTAGACCCAAAGGTAAGTCACAAGCATCAACATCGAGGGAGCTTCCTGAGGTAACGGCGGAAGTAATTGAGAAGTTAAACGAATCTTTAAGCAGCCTGTCAATTCACCTTGCACAAGCTGTAGGTCCAAAGGGACAAGCAAAGAAGTCTGAAGAGCGAGATCCACGACCTAGGAGAGTCTTGCAATGTTGGAATTGCGGAGAGTCTGGACATGGGATGTATAATTGTCCTTGGCCCCGTGGGGAGCCAGGGAGGCCTAACTTGAATCACCCAGTGATGAATGCAAGTGAAGGAACTGGTCAACAACCAAGGCTTCTACAAAGGCCAAATGGACCAAGACCACCTCCACAAGGGGTAGAAGGAGTTCCACCTTTGCCAGATCCAAATGTGCATGTGGTAGAGGTGACAAATTCAAATGAGGTTGACATGGAAGCCAATGGAATTAAGCGTGGCCGAGGAAAAGGTAAAGAGAAAGAAGGAGTCACATCACAGAGTGACCATGGACAAGGCAAGAAGGCAAAAGAGACCAAGGAAGCTAAGAGGACTCGACGTCGTATCAACCTCCAAGACTTCCCTCTTGGACATGGTATGGCTCCGTACAACTTGTTGGAAGACATGAGAGGTAAGGGTCCTGATATTTCATGGCCTCAATTTCTTGCATTATGTCCACAAGTTAGGAGGGATTTAACAAGGGCAGTTAGCACTAGGAGAAAGGTAAAAGAGAGTGTGCCTGTTGTAAAAATTGCACAAGCTGAAATGAATGAGGACATTACACCGGTGCTAGACTGTTACATCAAAGGAAGATTGGTTAGGAAAGGTCTAGTGGATGGGGGTGCACAAATTTGCATCATGACAGAGAGACTCATGCAAAGACTAAGCATGCACATCCAGGAGACACCTGAAATCAAAGTCAAGATGGCAAACAATAGCAAGGCTAGGTGTGTAGGCATTTGTAAAAATGTCTTTGTAGAGGCCTTTGGCATTAAGAAGGCAGTGGATTTCTATGTCATGTCTACCAAGGGAAATGGTTACCCATTTATCCTAGGAAGACCATGGCTAATGAAAATGCGAGCTTTGCAGGATTGGGAGAGTGGAAAGCTAATTTGCAGGAATGACAATCACAAGAAGGTTGTCTTTGACATGAAGGAGCAACGCCAAGAGGAGATCCATGAAGAATCATCTCAAAGTGAGACGGAAGAAGGTTGGACCGATAGCACTTCAGAAGAAGAAAGTAGCGGCAGCATTACTGAAGAGGAGTCTTCCATCGAAGTCATGGGGGTAAGGTTTAAGCCAAGCAACCAAGAGACCTCTTGTCAAGGCTTGGAGGAGGTAGGTCCTCAAGAGAACGAAGGTGAATATCAAGATGAAGGGATGCTGGAAGGTATGCTATCAACAACACTTACAAAGGATGAAAGAGAGGAGTTCAAATGTGTGCTAAGGAAGTTTCCTAGGCTTTTTGCTAAAGACTACACTGATGTGCGTGGAGTAGATGCTGTTCAACACAAAATTGAGTTGAAGCCAGAGGCCACACCTAAGGCTCAGAAGCTACGAAGGCTAGGAGTCATCAAGGAGCAGGCTTTACTCAAGGAGGTAAGAAAGCTTCTAGCAGCAGGGTTCATTTATCCAGTGGAGAATTCAGAGTGGGTCTCTCCTGTTGTTGTCACTCCTAAGAAGAACGGCGAGTGGAGGGTGTGTGTGGATTACCGTCCCCTCAATGAGGAAACAAAGAGAGATCACTTTCCCCTCCCATTCCAGGATGAGATACTAAATGAGGTAGCTGGTCATGAGAAGTACACTATCTGCGATGGTTACTCAGGTTACTTTCAAATAGGGATTGCACTGGAGGATCAATTGAAAACAACCTTTATCACTCCTTGGGGTTGTTATGCTTTTAGAGTCATGCCATTTGGTCTGACAAATGCTCCTGCAACATTCCAACGTTTCATGAATATGGTGTTTCAAGCATTCTTTGGAAAGTCAATTAGGGTGTTCATTGATGATTTCTGTATTTATAGCTCAAAATCATTGCATCTACAAAGGGTAGAAGAAGGTTTAAAGAAGCTCTACGACATGGGAGGTCAACTCAACCCCGACAAGTGCCATATAGGTGAGGATGAAGTAATCTTGCTTGGTCATAAAGTTTCTTACAAAGGCATTGAAGTGGATCCTTCGAAGGCAAAGGCTCTTATTGAGCTACCATCACCCAAGAGTCTTAAGGAGGTCATCTCATTCATTCAAAAGGTGAAGTATATGTCACGCTTCATTCACTTAGCCTCGGAGTTACTTCACCCTTTGCAAAAGTTGACACAGCAAGTAGAATTTGCATGGTCTGATGAGCTTGAAGAGTACTTTTGTAACATTAAAGTCATTTTGTCAGAGCTACCAACACTCATGCCTCCTTGTTGGGAGTACACATTCTTTGTTAGCTCTAGTGCTGGGAAAGAAACAATTGGTGCTGTGTTGCTACAACAAGATCCCCACAGTACAAGGATGCGACCCATCTACTTTGCTAGTAGGGTCATGAATGCTTTGGAGAGAGACTACACAGAAGCAGAACTCATGATGCTTTCTCTCATGTTTGCGGTGAGGAAGTTTAGATCCTACCTGCTACCAAAACCTTTTGTAATTCTCACTGCAGAAAATTTGTTCCCTTGGGTGTCATCTCAAATGAATCTTAGTACTAGGATCTCAAAGTGGATTATGGAGTTGCAAGAGTTTCAATACTCTTTCAAGGTAGAAGATAGTGTGCGTGCACAATTGGCAGGAATTCTCACTTATAGGGTGCACGAAAAGGAGATTAAGGTGCCTGAAGTAAAGACCCTACCATTGCCACCACCAAAAAGTATTCCTAATGCTTTTACCTTGTTCTTTGATGGAGCTTTTCGTCGAGCCACAGGAAAAGCAGGGGGAGGGCTAGTGTTACTCAACCCAAGTGGAGAGGTGGTCATGAAAGAGAAGTTCAATCTACCAAGTTCAACTAGCAACAATGAAGCAGAATACGACACACTACTTCATGGTTTGAAGATGTGCATCGGCCAAGGGATAAAACGTCTCATGGTAAAGGGAGATGCACTTCTCATTGTTAAACAGATTTTAGGCATTTGGGCATGCAAGAATGAAAGCTTAAGGACAAAAGTTCATGCCATTCGTAAGATATTTAATCAATTTGAAGAAGTGCAACTATATCATATTCCGAGGAAACAAAATGAAGATGCCGATTTACTTGCACAACAAGCAGTTACATGTGTTGAGAAAGAAGTGCAGGTCATCATGGTGGCAGCAGCTGTCAAGCAACCGAGATACCAGGGATTGGAGTCATTGGCTCCCATCATTGGCTACATTTTGGAGGGTGAGTTTCCACCAGACTTCACAAAAGCTCAGAAGAGGAGACTCATGAAGAAGGCAAGCATGTATCTCTTCCTAGAAGGCTCCCTCTATCAAAGAGGGAAAGATCAAGTGTGCAGAAGAGTACCAACTATCGAGGAAATTCCAGCCATTCTAAAAGGTTTGCATGAAGAGGCATGTGGTGGTCATTTTGCCCAAGAATCAACTGTGAAGAAGATTTTGCTTGCGGGGTATGTTTGGCCAAGCTTGCATGTGGATGTTCAACATTGGTGTAAAAGCTGTCACAATTGTCAGATAAATGGAAATAGAAGGTTGGTGCATGGCCCGAGGCAAATAGTGCTTGCAAATGGACCCTTTGAAAAGTGGGGCATTGATGCTACGGGTCCTCTGCCTAGGACAAAAAATGGTAAACTCTACATTCTAGTGGCTGTAGACTATATGACTAGGTGGGTGGAAGCTCAAAGTGTGGCAAGAGTAAATGAGAAGACAGTGAGCAAATTCGTCTACACTCACATTTGTTGTAGATTTGGCACACCTTTGGAGATTGTTTCTCATAATGGTCCAGGGTTTAGAAAGGGATTGCTCACAGAAGTCTGTGAAGAACTTCACATTCTACATCGTCACAGTACACCCTACTATCCTCAATCAAATGGTTTGGTAGAAAAAGCTAATGGTGTCATTGCAGGCATCATTAGAAAGATGGTGAAAAACAAGACAAAGTTGTGGGATGACTTCTTGGATGGTGCCTTGTGGGCGTATCGAACCACATATAGGGAAGCCACGGAGTTCACACCATTTCACTTGGTCTATGGTCAAGAGGCTTTACAGCCAATTGAGCTAAACATTCCAACAATGCGACTTCATGGCAAATCAGCACAAGATGATCAAGAAGCATGGATGGATCGACTTCTTACCTTAGCTGAGCTTGAGTGGAAAAGAGAAGCAGCATACGAGTGCTATAAGAGGAAAGCCACACAGACAAAGGAGAAGCTTGACAAGAAACTGAAGGACAAAGGCATCAATGAAGGAGATCTTGTGCTAAGGTATGACAATCGACTCGATAATCGTTTTGATGCCAAGTTTGAAACTAGATGGCAAGGGCCATACATAGTCAAGAAGGCTTTCAATTCTAGTTACTATCAGCTTATGGACTTGAATGGTAAAGAGCACTCCAGGAAGGTAAACGGGTATCGCTTGAAGCCCTATTTGAGTCGCCTTCTACCAAAGGATCTACCAAAGATCTGTCCAAAGGCCGCTGTCTCATGTAAGTATTGTTACATGAAGCATTAGTGTAACTCCAGCCAAAATTCTGAGGGGCCAAACAATGAAGATCTTGTCAAGGACTCTGAAGCACTCTCTTTGGAAAAGATGCTCTATGATGGTACATGAATATACCATCATCCAGGGGGAGGGCTAATGATGGCCGTTTTTCGGCTCTTTGTAATTACCACAGTGAGTTACCTCACCCTACCAAAATCACCCAAACACTGTGGCTATCCCTACCATTTCACTGTACATAGGCGTGCGTGAGTCACGGGACTTTTCCCATATGTTCTTAAAAAACCCTCAATTAGCTAGTCATTGGGCTAGTTGAGCCAAAATAAATAAAAAAATAAATAAATATTATGGCCCATGCGTATGTAAATATTTCTTTATATATAGAGCCTAAATAAAAGATTTTTTCATAATTATTTTGGTATTTATTTAAATATTTCTACCTAGGTGTGTGTTATTTATGCTCTGTACATTGCCTCACCATTACCACAATTTTTTCTTACCATTTTTCATACTCTTTATTCCATATAGAAATATTTTCATGTAAGCTTCTCTTATATTTGGTGTAACTCCACCCCAACAAAAATCCAAAAAAACTAGTTTTATTTATGTGTATATTTTTTCACTATTTTGATTTTTCCCTTCCTACATCTATTTTGTTTTTTTCTAAAAAATTAGAACACCAAAAATATTTATCTTTTAATGGTAGCCTCATAATGAGAGAGATTTCTTTTGACCCCTTTATATTTTTTCCACTTATATTATTTATATTTGACATGTACATATTTTTTAGACCCCTCAATATTTGATTTTCTTAGTTGTACTATTCACTTATATCCTAATCTCAACAATATCTTCAATTATAGACCTACCAAATAAGGTCAAGGGTAGGTGGCATGCATACATGCACTATGGAGGGCTCACTCTTGGAGGTATTCAAAAGAATCATCCAAAGAAGGACCCCACAAGGACCTTGCAGAGGAAAAAAACGGTCGGTTTTGTTGAATTTTTAAAGTTCACTTGCTCTCCGAATTTGAAAAGGTGATACAAACAAAAGTTGTAGCTCGTGGGCTGAACTTTTGCCTCAAATTTTTTCATATTTTTTTGAGCTACGAGCTGTGAGCTATGATTTTTTTAGTGGACCCCAGTTTTCCCATGCTATGCAGCCACACTCTCTCTTCCACTTTATCATTTTCCTCTTTCACACACACTTCTCCACTCATCATCCCCATCTCTCTCACCACTCCTCTCTGCACACTACTCACCTTCTCCTCAACCTTGAAGAATAAGAGAAACCATGGTGAACTCATACCTCCCACACACAATTCCATTCCAAAATTGACCACCTAGTCTCATTTTCCCTCCTCCAATTTACCCATATCTATCAAAAAAACCACAAAATTCAGCCTCTTCTCTTAAAAGACAGCATCATGGTGGTTGATTACTCAGCTTCAATTATCTTGTCTCTCAAGGAAGGTCAAGAGTGGAGAAAAAATGTACCGTCAAAGCTAGTGGACCGTCAACAGGCGTCAAAATCGGCCCTACTCAAGACACTTGGAGCATCAACCTTGTAAGAAAGCCACCTTTTCTTACCTCTTAAGAGTTTTTTTCTTCCTTGTTTGTATCCCACATGGATACTCCCATTGTAAATATCCAATTCCATTTGTAAATTAATACTAACTCTACTAACACTAACCCACTATGGAAAGTCCTATCACCTCCATTTCTCTCCTCTCTCTTTCCTCACCAACTTCTTGATAATTCCAAGCAAAAGAAATTAGATAAATTGCTGAAAATCTAACCCAACCATGGTTAGAGGAGTAACCCTAGCCTTCAAAATTGCTATAAAAGGAGGGTGTAGCTAGCACAAAGGGGGAGCCATAAGCAAGAGCACTATGCTATAGCTTGAGAAGCCAAGCTCAACCTCTCTAGAAGGAGCTCTTGAGTGGAAGCTCATTGTCTTATGCATGTGCATGTGTTGTAATAGGGGATTAGCAAGGGAACTCTATGCCATTGTAAGAGAGAGAGTGATCATTCAATTGAGAGTAGGAAATCTATCATTTCTCCTACTAGTGTAAGCCCAACATTCGCTGAATCAAGGAGGGTGGATTTGGACTAAGCTTGGATACTTTGTCTCCCTTCCAACGTGAAGTAATGGACAACAATGATGCGTAAGTGTCTTGGTGTTTTTTTTAAAGTTCTTGATAGCTTGTCTCTGGTGTTGTCGTCAATCTAGCCATAAATCCCACATACTGTAAGAGGGCGACAGGGTGGAGAGGACTCCCCTGGCCTTAAGACAGTGATTGGGGTGGCTTTTCTTGTGATGTGTTGTGGTGAAATTTACGCAAGCTATGTTGAACAAATACTAATCTCACTTTGATTTGTCATGACAGATTTGTAAGAAGGTATTAATGCAACAAGCACCCCCTCCCCCTTTCTCTCTCTTTCTTAAATATATAGTTGTGTTTGCTTGATCATTGCCGATACGTTTCAAAGCAGCCCGAGCACTATCTCTCTCTCTCTCTCTCTCTCTCTCTCTCTCTCTCTCTCTCTCTCTCTCTCTCTCTCTCTCTCTACGCGTCCTAGTTCGCATCCAAAACTAGGTGGTGCCCCAAATTTGTGTAGGGTTAGGTTGCGGGTTTGTGTGTGTGTTTGTTGTTTTTTTTCCAACCCCAACCCAATTGAGCAGCACGGGAGCCTTGAAGGGTGTCTAGAGGTTGCTCTTCTTGTTGCCCGCCCCGGACCGCCTCACTGGCAGAAGAAACGAAAGAAGTAGAGGCCATGAGGAATGCCAAGGAGAGAGCAGAGATAGAACAAGAAGCAAGCCTGGATAAATTCCTTGAGCTCAAGGACCAACTAAAAGTCAAGGATCAAACCATCCAAAGGCTGCGAGCATCACCTGCTAGAGTCAGAGCTACGAGCTCGACTCAAATCATTTCTGAGAGTCAACTCTACGAAGAGCAAATGCAAGAACTTCAGAAAGAACTGACTCTCGAGAAAAAGCGGACAAGCTGAAGCAAAAAAGCAAACACTCCTCAAGCAAATTGAGGAGTTGAAAGGCCAACAAGGAGGAGAGGCAGAAAGCCCAGGGCCAGCCGCCAATGAGGGCATCGACCTCGGCAGATCCTCTCAAGAGCCACAGGATCTAACACAAGAAGAGGAGGAAAAATTGCGTAAGGCAATAGAGGAAGAGCTCAGAGAAACCACGAAGGAAGCCTTGGAGTGGGAGCAGAGGGTCTTAAAATCTATGACCATTCAGAAGATCGACGCCAGCAATCTCAGGCGCGAGTGGCTTCAACCCTCTCTCCCATATCCATTATTGAAATATGAGGCAGCTACAATAAAAAAGCGGATCAGAGAAGAGTCAGTTGTACCTCTCTACAATGCCGACACCTCAAAGCCAGAAGGAGTTAAGCTTATTGTGGATTCTCAGCCAAAGTGGAGGAAGGCTTGGCTTACAAAGTACCCACAATACCTAATCCACTTGGTAGAAGCACCTAAAAATATCATAGACAACCTCAGCTTCTGTCCTCTACCAAGGGTTAGGACGTGGAAGGCACAGGAAATTTTGCAAAGAAGCCAACCCACTTGGCTGAACTACCCAAAGCTGCCGGGCGTGAAGGAGAGTGAGAGAATAAGTGTCCAATACATGGTGAAAACCCTAACAGGCGCCATAAAGTTGTTCACTGGCTCACCTGACCTTACGTGCATTATGATGAGAAAATCTGCAGAACCATCTTAGCAGTGTTCGAGACCTTTAAGCCAGGCCAGGTGACCGACAGCATATTCTTCTTCCAGGATACATACAGATGTGCCTATGATCTGTCAGGTCAGCCTTCCAAGGAGGTGATACATGCGGTGTATCAACGGATCATGTTTCTACCATCCTATCACCTCCAGGCTTTTGAAGAAGCATTCTATACAGGGTTCTTCACCATCAATACGGACATTTTTGGCCCAACAATGCTGAACCTACATGCCAGGTACGGGACTTATAGAAGTTTCCAGATTGTATCCCAGTTTTGATAGTTAGATTGAGTAGATGGTTGATTTTGGAACTTTAGGGTTTGAGAAATTGTAAGGTATATATACCACTTTTTGACCTTAATGAAAAAACCTTTTGTCATTTTAAAACAAGTTTTGAAGTCTGTGAGTGAGCGTATTGTGTACGAGAGAGAGAGAGTGTGAGCTTCATCTTGATGCTACGTGTGCTCCGGTGGTCGGAATCTAGTGCAAAGAAGTGCAACGTGTTGCCCCCGATGAGAGCTACGCGCAGATACCTACATTGCGCGCGTACGGTTTGGTTTTGCGAGCTCCTTCTACGAGCTTCATCGGTTGTTTGGGTAAGCATACGTTGTCCGATTTTGCATTGCAGCATATCCACGCGTTCACATTGAGTAGAACTACACATTAGGCACTTTAGATTTCGGAAACGAAGACCTGCAGATTTCGGCCAGACATCCTACGTGTTTCTGCACCAGGTGTTTTGGGTTGGGATTTTGGTTCATAGACCTTAGGGAGAGTGACCTATTGGTATTAGTAGGGTCTCCTTCAAGTTCCATGGTGTTTCGAGATTGTTTGATGGGTGTTCGGCTCTAGAAAGCGTTGTAGGAAGTTTCCTCTTATGCACTCTTGAAGGCTATGACTTAGACAATTGGTAGAGACCTCTGTAGGAATTAGTTAGGAGTTGGTCGAGTGTAGGTTCACACCTTATGCTTGCTTCCAAGTGCCTGCGGGTCTAGCTTCGTCCTTAGCTGACATTACATGTTAGGTGAGTTCTCGCTGTGCTGACGTCCGTCGCGGCGTAACCGTCCAACATAGCTTCAACAAAGTCAAATTGTGCAAATGATTAGATGTGTGGTCAAGGCGGTGTTGGTTGGGAGGGCAAGGTTGTGTTAACGCTTGCCACAAGGTATCCCCTCGCCCACGGGGAGGCTGAGGACAATGCAAGAAAGATAATTCTAGGGTTGCAATGTTGCAGCGAGAAAGAGAGATGACGCAGAGAGAGATAGATGGAATATTATTAGCCTCTCTATCTACTCTATCCATGTAATGGAATTGGCCTATTACCTTGAGAATAGCGGAAATTAGAGAGAGTACTTTTGTGAAATTCCTTTGTGAATATAGCAGGTGAACATAGTTGGTGGTAGCAACATAAACATAGCATTTGGTAAACTTAGCATGAGCAATACTTTTGCAAGAGAGAGAATTTAGAGAACATGACCACAATTGAGGACTGGATTTATGTGGAGCCAGTTCCCGATCCTATATGCATTTGTATTATATTTTCTCCCATCAAGAGAGACTTGTTACAAAACAATCTTTGTGTTCCTTGTGACCTAGGTCAGGCAATGAAGATGGAAAGCTTCATGCATCACGAGCATAACATAAACTTTGTGGAAAGCATTAACTATCCCAAGACTTAGTCCCAAGACCTCAAACACCTTCGAAGGTGGAGAGAGCTAGCAGGAAATGAGGGTAGGGAAGAGGAAGAAGAAACATTTCATAGGAGAAAGAACTAGTTCCTCACTTATCATCACTCTTCTTGCTAGCATACATAATAGCATAGTAATGAAGATGGAGAAGATGGCAAGCTTAAGCATTGAAGCATGGATCTCGGTTGGATTTGCATTCCATAGCCAAGAGTGTTGGTGTAGGCTCTCAACCTCTCTACTTGCTTGGAGAAGGAGAGGGAGCTCTTGCACTTTACACAATACACAATGAGAGTATGTGTCGATGTGTGTGGGAGAGTATAGCCCCCAAGCATGCCCCCTACTTGCTTTGGTCAACCCCCCTTGTAGCTCATGCTTGAAGTTCATTGGACCCCTCACACCTAGCCAATCACAAGAAAGAGTCATACCAAGCAACAAGGGTAGCCTTGGGATAAGTGTCCCCCTTTCCCCTTTGAGAGAGAGGGCTTGATAAATGCTAAAACAATTAATTAAATTCATTAAATTATCATTGAACCCCTTGGAAGGCCAACCAATAGGCTTTAGGCACACCATGAGGGTAACCTAGCTAGGGGCTTGACATGTGCCCTACTTGCCTCTTGGGCAAGGGGTGCCCTTTGAGAGAGAGAGTGGTCAAGCAACCACCCCTCCTTCTTCCATGGCTCACCCCCTCCTTGTAGGGATTTGATTTGACTTTTGTGCCACCTCAAGCCCCTCAACCTTGGGCCCAGTTCTCACCACAAGCACAGACTTTAATCCCCTCAAGCTTGAGCTCGGTTCCCACCTCAAGTACAACCCTAGCATCTCAAGCATAGCAAGCATCTCAAGCATCTCAATTATCAATCACTTCAAGCATCTCAGTCATCAGGCATGACAAGCACCTCAAGCTTGGGCCGGGTTCCCATATCCCTAGCTTACCTAAGGTCAAAGGACTTTTAACACTAGCTATTGGAGGTCTTCAATGAAGCTAACACTAAGGTCTTATGCTCCATTGGTTAGCCTTGCTCTTTGACAGACCATCTCTTATTTGGGCCCCTTCACCATTGGCTCCGTGTTGAGATGGATCCATAAGCACATGTCTATATCCTAACCCTTGTTCCCGTTTATTATCCCACATTAAACTGAGAAAATCATTTGGGTTGGTTAGGTTATTAGATTTTATGGCAATCCCCACCTCTCTTTACAACCTAATCTCTTCCTAAGTCCTTATCTTATATGTTTACTCTCTACCTAATCTCTATCTATATCCTCTCTCTACCCTCTAAACATAGAGAGAGATAAATATCTACGCTCTCCCTACTCTATCTATCTCTACACTCTATGTATCCTCCCTCTCTCTATCTACACTCTCTACGTATCCTCCCTCTCTACCTAGTATACTTAAACTCTACACCATCTTTATCTACTCTATCCACACCTCTCTGCTCTCTTCCTAAATCCTAATCTTATTTATCTACTCTATACCTAATCTCTATATCTACCCTCAGACTCTCTACCCTCTAAACATAGAGAGAGTGCTAAATAGAGGTAAATCTCTACAGTCTCTCTAGTCCCTCTATCTATATCTACACTCTACGTATCCTCCATCTCTCTATCTACTCCCTCTATCTACATCCTAACCTTTCTCTACTCTCCCTCTACATCCTAACCTCTATCCACATCTCTCTCTCTCTCTCTCTCTCTCTCTCTCTCTCTCTCTCTCTCTCTCTCTCTCTCTACCTAATCTCTCTACCTAATCTGTATGTCTACGTACTCTCTACCTAATCTACTTAATATTTACACCCTCTCTGTCTACTCTATCCACACCTCTCTCTACACCCTAATATTTTTCTAAATCCTAACCTTATCTATCGAATCTCTATATCTATCCTCTCTCTACTCTCTCTATCCCCTAATATTGACTCTCTCTATTGCTATTCTCTATGTATTCTCCCTCCTTACCTAATCTACATATACCCCCACTCTATCTACTCTATGTACACCTCTCTACACTCTAATCTCTTTATAAATCTTAACCTTATCTATCTACTCTGCACCTAATCTCTATCTCTATCTCTACCTCCTCTCTACTCTCTCTATCCCCTAATCTTGACTCTCTCCACGTAATCTCTATCTTGATACCCTTTATCTACTCTCTCTCCCTCTCTACACCCTCTATCCTTGTTTCTCTCTTTAATCTAATAATCTCTCTCTACACCCTCTATCCCTCTTTTTCTCTCTCTATTTTTTTTTTCTAGTCTCTCATCCAATCTACTCTATTTTAACACTTCTCCTCCTTCTAATCGCTCTTCTCTCATCTCTTTTGTCCTCTCTCTAATCGCTCTTCTCCCATCTCTTTCCTTCTCTCTCTCTCTCTCTCTCTCTCTCTCTCTCTCTCTCTCTCTCTCTCTCTTCCTAATCTTGGCTCTCTCTCCACATAATCTCTATCTCTATACCCTTTATCTACTCTCTCTCCTCTCTACACACTCTCTCTCATTGTTTCTCTCTTTATCTCCACTCTCTCTACACCCTCTATCTCTCTTTTCCTCTCTCTAATCTTTCTTCTTCTCTCTTTCATCTAATCTACACTATTTTAACACTTCTCCTCCATCTAATCGCTCTTCTCTCATGTCTTTTCTTCCCTCTCTTTACTTCTCTCTCTCTCTCTCTCTCTCTCTCTCTCTCTTCCACTCTCTAATTTCACATACACTAAATTGAATATTTATCTCTCTAATCTCTCTCTAAACCCTTTTCGTCAATGTACAATTTATCATACTCTATCACTTTTTTTCTAATGTTTAATTTTTCTCTCTTTGTCTCTCTATTTTTCTTTTTGTAATTTAACATACACATCTTTCACATCAACTCACATTAAGTTGACACTAGTTTAACATTAAACATACAAGAAGTTTAATGTGTAGGTGTAATGTTTAATTTGACTTTTTCTCTCTCTATTTAAACATTTATTTAACATTAATCATGAAATCTACGTTAATCTCTACTTTAACATTAATTTAACATTAACCATTAAATTTAAGCTAATCTCTCTTTCTCCCTCTCTTTTCCTCTCTCCCTAATTACACACCAAGCAAGCAAGCAAGTATCTAAGAACTAATCACACACCTACAACAAACAATCAAAACAAGCAAAGTGAGGTCAACCAAACAAGCAAGAAGCACCTACACCAAACGTGCAAGAGGTACAAAATCTTTGAATCTAACTTTTCTAATGTGTGTGTGTGTTTAAGACAACGGGGGGGGGGGTTTGTAGAAGCTGACCTCTTGTGTTCCTCTAGCATTCGAGTCTTCTTGCGGTCCTCTTGTGTAGAGCCCTCTTGCCCCGCCCTCTCCTCTCCAACAATCATCGAGTGATGGAGCGCTTCACCAAAGATTCATTGTGTGTGTGTGTGTGTGTGTGTGTGTGTGTGTGTGTGTGTGTGTGTGTGTGTGTGTGTGTGTGTGTGTGTAAGAAAGTGAGAGAGAGAGAGAGAGGTGAGCTTTGAGAGGGAGAAAAGGAGAGAGAGGGGTGTGAGCTTTGAGAGGGAGAGAAGGAGAGAATACGACTGCAGGTGTGATGGTGGTAGGAGTAGAAGAGCAATGTATGCTGCAAAAAACGCGGCATACCGCGCTCTCTTCCTTTTTGAAATTTACAAGGTAATATGCACGGTAATATATGCGATAATATGCAAGGTAATATACGCGGTTATATGCACGATAATATTTGCGGTAATATTTAATTTACAAAACAAATCCTTCCCGCTCACCTCTCTCCCCTTTGGGCACCCCATTTTGCTCTCTCTCTCTCTCTCTCTCTCTCTCTCTCTCTCTCTATAAAATGTGGTAAAGGGTCGCAATAAACGCTATGCAAGTTTTATAGTGTCACTCTTATTCCTTAGCATAGCATAATAGCATAGTATAGCGGGTAAACATAGTTGGTGGTAGCAACATAAACATAGCATTTGGTTAACTTAGCATGAGCAATACTTTTGCAAGAGAGAGAATTTAGAGAACATGACAACAATTGAGGACCGGATTTATGTGGAGCCGGTCCCCCCTCCTATATGCATTTGTATTATATTTTCTCCCATCAAGAGAGACTTGTTAGAATACAATCTTTGTGTTACTTGTGACCTAGGTGATGCAATGAAGATGGAAAGCTTCATGCATCACGAGCACAACATAAACTTTGTGGAAAGCATTAACTATCCAAGCCTCAGTCCCAAGACCTCGAACACCTTCGAAGGTGGAGAGAGCTAGCAGGAAATGAGGTAGGGAAGAGGAAGAAGAAACATTTCATAGGAGAAAGAACTAGTTCCTCACTTATCATCACTCTTCTTGCTAGCATACATAATAGCATAGTAATGAAGATGGACAAGACGGCAAGCTTAAGCATTGAATCATGGCTCTTGGTTGGATTTGCATTCCATAGCCAAGAGTGTTGGTGTAGGCTCTCAACTTCTCAACAAGCTTTGGAGAAGGAGATGGAGCTCTTGCACTTTGCACCTCCACAATGAGAGTGTGTGTGTGTGTGTGGAAGAGAGTATACCCCCCAAGCTAGTCCCCCAAGTTGCATGGTCAACCCCCTCTTTTTGGCCTTGCTTGAAGATCATTGGCTCTCTCAATCCTAGACAATCACAAGCATGGGTCATAACTAGCAATAGGGGTAGTCCTTGGACAAGTTTCCTCCTTTCCCCTTTGAGAGAGAGGACTTGATAAATGCTTAAACAATTAATCTAATTAACTAAATTATCATTGGACCCCTCTAGGGATCAACCAATAGGATCTAGACACCTTATGAGGGCAACATGGGGAGGAACTTGACATGTGCCCTTGCTGCCTCTTCAGACTTGGCTTGCATGGAGTGAGTGTGTGTGTGTGTTCTCTCTCATACACCTACTTGTAGGGCTTGCCCCCCCTTGTGTAGGGATGTCTTGACTTTTTGGAACACCTCAAGCACGTTAGCCATGAAGCACATTAAGCACCTGAGTCATTAAGCCCCCTCAAGCACCTTAGTCAGCAAGCACGACAAGCACCTCAGTCAGTCAGCAAGCACGACAAGCACCTCAAGCACCTCAGTCAATCAGCAATGCAAGACAAGCATCTCAGGAACCTTAGTCTTAGTAAGCACGACAAGCACCTCAAGCACCTCAGACAGCAAGTACAAAAAGCACCTCAAGCTTGGGCCGCCCACCTCAAGTACAGCCCTAGCTTGGCTAAGGTCCAAGGCCTTTAAACACTAGCCTTTGGAGGTCTTTAATGAAGCTAACCCTAAGGTCTTTAAGCTCCATTCTAGCATTGCTCTTTGACAGACAATCTCTCATTTGGACCCTTTTGACTTTGGCCCCGTATTGAGATAGATCCATAAGCCATATCTATATTCTAACCCTTGTTCTTGTTTATTCTCACACATTAAATGATCATTTTAATACGAGAAAATCACTTGGGTTGGTTAGATATTATATTTTATAACATTACCTCTCTCTTGAAATCATAGTCGTCCTCGTCGACTATGAGGTAGAAGAGATAAAGCCTTAGTCATTAGTCGATGTTTCTTAGCGGGGGTAGAGGATCCCTTTTTACCCTACGACATCACTCCACGATGGATGACTGATCCATTTGGGTCTTGGGAGACTTCGCTGCCACAAGCATGTCTGCTCTTGAGTCCATTTCATTCTCCCAAAATAGAGTGACAAATTCTACTTGGTGTTTGAGAGACATCTTCATCACAAACATGATTCTAAGCATGCATATTACTTGAATTTGTGCACAAGAAAAAGAGAATTAGTCTTATAAGACAAAAATGTTGATCATTTAAAAGAAATATTTGCATTTTTCTACTCTAATGTAGCATTGTAAGCATTGACAAGGTTCATACTATCCTTAGGCTATATTCTTTGCATCAATCTAGCATCTTCAAAAGGATAATTTTTGAGCATAATAAGATACCATCGGATAATCTTACCATGTTGTAGTACCTTGTCTTCATGCCGAAGGATAGCTTTGGGTTGTAGCACCTCTTCTTGGTCTTCCATTTCTGGAGGGTCTTCAATAATTGGTTCTCGTGGTGGCTCTCCTTTGTAGGGCTTAAGTAGTCTTACATGAAAAGCATTGTGTATGAGCCAATGGTTGGGCAACTTGATTTGATAAGCCATCTCATTGATTTGCTTCAAGATTTAAAAAGGACCATAGTATCTTTTTGCTAGTTTAGCATAATACTTTTGATGGCCCATAGGATTTTTGCCCGTTGTTTGCCTCAATCAAGACTTGGGAAACTTAAGTAAGACCCAATCATTTTCTTGAATGTTAAGGCCCTTCTATGCTTATCAGTAGCCTTTTGCATTTTTTTGAGAGGTGGATATAGCCTTCTTAATCTTTTGGAAAGATTCTTGTAGATCACGGCTATACTCATCAGCAACGAAGATCATCCCATGTACTTTAAGTAGCAAGGGAATTTTAGGTCTTCCTTCTATGATCTCAAAATGTACCTTTCTCGTAGGAGTATGGACAATATTATTGTATGCATACTCTACCAGGGGTAAGTAATTTTCCCATTGTGAGCATTGATCTACTTCTATAACATAAGTCTTTGGTAGATCGAGGATTGTAAGATTGGCTATCTCACTTTGGCCATCCGTTTGTGGGTGATAGACCAAAGAGAAATTCAATCTTGTACCTAGATTTTCAAAGAGAACTCTTTAAAAATTAGTGGTCATTCTAGGATCTCTATCTGACACGATGGATGTTGGCAATCCATGGTGTTTAAAAATGTGATATATGAAGAGAGTTACCGTTTGGTGTGCCTTAATAGTCTTTTTGACAAGAATAAAGTGTGCTTGCTTGCTAAACATGTCTACTATTGTCCAAATTCCTTATTTCCATGGATAGACTTGGGTAATCCAAAGATAAAATCCATGGATATACTCTCCCATGATGAATTAGGGATTAGCAATGGTTGGAGTAGTCCAGGTTGCTTCCCTCTATCATATTTGGTCTTTTGGCATACCACACATTTGGATACATACTCTTGTATGTCCACTTTCATGGTAGGCCAATAGAAGTATACTTCTACTCCTTGAAGATTAGGTTGAATCCCTCAATGCCCCGCATATGGAGGAGCATGGGACTCATACATAACTTTCTCACAAAGGGAGTGAGTAACACATAGCTTGTTGCCATGGAGAAGATAACCATCCTGCAACGTGAATGGTTCCTCTTTCTTCCCTAAGGCAAGGGCTGCCATTATATCTTTAAAGTCAGGGTCAGTACCATACTCATCTATCATATAAGATAGATCATTGTGAGTTGCTATGGACACCGCATTGACAATTAGTTGTCGTGAAAGTGCATCGGCCACTTGATTGTGCTTACCATTAATGTGAGCAATATGAAAATAAAATTGCGAAAGAAAATTTTCCCACCTGATTTGTTTGTCGGAAAGCTTGGTTTGCGTCATGAAGTACTTGAGACTTTGGTGGTCCATTTGAAAAATAAATGGAGTCCCCAATAGATAGTGCTTCCATGTGTCTAGGGCATGTAAAATAGCTAAAATTTCTTTTTCGTACATGCCCAAGACCCGTCCATTGGCATTGAGCCTTCGGCTCTCATATGCTATGGCATGCCCTTCTTGAAGCAAAACTGCTCCAAGGCAATCACCACAAGCATCACGTTGGAGTCAAATGACTTTGAGAGATCCGAAATCATAAGGACTGGTTGGAAGGTAAGCTTCTCTTTGAGCTTGTCAAAATCATTTTGCTCTTTAGCAGTCCATGAGTACTTAGTGTTCTTCTTTGTTAAGTCATGTAATGGTCCTACTATGTGAGAGAATTTTGCTATGAACCATCTATAGTATGCACACATACCGATAAAGCTTCATAGCTCATGTAGTTCCTTGGATTAGGCCATGCCTTTATTACCTCTAATTTAGAAGTATCCATACGGATACCATCCTAAGAGATAATATGACCTAAGTATTGAATCTCTTGAAGGAAAAAATTGCTTTTCTTTTGATTGATAAAAAGCTTGTTCTCCCTTAAAGCTTGAAAAAACACATGACGATGTTGCTTGTGCTCCTCCAAGGACTTGGAGTAGATGATGATATCATCAAACAACACTCCAGTGAATTTGCGATAGGGAAGACCAAACGTTGTATGGAACGCCATGTTTAGGATATCTTCATTCACTATCCTTATTTGATGATAACCACTTTTAAGATCGATCCTATTGAAGTAGATCAAACCTTGTAGCTTATCAATTAGATATTCTACCCACAATATGAGAAATCTGTTTTTGATAGTGATATGGTTTAGCGCTCGATAGTCCACACACATGCGATATGTACCATCTTTCTTTTGCACTAAAAGGACTGGAGAACAAAAGGGAAAGAGCTAGGCCTCACCATCCCTTTGTCTACCAATTCTTGTACTTGCTTCATGATCTCCTCTTATTGAGCTTGGGAAACTCGATAAGGAGGCTTGTTAGGTCGTGAGCTTCCTGGTAGGAGCTCAATTGGATGGTCATCATCCCACCGTTTTGGAGGTAAGTCCAAAGGGATATCATCATCGATAAAAACATCTTGGAATCCATTTAGAAAATTAGACAAGTCTAACTCCTCTTGATTCCTATCATCTTCATTTGATAAAAAAATTAGGACTTTTTATAGATTAGACAAGTCTAACTCCTCTTGATTCCTATCATCTTCATTTGATAAAAAATTAGACAAGTCTAACTCCTCTTGATTCCTATCATCTTCATTTGATAAAAAATTAGGACTTTTTATAGATTGCTTGACAAAAATCATGTACGCAAAAGCTGAGCTTTTCATCGATTTGTCAAAAGCAAGAGAATTTACAAGGGGTATGGTACGACCAGGATCATTAGCATCTATGTACATGTTCTTATCTCTATACTTGAAGTACAACCTTCTTTTAGGGAGCTTTACATTAATAACAGCCATATGGTCAAACCATGGTGCCCCTAGGATGACATCTTCGTGCTTGAGAGGGGAGATGAAGAAATCTTCTTTGTCAACACAGCCTTGGACATGAAGCCTCAATTTCCCAATCAAGGGAGTAATTGCGGCTTCTTGCCCCTTGAAGGCTCCATTGGCTACAACTACATCTCCCATCTCGTGAGCTTAAATGCCTAACTTGGTGGCCAAACTCCGTGGATATGAAACTGTGAGTAGCGCCAGGGTCAAACAGGATGAAGGCATCATGCTCCCTTCGATCCCTTTCCCCAAGCATAGGAGAGAGGTGATCCTTTGCAATAAAAATCTTCTTTTGGAGCTTTGATCATGGAAGCTCTAGAAGTCTCATTGCAGGCATTTCTTTTGTGGCAAGAACGGTAGCCATGTCCTTGCTCCCTGCACTTGAAGCATTTGTGGTCCTTACAAAAAGCTTCTAGTTCTTCAAGAGAGAGTTTATTTTTACCTTTGTAAACTCCCTTCTCCTTGGACCGGTTGTTGTTGTTGTTGGAATTGCCTTGGGCAGAATTTTGGCCATTCTTTTTCCCCTTTGCATCATTTTTGTCTTTGCTTTCCATGGGCTTGGCATTCCTTTTAGCCCCATGTTGGAGTGCAAAGAAACCATAGTGTGGTGGATTACTTTGGTGATAGAACCAGGCCATTGGGAGTTGACGTACTCGGCCATCTCTTCAAGTAATCCCGCACAGAATTGTTGCTTTTGCTTGGCAAAGTCTATCTTTTGAAAGACAGTATCCTTCAGATGTAAATCCCAAAACTTGTCCACATATTTGTGGATAGACATTCGGTAAGCACTTTGTCCTTTTGGTAAGGACTTTGTCCTTTGCATCACTTGCAAGGAATTGCTTCATGATAGAAATTTGTAGAGTTTTCCATGTCTTTGGGGCTTTGTCGTTGCCATGAAGGCTAGCCCCGATTGATGAGCAGGTTTCGGAAAGTGCATAGCTACATGATATAGCTTGGAGGACTCTATGAAGCCCTCATCTCCAACGGCCGCATCAAATTGCTGGATGAAGGCCAATACTTTGTTGGTAGCACCAAAGATGTTATCATAGGTAATAAAAGAGATACTCTTTCCTCCCCCTTTGAATTTCTTGAGATTTTGGGACCTTCTCCATGCGAGGTAGGATTTGTGATGGCCTCTCCTCTTGTATTCTCTAGGAGAACATCCCACTGTTTTTGTGGGAAGAGGAGGAAGGTGAAGAAGAAGGAGAATAGGGTGACCTCTTTCTTGCCGTTTTCTTCCTTTGTTTTCTCTCTTCCTTTTCAAAGTGACAAGGAGAAGGGATGTGGGTTGACCGTTTCCTCTTGGGAGGAGTTGGCGATTGTCTAGACCACCATCTTTGTGGAGCCACATCTTCAGAGGAACTTAGGGATTCACTTCTTTCTTGTTCTTTGGATGCCTCCTCTCTTATGGGAGAGAGTCTTCTTTTGGGAGTCTCATCAAGAAGCCTCCTAAGCTCTCTCTCCTCTTAGAGAAAAAGGAAAATCCCATAAGCACAAAGTTGTTGAATAACTTCGGCTTGCAAATCAGGGTTGCCCATAGCTTGTTGCAACCTAGTAACAAGATAATTAACAAACATGGGGGAATCATCACTAGCACCTTCATGTGAAAAATCAAAGTTATCAATGTTCATTATACTCTCTTGGTTATTTTCAGCCATGCTAATTAAACTTATGTATAAATTACTTTGTGCTTTGGTACCCTCAAAAACCTTAGTCACTACTCTTCTTTACCTTTGAAAATATGTTCTGAAGTAGCCACACCCGTGGTTTTAGACATTGTTGATGGCAAAGACTAGTGCAGAGAGTCAAACATTTCTCAATTGATTATGGTTCCTGTTGAGCTTGCTAGTAGCTCAATAATGGTTAAGCCAAAGGCAAGCCCCGAGAGAGTCCATTATTAAGACTATAGTTCCAGATGGTGTACCTTGAACCTAGTCCTTCTCAACCAAGATAATAGATCCCTGTCCCACTTACCCTATTGCAAAAAACAGGTCCAACCTTTCATGAACAACTTAAGGACCTCTCTTCTTAAGTAAGAAAAGAGAAACCAACAGCTCTGATATCAATGTAATGAAAATGGCATATGAACTTTGAGAATAGCGGAATTGAGAGAATTAGGGTGAGAATTTTCTTGTTGACTTGGCATGAACAATAATTTTTCAAGAGAGAGAATTAGAATTTAGAGAACATGACAACAGTTGATGACCGGATTTATGTGGAGCTGGTCCCCCCTCCAATAGGATTTTGTATCATAAATTCTCCCATCAAGAGAGAGAGACTTGGTACAATACAATCTTTATGTTCCTTGTGACCTAGGTGATGCAATGAAGATGGAAAGCTTCATGTATCACAAGCATAACATAATCTTGCAAAAGCATTAACCATCCCCGACCTCAGTCCCAAGGCCTCAAACACTTTCAAAGGTGAAGAGATCTAGCGGGGAATGAGGGTAGGGAAGAGGAAGAATAAATATTCATAGGAGAAAGAAATAGTACCTCACTTATCATCACTCTTTTTGCTTAGCATAGCATAATAGCATAGTAATAAATATGGAGAAGATGGCAAGCTTAAGCATTGAAGCATGGCTCTTGGTTGGATTTTCATTCCGTAGCCAAGAGTGTTGGTGTGGGCTCTCAACTTCTCAACAAGCTTGGCGAAGGAGATGGAGCTCTTCCACTTTGCACTTCCACAATGAGTGTGTGTGTGTGTGTGTGTGTGTGTGTGTGAGAGAGAGAGAGAGAGAGAGAGAAAGAGAGAGAGAGAGAGAGAGAGAGAGAGAGAGAGAGAGAGAGTACCCCCCAAGCTAGCCTCCAAGTTGCATGGTCAACCCCCTCTTTTTGGCCTTGCTTGAAGATCATTGGCTCTCTCAATCCTAACCAATCATAGGCCTGGGTCATAACTAGCAAGGGACAAGTTTCCTCCTTTCCCCTTTGAGAGAGAGGACTTGATAAATGCTTAAACAAGTACTTTAATTAACTAAGTTATCATTGGACCCCCATTAGGAAAAATATGAACCCCAAGAGGGCCTTCTAAGAACAACCAAGTCAACAATATGACATAAGAGGGGGGCATGGATAGCCCATATCTACGTACCTCAAAACTATATCATGTAACATATCTATGGAAAGAGATCGGCAATGAGATTCAAATGCACTATTGTTCGACAAATTCAAAGTTAAAGTGCTCATGTTATGGGAATTCAAAACAATGCAAAAACTGGTGGGACTGTGGCCACATAGCCATTCTCATTGGTGTGTAGAGAGCATATTCCAAAAGCATCTTTGACCGTAAAGGGCCCTTTTGGGGTTCATATTTTTCCTAATGCCTCTAGGGATAAACCAATAGGCTTTAGGCACCTTATGATGGCAACATGGGGAGGAACTTTACATGTGTCCTTGTTGCCTCTTTAGACTTGGCTTGCATAGAGTGAATGAGTGTGTGTGTGTGTGTGTGTGTGTGTGTGTGTGTGTGTGTGTGTGTGTGTGTGTTCTCTCTCATGCCCCTACTTGTAGGGCTCGGCCCCCCTTGTGTAGGGATGTGCTTGAATTTTTGGAACACCTAAAGGTCTTCAAGCACCTTAGTCATTAAGCACCTCAAGCACCTTAGTCAGCAAAGCATGACAAGCATTTCAAGCACCTCAGTCAGCAAGAATGACAAGCACCTCAAGTTTGGGCCGGGTTCCCACCTCAAGTACAGCCCTAGCTTGCCTAAGGTCTATGGACTTTTAACACTAGCCTTTTTGAGGTCTTTAATGAAGCTAACCTTAAGTTCTTTAAGCTCCATTCCAGCATTGCTCTTTGAGATACCATCTCTCATTTGGACCCTTTTGACTTTGACCCCGTGTTGAGATAGATCCATAAGCCATGTCTATATTCTAACCCTTGTTCCCGTTTATTCTCCCACATTAAATGATCATTTTAATATGAGAAAGTCATTTGGGTTGATTAGATATTAGATTTTATGACAAGGGTCGGTTCAAAATTGGGTCCTTGTCTTGGGACGTGTCGACCGCCAATAAGAGAACAATTTTACTCCAAGTTTAAAACATCATCCCCCAAGTGTTGGAGTGGTTAGATGCAGTATCAAGAGATGCATGATCGTCATATTTGGGGTTCGAGCCTTGCTGGCAAGAGTTCTCTAGTTATCCCCCTCATTGGCTTCTTACTGGTGGACTCTTTTGTTACACAAAGAATTTTGTGCAGCTTCATTTGACCTGCGCGCTTCATCGTTCATGTTATGGCTTCTGCTGAAAATACACCTTTCCCTCAGCTATTGATTGCACCCTCCTAAGCTGAAAATAGCATGGCACAGAGTTCGCAATCTGTCACCTCGCTTAGATGGCCTTGTACCTGCCCCTTGAACCTATGCTAAGAGGGTTTAAGAGATGTCTTTTCAGAATAACTTAAGGCTTATTTACACCAAGAATTGGTCAATGATTTTCGCAAGCTATCTATCCTGATGTGTGAAAAATCTCTCTTCTTCACAAGGAAGCCTCCTTTTGATGAGGAGGTCAACATACACTTATTCTACAGCCATAGAGTTAGTTTTTTGCAAAATTGACATTCTAATGGCAAGGGCTCTTTCCAAGCAATAGTCGAGATAGATCTACAAAGGTAATAACTTTCCAAGGCAACATTGTGTACACATTACCTATTAGGACATAAGACCTAGGGTTACCACAACTAAGAGCCTAGAGCTACAAGCATGTGGATATAGGGGCTACGTGGATTCCTATTCCTATGGGTGGAGAGGTGGAAAGGGGTTTTGCATATAAGAAGCAAGGCTAGTCTATATAAGGACTTGGCTGGGAGGAGCTTTCATGTGCCAATACTACATATTCTAGCATCCCACAAAAAGGGTTGTGTTAAGCTGGAGGAATGATTGTAGCATTCATCGATAATTAACACAATGTTGTTAATCACAATATTAAATAAAAATGGACTCAATATGGGTGCAAAAGTAAAATGGCAATGCATTTGATTAAAAATGAACATGATATAGAGTGCTTTTGGGCTTGGTCATAGAAGCCCGGTGGAAAATCGAGAGCTTTAGTATGCCTCCAGGATTATTGTTCGCAAGGGATGGAGGCAGCACAAATAGAGGCTTTTGAACCAGCCAATAAGATTAGCGCAACGGAAACCTGAAAGTGAATCAGTGGTGAGCAAGAGGTTGAATTGCACCCTGTGTAGTTTGCATTGCAAAGTGCCCATCAACTTCTCATTTTCGGGGGGGGGGGGGTTATCCAAGTTCTCGTGGGTCCAAAAGAGGAATTTCTATGTGTCTCCCAATAGTTTTGCGCCAACTTGGACCCTTACTCTCTATCGTTGGGTCATTTGAACTCGGCCTTATAGCCCAAGGCTAGTCTTCTAAAAGCATAAACGTCATGGACCTTCTTCAATGCAATTTTTGGACCTCATTTGATGCATGCTTCATAGGTCATGGATGCATGCATTCATATATGCCTCATGGAAGTGTATGACCATCATGTCATGGAGAGAGAGGGTATTCCCATAGCACTCCATGGCTAAGGAAATCCCAACAAACTCCCCCTTGAAATAGTCCTGGATACTCTAAGTTAATTTATCTAGGGTTTGGGTTGGGATGGCACACTGATACATTATAGGTGGTTCAATTTGATTCATCACTCTATGCTTCACAAAGGTGGCCATTTAGTCATGCGTAGATTCAATTATAGAGTACATCATAATCATACAAGGAGTTGAAAACTCATGTTGTTTCATGTGTCTTTGTCGTGTCTTCATGATTCTTCTTCTTATTCGTGCCTTCATTCGATCGTGCTCATGTCCTTTGAGTGTGGATGATGTTGTCTCCATGTTTGAGTGTGATTATTTTCAAGTTTATTTGATGAAAATTGTGTAAACATGAGTGAATGTTTGATGCAAAAGCGAGAGTCCTAGGTGGTGGTCACGCAAGGCTCAATTTTCAGTAACTTAGGTAGATAGTTGAGCCGCATTCTGGTTATGCATAACGTATTGATCCAACTTAGTACTACCAAGGATAGCCTTTTGTTAATTGTGTTGATTTTGGCATAGTTGCATTAGGGGGGTTGTTATACATTTAATGCGGACAGCTTTCCAAGAAATCAACATTCTCTCTCTTCTCTACCTACTAGCAAAGGTAATATCCTCCGGGTATCCTCCATGCATCTTTTGTTGACTACCACATGCAGGTACTTGTTGTTATAACTATGCTCATGCATGACCATGACCATGGCTCAATTATCACTCATTCAATACGTGGGAGGCTTATTTGTGTTAGTTACCCAAACAGATAATTGAACTCTCGCATCACCACCACCTTACCAAATAGAGAGACTCTCTCTATGAGAGAGTCTATTCCCGTACAATTTTACAGTCATTATGTGGTGAAAGCATGCTAATGTGTCATGATTTTTGTGCTATCGTTAGCATGTGCCAACAAGCATATCTTGTAAGCATAAGGAAAGTGTTGTCTTTCAAGTGTGTGGGCCTCCATCATGAGCTATATAAAGTGTATAAATACTTTTAAAAAATTGGACCGAAGTGTATTTTGATTTCAAATGCTTGAACGTTTATGTTGAGATGTTACTTTGAAGGTGTGGTGCAGTCATGATGCATGGTGTCGTATCACAGGGGACTTGTTGTGCTCTATGTGTGAGCCACTAAGGCTACAAAAACACAACCCATGTGTAGAGACGCTCACAAACACAAACGGTGTGTCACTCACCTTTGTCTTTCTATCGTTGTAGGAATCTTGTGTTTCCATGAAGAGGGAGGCTGTCGTCACCACTGCTCAACCGCCTTGCCACTGCTGTAAGGTCACTCACTCACCCTCGCTTGCACACACACACTCTCAAACACCCACACACAACACGAGTCTACAATGTAGAGAAGGAGAGCAAGCAAACCATACATTCAAGAATAAGATAAAAGTTAGGGTTACAAGCCCTTATGTGAGTTGCCCCAACCACACTTGGCCGACAATTAGTATGCTCTCTCTCTCTCTCTCTCTCTCTCTCTCTCTCTCTCTCTCTCTCTCTCTCTCTCTCTCTCTCTCTCTCTCTCTCTCTCTCCTAAGAGTGGCGTACACCTATCATCTGCAATCACCCATGAATACATGTGTGGAGACAACAAACCCGGTCCATAGCTCAATAATAATAACAAAGATGACCAAAGTTAACATGTCTCCCTTCCTATTGTAAATTCCAACGTCAAAATTTAAGAAGGTGTGTTCAAAAGTAGGAACTTGGTGGGTCCATGCAGATGGGTCTCGTAGTAGTTAAACATCTTGATGGGAGTACTGGCCCATGGACATGCTCTCAATCAAGAAGTTTAATACTACAAGAGGCTGCACTGGTCCTCTGCAAGAGCTCAACTCTTTAACTTCACTCAAATATTGCAAAATCAATCAAAAATGGCACAGTAACTGCATTCTCATAAGAACATGGATAATTAAAAATCATATGCAGTGAACAAGCACATAGAGTGATTGGTAACAGAAATTAAACAATTGGCTGAGCAGTAAACATTAAAATGCAATAGAATCAAACACATAAGTACTTGTAAAGGTCAACGAATCAAACGGTCTAGGGTCGCTAATTTAACTGTCAATAGGCACTAAAGATCAATTATTAACACCATGGGCAAGCTTCTTGATTCTCTATGGTCAATTAAGTTGTTTAAACGCGAGAGCAGAGTGTTTCATGTCCCACGGATGACTAGAGGCTATACCTAGAAGACCGCCTAGTTAAGATACAATAAAGGAAATCATACATGAAATCATCATCTGAATGGTTCCCTTTGTTTGACCCCCAAAGTGCTTATGATAGATGCTTTGTTTTCATGTAGCGCCTTAATTGATCTTTTGGGCTCTCTTTGGTTCACATTGATTCAAAGTCATTTGACGTGTGTGCTTATTTTGTATGCTTGGGGATTTTTGCTTCTCAAGGAAAAGGGCCCACACTAGGAACCTCTAGGACTCTAGTACCATAGGAAATACATGTGAGTGAAATACCAAATCAAATTGGGATTTATCTTTTTGCTTAAGGTTTTACATTGTTGGCACTTTTTCTTTTTGTTTTTTGGTTGTTTTTATTTCATTGCATTTCCATTTTGTAACTTTGGGGGCCATTTTGACATTCTTTGTAATGGGATTGGCGTATTAACTTGAGAGTAGTGGAAATTAATGAGAGTACTTTTGAGAAATTACTTTGTGAGCATAGTGGGTGAACATAATTGAAGATAGCAACATAGACATAGCAATTAGTTAACTTGGCATGAGCAATACTTTTGCAAGAGAGAGAATTTAGAGAACATGACAACAATTGAGGACCGGATTTATGTGGAGCCGGTCCCCCCTCCAATAGGCATTTGTATTATGATTTCTCCCATAAAGAGAGACTTGTTACAATAAAATCTTTGTGTTCCTTGTGACCTAGGTGATGCAATGAACATGGAAAGCTTTATGCATCACAAGCATAACATAAACTTTGTGGAAAGCTTTAACTATCCAAGCCTCAGTCCCAAGACCTCAAACACCTTCGAAGGTGGAGAGTAGCTAGCAGGGGATGAGGATAGGGAAGAGGAAGAAGAAACATTTCATAGGAGAAAGAATTAGTTTCTCACTTATCATCACTCTTCTTGCTAGCATACATAATAGCATAGTAATGAAGATGGAGAAGATGGCAAGCTTAAGCATTGAAGCATGGCTCTTGGTTGGATTTGCACTCCATAGCCAAGAGTGTTGGTGTAGACTCTCAACCTCCACTTGCTTGGAGAAGGAGAGGGAGCTCTTGCACTTTGCATAATGCACAATGAGAGTGTGTATGAATGTGTTTGGAAGAGTATACCCCTCAAGCAACCCCCTAGCTTGCTTTGGTTGACCAATAGGCTTCAGGCACACCATGCGGGCAACATGAGGAGGAACTTGACAAGTGTCGCTTATGCTTTCTTTGTACGAAGTATGCCTTATGCAAGTGTGTGGGTGTTCTCTCTCATCCCCCCTCTTGTAGGACTCGCCCCCTCCTTGTAGAGGGGCACATCAATGGGAAGAGGTACCAACACTTATTGAAAAAAATAGAAACAACATAAAGAGCCCTAACCTATCTATCTATACCCCCCTATAGGGTTAAGGAAATAGGATATTGTTAGGTATTCAAGCTTGGATTTAGTGGTCTAAACCCATAGGAATCGGACCTTGAGGCATGCAAATAAGACTCGGTTACCTTTTTAGTGTGCATGGCGAGTTTGGCTTTATATATTGTAAGTTTGTTTACACAAATAATAACATCAAGCATAGCGTGTGTTTTTGGTTCTCTTGCTATATCAAACTCTCTCTCTCTCTCTCTCTCTCTCTCTCTCTCTCTCTCTCTCTCTCTCTCTCTCTCTCTCTCTCTCTCTCTCTCTCTCGTTTTGCACCAAGCTTGCTCTCCATGAGTCCTGCAGACCATCACCCACCATAGTTGGCATCACTCAACACTAGTATCAGAGCCACGTTCTCGGACTTGGCTCGACACGGTGCAGGAGCAGCCACCTGCTGCTGCAGAGAGGAAGCAAACATGTTGACTTGCTTGAAACCAATCACCATCGAACTTTGCAAAAGCGCCTTGGCTTGAGCAGCTATTTTCAACGCCTGGACTCCTGCTCTTTCCGCCTTCTCAGCTTGCTGCGAACAATAATCCTCCAACTCTCTGTTGTTTGCGCTAGTTTATGGTATTACAGAACTCGTTTCTTTTTTCTCCAATTTTCAAACTTAATTTACCCCTTCAAGAGGTCATACACGCGAGCTTATTACCCTCGGTGCTTGTCAATACTCATGGTCGATTAGCAAGTGATCTTGAAAGCTATCTTTCAAGCCCCACTTCTAGATTAGTGGCATATTGGTAAGCTTTTACAGAGAGTTTACAAGGCCCAATTTGAATGGCGTTAAATCAATCAATACCTTTAAAATGACTCACATTTTTTTTTACTATCGGTGGTGTGGACAATCCAATTGCATTCAACAGTGGACTTCAACATCAAACTCCTTTGCCAGTTATCATGGCATCAAAGGTGGATCAATTTAATGGATTTGGCTTCCACACCTAGCAAATTAAAGTGAAGGGATATCTAATGCAGAAGAATTTGTGGAGCGTTGTCAAGCTACTATTAGCCAAAGAATCAGGCACATCCGCTGCAGTTTTTACCAAAGCGTTATCTGCCGAGAAACAATGCAAGGACAAGCAAGCATTAGGTATAATTTTGACATCTCTCGAAGATGATTTTATTCATTATCTGGATGACATGCAATCTTCCAGCTCTACCTAGATACAAGTAGAGAAGGTTTTTGGTGCTAAAGCTAAGTATTCAATGATGAGTCTAAAGATGGAGTTGTATTCTCTTGCAATGCATGCTGATGAAAATATTACATCTTTAGTTAACCGGCTGAAGAGTATTAAAACTCAACTTGTTTATGTCGAAGCCCCAGTACCAGAAGAAGATCTCATAGCCGTTTTGTTAAAAATTTTGCCCGATAAATTCCATCAGATTGTTATTGTTTTAAAGGAGAACGATTTGCTGCCCTCCTTGAATGGTATTATCAATTCATTCTAAAAAGAAGAACAAAGGGTACCCCGTACCAATTCTCCTATTGTTCCTGGTGCATATACAGTCTCCAATGCAGTATCCCCCATCAGTTCTTCTGATACTTCCAGTGCTTATGCAGTCACTAATTGTGATGCTACCTCAGCTTCATCTTGACCATTTAGTGGTACCAAATCTTGTGCCATTTATGGGTGCAACAATCATCAGACAAAAGACTTTTTCAAGAAGAATCCTTGTGTTCACTGTGGTAAAACAAATCATCCTTCGAATAGATGCTTTCAAAAGGGTAAAAATCAAATTCATATGATTGAGGGAGACACCGAACCTCCAATATATTTTGTTGACAATAAAGCTTTTTAGTTCAACTCTTTTCATGTTTTTTAGTCAAAATAAATTGTACGGGCTATAAACACTGCCACACATGAGTGGTAAGACCACCCACGTTATCAATTTTTTGCTCAAGTCTTCTTTTGTCCTACTTTTCATGAGGTTATATGGGTACACCTTAAAGCCAAGGTTTGGTCGTGAACCAAAAACTCCACTCATTGGTAGCTAATTTTTTGACCTACACCTTATCTGTTCAAGGGGGGTTTTCCTATCATAGCACAAGGTTATGGATATACCAGAAATCCTTGGTTGTGAGACAATCTAAAACTCACGGTTGACAAGTACACCAAAAACTTGAGATATCATGAGAGTGGTCTGTCTAGTTCAGGCTTGAGGGGGGATTGTTAGGTATTCAAGCCCGGATTTAGTGGTCTAAACCCATAGGAATAGGCCCTTGAGGCATGCAAATAAGACTCAGTTACCTTTTTAGTGTGCACGGCGAGTTTGGCTTTATATATTGTAAGTTTGTTTACACAAATAATAAAATCAAGCACCCCTTCCTTGGGTAGATCATACCTTTGGAAAGATGTTGTCACCCTTTGAAACCACTTGTTCCAAGTTGTAATGGATAAAGACTTTGACCAATAGCTTTTCACCACCCTATACACTTCATCAAGTTGTAGGGGTGGTAAGGTACTCTCCCATGATCTTACTCGTAACGTTGCTTTAGGTGGTGAAATTACAATGGGAGGTGTTACTTATTTCTTGTTTTTTTGGATATTTACGGTGGTAGGTGGAGATTATGTAGAAGCTTGTATTTCTGTGGATGAACTACATGAAGCTTCATTTGACTTTCCTATTCCTAAGCTAAGTGATACAAATTGTTCTTGCTTGGGTACACAAACTAGCCCTAGAACAAGTGTGTCATATTACGTTATCTTTCCCTTTCCTTGGTCTTCAATCGGCTCCATAGTTACGAGATTTGACTCACATGGGTCTATAGGTGACAGGGAAGGACAAAATTTACGTTTAGGCACCCAGATTTGATCAAACCAGTCACAGTAGCCTTGGGCTTCTAAAATTTTCTTAGGAATCCAACGTAACGTTTCCTTACATTTCTTGGAGAGAGTGGGGTGTCTCTTACAAGGCTTTTGTTTTGAACCAGATTGAGCATCGAAAGTGGTCGTTAACAAAGCTTTAGGGACCCATTTGTATGTTTTCCTTGACAAATCACGTTGAGTCTTCGGTGCCTCATTCTTTGTTTCAGCCACAAAAGTTGAAGCTCTAGAGGGTTGTGCTATAGGGACAGATGTTTCAACCTCTTGGATATAAAATGTTCTATTTTGTGTTCCCTCTGGAGGTGATAACTCAAGGGCTATTGCTTGAGTGGCAAGACTAAGCGTTTGTTTCTGTGTCATGATACTCCTAGTTCCCCAATCGATAGTACACTTGGTTACAGCCATCCACTTACGTCCTAGGTTTATGTTTCCCTCCATACCACCCGCAAGCATGACCAAAAAGCTTTGAGCCATGGCCCCATTGTCATAACTAACAAGAGTGTGCAAGATTCCAAAGACAATAGTTTTCTTCTTGTTGATACCCTTTACTTGAATGGTACTCTTAGATAAAGACGGCTTTCCTAATTCACATGACACTCCATAGGATAACAGATTATGTTTAGCTCATGTGTCCAATAAAGCATTATGTAGCACTTTCCCATAGGTGCTATTTAGCACGATATTGGGGTATCGTAGAGGTGGGTCAAAATCTATCAAATCTTCCTTTGATTCAACATGAAATGCATGATTAACTCCAAGTTTGGCCTCTCATTGGCGCCTAATACGTTGTTGTTGCTCTTGAGCCTCGGCTTGAGCTTGTATCTTTTTCAATTCTGCTTGTGTGTTGGCTGCCTTCTTATGATGAATGGCACGTAGCTCCTTTTGGCCTAAAGGATCATAGTATCTTTTAAATTTAATCCCATTGAGGAATCCAATGCTTTCCACTCCATCAAGAGTTTCCACACAAATGGTACCTTGTGGGGTGATTTTGCATACTGATCTATGTGGTCCTTTTCCCGCATATTTTAAATTTTTCTTCTCATTATTACGCACTCCATACATAAGAACTTTATCCCCAACCTTGATATCCTTGTTCTTTAAATGGCGATAAAACCATTTCTTTCATCTATCCTTCTCCACAAGTGCATTTTTCACAGCCAATTTCCTCTCTTCATCTAACCGCTCAAGGATATATAAACGCCCAACTAAAAGGTTACCATCCCAACATTCTTGTGAAGCTTCTCAAAGACTAGGAATGACAAACTCCCATGGCATAACTGCTTCTGGGACGTATACCATCTTGAATGGTGTACAATTAATAGCCACTTTGTACGCAATACGATAAGCCCATAGAGCTGGTGTTAGCTTCAAATCCCAATCTATGCGATGAGCCTCTACCGTCTTGGTCAAGATAGAAATTAAAATCTTGTTGATACTATCAGCTTGGCCATTTTCTTGTGGATAATAAGGTGTCGACTTATGGTGGGATATCATGAAGCTTGTTGTGAGTTCCTTTATCACTTCAGTTATAAAATGAGTGCCATTATCACTCACAATTTTAAAGGGAAAACCAAATTGCATAGTAATTTTCTCAAAGATAAACTTAGTAGTTGACCTTGCATCAGCCTTGCGTGTCGCCTTAGCTTCTATCCACTTTGTCACATAATCAGTTGCAACAATAATATATCAAGATTGGGTGTTACGGGTTGCCATACTAATTGGTCCTACAAAGTCTAAACCCCATTTTTCAAATGGTTGGGTCACTTTAATAGGATGTAATGTGAGGGGCCATGCCTGGGGACCACCAACTGTACCATCTCCAAATGGATACACTGTGATCTCCAACATCCCTTCTGCTTGAGACCGACACCAAGATAGGACTCCTCCTGCTCTTCAATGCCAACTCAAGGGGGTGATAACATTCACTTTCTCTCATATGGATCCCTTAGCCCCGAAGAACCTTTGCTTACCGGTTAAACTTACCAATTGAAGCCATTAGACTAACTTGGAACTCAACCTTCCAGGTTCAATTGGTGGGAGTTCTCTAATTCACCCTTGATTCAAGGTCATTGACGCTTTTCCCCGGTTATGACCGAGCACAGCCATCAATGCGTTCCTCTAAGGTGAGTGTATTATAATCTACATGAATCCCTCAATCCCAAGTTGTTCTCCCACTTTGTAAATCGGAATCCCTTTCCCCCGCTCTTGACTTTACTTCTAGGACCACATAAAATTGGGTTCAACTTTCCGGCCAACAATTAACCCTCCAGAATCCGTCCACCCACCGAACTGTTTGATAAATGCACCTTCCCAAGGTAATACTATGATACTAGAAAACAGTATTCCAATCATGTTAAACCAAGAATACATTTCAAGAATTTGAAAGCAGCATGCAAACTATTGCATACCCTTGCAAATGTACATTTATCAGGTCATTCCCACCTTTTTCCTTTATAGAATGTTGTTACTTCCTTTTTCCTTTAATATCAATAAAATTATCTAGTTATCTTTCAAGCAATCACATATACTTCTCCAGGCATATCCTTATCCTCGTCCCAGGACTCAGGTATCCTGTCCCCTCCACCACGTGTGGAGGCGGCGCCTTTACACAAATTTTCGATTCTTATTTTTTCTTTATCTTGCTCTCATTTTTTCCATATGTAGTAGTTATTGAACTTTAAGCTCATGAAAGGATTTTTCAAAATGAGTGGATCTACTATGGTTTTGGAATTTTTTTCCAAAACCCTGAAAAGACACTTTTATGTCCTGTTAGATTACCATTCTAGTGCTAAGCAAAACACTTATCGAACACAACATCAATTCCCTCACGGTCTCAGACTCAAGACCTCACACACCTTCGAAGATGGTGAGAGCTAGCGGGGTATGGGAGAGGCTTCAAAGAAAATCTACTTTAGGTTTCTTTTAAATCAATAATCCCGAGAAGAAGAGCAAAGGTCCGGTTGATGAGGACAATTGCGGAATAGCCCATTTAGGTTCCTAGCCTTTCCAAGGTTCCTTTTTACCAAACAATTTGAAGAGTTCCTTAATTAAATCACATCCTCCTCCCTTATCATGATCCCTCTGTGGATCTTTTTTCCTTCCTCCTTTTCCTGTCGGCATCAGGCCTACCCAAACTAGGCCAATTTCCAGACGCATCCGTAGGTCCCATCCACCCGGTCGGGACACACTCCCATTCAATCCCATTTCTAGGGCAATAAATGAACCTCGGCTCAAAACATAGACCAATGCTTATCAGTCCTAGCCAAAAAGGACCATCCCCCGTTGTATCCCACAGGTATACACCTATGTCGGCTTTTTACAAACAAGAAAGAAAAGTTCACACATAAATCTCTATATTATGCTAGGGCTATCCACATCAATCTTCTCGGTAAAGTTTTTAATCCTAGTTTAAATTTAGATTAAGCTCCTTGAGTTATAATCCCTTAATTCCTTTTTCCTTTTAATTTTTCTACTCAAACAAGACCTTAGAAATCAACGAATCTCTTGGAAATTTTAGGTTTTGTCTCAACGAAAGTTTCGATGAATCCCATTTTGGTCCCTTTTCATCATTTGCCATCCATGGGGCATCTTAATGGAAGCAATGGGAGTTTTATGTTCAATCAAAATGGTCATGACATCCGTGAAGCTAACCCCTTACTCCCCCTTTGAATTTGCAAAACAAACTTGAAAGTAGACAAACTTGAAAGTAGCTAGGGTGCTTGACTATAGACCAAATTCACTCAAACATATTGGAAAAGTCGACGGCTTAGATATGTCATCAAGAGTAAGGGCTAAGAGAAGGACCTTACAAACTCCCCAACAAAAAGAAAGAGTTTTCCTCAGCTCGAAACAAATAAGGAAGGTGGTAAATCTTTATCCGCAAGTTACACTTTCAACTTCTGGGTAACGCCAATTTACCCTTTGTTGGCTAACTAGCCTATATAAGTGCACTATATTTTCATTTCTTCCAATATTATTCACTTTTGTCTTTCACTTTTCTTTCCATCCCATGTCAAAATTTCTTAGGTTTGTCTCTTTGCTCATTATCTTACTTTATGGATCAGTAGCAAGAGCTAGTTTTATCTCTGGCCATTCCTCATCTACAGCAAACAAGTGAATCCATGAGGAGAGATTTTGTGCAGCGATATGGGTGCCTGCTATTTCCTCACTTGGGAACTTCAGTAGCTCAAACCAAATGGCAGACATTTCAAAGTATAACAAGGGTGACCCTTTGGGTTGGGATCACTTTCATAATAATGTCCGGTTGGCTATGGTTATTGAAGCTATGGATTTGGGTCCTCAATATTACTGGGTGATGAGGTCAATGCATCGAGGTTTTTTCGAATGAGTCTTTTTGCTTTCTCAATTCCTTCCTCATCAAAAGATATATCTTTACCCTCACTTTGGTTTACCACTTAGAGGGCCTTTTAACTTCACACCTCATACTAGAGAGGTCAGTGAAACAATTTCATAATGAATCCTTCCTATTAATGAGAGACCTAATATGTGCCCAACTTCTGATAGTTGCTTTTGTGATCATGTAATGGATGGGCTTATTGACCTGTAGAAAATGTATCTTTGTTGTATCCCTTAACAAGTTCATCATGTTCATGCCTGTCTTAAGTCCTTCTTTCTTTGATTTTTATTGATGGATATAATGAAATTGGTTCTGAGTCCTTATATTTGGTATTTGATAAAAGTCCTTGAGAGAATTTCAAACTTTGCTAAATCTATTTATTGATTTTGTAATTCAATACACAGATCCAAGTCACAAGATGTAAAGGACAACGCTAATCTTGTTATTATTTAGCACAAGGTCAGGTTACAAAAGTTCAGGAAGATAGAGCTTGGATTTGTAGTTACACGGGCTAACATGGTTTAGTTTGAGTACAAAAAAGAGGAGAATCTTGATCAAAAAAGATGAGGAAAGTGAGAAGTAAGGCGTTCCCAATCTTCCCAAGAGGCATCTTCAATGGGATAGCCCTTCCACTGGACCAAAACCTCCCAAATTGTTCGATGTTGTAGCTTTCTCTCCTTCATGTCTAAAATTTGCTCTGGCTCCATCTAGAATTCTTCCTGTGTGTTAAGAATAGTATCTTCATCCTTTAGGATGTGAAGGGAATCCGCAACAATCTTTTCAGCAAGCTAACATGAAAAACATTGTGCACATGCAAGTGAGGGGGTAAAGCGAGTTCGTAAGATTGGTCCCCTAACCTTCTCAAAATCTCGAAGGATCCACAATATATGCTAACTTCCTGTATTTTCCCAATTTGAGTGAACTTCTCTTTGGTTTGTCCCTAAGGAAAACTCTATCTCCTGCCTTAAAAATCCGGGGAGATCTATGTAAATCAGCATAACTCTTTTGCCTATCACTTGCTCTCTTAAGGTTCTCCCTTATTATTTTGATTTGGCAATCTATTTCTTCAAGTGTATTCTTGCTGCAAGAACTGGGAGACTTGGGTCGGCCATTCTGAGAGGAATGATACAGTCTTGTCCATAAAGAGCTTTGAATGGGGGCATTTCTAGGCTTCTATGTGGTAGGAAGAATTATAAGCAAATTCCACTAAGGGTAAATATTTGATCCAAAGATGAGGTTGTTGACTGCAATATGATCTCAACATATCTTCTATGACTTGATTAACTCTTTTGGTTTGTCCATCTGTCTCTAGATGATAGGCTGAACTCGGGTTTAATTGAGTGCCTAAGGATTGGAACATGGCCTTCCAAAACTTAGAAGTAAACTTGGCATCACAATCACTGATTATCCTAGCAGGTATTCCATGTAATCTTATAATTTCTTTTACAAAAATTTGAGCAATATCTGCTACAGAGGCAGTGGTTTTGACTGGGACAAGGTGAGCTACTTTGGTGAGTTTATCCACCACCACAAAAATTGAATCAAAATTTCCAGCAGTCTTGGGTAACCCTATTACAAAATCCATACTGATGCACTCCCACTTCATTGCAGGTATATCTAATGGTTGTAGCTTCCCCGAAATGTCAACTCTTTCAACCTTCACCTTTTGGCATATCAAACACTTCTTAACATACTCTAAGGTATCCTTTTTCATCTTAGGCCAGTAAAAATTTTGTTTAAGAGAAGTAAACATTTTGTGGTAACGTGAGTGAGCTACAAGGGGAGTTTCATGAGCTTCCTTTAGTATTTGCATCCTTAAGCATGTAGGTATGCACAATCGATTCCTAAAGAATAAGAGTCCATCTTGAATAGAGTAGTCTTCCGGATATCTTTTTGGAACTTGAGCTTGGATTCTTGGAACAACCGACCAAATTGCTCATTAGTTTGGAGGCCATTTTGAACTTCCTCGGGTAGAGTTGAATGGACTAGCGTAATGACAAGGGCCACTACTCGTCGACTCAGAGCATCTGCAACTTGATTTTCCTTGCCTGGTCTAAATTTGATCTCAAAAGTGAAATCTTGTAGGAATTCAACCCATCACCTTTGTCGTATATTGAGATCTGGCTGAGTGAAAATCCATTTGAGGCTTTTGTGGTCAGTAACAAGCTCAAACATCTAACCTAGAAGATAGTGTCTCCACTTTTTGAGGGCATGAACCACAACTAGTAGTTCGAGGTCATGGGTGGGATAATTCTTCTCATGAATCCTGAGCTATCGTGATTCATAAGCTATGGGATGGCCTTCTTGCTGTAGGATTCCACCTATACCTTGGATGCAAGCATCCACTATCACCTCAAAGGTTTTTCTAAAATCTGGAAGTTTGAGAACAGGTTCACTGGCCAAGATCTCCATTAACTTTTTGAAGGCTCTATCGCTCTAGTTGGACCAGATAAAGGGTTCCTCTTTCTTAGTGAGTTCAGTGAGAGGTCCTACGATGAGTGCATAGTTTTTTATAAATACTCTACACCATCCTGTGAGGCCAAGGAATCCCCGTACTTTTGAAACAATCTTGGGAATGGGCCACTGAACTACAGCTTCCACCTTAGCTGGGTCGAGAGAAAGACCATCCTTTGACACTATGTATCCCAAATAGGCAACCTTCTCTACAAAGAAAGAGCATTTGCTCCGCTTGGCATAGAGTTGGGCTTTTCTGAGAATCTCCAAGACATGGCGTACATGCCGTTCATGATCTTCTCTGGTCTTTGAATATATAAGGATGTCATCAAATAAGACTAGAACAAAATCATCTAACTTTGTCGAGGTCAGTCATGAGACGGTTAAATGTGGCAGGGGCATTAGTTAGGCCAAAAGGCATGACAGTGAACTCATAATGCCCAAACCTTGTGTTGAAAGTTGTTTTTAAAATATCCTCCCTTTTATCCCAACTTGGTAATAGCCTAACCTGAGATCAATCTTGGTGAAAATTTTGGAACCACCAAGTCCATCAAGCATCTCATCTATGCGAGCAAGGGATACTTGTTCTTGACAGTGCACTGATTTAGGCCTCAAAAATTTATGCAAAGTCTGAATGTTCCATCTTTTTTCTTTTGGAAGAGCACAGGAGCACCCTAGGGAGAGACACTAGGTTTTATGAAACCTTGTTCCAAAAGCTTAGTCAACTGATTCTTCAGCTCTATAAGGATTCAAAAGGTGGCATCTTTGTAGGGAGTCCTTGCTATTGGTTGGGCACCAAGAATGAGCTCGATCTCGTGCACTAATTCCCTAGGCCGTGGAAGATTTGTCAACTCCTCTGGAAAAATAACTTGATATTCATTTAGCCATTCAGGCTCTGATTCTTCTGATTCGGTCTCTGGTTTATTGAGTCTTATAACATAAATTGAGAGTCCTTTCTTTAACCCCTTAACCAAATGGCTGGCTTTGACCACCTTCATGGGAGCTTTCCCTGTTCTGCCTTGCACTAAGACTTGTTCACCCTTTGAGTTTGAAAAAGAGATGCTTCCTTCAGTGCAATGGATGTTGGCTTTATTTTTGCTCAAACAATCCATCCCTAGGATTCCTTCAAATCGGCCCATCTTTAGGATTCTAAATTTTTGTTGGGTTGAGTGACCTTCTAGTTGAAAGGATAGGTCTACCATCTGTTCATCTGTCAAAATGGTGGATCCTATCTCTAGAGAAACCCATAACTTACGGCCTGTGGATTGGGAGGTGACTTGCAATCTTTTTACAGTTTTAAGTGACAAAAATGAATGTGAGCTACCAGAATCCATAAGAAAGGAAAGAGGTTTACCCTCATACTCTCCCTTAGTCTCAAGAATGGAGAATTGTTGATTATGGCCACTGGGATCCAAGGCAGCATAGATGTGGGCTTGCTCCTCCATCTCATCCTTTACTGAAATGAAGTTCATAGTTGATGTTCTAGGTGGGTTGTTGGTTGGATCTTCTCCATGAAGATGAGGCATAGGATTAGGTCTTGGCTGTGCTTGATTTCTCCCTCTGGTTTGAAGGTTTCTGAATTGTCCCCCTTGATGGGGTGGATTCAGACGATTAGCATGAGGGGCCAAATTACTGGAGTCATTTCCTTTAGGGCATTTGGCCTTCTTATGACCAAACTCTAGGCACTTATAGCATTGAATTTGTCTTCCACTTTGAGTGACAGGAAGGGCGTTCACACGAACAAAGTGTGGTGGCGGTTGGGGTTGGGCAGCTAGCTTTGGTATAAATGGTAATTTATTTTCTTGACAGGGATGACCGTGGTAAGAAGGAAATTCTTGCTTCCTATTAGTTGTGGTACCTCCCTTAATAAGGCTCTATGCTTTGACTTGGCCCGGATTAAAGCGTCTGCGAGTGAGCCAAGTCGGAGGGACTCTACTTTGGAAGCCAAATATCCTCCAAGTCCAAGGATGAAGCGACTTAGATTCTGTTCCTCTGTCATGAGAGGAGCATATCGTGAAAGCCGAACAAACTCTTCATAGTAATCTTTGACAATTCCTATTTCCCAGCTTGCATGAAAGAAACTCATTCATCTTAGTGGTAGAGTAGTCTAGGGGAAGATAGCGTTCCTTGAGATAATGCTTTAACTCATCCCAACTCTGAGTCACCTCTGCTACTTGGCGAGTTTGACAGTTGAGCTTCCACCATGTTTTTGTAGGTCCTTCTAGCTTGGCTCTTCCCATTATCCCTTGAGCTACTGAATTGTAACCAGCAAGAGCAAAGTAGTCATCCATCTGAATTATCCATTTTCTAGTAGGGTAGGCACATCATCACCCGTGCCTAAAAATGGATGCGGTTGCACAGATTTGAGAAGGGCTTTGAGTTCCTTGTCACGCCCAAAATTTTCTACAAGGGCTGTAGCAAGTGACATTTGGTTGGAACGTGGCACAGGGGTAACTTGGGGTGTGGGTGGCACTTGTGAATCCAGTGGTGTATGATCTGAAGCACTAACTGTTGGTAAATCCTGAGCAACCTGACTTCTTGTGAGTCTACGTGGCATATTTTTATGGTTGTGACAAAAAAATTTCCTTTCTCTTAGCAATCGAGTTGAAAAACTCTTCAAATATACAAGACTAGTTAAATTCTTTTTAGAGATAGACCTTTCAAAAAGGTAAACTCTTTGTTAATTTTCATTATCTCACTCCTTTCTACAAGAGTCGATTAAGACCTTTATCTATCCAAGAACAGAAACCGTGCTCTGATACCACTTGTGAGGGCCATGCTCGGGGACTACCGACTGTACCATCTCCAAATGGATACACCGTGACCTCCGACATCCCTCCCGCTTGAGACCGACACCAAGATAGGACTCCTCCTACTCTACGATGCCAACTCAAGGGGGTGATAAAATTCACTTTCTCTCATATGGATCCCTTCGCCCCAAAGAACCTTTGCTCACCGATCAAACTTACCAATCGAAGTCATCAGACTAACTTGGAACTCAACCTTCCAGGGTCAACTGGTGGGAGTTCTCTAACTCACCCTTGGTTCAAGGTCATTGACACTTCTTTCCCAGTTATGATCGAGCACAACCATCAATGCGTTCCCCTAAGGTGAGTGTATTATAATCTACACGAATCCTTTGATCCCAAGTTGTTCTCCCACACCGTAAATCGGAATCCCTTTCCCCCGCTCTTGACTTTACTTCTAGGACCACATAAAATTGGGTTCAACTTTCCGACCAACAATTAACCCTCCGAAATCCACCCATCGAACCGTTTGATAAACACACCTTCCCAAGGTAATACTATGATACTAGAAAACAGTATTCCAATCATGTCGAGCCAAGAATACATTTCAAGCATTTGAAAGCAGCATGAAAACTGTTGCATACCCTTTCAAATGTGCATTTATCAGGTCGTTTCCACCTTTTTCCTTTATAGAATATTGTTACCTCTTTTTTCCTTTAATACTAGTAAAATTATCTAGTTATCTTTCAAGCAATCACATATACTTCTCAGGATTATCCCTATCCGCATCCCAGGACTCGGGTATCCCGTCCCCTCCGCCACGTGTGGAGGGGGCGCCTTTACACAAATTTTCGATTTTTATTTTTTCTTATCTTGTGTGGGAAAGGCTTCAAAGATAATCTAGTTTAGGTTTCTTTTAAATCAATAATCCCAAGAAGAAGAGCAAAGGTCCGGTTGATGAGGACAATTGCAAAATAACACATTTAAGTTACTAGCCTTTCTAAGGTTCCCTTTTACAAAACAATTTGAAGAGTTCCTTAATTAAATCACATCCTCCTCCCTTATTATGATCCCTCCGTGGATCCTTTTTTCTTCCTCCTTTTCTTGTCGGCATCAGGCCTACCCAAACTAAGCCGATTTCCAGACGCATCTGCGGGTCCCATCCACCTAGCCGGGTCATACTCCCATTCAATTCTATTTCTACGGCAATGAATGAACCCAAGCTCAAAACATAGACCAATGGTTATTAGTCCTAGTCGAAAAGGACCATCCCCCGTTGTATCCCACAGGTAAACACATGCACCGGCCTTTTTACAAACACGAAGACAAGCTCACACATAAATCTCTATATTATGCTAGGGCTATCCACGTCAATCTTCTCGGTAAAGTATTTAATCCTAGTTTAAATTTAGATTAAGGTCCTTGAGTTATAATCCCTTAATTCCTTTTTCCTTTTAATTTTTCTACTCAAACAAGACCTTAGAAATGAATGAATCTCTTGAAAATTTAAGGTTTTGTTTCTACAAAAGTTTCGAGTTAACCCCGACTTTTATGAATCCCATTTTGGTCTCTTTTCATTATTTGCCATCCATAGCGCATCTCCATGGAAGCGATGGGAGTTTTATGTTCAGGCAACACGGTCACGACATCCGTGAAGCTATCCCCTTACTCCCCCCCTTCAAATTTGCAAAACAAACTTGAAAGTAGACAAACTTGAATGAACAATGCATATGCTTTCTATAATGAGTTTTGTTGGTGTGTCTATGCATCGTACACAGAAAACTTCTAAATGCATCAACTTGCAATCTTGGACAATTAATCAAAAACTTTCTTTAAGTGCTTATACAAGAGTGAGACCCTTCTATGCATGGTAGTGTGAAAATTGTGAAGTTCCTAAGAGTGGACATGCTAGTGTATCGTAAAATATGCATGTAATAGTATATGAATGATTAAAAAATTCTTCTTTAAGACGGGATTTAGGCATACCTTTACTATCATGGAGAGGATTAATTATGTTGTTAGAAGAGGCTTATGGTTTCAGCTTTCCATTTGGTAAGAGGGAAAAGAGGGGATGACTTTATGGGAAATCCTCTTTTTCGTTTAATTTCCTTTGGTTATGCTAAATTAACCTTCAAAACCTCAACTTAGTGGGTATATGGTAGGGTCTTCTCCTTGCTTTGGAAGAGCAACGACGAAGGGTATTGGCGTAATTGGTTCTCTTCCGCTTCACTTTGCTTGAAAACCACTGATTTGGCTATGGGAATAAACGGAGGTTAAGAAAATTCAAGCTATGAAAAGCTTGTAGGATAGGAGAGAGACGGCGAAGAGTGTAATGGTAATTTGGATTATGGTTATGGTTTCTCTTGAGGAGAGAGGGTAGTGTAGGGGTGTATATAAAGAAGAATTACTTTGGCTTTCATAGCTCGCGATCAAGCTTGCACTTTCAAAATGGGTAGAGAAGTGAAGTGTTTAATAAGTAGGGAAGGCCTCCTTTTAAGCTTAATTTGATAAAGCCCTTAACTTATCGTGATAAGTTACTTTTTCATATCTTGATATCCTTTCTTCCTTTTCAAAGCTTCTGCAACAAGCTACTTATGCAAGAAGCTACTTTTCCTACAAGTGGCTTATGAAAGAAGCTACTTTTCCAACAAGAGACTTATGCAACAAGCTACTTTTTCAACAAGTTACTTTTTCACCTTACCCTTATTCTTTCTTTGTTTTCTTATGCAAATTTATTTTTTCTTGAGATAAAACTAATATCCCATGCATTGGTTATATCCACGTTCCCATGGTGAAAACCGAAAGTGTCTCGTGGATTGCTTTGCATTGGTTATATCCACGTTCCCATGGTGAAAATCGAAAGTGTCTCGTGGGTAGCTAGGGTGCTTGACTATAAACCAAATTTACTCGATCATATTCAAAAAGTCGACAACTTAGATATGTCATCAAGAGTAAGGGCTAAAAGGAGAACCTTACATATAAGGACATCCGATCCTTCCATTGTGTGGCTGGTAATGTCGACATTCATCACATCCTTTTGTAAAAAAGTGACGCATCCTTGAATAAAGTGGGCCACCAATAGCCTAATTGCAACACGTCCTAGCAGTTAATTCTCCTAAAAAATCTCCTCCGGCTATGTCCATGTGTGCTTCTTGCAACGTGTACAAATACTCATCCTCACGAGCACATCGTCTAGGAATACCATCCTTCCCTATCTTGTAGAGAGTACCTGCAATTAGAGAATAAGTTTCACATTCTTTTAGTAGCTTTTAAGCTATATCCTTACAAAGCTCCTTGGGTGGAAAACCATTAACTAAAAAGTTTACAATCTTCTCACTCCATTCAGGCATGGTCTCAACTAGGAATAGGGAAGTATCGAGCAATTTATCATCGATTCTAGTGGGGGCTTCACCATTGGGTATGCGAAACAAATGATCAGCCATGACATGCCTTTTTTACCAGGTCTCACCACGATGGTAAAATTAAACTCAAGAAGAATTAATAACCATGATGTAATTCTTCCCATGAAACATGGTTTGTTTACTAGAGACAACAACGCTTGATGATCCACATAAAAAACAAACTTGTTGGAAAGAAGGTGATACCAAAAAAAATTTAGTGCATAAATCATAGCTAAACCTTCTCGCTGTGTAGTGGTGTAGTTCCTCTTAGCATCATTTAATTTTTGACTTGCAAAGCTAAGGGGGTAGTCCAATTTATGTTCTCTTGGTTGAGCTAAAACACACCCAATAGCAAAGTTCGATGCATCGATATGCACATGAAAAATTACATTCCAATCGGGCAATCGTAGGATTGGGGAACTTGTCAAGGCTCTTTTTAATAACTCATAAGCATGGTCACACTCTGCGTTCCAGTGAAACTCAATAAGAAGATTGTACATTGGGCGGGCTATCTGGGAAAAAATAAACCGTCGATAATAACCAACATGGCCCATGAACCTTTTAACTCCTTTACAATTTGTAGGTGGTGGCAAATTGGAAATGGTTTTAATTTTTCTCTCATATGTGAAGATCCCATTCTTGGACACTATATGTCCTAAAATGACTCCATGTCTAACCCAAAATTGGCATTTGAAAGGGTTTAATGAGATGCGATACAATCTGCACCTTTCAAACACTTTTCGTAAACATGATAGATGTTCTTTCCACGAAGAATAAACACAAAGGTCATTTAAAAAAGCTTTGAAAAACTCTCTTAAATATTCCCTAAAAGCAGTGTTTATGAATCTTTGAAATGTAGCAGGGGCATTGGTTAGGCTAAAAGCTATAACATGAAATGCGAACACTCCGAGTTCAGTTATTAAAGCGGTTTCAGCTTGGTCCTCTAGCACAATCATGATTTAATTGTAGCCATAGTACCCATCTAAAAAGCTATAAAATTCCTTTCCTGCATCTTGTTCAAGCACATGTTCTGAATATAGCAATGTATAGTGATCTCTCCTAGTGGCTGCATTAACCTTCTTGAGATCCACGCACACTCTGAGTTTCCCATTCTTTTTTGGCACAATAACTATTGGAGACACCAGGGTATATGAATCCAATTTTGATAATCTTTTTGAGTTCTTCCTGGATAATCTTTGCATAGTTAGGATTCATTAGGTAAGGCCTTTGTTTGATTGCTTTAGCAGTGCTAATCATTAGAATTGTATGTTGCACTACAGAAGGTGGAACGCCCTTCATGTCATGATATGTCCAAGCAAATATATCCTTGAATTCCTTGAGGAGATCCTTAAGTACATATTCCTTAGTCTCTAACAGGTCTTGGGCAATGAAAACAAGTTTGGACTCCTCACATGGGTCCACTAACTCTCTTTCTTTAACTATCACTGGACCATCATAGACTCCATTACTTCCATTAGTAGGTGTTCTTTAGGACTTTGTGTACACAACCTGCGCTCCAAAGTGGTGTAGGATTTGAAATGATCAGGTGTAGGGTGTAAGTCCATGGGATCTTGTTGTGTTATGGACTGTGATTTTTCTTCCACTTCCCTTAGTTGTTGAGCTAACTCTCAGTTTTGGTGTCTCCTTATAGTACGGCTCAACTTTGGCTTCTTTGTGGCCTCTAACTGTTGCTCATGAGCATCGCATGTCCCCATATAACTGAGCCATTATGTGGTAGAATTTCTTTTCATTTATCATAGCACATATATTGGCTTGATATCACCGCCTCTTATAACGCTTACTCCTTCTGTCTAATTTTTTATTATGGTTGGTCTCTAGTGAAGAGTCGCTAGATGAATCGCTACCCGTGTCTTCTCCTCTCCAAAATAGATTGTCATTTAGGGTACCACTAGGCCTTAAATGGTTTGTCCCCACATTTGCACCAATATTTAACTCAGATTCTTTGTCCTCAGAGTCAATTTCAACTAATGATTCCGACGTTAAATCGTGTGGGCTATAGTCTTCTGAGATGCTACTGGTTCCAATGTCAGTCAAGCCTTCATTTAATAGGTCATCAAAAGCTATATGCATTGCTCCTATCATATTTAAAGGTACGAGTTGTGGCACTTCTTTCCCCTCGGTGTTACCCAGTTTGTCCTTCTATCTCTCAAAGTGTTTATGGTTACCGTTGTGAGCGGGATGGAAACACACAGAACGCTTCTATAACGATCCGACACACACTCTTGGAAGGATACACACACACACACTAGGGGACACCACTCGGCTTACACAACACACTTGGCCGAGACAGGACACACACCGATGGAGTGAGAGGAGAGAGACTATCCACTTGCCCACTCCACACAGAGACACACACACACACACCCAAAAAACTCAGCTCAAAAGAGGAGAATTTCTAATGTTTAGATACAATAGAGCTTGGACCAACACCAATGGGGCAAATATCTCACACAGTATGGGTAAAATAAGCCAGATACAATCACAAACTGGAGCAGAAGCTTCGATCATAGGAGAAACTTACACAGCCAAAACAGCAGAAAAACAGTGAGGAATTTCGCAAAATGGACAGCGCCATCGCGTCTAGAACGGCCCAAAACCTCAGTCTACAATGTCAAAGTGCTCAAATCCGACCTCGGATGAGCAGTTTTCGGCCAAAACAAGCTCCAAAAACCCCAAAAACACACCTGCGGCTGTTCCTCCTCTCTTCTCCACGTTTTTTCTGGTCTTCTCTCTTTTTTTCAGTTCCCACACTTAGCTTTATTAGTTGGGCACCCTTGGCCTTTTAGATGACCTCAAACGGACCCCGAACAGGCCAAAAACTGACCTCGCCAGTGCATAGTTGTCACCTTTTTGCATCATCCGCACACGTGGCACTCAGCTTTTTTCCAATAATGCATCCCGTCACCACGTGAAGTGGCCCCAAAAGATGGTCCTCATGATGACCTTTTTGCATAATTATCACAAGAAAACACCCACGTTGTGTCTGTACTTCTCCACGTGCAAATATTGACCCCGTTCGGCCTCCTGACGCCACTAGATGCCATCTGACGCACCTGCTTACCTCATGTCGTCGGCCCGCGGATAGCTTCCTCAAGAAGTTTTACCCGCTACCAACTCCTCCTTATTGTAGAAAAAACACACTGGTACTGGTAATAGTGAAAATCGATGCACTATGTACATGTTGTCCTACCTGTACACATGTGGGCCCCACGTAACCACCTGGCTATGGAAAATGGGAAATTCTTTATTTGATGCACCATGCATGTGTATGTACATAAGCGCGATCCTTTGCTCCAAAAACCTCCTGACACCGCTACATGGACCCAGTCCATGTTGTCAGACTCAACCATTTGAGGTAGAACATCCATATAAGGGGAATCTTTCCCAACATCACTGTCCTTTTTACATGTGTAACAATACTGCAATGGGGCCCAGTGAATTGTGGTGTCAGATTGATGGTCAATTATAAATCTATTTCCTAGAGTATGTGCTAAACCAGTCATAAGGTCGCATTGGATTCATCACCTTCAAAGTACTATCCCAACTTGTTCACAGGTACTTCAACAACAGAGTTCTCATCCAGGTTGGGTTGTGGATCTAAGGGTTCCTCCTCTACTGGCACTTCATTGGACCTAGTTATCGGTGAAAAATGTGGTAACCCCGACTTTCAGTTCTCCATTGAAGAAAGCTCAAAGAGCTAGGAATAGCTTGGGGTCTCCATATAGTTTAGACATGATGGTGGTTCTAACTTCTAAAGCCATGAAATCCATCAATTTGGCAATATTTAATGGAACTTTTTGGGCTTCAATTCCTTGACATAGGGAAGATAGAATCTCTATTTCTTCAATAGGGTTAAGTAATCCCTCTATAAACATTCTCTCCAACAAGAAGGGAGTATGCCCACTTCCCAATGACTTAAAGTCACTTTCTTCTTGGATGACGCTAGGTATGGCTAGTGGTCTATGGTCTTTGTGAGGTTGATTTTACGTAGGAAACATTGTGTCTGTAATTTGGATCTTCTGGGGTGTTGGTTCTAGCTCGCTTTGGGTCTCGTCTACCGAACTCCTTAATTGCTTGACTCGCTCGATCTTCTCTATAAGGTTTGGATAAGTTTTGATCGTCTTTCTATGTTCCATGGGTTGTGTCCATTGTGCCTCATCATGATCCTCCTTGTTTTTTTATTTTCTAATGGTCATTTTAGTCTCCATGGTCTCAACTGAATCAAAATCATTTTCCGCATCGTTCATATACACGGGGTCGTCACCAGTCCCTATGTTATTCTTTGAACTAGGGTTTGACTTTGTTACCTTTTGTGATCTCTTCTTTGTATTTTCTTCTTCTTCTTGGATTAGGCGATTGATGCCACGTCTCTTTCTTCAAGAATATAATTTTGGTTTTGGAGCATTGATTGTGTAAGTACATTTACTAGTACCACCGGTGTACTTTGTGATGGCACCTCTGTAATCTCAATTAAGTTCAATGGCATGATCCTTGGTGCATTCAAATTATTAGGACATTGGGCAATCAAATGATCTATGCCACATTGATTACACATGAATATTGGCATTGTAGATGTGCTCCCTTGATTGGTATGCACTAGTGTGGCATTCTTTTATAGTTTAATAGGACACACAGCTACACGATGTGGACCCCCACCCTCGTAGCATTGAAGAGGTGGTCTCTTGGCAGTGAGATTGATATTTTGGGCTCTTGCTGCAAGAGCAGCTACTTGATAAACAGGTTTGACTTGTCCCCAGTAGTCCTCCATGCAGTATTGTGGACGCTCTTCAAGTACATCCATCCCATAGGAAATATTAGGATCTGTATCTTCCTCACAGCCTTCCAAACAAGCACTAGATGGCTCACAACCCATATGATTCACAAGGGTGACTCTTGGATGCAGGGGATGTGGTCCTAGCACTTGAGGTGGTAGCGGTGTAGCTTGAGAAACATTTTGGGCTCTAGGAAATATGTGTTGTGATAGTTGTTCAGTAGGTGGGGTAGGCATCAATGCACGGACTCAAGGTGAATTCGTCCAGCATGCCAAGGGTGGTCCATTCGCCATGACACGTTTGAACATTATACAATCCTTAGCTTGGTGATTGTACCTACCGCATGCATTGCAATTCCTGTTAAATTTTACTCTAAATGTAGGGCATTCACTAGTGCTATGTAGACCAAAGCAAATTGAGCACCATTGTTGTTCCCTTCTTGGATACATATGATTGTTTTGTGGAGCATGATTATCTCTAAGACTTTCTTGAATAGCCTTGGTGAGATTTGCTAAAGTCATCTCAGATATCTTTGGCTCTTTAACAATAGGCTTTATGGTCATTGGATCATGACCCAATGCTTGCGAGCTACTCCCGGGAAGTATTATATGTACACCTTATGTATGCATCTTTGTCAAAAAAACTAGTCCTTATGTATGAAATTTTTCACTTTTTCAATTAAAAAACCCTTAATGTAGGTACCTTTTTTTGTAAATGTACCTAATTATAAATCCCTTATTTTGTTTGCACGTGCTATCTTACATATTTCCTAGTGGACGCCCCGGGGAGCTACTAGACTTTGGCTCAGAGGACACTCTTTCACCTACGATCATTAAATTGTCTTCCAATTGGATTGCATTGATAGTGACTATGTCCCAGGTAGTAATACCTCTAATGACTAGGCCATTATAGATATTTTCATGTTGCAGTCCTTGGACGAATCTATCGAGCAATTGGTTAGTGTTAAAACACTTGTGTACAGGACAACGAGACTTTAAATGCTTTAGATGACTGATAAAGTCTCTCACTGAATCGCCTTCCTCACGTTCTGTAATGGAAATGGACTATGAACATTGAGAATAGCGGAATTAAGAAAACTGTAGTAAGCATTTTTATGAGAATACTTTGAGAAAATAGAGGGTGAACTTGATTAGAGGTAGAAACGTAACCATTATACTTTATTAACTTGGCATGAACAATATGTTGCAAGAGAGAGAATTAAAGAACTTGACAACAGTTGAGGACCGGATTTATGTGGAGCCGGTCCCCCCACCAAAAGGCTTTTGTATTATAGTTTCTCCCATAAAGAGAGACTTGGTACATTACAAGCTTTGTGTTCCTTGAGACCTTGATGGTACAATGAAGATAGAGAGCTTCATGCACCACAATTATGCCTGTAACTTAGCTAAATGAAAGTATTAATTTTTCCCCAGCCTCAGTCCCAAGACCTCAAACACTTTCAGTGGTGGAGAGAGCTAGTAGGGAATGAGGGTAGATAAGAGGAAGAAGAAGTATTCTTACAAGAAAGAAGTAGTTTCCTCTCATACCATTACTCATAGAGCTTACTATAGCATTGTAGCATAGTAATGGAGATGAAGAAGATGGCACTCCACCATGAGACTTCAAAATTGTTTAATTATGGTTTAGTCCCACCTTTTGGGATTGTGAAGGTACACTTTGAGTAGCATTGTTGATGTTTGGTATCTATAAACCTTCTGCATAGTTTCCTTTGTATCTCCGTGAAACATGACAAATTATTCCCCAAGTCAAGCTGTAGATAGCATTCTCTTTGCCCTGATATTCTCTATCCCATGGGTTTCCTATGATATGAGATTTTGTGGTTTCAGGACCCAAGGCATCATAGATTTTAGACTCTCATCTATATCTACATCTGTTTTGGTCAAAGTATATGCTCGTTTGGTCACAACGTCGAAGCTTGATTTTCAATGGAGGAGAGTTTGGCTCTGAACAAATTTCTGGGTTTACTCAGGTAATATCATTCAGCTTTAGAGAGGATGGGCTATAATAGATTCTATCCTCTGAAATAAACCATCCTTTCTAATCTATCACTGGACGCACTTCTATGAGCTGGGATGTGGGCCGTTCAAACACTGGTTGATCCTTTTTGTACAGTTTCCCTTTTTGGTCCACATAGTGTGCATATGAATTATGTGTGCCATACAAAGCTAACATCATTCGCTTTGATGTGTCTCTTAGACTCGTGAATGATTGCACACTTGTGACAGTGAATGCAGAATCATTTGCAAACCTTATACTCTTTTTGACCTTCGATGATAAATCAGGATTCACGTTTCCAATTTGCTCCATGCTTTGCTTGGCAATTGATGTGTCCCTATTGTTTGGATTTGTTGGACAATCTTCATGAAAATGTCCACTTTTTTCTTCCACAATTTGAGCAATATGCTATGGCTGGTGGTATTTCATTTGGTTCTGTCATGTCAAGCTCTCGCTGAGAAGTTTCAGCTTCTGTACTCGCCAAGTTGTCGGCATCTTCTTTTAAAACACTGAGCATCAAGTTGTAGATTGTTCCATCTTGACCTTTGTACTGTCTTTGACTCGGTTCTCCAATTAGATTGGCTTCAATTGGATGATTTGTTGGATCTCCCATTACTGGCTCTTGATTGTAGATTTGACTAATGTAATCCATGTACAACGATCCTGATTGCATATGCACTAAATGGATGCTTTGCGGGCTTGTGAAGGTTTTTGGATAACCACTTGGATCCATCTTTTGCACTTCTATCTGCATTTCGTTTTTGAGCTTGTAATACCTAGCTCCATTGAAGCCTGTGAACATCTGGGAGTTCTCTGAATCTTGCTTTACTCTGATTAATAGGATCTTGGCTCCTGTGTTGCTTTTGTTGCTCATGCCTTCCGAATCTGTTTACAAAACCTTATCTCCATTGTAGCCATATAGCTGTAAAATTCACTATGTTGCAGTTGTGCATGTGTTGCTACTACTGCTGGTTAGCTTTGGTTCTCGTGTATTTGAACTCTCGGCTTGACTTGACTCCATGTTCCCTTGGTCTCTAAGAACTATCTCTTAGCAGATCCTGGTACTGATTAGCAAAATTACTCCTACTCGAGTTTGATAAGACTGCTTTTGCCAAAGTACTTTTGGTAGTTGATTGCTCTTAGACTCACAAGAGTTGATTAACTCTAGCTCAAAAGTGTCAAAATTGATTGCAGTCTTTGTAATGATGACATCTAGGCCTTGAATAACCTAACCTACAATCCAATGTGATTGTGCCTCGATTCGCAAGTTCCATGCGTGAAACTTTCCTAATGGCTTGATTTTACTAAAAATCCGTTTCGAACTGCACTTTTATATTCTCGATCCCATTTTGACAGGTTTTTTATTGTTTGCTCAAACTGCTCAATTTTTTGCTAACTATTGTGATTGGTATGTGTATATCACTTCAATCTGAGCTAAGTGAGTCGGCAAATGAGATTTCCAAATTCTATCCTTGCAAAGAGCCAAAGGACTAATCTACAACCTGAAAACCGAGTTATCATGTATTAATTTTGATTCGATGGAACCCAAACTTGACGAGTGACCTTGTATTATGTTGCTCTAACACTGTACAAGCTCAAAAGTCCAAAATCTTGTCTCTGGGACTCAAAAGTAAATAATTTGATTATTTACTTTTCTCAAATTTTTTCACTTTTTAGAATTGTTTTGCCATATAGACACCTTGTTGTAGTCTCTGAACAAGTTTCACTGAGTTTGAACAAGATTTGTCCAAGTTATCAATTGTTTAGTGTCCATAGACTCAGTTTTCGAGAATCTAGCTTAAGTCTCACTTTTGTGATCCAAATTTTACCAAACTTCATATGTGAAGTCTACTTGATATGCTTGACCTTGTGTCATACTCAGTTATACAAAAAATCTCAATTCTGGAGTAAATATAAATAATTCAATTATTTATTTTTCTCAAATTTTCTCACTTTTTAGAATTATTTTGCCATATAAACACCTTGTTGTAGTCTCCGGACACGTTTCACTGAGTTTAAACAAGATGTCCAAGTTATCAATTGTAGTGTCCGCAGACTTAGTTTTTGATAATGTGGCTTAAGTCTCACTTTTGTGATCCAAATTTCACCAAACTTCATATGTGGAGTCTACTTGATATACTTTGACCTTGTGGCATACTCAGTTGTGCAAAAAATCTTTATGCTAGAGCAAATATAAATAATTTGATTATTTAGTTTTTCTCACTTTTTAGAATTTTTTTGCCATATAGACACCTTGTTGTAGTCTCCGCACAAGTTTCACTGAGTTTGAATAAAATTTGTTCAAGTTATCAATTGTTTAGTGTCCGCAAACTCAGTTTTCAAGAATCTAGCTTAAGTCTCACTTTTGTAATCCAAATTTCACCAAACTTCATATGTGGAGTCTACTTGATATGCTTGACCTTGTGGCATACTTAGTTGAGCAAAAAATCTCAATTCTAGAGCAAATGTAAATAATCCGTTTATTTATTTCTGGGATTTTTTAGCAACTTTTTGCCAAATTGTTGATACAAACAGGTAGAGCAACTCAACTTAAGCTCCCTAGCCAAGTTTCACCAATTTTGGATAAACTATGCTCAATTTGTCAATAGTTCTGTGTCTACAGACTGACTTTACAAACATGGCCACAATTTTCACTTTATAGATCCAAATCTTACCAAATACAACATGATAGAACATGTGGTATGCTTGGTTTTTGAAAATTGGACAAAAGTAAATAATCGCAATTATTTACTTACGGCATATTTTAGCATATTTTTTTATCATTTAGGCATACACACATGTTAAACACTTTAAACTAAGCCTCTGAGTCAAGTCTCACCAAATTTGAACAAGATTTATCAAGTTAAACTCAATTTTTTTACAATCATTACATATTTCAATTTTTATCAAGTTTTTGGTTTGTTTTATGATCCAAACTCTATAAGCCTTCACAAAAGATGTTTGTAATCATGCATAAAGTCTTTGGTATCAACCTTGGTCAATTTTGGGCTAAAAGTAAATAATCACGATTATTTACTTTTGGCCTAAAATGAACACTTTTTGCAAATTTTATAATGATCAGTCTTTTTGTGACATGTTTTAAGCCTCTGAGTCAAGTTTCACAAAATTTGACCAAGACTTATCAAGTCAAACTCAATTTTTCGACAAAGAGTACAGACTTCAGTTTTTATCAAGTTTTTTGTATGTTTTGTGATCCAAACTCTATGAGCCTTCACAAAAGATATTTGTAATCATACATAGAGTCTCTGGTATCAACCTTGGTCAATTTTGGGCTAAAAGTATATTTACTTTTAGCCTAAAATGACCACTTTTTACAATTTTTCAACAGTCACTCTTTTTGTGACATGTTTTAAGCCTCTGAGTGAAGTCAAAACTTAATTTAGCCTAAATTCTCAAGAAAATGTAAATAATCTGAGTTTTCACAAATTCTTGAAAATTCATGTCAAATGCATCCTTATCCTTACCCATTGGTTCATACAACTTCTATGAGCATAATCTCCAACTAGTTTCAATGGTTGACAGTCTTTTGATGTTGTTTCAAAGCTGTAGATCTAAAATTCTGCAACTTCACATAAACAACTCACAAATGATTCTTTTGGAGTGAGCAATGAATAGAGATACACCTCGGATTCTACTTACCCTACTCCTAAGTTATACTGCAATTGTGTTGTGGAAAGTGTCCACAAATACTTGTTTTCTTGTTTTTTATGGTTTTTTGAGCCTTGATCTTAAGACTTGTCTCGTCCATCAATCATTCTTAAAATCCTAACCTAATCCTACAATCCTACAAGGTACTTAGCAAGTACAATCTACTTCCAAGCTACCTCTACACAGCAAAAGACGACACTCTTAAGCTATGCGGTTTTAAAGAGAAAGTTTAACTCTAGGTGATTCTAGAGGAAGTTAAAGGAAAACTACAAAAGACGCTCTTGTTTTCCCTAATTTATGTCTATTTGTCTCCCACAACGGCGCCAAATGTGGATAGGTTTCCTAACCTCACTCTTATCTTATTTTTGCAGACATAGCGAGAACCACGAACATAATTGTCAATCCATGGGACGAAGCTGACTCGACTAGTGCATAGAGGCTACAAGAGGGTGTCAATTTCTTAGAAAACAAAATACAACTCACATCTAACACAAGCTACACTCAAATTACCAAAGTCATCAAAAGCTTATCGCTAATTGCCAAAAAAACATGACCGTTACAGCATGAAATGACATCCGAATGTTACGAAACTTCTAGGACAAGTATAGAAGACCTAAGAACACATGCTTATAGTCTCAAATCTCACTTTTGATGAAGTGCAAAAAACGCGATTATTAACAGCAGTGAGTTTTTGACTTAGTCGTTTTTTACCCCGAATGCATCTAAATGCTTAGGAATGATGCCGCAATACCCCGCCTATGCTTACTTTGTGATTTCCTAGCTTAAATTCCTACTTATGATGAAATTAGACCGCGGGTTGGCGACGCCAAAAGCTACAAATTATCATGATATGTTTACGTCAATGTGTAGAGCTCTTACCTGCAGTTGCGACGCAACAGACGGCACTGCAATGTGACAATCGACAAGGGAGTAGGAAGCATGAGAAGGAGAGAAGTGAGCGTCGTTAGCTCACACTATGTATTACTTATCCAAAACTTTACAAAGTTGGCTTTTATACCTTAGCCAAGGTCTAAAATGTGTAATATCCGGCACCCAAGACCTTTGAGGCTCCACAACTTACTATATCTGTAACCTAAGTACACCAATTGACCTATTCTTTATATCTTGGAACTCTTATTGAAACCTTGTAACACGTTACAATTATCACAATGGCTAAATAAATCGGGAAATTACAATACATGGCCATTTTGGAAAAATGTGAAAAGTGTGTAACTCCAATCTTCACTGCTTCTTCATATTCATCTTTGATGTGCATTTATAAGGCTTCAATCTTTAGCAGCTCCTGATAACTGACGTTGGCTTAGTTAACAAGGATATCAATGAGCAACGTATTTTTGCAGGAGAAGTCATTTTAGACAGTTCCCTTGTGCAGACTATTCTTGATGCCTTGCCAGATTCTTAGCAGACTTTTGCTAGTACTTTGAGACTTATGACCCAAGGAAATCCTGAAGTTGTCAAGTTTGATGCATTATGGACATTGTTGTTACAAGAGTTGCTTTTGCTAGTACTTGGAGACTTATGACCCAAGGAAATCCTAAAGTTGTCAAGTTTGATGCATTATGGACATTGTTGTTGCAAGAGTTGCTTTTGCTAGTACTTGGAGACTTATGACCCAAGGAAATCCTGAAGTTGTCAAGTTTGATGCATTATGAATATTGTTGTTGCAAGAGTCGCTTTCCAAAAAAAACAAGACTAGACAGTGTGCAGTTGAACAGGCCTTTATTGCTACTCAAAGGAAAAGTGATAAAAGCAATACAACCACTTCTAATGGTTCTTCTACGAGTGGAAAATCAAACGTTCCTAATGCTTTTGCTGGGAGCAATTTGTTTTGAAATTCTGATGATAAGGGCAAAAAGAAGATGTGTTGCCATTATTGTAAAGCTAATGATCACTTGATCAAGCAGTGTCCTAAGTTGAAGGCCAAAGAGGCTAAGAAGAAAGAGCCTGGTTTCACTACTATTGTTGGTTCCACTACAAATGCAGCTGTTGTTGAGTCTTCTGTGAAAGGAGACTGTGATGCTAATGTTGATGCAAAATGGGCTTTTAGTGTAGAGTGCACTTATAATCCTGTTGTCCATGATGCATGCATGTCAATTGCTATAGATTCACATGTGTGGTATTTTGATAGTGGTGCTACAAAGCACATTACCTCACATCATGATTTGTTCACCTCTCTTGTATATGTCCCTCATGGGAATTCAGTTACTTGTGCCAACGATGCCTCACATCTTATTCAAGGGGTTGGAAAGATTGTGTTTACTGCTACAAATGAAAGTTCTTTCACACTTATTGATGCACTTTATGTACCTGGGATCAAGAAGAATCTTCTGTCTGTATCTGCACTTGCTAGACTTGTTCTTGTAGTCAAATTTGTGGATGAGAGATACACAATACATGATCTCGGTTTCAATGATGAAATTGTTACATATGGCATTTTATGTCGTGGGCTTTATAAGCTCACTTTGTATAATAAGTGTGGGCAAAGTTTGCAAATGGAGTTGTGGATTCTAAGGCCATTTCACATGCAAAACTTTGGCATGCACGTTTTGGACATCTAAATTTTGCTAGTTTGCTACGTTTGTAGTTGCCGCCTCTTGAAGCACCTGCCAAAAATGTTTGTGAGGATTGTATTTTGGGTAAGATTCAGCGTTTGAAGTTTATAAACGATGGTTCAGTTAGGGCCACATGCGGGTTGCAGCTTGTGCATAGTGATGTTTGTCGGCCCATGCAAACTCCGTCCTTGGGCAATTACCTTTACTTTGTGACTTTCATTGATGATTACTCCAGGAATGCATGGGTTTTTCTGCTTAAAGCGAAGTCCGAAGTATTTATGTGCTTCAAAAAATTCTGGCTATGGCTAAAAATATCTCAAAATGTACTACGGGCACCCTCTGTTCCGATCGAGGGGAGGAGTATATGTCTCATGAATTTAATGCATTTCTTGTTAGTCATGCGATACAACATCAATGTACAGTGCCTTATACGTCTCAGAAAAATGGTGTTGCTGAGTGGGAAAACAAGTCACTTACAAAAATGGTACGATGTATGGTCAAAATTCAAGCTTTGCCACATTTTTTTTTGCTTGAGGCCATCATGTGTGCCATTTATATACTTAACACGTGTCCTACAAAATCTTTGCATTCTATTACTTCATATAAAACATGGCATGATAGAAAGCCTTCTATTGAGCACATGCGTGTTTTTGGCTGTTTGGCATATGCCTTGATGCCACAAACATAGCTCATAAAAATTGGATGATAAGGCTATCAAATGTATTTCTATTGGTTATAGTGTTGAAAGCAAAGGTTATAAGTTGTATCATCCGCAAAAAAAGTGTATCTTGCTCTCACAGGATGTTGTGTTTGTGGAAGATTCTATTAACCCTTGTTGTCATGTACTAGAGACAATAATGTCAGCTCACAAGACATTTACGATACTTTGTTGCCTCTTTTCAGTGGTGGAAGTTCAAATGTAAATTCCAATGAAGCAAATGTACAGCCTATGGGGGTTTCTGAAATATTATAGATCAGCCTATTAACTGATGCAGATGTACATGATGTACTTGATGAGGAAAGGGCTGAGAATGAGTAGGCTAGAGGTATGCCTAAATGGCTGGTGCATACTTTGCGTGACAGTAAATTGGATGCACCTTTGTCTAGTCGTACTCGTTCAGGTTCTCGCCATGCACCTTTGTCTAGTCGTACTCGTTCAGGTTCTCGCCATGCATCTTATGCATCAGATTGTTATGCTTTGGCTGTGTCTAACTTACATCATGTTGAGGAACCTCTATCTTTTGATGAAGCACAGGATTCAAAAAATTGGATGGCAGCATTGCAATCAGAATATGATGCACTTATAGAAAATGACACATGGACTTTATGAGATTTGCCTCCTAGCATAAATGCCATTGGTACAAAGTGGGTTTACAAGGTGAAAGGCAAGCCGGATGGTGAGATTGATCACCCTAAGGCTCGACTTGTTGCAAAAGGTTATGCACAGCGCATTTTCTATGTGCATTGGCAGCTCGTTTTGGTTGTACATCAAACCGACATTGTTACTGCTTTCTTGAATGGTGACATATTTTAGGAAGTTTATGTAATGCAACCTCGCGGTTTTGTCAAGAAAGGACAAGAGGATAAAGTGTGCAGATGTAAGAAAGCTTTGTGTGGGTTGAAGCAATCTCCTCGTGCTTGGTATGAGAAGGATTACACTCAAACGAGGCTTTTGTAACAGTCCAACAAAAAGCAAATTGTATGTAAAGCGTGAGGGTGATGTACTTCTCATTGTGGTTCTTTATGTGGATGGTTTGCTGATCATTGGACCAAATGAGAGACATATTTTTGAGTTTAAGGCTGATTTGAATGCTCCTTTTAAGATGAAAGATTTGGGGTTGTTGCATCATTACTTGGGTATACAGTTTAAGCAATGTGATGGTGGTATTGCCCTGTGTTAAAAAAGTTACATAGAGACATTGCTATGTAAGTTTGGACTTGAGGATTGCAAACCTATTGCCACTCCCATGGAAACGGGTTTGAAATTGAGTCTTCATGATGCTGGTGATCCTGTTGATGTCACTCTTTACCAAATTGTTGTTGGTTGTCTCATTTAGTATGCAACATGAGGCTAGATATTCATTTTTAGTCTCACAAGTCAGCAGATTTTGCATAGCTCAGGGTCTAAGCATTGGCACGATGTCAAGAGTATTTTCCACTACATGAGTGGCACTTTACATCTTGGCTTGTTTTATCCCAAGGGGGGATCATTGCCGCCAGACTTACATGCTTTTTCAGACTCAAATTGGGCTGGTTGTTTTGACACATGAGTGTCCACAAATGCTTTTTGTTTCATGCTTGGCAATTCATGTATATCATGGTTGAGCAAGAATGCCACTTCTAGTTGTGAGCCTGAGTACAGGGCAGTCTTCACAGCTACGGTTGAGTGTGTATGGCTTAGACGCCTTATGGATGATTTGGGTATTGGACAGGACACTACCAACACTATCTACGCTGACAGTTAGAGTGCATTGGCAGTTGCGAGGAACCCAATTTTTCATGCTCGCACAAAGCACCTTGAGGTGCATTACCACTATGTCAGGGAGCCTGCTCTTAGCAGGAGAGATCAGCTTGGCTTATGTGCCAACACAGGACAACTTGCAGATCTTTTTACAAAGGTATTGTCTCATGAGAAGTTCCAAGCTTTCCAAAAATCTTTGGGCTTACTCTCCTTTGTGGACTGATCATGTCCTCAGGGCATGGCACTTCCCGTTACTCTATGTGCTAGCTCTCGTTCACTGCATCACTCCAGGGGGGAATTTGCTACCATATACATGTGGTAGTGATGTGTGTGAACACACTTAGGACCATCGGGGGGTTTTTTTCCCTCCCTAGGAGGTTTTTTCCCCCATGCATTGTATATACGCCCATCATTCTAGGGCTATCTATCTTTCCATTGCACACTAAGTAAAACACTCTCAGTTCTGTGCCTTGAGCTTCCTTCGTCTTCTCCAAGCTGTGTATTTTTTTTCCAACCCTGATGCCAACACACCTTAAGCACCTTAGTCAGCAATCATGACAAGCAACTCAAGCACCTCAAGCTTGGGCCGAGTTCCCACCTCAAGCTCAGCCGTAGTTTGCCTAAGGTCCTAGGTCTAAGGACTTTTAACACTACCCTTTGGAGGTCTTTAATGAAGCTAACCCTAAGGTCTTTCAAGCTCCATTAGCTAGCATTGCTTTTTAACAGACCATCTCTCATTTGGACCCATTGACTTTGGTCTTATGCTGAGATAGATCCATAAGCACATGTCTATATTCTAACTCTTGTTCCCGTATATTCTCCCACATTAAATGATTAGTTTAATATGAGAAAATCATTTGGGTTATTTAGATATTAGATTTTATGTCATTACCTCTCTCTTGAAATCATAGTCATCCTCGACTATAAGGTAGAGGAGATTAAGTCTTAGTCATTAATCTATGTTTCTTAGCGGGTAGAGGATTCCTTTTTCCCTACGCATCATTCCAATATGGATGACTATTCCATTTGGGGCTTGGGAGACTTAGCTTCCGCAAGCATGTCTGCTCTTGAGTCGATTTCATTCTCCCAAAGTAAAGTGACAAATTCTACTTGGTGTTTGAGAGATGTCATCATCACAAACATGATTCTAAGCATACATACTACTTAAATTTGTGCACAATAAAAAGAGAACTAGTCTTATAAGACAAAAACATTGATCATTTAAAAGAAGCATTTATATTTGCTTACTCTAATGTAGCATTATAAGCATTGAAAAGGTTCATAATATCCTTAAGTTGTGTTCTTGCATCCATCTAGCATCTTCAAAAGGATAATTTTTGAACTTAATAAGAACCGTTCAATAATCTTACCATGTCCTAGTACCTTGTCTTCATGTCAAAGAATCGATTTGGGCTGAAGCACCTCTTCTTGACTTCGATCTCGGACGGGTCCTCAATGATTGGTTCTTGTGGTGGCTCTTCTTTGTAAGGCTTAAGTAGGCTCATATGAAACGCATTGTGAATGAGCCAATGGTTGGGCACCTTGAGTTGATAGGCCATTTCATCGAGTGGTTTTAGAATTTGAAAAGGACCATAGTATCTTTTTGCTAATTTAGCATAATACTTTTGGTGGCCTGTAGGATTTTTGCCTGTAGTTTGCCTCAATCGAGCCTTTGGAAATTTGAGTAGGACCCAATTATTTTCCTTGAAAACTAAGGTCCTTCTATGGTTGTTAGCAGTAGCCTTTTGCCTTTGTTGCGAGATGGATATAGCCTCCCTAATCTTTTGGAAAGATTCTTGTAGGTCTCGGCTATACTCATCAGCAGTGAAGATCTTCCCATGTACCTTAAGTAGCAAGGAACTTTTAGGTCTTCCTTCAATGATTTCCAAAGGTGCCTTCCCCATAGTATGTTGGATAATGTTATTGTACGTATACTCTACAAGTGGTAGATAATCCTCCCATTTTTTAGCGTTGATCTACTTCTAAAACATAAGTCTTTAGTAGATCGAGAATTGTAAGGTTGGCTATGTCACTTTGGCCATCCATTTGTGGGTGATAGGCCGAAGAGAAATTCAACCTTGTACCTAGATTTTCAAAGATACCTTTCCAACAATTACTAGTCATTCTAGGATCTCTATTTGACGTGATGAATGTTGGCAATCCATGGTGTTTGAAAATCTAAGATATGAAGAGGTTGCCATTTGGTGTGCCTTACTAGTCTTTTTGACAGGAATAAAGTGTGCTTGCCTTATAAACCTTTCAACTATTTTTCATATTCTCGTATTCCCATGGATAGACTTGGATAATCCAAAGATAAAATCCATGGATATACTCTCCCATGGCAAATTAGGGATTGGTAATGGTTGGAGTAATCCAAGTTGTTGCCCTCTATCATACTTGGTCTTTTGGCATACCACACATTTGGAAACATACTCTTGTATATCCACTTTCATGGTGGGCCAATAAAAATACGTTTCTACTCCTCGAAGGGTAGGTTGAATCCCTCTATGCCCCACATAGGGAGGAGCATGGGATTCATACATCACTTTCTCACGAAGGGAGTGAGTAGCACATAGCCTGCTGTCATGGAGAAGATAACCATCCTGCAAGGTCAATGGTTCCTCTTTCTTCCCTAAGGCAAGGGTTGGCATTATGTCTTTAAAATCAAGGTTAGTAGTGTACTCACCCGTCATGAAAGATAGATCATTGTGAGTTGCTATAGACACCGCATTTGCTCTCAATCGTCGTGATAGTGCATCAACCACTTGATTATGCTTACCAGCAATATGAAATTGAATTGCAAAAGAAAATTTTTTCACCTCATTTGTTACTGAGAGAGCTTGGTTTGCGTCATGAAGTACTTGAGACTTTGGTGGTCCGTTTATAAGATGAATGGAGTCCCCAATAGATAGTGCTTCCAAGTTTTGAGGGCATGTAGGATAGCTAGTAGCTCCCTCTCGTAGATGCCCAATACTCTCTTGTCGGAAATGGGTCTTCGACTTTCATATGTTATGGCATGCCCTTCTTCAAGCAAAACTGCTCCAAGGCAATCTCCACAAGCATCACATTGGACCTCAAATGGTTTTGAGAGATCCGTTAGTGTCAGCACGGGTTGAGAAGTAATGTTTTCTTTATGTTTTTCAAAAGAACTTTTCTCTTAGCAGTCCATATGTACTTAACATTTTTCTTGGTCAAGTCATGTAGTGGTTTTGCTATTTGGGAGAATATAGCTATGAAGCATTTATAGTATGCACACATATCAATAAAGCTTCGTAGCTCATGTAGATTCCTTGGATTAGACCATCCTTTTATTACCTCAAGCTTGGCTGGATCCATATGGATACCATCTTGAGAGATAATATGACCTAAGTATTGAATCTCTTGGAACTCTATAAGGAGGTTTGTTAGGCGGTGAGCTCTTGGGTAGAAGCTCTGTCATATGGTCATCATCCCCTCATTTTGGTGGTAACTCCATAGGGATGTCATCGATAAATACATCTTGGAATCCATTTAGAAAATTAGACAAGTCTAATTCTTCTTGATTCCTACCACTTTGTTTTGTTAGAACATTAGTATCATTTAGAGACTCTTTGACAAAAATCATGTACGAGAAAAACGAGCTTTTCATTGACTATCAAAAGCAGGTGAATTTACAAGTGGTATAGTACGATCGGACTCTTTAGCATCTATATACATGTTCTTTTTCTTGTAGGTAAAGTAGATTCTCCTTTCAGAGAACTTCATGTTGGTAGCCATGTGGTTGAGCCATGGTGCCCCTAGGATAACATCCTTATGTTGGAGAGGAGAGATGAAACAGTCTTCTTCGTTGAGGTAGCCTTGGACATGAAGCCTTAACTTCCCAATCAAGGGAGTAACGAAGGCTTGTTGTCTTTTGAAAGCACCATCAGTAGCTACAGTATCTCCCATCTTGAAAGCTTGTATGCCCAGCTTTGTGGCCAACTCCGTTGATATGAATTTGTGAGTAGAGTCAAGATTAAATAGGATGAAGGCATCATGCTCCCTCACCTTCCCCCAAGCATATGAAAGGGGTGATCCTTTGTGATGAGCATTCTCTTTTAGAGCTTCTACCATGGAAGCTCTAGGAGTCTCATTGCGAGTATTTCTTTTGGGGCAAGAACGGTAGCCATGTCCTTGCTCCCCACACTTAAAGCATTTGTGGTCCTTACGAAAAGCTTCTAGCTCTTCAAGAGAGACTTTATTTTTACCTTTGTAAACTCCCTTCTCCTTGGACTGATTGTTGTTGTTGTTGTTGTTGGAATTGCCTTGGGAAGAGTTTTGGGCATTGTTATTTCCCTTTGCATCATTTCAATCTTTGTTTTCCATGGGCTTGGCCCCTTGTTGGAAATTGATACGAGATGCAACCATAGTGTGGTGGATGACTTCGCTGATAGAACTGGGCCATTGGGAGTTGACATATTTGTCCATTTCTTCAAGTAATCCTGCACAAAATTGTTGCTTTTGCTCGGTGAAGTCTATCTTTTGAAAGATCGTAGCTTTGAGATGTAAATCCCAAAACGTGTCTACATATTTTTTAATAGACTTGTGGGAGAGTAGCTTCAAGCTTCTCCATTTAATAAGCACTTTATCCTTGGCATCGCTTGCAAGGAATTGCTTCATTATGGAAACTTGTAGATTTTTCCATGTCCGTGGGGATTTGCTTATTCCCCACGAAGACTAGCCCACCATTGATGGGCAGATTTTTGAAAGTGCATAGCTACATGGCATAGCTTGGAGGACTCTGTGAAGCCCTCGTTCAAAGGCCCCATCAAATTGTTGGATGAAGGTCAATACTTTGTCAGCAGCATCGAAGGTGCCATCATAGGTGAGAAAAGAGATACTCTTTCCCCCCTCTTTGAACTTCTTAAGCTTGTGTGTCCTTTTCCAGCAAGCAGGGTAGGATTTACAATGTCCTCTCCTCTTGTATTCTCTAGGAGAATAATCATTGCTTTCATCGAAAGAGGAGGAAGGTGAAGAAGAAGAAGAAGAAGAAGAGGGTGACCTCTTTCTTACCTTTTTCTTCCTTTGTTTCCTCTCTTCCCCTTTGGAGTGACAAGGAGAAGAACTATAGGATGATATTTTCCTCTAGGGAGTAGTTGGGGATCATCGAGACCACTGTCTTCGTGGAGCCACATCTTCAGAGGAATTCAAAGATTCACCTATTTCTTGTTCATTGGATTCCTCCTCTTCTCTTATCGGAGAGAGTCTTATTTTGGACTCCCTCTTCTAGCTCTATCTTGGAGATGATTGGACCTCATCAATCCTTGCCAATCACAAGCTTTGTGTATAACAAGAAACAAGGGTAGGATTAGGACAAGTGTCCTCCTTAACCCTTTGGGAGAGAGGACTTGCAAAAAGCTTAACACTAGAATGGTAACAGGACACTTTTGTGTCCTGTTAAGTGACCTTTTCACTTGAATTATTTGAAGAGTATGAAAATGAATTTCTAGGTGCTATATATCCACAAAGTTGCCTTATGAGCTGAAAAAAACTTAGCTTTTTTTTTTTAGTATCGATCTCACCATTAACCTTACTCTTGCACAACATTTTTGAACCTAAACTGTGTGAAAAAACGGGTCCTGTTTTTGCCTTTTTTTCAATTTTTGGCAACTGTACCACTCTAAACTTCATGTTTGTGAGGTTTAGATGGCTAGAGGTTAGGCCTTCATAGTTCTCAACATGTTTTGATGCTTGTAGGGAGAGCTACGTGTTAAAATTGAAAGTTATGACCAATTTACAAGAATTGCATAATCCTGTTTTTTGGCCAAAATTAGCACTTTTATGATTTTTTTGGTGTCTTTCTTGATATCCAAATTCAATTTTGATTGTGTAAGTGTAATGTATAACATAAAGCTAATCTTCCTTGAGTTTTGGGGGACCTAATATGCTATATAGCATAGTATATGATGATGGTTGAGTTTTTTGATTGCTGAAGAATACAATACATTTTAGAGTAGCAAGTATAACTTTCTCAATATTGCTAGTTTCTTAGGCCAATTGTGTGTATTTTGTAGGTGGTGACCATATCTAATCATAGACTACAAACTTGGCAAGATATTGAGTAGTTTCTATGGGTTTCTAGAGGTCATAATGCTAAACCCAGTTTTTTCATGTTTGTTGTATTTAGCACTTTATCATTGCCCCCAAGGTTCCAATTGTAAGAGATCCATTATCCTTTTGACATGCTCCATGGCTCCTCTTGAATCCAGAGGCCCAAAGGGAACTAAGAAAACATGTATATAGTATCTGTATTGAGCGTGACTATAGAAACTTTGATGATAGGTCCGCATAATGGCAAAAATGCAACTTTTTTGTACCTATTTTTTTTGCGCAAAAAAAAAAGTGAGGTAAAAGCAACCATATTTTTTGGTCACCAACCCATTGAAGTTAACGAGGCATTTTATCTCATGTCCTACAAAAATCTCCACTCTTATTTATATGCAATCAACCGTAAGAAATTGCTGTTTTGGGCAAAATGCATTGGTCCATCAACTTTGGAGGCTTGTGGTGACCAAGGGATGAGAAAAATTACAAGTTTCTCATTTTTTCCATATGTAGTAGTTATTGAAATATAAGCTCATGAAAGGATTTTTCAAAGTGAGTGGATCCACTATGGTTTTGGAATTTTTTCCCAAACCCCTGAAAGGACACTTTTATGTCCTGTTAGGTTACCATTCTAGTGTCAAACAATAATTAATTAAACTAAATTCTCATTGGACCTCTCTCAAAGGCATCCAATAGGCTTTAGGCACACTATATAAGGGCAACCTAGCTAGGGCCTTGACATGTGTCCTATTTTTCTCTTTGAGCAAGGGGTGTCCCTTGGGTGAGGGAAAGACCATTCAAACCCACCCGCTACTCTTGGAGCTCACCCCCTCCTTTGTAGGCCTTGCTTTGACTTCAAGTACCTCAAGCATCTTGGTCCCCCAAGTACCTTAAGCATTTCAAGCACCTTGATCATCAAGCATGGCAAGCACCTTAAGCAACTTATTCATAAAGCATGACAAGCACATCAAGCACCTTAGCAAGCAAGCACAAAAAGCACCTCAAGCACCTTAGTCAGCAAGCATGACAAGCACCTCAAGCTTGGGCCAAGTTCCCACCTCAAGCTTAGCCCTAGCTTGCCTAAGGTCCTAGGTCTAAGGACTTTTAACACTAACCTTTGCAGGTCTTTAATGAAGCTAACCCTAAGGTCTTTCAAGCTCCATTAGCTAGCATTGCTCTTTGACAGACCATCCCTCATTTGGACCCATTGACTTTGGTCCCGTGCTGAGATAGATCCATAAGCACATGTCTATATTCTAACTCTTGTTCCTGTTTATTCTCCCACATTAAATGATCAGTTTCATATGATAAAATCATTTGGGTTAGTTAGATATTATATTTTATGACACGTTCGGCCTTTTGTAGCTGAGATGCTACACCCCAAAGCACACTTTCTCGTATATAGTCCTTTAGGAGCAATCTCCGAAGAGTAGTGTAAATTATTTTCTCTTCCATCCTTAAGGTCCTATACGAATCCCTAGCCTTCCCACTCAAAGTCAAGCTTAGAGTATTGCTCTTATGTAGTTCATTATGTTCTCCTAGGGATCACATATTTGTTCAAAATACTTTATCATAAAATCTAATATCCAGCTTCACCCAAATGATTTTCTCATGTTAAACTGATCATTTTGTAAAATCTAATCCAAGGGAGCTTAAGTGGTGCGAAATTGAGGAAAAATGGACAAACCATAAGAGGGAAGAGTGCTACTATAGCATGGAATATACTAGGGAGAGGTATGTACAACCTAGTCCAGTAGCACCTACTCCACCTAGATACGTTACGGAGAATCTGCCATGTCCAATGGGAGTTTCAAAGGCCACAGCATGTCTTAGGACAACAACCTCCACTGCAAGGTGCTAGAATGCTTACAGACATGAGATACACGCCGATGATGGAAGCATCTAATAAACGAGCACTAGTACCAAATACAATGTATTATAACAACCAAAGCGGGTACTAACCTTCAAAGTGTAGAAGATGAGAGAAACACATGGAGTGGTGAAGCGGGTACAACCTCCACCTCTTGCGTTTTGACCTAAAGGAAAAAGGTATGAGATGGATGAAAGGACATTGCATTTCATTGTGAAAAGAGGCCTAGCTAGGTCAGAGCCTGTTTACATCCAAGAGGACATGCAAGAAGAAGCTCCTCAACCAGAAACAGATGGTCACAAAATCTGTGACAACCAACTGGTCAAACAATGTCCTCAAACGGAGATCACTCAATTAAATGCCCAATGTCTTGATTGTGGCATCAGTCACTTGATTCCCCATCGTCCAAAAAATCCAAACCAAGTCATAAAGATCATAACGAATGTCTCAGGGATTGTTCAGCCACCCAATAGCTCGAAAAACAAAAACATCGTACCAGTTCAAGTAGTTACAAGAGCACAAGGTCAAAAGGAAGCGGCGGATGAAAATCCAGACAGAGAAACAAAAACTGACACGAGTCCAAAGACTGGTGAACCAAAGACCGATGCAACTACTCAAAAAACCAAGAGCAAGCGGAATAGTTGGAGAGCTAGAAAGGCTAGGATGAAAGCACATAGGGAACGAGAGCAGGAATCACTAGCTGAGGAGATTACCCAAGCTAAAGAGAAGATAAGACAACCTGAGGAAAGGGCTGCACCTTCTCTTACGCAGATGTCTCAACCTCCAGAGGAACCATCCATGAAAGAGAAACCAAGAAGTGATATTTCAAGAGGATCAGTGTTGGTCGAGAAGGTTAATGAGCCATTAGATGCCCTTTTTAAAATCCTATGAAGTGCGGCTCAAAAACAACCAAACCCAAGAACATAGGTGGATGACATATCCCTATGTGGAACTAGAAAAGCAAAGGCTTGAAATGTTCCAGAAAATGATTCAAACAGCCTACACTTTACTAGAATCACCAGTTGGAAAACCTGAGGTTGTGACCCTTGTCCCACCTACACCAGTATTCCCACCAAACCAAGAACAAATAGAGCCAGATACCAGTCACGAGCACGGACCAAAGCTCAAGGACCCAGCATTAGAACCAAGGATAGTGTCTAATACCACTAATAATTCTTCTAAGGGATTTCACGAAGCTATACTTGAGGGTTGTAAAGAAATAGATGGTCTTGATGAATTGTGGAAACAAGTTAAAGAAGTGTTTCTTCTACCAATAGAGTAATTTGAGACTGGGTCTCAAATGAATCTAGAAATGCAATCATATTGGGGAGACAAAGGATCCGTACAATCTATGGACAGTCAACCCCATTCGCTAAGAACACTACCATGCTATACGGGAGAGCATGAGGCCAAGTCAAATGTTATTGCAGTCCCATCACAGAGACTATCTTCCAACAAGGTCATCGATTCAAAAGGGTTGATAGATATTCTATCTACCCTAGTCACCTGTACGATAACATTAGCCAAATTGCTTAGAATAAGACCAAACATGTGGACTATTGTGGGAAAACGCTTAGAGAAATTTGGTGTAGAAAAATCAATGACTCAAATCAAGGAAGGGAATAAAGAGCTTGAAAGGCCTCATCTAAACACTAAGCCAGTGCCATTAAACAAGGTAGGGGAGTACTATGGGGGAGAAGATGGGAACACCACTCTTCCTGTGGAATTCCAAGGTGTAAAAACCATGGCAATCCTTGAAAGTTGAGCTAGTGTTGGCATCACAACAAAAGAGATCTAGAAACAATGAAGAAAACCAGCAGTGAGAGCTACCAGGTTAAAACTGCAGCTTGCAGGCGGACACATGGAAAATCCCATAGGACTGCTAGAAAAAGTAGTTGTTACTTCTTGCGGCATTGAGTATGAGCATACCTTTGCTATCGTTGACTTTGACAAAAAGAACAACTATGACATCATTCTAAGAAGACCACTCATGCGACAATTGAAAATGGTCCAAGACTGGGATACGACCATATCTACCTGAGACATATGGAAACCACGACGAGAACAAATCTTAAGGACCATAGTTACAAGGATGTGACGAGAATCCCTGTAGAGGAGTTTGATTCAGCTACTTTAGCTCGATCATAATTTCCAGCATGGTTGGGTAAGCCTAAAGAACTATGGATGTGTGGAGCTTTGCAATGTGGTAGCTTGAAACGAGAGGAGTGTATTTTAGAAAGGCCGATCGAAGATAAGGATTATATCCTAGAACCATTTCTTGAAGAAGCATTAGAGCCACTAGAATGGAAACACATCTTGGCTACTCTGGATGTGTGCGCTATTCAAGACGGTCCAACAACAAAGTTTTGTGATAAAGATGGCTATGATGTCGTTCTTTATTTTGCACTGAGTGTGATCCAGGAAAACGAAGAGAACCAGACATCAACAAGTTCCCAAGATGCAGAGCAAACAATGGAATTTCACCAATCAAAAGACGAAGAAGAAGACGAGTTCTATGACTCCATAGAACACTTGGAGCTTCAAGAAGATGCCGAGAATAGAAATCTGGACAACCCAGCATGTGACATGAACGACACTTTAACTAATGCACGATTTTATGATTGTCCATATCAAAGACCCAAGAACCAATATCACCACTACAAGAATATAGTGCATCAGAAGTGGATTCCAAAATCCCTGGTGGTGATGCAACCGCAACAAGCATCCTCATACGTGGCTCCTATACAGGAAGAAAAGACTCAACCAAGAAGAAGTGGCCATGTCAACGGGCTAACAACACTCTAATCAATTGGCTAGAAAAGCCCTCCCAAAAACAACAATCCAAGAGCGAACAACCAACCAAACCACAGAGGGAAAATGCCAAAATTCAACCTTGCTGACGATAGTAGCGGCAGTGATGATTTTTATGACATCCCCTACCAAGAACCAAGGTCATCACCCTCACTAGCAGCTTCCGTAACAAGTCAGGGCCAAAAGAAACAAACAAGTCAGAGCCAAAAAGTTTGACAAATCTACATACCAAAGAGCTAGCTCTCGGCCAAAAGCACGTATGGATCAAGAAGATGAAGATCTCATATGAAAAATCACAAGATCCAACACCAAAAGGAAAATAGTAAAAAAATGCAAGAATGGCTAATAAAATCACAAAGTCGCAAGCTTTTGCAGCTTAGATTTGGGTTCCAAAGAAGTTGATACAAGCAGAAAGAGGTTAGAAGTTTATGTGGATTCCAAAACAGGTAAAGTGTCAACTCCCAAAGTCTGACATCCGTCCCCAACCAAGCGTACAAGGACCGAAGCAAAGACCGATGCTGACTCACACAAAGACAAGGTGAATCCCAAAGAAGTCTCTTAAAAAACAAATGAAGCAGGAACAAGTATGAGTTTCCAAACGAGCATCATCAACGAAACAACTAGTAATCATAAAGAAGTGGGCCCAAAGGAAACCAACAAAACTACTGTCACTACACCGCTGCTTGAATTCTTTCAATTCCTCCTACGGTTACTGTACAGTTAAAAGAGAGCAAGCTGCTCACTTTACCAGTGCATACTACACAAGGCTTATGAATTCGAAGATAAAATGAATGTATAGGAAAATCTCAGAAGCAAAATAACCAGAGGCAACCAAGTAGAAAGTCCAAATCTCTCTACAACCTTCAATCAAGCAAACGGCACAGGAGCTTCAAAGACCATCACATTGCTTGGAGTAGGAAGCCTCGCTAGCAAATGCCAATAAGAAAATTGTTTATATTGGCACAATGTTTAATTGCCAAGCACATCACATACTCTTGGCGATACCCTATCGTCGAGGAGGACTCCAAATAGGAGGGGGGAGGCATTCTAAATGTTGACCTAATATTATGAATATTAGAGGGCAATGTTTTGCGAGCTGCATTCATTTTTTTGAGTTTGATTACGATATTTTTTTGACAAAATTCAGAGTATATGCCCTCATAATAGCATTACAGGAGGAATACGGGGACAAAATCCATATATGAGCCCGTACATAGCGTTTCAATTTCTATTCGAATGATTTAGCTTTTTGTTGAGTTGAATTTTTTTTAATAGTTATTTTTTGAGTTTTCTTAACACACACATACACACACACACACACACAGATATATATATATATATATATATATATATATCCATAATCTAGATGAAGGAAAGATTGAAGAGATGCCCAAGAAAGAGAAGAAGGTACAGGAAAATGACAAAACTTCACGAGGTATGTCTCACAAGCCATGTGCACAAGACTATAATGTTAGAGGTAAGAAAAGAATGCTAATCAGTCTTCCACAACAATATGAGGCCAAAAATGAATAAGAATGGTCATAAAACATTGGGATGGCCTACAAGGACAAAGAAAGTTGGTGATGCGACTAACGAAAGCACCCATCAAGTGTAAAGTTGCCTATCAGACACTTCAAGTGACCTACAAGGCCGTATACAAGAAGTAGATCTTTATACTGTAAATCTTCTATCTTGTATTGTGACTTAATGAAGCCTAACAAATTACAAAAGGGACTAACAGTACTAAACAAAAAAAGGGATGCAGAAATGACAGTTCAGTCATCTATTGTGATAAATGTCTCCAAGAGCAACCAGGGGTCAAGCCAAATTCTGGTCATCATAATTGGTTCTACATGTGCTTGGTAGCCAAAAAGTGCAAGAGATGCCCATCAATAATTTTCGAGACTGAAATCCAAAAAGTTAGCTTGTAAACCCAAATACAAGTCCAAATCAATCCAAACTTTGTCATCAGCAGGCTATGAATAGAGAATACAAGCTAAGGTTTTTTTAATATAAAAGGGCCACAAGTCTAACCCCTAGCCAAAGATGCAATTTTTCAAATATGAAGCCATGATAGCCATCTACATACCTTGTACATCAAGTATATGAGTTTTGAGGACAAATGGACAATGATAGCTCATAGATGGTCATCTATCGCGAATGATGTCGGATAAGGCCCTTTTGAAGCAAGTTACTAACTTGGGGAATTAACTGGGGTTTGCCAGGCTTTAATTAAGTCATGTATCAAGTAGAAGTAGTATAATGATTTACATAGCACACAAAAGCTAACAATGGCAAATGCGACTTTGATCACCTTGATGCATGAACAAAGGAGTCATCAACAAAGAAGAGCAGACACAAATGGTAGACAAACCAACCCTCCCAAGGTTACATATCTTGTCCTTGATGAGGCAGATTGAATGTTGGACATGGGTTTCAACCCTCAAATCAAAAAAATTATCTCCCAGATTCGGCTTGACAAACAAACTTTGTATTGAAATGCAACTTGGGCCTAAAGAAGTTGAAGGTGTAGCCAGACAATTTCTACAAAATCCTTACCAAGTTTTCATTGGTTCACAAAATCTGAAAGCCAATCATTCAATTCTACATATTGTAGAAGTTGTTTTTGAGAATGTGAAATAATCAAAACTGACAGATTTACTAGAGTAAGTGATGGATGGAGCTTTATCTATCCATGGTGATAAGGTCAAGCTGAACGAGACTGGGTTCTTTCTGAATATAGATCTAGCAATAGCTCTATAATGACAACAAGATATGTTGCAACTCATGCCTTGGATGTGTAAGACATAAAAGTTTGTCATCAATTATGATTTTCATGGATCATAGTTCTTATTGTGGTTTGACAAAAGTACAAGCAGTGGAGCAAACAAAAGCAAGAACGACAACAAAGACCGAACCGACATTGACAATCAGGTCATGTCAGGGACGCATGAATTTAGAGGGGGGAGTGTTGACCCACGGGTCAACAACACGGCATAACTCAATTTCCGTACCAAAGCCTTGTTTTTTGAGAGTTATGAAATGGTGCAGATTATGGTTAAAAACATCATTTGTAATGAGTAGCTATTCTAAATACAGAAGCCGGGGTGCAATGGCTCTTTCGGATTGTAAATACAAAGCCATTTGGCCCATCGAACTCTATTTTTGGTTTCTTAGTATATAAGGTACCTATGTCATTTTGTAAGGAGAACATTATCATAATCAAAGTTTTGAGCTACCGTCGACTGTGCGTGAGAGAGAGAGAGAGAGAGAGAGAGAGAGAGAGAGAGAGAGAGAGAGAGAGAGAGAGAGAGAGAGAGAGAGAGAGAGAGAGTGAGCTTCATCCTGACGCCAGTCCATGCTCGCTCATCGCATTGGAGATCTGACTGCACCATTGCGATAGACTCGGAGAGAGCTACGCAACAATGCCAAGCATTCCACACAAAACGAAGCTTGTGTGCTAACGCATCTATGAGCTATTTGTGATTGTAAGTGTATCAAATGATGTTTGTTTTTTGCGTGCAAGGAGTCGTTAGAATATGGCAACATAAGCTACGCATAAGTACTCGTAGATTTCAGTTTCGGGCACTTTTAAAAATCTGCTCTGTCTTCATACGCATTTTCCGCATATGGGTTTGGAGTGAGGATTTTGAGTGTAGATGCTTTGGGACAGGTGTATCCCAGTGAGGGGATGGTGTTCCTTAAGTTTCGTATGATTCTGGTATGGTTTGGTGAGTTTCCTTCCGTTTGTATGTATGTGAGTTGGTTGGTGTGCTTGAGAGCAATGAGATTCTTGATTGTGGTTTAGTTAGCCTTCTAGAGTGTTGTATATGTGGTATGGTCTCAACTTGACAAGCTAAAGAGATTGCCTTTTGTGCGCTTGTCGTGTCATCTGTGTCCTCGATTGACATTATGTTGATCTAGGTAGTGTTGCAAGCACTTTATAGGTGGTGTGATTCGCTTCCACAACACCACGTGAGCCAAGGGTATTTCTCTTGAATGGCCAAGCCTGCACCCTTGTAGTTGGAGGCATTGTTGTCACAATTATTGTGACATCCCCCCCCCCCCCCCCCCCCCCCCCCCCCCCGCGGTGGATGGCACACTCATAAACCTTTGTTAAAAAGTTAATTATTTTTTCTTTTAGAGAGGTATCAATCACCTCCAAAAACATTGAGTCCTTTGGGCAAATCACCACTATGTTGATCAATGGTTTTTTTTGGCAGTTGGTCCACCCATCTAGATCTATGGTACAACCAAATATTAGTACAAAATCAAGCACTATTCGCTTGAGTATCTCCTCTGTGGCACCCTTAAGTTTATCAAAATATTATGTACACATTTTTTGACTATCAAGTGAGACAAACCCATTTTTTGTAGTAGACAACAAGGCGTCCCTTGAAAGTGGATTTCATGATGTTAAATGAAATCCCATATGCCATGAAAGCCTTCATCCAGTATAGGTGCAATGTGTACATGTCTCCTGTGACACTTGACCTAGGAAACTTTGAACACTACCCACTTTGCATTGGCGTACGCATGTTTTCACCTTCAACATCCTCACGTACTTCCATTGAAGCTCTGTTAGAGTGTCTGATTGAATCTGACCCAACCTCGTGGTTTTAAGGAAGATGTCCTTTCTCTTTGCACTGCTTTACGTAGGATGCAAAGTGAACCAAATATTGCCAGGTGGTGTAGTGTAATCTGTCAAGCTTGCACCAACACCAAACAAGTGCTCTTTGATGCGAGTTGCATTGCCATTGAAGACATGGCTGCATGTGTTGCAGTTTTAACATGGTGAAGCTCTTGCACATATCCCCACTCCTTTCCTCACACCACATTCTTTGAGCTTCACTACTTCTTTGAGCTTTGATGTTGCCTCCTACAATTTGAATGGACCATACAATTAGTTTTTTGTTTCATAAAAGTGTTATAATTAACCAAGTGCATGTAATTCTTGTAAAAGTACAATGCAATTTAGGGTTACTAGGGCTTAGAGTTTGAAAAACATTCACCAATGGACATTGACATATGAGGCTACTAGCCTACTTGAAGGTACAAGAGAGCTAACTCATAAGTAACACCAGCTAAAAATCCACTATCTATGTCTCTTGGAAGTAAAATTGTAAGTTCAGAACACCAAGAGATCGTAAAACATAATTCTACATAAACATGAAGGTAAGAACCAAATCTCAAACACAACCAAGTTACGCTTAAATTCACCAATGAACTTCTCTTCCTTAAGAGGTAAGAGTCGTTGGCTTAAACACACTTAGTGAATTTTAAGAAAGATACCATTTATGCTCACTTAGAGGTAAGAGCGTTTGCTTGAAAATAACTAAACAAGCCCTATTGTATGCCCTAACTACAGATAAATCCTACTTGGAGGTGAGAGTATCATCTCATAACAACCAAGAGGCTTGCTTGTTGCATTACTCTTGTCCAATTGGAAGTAAGAATGAAGGTTTAGAACAACCAAGAGAACTCCTCACACCAAATCAATCGTAGAAGTAAGAGTAAGTGCTCAAACAGCCAAGAAACCAATCACTACATTGTTATTAAAAAATCATTCTCAAAGAGAACCAAATTTCTACCATAATCCACGAAAGTAACCCCTATTTCTTATACCAATCCCCAACACTCAAAACCTGTATAATGTGCTAACTTCTAAACTTAACACATGATTCAAATGCTTTGATTATTAGTAGGCGAGGGATCATCCATGCCATGCTAATGATAGCAATGTCTTGGCTATCCAAGGACATCAACTAGTTCTAAGTATCAAAAATAGATGGAGCTAACAATATCTTTAGAGCTCATCTATTTTCAATATTGTATTTGTTCAAAAGGCAAACTAAAGTATCTTATAATCAAGCGACATTTCAGTCACCAGTTTAGGATTTCTTTGTTAAAAAATCATATTTATATTTTTAAAGCAAATCTCTATACCTTTCACTGCTTGAATTAACATTGCAGCTTAGAGAAGCTGAGAGATGCTAATATGAGTAAAATTGACAGTATTTTTATCCAATCAATTTGATCGATTAACTTGTCGATTGAATACCTTATTGATTGATATGTAAGAACAAATATGAGATTCTAAAATATAGTGACATGTCATCATATACTACGGTTGAACAATATGACTAAACATATTATATGGCCACTACTCAAGTTAAAACATTTTGTGAATAACGAATCATGCAACCTATATCCAAATCTTAAATTATGTTTGTTATGAATTTTGTTCTAATTAACCATACACAAAATTTCAATCACCACATCATCACAATGTAGTGATGTAGATTCCATGAATCCAAAACGACCATAATGATTGCAACAACAAAATTAACTAGCATCAAAGGCATGAATATAGACATGTTGAATTCATGATAATATGGTCTTTGTAGTATAGTGATGCCCCACCTAGAATAAAAATGAGAATACAGGTGGGAAATTGTTTACACAAAACCAAAATAGTTGAGAGTTAATCTCCTCACAAGGAAAGGTCAAGTACCATAACACAAAGGTTGACACATGAGATCAAAAATCAACTATCAATCCAAGACAATGTTGCTAGTTCTATGCCATATAAAGTGCCAAAATACAATTAGAGAACCACACAAGAACAATGCACTCTTAGATGAAAACATGCACAACGCATTAACATTCACACAATGAGAGTAAGCCAAATAACATGTGAAGGCAAATGGAAATGCCCGTATGTTTTAGCACATAATGCGTTAGCTTCACCAAAACAATAACATGTGATGGATTCCAAAAAAATATCTAGATGATTATGAAGGCCAAACAAGGCATCACCCGCTTGGAAAAAACCAAGGAGAATAGGAGGAGGAGCATGAGCCAATGGTTGAAACATGTGCAAGAAGATGCGGTCAATAGAGACAAGACAAACAATTTGCGATGTGCCTCATAGAAGAGATTGCAAGAGTGCATTACACCACCCAAGCCAAGGTGCAAGAGCACAAAAGAGTGTACTTGCCTCATTTAGAGAGTAACATCATTGAACGTGCATGGAAATCCAAATAAAATAGGAAAAAAAATGCAACAAATCCCAAAAATTACCAGAACAATGCATGAGAAGCAAAGTACGTAACACATGCACACTTGGGTTCAAAATGTGTGTTGGGGGCGGGGTGGGGGCGAGTGTATGATCGATTGACTTTTTGACAGTCCATCTTTATAGAGATTCTAGCCAATCATTCTGCACCCTTAATCCGAAGATTCGAGGTTCATTAAAGACCATATGGTTGTTTGTCCGGGCCCCTTAGTGTTGAGGTAGCACCTTATTGGCATGTCAGGCCACTGAGTGAGCCCAAGTTCAAACTAATGTTCATATAAAGGCCCCTTGGTGGTGTACTTACTTTTCAGTGCGAAAAGAGAGCAGCTATATCGAGGGTGGGTTTAGACGAGCTGGTGGGAGAGAGAGGGGAGGTGTATATCTTTAGTGGTGTGAGTGGATTGGGCAAAAAAGGTCGTGGTTTCCTCCGGACCTACCTTTGTTTAGGGGAGCCCCCCCGGAAGAGCAAAACTACCCGGTCGGTTTTCAACAAGAATCACATATTAACCCTTGATCGGCAAGATCACAAGCGAACACGTCAACCGCTGAGGTACCATGCCTGGCTGAGATACAGTCCCGCTAAAATCTTTTAATGCTCTGCCTCTGGCTTGTGCGAATAGACGAGCTTGACTGAACCCAGCCTTGTTTGTGCTCCACTTGGGAGGGGTCAAATTTGTTCTCCCTTGGTGGTGTACTTACTTTTCACTGCCAAAAGAGAGCAGCTACTTATTTGTGCTCCACTTGGGGTCAAATTTGCTTGTTGTTGCGGGTCTTCGATTTCTCCTTCCCCCGACCTCGTTATTCTTTGCGCTTGCTGTTTTTCTCACATCTAGCTTTCGAGCTGTTAGAAATCTCTCTCTCTCTCTCTCTCTCTCTCTCTCTCTCTCTTCCCTTGCGTTTTCTTCTCTCTGTGTGTATGTGTAGCTAGACGGATTAGGGTCTCTATGTCTCTTTCAGGGATGAGAGGCCTGTCTGTCTTCATCAGCGACATTCGCAATTGCCAAAACAAAGAGCAGGAGCGCCTACGTGTTGACAAGGAGCTCGCAAACATCCGAACTCGCTTCAAGAATGAAAAGGTAATCTTACCGCTCCGTTGGTATTGCATTTGATCACTTTGTCTGCACCATTTCCTGCACAGATCGCATTGCATTTTTCAGCGCGGCGTTTATGAAAATGCTCGAGAAAATGAAGGCTTTCTACTATGCTTGCTATCGCATTAACAGCATTTTCATGAGGATCTAAACGAAGCTTTGTGGGCCTCAATTCATGTTGACAGCCCCGAGCTAGTAGCCCAAGAAGCAACTTTTCTGCATCTACAGGGCAATTGAAAGTGATGTTTGTTAGCTGTGTTTGTGGGTGGCCGTTATGGATCTGATTTGAGTTTTGTAACTTTGATCATGCTGGATCACCTCTATGTTTACATTGACCATGCAGTCGTTGGGATGGGAAGGTGTAAAGATGTATGATCTAGTTTGTCGGGGATGAGTTCTCAGTTGAATATTTAGCATGTAGTAAACAACTTCTGGTTATGTTTATGAGAGATTACTTACTCGTAGGCAAGTGCTGACAGGGTCTCCTGCAACTTGTTGATGTGGTCTTTCATTTTGTCGATGCTGATTTCCTTGGATCAGGGCTCATTAGTTCAATCTTTTGAATTGACCCTCTTCATTGGAGTCACGTGGACTCAAATCACAGCTTGATTTTGAACACACATGCTCTTGGGTTTTATCTAAGCATATGAAAGCCTCACTTGATTAGACCTTGAGATCAACATTGGGCCCCTTTGAAGTTTGTGCACCCCAAACCATACGCCGCTGGCCTTCTGAATCGCGGGGCTGATATTTCAAATCCCTTGCTGCTGGCTGACACCCAATCGCTGGCACCTCTTCGTTGCCACACAATCGTTGGCACCCTTTTCCCCAAGGGTCGCGTGCATCTGGCCTTCATGCGCAGCGTTTCATCTCCCAAGCGGCAGCTCGTCAAATTCTTTACGCTGTTTTTTTTTTTCTTTCGCTGGCAGCCTATGATTTAGGCTTGTGTTATTAAACCCTTCAATTGGCTGACCAGTTTCCCCATGGTGTGGACGCTTAAAAAAAAAAAAAACACCAACATAATACAACTCCAGCGAATGGCTTTCTCTAGTGATCTGCAATTGCTGCACTATCTGCCCGCCCGCCTCTATGCACTGCCTCTTTCCTCGTGTGCAATACCTTCTGGGCGTCTTCCGTTGTGTGCAACATGGCTGCGAACGACTTAGATGTGCATGTTCCATTTCTCTCGTATATAGACGCGATTCCCGAAAAGGTTCTGCAAGAACCTGAAGTAATCGTAATTTGCGATACACCGGAGCCGCTAGACGCCGTTCCTGCTCCCGGAGTAACCGTGGCAAAACCTACTCCTTCACATGTTCGACTTTCTTTGAGGCTCAACCATACCGACATCTTAGGACAGAGAAGGCCAATCCGAGGACCCGATAGCAATTCTCAAAGAGCAGATGGCCGCACTTTCGACAAGTCTCGCATCAATCAACATTCGCTTGGAGCAGATGTAGATGCAAACCTCTTCCCGAAGTCATTCTACTTCTTCTCGAACTACACATGCTGCTTCTCTGCCGTCTTCTTTCCACGCTTCAGTGGTCGACCAGGAAGAACCACTCAAAACAAAAGCCTTTGAAACTCAAATTTTCTCACCCAAAGCATGGTTTCTCAGAGACAACTAGACACAAAGTACCTTCATGCGAGCAACAAAAGTCTCAACATGAATATTCTTGGAAATGCTACAGTTATAAGCAACCAACTTCTTATCAGAGTCATCAACAACAAAAGCAGCAATATGAAGCTTCCAAAGGATCATCAACGATATCAAGATGGGCTTACTTAGTGGCACATATATCTGACCCTAGTCGAGTACTCGGTCGTGAATTTCGTGACGCTGGACAAGTTCCCCCTCATGAGCCATGCCCTACATTTAAGTCTTTCTTGTCTGATGGTGGTACAATTGAAGATTTATTGATCCTTTACCTTGTGTAAGAGGATCCTTCAGAGGTCTAAGAGGCAACAGCTCCCTGGACCTCCCCCTTCTCAATTGGAAGCCTTAATACGCGCTGAAACAGCTGAAGATTCAAAAGAATTCGGTTCTTGTGTGACAACGGACAAGCACATAAGCCCTTCTTTGGTCATGATCCAGGCATAAAAACTTGTCTCGTCACCGCCCTTGCAGAAGAAAGTCTCTTTCTCTCTCTTTAACAAATACCAAATGCTATGGTGAATGATAATTCTTCAAACTTGAAGGTACGAATCCTTACCTTCAGTGGTACAAAGGATAAAACAGATGTTGACTCTTGCAGCACGACTTCAGGTCGCTGCAATTGAATTTTGGACACTTCTTGTTTCACAAGTAAACCTTTATAGATGGATATACCTCCAAACACTACTCTGTCTCAGTCTACGACATCCCTTCAAGAGGATTTTATTATGCCAGACAAACCAATGGAATACCTTACAGATTTCCAACTAGTGGTCTTCACTCAACAGAAACTCAAGTCGGTTTACCAATAGTTTCACTCGAAACAGATAAAGATTCTATCCTTTCTTGGACAAAGCTCGAAGTTACAAAAGACTTTGACAAAGGCACTAATCAAGTTGCAGATATGATCAGTTTTCAGTTTGGCAAAATAGTTATGGTCGATATTAGTGCCATGACGTGGGACTTAACAAAAAGAGCTTTGGATGCAAAAGCACTCTAACAATACATTTCCTTCTCCCGGAGTTTCTATAACTACCTTGGGTTTTATTTTAAATGGGAGGGCATGTCACGATTGTGACGTATTCTTTGTCTTTGGATTGCTTTTTTCACTTGATTCTTTGCAGATACGAAGATGCACCAGATCCGAGACCCCCGATTCTCCAAAGGATGTGTCTCTTCGCCCATGAGTCGCACCTATTTGGCGAATAGCCATGCCTTTCAGCGAATGGTTGCACCTTTACACCGAAGGGTCACGACACTACAGCGGAGGGACACGACTATCTTTTCATATCTCTTCATCGTGTCTCTTCAGTTTCTATATAAGAACCCTTGTAACACATTTCAATCAACGAATCAATGGATCAAACACAGAGTCTTCTAAGTCTTATCTCTGTGTCAAGTTCAAGTTTCTTAAGTCTTAATCATGAGTTTAAATACTTAATTAAGTAACTAGAATCCTTACAGTGGGCAGGGCACCATAGGGCGAGTGTTTTTGCATGTGCTTTGATATGTAAGGTGTCCCTCTAGGGCAGCCCTAGGGAGGCTAGAGGGTAGCGGCTAGCGTTGCCTTTGCTAGGCTTCATTTTGACTGAGTCTGCCCTTGATCTCCGGAGTCATGACAGAAACTCAGTATGCTGAACTTTGTGTTGATGTATGCTCATGTGTGTGTGCGTGTGGTGTGTGTTGTATTGGGGAGCATATATTAGTACCTAGTTCTACACCCACTATTGGGCACTGATGACGTTAGTGGGGATGTCGTGGTATTTAGTCAATACTATGCATGATGAAGCTGATGGTTATATTGTCTTGTGGGTGACTACCATGGGTCCACACCTTGCACTTTCCTTCAAGGGTGAATCTGGGCTTATCCTGGATTCATCTAGGTATATTTTTAGTCGTATAGCGGACATGCAGACTTCACATTGTGAAGTTTACGTCCGAGTTACGACCAATTGATATTGTGCTAATTCTTTCTATCTTTTTGGTGCGTATGCCCTATCAACTATCTCATTTTTGAGCTAATTTTTCCGATTTAATGCTTCTTTTAGTGCTAGGCTTCATTATGACTGAGTCTGCCCTTGATCTCTGGAGTCATGACAGAAACTCAATACGCTGAACTTTGTGTTGATGTATGCTCATGTGTGTGTGTGCGTGTGGTGTGTGTTGTGTTGGGGAGCATATGTTAGTACCTAGTTCTACACCCACTATTGGGCACTGACGACGTTAGTGGGGATGTCGTGGTATTTAGTCAATACTATGCATGATGAAGCTGATGGTTATATTGTCTTGTGGGTGACTACCATGGGTCCATACCTTGCACTTTCCTTCAAGGGTGAATCTGGACTTATCCTGGATTCATCTAGGTATATAGCGTTTCCTTTGCTGGTTGCTTGGCGTTTTGGGCTAGCCCTCTTTGTTGCTAAATGTAACAAACTGTTGACATGTCGACCTACTGAAGAACGGAGCTACCGGCCGAGGGGCCTAAACCCTAGAAGCAACAACAGATTTTCAAAAATTGCATAGCTACTGATGACGTGGCAGGTTTTTGAAAATTGTGTTGGAATTACGACGTGGCGGGTTGTACGGATTTCCGCGTTTTGCGCTGACTTCTGTACGGATTTCCCTAATTTACGCTAGCAACCTTTTGGCATTGCTTTTGGACTAGAAGCTTTTAAGTTTGAAGGCTTTTCATGTAAAACTGCTTTTGGGGCCTAGGGCCTTTAAATATAAGGCTAGGGCTCATTCTTTAGCATGCTTCCTGGCAAAGGTGCAGAGTCTAGAGTACCGGCTTGTACTGTGTTGATGCAATATAAAGAAATACTGAAAGGGGCGCCAAGGTTTGGGGCCAATACTCTCTGGGGTGGAATTCTGCCACTCCGTGTCGCGTGTCGTCTCTCTCTCTCTCTCTCTCTCTCTCTCTCTCAGTTCAGTTGCTATTGAACAGTTGTTATTGAAGTGCTAAAACTCTGTTCAGTCTGTTCTTTTCTATTGGCACGTGGTGCTCGTCTTGTGACAGTGGTATCAGAGCATCAGGCGTGTGCTTTTCTGAAAGCATAACGGTCCTACAAAAGAGCAGACAGAGCTATTGGAATTTTATTTGAGGTATCTTCGGCCTCCGACACTGGACTTATTAGCCACTCCCACCCTTACTTCATCGCGCATCGGGCGCGCTCCCGTCTTCATCGTCGCTATGTCTTCAGGGCATAAGCCATAAAGAACCCAAGACTTGGAATTCATGGATTTATCATAATATTTGCAGTTTCTGCTCAACGAGCTTCACGACATTCTTTCGCGGCATCCTCAGCAGAATCTTTCGATGCTGCAAAGTTTTCAACAATTTCTGAGCTACATGTTACCCCCTCTGATGCCCCAGGTGGTACCTCCTCCTCCGGCACCAGAAAGTACGAGAGCTTCCAACCGACAACCTTCTCAGCCGTTTGTTCCGATCGGGGGAGTCTTCAGGAATATGGTGTAGCCATCTGACCCTGATCCAGTGCAACCGCCTTTGCCACCGCCATTGCCCCCACCACCACCACCGCCGCCACCAGGCTACAATGTTTGGAGCCCATATGGATACCCTTATTATCCATACCCAAGACATGCGCTAACCAACCCAAAGATTTCAAAGACGGTGGCACGACAGTCAAATTTTTCACTTTTTCCGGGGTGAAAGATCGCAAGAAAGCATTGCAGTTCCTACAGCAATTCGACAACATCTATGCTTTGGGGAACTATACAGAAGAATCCAAGATTTCTGGAGCAGCGGGATTTCTTAGAGATAATGCTATGCAATGGTGGAGTTCAATCGCGACACAACCGCATGCTCCAAGGACCTGGCAAGCTTTCAAGACAGTTTTTGCACATAGTTACATGACTTCGATGTTTGAAGTCCGGATTTTGACAGAGGGGGGCAACTTGAAAATGCTTGCCACCGAAACCATGGACGACTATAACCAAACGTTTCTCGACATGTACCTTCCAGTGTCCTTCTTTAAGTTCATTCCCTTGGAGGACCAGTACAAGCGCTACACCATTGGACTACCATCACCATTGCAGGAATATTGTCTCTCCAAACAAGTCTCTACCATGCAAGAGCTTATGGACCATGCCGCGGTCGGCTACAAGCTCATGAAAGGAAAGTTGGAGTTTACCACAGAAGAAGCTCCGGCCACTAACCAGAACTCCCGACAACAACAAACAAATTCTCGAGAATCCAGTGAAAACCAACCTCAACGGCCTCGTCTGACACGACGTCAACAAGACGCCTTGTTACAAGAAGGCCGATGCTTCGAATGTTTACAAACAGGGCATACGTTAATACATGTCCTGAGCGAGCCTCGATCTTCAGTGCAACCTTCTGCTCCCACGATAGACAGATCCCCGTGGTCACCTCCGGCCAAGAAGGCTAGACTTGCTATTGGACTAGTACCCGATATTTATGGTATACACCTCGAGAGTTTTAATGAATTATGTAGAGCTTATGGAAAAGTCAACGGTTTGAAAGCCCTTATTTTCTTTGAGCCCGGAGCTATGGAGAACTTCATCCATCCAGAATTCTTGAAGCAGATGCACTTTGATTATGATGTAGAGGGTGGAGAAATTGAAACTGAGCTAGCCACGGGGCAAACTCAGAAAGTGGTACTGCTCATTGGTGCACTTCCAGTGACTATACAAGATTATCCGATTTCCACATTATGGAGTTGGGCAATTGCGACGTTCTCTTGGGCATGCCTTGGCACGACAAGAATGATGCAACTCTTCAGGTCCGGAACCGAACCATCACCGTGATGTAGAAAAGCAAGCCTGTTGTCCTCAAAGTTCAGTTGTCCGAACAAAACCCTGAATGACCTCTCTAGTTGTCTTCTAGTTAGATACTTTTGACCATTGTTTGAGAAAGTATTGTTTGAAATTTGTTTGAAATGGATGCTATCTGTTTTAAACGTGTCTTGGTGCCGATTTGAATTGTTTGACCCTGGTTTTAATACTGGTCTTAATAATTGGTGATTTTACTCCTGGGTGGAGAAGTGAAATACTGTTTTGGTATTGTTTGAACCTCGGAACGATGCAGGCCGATGCCTGGGGAGCGTTCTGTTGTATGCTAGAAAACCTCCGAACAACGCAGGCCGATGCCTGGGGAGCGTTTGGTTGTATGCTTGAACCTCCAAGCGACGTAGACTGCGGTCTGGGTAGCGTTTGGTTGTACAGTCTTCTGAGCTCATGGCCCGAACCTTTTTAGGTTATTTGCGGGGGGAGTGACGAGGTAGTCGTTGAGTAGCTTCATACCTCAGACCGTTTGTCTCGGGGGAGTGCTCAGCGGTGTTGTTTGTTGTGTCTTGTAACATGCATATGTGAGCATTTGTGTTGCATTGTGATGTGCCAACCACTGAATATTCCTAATTGGATGAGATTGCCTGGGTATGTAATTTTAGTGCATCAAGACACCCGTGGAAGATCAGTACGGTCTGGGTGTGATGGCTAATTTTACTACGCCGGAATATCAATTGTTCCGATATGGACGAAAGGAGAAGCTAACTCCTTGATCAAAAGAGCTGAAAGGAGAAGCTAACTCCTTCATCAAAAGAGCCGAAAGGAGAAGCTAACTCCTTAACAAAAAGAGCAAACTGAATGTCCCTCCGAATTTTTTTTCCAGCTAACTTGAGTTGTTTTACAAATATGCTGTAATCGCGGACGATTACTCTCTTTCAAGAAGGGGAGATGTAACAAACTGTTGACGTGTCGACGTATTGAAGAACGGAGCTACTGGCCGAGGGACCTAAACCTTAGAAGAAGCAGAAGCAACAACAGATTTTCGAAAATTGCGTAGCTGTTGATGACATGGCAGATTTTCAAAAATTGCGCTAGAATGATGACGTGGCAGGCTGTACGGATTTCCGCGTTTTGCGTTGACTGCTGTACGGATTTCCCTGATTTACGTTGGCAGCTTTTTGGCATTGCTTTTGGACCAGAAGCTTTTAAGTTTGAAGGCTTTTCATGTAAAACTGCTTTTGGGGCCTAGGGCCTTTAAATATGAGGCTAGGGCTCATTCTTTAGCATGCTTTCTGGCGAAGGTGCAGAGTCTGGAGTACTGGCTTGTACTGTGTTGATGCAATATAAAGAAATACCGAAAGGGGCGCCAAGGTTTGGGGCCAATATTCTCTGGGGTGGAATTCCGCCACTCCGTGTCGCGTGTCGTCTCTCTCTCTCTCTCAGTTCAGTTGTTATTGAATTGTTTTATTGAAGTGTTAAAAGTCTGTTCAGTCTGTTCTTTTCTATTGGCACGTGGTGCCCGTCTTGTGACACGAAATGGACTATTTTCTTTTTTTTTGAGTAATTTCTATTTATTGAAATTAGGATATTTAAAATGTGTGCACTTAAAATGTAAAGGTTAGGAACTGTAGATCTACTGGAATTATTAAAATCCATTAAAAACGGACAACTCTGATGTGTCATGATGGGTGACACTAAGCATCACGAAAGGGGCTGTATTGTTAGTTCGGTGGGTGAGACCGAGAAGTGGATATTCCCGATGCGTCACATTATGGGTGAGGGGAGCATCGAAAAGGGAATATTCCATTGGTATGGCAGGAAATTTAAAGTGGAAGAAGGAATACGCGTAAAGATGCAAGCACAAGAATAAAGATGGGTTTTAAGAAGCTTTTTTCTTAAAAAGCGGAATATTTCAAGTGTTTTCCGAGAAATTCTCTCTCTCTGGAGGAATATGTGTCTGCATAGCATGTGTGCATGAGAATTGCATCCGGGGACGCCATGTGTCCGTGTAGCATCAATTTTCAGCTCACTGAGTTTTATTGAGTTTTTAAACAGGTTCACACATTCAAAACTTTGATCGGCCGCCCACTTAATAAGTAGGCAGCCCATGCTTAAAATAAAGCAAGGCCCCCCACAATAGTAACCAACGCTGACGATTAGGCTGAAAATAACATCGCAATCTCTCTCTCTCTCTCTCTCTCTCTCTCTCTCTCTCTCTCTCTCATGCTAAGACCACTGCTAGCTCCACTTCTCCTCTAGCGCCACCTTCGCTGCTATCTTTGCCGGCACCGCATCGGCTATTCCTACCGGGTATTTGTGCCTACAAAAGCAGCCCACACTCTCTCTCAGCCCCCTCGTTTTGCCAGCGCTACCTCTTGGAAATTGTACGATGGAAATTTGCAAGCGAACAAGTGAAGCTGCCCGCATGCGAGGGTCGCTTTTTCGCATTCGGAGCGCTTTTCGCATTCGGAGCGACAAGTGCGGATTGTGAATTCGCTGTACTAGTTGTTGCTCCCTATTTGTGTTTTTGCAGGTACTTCGTCACGGAGGAGGAGCAAGGAGGCCTAGGCCTGGAAGCGGAATCGGGAACGGTGTATAGGGCTTCATGCTCTAGGTAGAGACGGAAACAAAATTGAGAGCTCATCTCTTGGGAATTTCCCGCATGGGATGGAATTGACCATTGAGTGAGATTTAGAACGGAAGGGTTACTTCGCTTCTTGTGCTTGTAAAAAGATTCTCCCTAATAAAGATTCTCTTTAAGGGGGGGGGATCAACCCATTTTATGGTCCCAAATACTGTGTCAATCTTCTCCCTCGTCTCTTTTGGGTTGAAAGTCTATTTATTTTCAGCTTGTTGATTATTCGTGTGTGACAGTGGTGTCAGAGCTCGGATTTCTCTCTTTCTTTGTAAAAGAGGACGATTTCGGGAAGGAACAGGAAGAACCATGACGAGCCACGGAAGAACCGCTGAAGATGAACTTTAGCAAGTATGAGTTCAACTCGCGGAATTGCAACAGTTTATCACGCTGCCCGATGTCCAAAAGGTTTTGGAAGGGGAATCAAGAAGCCGCAAGGAACAAATGCCGATGGGTGTCGGGAAAATTCTGTCGGTGGTAGCAACCCGCAAGAGGAAAACGTGGAAAGAGGTACCGAAGCGCACAAGGGATCTCTGGATCAGGACAAACAACCATCTAAGAGCAAGGGCTAAGAAAAAGAACTCTCTATTGAACCAAAGCAAGGATGTCTCTATCTCTTCTCCATCCCACTCTCTTGACTATACTACTACATCTACTTCTTATAAAGTAATACTAAACAGAAGCCCAAGTTTAAGAAGGATAACCGCAAGTGTGACTGCAAGATGCGGGTTTTCAAACTTGGTGACAAAGATGTCAAGTTTGACAATTACATAGGACGGAGAGACATCTCTAAGGCACCGTCTTTCATCAGATAGTTTCAAGTTGCTTTTGCCAACAGAGACTTCATTGAAAAATCCAAGTTGCGTCATGTTGGGATGCATCTCAAGGAGATGGCAAGCAACTGGTGGTTAGCCAAGATTTTGGAAGGTACACAAGCTAGAACGTTGGCTCAATTCAAAACTGGATTTTATGAGCAATTTCTTTCGCCTGATTTCGAGAAGGACATTCGGAAGGGATGGGATTGGCTCGCCAAGAAGGAACATGAAAAAGTCACAGCCTATGTTTACAAGTATTGGTTGGTTCTTCTGAAAATTACACCTTTCATGAAGATTTCCGATGAAGGAAAGATGCACAAATTCGAAACAAGCCTTCAACATCCGCTTCGAAAGAGCATGAAGGTGTACCCCTAGCGTACCCTTCAGCGGATGATGGAGTTGGCAATTATCGCTGAGGATCTACACTCCACTGGTACCCCAAGACGGATGGAACATAGCACGTACCGTGCAAGGCAAAGAGTGGTTGATGATGACCATGGCGACCACGGCAAAAAGCGTCCCCCGTGAGGACTTGGATTAGCCTAAGAAGCTAGAGGGTACTGGCAAATGGCTCAAGTATCTCACGCCAAATCAAATACAAACCTTCAAAGAGCAAGGAAGGTGTTTCTATTGTGGTGAGAAAAAGGACACATGAAGACCGACTACCGTGCTCGGCAACAACGACAGGAACAAGTATCTTCGAAGAAGGAACAATTGAAGAAAGAACTCGCTCCACCGAGCTCGAATTCTATTCCTGATGTGCAAGGAAATACAGAAACAAAAAAAGGGAAGTGTCAGCTCCTTAAAGGCTTGGGATCCGTGAATAACCAGCGAGCGTTGATCCTCTATGACCCAAGGTTGACGGACAACTTTATCTCATTGGACATTGTAGAACGCTTGGCCTCACACCGGATCGGCTTGGAACTTCAATCACTTCTGGGTCGGCATTCGACAGGTTGACTACCAATGCAACTCCCGTGCAAGGACAACTTAATCTTCTGATTGGCGAGTACAAGGACCGAGAATCATTGTTGATGGCACCCTTCGAGGGATGTGATGTCATAGTGGGTATGCCATGGCAATGCCTCATGCAGCCGGTCCTAGATTATGTAGAAAAGACCCTCGCCTTTGAGTAGGAGGCAAGAACATTAAAATTTTGGTTGATGCAGGGGATTGGCTATTCCCTATTGTAAGCCATATCTCCATTAAAAAGGAAATAAAGAAGTGTGTTTCTGCTTACTTGATTTCGCACGAGAAAAAGATAAAACTAATGAGGGTTCGTCTCTACTTTGAAAAGTAAGCGTTTTCAATTTCTTGAAAAAGTATAAGGATAGTTTCACGGACACTCTGCCAGATAAGCTACCTCTGGAACATCTGGAAGATCATCGCATTGGTCTCGTACGGGGTAGCTCTCCCCCAAACCAACCCCTTACAGGGTAAATCTTGCTCAGCAAGAGGAAATTTTGAAGCAAGTCAATGAGCTTCTGGAAAAAGGTCTAGTAGGACCAAGTACTTCGCCTTACTAATCTCCAGTCTACCAGTGCAGAAGAAAGACGGCACGTTTCGAATGTGCATAGACTATCGATCTCTAGACAAGTTAACTATCAAGAATGGCTTTCCGATTCCTCCAATTGATGATATTCTTGATAAGTTACAGGGCTTGAGCCGTCTACTTTCATAAGCCATTGCATGAACTTCTTGGTGAAGCACTACACCGATGCAATCTCCTGAAGCATCGCAGTGAACCTCGAATGGTTTCCTTAAGTCTGGCACTATCAAAATAGGTCCATGGCTTGATAAATAATTTAGCTTGTCAAAGGCCCCTTGTTGTCTCGATCCCCATTTGAAAGGGATCTTCTGCCGTGTTAGGTCATGGAGTGATCGTGCTACTTGAGCAAAGCCCTCCAATAATAGGAACACAATCCCAAAAAACTACGTACATCATGCACCGTAGTGGGAGTTAGCCAATCTTGTTCCACCTAGATCTTTGCGGGATCCATACTCACTTGGTCGTGTGAGACTATATGGCCAAGATAGTGTATCTTCGTGAGAAAGAACTCGCTTTTCTTTGCATTCACATGCAACTCGCGCTTTCGCAATTCCTAAAACACCATGTCCAAATGCTTCCGATGTTCTTCCTTGGTCTTCGAAAAGACGAGTATGTCATCAAAGAACACTCATGTAAAAGCTCGGTGTGGGCTGAAAATTCGATCCATCATTCGATTGAATGTGGTAGGAGCATTGATCAGCAACCAATTATATATTGGGTGCTGCATGCGGGGTGCGCCGACAAGGGGGTAGATAGTCTTGCGAAGATTAGTCTGCGATCTTCCTTGATCCAAGAGCGGAAATCCTTACATGGTCAAGATTCGTAGTGATATGGAGACCTCCACCAATTTAAAAGGCGAGCAAGTTCCACCTTGGGATCCTCCCATGAGTCCTTCCGCTAACCCTCCATCCTTGCCACCAAATCCCATGGATTCCATGATGCAGCAAGAAGAAGCACGTTGAGTAGAGCGTGTGGAAGCGGCGGAGCAAGAGGAACGGCGATGGCAGCCGAAGCCGAGGCTCGTATACGGGAGTGCGAGCAAGATGCCGAGGCTAGTAGACAGGAAAGGGAAGCCATGCATGATCTCATCACAATTTTGGAGGTCTGATCCGATATCTCTTCCTTGGAGCAAATTATAAAAAGCTTGCCAAGACCATCACGAAGGCGACCAATGCTACACGAAGTTGTCACGAACGACCAATGAACCTATTTTGGAGAAGATTATGTTCAGTAAGTATGACGGCAAGATGGATGTTTTTGTCATTTATTCTTGATTACACCAATTTACATCCTATTTTGTGGTTGTTCATATTTTTGATAATAACAAAGTTCTCTTGGCTTCCACGCATCTCACGGGTGATGCCATCACTTGGAAGGATGAGTGGATGGAGGAGGAGGAGGAAGCCCACAAGGCGGCCTATCCCAAGTCTCGCCTCGTTCCCCCTCTCGAACTTAGTTGGGAGGAGTTCGAGGAAGATTGAAAGACTTGCTTCTTGCTTCCACGGTACTTGAAGCAATTGGAAGAGGATTTTCGGGCTTTGTCTCAACAAGGTAAACCTGTGATGTCGTATGCTAACTGTGTGTCTCAGCTAGGTAGACAATTGAGGAAATTGGATGAGGAAAGGTTGGAGGCCTTTCTCTTTGGATTGGACTACTTGATCAAGTTTGACGTGGAAGCCGGTATCCAAAGACATTACAAGAGGCGATATGCTTGGCTCAACTCCAAAAGATGAAGCACAACAAGGGTAAGCTCAAGACGATGGATGTCCTCTTATGACGACTCTAAAGACACATACAAAAATTTTAATGGGACAGGTAACAATAAAACAAAAGTCTTCTTCTCAATCTAGTTCTCCATCTACATCTCTCTCTCAGAGTGACATAAATAAGGATAAGTATAAAGGAAAAACTGATAAACCTCAACTCCCACCTAATGAGAAAGTTGCTCAAGGAATCGTAGGTGGTCAATCAAGTGAAGAAGAACATGCATTGTATGCAAAGGAACATAGGTGTTTTCATTGTCACATAGTAGGTCACATGAAAAAGGATTGTCCTAAGAATGAATCTAAAAATGAACCCGCTACATGTCAACTTCTGACTCTACGCCTCAAGTGAATGCTATGCGTGTGGTAGAGCAAGAAGCTACGCAGGAGGGGACTTTTGATGATGAGGAACTCATAAAATGCGATGGACATATTAAAGGTCAAAAGGTGGTGGTGTTATTTGACTGTGGTAACACACATGACATTATTAGTGAGGCCGTCATGACACGTGTCCATCTCCCGTCTACTATTCCTACCTACCTTGTGATGGAATTCTTCTCTCTTGCATGTCACCATGTAGATCTTGACATTCAGCACGTTCGATTTACTCGTCAATTTGTGGTTGCTAAATTAAGTGGATGTGATGTTATTTTGGACATTAAGTGGTTTCAAGCCATGCATTGATTGGGATACCTCTTCACGGAGAATGTTTCCCAGCTCGTTACCATTGGAATGGATCCAGGCACCCCATCAGGTCCTCGCATCTCTAGCAGGAAACTACGTAGTGGAGTACCGGACTCGGTCATTCTGGTCAATTCGATTTTGACCAATTTGGGATTCTTGACTGTGACAAACTTGGACACTCCAAGTCAAGATTCTACCGCGACACAACAGAGATTCACTTCAAAACAGTTCACAATTCACAATTGATTCGACACAGCCCGACAGAGTTTCGTGCCTAGAGATGTTGGCCCCAAAGACTGACGCCGCTTTCGGTATTTCTTTTTGTATTATCTGAGTTCAAAGTACAAGGGAGTGGGAGGGTTCTCACTCTCAGACTCTGCGTCCAGATGCTCTGAGTTGTGAGGGCCCTGCCCACTTATTTATAATTTACAAGGGATGCCCAAAAGCAGAGCCCCAAAAGCTTCTCAATTCAAAAGCTCTCTTAAAAATAAAGCAAGTAATCCCAAAAGCTGTAAGTAAATTCAGCCAGCATAAATCAGTATGCAATGCCACGTCAACAACCATAAACATCGGATTTTCGTACAATCTGTTGTACAGCCTGCTAGCGTATTTTGCGGCACAAATTCAAGAAATGCCGTATAGCCTGTCGGTGCTCTTTGCGGGACTGTCCCCTGCTGTGTCCGGTCTGCTGCCCCACTTGATGAGGTGTGTCTAGGGCTATGCCACGTCACCAATTTGTGACATACCCCCCTCTTGAAAGTATTGTAATCATCCTCGATTACGCCTGCAAAACAGACAGAGGCCATAAACTGTCTTAGCAGACACTAACTGTTAGTGCCGACGCACGAGGAACAACACATCTAGCACATGTACCAATCGACAGTCACATCACAGGACATCACATGACAAATCACATTCAACAATTCAACAATCATTCCAATCTCAGACCATGATTAATCGGCAATATATTTAGTGATCGCATCTAGATCCAGTCGGGACCTCTCAGATGCCCAATTGACTAATCCTTATTGCAATCATCTCAATACAGATTTATCAGACCGAAATGCTGCAGTCATTTCATCTATCAGTTCCTACACTTAAACAAGTCAAGTACAAATCAGTATCATATTATTGGGAATTCCAGTTCATAAAGTCATACAAGAGAATACTGTCAGCTCAGCAGTATCCCTGAAATCCAAAGGGATATCAGTGACTATATATCAAATCAAAGTATCGGGGCAATTTGTCGACAAAGGAGTGGAGTGACTCCCCTCTTCTGCAAACCCACTGCACTAGATTTGCCCATTCTGAAGTCGGGGTTCTATCGGAGTAGACTATGCTAAACCGAATGTTTCAAGGTAAAGGTTCACAATCTGAGGAGTATCTGCCAGGTCCTCCTCCATCCACTTCGCATCCAATGCGGGATAGTTCTTGAATTTATCCAAGAACCGCCTTATCACTTTACCTTTTATCTTTCTATCTTTATGTGCCAATACCTCTTCTGGAACGAGTATCTCCTCGTTTTCCTCCACTTCCGGTTGCTCATCTGGCTTTCCATCATCGGGCACATTGCCTTTAAAAGGCTTCAAGAGACTCACATGAAAAGCATTGCGAATCCTCTAAGTAGCGGGCAACATAGTATCTCATGCTAAGCTTTGGAAAAAGCCGCTCCTTTCCCTTTTTCCTTCTCAGGCGTGCCTTCTCCTTTAATTTCAAATCGCGACGATGTCGATCTGCTGCCTTTTTGTGTCTTTCTTGAGATTTCTGCAAAGCCTCCCGGACCTTGGCAAAAGTAGTGTCCAAGTCTTGTGTGTACTGGCCGACTTCAAAAATCTTATCTTTCGTGCTTAAGAAGGGAGGAACCTTCGGAGCACCAACACCTTCAATAATCTCAAACGGCGCCTTCCCCGTCGAACAATGCACCAAGGGCAAATACTTTTCCCATTGAGTCTTCCGATTCGAAATGTAAGACTTCAATAAATCCAGTACGACTAAATTTGCAATCTTCGATTGCCCATCTGTCTGCGGGTGGAAAGATGACGAGAACTGCAACCGTGTGCCAATGTTCTCAAAATAGCCTTCCAAAACAAACTCGTGAATCGGGGATCTCTGTCGGAGACAATCGTCTCAGGCATGCCATGTAATTTGAATATCTGGCCAATGAACAGGCTCGCTAAATGATCCGGCTTGACTGTCTTCTTCACTGGAATGAAATGGGCTTGCTTGCTAAATCTGTCAATAACATTCCAGATACCATCGTGCCCACTCTGTGTCTTCGGGAGATCAAAAATGAAATCCATTGCAATACTTTCCCAGGGGCGGGTGGGTATGGGTAAAGGCCGTAACAATCCCTGTGCTTTATGCCTGTCAAACTTGACCTTCTGGCATACCAAGCAACTGCGTACAAAATCGTCCTCATCCTTCTTGAGTCTCGGCCAAAAGAAATATTTCTCTACACCTTTCAAGGTGATGTCAATGCCGCGGTGACCCGTAAATGGCGGACAGTGGCATTCGGTTAAAACCTTTTCCCTCGACGGCTGTGTAACGCACAACATCGTTTTCTTCATCAAGTAGCCATCCCGAATGGAATATCCCGCTACTACCTCCCCATTCTGTATTTGATTGAAAATATCTGCAAAATTGTATCTGTGGCATACTGATCGACCATATCTTCGAAGCTTCTATGGTGTATCACGAAACAAACGGCTTTCGGGACAAAGCATCTGCCACCAAATTCTTTTGTCTCTGCACATGGACAATCTGGAAGTGAAATTGTGACAAGATGTTAGCCCACCCCATCTGCTTTTCCGATAGAAGTAGCGTAAACTCTAGTGATCTGTGAAGATCGTAAAATCGGCTCCGAGTAGGTAATATACCTAGATGAATCCAGGATAAGCCCAGATTCACCCTTAAAGGAAAGTGCAAGGTATAGACCCATGGTAGTCACCCACAAGACAATATAACCATTAGCCCCATCATGCATAGTATTGACTAAATACCACGACATCTCCACTAACGTCGTCAGTGCCCAATAGTGGGTGTAGAACTAGGTACTAACATATGCTCCCAAACACCACACACACCACACACACACACACACATGAGCATACATCAACACAAAGTTCAGTGTACTGAGTTTCTGTCATGACTCCGGAGATCAAGGGCAAACTTAGCCAAAATGAAGCTTAGCACTAAAAGAAGCATTAAATCGAAAAAATTACAACAAAAATGAGGTAGTTGATAGGGCATACGCACCACAAAAGATACAAAGAATTAGCACAATATCAACTGGTCGTAACTCGGACGAAAACTTCACAATGTGAAATCTGCATGTCCGCTATACGACTAAAAAATATACCTAGATGAATCTAGTAGGTAATGTCGCCACTGAGTAAGAGCATGCATAACTGCCAAAAGCTCTTTCTCATATATCTGTGCTGTCAATTCTGGCCTTGAGAACAATCAGCTCTCGTAGGCAATGACATGGCCTTCTTGCATTAAGACCGCACCCAGACTACGACCACAAGCATCACAATATACTTCGAATGACTTCTGCAAATCCGGCAAAGTCAAAACTGGTCCTATAGTCAATTTCTCTTTCAATGTGTAAGAGGGAGTCACCTCTGTGGGTCCCCACGAGAAAGGGACTCCTTTCTGTGTTAAGATATGCAAAGGGGAAGCAACCTCTGCAGACTTTCTAATGAACCGCCGGTAGTAAGAACATAAGCCCAAGAAGCTTCCAACTTCATGGACATTCTTCAAATTGGGCCAATGGATAGTCTCAATCTTGGCCGGGTCCATCTGCACTCCTGCTGCTGAAACGATGTGTCCCAAAAAGTGTATCTCTGGTAGGAAAAATTCACTCTTCTTCGCATTAATCACCAACTTGTGATCCCACAATGCCTAAAAGAACTGTAGCAAATGTTCTCTATGTTCTGCCTCATCCTTGGAGAAGACAAGAATGTCATCAAAGAAAGTGCCAACAAAAGAACTGTACTCTCTGAAAATCCTGTCTATCATTCGGTTAAAGGTCGCTGGAGCATTGGTAAGGCCAAAAGGCATCACCAAAAAACTCGAATAAATCGAAGGTCGTCCAAAAAGCTGTCTCGTAGAGATCTCCCGGCGCGATTCGGATCTGATGATATTTGCTCTTCAAATCGATCGTGCTGAAACAAGAGGATCCCTGTAGTCGGTCTAGAATATCATCGATCCTAGGAATCGGAAATCTGTTCTTGAGGGTGATTTTGTTGAGAGCTCTATAGTCAGTGCACATTCTCCAAGATCCGTCTTTCTGCAAAACCAACAATACTGGAGAGTAGTAAGGTGAAGTACTCGGCTCGATAAAACCCTTTTCCAAGAGGTCTTTCACTTGGTTCATAATCTCTTCATTCTGGGCTCTGCTCACACGGTAAGGTGGCCGGGTTCGGTGGTGTTCCTCCAAGGATCAAATCAATGGTATGATCCTCTGGACGAGCTGGAGGCAACTTGCCTGGCAGGCCCTCAGAAAAGAAATCGGCATGAGTGTGGAGAAAATCTTGGCGTTCTTTATCAAGGTCAGACATATTTGTCCTATGTTCATCATTCAACTCTTTCAAAAAGATTGAGTAAACAAACAGACTGGATTTCATTAATTTCGAAACGATCGAAGCCGATACAATAGGGACAGACTCGCCCTTAAGTTTCACATCAAGTACAATGGTTTGGCCCTTTTCAGTAGTCAATGTCGCTTTCTTTGCCCGATAATCGACCACGGCGTTGCTCTTATGGTACCAAGAAACTCCCAGGAGAACATCACAACCTTCCAAGGGCATTATGTAGAAGTCCTCGTGCCCCAAATACCCTTGACAATGCAACCGAAGTTTGCCAATGACAGGTGTAATGGCCACGTCCCTGTCAGGTGCCGCTAGAACTGCCTTTGCTTGTGGTTCCATCTGATCGGGTGCAATCTCGAGCCACGCCGCCAATTCAGGTGAAATGAAGTTGGCCTTGGCTCCTCCATCAAAGAAAATCAGGGCTTCTTGATCTTTCACTTTGCCCCAAGCTCGACAAAGTTCTGTACTCTCATCATTCGTGCTTGGGTCAGTACCCATGCAATCTAGAACCAGTCTTGCTTTCATCTTGCCTTTTTGTCCACGTTCCTCAGCTGCTTTCAAACTCTCTGGCCTCTCTTCATCATTTTCTTTCTCTGTCTTTTTAGGGCACTTCGCGGAGACGTGTCCTTGTTTCCCGCATCCAAAACACTTCCCCTCTTTTCAATGTTGCTTTTTGCTTCGCGTTTTCCCTTTCCTGTCTTGTTCACTCGAGTCAGAGGAGCTAGAAGAACTATTAGAAGAAGAAGAAGAAGAAGAAGAAGAAGAAGAACTGGATACTCCTTCAAATCGCACATGCTTCTTCTGCTTGAAGGGAACGTGTCATTCCGTTCAATTCGTCCCGCACAGTTCCGTACAACTAGTACGTTTCGTTCAACAGTTTTTTTGGCGACCGTTTCTAGCTGTTGTCCCTTTTGACTGTTGAACATGCATTTTTAGGCAGTTTTGGGGTGTTGGGGCTCTGCCAGGACAAGGGTCATACGGCTAAGAGTCGGGAGCTAAGAGCTCTGTCCTAAGTTAGTAAGCTAAGAGCAAGAGGCTTAGGGCTAAAACAGTGCCATGTGGAAAGGGGTTCTTATATATAGCAGTCCTTGAGCTATATAAGGATACGGTAGGGTGGAGTTTCGATGGCACAATTACCCTCTGTTTTATATTGGTATCAAAGCTCAAGGGTGGGAGAGCTATGGAGGAGGGTAGGAGAGGGGTTGTGGTGCTTTGCATGTGCATGCAAGTTCTCTCTCTCTCTCTCTCTCTCTCTCTCTCTCTCTCTCTCTCTCTCTCTCTCTCTCTCTCTCTCTCTCTCTCTCTCTCTCGCACCCCCCCCCCCCCCCCCCCCCGCCCCACACACACACACACAACCCACAGCTATGGCGGATTTCCTCAGGGCCGAGAAGGTGCGAGAACGGCGCGGGAAGGGAGGTTAGGGCGACCACCACCAATTTTCCCGCAGATGGGTGCAACGGGAGCGTGCCGGCATGAGCAGCGTTTTTCGCTTCGGGAAGAAACGTTGCCGAGTAACGCACGGTCTTGCTTTGCTCCTCCTTCCTCGCGCGGTTCTGCTTGGACGGCTGCCATCGCTGCAGTTGAATTTACATTGTTTTTTTTTATAAATTTTGATGCAGTGGGTGTCCTAAGGGTGCCCAAGGCCACCCTAGGGGCCTTTCCCACACAAACGGCACCAAATGCATGGCCCTCAAGGCATGAAAAGCGCAAACCGAGGAGGGCACGGCCTTCTACTCGCAATTTGCTGTTGTAGCAGATTCACATTAGTAAACCGTAAATTCCCAAAGTAGGCCTCGTTTGTGTGCGGCACGAACGGGGAATGAAGGAACATGTATTAGAGTACAAACTGCCAGCGGATCAAGGTCCATAGAATGCTCGAAAGAGTAAGCCATATAGCCATCACAATAAGTCTATTTGAGGAATAAATGAGGCTAAAAGCAGTCGATCTCTGTACAAGGTTCCTCGCATGCAAGGCAGTCAACTTACTAAGGCCTTTTCCATAGCGGCATGCAAGGCATTTGGCGGAGTATACTAGCAATGACATGGTCATCAGATTTGCCATTTCATACTGATGAGATTTTTCTTAATCCCTATGTGAATTTATTTTTGCAGATTTCTACGGTTTTAACGTACATGACGTCGTTGTACATCTCTATTTTTTTTTGTCTGTTTAGTACCGCACATCTTCGTACGTGTACAAAACGTACAGGACCGTACGAGACCATCGTGGTTCAACCAACCAAAAGATTTCAAGGATGGTGGAACGATAATAAAATTTTTCACTTTTTCCACGGTGAAAGATAGAAAGAAAGCCTTGCTGTACATACAACAATTTGACAATATCTATGCTGTGGGGAACTACACAGAAGAATCAAAGATTTCTCGAGCTGTGGGATTTCTCAAAGATAATGCTATGCAGTGGTGGAGTTCAATCGCTACCCAATTGCATGCTCCAAGGACTTGACAGGCGTTCAAGACTACTTTTGCATATAGTTACATGACCTCCCTATTTGAAGTGTCCAGATTTTGTCAGAATGGGGAAACTTGAAAATGCTTGCCACGGAGACCATGGAACACTATCTACCTTCCCGTGTCTTTCTTCAAGTTGATTCCCTTGGAGGACCAATGCAAGCGATATACCATTGGACTGCCATCACCTTTATAGGAGTATCGTCTTTCCAAACGAGTATCCACAATGCAAGAACTGATTCACCATGTTGCGGTTGGATACAAGCTTATGAAAGGGAAATTGGAGTTTACTACAGAAGAAACCCCGACAACAAATCAGACTTCTCGACCACAACAAACATCTCTTCAAGATACTTATGAAAATCAACCACAAAGGCCTTGTTTGGTGCCTCCACAGTGAGAAACTTTATTACAAGAAGGCCGATGCTTTGGATGTTTTCAATAAGGGCATAATTTCTTTAATTGTCCCCTACGAACCGATAGAACCGCGGAGCCGGCCCCTGGTCCGACAATTGACAGATCCTCAAGACCACCTTGAGCTAGACTTGGAATTGGACTTGTTCCTGATATCTATGACATCAATCTCAAAGTTCAAATGAATTGTGCATAGTTTATGAAAAAAATCAATGGCTTGAAAGCCCTAATCTTCTTTAGCTTAAGAGCTACTGAGAATTTCACCCACTCGACTTCCTCAAGCAGATGGATTTTGACTACGATTCACAAGGTGGAGAACTTGAAGCCGAGTTAGCCCCTAGGCAAACTCAGAAGCTGGTGCCTCTCATTTGTGCTTGTCACAAATTGCTGACGTGTCAAGCCACTGAAGAACCGACTTGCAGATCTCGGCCGAGGGGCCTAAACCCTAGAAGCAGCAAAAGAAGTTGAAGTTCTCACCAACTTACAGACCCTCGTCGAGTGGGTTTATTTTGAAAGAAGAGTTCCTACCAACTTATGGGACCCCATCCGATGGGGCCCAGGATTCTAAAGGGATTAAAATAAAGCAGGACCCGCTTATACACATAGATGGAGGTGCGTAAAAGATGATGATGTGGCAACTAGACGGACGCCTGCGATTTGCGTTGACAGTGCCCGTGGCAGCCTGTACGGAATTCCCTGATTTTACGTTGGCTTGCTTATGTGGCAGCTTGTACGGATTTCCGTGATTTATGCTGGGCAGTTTTCAACGCCAGCTTTTGAGCCAGTCGCTTTTGAGTTTCAAGCTTTTCATGTAAACTGCTTTTCAAGGCCAAGGGCCTTTAAATAAGTGCAGAGGGCTCAGTCTCTGGCACTCTTCTGGGTGAAGATGCAGAGCGCGAGTACCGGCATTGTATTGAGTTCAAGTAATATAAAGAAATACCGAAAGGGGCGCCAAGGTTTGGGACCAATACTCTCTGGGGTGGAATTCCGCCACTCCGTGTCGCGTGTGCTCTTTCTCTTTCAATTTCAGTTGTTGTTGAAGTGCTAAAAGTCTGTTCAGTCTGTTCTTTTCTATTGGCATATGGTGCCCGTCTTGTGACAGTGGTATCAGAGCATTTGGCGTGTGCTTTTTTAAAAGCATACCGGTCCTACAAAAGAGCAGACAGAGCAAACTGACGCTTCAAAAGGCTACTAGAATTTTATTTGAAGAATCTTCGTGCCCCTACTCTGGACTTATTAGTCACTCCCACCCTTACTTCATCGTGCATCGGGCGCACTCCCGTCTTCATCGCTCATGTCTTTCAGGGCATAAGCCAAAAAGATCGCTTGCAAGAGAAGGATCCAAGATTTGTTTCAAGCTGTTGTTTTTCTCAGATGCAGTGTCATGTAGTGGAGGAAGTCTATAGCTACCAAGCCGCACACTCCAAGGACTTGGCAAGCTTTCAAGAAAATCTTTGCCGGAAGTTATATGGTTTTTGACATCTTTCTTTGGGGTAGAGTGGGGTATCCTGAAATGCTTGCCATGGAAACCGTAGCAGAATACAACTTATAGTTTTTAGGCATCTCTCAACAGGTGTGTCTTATTATAACCTTGGAGGTCCAGTGTAATTGGTATATATAGCGGCTACCATCACCTCCACAGGAACAATGTCTGTTGAGGCTTGTTTCGACTATTCAAGTGCTTATAGACCATGCTATGGTTGGCTACGACGTTATGGAAGGAATCTAACCCTAATTTTTGGTAAGTCAGTTGACTTTTCGAGCTCGGCTGATGTCAACATTGTTTTTTAAGTTTGAGTTTTGTTTGAAACTTGTTTTGTGATCTTGTTTGGAATTTGTTTGAAATGGCTGGTATCTGTTTTGAACCTGTTTTGGTGCCAATTTGAATTGTTTGACTTTGGTTTTAATACTGGATTGGTGATTTTACTCCCGGGTGGAGAAGTGAGACATGTTGTTTTGGTATTGTCTGAACCTTGGAATGACGCAGATGGAATGTCTAGGGAGCGTTTCGTTGTATGTTTGAAAACCTCGGAATGACACAGGACGATGTCTGGGGAGCGTTCTGCTGTATGCTAGAAAACCTCCAAATGACGCAGATTGATGTCTAGGGAGCGTTTGGTTGTATGCTTGAACCTCCAAGCGACGTAGACTTCGGTCTGGGGAGCGTTTGGTTGTACAGTCCTCTAAGCTCATGGCCCAGACCTTTTTTGGTTATTTGTGGGGGGAGTGACAGGTAGTCATTGAGTAGCTTCATACCGCGGACCGTTTGTCTTGGGGGAGTGCTCAGCGGTGCTGTTCGTTGTGTCTTGTAACATGCATATGTGAGCATATGTATTGCATTGTGATGTGCCAACCACTGAATATTCCTAATTGGATGAGATTGCCTGGGTGTGCACGTGGAAGATCAGTGCGGTCTAGGTGTGATGGCTAATTTTACTATGCCGGAATATCAAGAGTTTTGATATGGATGAAAGGAGAAGCCAACTCCTTGATCAAAAGAGCCGAAAGGAGAAGCCAACTCCTTAAAAAAAAAAGAGTAAACTGATCGTCCCTCGTATTTTTTTTTTACCTAACTTGAGTTATTTTGCCGATATGCTGAAATCGTGGACGACTACTTTCTTTCAAGAAGGGGGGATGTCACAAATTGCTGACGTATCAAAGCCAGTGAAAAACGGGCCTAAACCCTAGAAGTAGCAGAAGAAGTTGAAGTTCTCACCAACTTACAGACCCTCGCCGAATGGGTCTATTTTTAAAGAAGAGTTCCCACCAGCTTATGGGACCCCGTTCGATGGGGCCCAGGAACCTAAAGAGATTAGAATAAAGCAGGACCCGCTTACACACAGATGGAGGTGCGTAAAAGATGATGACGTGGCATTTGTACGAACACCCGTGATTTGCGTTGACCGTGCCACGTGGCAGCCTTACGGATTTCCGTGATTTACGCTGTGTCACAAGACGGGCACCACATGCCAATAGAAAAGAACAGACTGAACAGGCTTTTAGTTTTTCCCAAGGGCGGGTGGGTATGGGTAAAGGCTGTAACAATTCCCGTGGCTTATGCCTGTCAAACTTGACCTTCTGGCATAGTGCGCACAAACTCTTCCACATCCTTTTTGAGTCTCGGCCAAAAGAAGTATTTCTCTACCCCTTCATGGTGGTAGCAATGCTGCGGTGACCCGTAAAAGGTGGACAATGGCATTCAGTCATAACCTTTTCCCGCAACGGCTGTGTAACGCACAACATAGTCTTTCTCATCAAGTAGCCTTGCCGAAGGGAGTATCCAGCTACCGTCTCCCCATCCCGTCTCCGTGTGAAAATATCTGCAAGACCTGTTTCTATGGCATACTGATCGACCATATCCTCGAAGATCCTATGATGTATCGCGGAAATAGTCAGAACCAACAGCTTCCGAGACAAAGCATCTGCCACCACATTCCTTTGTCCGTGCACATGGACAATGTGGAAGTGAAACTGTGACAAGATGTTCGCCCACCGCATCTGCTTTTCCGAAAGCTGCTTCTGTGGCAAGAAGTAGCGCAAATTCTGATGGTCTGTAAAGACAGTAAAATCCGCTCCGAGTAGGTAATGCGGCCACTGAGTAAGAGCATGGATAACCACCAAAAGCTCTTTCTCATAAATCTGTGTTGTCATCTCCGGCCTAGAGAACAATCGGCTCTCATAAGCAATGACATGGCCTTCTTGCATCAAGACCGCACCCAGACTACGACCATAAGCATCACAAAATACTTCAAATGACTTCTGCGAGTCCGGCAAAGTCAAATCTGGTCATGTAGTCAATTTCTCTTTCAATGTCTGAAAGGCAGTCACCTCTGTGGATCCCCACGAGAAAGGGACTCCTTTCTGTATCAAGATATGCAAAGGGGAAGCAACCTCTGCAAACTTTCGAATGAACCGTCTGTTGTAGTACGAACACAGTCCCAAGAAGCTTTCAACTTCATGGACATTCTTCGAATTGGGCCAATCACGGATTGTGTCTATCTTGGCCGGAACCATTTGCACTCCTGCTGCTGAGACAAAGTATTCCAAAAAAGTTTTATCTCTGAAGCAGACATCTCTGTTTCTTCAAATCCAACAACAGTGGAAAGCAATACGGTGAAGTACTATGCTGGACAAGACCCTTTTCCAAGAGGTCTTTCACGGGGTTCATAATCTTTTCATTCTGTACTCGGCTCACACGGTTCGGTGGCCGGTTCGGTGGTGTGCTTCCAGGTATCAGGTCAATGGTCTGATCTTCAGGCCCTCTGAAAAACAATCGGCATGAGTGTGGAGAAAAATCTTGGCGTTCTTTTGATCAGGTCAAAACATATTCAACCTTTATCCATTGTTCAGTTCTCTCCCAAAAGAATGAGTGAAGAAACTGAAGTTCATCAAGTACAATCTCTAAGCCCTTCATTTATCAAAGTCACTTTCTCGGCCCGATAGTCAACCACGGCGTAGCTCTTGTGGTACCAAGGGATCCTGAGTAGAACGTCACTCGCGTGCCCTGAACACCCCTGTCATTGCAAACGAAGTTTGCCAATGCTCGGTGTAATGGCAACATCCCATCGGAGTGCCAATCGAACTACCTCCGCCTGTGGCGTCAGTCTGTCGGGCGTAATTTCCAAATCGAGCCGCCAATTCCAAGTGAAAAGTTGGCCTTGGCTCCTTCTAAAGAGCTTCCTGATCCTTCACTTTGCCCCAAAAGCGAAGTTTGTACTTTCATTGATTAGATTCGGTGCAGGTCCCACGCCCATGTGGTACCAGTTCTGCTTTTCTATCTGCCTTTTCAGCCACGTTCCTCAGCTGCTCTCGAACTCTCAAGCCTATCATCGTCTTTATCATTCTATTCTTTCAGTGCCTTTTTAGGGCACTTCGCGGAGATATGTCCCTGTTCCCCGCATCCAAAGCACTTCCCCTCTCTGATGAAGCGAGCTCTCTCCTCATGAGTAAGCTTGGGTTGTGCACCCTTTTCTCCGGGTTGCTTTTTTTCTTTCTACTTTCATTCCCAGAAGTCTGTTCGGCTCGTTGTGTCATGGCCTCATCTGTGGGGTAGGTCAGACTGCCAGAGTGAATGGCAAAGCCCCGCTTCGGATTACTCATCAACTCCTGAATAGAAGCTGACTTCTGTTCCAAGTAGTGATCTCGGATCTCTGTAGGTAGACCCGAGGTGAACCGCTCAATCTGTTCTTTGAATGAGATCTTCTTAAATGAAGAGGCGGGTAGAAAAGAGCTCCAGATCTTTCACAATAAGCACTGATTGTATCTTTCTTGGTCATCCGAAGATGGTTCCAAGCAGCTCGTATATCTCGTTCATATTCTTGCGTCAACCAAGAAGAAATAAAAAGCTTTTTAAATTTCAGTCATTTAACTGGTGCAGTCTTGTTTAAAAGAAGCGTGGACCACCAAGTACGAGCATTCCCCTTAAGGTAAGAGGTAGCTCTCTGAATCTTGGAGTGCTCTGAATAGCGTCCTCCCTCGAAAGCAATGTCAAACTGCTGTATAAAAGACAAAGCCTTCGAAGCATCTGAGTATCCTGAAAAAGTATCAAACTTGATTGAGTGGCCACCTTCCTTAAACTCTCGGACTTTCTTGCTTTTATCTTCGAGAAAGTCATACTGGTTGGCTTTGTAAAAATTCTTTTTGTTCGCATAGAAGTTTCCATCATCAGAATCTGAGCTGTCTGTAGACGAGTCCTCAGTAGAACTGTCAGTCTCTGGGCGAGATTTAGCCTTCTTTGCCTTTTTCTTGCCCTTTCCGAAGCTTTGTTTCTTGCTTCGCTTTTTACCTTTTCTGTCTTCTTCGCTCGAATCTGAAGAGCGAGAAGAATTGTGAGATGAAGAAGAAGAAGAAGAAGAAGAAGAACTGGGTACTCCTTCAAATCGAACACGCTTCTTCTGTTTCTTTGCCTTGTCGAATGTCGACTGACGACCCAAATATCCCGGGAAGTCAGTGCCTTTTTTTTGCTGTTTGCCGTGCTTTTTGGCTTTCTTTTGCGCGTCAAAAAGCTGAGCAATCCGTGCATCAACCACCTCTTGTAATTCCTTCTCTGTATACTGTTTGTGATCAGAAGGTTTCTTGAGAGCGGGTTTCAGGGGTGGTGTTGTCACGAGGACGTGGCAACTGCTAACCTTAGTTGTTGGTTTCTTTCCAATGATTTTTGTTTAATTTTCAAGACCCTCTTTTTGAAGTTGCAAATGGTCGGACATTGTATGGCCAATGTGAACGGTAGTTTCACCCGCAGACGGGAAGTTGGTCGGCATTGGAATTCGTAAAGTAAGAGGATGTCCAGGCTCAGAGCAAGATCATACAGGTGCCCCCCGTCGCACTTAGCAAGTTGGTGGATACTAGGAAGTGAACTCAATAAAGGCATAAAGTCAAGGTGGGATCACCAAACAGAAAGTATCCGACAGTTGGGCCACATTGCACTTTTGGATGCGGTCCCAATGAGGATAGATGGTCAGAAGACCAGCGGGAGCCCGACGGAAGCATCTCCTAAAAATTAGGGAACTGCTATTCTGGGCCGTGAAATGTGTTCGTGTCATTACCTTCGGTATGACCAAGGGAACATTTTATTACTTTGCTGCAAAGTCAACTGATGCACAAGTTGAGAGATTTTTAAGCAGGAAGCCCAATGCGGGGAAATTGCATGTATGAGTGCCAAGTGGCACTTTGTGGTCAATTTACCAAGTCTGAGAGAACAGAATCCGTAACTGACTTTTGAGAGCAATTTTGGAGGCTGTTAACTTTGATTTTCAGCCATTTCTCTTCATTTTTGAGCTTCCCATGACTTTGCCTAGGTCCAAGGAGCTCATTTTCAGCATTGGAAGGCATCAGATGTGTGTTTACAGGGCTGTTTTGCTGCGTTTTCAGCGATACGCAGGTTTTGGCAGCCATGGAAATCTTCTCCTTTTTGCATCTATTTGTTCACACATGCATTACAGGTCAAGGGCAGAAGAGAGGGCGCTCGATTTATGCTGGGGGGATGCTTCATTGAGAGCCTGTCACAGGTTAAGAGCTATGGAGTGCTTCCTTTCCCTCTCATGTACAGTGTGGTGCTAGGAGTGATGCCCTGCACACTACACACTGCTCTCTCTCTCCCCTACGTGCAGTTATGTGATGCCCCACAAGAGGGCTACTCATTTGACTGATGTACAGTTGTGTGGGTTCATGCTTTTATGCTGAGGCAAGAGCCTCCTTGAGCAGGAACGGGGGTAGCTAACTGCTGCTCCAAAGCAGGCACTGGTGAGGGTCATAACCTCACTGTACAGGTGCAAAATCAGCGCTGTGTATGCGCTGTAAACTCACTGTTTTTCAGCCATACGGACGCCAAGATCATTGGGAATCGTGCCCCACTGGCAAAGGACAGTTAGGGGACTGTTTGGGGCTGAAAACAGGGCAAAAACCAGTAAATACAGCGTGCTGAATTTACTGTTTTTGGACAGGAATCAGAGGGTATACGCCAGTGCAAGCGAGTTCTAGCAGGGGAATTGGTTTCGCGCAAGTTTTGGGGTTGTTATGCTGCCGAAATTTGGCCAAATCAAATGGTATCTAGGTGGATACACGTGAAGGATTCCCAGGACCTTACCTTGTAATTTACCCTCCTAAAGAATAAAGAAATACCGAAAGGGGCGTCAATTTTGGGGCCTACAGGTTGTCGGCGTCTGCTCGGAGCATTCTAGCTTCCGAGCCGTGTGTGTATTCAAGTGTTAACTCCCGTCGCAGGTTCTCTTTGCAAAGTGCTCTGTGTGTGTGTATAAAGTAAAGAATTTCGGGTGAAAGTCAACGCCTACCGCCCTACGGGCCGGTTTCATGGTTCCATTGCCGGGACCTCAATCACTTTTTCCTCAAAGAGTGAGCCTGGATTGTTCAGGGTAAAGACACACAGTGCAAGAACGCGGGGATTACACCATGGTCGACAAGGGGAAGGGAATTATGGAAGAGGGTTCCTCTTCACAGGACAAATAGGAAATTCCACATGTACGCCCTGCTAAAAAGTGGTCAAATTAGGGTTGATTTTTTGCTGCGTTTTAGGGTTTGCAAGTATGAACCAAGATGAGATAGGGAGAGGTCTCACGGTGGTAGATTGGCCACTAGATCTCGTGCGGGAGTGATGTGGGTCTGCCAGGTGACATGCTGCTTCCCGATTCTCTGAGGCGATTGCTTGGATTCTATGACGCATCGGTAAATCATCTTGAAATTTGAGCTTGCTTGGTCGTGGGTGGTACGTCAGGTTGTGGAATTATGTTCGTTTGCAGAGGCAAGAGCCTTTTGCAACACGTAAAAGTTAAGGGACAGGTTGCAAGATGCTATGGTGAAGTTCAAGAACTATCCACCTATGGATGCAAAGTGGATGGAAGAGCATGAACTGTCAGAGTCACCAAATGTATTGCAGCTTTATCTTGAGGCCTTTGGGTTACAGCCTACGTATGCCCCAACCCAATGTTTGCAAAGGAGGGGTAATGATAGAGCTAGCACATCAAATGTACTCATGGATTCAGTGCAACAGCAGTGTACAATTTGACAAAAGTATGAAGGTCTCATTAAGTTATTTGTACATATGTTTTGACAGTCTTTCTTGCGGATACATGTGATGATAAAAGAGTGCTAACAACACAAGATCATCAGTGACATGTATTTATGGTATGCAATCGAGGACGTTTGCGATTTCAAGAGGGGGGTATGTCACGAGGACGTGGCAACTGCTAACCTTAGTTGTTGGTTTCTTTCCAATGATTTTTGTTTAATTTTCAAGACCCTCTTTTTGAAGTTGCAAATGGTCGGACATTGTATGGCCAATGTGAACGGTAGTTTCACCCGCAGACGGGAAGTTGGTCGGCACTGGAATTCGTACAGTAAGAGGATGTCTAGGCTCAGAGCAAGATCATACAGGTCCCCCCCGTCGCACTTAGCAAGTTGGTGGATACTAGGAAGTGAACTCAATAAAGGCATAAAGTCAAGGTGGGATCACCAACAGACAGTTGGGCCACATTGAACTTTTGGATGCGGTCTCAATGAGGATAGATGGTTAGAAGACCAGCGGGAGCCCGACGGAAGCATCTCCTAAAAATTAGGGAACTGCTATTCTGGGCCGTGAAATGTGTTCGTGTCATTACCTTCGGTATGACCAAGGGAACATTTTATTACTTTGCTGCAAAGTCAACTGATGCACAAGTTGAGAGATTTTTAAGCAGGAAGCCCAATGCGGGGAAATTGCATGTATGAGTGCCAAGTGGCACTTTGTGGTCAATTTACCAAGTCTGGGAGAACAGAACCCGTAACTGACTTTTGAGAGCAGTTTTGGAGGCTGTTAACTTTGATTTTCAGCCATTTCTCTCCATTTTTGAGCTTCCTATGACTTTGCCTAGGTCCAAGGAGCTCATTTTCAGCATTGGAAGGCATCAGATGCGTGTTTACAAGGCTGTTTTGCTGCGTTTTCAGCGATACGCAGGTTTTGGCAGCCATGGAAATCTTCTCCTTTTTGCATCTATTTGTTCACAGATGCATTACAAGTCAAGGGCAGAAGAGAGGGCGCTCGATTTATGCTGGGGGGATGCTTCATTGAGAGCCTGTCACAGGTTAAGAGCTATGGAGTGCTTCTTTTCCCTCTCATGTACAGTGTGGTGCTAGGAGTGATGCCCTGCACACTACACACTGCTCTCTCTCCCCCCTACGTGCAGTTATGTGATGCCCCACAAGAGGGCTACTCATTTGATTGATGTACAGTTGTGTGGGTTCATGCTTTTATGCTGAGGCAAGAGCCTCCTTGAGCAGGAACAGGGGTAGCTAACTGCTGCTCCAAAGCAGGCACTGGTGAGGGTCATAACCTCACCGTACAGGTGCAAAATCAGCGCTGTGTATGCGCTGTAAACTCACTGTTTTTCAGCCATACGGACGCCAGGATCATTGGGAATCGTGCCCCACTGGCAAAGGACAGTTAGGGGACTGTTTGGGGCTGAAAACAGGGCAAAAACCAGTAAATACAGCGTGCTGAATTTACTGTTTTTGGACAGGAATCAGAGGGTATACGCCAGTGCAAGCGAGTTCTAGCAGGGGAATTGGTTTCGCGCAAGTTTTGGGGTTGTTATGCTGCCGAAATTTGGCCAAATCAAATGGTATCTAGGTGGATACACGTGAAGGATTCCCAGGACCTTACCTTGTAATTTACCCTCCTAAAGAATAAAGAAATACCGAAAGGGGCGTCAATTTTAGGGCCTACTGGTTGTCGGCGTCTGCTCGGAGCATTCTAGCTTCCGAGCCGTGTGTGTATTCAAGTGTTAACTCCCGTCGCAGGTTCTCTTTGCAAAGTGCTCTGTGTGTGTGTATAAAGTAAAGAATTTCGGGTGAAAGCCAACGCCTATCTCCCTACGGGCCGGTTTCAGGTGTAGTGGTTTTCTGCGACTGTGCATGCAGTTCCTGAAAAGAAGTCTCGCTCATATATTTTGCCAATTTCGGATCCTTCGCAAAACTGAGCATCATCTTTGTTGCATCGCCGATCAATTGACGACGCTTCATCTCTCTTTGCTCCGCCTGAGTAGGCCGAGGCGGGCCATACTCTCTGTCAGAATCTTCGTTGTGATCCTTGCCCGCATCTCCAGATGCAGTGGGAGTCGACTGATCCTTGCGTAAAGCCATAGGTGCCGTGGAAAAAAAATTGGGGATCGGATTTCCCGTAGAAGAGAAATCGGCCGTGCTTTGATACCACTGTTTAACAGACTTGGACACTCCAAGTCAAGAATTAATCGCGACAGCACCAAATAACCACTTCAAACAATTCAGAGATCACAATAGATTTGCACTGGCCCGGCGGAGTTCTGTGCCTAGAGATAGTGGCCCCAAAAACTGGCGCCCCTTTCGATATTTCTTTTTGTATTGATCAGTTCAAAGTACAAGAGAGTGGCTCGGGGTTCACTCTTAGACTTTGCCTCCAGATGCTCTGAGAAGTGAAGGCCCAAACCACTTATTTAAATGTTTACAAGGGATGCCAAAAGCAGAGCCCTAAAAGCTTCAAATCAAAAGCAACTGCTCTCTCTCTCTCTCTCACAGAGAGTCAAAACTTGAAAGCAAAAGCATTGTCTCTCTCTTTCTCATTGCGTAGAGAAAAAGCAAGATTTGTGTCGCTCAAAACCATTTTTTTTTCTTTTTTTTTCCGCCTCCGCGATTTTCGGAAGTTAGGGTTTCCGGTAGAAATTAGGGTTGTAGGAATTTTAGGTTTCTGGCAGAAATTAGGGTTTCTGCTGTCCGTAGCCACGTCATCACTTTGTGACAGTTATTTATGGGTGGAGTGTTCATCGGCGACTATATGTTTATGTGTCTTGTAATATGCATATGTAAGCACTTGTGTTGCATTGTGATGTGCTACTTCGGTGAGATTGCCTGGGTAGGTAATTTTTGTGCATCAAGACACCAATTACAGATCCGCGCGGTTTGGGTGTGACGGCTAATTTTGCTGGTCGGAATATCAAGCACTCTGATATGGAAAACTGAATAACCTTGGATATTTTTGAGCTAACTCGAGTTGTTTTGCAGATGTAATCGCAAATGATTACTCTTCTTTCAAGAAGGGGGGATGTCACAAACTGCTGACGTGTCAAGTCAGTGAAGACCTAGAGTGGTAGGGCTCCTCGAGCCTAACACTAATCAACTTGTAGATCTTGGCCGAGGGGCTTAAACCCTAGCAAGAGGAGCAGAAGAAGAAGAAGAAGAAGAAGAAGAAGAAGAAGAAGAAGAAAGTCTTTCCAACTTATGTCACCCCATCCGATGGGCCCTAAACATAAAGTAGAGATACACACACACTAACTTGCATAGAAGGATGACACATGGTTGCCGTACGGACCCTCCACAAAACGTGTTGACATGTTGACGTGGCAGTGTATGGACGCCCGGATTTATTGTTGGACTGTTGACGTGGCAGTGTACGGATTTCTGTAATTTGCGGCGGCTGCTTTTAGCGCTAGCTTTTGGGGACCAGATGCTTTTGAACAAGCTTTTCATGTAAATTGCTTTTGATGGCCAGGGGGCCTTTAAATATGTGTCCGGCGCTCACTGTCTGGCATGCTTTCGCGTGGAGATGTAGAGTGGTGTTGCCGGCATTGTACTGAGTTGAAGCAATATAAAGAAATATCAAAAGGGGCGCCACAGTTTGGGGCCAGTGCTCTCTTGGGATGGAACTCCGTCACTCCATGTCTCGTGTGCAATGTTTCTCTTTCACCTCTTGAAAGAATTATAATTGCCTTTGATTACACCTACAAAATAGACAAAGGACAAAACTAGCTCAGTAGACACGGATGCTTTGTACCCCTTTTAGAATACGGGACGGCCCGTATTGAAACATAAAGTATGCCTCATAACATTTTTTATTCTAGCGTAGTTTTGCTCAAAATGTTTTTTATTCTAATGTCTTTTGCTAGTTGATCAAGTGTGTTTTAGAGCTTCATGGTGCTTGTTTACGTATTTCTTTGATAGTTTGTGAGTTTGTCATTTTTTGCTCAACATGTATTCTATTCTAATGTCTTTTGCTAGTTGATCAAGCGTGTTTTAGAGCTTCATGGTGCTTGTTTACGTATTTCTTTGATAGTTTGTGAGTTTGTCATTTTTACAGCTTGTCTGAAATCTTGTTTCTTTTGTTCTTGGTTTTATAACCGCTATTTTTTCTCATGTCAGTGTCGTCTTTTGATTCAAGTTTGTATTTCTTTGATAGTTTGTGAGTTTGTCATTGTCTCTTCGTTAAGAAGTCACATAATTTTTTTTAGTTTTTTTGAAGATTAGTTTTGGTGTATTCTTTTGATGGTTTGAATGCTTGTCATCGACTCTTCATTATAAGTTTTTCTTTTCATCATTGTTTGAAGACATTAAAGTATTACTTTTTGTCTGTGATAATAGATAGAGCTAAATTACTGAGTTTCATGATATTTCCCTTTCATTTGTTTGTCAAGCTTAAGAACTTTGGGTGTGGGGATGTTTTTTTTAAAACTCTCTGCTTGTCCTATATTGTGCATTTTGTCTTCAGTAATAGATGATTTGAACGGAGCTCATTTTGTTCAATCAGGGATTGTCTGTCTATGAAAAGAAGAAGTATGTATGGAAGATGTTGTATATCTACATGCTTGGCTATGATGTGGATTTTGGACACATGGAGACCGTGGCTCTCATTTCGGCTGCCAAATATGCCGAGAAACAAGTAAGTTACACATTTTCATAACTCAGTGAGGTCCACAAACTTTGATGCTTTTGATAAATAATTTACTCTATTTAATTCAAGCAAGCTTTATAATCTTGCTGTTTTCTGGAAAGGTGACTTTTTGCAAAACTTTACGCAAAGATAGGATATACTAATACAAGGTCTTAAAGAACAATTAAGAATGTGTGTGTGTTACTTAGTGATTTTATGCTATGATAGCCAGCCAGCTCTCTTAATGTTAATGTTATGTATCTTAGAAGAACGCCTACTTATTGGAGAATCATTTTTTATCTCATATAATAGTCTCTTTTTGCTTAATTGGGTAAGGAAATTTTACTGGGAAACATGTAAACACCCTATGTTTGACACTGTTGTATCCATCCATTAAAGTTAATGGTGCTTTTGTTTGGCACACGAAGACTCTCGCTCTATTTGTCTCTCCCCATTCCTTGATGTCTACAGGAGTATGGTTGTGACATGGACACACATGATCTTACTCATGTATATGATCACCATTTCTACAAGTCATCTACTAGATGGCTCCCTTAGCACCATCAGGGATACTCACTAGCTAGCTATCCTTTGTACCACACAGTAGCCATTGGCAGATTCTTCCTCCCACTCTGCTACTAGCTGCTTCTCCCACCAGACACATTGACGAGGCAATGGCAATTTCACCCTCTAGTTCTATGTTATGACATGGGCACACATTATCTTATTGATGTTTATGTTTATGATCACCATGTTTATTAGGGCATCTACATGGTGGATTCCTCGACACCAATGGCCATTAGAAACGGGGACGCTCGCTAGCTATTCTTTGTACCACAGATTGCAACCATTAAGAGCTTCTCCCCCCCTACACGCACGCAAAGAGGCACTGCATCTTCTCGGACTATTCCATGGAATGGAGGGTATGGTGATGATTGTAGGGACTTGTACATGTGCCTTTGCTCCACTGAAAGCATTGGGGGCAATCATAGAGGGATGGACTACTACTCAACAGATGAGGACCCTTACACGCCGTGAATGATGGACAGAGAAGGCACAAGTGAGTTACAATTATACCACTCATTTGGTGGGTAGAGATGTAGCTGCAACATGGCGAGCTTTTAGAAATTTTTAAACAGCCTGTCTTCTCGAATCGCATTGCTGGTGGAGCGTGCCACACTACGCCTGGCAACTTGGCTGATTAGTTGATCACACATGCTGGTAGTGATGTGTGTGCACACAGACCTGGGAGCGCTGGGGCACTTTTTCCCTCGCTAGGTCCTCCGGGCTTGTATGTTCGCCCATGATTCTAGGGCAAGCTTTATCATTTTATCAACACACTCGGTAATAGTGCTTGTGTTGTGCCCTTGAGCTTCTCCTTCATCTTCTCCATCTTTGTGTGCATTCCTGCAACACTGTTTTCAACAACACAAGCATGCAAAGGGGTTATGCAGCCTATACTCGAGCCCCCTTGATTGCACATATAATTAACAGGGCATCAGTAGAGGGCCTTCTAGTTGTGTCTATCCACACCTTTGTGCTTATCAACAAGTCCGGGTCAATTCAGGTTAGGGAAACATTATAATGGGCTATTACACTGACAAAAGTATACAGGTAGTACTCGAGGCTGACATTGGCTCTGTTCGTGCAACTTACTCGTTTTTGTTTTTAAGTTTGAGGAAAGTGATTAGTGTCCTGAAAATATCAATCTGATGGAGGTGATTCATGTTGAATATATATGCATTACCATAACACAATGAACAGTCGTCTCTTGTGAATTTCGTATTTGGATATGCATTAAGTACACACATGAAAATGTTGGAGGTGGTGTAATTTTGTAACCACATGAAGAGAGTAAGAAATTTTGTAGGAGGTTTTTTACTTTTTGTAAGGGGTTTATTTTGGATTTGCCTATTTTTGAGATAAAAAAATCAAGGGAAGTTTATCAAAATACTCCTATATTTTGTGGAAATTTTCAAAATATGCCTCAAATTTCAAAAATTTCCAAAGTACCTTTGTGAAAATTTGTGATGGATTGCTCCAATATTCACATACCTTATCCTTTTTTGATGATAGAGACCTATCTATAAGAGACTTAGACAAACATTTTCACAAATAAGCTGAAAGATAGTGTCATTTGTGTGTACAAATAGTGACGTATTTGATCCCAAGAGCCCATAATACGATTGCAAATTGTACTTCTTATATCGTCTAACGATGGAGAACCAATATTCCTATAAAAAGTTGCAAAACATAATAATTTTAGAGATGTTTGTGGGATTAATAAGGGGTATATTGGGAATTTGGATAAACTTGAAGAGCATTTTGGGAAATTTAACTAAATAAGAGGAATCTCAGGGGCATTTTGGTAATCTCTCCAAAAATCAAAGAAGATCCTAAGAAATATTGTAGGGGGCGTGATACTTGTGAAGGCTTTGGGGTCGGCTTATGAAGGCAAAAGGTTATACATTTAAAGGATTAAGCGTTAGTAGCATTCAAGCTGTTGCATAATGCATTGGCTTCAGCAGCAGTTTGCTTCTGGTAGTCATTGATGGAGATTGATTTATAGGAAAAATTACGCGTCTTCTTTTCAGGGATGCTTAAATTTTAAGCTTGTTTGTGGATGTTATTCAATAAGCTCAAATCTGTTGCATGTTAAGTTTCTTGTAGCTGTATCTGTTGCTTGAACACTAGATTCATTGTACTAAAGTGTTGTGCTCTCCCAAAAATATTATTGTGTCTTATGCTTTACAGGTTGGATACATAGTCACTTCATGTCTGCTGAATGAGAACCATGATTTTCTAAGACTGGCGATCAATACAGTCAGAAATGATATTATTGGGCGCAATGAAACCAATCAGTGCCTTGCTCTTACAATGGTAAGCTATTTCTGCATGTGGCAACCTGTTGTAACATGGGTTTACAATTGTCAAGTGTGTGTACTCGTTCAAATCCTTGTTGCACTCCCTCCATTGCTAGAAACATGATTCCTTGTTTTCTGAGGCTACTTTTTACTGTCTCTAAAATAGTGTGCTTTATAACATGGCCCTTTCTTTCTAATTTGATGAAGGTGTGCTTTCCATATAAACTAATTGTAACGTGCACAGGCATTTATTGTTGAGAAAGTCAGTCCTTATGAAATAGTTACCACGAAAGTGAAACGAAACTGCTCGTGTATGAAACGGAAACACCCCTCGGTCGAAACAGAAACGGGGTTAGAAACGCCACGTCATGACATAATGTTGGTCATGATCCAACTTGTCAGAGATGTACTTTGGAGCTTGAGTCTTTGAGGCACTGTTTCTGGGTTTGTCCATATGCACAGCCGGTGTGGATGGCAGTTTGTTGTTTATTGATTAGAGTAGGCATCCAAAATGACCTATGTGGTAACTGATACAATCTTGGCGTATCTAATACAATGTCTGTTTACAAAATAAAAGTAAGTAAATAAAAGCTAAAATGAACGAAGATGCCCGGCATTGGGCACTGTCCAAGGATGTATTGCATCGATTGTTTTTTTTTTTTTTTAAGAGAGAGAGAGAGAGAGAGAGAGAGAGAGAGAGAGAGAGAGAGAGAGAGAGAGAGAGAGAGAGAGAGAGAGAGAGAGAGAGAGAGAGAGAGAGAGAGAGAGAGAGAGAGAGAGAGAGAGAGAGAGATGAAATGTTATATTAACGTCTTCAAAAGGCCAAAATGACCTATGAGACCAATCTGTTACAAAATAGTGAATCTGATACCAGACAGGGTACAAAAGAACTAGAACAAAAATACTACTACTACTATAATCCATGCTCACCTGCACTCTGGATGTCGAGAGAGTATGGCTCGAATCCTTTGCTGTAGTCTCCGTTGATGCTGTGTAGCCCCTCTCCTCAATCATGGCCGTCTGGTGATCCGTAGCTCCAGTGCTTGGTCGATGAGAGTGCCGGTAGTGGTCGAATGAATGTGGGCTGAGCTCTGTAGTGATGGCTGCTCCTCTGGCTGTCCCGTATCTAGTGAAAAGAAATCTGTAATCTGTCTCTGGGACTATCTCTCTCTAGCTCTCCCCATTAAAGTGTCTATATCTGTGTAGCTCAAGTAGATATAGCCCAAGACATCTCTGATCCTCATAACTCATGACCCTGGAGAAAGGACCGAAACCCTCTCTTAATAAGCAGTGGAAACGGCCCCGAATCTCATAGTACACTGTTCAATGACATATGTAATGTAGCTCTGTCTCTGGCTCTAGCTTTCATAAGCGGCATATCCTGCTGTCTACCGATATCCCTCGAAATCTACCAGTCTCAATCTCCAGCTGATGTGAGGATGTGCGTGTCTGACCAATGGCACACCGCAAACCATGAGACATATGTGTGTCCATCTAGCTGGGTCGAATCACAAACCCATCTTCTGTGAGGTGGAGAAGTTGCTCTCTATAGAAAGCCATCTTTGTGCCCAATTCCTATGGCGGCTCTATCCATGTCCTCCCGGTATTCAACTGGATCAAGTCCTGACGAATGAGTCTAGTAATCTCCACCCGTGTAAGAGACATGGAAGGTGTCTGAAGAGAGTACTGGAAAGGGGGCAGCCTGTCCATGGTGAAGCCATGCATGTGAAACCATGATGTCATCTATGCATACCAGCATGAAGTGTCTTTGAAATTGTCCTCAAAGGCACCAACGTCCAACCTCATAGATCCATTACAATTCCAAGAAGCCATCTTTAGTGTGGTCCCATAGGTCTCACACCGTCATATAGAGTGCCGCTCTAGAATCACCACCCGACCATCTCTGTAAAAGGCCGTCTTTCCCTTCTCCCTTGCCGCCGTAAGCTCTGGCATTACCTCTCTCATATGCACAAGCTGTGAGAGAGTGAGATCATCACCGAGGAAAATAACTATCTTCTTGAGAGTAGGCCTCTTTTTCAAGGATTTCTTCTTCTCTTCCAAGGAGGGGAAGCGTAGTGCAAGAGCTCTCTTTTGAAGATTCTCCCGGGCCATCACTCTTCTTGACCACTCTCCATGCCTTTGTGTGTGAAGGCTTGTCCACCCCCATCATGAATGTGAGGATTGTGACCTCTTTTTCCACATTGTTTATGTCCTTGAGGCCGGTTACCCTCACATGTAGAGCTCACATTCTCCTCCTTTGTTCTTCTTGGAGGGTCATGTTAATAAGAGTGGGTGTACAAGGAGCTTCCTTATCTTTCTTTTTCTTGGTGACCTCAATCCATTTTTCGGCCTCGTCTACTTTCTTTTGTGTTGCGGAGATGACGGCCCATGACTTCTTCTCTTCATTTCCTTGATAACCCGTATTTCTTCTCTCATGGTATTCAATTCTTCCATCATGGATGGCTGAATTTCGCCTTCTTCGAGTTGCCCAATTTTTGCTGCAAGAAGTTCACCTTGGGGAGTTTGGATTGTGGCTTCTTGTGAAGCCGCTTGCTCTTCGACGCGAGAAATCCTTTCGCATAGGTTCTTCTTCTCCTCTTTCCATTCCTCCATCTTTTGAAGAAAGGTTGCCTCCATCTCTTTCTTCCACTCCTTCACTTCAACTTCAAGTGTTGATATCGTCTTGTTGGTGATTGAGAACTTCATGTTGAGAGGGAGGCGGGCTATAGCCATTGGGGAGGCCATTTGAAAGGGGTCAATGGGTAGCCCAATGGAGGGAGACCATGAGACAGAGAGACTAAAAGAACCAAAAAAAATACAAGAAACTCTAAAAAACAGCAAGAAACGCCTTTGAAACCCTAAAAGCCAGAGAAAATCAGCTTCAAAACTTTTAAAACAACAAAACAAATATTTGAAATCCTAAAAAATAGTGGCGAAACCCTTAAAAACAGCAAAAAACAGTTTCAAAACCCTAAAAAACAGCCAAAAAAAAGTTTCGAAACCCTTAAAAAAAAAAGGTGACGAAACCCTTAAAACAGTGGAGAGAGTCCAAATCCATGGGGGGGGGGGGGGGGGGGGAGGGAGAGAGAGAGAGAGAGAGAGAGAGAGAGAGATGAAATGAAATGAAATGTTATATTTACGCCTTTAAAAGGCCAAAATGACGTATGAGACCAAAAAGTTACAATGCGGTGAATATGATAGAATGCTTGAGTACCAAAAATAAAAAGAAAAGGTACTGAAATGGAATTGTGTAGGATATGAGCAGGGGCTGGTGAAAGTAGTAAATGAGGGCTAATATAACAATGTGGGTATGTGTGTGGCACAAGATGAGCAGGGTGTACAATCCTCAAAAGTGCTAAATCAAAGGAGACCAATCATCGGTCGTTGGCGGATCTCATCAACCTCCTCCATGATAAGTAGTCTGACCGGGCGACATGCATGTCGGGCCAAAGTGACCCGAATCCTCTGATGCAGTCTCCGGTGATGCTGTGTAGTCCATAGTCGTGGGCGTTTGGATCTCCCTAGCTCGGTTGCTCAATCGATCAGCGTGCCTTTGGTATAAGGAGAATGTGAGCGTTGTGGTAGCTGCTCCTCCGGCTGCCAAGTGTCCGCTCTAAAGAAGTCTATGATCCGTCTTTGAGATTGGCTAGCCTGTCCTCTCATCAAGCTGTGCGGAGCTTGAGCAAAAACAGTCCCAAATATCTTTGGTCCTCATACCCCATGACTTTAGAGAGTGGTCCAAAGCCCTCTCTGAATAGAGAGAGAGAGAGAGAGAGAGAGAGAGAGAGAGAGAGAGAGAGAGAGAGAGAAATAAAATGAAATGAAATGTTATATTAACGTCTTCAAAAGGCCAAAATGACCTATGATACAATGTCTGAGTACCAAAAATAAAAAGAAAAGGTAGTGAAATGGAACTGTGCACACACACACACACACACACACACACACACACAGAGAGAGAGAGAGAGAGAGAGAGAGAGAGAGAGAGAGAGAGAGAGAGAGAGAGAGAGAGAGAGAGAGAGAGAGAGAGAGAGAGAGAGAGAGAGAAATGAAATGAAATGAAATGATATATTAACGTCTACAAGAGGCCAAAATGACCTATGAGACCAACTGATTACAATGATGAGTCTAGTACCAAGTCTGGGTACAAACAAGAAAACTACAAACAAAGAACTGATAGGAGTGCTACCGACTCCTATGGGTGGCTGGTAGGCTGAGCAATGGTATCACCATAAAGGTACAAAGTGGGGATAAGTGTCACCATGATACAATATAACAGTAGCATGAAGCCTATCCCGATCGACATTCTTGGTGTCGTACTAGAATCCTGTGGATCCTCTGCCGCAATCTCCGCCGGTGTTGCGTGGCTCCCCTCCTCAGTCGCGGTCGTCTCGATCTCCCTAACTCTGTAGCTCGATCAATGAGAGTACCGCTGATGTGTGTATGGGTGGGAACCGAGCTCTCTGGTGGTGGTGTCCCCTCTGACTCTGTGGTACCCAGACTGAAGAAATCTGAGATGCGTCTCTGGGACTGTCTCTGTCTTTGCCCATTCAATAGAGCGTCTCTATGTCTCTGAATCTCAAGTAGGAATAATCCGAGACATCTTTGATCCTAATATCTCATGACTTTGTCTAACGAGTCAAAACCATCTCTGAATAGACAATGAAAGCGTCCCCGTATCTCATAGTAGACTGTGCAGCGACATATGTAGTGAAACTCTGTCTCTGGCTCTGCATGGCATAACTGACATATCCTACTGTCTGCTGGTACACACACAGAGAGAGAGAGAGAGAGAGAGAGAGAGAGAGAGAGAGAGAGAGAGAGAGAGAGAGAGAGAGAGAGAGAGAGAGAGAGAGAGAGAGAGAGAGAGAGAGAGAGAGATTTTATTATCGTCCTCGGAGGTCAAATATGACCTATGGGACCAAAGTTACATGTGATGCAGTATGTGTATGGCTAATGAGTGACTCTTGATGCTCCAAAATTGTGGTGATGAGAGTCGCAATGGAGAGCCCACACTTTGGCTGGGAGAGGAAAGTGTGTAGGTCTAAGTTATGGCTGAAAATGTGAGAGAAGCAAGGTCGGATGTGACCAAAAGCTGAGCATTCTAGTAGTATGTGGTACTTAGACTCTCGAACTTGCAGTGAGCATAATGTGCATAGTCGATTTGACTCTTCTCCATTGTCGCAACGCCCTATCTCGCATCGAAGGAAATGGGAGCTAAGCCGAATGGCTGCGATAGTGCGTATCGCCGACAAGGGGATAGGCTCAAGCATGTAAGTGTGAGTACGGTTTCCTCTTTCAGCGAAGAACATGGTTTTGTAGTTGGGGGCAATATGGGTGGTGTAATGTATGAAGCGTGACCCACCGGATTTCTCCCAAGCCGTAATACATTGGCAATGTAGAAAAGCTTCATTCACTTGGGAGTCAATTGAAGCATCATGTAGCAAGTGTAATGCATCCCATCTCCCAAACCACTTCTTTATGTCTTGTATCCATCCCGTGCTCAAGATCTTGCTTTTATGCGTCTTTTGAACTTTTTTGCTTGCTTCCCATGCAATTGTAGGAAGTCGATGTGACGGGTTTTGACGCATCTTTATCATGTACTCCACAACCCTTTCCATGCCCATAACCTCAATTGGAAGACATCCCGACTCAAGAAGTAGGAGCATATATGGTGTTTGTGTCTTTACTTGGAGAAAGTTTGTAAGAAAACGCTTTTTGGACATTCTCAAACTCTTTCCAAGTAGACTTTGAGATGCTCCCGCCCCACAATTCAACTCCATAAAGAAGAACCGGCGTCACCAATGCATCAAAAAGGTACTTCTTGAGAACCCAACACTTGATGTTTCCGGCATTAGACATGTTCTCAAATGCATAAAATGCTCTCTTTCCCGCTTCCAAACGACGCATAGCACATTTATGCCACTTGTGATTGGATGGAACCTCAAGGCCAAGGTACTTAAAGCTCTCAACTACTTCAAGTGTCTCATTGTTGTACACAATGCATGGCTTCTCCTTATGGTTGGTTTTTACAAGCATAACCTTTGTCTTGGATTCATTCACAATCAGCCCACTATGCAAGCAAAAGTTCTCAAGGACAACCATAAGCTTTTGTGCATCTTCTAAAGTGTGCTCTAGAAGCACTACATCATCCGCATACAACAAAAGCATGATTACCGCATTGCAAATAATGACCTCTTCAATACCTTCTTCTTGCATAAAGTCAAGTACCATTTGTTCCAATTGATCGATGCATAGACCAAAGAGAGTTGGTGACAAGGGACATCCTTGTTTAACCCCAATAGTGCTTACAAAATTTTTTGAAATTTCTCTTCCCATGCGCAATTGACAAATCACCTTCTCATAGATTAGAGAAACCGCAAGCATAAACTCACTTGGCACTTGGAGTTCTTCCATCCTTCTCCACAAATTGTTACGTGGAATCATATCAAAGGCTTTCTTAAAGTCCACAAACAACAATACGATCGCTTGCCTTTCAAGCGACTTTCCTCACGAAGAGTGACAAGATGATCATTGGTGCTATGGCATCGACGAAAACCCACTTGTCCCTTTGCACGATTGTCATTATCTTCAGCCCAATCACTCAATTTCATCTCCATTATGCACCCAACAACTTTGCCATAAGAGACCCAATTATTATAGTCCGGTAGTTGTTTACATTCTTTACATCCCCTCCTTTGTGCAAAGGCTTAACCCAATTAGTACTCCAATCATAAGGCATACCATGTTAAAGTGCAAGGTTGAACATATCACACATCCATTCATGGGTAAAATCTCCCGTCCATTTGATCATCTCCCGCTTGTTACCTTGAAGATCTCCCGCTTTGCGAGTCGCCAACTTTTCAAGCCCACCGCATACATCTTCAATAGTAAAAAAAGAGGGCATACATGAAAGTGAACCATAAAATGACATTTTTTCAGCATTTGCTTGCTCATATAATTGCATACAATGTGTGTAGATATCCATAAGACTCAAGTTACCAAAATTCTCAATCCGCTTGCCCCTCAAGTTTCTCCAAAATCTTCCACATGCATGTGCCTTTTCTTGGCCTTGAAAAAGTTGTTGCTTTACTTCCCATCTTCTTCTCTTCTTTTGAATCAATGCTTTGTATGTATGCAAATGACTTTGATAGTTGTCTTTGTCCATAATTGCATCAAGCTTTATCAAGGACTTTCGAGCATCTTGACATTCTTTATCAAACCACCTTTTGCGTGATCTATCTTTGTTGATACCATGTAGATGCTTTATAGCAAAGCATTCTTCGGCACAAGGATAATTAACTTTCTTAAAAGCTTTCCATTTAGTTTCAAATGATGCATCATATTGAAGCTTATTCATCCATAATTTTTTCTCAACCATTTCAATGTACATTGGTGCCCGTTTGAAATCCATACATAGTGATAATTTCTCTTTCCTTTGGCTGAGATTATCATGCTTAGTTGCTTCTCCACATGAAATGTCAATACGTAAGGTGCGATGTTCGGATTCCGGGGTCCATTGGCCAAACATAAAACTCTTTATGTGATACATGATGGCTTCGGAGAGTAGCATATAGTCAATCACACTATCCCCATTATGTCTCCTACATGTAAATCCATTGGTTCCACTCCACAAAGATACACCATTGGCAATGAGCATACCCGTGCTATTACACATGTGTAAAAGTAGCTTTCCATAATGATCCGGCTCTCTCTCATTCATTGAAGAACGATCATACAAGTGAACTTCCTCCAACTCCCTTGAAATGTATGGCATATCAAATTGTTAAGTATCATGTTGCAATGTTTTTGTGCGAGCATTCATATCCCCAAATACAATAACATCACCTTCACCTTTGAAATAAGCAATGTCCTCTTCTAAATAAAAAAATGGCCGATCTCTATCTATGCAAGCATAAAAGGGAGAATCATGATGAGGAATGTAGCAATTGGCTACAAAAATGGGTGCTCTTTTTGGTGTCATAATTTTCAGCCATACATAACGTTTGTACTTGACATCTTTTACAATTGATACAAAATCTTTTAATCCTTTCTTAACCATACATGCTAACCCTCCTTGTCCTCTTCGTTGCTTAAGATTTTTTGACCACATCAATGGATGTACATTGTAATTCTCCAAGTAGTTAATCCTTTGTGTATCATGCTCCCAAGTTTCAACAAAAAGTACAACATCGGCTTTGCTTGTTAGTTCATCAATGCCAACCCCCGCATTCCATGGGTATCCATTACAATTCCAAAAGCATATTTTCAATTGTAACTCGTTCTCATAGGTAAAGCATTCCTATTTGCTCGAGGGACTTGCGTTCTCCTTGGGCACATTTTCTTCATGAGAGATCTCCTTGTTTTTCTTATTCTTTTTCTCATATGCCTTGCGACGCATATTTTGTTGCTTAATAGTGCGATCTTCACATACAAAACATTTTGTGTCTCTCAAATAGATCCAACTATTATCAAGGATAATTTTTCGCTTGGTCTCATTCGGCATGGTGCATACAATTGGCCGTTCTCCCAAGCGAGGAGCTTCTTGCTTCCCCACTGTATGTGCTCCATAGACCATAACTCTGGACATGCCAAAGTCGGTTTTGAAGAAATCTTTAATAACAATGCAAGAGAAGGAGGTGTCTCTAGCTTCTCTTTGGGAATTTCACGAATAACTATGTTCTTGGAACGTCGCTCCCGTTCCTTCAACTCCTCCACATCCACATTCTCAACATTCTTTGTTTGAGCCATATCTTGCATGAGTGAGGAATTATAAACCACATTGCTACCATATACATCAGCCCAAGACTTGTTTGTGCATACATTTTTCATGTCACATACATCCCGGCTCATGGTGTCAAAATTTCTCCTCTTTCAATACATGGTCATGCTCTACTTTGCTCATCCACTCCTTCAAATCATTCAAGTCCACAAGAGAGCATTTACATTCCTTGACTTCCTCTTTAAGTTGAATCAAATGTGTTGTTTGCATCTCAAGTGTCCTCTTGAGATTCTCATTCTCAACCACAAGTATCCTTAGTGTGCCATTCTCCATTGCAAGTGCTCGTAAGTCTTTGCCTTGTTTGTTTACGGTCTCTTGCAATGATACCAAGTATGCTATGATCATGGTTTCCGATGTCGTTGGTTGGGTGGTTGTGTTGCTATCTCCACACTTAGGAGATCTTGGATCATTTTCCACAATGGTTGTGGACCTTGTTGAAGAAGAAGAACCCTTGCGAGTGCCGGAAGACATTGTATGTAAAATAAGAGATGAGAGTCAATTTCCTTGAACCTGATCACTTCGGAAATGCTGTTATAGAAACGCCTTCCATAACTCTGAAAATTTCTGTCTTTACATCAATGCATAGAGGGCTTCGTGCTCTTCGATTGAGGCTATAGGTCACCCAATTCGGAGTTCGGATGAAGAAGTTATGATCACAGAAGGTGCGAGCCAGCGATGCAAACGCACTGGTCACCAGGAATGTGACCGGGGTTGCAAAGTAACGTGACTCCAATGGAATGTGGGAAGCCCGGCGGCAGATGCCCAACCGTGACTCAAGGTATACACAGAAGACATGCCCAGCAGGGGTACTTCGAGTCGTTAGGATACGTCGGCTCCAAATTTTCTTCGGTGAGGACTCTAGGTGAAGAGTCCCTCCATGCTCATCAAGCATCCATCAAGAAGCAAAAGCAGCGGCCAGTCAATCGGGCAGCCGCGGGGGGCACAATGCTAAGTGTCCCCCTTAGCAATCACCTTCAAACGGACGACCAGTTGGATCGGCCCTCAGAAATGAAATTTCTCATTAGTTAGGCTCGTCAGGAGTTGACCTGCACCTTGTGAAGAGGTAAGCGGACCCGGAGCCAAATGTGACTATCATCCATTGAGCTTCAACCTGGTATTGGTATGACTTGGCAGAGCGGTCCAAGGTAAGGGACCGACTCATTCAGAAACAGCCTCCGCTGTCAACAAGGACGGTGAGGTGACTTTAGCATCAGCAGCAGCGAGGTAGGTGCCAAGGAAGGCAGCATCGGCAAAGACAAGCCAGTAGGGAAAGGCCACGCTAAATCAACGTAAGGTCGATAGTACCTCTTGAGGGAAACTCAATCGCAGGTGAAGGCAGAATGATTGGATCCTAGCCCCTATCTTCAGCGGGTGAGCCAAGCAAGGCAACAATCCTCCAAACTCAATCGAGACGCAAGCAGCAACCAACCAACAGATCATCAAAAGTAGGACCGAGTGCCTGCGGACTATCAGGCTACAGCTAGAGCCTCAAAGCAGTGAAGTGAACTTCAAAAGCAGGACCGAGTGCCTGCCGAACATCAGGCTACACTAGAGCCTCAACACACAAGAGACAAGATCTTCACAAGCAGGACCATGTGCCTGCAGACCATGAGGCTATGTAAGGGCCAGTTAGCAGTAGCAAAGCCGGGGACCCGATTTCGACTCGGGTGGACCGTGCACCTTGACACAACAACGAAGCTGGGGACCCGTTAAGGGTGGACCGAGCCCCTTCAGCCATGCCGGGGACCCAACTCGATTTGGGTGGACCTCGCACTTCTTCTTCGAAGCCGGATGACCCAGAATTGGTGGACCGAGCACCACAACGAAGCTAGAGGTCTGCGAGCAGGCAGGCCATCCATTTTTTTTTCCAAAGCACACAGATTCGGGGATAGCCCCCCACAAAGACAGCTAAACGCAAGAGCCACATGAGGAAGGCCCCCTCACAAGAAGGCCGGAGGTTGAGTGATGCCTCCCGCAGTGACGGTCTACGAGATAGCACTGCTCATATCTCTAAGCCAACATCAGCCCAATCAGAGTGGGCACATCTTCAGCAGAAGACAGGCAAGCAAGCAAAGCCACCTACATCCGGGCACAGACAGGAGCCCCTCCGAGGTAAAGACAGCGAGTATGCCTACATCCGGCTCACAAGGAGCCCAATCGAGTTCAGAACATTCAGGCTCAATCGAGTCCTGAAGTATGCCAAAGCTTCAAGGTATCAATGGGATCGACTCTCCGGCAGTCTCAGGAAAACCTTGGTTTGTATGCCAAGGAAGCAATCAGATAGGCTTCATCTCTTTTGGTTCAAGGACGGTTCACATCGGCGAGCGTCGGCTCGGCGCTACACGCGGACGGCTTATCCGTTTTGGACGTTTAGGTACTCCATGCGGAGACCTCGGCTTCCTCTTTGAGTTCAGCCACGCACACTCATGAATGCGCGCCCGTGGCGCTCCTCGTTCTCAAGCGACGGGCTATTGGCAGGTTCGGCCCACCCCGACCCGAGGCAGTCTGGGGCCTTTTCGGCATTTTTCTAAGTTAGCCCAAAGTGGCCTGAGAGAGTTCCTGGGGGACCCTCTTAGATATGCGCTCAAGGTCCGAATAGCCTCGTTCGCTCAACATTGATCCTAAAGATGCTTCCGCACTCAACTAAACTTCATGTTCACGCGGTGCCACGAAGGCTCCCGCGTGCGTTGAGCTAGACGTGATCTCGGGCCGTTTTCTGGACGAGCCCCTCAACTAGCCGCCAAAGGGACTCAAGTCAGTGGACGCGAGCCTCCCAGCACGCGAGCTCCAAGTTGCGGGCCCTTGGCCTCTAGGTGAAGGTGTTTATCTTGAGGGTCCCGGGCAGCCCCGTATAAAAAAGAGAGAGAGAGAGAGAGAGAGAGAGAGAGAGAGAGAGAGAGAGAGAGAGAGAAATGAAATGATATATTAACGTCTACAAACGGCCAAAATGACCTATGAGACCAACAAGTTACAAACTGGTGAATCTAATACAAAATGTGTGTGCTGAAAGAAAGACTTAACATCCTAAATAAAATGTTGTAGTGAAAGTGAAAGTGGGGAAAAGACTAGAGACTCTCTAGTCAATACAAAGGTACAAAATAATGAGGGATGTAAGAAACTTAAGCTACTAAGAAGGGGATAATTCTCCAGTGCGCATGGCCTGCAACCCTATGCCATCATCTCTCTGAGCGCATGGCATGCAACCCTAGGCCAACCGTGTCACGTTCTCACAACCTGCCCTTGCACCCCCGCCTACGCATCCTGGCTCCATGCAGCTTGCGCAACTTCTGCCCTTGCTTGCTGTTGCTGTTTCCCTCGAGCCCGTTCGCCCTGCCGATCTACACCCGACGACACGCTGTATCCAGCTGGTTCGTCTTTGCGTCCTCGCTACCCGTTGCAAGGCTTGCTTCGTGCCATCCCTCGGCTTAACCTCGTCTCTTTCCCATCTCCTTACCCAACTTCCATGGTGTCGCATCACCCCCCATCAACACGGAGCCTATCGGGACCGTTAGCTCTGCCTGAGGAAGGTGCTTTAGCTACCTTGCCTCCCACACCAACTCTCCTTCTCCTGATGCTACATACTCTTTGGTAGTTGTTTAGGCGTTTCTCCTTATGTTGGTCTTGTTGGTTCATCGGCGCCCTGCATGTTTTGGGTTTGGCTACCTTCTTTTTGTTATATTGCTTTTCTTTTCCTATTTTCCTATTTGCTATTGCTCTTCGGTTCGTGTGGGTGTGTGCATGTGGTTTCCTTTTGTTTCCCTCGCTTCCGGGTGTGTGGATGTGTGCGCGTATGAGTGTGTGTTGGGAATGAAGGCATTTATGCCTCTGTCTGGTGCCCGCCCATGTCAACGGGCACTTAAATTAAAAGTCATCTCACTGTACATAATATAAAGGTAGCCCCAAACTTACGTGGGCTTCTTCAGCGTTGACGTTCTCCCTCTCTCTACATCGCACACTCCTCCTCCTTGCTCTCCACTTGCGCATACTCACACCCTCTGCTAGCTCTCCTCCTCCTGCATCCTACATGCCCCTCTCCTTGCGCTAATAGCATACAGCTCTCGTGCTCTCTCTTTCCTCTTGTTCTCGTGAGAAGATCACAGTGGGACCTCACAATTGGTATCAGAGCGGAGTTTCATCGCGACAAAGGCAATTCTACACGTGCGTAGTGATCACAGAAGTGTACACGCAAATAGAGGACTATTTCGAGAACTTTGAAGCTGAAAACAGAAAGTTCAGTGCGTAAATCGAGTGTACAGCAGTACAATAAAGGAATTCAGCATCAATTTCTCATTCAAAGACAAGAAAATGCAACAGTTTCACTTCGAAACGCAAAACCCCCAAATTTCTCAGTTTAATGTGCCACAAATTGCATCAAAAATAGCCTGTTAGTGCATTTCCAGGGCCAATTTTGAGTAAATTATCAAAATTTAGTAAAACCCCCAAAAGCATTTGAGATTCAACCCGCTTAATTTGCTGAAATTAATTTCAGAATTTCAGAATTTCTAAAATTTCAGCAAGAACCCCAATTTCTGAGCTCGAATAGGCATCGAAACGATTCGAATTGAATGGGAACTCCTGTAGAAACTTGAATTTACTGATTTTCCACTGTCGTGAACCTTTATCCCATGGTTTTTGGATGGAAGCTGTTTGCAGCTTCCAGCTGTTCACCTTGTTAATCGATCACCAAATAGGGCTTTGGATGGAAAAGTACCTAAGGAAGTGTGGTCCAGCAAGCCACCTTCATATTCCCATTTGAGAGTGTTTGGTTGCGAAGCTTATGTGCACTTGCGGAGAGAAGATCGCAACAAACGTGAACCGAAGTCATGTAAATGTATTTTCTTAGGATATGGGGTATAGATTGTGGGATCCCGAAAAGAGACAGGCTATTCGCAACAATGATGTAAATCATCTATGAGGATCACATGCACAACGACCTACTCCTGTCGAGGAAGTAAAAAGGGTTGTTTTGAGGGAAGATATACCGATTGGTCAGCTGAGAATGCCCGCTGAACAGCAGCCTATCAGAGCTGAAAATGATGGCCCGAATGGGGGAAATCAAGTTGCTATTGATGCACCACATGTTGAGGAACATAATGGACAAGTAGGCAACCTTTACAAGTGGAAAGAATGGCTGGACAGCCAGCTGTTCACGATGATTTGCAGGCTGAACAACCTCTAACTGTTGATCATTCGGTGCCAATCACTCTTTTTTGTGATAATCAGTCTACCATCGCACTTACAGAATCACCTTTCTTCTCATCCAAGCTCAAACACATTAAGATAAGCTTCCATCTCTTGAAAGAATTAGTCGCAAATGGCTTCATCAAGCTAGTGTATGTTCCATCTGTAGAAAATTGGGCAGACTTTCTCACCAAGTCTGTGCCCGCCACTAAAAAAACAGCTTCATCGCATAATTTGAGTTTGATCCCTACCGAATGAACTTCTCATTGAGGGGGGATAGCATGTATCTACGACATGGCTACTTCACAAAGCTCTTTTATTCATCAAGCACGTTTGGTTGCAAAAGGGTACAAGTAGAAGAAAGGAACCGACTTTGATGAAATCTTCTCCCCAGTGGTAAAATTGACTACTTTGCGGCTCCTTGCTTTGGTTTCTAGTGAAGACATGGAACTCATGCACATGGATGTAAAAACATCGTTCTTACATGGTGATTTCCATGTAAGGGTTTTGTAGTTGCCGGAAAGGAGGAGATGGTATGTGAGCTTAACAAAAGCTTGTATGGATTGAAGCAGGCATCACATGAATGGTATCATAAGTTTGATGCATTTATGAGGTCTCAAGGTTTCAAGAGATGTCATGCAACTCACTGTTTATACACTAAAAAGGCTAAAGATGGGAAATATGCTTCTTGCTGGCCGGAATGTCAATGAGCTGAATATGTTGAAGCAAAGCTTACATAAACGTTTTGAGATGAAGGATCTTGGTGATGCAAGTCACATTCTTAGTATGCGTATCATCCGAGATAGAAGAAAAGGCCTTCTTTATCTATCTCAACAGGAATATGTATCTAGGATCTTGCAATGTTTCAATATGGAGGGTGGGAAGGCAATTAGCACACCATTGCCTACATATGTGAAACTTAGTGGAGATGACAACCCTACATTTGATGATATACGGGCTGAAATGACCAATATCCCTTATGCATCAGCCGTTGGCAATTTAATGTATGCTATGGTTGCCACACGTCCAGACATTGCATTAGCGGTGGGAGTGGTGAGTAGATACATGAGTAATCCCGGCAAGAAACATTGGGAAGCAGTGAAATGTATTTTGAGATACTTGAAGGGCACAAAGGATTTGTGCATATGTTTTGGGAAGCACAAGACATCTGTGGTTGGTTTTACAGATGCAGATTTTGTTGGAAATTTAGATTGCAGGAAGTTTACTTTTGGATATGCGTTCACTGTCACAGGAGGTGCATGTTCATGGATTAAGCGACTGCAAAAGTGTGTTGCTTTGTGCACCACTGAGGCTGAATATGTGGTTGCCACGGAAGCCTGTAAGGAAGCCTTCTGGCTGAAACGTTTGGTGGGAGAACTTGGTATTGCTGAAGAGGTTTCGGTGCTACATTGCGATAGCCAAAGTGCTATTATGCTTGCATGGAATCCAGTCTTTCATGCCAAGACAAAGCACATAGAAGTGAAGGATCATTTTATCCGGAATGTGCTTGATGACAAAGCCATTGAGTTAGTCAAAGTACATACCGATGACAATGCTACAGATCTTTTGACGAAGAGTTTGCCAACAGAGAGATTTGCATATTGCGGCCAGATGATGGGCATTGGATGACTACAGCTATGAGATCAGCTCTCGTACATGGATAGCTGATTCTTTCTTCTATCTTAAAAAGGTACATTGCCTTTAGGTGGGAGGTTGTTGGGAATAAAGGCATTTATGCTCGAGTCTGGTGCCCGCCCATGTGAACGGGCACTTAAAATAAAAGTCATCTCAATCTACATCATATAAAGGCATCCCCAACCTTAAAAAAAAAAGGTGGGCTTCTTCCCAACGTTGACACTCTCCCTCTTTCTCTGCATCGCACGCTGCTCCTCCTTGCTCTCCACTTGCGCATACTCACACCCTCTGCTAGGGCTCCTTCTCTTGCATCCTTCATGCCCCTCTCCTTGCGCTAATAGCATACAACTCTCGCACACTCTCTTTCCTCTTCCTCTAGCGAGAAGATCACAGTGGGACCTCACAATGTGTATGCGTGGAAGCTTGTCCTTAGAGTTTGTATGGCTGTGTGTTTAAGTGGTTTCTTTTTGCCCTTTGAGGGTTTGCTTTCGGGTGTGTGCGTGCGTGAAAGGTAGTCCTTAATGTTTGTCTTGTTTGTGTTTTACTTTTTTACTTCTGTTGCTTTCGTTTTCTTTTGCTTACTTTCCTTTTCTTACATTGACGTCTTGGGTTTTGTTGTTTTGGCTTGGGCTGCTCTTGTGGCTTGTTGGTTTAGTGGTTGGCAAGCTGCTTTACTCTCTGCTCGCTCTACCAATATTCTTCAGCCGGATTTCACTTGGATGCTGGTTCCAGGCCTCCTACACTATATTTCATAAGTTCCCTCTTCAGCTATGATCTTCAGGAGCCACCTTCAACAAGTGGACTTTTCTCTATTCTGGTTGAAAGCTTCTAGGCAACTCCAGGGCAGCGCTTTGATTTCCACCTTGTGTCATCCTCCTACAGTTTCTTGGTGATGTCAGTTGTCTCTTCACCCTCATCTTCGTCACTAATTGCTCTCTCCCTTCTGTTCCCTGATTACTTTTCATTGTCAGATTTTACCAAATGGCAGGCATCTGCCCGAGATGCCTTACATCGAGCTTCTTGAAGTTGCTCTCTGTCATCTTCACCGTGGGTGGCTTTTAGTGACTACGGTTCTTGATCTACAGTTGTTGAATGGGCTTTTGGTCGAAGTGCCTATCTTTCAGAGGCTACTGTCATCATCTTTCCAATTAGCTGGCCAGGGCACTTTTTACTCTCTTTAGGAGAGGTTTTTTACCTTGGCCTCCCGTCTTTACGGTTTGGCCATGTGCCTTGTTGTATTTGGTTTTCCAGTCTTCCGTTTGATGCCTTCGGGCTTGCTATGTAAACAATGATGTACTTGCCCTCAGAATAGGCACCATTTGGTCGTTCTGGAGGATTTTCAAGTAATCTCTTTTCATTGCAGACACTGAGTATGTTTTATGCAGGAGTTCGTTTTTTTCAGTTTCAATTTCAGTGTCATAATGTTTCCAGAGAAGTTGTTAATTTGGTTTTGTTTCAATTTTGTGGTGCAGAGGAAAAAATATGGCATGTATATTAAAAACCTGGCTATGAAATTCCCAAAACCTTCACAATGTAAGCACTGACAAAAGTGTACAGCATTGGCATTACGATTTAGTTTTGTGGTGCAGGGCTAAAAAATTGGCATGCATTTAAGAATGTAGGCCTGAAAGGCCCAGCATGTGTGTTAAAAGCCTGGCTGTAGGTATGAAAGGCCCAAAAAATGCAGCGTGCATTAACAAACTGCTTTGCGTAATGTTTCAAACCTTCCTCCAGGCAGCGTGAGTGAAGTAGTCCGCATGCTCTCCTCTCCTATGTGTGGCTTCCTCTCTAACTCTGAGAAATTGTCCCAAAATTTAAGTTATAAACTAAGGTGAGTTTGTATTAGATCAGAGATATCGTCCCAAAATTTAAGTTATAAACTAAGGTGAGTTTTTGTTAGAATGCCATTAGGTATGCTTCCATTTCAAAGCGTTTCAACGCTTCAAAGATTTGAGTTAAGCCCATTTCCCGTTTCAAAGGTCTGATACGCTGTTTCCAGGAAACTAAGACTTCTAATGATTATCTATTTATTCTTTTTATGTTTTTCAGCACCTCTTTTAGTATGTAAGTTGAGTCTTTTCTGACCTTATAAAGGTGTATTGTTATTTAGTTTACGCGTAACATGTGTAATCATTGAATGATGATCTAGAACCTTACAATCTTCATGTACTTTGGTGCAAGTTTTAATGTGTTATACCCATAATATTCCTCTATGAGTTCTTTCTAAATCTAAGCCTACCCTCGCTGCGACAATGTGGTTTGGTGTTTCTTTACATTCCCCAATGCAGGTTGTTTCCCAAGAGGAATGTTTATTACTGCTTTGCGAGGGTTTGCATGGAATCATGCCTGCGTCTGTTTTGATACTAGAGCTGGAGTTTATTTTGAGACTACATTTGCATAAGCAATATACTACTACTGGACAGGATTCACTAGACTGTTAACATTTCTCAATTGGATTTACTTCATTTTGCTGCTCTGCAGTACAAAATTCTGATTGGTTTTCCACACAAAATAAAGACAGCTGCTTTTTACTTTTATATGACTTTTAACTTATTGGAATTCAGACTGGAAACTATGGATGTTTCATTTTCATTTGCCTATTATATATATTGGAAGTGGCCAGTTTGACTTTCCATGTTGCTAATGTTCAGGTTGGAAATATCGGTGGTAAAGATTTTTCTGAGTCCCTTGCACCGGATGTTCAAAAACTACTGGTAGCTCCATCATTGTGTTTACAGATTATTCTCAAATGTGTTAATTATAATGCTTCTATCCCAGTAATCTTTTCTGTTGTTTGAATCCATAGTTATCCAGCTCATGCAGACCTGTTGTCAGGAAAAAAGCAGCTCTTTGTCTGCTGCGTTTATTCAGAAAAAACCCAGATGTTGTAAATGTGGATGGATGGTAAGCTGCAGGCTTTTCCATCACCACCTCCAGTTTTATAGAATTAAAGCAATGCTTTCAGTAATAGAGAAGCTTTCAACAGGTCAGACCGTATGTCTCAGTTGCTTGACGAGCGTGAATTAGGAGTCTTGACTGCAGTGATGAGCCTTCTTGTTGCATTAGTTGCCAACAACCCTGATGGTTATTGGAATTGCGTTCCAAAGTGCGTGAGAATTCTGGAACGACTCACAAGGAGTCAAGACATTCCTCAAGAGTATACCTACTATGGCATTCCATCTCCTTGGCTACAAGTTGGTTTTCTTCTACCTTGGAGCACATATTCTCATGACTGTCAACAAAATTTTATTGACGTGCTGGCTAGTTTTTTGGCATTTATTTCAATATGAATTTTCGGCTCATTATCAGGTCAAAACAATGAGAGCACTTCAATATTTTCCTACCATTGAAGATCCAAATACCCGGAGATCTCTCTTTGAGGTTGTGTAACAGCAGTTTGAAGTATACCTTGATGACAGTTGCTGGAGCTTGTGGCATCTTTGTTCTGATTACAGTCTTCCTGTTCAGGTTCTTCACCGTATTCTTATGGGAACTGATGTTGTAAAGAATGTCAACAAAAACAATGCTGCTCATGCAGTACTTTTTGAAGCTTTGGCGCTGGTAAGACCTTTAGTCTTAACTCTTTTTATTTGCTTGTGCAACTTGCTTCTTTATTTGTACATTTACGATAATTCTTGTTTGTGCCAAAAACAAAGGTCATGCATTTGGATGCTGAGAAGGAAATGATGTCACAATGTGTGGCTATTCTTGGGAAGTTCATAGCTGTTCGGGAGCCCAATATCCGGTACCTTGGCCTTGTGAGTCACAATCTTTAGTATAGCTGTGTGTAGCTTGATAGGTTTTCTCTCAGGACAGTCTTTCTAATATGCCTTTTCTCTACTCCAGGAGAACATGACCAGGATGTTACTAGTCACTGATGTTCAAGAAAGCATCAAACGACATCAGGCCCAGATTATTACATCATTAAAGGATCCTGATATAAGGTATATGCCATTGTTTAGTTAAAACGGCATCAATGCAATGCATTTGCTTGACTAGGACTGGTCATTGCTTTTGTTACTCTTTCTATACTTGTAGCAGATGTTTCAGTATCCTTAAATTGTAGTCCTTTTAAGGAGGATAGGGACAAGAGTCTTGATTGCAAATTTTTTGTAGTTGCAAAGAGGTTGTGACAACAAAGTCCGTTTCAATAATGATTGTGTGTGATTGGAGGTATGAGGAGTTCCTTGCCGTTTTACATGTGCTTATATCTTAGAAGAATTATGTGCTTATATCTTAGAAGAATTACCTTATAGGAGCTGAGTTTTTCATTGAGACCAATCGTTAGAGGCTTCGTTACTTTATGGGCCAACCAAGATTTCTGAGAAGGAGATGTGATGGGCCAATAGCTTATCACTCTTTCATTTCCAGATTATTTCAATCAAAGGCAAAAACAACAAGGGAGCAGATGCACTTTTGTGTCCAGCTTATGTGGCTGTAGGGACTTTTGCTACTTATCTATATTTGGACGCCTGAAGGATTTATCCTATTTTTGCGTATGTTTTTGAGCGTCGCATGTCTGGGTTCTCTGTTCCGGGTTGCACCTTGAAGATGGTTACCTCCTATATCATGGCAAGCGTATTGCATGCGCTTTTTAAACCTAAGATTGAGCTTGAGTCTCATGCTCCTCCATATGTGGGTCATCGTGGCGTTTCACTCTACCACCAGGCATAGATACCTTTTTCTATTGGCCTACTCTACGCAAATATCTAGACAAAAATGTTTCTGAATGTCTTACCTGCCAAAAACTGAAGTATGACTGCCCTAAGGCCTCCGGCTTGTTACATTCTCTTCCTATCCCTACTTATCTGCGACTTGCTGACCACCTCATGGGGCTGCAATGGTAGTTGGACTATCATTGAACGATTCAGCAAGCAGGCTCTTTTTGTTCTAGTTAGAAAGACTATTGAAGCAGATCGGATGGCAATGTTCTTTTTACAGTATATCTTCCGGCTACATCATCTATTGTAAGTGATTGTGATCCACATATGACGAGTCTCTTTTGGAGAGCTCTGTTCAACAACATCAACAGTACATTGAAGTTTTTTTTCTCTTTTCATCCTGAGACTGATGGACAATTTGAGAATGTCTTACACCCTACCACCACTGACATAGACACCTTCTTCTATTGGCCTACTCGACGCAAAGATGTATACAAGTATGTTTCTTACTGACAAAAAGTAAAGTATGACTGCCACAAGGCCTCGGGCTTGCTACATTCTCTTCCTACTCCTACTCGACCAAGGGAGAGCATAGCTATGGATTTTATCCTTGACTTACCGGCTGCCTCATCTGGCCGCAATGGTATTTGGAGTCTGGACTATCATGGACTGATCAAGCAAGCATGCTCATTTTGTTCCAGTTAGAAAGACTATCGAAGCAGATCGGATGGCGATGCTCTTTGTACATTACACCTTATGGCTACATCATCTATGGTAAGTGATCGTGCTCCACGCATGATGAGTCTCTTTTAGAGAGCTCTAGCCTCTATTGGACAACATTTAACACCACATTGGGGTTTTCATCGTCACAGTGATGGGCAATCCGGGAATGCCCACTGTATCTTGCTTGATCTTCTGAAGGCTTACGTTGCGGATCACAAAGGAAAAGTACTTACCATTGAAAGAGTTTGCCTACAACAATGCTACCCATTCTTCTCCGGACAACGCTCCCTTTGAGGTCATTCAAGGGACCGGCAAAGTTTCACCTATCTTATAAAGGACAAAATCTTTGAGACTGATAAATTTGTTCAAGACTTGGAACAACGTATGCAAAGGTTAAAGAGGCTTCGCAAAAGTCTCAAAAAGAAACAAAAGCGAGCTACTGACAATTATCGATAATGTGTTGATATCAAAGTTGGTGATTGGGTTTTACTTTGCTTCAAAAAAGGCAACGTTACGCAAAATGAAAAGAGAAATGTAACAGGCTTGGACACTCTTAAGCGAGAAATTTAAAGCAACAAACGTGAGAAATTGTACAACAGAACTTGAAAAAAATTAAATTAAAATAACTAAATAAATAATTAAAAATAAGTAAATATATTTATTTATTTAGAGAGAAATGAAATGAAATATTAACGTCTTCAAAAGGCCAAAATGACCTATGACCAAAAGGTTACATGTGGTGAATCTAATACCAGGTCTGGGTACAAAAAGTACAAAGAGCTGAAAAGAAAATAGTGGGTAGGGATGGGGTGAAAGCTAATACAAGGGGAATACAAAGGGGTGAGCTGATACAATGGAGCTCTTTGATAGTCGAGGCATCATATACATATACATATACATCAGTATCTAAAAGGCTATAGAGATTCTATGTCCTCCAAGGTAGGCACTCTACCGGGACGGCTACTATGTCGCGCCAGTATGGTATGGATCCTCTTATCGCAACAATGTAGTTTTGTTCCACGAAACAATGTGGTTTTGTTCCCAGATGCAATGGCTCGAAAGTTTGGTGCCCCTTTCTTTCTTTGTTACTTCGCAAAGGTACAAGGTCTGGGCCTTTGCTCTACTTCCATTGCAATTGGAATGAGAGAGAGAGAGAGAGAGAGAGAGAGAGAGAGAGAGAGAGAGAGAGAGAGAGAGAGAGAGAGAGAGAGGGCTCTCCATACATATTTAAAGGCCCTTGGTGTCACAAAGTGATGACGTGGCATGTTCGATTGGGACAGAGGGAGGTCCAACCTCCGGTGAAAGATGCAGATAAAGTCTTACCAACTTACAGAGCCTAGTTGAGAGGCCTAAATTAAAGAACTTGAAGCTCAAAGTTGTACCAACTTATGGTCCCCTAGCTGAGGGGGCTAAAACCCTAAAGACGAGAAGCTTGCATTCTGAAAGAGGGTTCCGTTCATAGTTACCCGGAACGCGGAACGGGAACGGCAACGGGATCCCCGCGGAACGGGGGAACGGCTAGGGGTCCTGAACGGGAACGTCGTGGAACGGGAGGTATAAAAAACACCCAAATAGTGCAATTTTTAGCTCCTTGTGTTTAAATACAAGGAGTATTAGAGTGCTTTGACTCTAATACTCACAAAAAACTCGTTTTGAAGACCATTCAACCTTGCTATGACTAGATGATGAGAGAGAGAGAGAGAGAGAGAGAGAGAGAGAGAGAGAGAGAGAGAGAGAGAGAGAGAGAGATGGAGAGGGAGAGATTTGAGAGAGTGGGAGGGAGAGGAAGAGGTTTTGAAGGCTTGAAGCCTTGAGCCTTGAGAGAGTGAGTCTTGAGAGGGAGAGATCTTGAGAGTGAGAGGGAGAGAGCTTGAGCCTTGAGGATTAGCTTGTGAAGAGAAAGGGGGAGGGGGGTGCATTTTATGAGTCCTTGAGGCCTTGCACACTTTCAAAAGAAGCCCAAACATTTACTTCAATTTTTTCAATTTTTGCCAAATTTGTTTGTAGCCGTTGGCCGTTCCAGGGGCATTCCGGAACGGTCCGGGGGCGTTTCGGAACGTTCCGGAACGGCCGTTCCGGTTTGCATTGGCCACCCGGAACGTCAGACATTCCGGGACGTTCCGGAACGTTCGGGAAGGGAATTGCCCCCCGGAACGCCGGAACGGGGGCTAGGGGGCGTTCCCCGGTAACTATGGTTCCGTTAATCACGTTGACATGCTGACGTGGCAGATCGTACGAATGCTGACGTGGCAAGCTGTACGGATTTCCGTGATTCACGCTGGCGGTTTTTGGGGGCAGACGCTTTTGATACAATGCTTTTGGGGCTTTGCTTTTGAGCATCCCTTGTAAGAATAAAAGAGCCCGTGGGGCCTCAATCTGCATAGCATCTGGACATAGAGTCTGAGAGCAGAGGTCCCTCGGGAGTTGTACTTTGCAATGATTAATGGTTAAGAAATAGCAAGGCGCCAGTCTTTGGGGCCAATGTATCTGGGCACGGAACTCTGCCGTGTTGTGTTGACTCTCTCTCTCTCTCTCTCTCTATATATATATATATATATTAAAGATCAGTGATTTTGAAGTTTTTGTTCGTGTGTTGCTATTGATTTCTCGCTTGGAGTGTTCAAGCCTGTTATAGTGGTATCAGAGCACATAAAGATTCTTTTTCTAAAGAGGATCCGATCCCTTTTGCAACACACAGATTCTCGAGGAAAACATGATAGAATAGTCGAGATTTTATCTGCATGTGAAAGAGTCTTCGTGTCCCGACCCCGAATTATTAGCCACTCCCACCCTTCGTACATCGTGCATCGGGCAGGAGGTTGTCTTCATCGCTCTGTCTTTAAGACATAAGCCACAAAGAACCCAAGAGTACACATGGGTTTTCGTGGAGAATCTAACAGAGATAACACCTCTCCGTGGGTAGGCAAAGAAAAGTTGAAATCCGGCATGGGCATTGAAGAGAATCGGGCAAATTTACGATAGGGAAATTTGCGAGATTGGAGTCCAAGCGTCAATTGTAGGTATCCACCTCAATAGGGGCCAGGAGCCCATAGGCCCTCAGTCTCTCCTTATGAACTAAGCTCAGCCTTGTATACTGCTCCATAGAGTTTGGCCATTGTATGGCCGATCATGATGTATAGTTCCTTGGGTCGAGGGTGTCTCTAGATTTGTGGATTGGCACAATGGCGTGCCGAGTCCACTCCTCTGGGAAGCCCTCCCCTATAACCGGGTTGAATACATGTGGAATCAACGGGGCTATAGTGGCTGTTGCGTAAATGAGGTGCTCACTTTGTAATCCAGCATGATCTGAAGACAGGCGATCATATAGACAGTGGATGGCCTTCTTGATCATCTCTACTGTGAAGAAGGAACAGCTCGTGGGTCGAGGGACGGGTGGCCTTGGAATCGGAGGGTGGTCCGGCACCTCATAAAGTCTCTCTGCATATTATGCCATACTTGTGGATCCTCAATAATTGTAGTCGGTTGTGGCTCTTGAAGGGTGCGCCACACTGTGGCACTGTCCGGGCTCATAAATAAGCGGTATAGCTCTAGTTCCTGTGCCTCCTCGAAAACTCACCGCTTTGGGCATGTGTCTTCATTTGGCATCTAGCCTCTCGGTCACTGATCTCGCCAAGGGCCCGCTACGCATGCAACCGGCGATAGAGGTGTCTGGAGTCTGCACTCATCATCATACTAACGGTTTTGTGGCATAGTCACAGAGAGAGAGAGAGAGAGAGAGAGAGAGAGAGAGAGAGAGAGAGAGAGAGAGAGAGAGAGAGAGAGAGAGAGAGAGAGAGAGAGAGAGAGAGAGAGAGAGAGGAGAGAGAGAGAGAGAGAGAGAGAGAGAGAGAGAGAGAGAGAGAGAGAGAGAGAGAGAGAGAGAGAGAGAGAGAGAGAGAGAGAGAGAGAGAGAGAGAGAGAGAGAGATGAAATGTTATACTAACGTCTTCAAAAGGCCAAAGTGACCTATGAGACCAGAAAGTTACAATGCGGTGTATCTGATACAAAGTCAGATTAAGAAAATAAATTAAACTAGGATAACAAAATATAAATACTGCGGGATCCTAAACTAAGCAGTACAATGTGAAGACAATATGGGAGGGGAGTAGAGATCCATCTTCATTTGCACTCTGGATGACGAAAGAGTATGGCTTGAATCCTTTGCTGTAGCCTCCTTCGAAACCGTGTAGCTCCTCTTCTCCATCGGGGTCGTCTAGATCTCCCTAGCTCCAATGCTCGGTCTATGAGAATGCCAGTAGTGCGGGTAGACCTCTCCACCGTTGGCTGCTCCTCTATCTGTTGAGAGAGAGAGAGAGAGAGAGAGAGAGAGAGAGAGAGAGAGAGAGAGAGAGAGAGAGAGAGAGAGAGAGAGAGAGAGAGAGAGAGAGAGAGAGAGAGAGAGAGAGAGAGAGAGAGAGAGAGAGAGAGAGAGAGAGATGAGATGAGATGAAATGAAATGAAATGTTATCTTAATGTCTTCAAAAGGCCATAGTGACCGATGAGACCAGAAAGTTACAAGGTGGTGGATTTGATACAAAGTCAGAGTAACAAAATAACATAAAAACAGTACAAAACAAAGATATATACTATGGGATCCTAGATTGGTCGATGTGAACTAAGCGAAAAACTAAGCAAAAATGGGCGGCTTGTTGGGATAGCTAAATCACAAGAGATCTAGCATCGATCGTTGGCGAATCTCATCAATTTCCTCCATGGTTAGTAGTCTGACCGGGCGTCGTGCATGCCTGTCCAGCGTGCTCCGAATCTTCTGACGTAGCCTCCATCGATGCTGTGTAGTCCTCCGCAGTCTTGGGCGCCTGGATTTCCCCAGTTCAATCGCTCGGTCGATCAGTGTGCCTCTGGTGTGAGACGAGGGGGAGCTCTGCTATGGGAGTGGCTCTTGCGGCTGTCCCGTGTCTGCTCTGAAGAAGTCTGTGATCCGTCTTTGGGACGGGCTAGCCTCGCCATTCATCAGGCTATCTTTGTGTCTGCGCAGCTCGAGCAAGAACAAGCCCAGGCATCTCTGATCATCGTGTCCCATGACTCTTGAGAGTGGTCCAAAACCCTCTCTGAACAAGCAATGGAAGCGGCCTCGTATCTCGTAGTAGACGGGGCAGCGGCATGTATAATGCAACTCTGTCTCAGGTTCCATGTCACACAAGGCGCATGTCCTGGCCTTTGCTAGTACTCCGCTGTATCTCCTAGTCTCAATCCGCAGCTGGTGAGAAGATGTGCGTAACTGGCCAATAGCACATCGTATCCCATGAGACAAGTGGGTATCCATGTATTTGGGTCTCATCACAAAACCATCTTCCCTAAGCTGGAGAAGGTGGTCTCTGTAGAAAGCCATCTTCGTGCCCAATTCCTGTGCTGGTTGTATCCATGTCCTCCTGGTGTCTAGTTGGGTCAGGTCTTCGCGGATGAGCTTGGTGATCTCTGACTGTGTAAGAGTGAGAGATGGTGCATCCAATGACTACTGGAATGGTGGCAGCCTGTCTATGCTGAACCCATGCGCCTGAAACCATGATGTCATCTCCCCATACCAGCATGTTGTATCTCCTTGTATGGCTAACTGTCGAGAGGACTCAAGTGCTATGCGAGCATATCCGTCTCTAGGAAGTTCCCATGTGCGGTTTATGAAGGAGACTGATCTGGTGAGCGCCTCCACTACTAGTGGGGGGGCCGCTAGCTCTGCTCGGATAATGGCCCGTGGTACTGATGCCTTGGCTCTAATGAGCCGCGAGATCATAGAGACGAGAGGTTTCTCCATGTTCCCCCATCCGTCTGTGCGACCCGGCCTCCCGCGGTGATCCAATGAAGGTCCCCATATCTCAGCTCCATAGAGCAAAGTTGAAGCCGCCAAAGTGTCAAAGAGCCAGAGCTTCGTTCGGTGATCCTAAAACTGAACCTGCGAACACATCTTCTCCAATCTACCCAATGCTGCGTGGGCTCTAGTCAGTCTGGTCTCTGCTGCTCTTCTGAGTGAGAATGCAGGTCCGCTAAAAACCACTCCAAGGTAAGTGTAAGCATCTGTGTATTCCACAGTCTCCTGGCCGTATGTGAATGTAGGTGCTGACCTCCTGATCCACTGTGGGGTGGTATTAAACACCATAACCTTGGTTTTACCAAGGTTGATAGACAAAGCACTTTCGTGGGCAAACGTATGCAAAGCATCCAATTGACGCTGCATTCCCTCTGGGGATTCGGAGATCAACATTATATCATCAGCATATAACAAAAGTGGAATCCATGTCCCTGCCAACTGTGCACCTTTATCCCCATCGTTGTCAATGTAGTCAGAAACCTTATCCACATACATACCGAAAAGAGTAGGAGAGAGCTGGCAGCCCTGCTTCACCACAATAGTGGAGTGAACCGGTGTAGAAAGTCCCTCCGCGGTGCGTACATGCCCCACTACTGATTTGGACAATGGCATGATCCCCCAAATGAGCTCTGTGGGTACTCCCATTTCCTGTAATCTGCGCATCAATCTAGCTCTGGGTACTGTGTCAAAAGCTTTGCGGAAGTCCACAAAGCTACAATAGATCCGTCTCCCATGAGATCTGCCTTCCTCGATGATGGCCCTGAGTGTCAAGATATGGTCAAGAGTAGAGAAGCCTCTCCTGAACCCTGCCTGCCCAGTTGCACGCATTCCTTCCCTCTCTGCCCATCTACTCAGTTGTTGCTCAAGAATGGATGCATACAACCGTGCTAGTGTGTGCCCAATCATAATAGTGCGATAGTTCCCAGGCTCCATGGGGTCTCCTGACTTGAAGATAGGTACGATCGTAGATAGGCTCCAAGTGTCCGGTAGGCCCTCACACATGGCACGGTTAAACATAACTGCTAGAAGCTCTGCTAGTAGGTCTTTGGCATGCATGAAATGCTCAGCGACTAAGCCATCATGATCATATGCTCTCCCAGTCCTCATCCTGTCAATAGCTTTCTTCACCATCTCAGCGGTGAAAAAAACACATGTGTGTGGGCATGGATCGGGGGGGTTGGGGAAGGGTGGCTGTCCAGGTACCGTGTACAAAGATGATGCGTACTGACCCCAGGTCTTTGTGGAGGAAATAGCAGTGGGGGGGAGACTGCTCATGAAAGAGCCGCCACGCCTCACGCGAGTCCTGACTCAAGAATAGCTGATATAGATCCTGCTCGAGTCGAGCCAAAAAAGCCCTCTTCTTCCGCCGCACCAGGCGTCGGAAGTCAATCTGTGACTGTCTGTGAGTGACGTCCCCCAAAAGCACCTCCCTCTAAAGTCTGGCTCTAGTTTGGCGGCACTCCTCATTGTACCAGCTGTTCTGAGGCATGCTCCCTGATCGGCTTCTCTGCTCAGGCTGGGTGTGTGGGTATGCTTCTGCTGCTGCATCATGTAATGTCTGTGTCAGTATAGTAGTTAGCTCCTCCAGAGGTCGCCCCGGGTCCTCAGTGCATAGGCGTCTATAGATCCCGTCCATGTATACAGAACCTGTCTCCCGTGTGAATGTGTAGCGAGTAGGGCTGCTACCCGTGGCCTGTGTGCTACATTGAAGTGGAAGGAGATGGTCATCGACACCAGAGCATGATCCACTGCCACCCCGACCGGTCTGGGCCCAACTGTGAGATCCTGGATACTCGAGATGAGATTCGGCTGTGCCATGACATAGTCCACTGTGCTGGCTCCATGTCTGTGTGGGAAGCATGTAAAACCTCCCGCAGCAGGAAATCTCTGTAGGTCGTTCAAGATGGCCAATCCATGTGCGGTGCCCATGTCTATCAGGTGTCGCCCATACTCAGTATATTCCACATCGTGTGATAGTCTGGACAGGCCGGTCTCTACAACATCTAGTTCTCTTAGCATCTTCTCTGAAGTATCATAAAACACTGCCTGGTGATGGGCAGTCCTAGCATTGAAGTCCCCTAGGATGATAATGTCACCATCCCTAGAGAACTCCCATATGTCATCATCCAAAATAGAGAAAGGGGACTGTCCTCTGGGTGATGCATAAACTGATGTACTCGGGGGAAAGTAGCAAATAGCTAGGTAGAGATATCTGCCTGTCTCTGCTTTCAATCTCACCCACATGTACCTAGCTTGCTCATCCCTGCGGGCTATATGTATCAGTGGCTGCAGATCCTCTCTAAATAACACTGCCACTCCCCCCGAGCCCCGCCCTCTGTGCTCCGAGCGTGTCTCCTGTCTGTAAGCTGTCTCCCACCTGTATCCACTGATGTGAGGCATGGATTGCCCAGGGGCCTAGTGTGTCTCAGAGTAAAAGATGATGTCTCTTCGAGTAAAGCTATCCTCAAAAGCACCCACATCAAGACGCATAGATCCATTACAGTTCCAGGCAGCCACTTTGAGTGTGGTCCCATAAGTCTCGCACCGTCATGTGCAGCGTCGCTCTAGTATTACCACTTTTCCATCTTGGTAAAAGGCAATCTTGCCTTTTCCCCTTGCCGCTCTAATCTCCGGCATTACTTCCTGCATATGAGCAATCTGCGAGAGGGTGAGATCATCCCCGAGAAAGATGCCAGTCTCTTTAAGAGTTGGTCTTTTCTTCAAGAAGGACTTCTTCGCTTCCATGGAGGGAAAACAGAGGATGAGTGCTCTTTCTTTTGAGGTTTCTCCACTGCTTCCATTTTTCTTTATGTTGCCCACTCTCCATGCCCTTGTGTGCGTCAGCTCATGAACCCCCATCAAGGCTGTGAGTTCTTTTACTTCTTCGTCCACATTGCCTTTGTCTTTAAGACCACAAAGTCTCACATGTAAAGCGCGCACCCGTCTTCTTTGCTCCTCCTCTAGTGTGTGATTAATGATAGTGGGTGTGGACGTGGGCGTTATCTCCTTGCCTTTTCCTTTCTTGGCCACCTTGATCCATTTCTCGGCTTCATCCGCCTTCTGTTGAGTTTTGGTAAGAACATCCACCCAAGAGGTCGTCATTTCTTTGTGTTGCTCTTCTCCCTCTTTGATGGCCCGTACTTGCTCCTTGATCGTGTTGATTTCTTTGATTATTGAGGGTTGCAATTCGCCCTCTTCCAGTGTGTTTCTTGATCGTGCTTCGGCGAGATCTTTCTTGAGTGACGCAATCTCTTCCTCTTGAGTTGTCACTCGGTCTTCCAGCGTACTTATCTTGCTCTCTTGGATCAACACGCGTCCTTTGAGCATGTTTATTGTGCCCAAGAGATTGCGGTTCATCTTGGTAATGATCTCCGTCATTTCCTCTTTGCACTTTTGAATGGCATCCTCTAGGGGGTCGGCTTTATCGTCCAGCTTCCTCATACTGGATCGCCGTCCGCAAAGGAGTCACTAAACGTACGTGTGCACCCACACTAGCAGCGGGCGCGGTAGCTGGGCGAGTGGGGGAGCGTGAGGCGGTATGGCAACGGAGGGGCAGCGATAGAGTACGTACGAGAAAGAGAGAGAGAGAGGGGGAGGGGGGGCGGGGGGGGGGGAGCAATGTTAGAGAACCGGGTATAGTGTATTTTAACCGGCTGAAATTGCAAAATCCCGGCTAGATTTTGAGCTTGCCTTTAAGAAAACCGGACAAGTTTTAGTGTAATTACCGGCAAAAGCTTCAAATTTTAACCTAAAAACCTGAAAGCTTTCAAGCTTGCCCTTATTTTCTTCGAATAGGAAGAATGTTTTTTTTTTTTTGGGGGTATTTTTCTAGCCTTGGGGGAGGGTGGTCCAGCGCATAGAGAGAGAGAAAAGGGGGGGGGGGGGGGGGGGGGGACCAACGTGTAGAGAGAGAGAAAGGGACAGTGATCGCGTAGAGAGAAAGGGGGGGGGGGGGGGGGGGGGGGGGGACAGTGATGGCACAGAGAGAGAGAGAGCGGGAGCGGGAGCACAGCAGGGCGCGAGGTTGCGGGAGCAGGGCAGGGCAGGGCGCGGGGCGGGTGGGGGGGGGGGCAGGGGAAGTGCGCGCGAGCAGGTGCGGGGGTGCAGGGCAGGGTGCGAGCAGGTGCACAGAGAGAGAGAGAGAGAGAGAGAGAGAGAGAGAGAGAGAGAGAGAGAGAGAGAGAGAGAGAGAGAGAGAGAGATATGAAATGTTATATTAACGTCTTCAAAAGGCCAAAATGACCTATGAGAACTATCTAATACAAAATAGTGAATCTGATACCATGTCTGGGTACAAAAGGACTAGAAAAAAAATACTACTACTACTACTAGAATCCATCCTCATCTGCACTTTGGATGTCGAGAGAGTATGGCTCCAATCCTCTGCTGTAGTCTCCGTCGATGCTGTGTAGCCCCTCTCCTCAATCTGGGCCGTTTGGATGTCCGTAGCTTCAGTGCTCTGTCCATGAGAGTGCCGGTAGTTGTCACAAGACGGGCACCACGTGCCAATAGAAAAGAACAAGCTGAACAGACATTTAGCACTTCAAGAACAACTGAACTGAGAGAGAGAGACGACACGCGACACGGAGTGGCGGAATTCCACCCTAGAGAGTATTGGCCCCAAACCTTGGCGCCCCTTTCGGTATTTCTTTATATTGCATCAACACAGTACAAGCCGGTACTCTAGACTCTGCACTTTCTCCAGGAAGCATGCCCTTAGAATGAGCCCATGGCCTCATATTGAAAGGCCCTAGGCCCCAAAAGCAGTTTACATGGAAAACCTTTAAACTCAAAAGCTTCTGGTCCAAAAGCAATGCCAAAAAGCTGCCAGCGTAAATCATGGAATTCCGTACAATTGCCACGTCAGCATTGCCAGCTCGTTTTGCGGAAATTTGCCACGTAAGCAATGTCAACGCAAATTGCGGAGATTCGTATAGTTCTGCCACGTCATCAGCTAGTTGAGCAAGCCTTTGTGTATGTGTGTGGGTCCTGCTTTATTTTTAATTCCTTTATGTCACTGGGGTTGTCACGTTCACATCTAACCCTATGTGTACGTGGACAAGCTACGTCATGACAAGTGTTCAATTCAGTTCAGTTCAGTTAGCTTAGGAAGTGTTCTGGCACTTTTGTGAGTCTGTTCGTAGACCGTGCATGTCCAGGCACTTAGAGTAGATGCATATCCTTTGGTTGCACATAGCATGATCATCAACAGTACCATTAGAATTCATCAAGAGCATTTTACAGTACAGAAAACCTATTTTCCCTATTTTAGCCATTTTTCACTTATTATTGTTAAGTGACTCTTGTTGGGAAACTGGGTAGGGCAATTTGACAAGCAAGTATATAAGAAAACCCAACGCTAGCACTTTCTGGTAGAAGAGGCAGTAGGAACCTTGTGTTCAAGAGTGCACCTTCTTGGCAAGACCCCCCGGGCCGTCAACCTAGTGTTTTCAGCCAATAGAACCAGTGTCTTTCTCAAGTGCAGATCAGCCCAGCGTTTTGCAAACTTGCATATCAACCTAGCGACAGTAGCACTCAGCAGATCATCTAGTGTTTTTGCAGCAGGACCCCCAATCAGCCTAGCGTTTTTTGGACAGCAATTCAGCCTCAGCGTTTTGTAGTTTCTCCGCGACAGAACCAGCATATAGATCAGCGTTTTCAGTTTTCAGCAGTTAGTCTCCGCAGAACAGCCCCCAAACCTTGCAGATCTCACCTTCCCGCAGTAGATCTTCGCCGCACGGTCAGATCAGCAAGAGTTTGCATATTCAGCCCGGAAAACGCAGATTTCAGCATCTGCGTTTTCAGCGCGTTGTCGTCATCGCCGTTGTCATCGACATAGAGTCAAAATTCAACAGATAAAAAGATTTGCAGATTTCAGCCATTAGCGTTTTCAGATTTCAGCCCGTCTCGTCGTCGTCCTCATCGTCGTCGACATCGTCGGCAAATCCATTGCATTGTAGAGATTTGTGCAATCAATAGTAGACTGCTCTCGCCGTAGAGAGTGGGGCCTTCGGAGGAGGGTTTGACAACATTCTGGTGTCGTATTCTTCTCTCTCTATCTCTCAGTCTCAGCACCTTCATTCACTGTGTTTGCCCTTTTGTTTGTGATCATTTGCACTCTCTCACTAAAGGAACGGAAGGCTCTCCCTTCCGTAAGTAAAAGGAACCTTGAGCACAGTTCGGAGCACTCATCTTGAGCAAAGTTAAACATTCACATCCGCTGCACCTTAGAGGGGCCCCATCGGACGGGGTACCGGTAGGACTTCTTCTTTTGTTACTTGTTCTTCTTAGGGTTTAGGCCCCTCAGCCGAGATCTTCAAGTTGGCTCCATTCTTTAGGGCTTTCACACGTCAGCAATTTGTGACAGTAGTGGTCGAATGAGTGGGGGCCGAGCTTTGCAGTGATGGCTGCTCCTCTGGCTGTCTTATATCTAGTGAAAAGAAATCTGTAATTTGTCTATGGGACTGTCTCTCTCTAGCTCTCCCCAGTAAAGTGTCTCTATATCTGTGTAACTCAAGTAGATATAGCCCAAGACATCTTTGATCCTCATAACTCATGGCCCTAGAGAAAGGACCGAAACCCTCTCTGAATAAGCAGTGGAAATGGCCCCGAATCTCATAATACACTGTGCAATGACATATGTAATGTAGCTCTGTCTCTAGCTCTAGTTGGCATACGCGGCATATCCTGCTGTCTGCTGGTATCCCTCTGAATACACGAGTCTCAATCTCCAGCTGATGTGAAGATGTGCGTATCTGACCAATGGCAGACCGCAAACCATGAGACATATGTGTATCCATGTAGCTGGGTCGAATCAGAGAGAGAGAGAGAGAGAGAGAGAGAGAGAGAGAGAGAGAGAGAGAGAGAGAGAGAGAGAGAGAGAGAGAGAGAGAGAGAGAGAGAGAGAGAGAGAGAGAGAGAGAGAGAGAGAGAGAGAGAGAGAGAGAGAGAGAGAGAGAGAGAGAGAGAGAGAGAGAGAGAGAGAGAGAGAGAGAGAGAGAGAGAGAAATGAAATGAAATGAAATGTTATATTAACGTCTTCAAAAGGCCAAAATGACCTATGAGACCAATCAGTTACAAAATAGTGAATCTAATACCATGTCTGGGTACAAAAGAACTAGAAGTGGAACAAAATACTACTACTACTACTACAATCTAAAACTACGTGGGTGTAGCAGCTGATACAATAGGTACCCGGTAAACTGGATGTAACAGTGTGTGAAACAAAGATGGAAGAAATGGTGAGGATCCATCCTCATCTGCACTCTGGATGTCGAGAGAGTATGGCTCGAATCTTCTGTTGTAGTCTCCGTCGATGCTGTGTAGCTCCTCTCCTCAGTCGCGGTCGTCTGTATCTCTGTAGCTCCAATGCTCGGTCGATGAGAGTGCCAGTAGTGGTCGAATGAGTGTGGGACGAGCTCTGCAGTGGTGGCTGCTCCTCTGGTTGTCCCATATCTAGTGAAAAGAAATCTGTAATGTGTCTCTGGGACTGCCTCTCTCTAGCTCTCCCTAGTAAAGTGTCTCTATACCTGTGTAACTCAAGTAGATATAGTCCAAGACATCTCTGATCCTCATAACTCATGACCCTAGATAGAGGACCAAAACCCTCTCTGAATAAGCAGTGGAAACGCCCCCGTATCTCATAGAACACTGTGCAATGACATATGTAGTGCAACTCTGTCTCTGGCTCTCTCTGGCATAATCGGCATATCCTGCTGTCTGCTGGTATCCCTCTGAATCTACCAGTCTCAATCTCGAGCTGATGTGAGGATGTGCGTATCTGACCAATGGCACAACGCAAACCATGAGACATATGTGTGTCCATGTAGCTTGGTCGAATCACAAACCCATCTCCTGTGAGGTGGAGAAGATGCTCTCCACCTCACAGGAGATGAAATGTAATATTAACGTCTTCAAAAGCCCAAAATGACCTATGAGACCAAAAGGTTACATGTGGTGAATCTAATACCAGGTCTGGGTACAAAAAGTACAAAGAACTGAAAAGAAAATAGTGGGTAGGGGTGGGGTGAAAGCTGATACAAAGGAAATAGGAAGTACAAAGGTGGGCTGATACAATGCAATGGAGCTCTTTGATGGTCGAGGCATCATAGACATATACATCAGTATCCGGGACGGCTCCTATGTCACGCCAATATGGTATAGATCCTCTGTCGCAATCTGCGTCGATATCGAGAGGGCCCCCTCATCCGTGGGCGATGGGACCGCCCCAACTCTATCGCTCGATCGAGTAGTATGCCTCTGGTGTTAGTACGTTGTGGGGGCTGCTCGAACTCCTCTGTCTGTGTGACTGGAAGAAATCTGTAATCTTCCACTGTCGCTGGATCTCTCTCATTGTGCCCTTCTTCAAGAGGTCCTCTCTGTGTTTGCGAATCTCGAGTAAGTATAATCCGAGGCATCTCTGATCTATGTATTTTATGACTCTAGAAAGTGGCCCAAAACCCTCTCTGAATAGACAATGAAAGCGGCTTTGTATCTCATAGTATACTGGGCAATGACATATGTAATGTAGCTCTGTCTCTGGCTCTATTTGGCACACCTGACAAATCGTGGACTCAGCGGGTACTCCTCTAAATCTGCGTGTCTCAATCTCTAGCTGATGTGAAGATGTGCGTATTTGACCAATAACACATCGTATCCCGTGGGATAGATGAGTATCCATGTATCCTGGTCTGATCACAAAACCATCCTCCGTGAGTTGGAGAAGATGCTCTCTATAGAAAGTCATCTTCGTACCTAGCTCATGTGTAGGTTGTATCCATGTCCTCTTCGTATCCAATTGAATCAAGTCTTGTCTGATGAGCTTGGTAATCTCTGCCCTTGTGAGGAAGATGGAGGGTGCATCCAGAGAGTACTGAAATGGGGGTAGCCGGTCCATACCAAAGCCATGTAACTGAAACCAAGATGCCATCTCTGCATACCAACATGATCTATCTCCCTACAATACCAATTGCCACGAAGACTCTAGTGCTAATCGAGCAAGAGCCCAAGTGCTATGCATAAATGAAACTGATCGAGTGAGTGCCTCCACTACCAATGGAGGAGCAGCGAGTTCCGCCCTAACAATGTCATGTGGTATTGAGGCCTTGGCCCTAATCATCCAAGAAATCATAGACACCAAGGGCTTCTCCATACATCTCCATCCATCAGTACTGCCAGCTCTGCTATGATGATCAGCTGAGGGGCCCCATATCGAGAGAGAAATGAAATGAAATGTTATATTAACGTCTTCAAAAGGCCAAAGTGACCTATGAGACCAGAAAGTTAAATGTGGTGGATCTGATACAAAGTCAGAGTAACAAGATGACAAAATGACAAAATAAAATACTATGGAATCCTAAACTGCTAGGTGTGGACTAAGCAGCTAAACAAACTAGCTGGGATAGCTGGATCACATGAGATAGAGCATCGGTCGTTGGCGGATCTTATCAATCTCCTCCAAGGTCAGTAGTCTGACCGAGCGTCGTGCATGTCGAGCCAACGTGACCCGAATCCTTTGATGCAGCCTCCGTCGATGCTGTGTAGTCCTGCGCAGTTGTGGGCGTTTGGATCTCCCCATCTCAGTCGCTTGGTCGATCAGTAAGCGACAAGCTCTGCTGTAGTAGTAACTCCTCCGAGTGTCCAGTGGCAGCTCTAAAGAAGTCTGTGATCTGTCTCTGAGACTAGCTAGCCTCTCCTCTCATCAGGCTCTCTCTGTGTTTGCGCAGCTCGAGCAAGAAGAAACCCAGGCATCTCTGATCCTCGTACCGCATAACTCTAGAGAAAGGTCCAAAGCCCTCACTGAACAAGCAATGGAAGCGGCCTCGTATCTTGTAGTAGACGGGGCAGTGGCATGTGTATTGCAACTCTGTCTCAGGCTCGATGTCACACAGGGGGACATGTCCTGGCCTCTGCTGCTACTCCGCTGTATCTCCCAGTCTCGATCCGCAGCTGGTGTGAAGATGTGCGTATCTGGCCAATAGCACATCGTATCCCATGAGACAAGTGGGTGTCCATGTATTTGGGCCTCGTCACAAAACCATCCTCCGTAAGCTGGAGGAGATGCTCTCTGTAGAAAGCCATCTTCATGCCCAGCTCCTGTGTTGGCTGTATCCATGTCCTCTTGGTGTCTAGCTGAGTCAAGTCCTGGCGAATGAGCCTGGTGATCTCGGACTGTGTAAGAGTCAGAGAGGGCGCATCCAATGAGTATTGGAAGGGAGGCAATCTGTCTATGCTGAACCCATGCGCCTGAAACCATGATGTCATCTCCCCATACCAGCATGCTGTATCTCCCTGCATGGCTAACTGCTATCGAGAGGACTCAAGTGCAAGGCAAGAAAATCTGTCTCTGGGAAGTTCCCACATGCGGTGTATGAAGGAGACAAATCTGGTGAGCGCTGTTGCTAAATTGGCTTTATCTGACATAAAAATAATTCTAAATGAATTATTGGATTTATAAGTGAGAGGGTTTTCTCGCTTGGAACACCAGGAAAAATAATTCTAAATGAATTATTGGAATTTTAAGTGAGAGGGTTTTTCTCACCGGAGACATCCGAGTACAGAGTATTCCTAGTGCGTCATTCAAAGTAATGACGGGAGCACTGAGAACGAGAATATCTGTAAGGCCACCAGGAACGGGTACTTCTGATGCGTCACATCGGATGGGTGACAGGGAGCATCGGAAAGAAGTAACCGACCATCTGGAAACGGACATCTCTGATGCGTCATAGGATGGGTGACATAGAGTTTCGTGAAGGAGATTGTACCGTAAGTTCGGTAGGAAAGGACTAGGTGATGGGTATTCTTGATGCGTCACAAGGTGGGTGACGGGTGCATCGGAAAGGGGATATCCATAGTCAAGAGGGAGTTCCGAACTGTGTTAGAATTGTGCACAAGGACAAGCAAGCACTTGAATGAAGATGGGTTCAGAGGAAACTTTGAGAAAAAACAGATGCTTTCTGAGAAAGCGGGATTGCTTTTCGGGAAAGCAGATGCTTTCCCACGAGGAAGTCTATGTCTGCATTGCAACTGTGCGTGTGATTGCATCCAGGGACGCCTGGGAAGTGCTGTGAAAGCATTGTTTTAACTTATAAGGTTTTATTGAGTTTTTGAGCAGGTTCAGACTATTTTTAAAATACGTCGGCCGCCCACTTAATAAGTGGGCAGCCATATGATAAATGAGGCAACAGATCAGCCAGCGTTTTCTCTTTCTCTTTTTTTGGCAGAACAGCGAAAAAAAAAAAACGGCCACGATCTCTATGCGAGCGGCTATCTTTGCCATGGCCAAGGAGCTATAAAAGCATCACATGCCCTCTCCCAGAGGAAAGACCAATCTTTGCAAGGAGGAGATGCTGCTGCAAATTTCAGCCGTAAAGAAGACGTTGCTGGTGATGCTCATGGCTGCCCCAAGTGTACCAGATGTCGCCAAGACCCAGTGCGCGAGTTCCCTTGCGAAGAAGTGCCTACGAAGCGTGTTTCCATCGCGACAAGTTGCTGTTTTTCTCTGTTTTCAGCCCATAAACATCGTAGACGGGGCTGATTTACGAGAAGGAACCCGAGAACACACCTCTTTTGTGTGTAGGATTGGAAGAGAGGATTTTCTATGTAGAGATCTCTTCCGGGGAATTGCTTTTCGAGAACCGAGTTGCGTTTCGAGCGTCGAGACTTTGAAGGTAACAATTTTCATGTTATGATCTCTGAGTATTTGATTGCAGGTGTACTTCCTCTTCGTGAGGGAGTAGGAGCAGACAGGAGAAAAGCGCTCTGAGGAACTAGAGCCAGATCAGCCCAAGGGTTTCGTACCCGAGTTTGGAAGTAGATTCACGGATCGGAGAGATGTAGTCTCTCAAGTTGTGATCCGGTAGTTAGGATTCCCAAGTAAGGACTTCGTGTCCGGGAAAACAGAGTTGCTCTGTGGGAAGAGGACTCTAGAACAGAGTTGGGAAAGAGAGTTGCAGGGATGTCATGCCCTGAGTCTGGGAGGTGAGATCTAGAGGCGAGAACCTTGGTTCTCAAGGATTTGGAATAAGGAACGGGAAGTTCCTTGGAATAGGGTTTTGCCCTAGGAATCGGAAGCTGACGCTTTCGGGAACCATCAAGTCTTATTCTAGAACGAACGTGGTAATACGTTCGGTTCAAGTGCTTGTATAGACTTCTCCTCAGTAATAAAGATACTATTACGGGGGGGGGACCAGCCCATCTTCTGGTCCCGAGTACTGTGTCGATCTTCTCTCTCTCTCTCTCTCTCTCTCTATCTATTTCTCTCCGTATCCTTTGGCTTCAGTAATAAGTGATAAATTCTATTTATCTGAATGTATTTTATATTGTTATGCGCTCCCATTTGTGAGAAGCGCCTCAACCTTTAGTGGGGGGGCAGCTAGCTCTGCTCGTACAATAGCACGTGGTACTGAAGCCTTGGCTCTAATGAGCCGCGAGATCATAGAGACCAGAGGCTTCTCCATGTCCCCCCATCCATCACTGCAGCCTGTCCTCCCGTGATGATCCAGTGAAGGTCCCCAAATCTCAGCTCCATAAAGCAATGCAGAAGCCACCAAAGTGTCAAAGAGCCAGAGCTTCGTCCGAGGCTCCTGAAACTTAACCTGTGAACACATCCTTTCCAATCTACCCAATGCTGCCTGGGCTCAGGTCAATCTAGTCTCTGCTGCCCTCCTCAATGAAAATGCTGGCCCACTAAAATCCACTCCAAGGTAAGTGTAAGCATCTGTATACTCCACCTTCTCCTGGCCGTATGTGAAGGTGGGCGTTGACCTCCTGATCCACTGTGGGGTGGTATTAAATACCATGACGTTGGTTTTACCAAGGTTGACGGAGAAATTGCTTTCCTGGGCAAACCTATGTAAAGTATCCAAGTGATGTTGCATCCCCTCCGGAGAGTCGGAGATCAACACAATATCATCAGCATATAACAATAGTGGAATCCATGTCCCTGCCAGCTGTGCACCTGTCACAAAGTGATGACGTGGCGGACAGCAAAAACCCTAATTTCTGCCAGAAACCCTGAAATTCCTGCAAACCCTAATTTCTGCTAGAAACCCTAATTTCTGGAAATCGCGGAGGCTGAAATTTTTTTATTTTTTATTTTTGGAAAATGATTAGCGACACAAATTTCGCTTTTTCTCTACTTAAATGAGAAAGAGAGAGAGAATGCTTTTGCTTTCATGTTTTGACTCTCTGTGAGAGAGAGAGAGCAATTGCTTTTGATTTCAAGCTTTTGGGGCTCTGCTTTTGGGCATCCCTTGTAACCTTTAAATTAGTGGTGAGGGCCTCACTTCTCAGGGCATCTGGACGCAGAGTCTGAGAGTGAAACCCTAACCGCTCTTTTGTACTTTGATGATTGATTAATATAAAAAGAAATACCGAAAGGGGCGCCAGTCTTTGGGGCCAATATCTCTAGGCACGGAACTCCGCCGGGCCAGTGCAAATCTATTGTGATCTGTGAATTGTTTTGAAGTGGTTATTTGGTGCTGTCGCGGTTGATTCTTGACTTGGAGTGTCCAAGTCTGTTACAGCACCTCTATCACCATCTCTCTCAATGTAGTCAGAAACCTCATCTACATACATACCAAATAGAGTAGGAGAGAGCGGGCAGCCCTGCTTCACCCCAATAGTGGAGTAAACCGGTGTGGATAGACCCTCTGGGGTGCGTACGTGCCCCACTACTGACTGTATAATGCCATGACCCCCCAAATGAGCTCTGTGGGTACTCCCATTTGCTGTAATCTGCGCATCAATCTAGCTCTGGGCACTGTGTCAAATGCTTTGCGGAAATCCTCAAAGCTACAATAGATCCGTCTCCCACGCGATCTGCCCTCCTCAATGATGGCTCTGAGTGTGAAGATATGGTCAAGAGTAGAAAAACCCCTCCTGAAACCTGCCTGCCCGGCTGCGCGTATCCCCTCCCTCTCTGCCCATCTACTCAGCTGCTGCTCAAGAATAGATGTGTACAACCGTGACAATGTGTGTCCAATCATGATAGTGCGGTAGTTCCCAAGCTCCATAGGGTCTCCCGACTTGAAGATAGGTACAATAGTAGATAGGCGCCAAGTATCAGGCAAGCCCTCACACATGGCACGGTTAAACATAACTGCTAGAAGCTTTGCTAGTAAATCTCTGGCATGCGTGAAATGCTCAGCCACTAAGCCATCATGATCATTTGCTCTCCCAGTCCTCATCCTGTCAATGGCCTTCCTCACCATCTCAGCGGTGAAAAAAGCACATGTGTGTGGGCATGGATCGGGGAGGTCGGGAAGGGGGGGACTGCTCAGGAACTGTGTACAGAGATGACGCATACTGGCCCCAGGTCTCTGTAGAAGTGATGGCGGGGGGGGGGGGGGGGAGTGCTCATGAAAGAGCCTCCATGCCTCACGTGAGTCCTGACTCACAAATAGCTGGGATAGATTCTGCTCTAGGCGAGCCAAAAATGCCCTCTTCTTCCGCCGCACTAGGCGTCGGAAGTGAATCTGTGACTGCCTGTGAGTGATGTTCCCAAAAGCACCTCCCTCTGAAGTCTAGCTCTAGTCTCCCGGCATTCCTCATCATACCAACTGTTCTGGGGCATGCTCCCCGAACGGCGTGTCTGCTGAGAGAGAGAGAGAGAGAGAGAGAGAGAGAGAGAGAGAGAGAGAGAGAGAGAGAGAGAGAGAGAGAGAGAGAGAGAGAGAGAGAGAGAGAGAGAGAGAGAGAGAGAGAGAGAGAGAGAGAGAGAGAGAGAGAGAGAGAGAGAGAGAGAGAGAGAGAGAGAGAGAGAGAAAGAAAGCTTTATTAACGTCTTCGAAAGGCCAAACTCGACCTATGAGACAATATCATATACATGTGTTGATGCTCTAGGCATCGGAAAATAAAAAAAAGGGTACAAACTGAAATGAGCTTATACTATGCAAGAGGGTGTGGTAGGGTGGTGCATGTGGTGTACAATGTATAGTGTGGGTCCTCGTGTCGAGGTGTGCTCACGCATCATCAGGCTCAACTAGGGGCTGCAAGGTGATACCACCATGAGATGATAGGGAGGGTATCTAAAAACAAGCAACATATGTAGGGTAGAGAATGTGGTACATCGGTGGTGGCCTGCTCAGGTATCTCTGGAATGCTGGATCTCCTGGTGCTGGTACATGACTCTGCTCTAGATACTGATGGTGTAAGGTTAGTATCCTCGAGATCTCCCTCTGGTGACACCCATGTGTCCTGTATCCTGGGAGCCTCGGTCTCCGACGTGCCCTCTGAGACTCTACCTGTAGAAGGGTAAGCCCTCTACTCTGTGTAGGTAGTGTGGGGGGGTCTGGTCCTGCTCGTCGGAAAAACTGTGTGATGGTAGTCTGTGTCCTGCTATCCTGACTCTGGCGTGGTTGTAACAACTGCTCTCGAACCTCTAAAGCCGCAACCAGGAACTGGCCAAACCTCCTCTGCTCTCGGCCTATCATATGCTGCTGTAATGAGTCTCCAATGCCATATCTCTCTCTCAGCTCTGTATATGTTGGGCATCTCATGACAAAATGCTCCTCACTCTCCACCTCCGTATGGCAAATCCGGCATGTACGCTCCTCTCGTGGTATGCCTCTGGCTCTGCCACTCTCAATCTCTAGCTGATGTGATGACACTCGTAGCTGGCCAATGTTGACCCGAAGTCGGTGTGGCATGTACTCTTGCATGTATGATGGAATCTCAATGAATCCCTGCTCTGAGAACCTCAGAAAATGCTCATAGTAATATAGCATTTTAGGAGGTAGGGTGTCTGTGGGCCTGCGCCATGTCCTCTGAATATATGTATGCCATATCTCTTGTCTGATGACCCTATTCCGCTCAGAGCGTGAGAGGGTATAGGTCGGGGCCTGGGTGTCATACTGGAGTGGTGGTAGTCTATCAATATCAAAACTGTGCTGAGCTAGCCAATCTCTTGTCTGGGCATACCATGAGCTAGTGTCCCCTGCCTGTGCCATCTCTCTAGATGCAATGAAGGCTCTATGAGAGATCCTATCTGGATCCATATCTTTGAATCTGCGAAGAAGGCAAACAGTCTGAAAGAGTGCCTCTACCAACATCGGTGGTGCAGCCAGCTCAACTCTAATAATGTCGTGTGGAACTGATGGCTTGCTGCGAATCATCCTGGAGATCATAATAATCTGTGGCCTCTCTATCTGTGTCCATACTGAGTCTGCCAGTCCCGGTCCCCAAATGGCCGAGGCATACATGAGTGCAGGTGTGACCAGTGTGTCAAAGAGCCACCCCTTCGTCCGGGGCTCTTGGAAGTGGGCCTGGTGGCACTGTCTCTCCATCAGAGCTAGTGATGCGTATCTTCTGGTAAGTCTATCTCTGGCTGCCTGTGTCATGGAGGTCCCTGATGCTGCGGTGAATGTAACCCCCAGATATACATATGAGCCTGTCACTTCTATATCCCCTCCAGCTACTGTAAATCTACTCTGTCGGCGAATCTGAGCGAGAGAGAGAGAGATTTCTCGACCTCTGTTGAGTATAAGAGGGACTACCTCGTGTGTGAAATGGATCGTGGTGTGTGTGTGTGTGTGTGAGAGAGAGAGAGAGAGAGAGAGAGAGAGAGAGAGAGAGAGAGAGAGAGAGAGAGAGAGAGAGAGAGAGAGAGAGAGAGAGAGAGAGAGAGAGAGAGAGATTTCTCGACCTCTGTTGAGTATAAGAGGGACTACCTCGTGTGTGAAATGGATCGTGGGTGTGTGTGTGTGTGTGAGAGAGAGAGAGAGAGAGAGAGAGAGAGAGAGAGAGAGAGAGAGAGAGAGAGAGGTTGCTTGTCGTATGGGGGAGGACACTTTCACTTTGGATCATCGTCCGAGAGCACAAAGCTGGAGCATCCAGAGATTGTGTGGCTTCCTCAGCACGTTTTCTCGACGAGTTGTATGTTTTCTTGTTGAAGCGAGAAACAAAGCAATACCCAACCAGGGATACTGCAAGTGGCAGTTAGGTAGGGGCCACTGATTGTGTACAGGGACATCACACTGAGACATCTTCTCTCTACCTAGGCTTCCTTCTCTCTCCGTTCCAGTTCAATTTATTCCAGCTGTTTGAAGTGATAAACTACTCTGAAGTTTTGGAGATTGGAGTAGTTTTTTTCTGTGTGTTTCCATTGGATCACTCGCCAAAGGGAGAGAAAATCAGTAGATTCTAGAGAGAGACAATGTGCAATAGAGAAACAGAAGCTAATGTTTAGTTTTGAGAGAAAATCAGCACCCTTTAGAGAGGGGAGAGAGAATCTAAAGACTGAAAGTCAGTGTGTGACCTAGGAAGATTCTAGCTTTTCTGAAGAGATTGGCATAGACCACTTTTCTAGAGAGAGAGAGAGAGAATTTGTGACTAGCCAAACGTACCCAACAATCAGTTGTGTTTACGGCCTCAACGCAAAAATCCTAAGCCTAATACTTGTCACATTATGTGTACCAAGTCTGTGGGTCCTCTTATGTGCCAAGCCTAAAGCTCTAGAAGTCCCCTATGAAGCTCCTACACAAGACAGTTCTTTGTGCTCAGATTAATGGAAGTCTACTTCTCTTGCGTGTTTTCATAAGCCCGCCTTTTATGACAGGTGAGCCCCCCGATTGCTCTTTGTGCCTCTTGCTCAGTGATAATCCCCAAAGCTCGCTATGCATGGAGGCGTGATGAGGAGTGTAGAGCTGTGTAGAGCCCTCTGCACTTCTCATTGTATGACCTGTTCTGAAAAATGGTTCCAGATTTGGTGGGCTCTGCTATGTGTGCATAGTGGGGGAAGCCGTCTATGGCTGCTGTGTGTGGTAGTGCTGTTAGCTGGGCAGTGACAGAGTCCTTAGATGCCATAAAATACACGAAGAGAAGTCCATCATGCCCTTGGCTATCATATATATCAGCTAGATCAGTGTGGAGTAGATAGTGGCGTGTGGTGCGCACATGGTGTGGATTGGGATCATCAGAGGGCTTGCAAAAAAGATTGCCAAACATGTACGGTCAGGTCCGATGTGTACAAGTAGTTTTGCTTCCTTTTCCTGTCTTATTTTGTCTTATATGACTGGTTTTGACCCTTTTTAGTTTCTTAGTTCAGAGGTTTCTGACCTTTTGAGGGTATACGACATAGAAACAACAATCTACTCGAAAACCCTTTTACACGTCTTCAACACTATTTTCGTGGACATAAAGATTGATATGCTAGTTGACATGCTGAAGGTTGGAGTAGGCTTTTAATGAATCACGATCATTAGAGAGGTCATTTTTGTTGAATGTGAAGTCATGAAGCATTTCAGATCTGTTTTTAGTAATCTTGCTGAGGATTTCCACCATTAATCAACTGCTTGTTATGGTGACAGTATTCGGAGGCGAGCACTCGACTTACTGTATGGGATGTGTGATGTAACTAATGCTAAAGATATCGTTGAAGAGCTCTTGCAGGTAAGGCTAGCAAACTTACGTGTGCTATCGTGATTCATGACAACAATCTCTTTGATGTGGTTTTCTGTTGATGGAGACTTTTTCCTGCATGCTGCTTATGTTTTTGTCTTTCTTCGGCTGGTTTCCATTCACTTTGAACGGTGAAAATGATTTTTAGATGTCTTTTGGGACCTACAGTTGTAACTTTTATATTTTGTAGTCACTGGTTACCAATTCTGAACACCCGTCTTTGCTGAACTAATCTTCACAATTGTTTGACTTCTATTTATTTTCTCCTTTTGGCTCTGCAGTACCTTACAACAGCTGACTTTGGGATTCGGGAGGAGCTTGCCTTGAAGGCTGCAATACTTGCGGAAAAGTTTGCACCTGATCTTCTATGGTAATTTCATCAAAAGCTGATTCTTTTTTGGAATATTTCATCTGTTTATGGTGCTAACACTTGTGTTCCTGCCAATGAGTAGGTATGTTGATGTGATTCTTCAACTCATAGACAAGGCAGGGGACTTTATTAGTGATGATATTTGGTATAGGGTAGTGCAATTTGTAACCAATAATGACGATCTTCAGGTGCCTGTTTGAGCAAAAACACAATGGCTGTGCTCTGCTAAATCAATCAAAGCAGGTGTCTAATTTTTGATATGCACTTGACAGGCATATGCTGCACTGAAAGCCCGAGATTATATGAGCAAGCCAGCTGTCCATGAAACCATGGTGAAGGTGAGCTTCTTTTTGCTGTAGCTAGTATGAGCTCATAAAATATCTCCTTCTGCCAAAACAGAATATTTAACATGAAATACATGGTTTTTTTTTTCGGCGGGGAGAGAGAGAGAGAGAGAGAGAGAGAGAGAGAGAGAGAGAGAGAGAGAGAGAGAGAGTTCTATTATCGTCCTCGGAGGTCAAATATGACCTATGGGACCAAATGAACATGTCACATGGTGTGAGTGGAGGCCATAAGTGACTCTCGATGCTCAAAAATGGCTGAAATGAGCGTCGCAATAAAGAGTCCACATCGTGGTTGGGAGAGGAAGGTATGTAGGATAGCTCATGGCTGAATATATGGGGAAAAGAGGACCTAATGTGGTCAAAAGCTGAGCACTCAAGTAGTGTGTGATACTCACTCTCTCGCACTTGACGAGGACATAAGGTGCAAAGTCGATGAGACTCCTCGCCAGTGCCCCAACGTCCTGTCTCACAGCGTAGAGAATGCGAGCTAAGACGAATGGAGGCAATGGTGCGGATCGCACTCAATGGGATGGGCTCAAGGATAACGTCTTCAAAAGGACAAAATGACCTATGAGATCATCAGATACAAAGTGGTGAATCTAATACAATGTCTGAAGTACAAGTACAAAAAGTACTGAATGTAAAATGTGAAAAATGAAAAATAAAGTGTGAAATGTGAAATGTGAAATGTAGAATAGGCCCTCAATGGCACTCTGGGTGTCGTGCTAGAATGCCTCTGATCCTTTGCTTGTCGTGCTAGAATGCCTCTGATCCTCTGCTGGAGTCTCCGTCGATGGAGTGTGCTCCTGTGTCTCGGTCGTGGTCGTCTCGATCTCCCGAGCTCAGTCGCCCTGTCAATGAGGGTGCCTTTGGTATGAATGTGGGTACAACTCTGTGCTGGTGGTTGGTCTCCTGGCTCCCTCGATCCAAAGAAATTTGTGATCTATCTCTGTGACTGTCATACTCCATGTCTCCTCAGCAGACTATCTCTATGTCGATGTAGCTCAAGTAGTTATAAGCCAAGGCATCTCTGATCCTGATACCTCATGACTCTATCTAGGGGTCCAAAACCCTCCCTGAATAAGCAATGGAAGCGCCCTCGTATCTCATAATACACAGTGCAGTGGCATATGTAGTGTAGTTCTGTCTTTGGCTCTCTATCGCATAGTTGGCATATCCTATACTCCGGTGGTATCCCTCTGAATCTACCCGTCTCAATCTCCAGCTGGTTTGAGGATGTGCGAATCTGACCAATAGCACATCGCAGACCATGAGACAAATGAGTGTCCATGTATCTCGGACGAATCACAAACCCATCTCCCGAAAGTTGGAAAAGATGCTCTTTGTAGAAAGCCATCTTCGTGCCCAACTCCTGCATCGGCTCTACCCATGTCCTCCTGGTGTCCAACTGTATAAGATCCCGACGAATGAGTCTAGTGATCTCCGTCCGTGTGACTGGCAGTGAGGGTGCATCGAGGGAATACTGAAAAGGAGGTAGTCTATCCATGTTGAAACCATGCCTCTGAAACCATGAGGTCATCTGCGCATACCAACATGATGCGTCTCCTCCCTGCATCGCTAACTGTCTAGAGGACTCAAGAGCCAATTTAGTATATTTGCCTCTATGTGTATCCCATAGACTGTGCATAAAGGACACTGATCTAGTAAGAGCCTCAATCTCTATAGGAGGGGCAGCTACCTCCGCTCGAATAATCGCATGTGGTACCGAGGCCTTGGCTCTAATCATCCGGGATATCATAAATACCAAGGGTCTCTCCATGCTCCTCCAACTGTCATGATTCACAGATGGTCCCCAAACCTGGACCCCATAAAGCATAGCTGAAGCAACCAAAGTATCAAAGAGCCATAGCTTTGTTCGTGGTTCTTGAAACTGAACCTGCGAACACATCCTCTCTAGCCCTCCCAATGCCGCCATAGGCTCTAGACAGTCTAGTCTGTGCTGCTCTCTTCAAAGTAAACCTCGGTCCCGTGAATACCACCCCCATATATGTATATGCATCTGTGTACTCCACAGTGTCCTGACCATATACGAGTGTAGGTGCCGATCTCTTGACCCACTGTGGTGTGGTGTTAAACACCATAACCTTGGTTTTACCAAGGTTCACAAACAATCCACTATCCTCTACAAAGCTGTGCAATGCATCCAACTGTCTCTGCATGCCCTCTGGTGACTCTGATATCAACACGATATCATCAGCATATAATAACAAAGGGATCCATGTCCCTGCTAGCTGAGCGTCTCTGTCGCCCTCTCTGTCAATGTAGTCAGAAACCTCATCTACATACATACCAAATAGTGTAGGGGGCAAAGGACACCCCTGTTTCACTCCAATAGTGGAATGAACAATGTCATAAATCCCCTCAAGAGTGCGTACATGGCCAATCACTGAACCGTATAAAGCCATGATCCCCCATATGATCTCTGTGGGTACTCCCAACTTTAGTAGCCTGCGCATCAATCTGGCCCTCGGCACTGTGTCAAATGCTTTGGGGAAGTCCACAAAGCAACAATACATCCATCTCCCATGTGCCCGACCCTCCTCAATAATGGCTCTGAGTGTAAGAATATGGTCCAAAGTGGAGAAACGCCTCCTAAATCCAGCCTGTCCTGCTGCTCGTATGCCCTCATTTTCTGCCCATTTACTCAGTTGGGCTGTTCAAGAATGGATGCATACAACCGTGCCAATGTGTGCCCTATCATAATAGTACGGTAGTTCCCTGGCACCGTGGGGTCCCTTGCCTTGAAGAGAGGTACAATAGTAGATAATCTCCAAGACTCGGGTAGTCCCTCACACATAACGGTTAAACAACCGTGCAAGAACCTCTGACAGTAAATCTCTAGCATGTATCAAGTGCTCTGCCACCAAACAATCATGATCATATGCTCTCCTAGTCCTCATCCTGTCAATGGCGTTCTTCACCATCTCAGTGGTAAAGAAGGTACTAGTGGCTGGACATGGCTCTAGAGGGTTCGGTAATGGTGGTTGCCCAGGTACTGTATATAATGATACTGCATACTGACCCCAAATCTCGGGAGAAGTAATCACTGGAGGAGGTGAGTGCTCATGGAAGAGACGCCAGGCCTCACCTGAATCTCGACTCAAAAAGAGCTGATACAAATCACGTTCCATCTGGGCTAAAAAGGCCCGTTTCTTCCGTCGCACTAAACGCCGAAGGGCAATCCGAGACTGTCTATATGTAATGACTCCAAGTATAAGCTCGCTCTGAATCTGAACTTTCATCTCTCTGCACTCCTCATCATACCAACTATCTTGAGGCATGTTCCCAGAACGTCTTCTCTGATCTGGTTGAGTGTGTGGGTATGCCTCTGCTGCTGCCCCATGCAAGATCTCTGTCAATAGAGTGGTGATCTCCTCCACGGTATATACAGGCTCAGCTGCCCACATCCGACTGTAAATCTCCTCCACATAAAATGAGTCCGTCTCTGGTGTAAAAGTATACCGTGTGTGTGCAATCCTCCGTGGTGTCTGAGAGGCACTGTACTGGAAAGAGACTGAAAAAGTCAAGAGAGCATGGTCCACTGCTACTCCAACAGGTCTAGGTCCCACACTGAGATCCTCAATACTAGAGATGAAGCTCGGTGAAGTCATGACATAGTCCACTGTACTGGCCCCATGTCTGTGTGGAAAGCATGTGAATCCCCTAGACGAAGGAAAAATCTCTAGACCATTAAGTATGGCCAAACCATGCGTAGTCGTCATCTCCATGAGATATCTCCCATACTCTGTGTGCTCTCTATCATGTGAGTGTCTGTCAAGCCCCATCTCCGACTCTCTAAGCATCTCCTCCGAGGTATCATAAAATACTGTTTGGGAGTTGGCCGTCTGGCATTAAAGTCTCCCAAGAGAATGATATCTCCATCTCTAGAGAACTCCCATGTCATCATCAAGTATAGAGAAAGGGGACTGCCCTCTAGGTGAGGTATAGACTGATGTGCTAGGGGGAAAGTAACATATAGCAATGTATAAGAATCTGCTCGTCTCAGCTCTGAGTCTCACCCACATGTATCTCGCCTGGTCATCTCTCCGGACAATTTGTAATAGCGGCTGCAACTCTTCCCTGAATAAGACTGCTACCCCTCTTGAACCTCGACTCCCATGCCGGGATCTAGTGTCTGGCCGACAAGCTCTCCCATGAATAACCAATCACACGTGGCATCAACTGTCCAGATTTCTGATGTGTCTCTGAGTAAAAGACAATGTCTCTATCTTTGAAGCTATCCTCAAAGGCACCCACATCCAGCCTATGTGATCCATTACAATTCCATGCCGCCATCCGGGGTGTGGTCCCATATGTCTCGCACCGTCATGCTGTGCGTCTATCCAAAACCACTACTTTCCCTCCTCTATAAAAGGCAATTTTTCTCTTCTCCCTTGCTGCCTTGATCTCTGGCATCAACTCTTGCATATGTGCTATTTGTGCTAAAGTAAGGTCATCCCCCATAAATATCCTAGTTTTCTTAAGTGCTGGTCTCTTCTTCAGGAATTCCTTCCTTGTTTTTAAAATCGGGAAACGCAAAATAAGTGCTCTCTCTTTGACGTTTCCCTTCTCATCCACTCCCTTCTTTCCTACTCCCCAAGCACCTGTGTGCATAGGTTCCGAGATGCCCATGCGCTGCAAAGAGTTCCTTCACTTCTTCTACATTTTCGGTGTCTTTGATACTTGTAATACGCACATGGAGGGCTCTATTCCTCCTCTTCTGTCCTCCTCAATGGTCATATTGATGATGGTAGAAGTCTGTGCGGCTTCTGACATCCGGGCCTTCCCTTTCTTTGCACCCTCAATCCATTTTTTTGCTTCGTCAACCTTCTCCTGTGTTTTAAAAAGGCGCTCTGCCAATGAGGAAGCCGCTTTCGAGTTTTGTTCTTCCCCTTCGCGCAGAGTTTTCACTTGCTCCTTAATTTCTTCCAGCTCCTTTAACATTGAGGGCTGATTTCCCCCCTCCATTTTGGGCATAATTTTGCAAGCTGCAAGTTCCCCTTTAAGCTCTTCAATCACTGCATCCTTTTCCTTCATGTACTTTTCCACATTGGTTTTCCAAGATTCAAAGCTTGCAATTGCCTCATCCAACTTTTTCTGCATAATACATTCCATTACATTCACTTCTGCCCGCATTAGAGCCTGCATCTCCCCTTTCACAGATAGATACATCTCATCATGCATACCGAGCATCGCTTTATCCAATTCTTTCCTCATATCTGCATACATAGAATTCTTATAACTCTCTGCGTTTGCGTACATCTCTTTCCTGATGTCATCTCTCATAAAGCTGAGCTCCAATTTAATCATCACTTGAACCCTCTCCATCATTAAATCATCCTGGACTCTTGACGGTTTTCCCTTCCCGTAGCGAGCTTGGCGAGAGTACACTATCTCTTTTCCTCCGTTTGAATGTCGCTTTCATTTTTTGTGGGGTGATGAATCTACCTGTATCACCATCCTCGGCTGGTTGGTCCATCCGAGAGAGAAGAACAGAGCGAGCAGCCGAGAGAGAGAGAGAGAGAGAGAGAGAGAGAGAGAGAGAGAGAGAGAGAGAGAGAGAGAGAGAGAGAGAGAGAGAGAGAGAGAGAGAGAGAGAGAGAGGCGCGCCTTGCACTCTGCCTGTCGCACGCGCCCGGATTGCCCTGCTGCGCGCCCTGCTCCCTGCCTGTCGCGCGCTCAGCCTGCTGCCTGCGCGTGCTCTGCTGCCAGCGTAACCCTAATTCCCTGCAACCCTAATAGTCAGCTTTTACGAAACCCTAATTCCACGAAACCCTAAAAATCCAAAAACCCTAACTGTCCCTAACCCTAACCGTGCCTCTTTCAATCGCCTGCAAGCGAAAGAGAGAAAGAGAGAGAGAGAGAGAAAGTGTCCAACCTTCAATTCGGGTCGTGCTTTTCCCGTTTGCCAGTTTCGCCCATTCTTCATGGCGGCCTTGCCGGTCTCGAGTGCTACACACGGCGCTCCATCACCACTTGCCTGTCGCGTGGACTGTACTGGCATGACTCCAAAGTGCAACACTTGGCACAGCATGCCTTGGTTGGCCGGATGATTGGACAGTCTCCACCGCGATCTTCTATACGCGATTGGTGTCAGTCTGCATTAGGCACTACTCAGGGACGGATCTCGGAGCTTACATTTCTTGGCAGAGGCATATTCATGGTACGTCTTTCAGATCCCGCCACTGCCTCAACTTTCCTGGCTCGCTCTCCGATACTCTCTGATCGCAGGATGATATACTTGACGAGGTGGTATCCCGAGTTTACTACTGAGGAGTTTGACAGTCGACACCTTATTCCCAGATTCCCTCTGACCCTCTCCTTCCCGGATATGCCTCTTCATTTTATTGATGAGCATCTCCTTCAGATGGTTGCTGCTCACTTTGGCACAGTACTTCCAGGATCCTGCATCTTCTCATCTGGTCCACCTCACATTCAGGTCTTGGTGTTTGGGCATACTTCCTTACCAGATTCAGTTACTGTGGCTGTGCGTGATCGAGACTACTCTTGCCGAATGGTAGTCACTGGCCGTCCAGGGCATTGCTTACGCTGTCACGAGATGGGACACTTGGCGCGAGAATGCCCCACACTGCCACGACATCGGCGACAACAGCAGCCGGCTCGTGGCACTTATGCTCAGCCATGTGGTCAGCCCCAACAAGCGGCTCCTCCTACTACTACTCGAGCACCTCCTCAGCCTGCAGGTGCTCCTAGAGCTTCGACCCTCCATGTTCCTCCCTCTGCTTCAGCTCCTACTTAGGCAGCATGGCAGACAGTGGGTCGTAACCATTCCTTCCGTCCTCGTCTGCAACCTCCAATGCATGCAGCTCCTAGTGTTACCTCTCCTGCTCCCTCTCAAGTTTCCACAACCCCCTTACTCCCTGCTTCTCCTCACCAATCTTCTTCTTCAGCACAGGATCACTTACCTCTGCTACCAACTCCTCCTTCACCTGCTGTTCCTCCACTCGCTCCTTCCCCTCTTCCCGAGGCTCCTATTCCCATGCAGATGGATCATTCACCGCTACTATCTCTCCCTCCTCCTCGTCTTCCTCCTATCCTTGCTCTCCCCCCTCCACCTTCTGGTCCCCCCCCTCCCTCGGCAGCTCATACTTACGTCCCACGCAGTTTTCTCAGCTCTTGCCCTCTTTCCTGGGGCACTCATCGGGCTGAGATGTGCGGTGACTCAGACGGACCATTGCGGGTACAGCTCTACCTTATGCATCACAAGACAGGTTGTGTTCCTTCTTTGATTGGCAGTCGCTCTCAGCCTACGCATTCCTTTTTCCTTCCATTCCACGCTGCTGAGGAATGGTCCGAGGATCAGGTTCTCCATTTTGTGCACGCCCAGACTATGGCTCAGCTACATTTATGGTTGTCTACTTCTGCCCCCGATGTTTTGTCTCCTCACTATCCTTCATGTATTGGTGCTATGGAGTGGAGCGATGTTTATGCTTGCTATTCACTGCCTATGGTCATTCATGTATCCTCAGATGTGCTGCTTCCTATGTCTATGCGCATTTGGGGTGTCAAGGCTGCAGCTTCGGTAATGCAATGTAAACAAGCTGAGGTTCGCAGTTGGTGCAATGAGACACCATATTTTAGAGAGGGCTTGTGGGTTGCTTTCCTACCGCCTGAAGCTCACCCCTTGGATGGTCCAGCTGCCTCCAAGAAGATGCACAGTTAGTCAGATACTATACCTACTCTTTCATGCAGTCTATGGATTCACATGTACTTTCTTGGAATGCTAATGGTTTACAGACTTCTCGGATAAAAGGTTCCCGTAAGCTTTTACTTCGCAGAGATTTACACACTCATGTAGTGGGCATTGTGGATATACTACTAGTACAGGAGCATAAGATTGCCACTCCTTTTCGCAATCTCATGCCATCGGGCGCCTGCACTTTTTGGGAGCCTGCTCTGGGCCTTCATGGTCAGAGTTGCGGTGTATGCATCTCAGTGGGGCCACGTTACTTGGCCTCAGTTCAGCAGCATGGCACACTAGTCGCTGGCAGAGCAGTTTATGTTTCTATTCGGATTCGGGAATCTATCATTGGTTTTATGTTAGTCTACGCACCCACTACCCCTCGGGAGAGGGCTACTTTTTGGTCCTCCTTGGCTGCTGCTCTACCTGCTGTAGACTCTTGGGTTGTTGGAGGTGACTTCAACAACGTTGAGAGCGACTCTGATTGGCGAGCCACCACACCTCCCGTTCTATCATCCATTTCTCCCGATGAGTAGCCAGCTTGGGATCGATTTCTTCTAGCTATTCAAGGTGTTGATGCCTGGCACATACCCTCTTTTGGTCATCACCCTGCTACTCTTCATTACTCTTGGGGGTTTCAGCGACAGCAGGGGAGATTATTAGAGCGACTTGACCGTTTTTACATTGGCCCTTGGGCAGCAGCTCTAGGCGGATTTACTACTATATGGAGAGGAACCAGCCTCTCAGATCATTTTCCCACATCATTATTTATCTCCTTCACTAGATCCTCTGCTCAGAGACGAGACTGCCGCATCCCTGACAGTGTTCTCACCACTCAAGTATTGCAGCAGCAGATTCATGACTTGTGGTCCACGGATGCTTCTTATTGTGGACCCCTTGGAGAGTTTCTTGCTCATTGCATTTCTCAGTCTAGTATTTACTACCGTGATCAGACTGCTATCATTCATCGTCAGTTGAGAGTACGCGAGTCTGATCTTCACATCCCTCTTGGTTCCACTCAGCGCTTGCTTGAGGAGTGGCCTCAGGATGCTTATCTCGCTGCTAGACAGACAGAGCTCACAGAAGAGATTCGTCGCGTACAGGAGGCTAGGTCTGAGTTCACGCATCATGCTTCAGTGTCTCATTGGATAGCTAAAGCTGATCGAATGAATAAAGACTTCTTCGCGGCACATAAAGAACGCCCTCCTGGCACCACTCTGCGGACTTTGTGTGATGCTCGTGGGACACTACATATGCATCCTGATGTTATTCTTGATATGTTTGCAGATTATTTTGAGACAGTGTTCACTGCTGATGTATGCACTCCTGAGGTTTTACTTGCCCGTGAGCAAATCTGGCAGCACACTCGACATCGTTGTACAGACACTATGGCAGAGATCTTGTTGGCGCCTTTCACACTTACAGAGCTCCATGCTGCTATAGAGAGTCTTGATCCATCCTCTTGTCCAGGCGAGGATGGTCTCACTAGAGCCTTCTTTTTGACATATTGGGATGTATTGCATATACCACTGCTTTGCGGTTGTCAGGACATATTTGCATCAGGATATATGCATCCGGCTCTTTGTTCAGGTCTCATATCTCTTATTCTGGAGGGGGGTGACACCACCCAGCTCCGACAGTGGAGACCTATTACCCTACTCCCTTCGGTCTATAAGATATTAGCGTTACTGATCAGCCATCGCTTGCGGCCGTTCTTACCAGATATTATTCATACTTCTCAGACAGGCTTCGTTATGGATCGATGCATCCTGGATAATATCTTCACTTTTTATGAGGCAGTAGAGTGGGCAAGATCATCTTCTGAACCTCTCGCTTTTTTCATCCTAGACTTCGAGAAAGCATACGATCGTGTCGACTGGGACTTTCTCGAAGGATCTTTAGCCAGGATGGGTTTCCCTTTGAGATGGATTTCAGGTATTTCCGCTCTCTTCAGAACTGCCAGCAACGCTATTACTATTGGTGGCCGTGTCAGTCGCAGTTTTGAGCTCTCGATCTGTGCGTTAGGGATGTCCTTTAGCAGCATATCTGTATCTGTTTGTGGGAGAGACTATGTCTAACTTTCTTCGTGCTCAGAGTCATGCATTTCGGGGATTGACCATGCCAGTACCTACAGCTCCAGACCTTATCGATCAAGAGTTTGCTGATGACACTATGCTCATGTTGCGCTATTTGCTACCCGCTCTTGATGCAATGCGGGAGGCCCTACAGGTTTTTTGCATTGCCAGTGGTGCACGCATTAACTGGCATAAATCCTTTGGGTTATTGGTTGGCAGTGATGACATACCTACTTGGGGGGTAGCTAATGGTTTCACATGGCTACAGCCGGGTCAGACATGCAGATACCTGGGCTTCCAGGTTGGATTTGATGTTTCCTCACAGCAGCAGTTTGCACCCATACTACAGTCTATTCGCAGGAAGCTATGCCATTGGTCTTCACGTCATCTGTCGTTGGCTGGCCGTGCATTGGTCGCCAACCAAGTCATTTTGGCTACAGTATGGTATACGGCTTCTTGTTGGATGTTACATTTTGGTGTGATAGCTCAGCTCCGTCGACTAGTAAGAAACTTTTTATGGAGTGGCACAGATGGGACTATTGATACTCATGCTAGAGTTCGCTGGTCCACAATCATTCGTCCTAGGTCAGAGGGAGGCCTTGGCATCATTGATCCAGAGTTACAGAGCCGCGCACTTCTTACCAAGCTTATTGTTCGGGGTCTTTTTCCCGGCCAAGAACCTTGCAAGATGCTTCTTCAGGTTGCTCTTTGCACAGTGACTCCACGACTCGGCACTAGAGACGGTCATACTTGGCATTCAGGGTATCGTTTTCTCTTTACAGATGCTCCCTTGTTCACTTCCACCCTCTCACCCTTTCTCCGATCGCTCCTTCAGATTTCGGTTTTCATGAGACGGACTATCGTACGCTCACCTCCCTCATGTCGTGAGGAGATTGAGCGCCAGCCTCTCATTTGGAATGCTACAGTTCTTGATACTTCGGTTAATCCACCTCGTCAGCTTGGAGAGAGGACTCACATTGATTGGGTTGCTTGGGACTCTGGCCCTGCTGCCTCTATGCGGTTGTTTTATGAGACACGTATGCTGGATGTAGATTTTGTGGCAGAACATTATGACATTGGTCGCGGGGTGCCATACAGACTGCTTGAGATCGATTCTGCCGTTCCTTCACAGTGGGATGCAGTCATGCGCGGCCAATGTCGCGGGGTGCCATACAGACTGCTTAAGATCGATTCTGCCGTTCCTTCACAGTGGGATGCAGTCATGCGCGGCACGGTTCAGATGTTCCCTCATTGTGGCTGGGAAGGCCTCTTTGATCAGAGCACTCTCTTATTAGTTCGTTTGGACACCATGCTATTCACAGTTGATACTGACAACTCTCAGGGGATTCATGTTAGATTGACATATGCTGCCACTTCTCCACTACTTATCTCCTCCGGCGCCCGATGGGAGGCCATACGAGTAGTTGGCTCACACGGGAAGCGTCGTTTTGTTGACCCCCGTTTTGCTTCCGCTGATGCTGCACTTTGGAGGCTTTGGGTGTGGGAGGGCCGTGCCCTATCGCAGCTTTATTGGGACCCAGGAGAGTGGCATTGGCCTCACTCAGATCCCGCAGGTGCACCTGTATCCTTCTTTGAGTACACTGTCAGGATTGGAAGATTAGCATTGATGAGACAGCAACCACAACAGCCCACTCGTATGCGTTTCTGGTTACATTCAGGCCTCTCTCATGCCTATCTGCAGCAGTTTTGGTTCGCGATCTGGGATTTACATGTTGCTCGTCGTATTTCCTTTTTCATGTGGATGATTGCTCATGCGGGACTACCAGTTGGGACTTGGCTAGCTACTATGGGTCATGATCCGTTATGTACTCGCTGCCCTTTGCGCCAACTTGAGTCACCTGCCCACTGTCTTTGGTCATGCTCAGCTTCCCATAAAGTGTGGCTTGCAGTTTGCTCTCTACTCAGCAGATCAGGTGTTCAGCATGGATTTCTTACTTGGGGCTCTGTCTCATGGTTGATGTCGATGCCCGGCCCGCATCTTTTCTACGAGGGCTCAGCCACAGATCCGGCCTTCATGCTTACCTCGACTGGTTATCGACGAGGGACTTTGGCTATGATACCACAGATTGCTTGGCAGGGAGATACTCAGACACGTGATGCAGTTTTCTCAGTCATCACTAGTATTACACTATGGAATATTTGGAGAGCTCGTTGTCTTCACATTCTCAGTGCGGCTCCACAGCTTCTTCAGGATATCCTCATTGCCATTTGGCTGGACACCATTCACACCCTGATTTGGCAGTGGGATTCGTCCTCCGGTACATCTAGAGCAGCCGAGGCTCGTCGATTTGCCTTCCTTCGGCGTTGGGTACGATCCCCACTCTTCTTCACACTGACAGGTGGTCAGATTACTTGGCATTATGCCCCTCCTCAGTGGTTTCTCCTCCACTCTTCACATCGACCACCATGAGATTGTTCTAGTCGAGTAGTCACTATAGTGGCTCTCCTCCTTTCATTCAGCTTGTACACCCCACGTGATAGGCTATTTTGGCATCCGCTGGGATTATTTTGTACTCAGTAATATACACCCCTGACGTTTTCCAAAAAAGAGAGAGAGAGAGAGAGAGAGAGAGAGAGAGAGAGAGAGAGAGAGAGAGAGAGAGAGAGAGAGAGAGAGAGAGAGAGAGAGAGAGAGAGATGAAATGTTATATTAACGTCTTCAAAATTGTTCCAACTTATGGGGTCCCTTCCGTTGGGGCCCAAGGGACTCAAGGCACTTAAAAATAATGCCAGAAGCCCAGAAGGCGTAAAGGCTGCCGACGTGGCAGGCTGTACGGCATTTCGCAATTTCCGTTGGTTGTTGATGTGGCACTGTATGGATTTCCGCGATTTACAAAAGCTGCCGGCAGCACTAGCTTTTGGATCAAGATGCTTTTAGAGTTGAATCTTTTCATGTATTGCTTTTGGAAGGCCATGGGGCCTATAAAGATGTAATTAGGGTCACTCCCTCTCTCAGATTTGCTTGGGAGCATTGAGCAGAGAGGACCCTCGGACTTTGTACTTTGTGCAAGCATTAATATAAAAATAAATACCGAAGGGGCGTCAGACTTTGGGGCCATTACCTCTGGGCACGGAACTATGCCGGATCGTGTAGCCTCTTTATTAAATTGTGATAAGATTCTGTTAAGTGATTTTGAGTATTCGCGTGTCGTGTCAGATTCCCGACTTGGGGTGTCCAAGACCGTTACACAAGATCCTTATGAAGAGATATATGTATTGAATATTCATTGCAATCAAACCATGTCACAAACCCGAGCGCATAACAATATATAATATACTCGGATAAATAGATTTTCACTTAATACTGAATATATATGTATATATATACATATGTATATATGTATATATATACATATATACAGATATATATACACACACACACACACACACACACACACACACACATATATATATATATATATATATAGAGAGAGAGAGAGAGAGAGAGAGAGAGAGAGAGAGAGAGAGAGAGAGGCCTGCGCGCGAACCCTACAGCGAGCAACCCTGCGCGCGCGACCTTGCTGCTGCAACCCTGCGCGCGAACCCTGCTGCTGCAATCCTGCGCGCGAACCCTGCTGCAGCCCGTCACCTCAGGTTCTTGCGCGCGCCATGCTGCCTGCAGCCCCACGCGTCTTGGCCTTCGAGTCCCTGCAGCCCTTTCCTCAACCCCTAACTTCTCGAAACCCTAATCTCTGCAAACCCTAATTTCTTGAAACCCTAATTCCCCGAAAACCCTAATTCTTCGAAACTTTAACAGTCTGCCAATCCCACTTGTTTCAAACCTTCCCGTGTGCATCGTTCTAATATCTGCAAGGGAAGGAGAGAACGAGAGAGAGAGTGAAAGAGTTCAAGCTTCGCTATGGGTCTTGCTTTTCCGTTTACCAGTCTCGCCCATTCTTCATGGAGGCTTTGCCGGTCTTGAGTGCCACACACGGCGCTCCATCACCAATTGCCTGTCGCGTGGATTGTACTGGTGACCTGTTGACACGCATTGACTCCAAAATTCAACACTTGGCACAACATGCCATGGTTGGCCGGATGATTGGACAGTCTCCACCTCGCTCTTATATACGTGATTGGTGTCAGACTGCATTGGGCACTACTCAGGGACGGGTCTCGGAACTTACATTACTTGGCAGAGGCATATTCATGGTACGTCTTTCAGATCCCGCCACTGCCTCAGCTCTCCTGGCTCGCTCTCCGATACTCTCTGATCGCAGAATGATATACTTGACGAGGTGGTATCCAGAGTTCACTACTGAGGAGTTTAACAATCGACATCTTATTCCCCGATTCCCTCTGACGCTTTCCTTCCCGGATATGCCTCTCTATTTTATTGATGAGCATCTCCTTCAGATGATTGCTGCTCATGTTGGCATAGTAGTTCCAGGATCCTGCATCTTCTCATCTAGTCCACCTCGCATTCAGGTCTTGGTGTTTGGGGATACTACATTGCCAGATACAGTTACTGTGGCTGTGCGTGATCGAGACTACTCTTGCCGAATGGTAGTCATTGGCCGCCCAGGACAATGTTTACGTTGTCACGAGATGGGACACTTGGCACGCGATTGCCCCACTTAGCCACGCCATCGGCGACAACAACAGACAGCTCGTGGCACCCACACTTAGCCACGTGGTCAGCCACAGCCGGTTCCTACTACTACTCGAGCACCACAACAGCCTAAGGGTGCTCCCAGAGCTTCACCCGTCCATGTTCCTCCCTCTGCTTCAGTTCCTACTGAGACTGCATGGCAGACAGTAGGTCGTAACCATTCCTTCCGTCCTCATCAGCAACCCACCCCGCAAGCAACCCCCAGTGTTACCTCTCCTGCTCCCTCTCAAGTTTCTGCCACTCCCTTACCCCCAGCTTCTCCTCGCCATTCTTCTTCCTCAGCCCAGGATCACTTACCTTTGCTACCAGCTCCTCCTTCACTTGTCTTTCCCCTGCCTTCTCCTTCCCCTATTCCCGAGGTCCCTATCCCATGTAGATGGATCCTTCACCGTTGCTCCCTCTTCCTTTTCCTCCTCTTCCTTTCGCCCTTACTCCCCCCCCTCTACCTTCTGGTCCACCCCCTCCCTCAGCCGCCCATACTTATGTCCCACACAGTTTTCTCAGCTCTTGCCCTCTTTCGTGGGGCACTCATCGAGCTGAAATGTGCGGTGACTCAGAAGGACCATTGCGGGTGCAGCTCTACCTTATGCACCACAAGCCAGGTTATGTTCCCTCTTTAATAGGCAGTCGCTCTCAGCCTACCCATTCCTTTTTCCTTCCATTCCATGCAGCTCAGGAATGGACCGAGGATCAGGTTCTGCATTTTGTGCATGCACAAACTATGGCTCAACTTAATTTATGGTTGACTACTTCCGCTCCATATGTATTGTCTCCACACTTACCTTCCTGTATTGGTGCAATGGAATGGAGTGATGTTTATGCTTGCTATTCATTGCCTATGATCATTCATGTATCCTCAGATGTGGTGCTTCCTATGTCTATGCGCATTTGGGGTGTTAAAGCTGCAGCATCGGTCATGCAATGTAAACAAGTTGAGGTCCGCAGTTGGTGCAATGAGACGCCATATTTTAGAGAGGGCTTGCGGGTTGCTTTCCTCTCGCCAGAAGCTCATCCCTTGGATGGCCCAGCTGCCTCCAAGAAGATGCGCAGTTAGTCAGATGCTTTACCAATTCTTCCATGCAGACTATGGATTTACATGTAGTTTCTTGGAATACTAATGGTTTACAGACTTCTCGGATAAGAGGTTCACGCAAGCTTTTACTTCGCAGAGATTTACATGCTCATGTAGTAGGCACTGTGGATATATTACTAGTACAGGAGCATAAGATTGCCACTCCCTTTGGTAATCTCATGCCCTCGGGCGCTCACACTTTTTGGGAGCCTGCTCTAGGCATTCATGGCCACGATACTTGGCATCAGTTCAGCAGCATGGCACCCTTGTTGCTGGCAGAGCAGTCTATGTTTCTATCCGGATTCGGGACTCTACCATTGGCTTTATGTCAGTATATGCACCCACTACTCCTCGGGAGAGAGCTACTTTTTGGTCGTCCTTGGTTGCTGCTCTACCTGCTGTGGACTCTTGGGTTGTTGGAGGCGATTTCAACAACGTCGAGAGCGACTCTGATTGGCGATCGCTCACTCCTCCAGTTCTATCATCCATTTCTCCAGATGAGCAGCCAGCTTGGGATCGATTTCTTCTAGCTATTCAAGGTGTTGACGCCTGGCACATACCCTCTTTTGGTCATCACCCTGCTACACTTCATTACTCGTGGGGGTTTCAGAGACAACAGGGAAGACTATTAGAGCGACTTGATCGTTTTTACATTGGCCCTTGGGCAATAGCTCTAGGTGGATTTACTACTATTTGGCGAGGGACCATCCTCTCAGATCATTTTCCCATCTCATTGTTTATCTCTTTCACTAGATCCGCTGCACAGAGACGAGGCTGCCGCATCCCTGATAGTGTTCTCACCACTGAAGTTTTGCAGCAGCAGACTCGCGACTTGTGGTCCATGGGTGCTTCTTATTGTGGTCCCCCTGGAGAGTTCCTTGCCCATTGCATTACTCAGTCTAGTATTTACTGCCGTGATCAGACTGCTAGTATTCATCGTCAGTTGCGAGTACGCGAGTCTAACCTCCACATTCCTCGTGGTTCCACACAGCGCTTGCTTGAGGAGTGGCCTCAGGATGCTTATCTCGCTGCTAGACAGACAGAACTCACACAGGAAATTCGTAGCGTACAGGAGGCTAGGTTTGAGTTCACCCATCATGCTTCAGTATCTCATTGGATAGCTAAAGCTGATCGAATGAATAAGGACTTCTTCACTGTGCATAAAGAGCGTCCTCCTGGCACCACCCTCAGGACTTTGTCCGATGCTCAAGGAACACTTCATATGCATCTTGATGTTATTCTTGATATGTCTGCAGATTATTTTGAGGAATTGTTCACTGCTGATGTATGCACTACTGAGGTTTTACTTGCCCGTGAGCAGATCTGGCAGCACACTCGCCATCGTTGTACAGACACTATGGCAAAGATCTTGTTGGCCCCATTCACACTTGCAGAGCTTCATGATGCTATCGAGAGTCTAGATCCATCTTCCTGTCCAGGCGAGGACGGCCTCACTAGAGCTTTCTTTTTAACCTATTGGGATGTATTGCATATACCACTGCTTCGTGGTTGTCAGGATATCTTTTCATCAGGCTATATGTATCCAGATCTTTGTTCAGGTCTCATATCTCTTATTCCAAAAGGGGGTGACACCACTCAGCTTCGCCAGTGGAGACCTATTACTCTACTCCCTTCGGTCTATAAAATATTAGCGTTACTGATCAGCCATCGCTTGCGACCGTTCTTACCAGATATTATTCACACTTCTCAGACAGGCTTTGTTCTGGATCGATGCATACTGGATAATATCTTCACTTTTTATGAGGCAGTAGAGTGGGCCAAATCATCTTCTGAACCTCTCGCTTTTTTCATCCTTGACTTCGAGAAAGCATACGATCGTGTTGAGTGGGAGTTTCTCGAAGGATCATTGGCCAGGATGGGTTTCCCTTCGAGATGAATCTCAGGCATTTCCGCTCTCTTCAGAACTGCCAGCAGTGCTATTACTATTGGTGGTCGTGTCAGTCGCAGTTTTGAGCTCTCTCGATCTGTCCGTCCGGGATGCCCTTTAGTAGCATATCTGTATCTGTTTGTGGGAGAGACTATGTCAGACTTTCTTCGTGCTCAGAGTCATGCATTTCGTGACTTGACCATGCCAGTACCTTCAGCTCCGGACCTTATCGATCAGGAGTTTGCTGATGACACTATGTTGATGTTGCGCTATTTGCTAGCAGCTCTTGATGCCATGCGGGGAGCCCTGGAGGTTTTTTGCATTGCCAGTGGTGCACGCATTAACTGGCATAAATCCTATGGGTTATTGGTTGGCAGTGATGACATACCTACTTGGGGGGTAACTGATGGTTTCACATGGCTACAGCCAGGTCAGACAAGCAGATATCTGGGCTTTCAGGTTGGATTTGACGTTTCCTCACAGTAGCAGTTTGCACCTGTGCTACAGTCTATTCGCAGGAAGCTTTGTCATTGGTCTTCACGTCATCTGTCGTTGGTTGGCCGTGCATTGGTCGCCAACCAGGTCATTCTGGCTACAATATGGTATATGGCCTCCTGTTGGATGCTACATTCTGGTGTGATAGCTCAGCTACGCAGACTTGTGTGGAACTTTTTATGGAGTGGCACAGATGGGACTACTGATACTCGTGCTCGAGTTCGTTGGTCCACGATTATTCGTCCTAGATCAGAGGGGGGCCTTGGCATTATTGATTCAGAATTACAGAGCCGCGCCCTTCTTACCAAGCTTATTGTTCGGGGTCTTTTTCCTGGCCAAGAACCTTGGAAGATGCTTCTTCAGGCCGCTCTTTCCACAGCGACTCCGCGCCTCGGCACTAGAGATGGCCATACTTGGCAAACAGGGTATCGTTTTCTCTTTACGGATGCCCCCTTGTGCACCAGCACTCTCTCACCCTTCCTTCGATCGCTCCTTCAGATTTGGGTATCCATGCGACGCGCTATCAAACGCTCACCTCCCTCATGCCGTGAGGAGATTGAGCGCCAGCCTCTCATTTGGAATGATGCAGTTCTTGATTCTTCGGTTAATCCACCTCGTGAGCTTGGAGAGAGGACTCACATTGACTCGGCTGCTTGGGACATTGGCCTTGCTGCCTCTATGCGGTTGTTTCATGAGACACGTATGCTGGATGCAGATTTTGTGGCAGAACATTATGACATTGGTCGCGGGGTAACGGACAGACTGCTTGAGATTGGCTCCGCCATTCCTTCACACTGGGACGCAGTCATGCGAGGCACAGTTCAGATGCCTCCACATTGTGGCTGGGAAGGCCTCTTTTCTCAGAGCACTCTCTTATTAGTTCGTTTCGACACTATGCTGTTCACAGTTGATACTGACTACTCATCGGGGATGCATGCTAGGTTGACATATGCTACTACTTCTCCGCGCCTTGTCTACCCCGATGCTCGCTGGGAGGCCATACAAGTAGTTGGCTCCTGCGGGAAGCGTCGTTGTGCTGACCCCCGTTTCGCTTCCGCTGATGCTGCACTTTGGAGGCTTTGGGTGTGGGAGGGTCGTGCCCTATCTCAGCTTTATTGGGACCCAGGAGAGTGGCATTGGCCTCACTCTAACCCCAACGGTGCACATGTATCATTCTTTGAGTATACAGTCAGAATTGGAAGATTCGCATTGATGAGACAGCACCCAGAGCAGCCCACTCGTATGCGTTTCTGGTTACATTCAGGTCTCTCACATGCCTATCTACGGCAATTTTGGTCAGCCATCTGGGATTTACATGTGGCTCGTCGTATTTCCTTTTTCCTCTGGATGACTGCACATGAAGGACTTCCAGTTGGGACTTGGTTAGCTTCTATGGGTCACGATCCGTTATGTACTCGCTGTTCTTTGCGTCTACCTGAGTCACCTGCGCACTGCCTTTGGTCATGCTCGTCTTCTCATGCAGTTTGGCTAGCAGTTTGCTTTTTACTTAGCAGAGCTGGTGTTCAGCATGGATTTCTCACTTGGGGATCTGTTTCCTGGTTGATGCCGATGCCCGGACCGCATCTTTTCTACGAGGGCTCAGACACAGATCCAGCTCTTATGCTTACCACGACTGGTTACCGACGAGGGAGTTTGGCTATGTTACCACAGATTGCTTGGCAGGGGGATCCTCAGACACGTGATGAAATCTTCTCAGTCATCACTAGCATTGCACTCTGGAATGTTTGGAGAGCTCGTTGTCTATATATTCTCAGTGCGGCACCTCAGCTCCTTCCGGATATCCTCACTGCCATTTGGCTGGACATCATTCACACCCTCATTTGGCAGTGGGATTCTTCCTCAAGTACATCTAGAGCAGCCGAGGCTCGTCGATTTGATTTCCTTCGGCGTTGGGCAAGATCTCCACTCTTCTTCACACTTACAGGTGGACAGATTACATGGCATTATGCGCCTCCTCAGTGGTTCCTCCTCCACTCATCATACAGACCACCATGAGATTATTCTAGTCGAGTTGTCACTATAGTGGCTCTCAACCTTACATTCAGCTTGTACACGCCATGTGATAGGCTATTTTGGCATCCGCTGGGGATTATCTTGTACTCAGTAATATACAGCCCTGATTTTTCCAAAAAAAGAGAGAGAGAGAGAGAGAGAGAGAGAGAGAGAGAGAGAGAGAGAGAGAGAGAGAGAGAGAGATGTGATGAAATGTTATATTAACGTCTTCAAAAGGCCAAAATGACCTATGAGACCAGAGCGTTACAATGTGGTGAATCTGATACAACGTCAGAGTAACAAAATGAAATGACAAAATGATAAAATAAAAGTACTATGGGATCCTAAACTGGTAGGTGTGAACTGAGCAGCTAGCTGGGATAGCTAAATCACGTCACAAGAGATCCAGCATCGATCATTGGCGGGTCTCATCAATCTCCTCCATGGTTAGGAGTCTGACCGAGCGTCCTGCATGTCAGGTCAAAGTGATCCGAATCCTCTGATGTAGCCTCCGTCGATGTTGTGTAGTCCTCCGCAGTCGCGGGCGTCTGGATCTCCCCAGCTCAGTCGCTCGATTGATCAGTGTGCCTATGGTGTGAGGCGACAAGATTTGCTCTGGTAGTAGCTCCTCCGGGTGTCTAGTGTCTGCTCTAGAGAGGTTTGTGATGTGTGTGTGAGATTGGCTGGCCTCTCCTCTCATCAGGCTCTCTTTGTGTTTGTGCAGCTCGAGCAGAAACAAACCCAGGCATCTCTGATCCTCGTACCTCATGAGTTTGGAGAGTGGTCCAGAGCCCTCTCTGAACAAGCAGTGGAAGCGGTCTCTCGTATCTCGTAGTAGAGGGGGCAGTGGCATGTGTAGTGTAACTCTGTCTAAGGCTCCATGTCACACAGGGGGCATGTCCTGGCCTCGGGAGGTACTTCGATGTACCTCCTAGTCTCGATCCGCAGTTGATGTGAAGATGTGCGTATCTGGCCAAGAGCATACCGTAGCCCATAAGACAAGTGGGTGTGTCCATGTATCTGGGCCTCGTCACAAAACGGTCCACCATAAGCTGGAGAAGATGCTCTCTGTAGAAAGCCATCTTCGTGCCCAGCTCTTCCACTGGCTGTATCCATGTCCTCTTGGTGTCTAGCTGCGTCAGGTCCTGGTGGTCTCGGACTCTGTAAGAGTCAGGGAGGGTGTATCTAGTGAGTATTGGAAGGGGGGCAATCTGTCTGCAGAACCCATGCGCCTGGAACCATGATGTCATCTCCCCATACCAACATGCTGTATCTCCCTGCATGGCTAACTGTCGAGAGGACTCAAGTGCAAGGTGGGCGTATCTGTCTCTGGGAAGTTCCCACATGTGGTGTATGAAGGAGACAGATCCGGTGAGCGCCTCAACTACTAGTGGGGGGGCAGCTAGCTCTGCTCGGATAATGGCATGTGGTACTGAAGCCTTGGCTCTAATGAGCCGCAAGATCAAAGAGACCAGAGGCTTCTCCATGTCCCCCGATCCATCAGTGCGACCTGTCCTCCCGTGATGATCCAATGAAGGCCCCCATATCTCAGCTCCATAGAGCAATGCAGAAGCCACCAAAGTGTCAAAGAGCTAGAGCTTCATCCAAGGCTCCTGAAAGTCAACCTGTGAACACATCCTCTCTAATCTCCCCAATGCCGAATGGGCTCTGGTCAATCTAGTCTCTGCTGCTCTCCTCAATGAAAATGCTGGTCCACTAAATACCACTTCAAGGTAAGTGTAAGCATCTGTATATTCCACTGTCTCCTGGCCATATGTGAATGCAGGCGCTGACCTCCTGATCCACTGTGGGGTGATATTAAATACCATGACCTTGGTTTTACCAAGGTTGACAGACAAGCCACTTTCATGGGCAAACCTATGCAAAGCATCCAAGTGACGTTGCATCCCCTTCGGAGGGTCGGAGATCAACACAATATCATCAGCATATAACAATAGCGGAATCCATGTCCTTGCCAGTGGTGCATCTCTATCACCATCTCTCTCAATGTAGTCAGAAACCTCATCCACGTACATACCAATTAGAGTAGGAGAGAGCGGGCAGCCCTCCTTCACTCCAATAGTGGACTGAACCGGTGTAGATAGACCCTCCGAAGTGCGTACATGCCCTACTACTGATCTATACAATGCCATGATCCCCCAAATGAGCTCTGTGGGTACTCCCATCTCTTGTAATTTGCGTATCAATCTAGCTCAGAGTACTGTGTCAAATCCTTTGCAGAAGTCCACAAAGCTACAATAAATCCGTCTCCCACGGGATCTGCCCTCCTCGATAAACTTGCCTATCCAACTGCACGCATTCCCTCTCTCTCTACCCATCTACTCAGTTGCTGCTCAAGAATGGATGCGTACAACCGTGCCAATGTGTGTCCAATCATGATAGTGCGATAATTCCCAGGCTCCATAGGGTCTCTTGATTTGAAGATAGGTACAATCGTAGATAGGCTCCAAGTATCAGGTAAGCCCTCACACATGGCACGGTTAAACATGACTGCTAGAAGCTCTGCTAGTAGATCTTTGGCATGCATGAAATGCTCAACCACTAAGCCATCATGATAATATGCTCTCCCAGTCCTCATCCTGTCGATGGCTTTCTTCACCATCTCAGCGGTGAAAAAAGCACATGTGTGTGGGAATGGATCGGGGGGGGGGGGGGGGGGGTCGAGAAGGGGCTGCTGTCCAAAAACTGTGTACAAAAGATATGCGTAGTGACCCCAAGTCTCTGTAGAGGTAATGGAAGGGGGGGGGGGGGGGGGGGGGGGGGGGGGACAACTCATGAAAGAGCCAGCATGCCTCCCACGAGTCTTGACTCAAGAATAGCTGGTATAAATCTTGCTCTAGTCGAGCCAAAATGCCCTCTTCTTCCGCCGCACTAGGCTTTGGAAGTCAATCTGTGACTGTCTGTGAGTGATGTCCCCCAAAAGCACTTCCCTCTGAAGTCTATCTCTAGTCTGACGACATTCCTCATCATACCAGTTGCTTTGAGGCATGCTCCCAGAACGGCTGGGTGTGTGGGTATGCCTCTGCTGCTGCATCATGTAATGTCTGTGTCAGTATAGTTGTAAGCTCATCCAGAGGTCGCCCTGGCTCCTCAATGGATAGGGGTCTGTAGATCCCGTCTATGTATACAGAATCCGTCTCCCGTGTGAAAGTTAGCGAGTAGGGGCTACCACCCGTGGACTGTGTGCTACACTGATCTGGAAAGAGATGGTCAGTGACACAATAGCATGATCCACTGCCACCCCTGCAGGTATGGGCCCAACTATGAGATCCTGGATACTAGAGATGAGGCTCGGCTGTGCCATGACATAATCCACTTTGCCCGCTCCATGTCTGTGTGGAAAGCAGGTGAAGCCTCCCGCAGCGGGAAATCTCTGTAGGCCATTCAAGATGGCCTGTCCCCATGTCTATCAAGTGCCGTCCATACTTAGTATGTTCTCCATCTTGTGATAGTCTGGATAGGCCCGTCTCTGCAACATCCATCTCTCTCAGAATCTCCTCTGAAGTATCATAAAATACCGTTTGATGATGGGCAATCCTAGCATTGAAGTCCCCTGGATAGGCTCGTCTCTGCAACATCCAGCTCTCTCAGAATCTCCTCTGAAGTATCATAAAATACCGTCTGATGATGGGCAGTCCTAGCATTGAAGTCCCCTAGAATGATAATGTCACCATCTCTAGAGAATTCCCATATGTCATCATCCAAAATAGAGAAAGGGGGACTGTCCTCTGGGTGGTGCATATACTGACGTACTCGGGGGGAAAGTAGCAAATAGCAATGTAAAGATATCTGCCAGCCTCTACTCTCAATCTCACCCACATGTACCTAGCTTGCTCATCCCTACGAGCTATATGTATCAATGGATGCAACTCCTCCGTGAATAACACTGACACTCCTCTTGAGCCCCGCCCTCTGTGCTCTGATCGTGTCTCCTATCTACAGACTGTCCCCCATCTGTATCCACTAATGTGAGGCATAGATTGCCGAGGGGGCTGATGTGTCTCAGTGTAGAAGATGATCTCTCCCGGTTAAACTCTCCTCAAAAGCACGCACATCAAGACGCATAGATCCATTACAATTCCATGTAGAAACTTTGACTGTGGTCCCATAGGCCTCACACCGTCATGTGGAGCGTGGCTCCAATATCACCACTCTTCCATCTCGGTAAAAAGCAATCTTACCTTTTTTCCTTGCCGCTCTAATCTTTGGCATTACCTCTTGCATATAGGCGACCTGTGAAAGGGTAAGGTCATCCCGAAGAGAGATGCCCGTCTTTTTAAGAGTTGGTCTCTTCTTCAAAAAGTCCTTTTGTCACAAATGCTGACGTGTCAAAGCCCTAAAGAAGGGAGCCAACTTGCAGATGTCGGCCGAGGGGCCTAAACCCTAAGAAGAACAAGTAATAGAAGAAGAAGTCCTACCAACTTATGGGGACCCCATCCGATGGGGCCCCAAGTGACATAAAGGATTAAAATAAAGCAGGACCCACACAAACACATTGAAAGTCTTGCATGGTAGCTAATGACGTGGCAGCTGTACGAAAATTCTGGAAATTGCGTTGACATGATGATGTGGCACACTATATGGAGTTCCGCGTTTTGCGCTGACTGTTGTACGGAATTCCGTGATTTATGCTGCAGCTTTTTGGCATTGCTTTTGGACGAGAAGCTTTTGAGTTTGAAGGCTTTTCATGTAAACTGCTTTTCATAGGCTAGGGGCCTTTAAATATGTGCTAGGGGCTCATTCTCTGGCATGCTTCTTGGAGAAGGTGCAGAGTCTGGAGTATCGGCTTGTACTGTGTTGATGCAATATAAAGAAATACCGAAAGGGGCGCCAAGGTTTGGGGCCAATACTCTCTGGGGTTGACTTCCGCCACTCCGTGTCGTGTGTGCTCTCTCTCTATTTCAGTTCAGTTGTTATTGAAGTGCTAAAAGTTGTTCAATCTGTTCTTTTCTATTGGCACGTGGTGCCCGTCTTGTGACAATGGTATCAGAGCATCAGGCGTGTGCTTTTCTGAAAGCATACCGGTCCTACCAAGGAGCAGATAGAGCAAGATTGCACTTTGAAAAGTTCATGGAAATTTTAGCTTCGTTCTCCGACCCCGGACTTATTAGCCACTCCAACCCTTACTTCATCGCGCATCGGGCGCGCTCCCATCTTCACCGCTCATGTCTTACAGGACATAAGCCATAAAGATCACTTACAAGAGAAGGATCCCACATTTGTTTCAAGTTGTTGTTTTTCTCAGAGGCAGTGCCATGCAGATGTTGATAGCTACCAAGCAGCATACTCCAAGTACTTGGCAAGCTTTCAAGAAATTTTTTGCTCGAAGTTGTATTGTTCCTAACATCTTTCTTTGGAGTGCAACTTCTGGCAGAGTGGGGTATCCTGAAATGCTTGCCATGGAAACCTTAGCAGATTATAACTTGAAATTTCTTTACATCTCTGAGCAGGTGCCTCTTGTTGATAACCTCGGAGGTTCGGTGTCACTGCTATGACTTGGGACTATCATCACCGCCACAGGAACACTGTCTGTCCAAGAGCTGATGGATCATGCTGTGGTCGGTTGCGACCTTATGGAAGGAATCTAACCCTAATTTTTGGTGCGGGTTTCAGGATGGAAAGTCAATCGACTTTTCGAGCTCGATCGATGTCGAGATTGCTTTTTAAGTTTGAAATCTATTTGAGAACTTGTTTGGTGATCTTGTTGGAATTTGTTTGAAATGGATGGTATCTGTTTTGAACCTGTCTTGGTGCCGACTTGAAATGTTTGACTCTGGTTTTAATACTGATTTCAATGATTGATGATTTTACTCCCGCGTGGAGCGTGAGAGATGATGTTTGGAAATGCTTGTTCATACTCATGGGTCGGACCCTTGTGGTTTTTTGCGGGGGGGGGGGGGGGAATTGAATGATTGAAAAGTGCTGTTTTTTACTCATGGCCCGGACCTGCATGGTTATTTACGGGGGGAGTATTAAGAAGTCTGAGCAGTGGTTACTCACAGCACCTCCAAACGACGCAAGCTGCGGTCTGGGGGTGTTTGGTTGTAAAAGGCCTCTATATCTCATGGCCCGGACCTTTTTAGGTTATTTGCGGGAGGAGTGATGAGGGAGGCGTTGAACATCTCATGGCCCGGACCTGGATGGTTATTTGCGGGGGGAGTGTTCATCGGCGGCTTTATGTTTCTCTGTCTTGTAACATGCATATGTGAGCATTTGTGTTGCATTGTGATGTGCCAACCACTGAATATTCCTAATTGGATGAGACAGCCGTGGAAGATCAGTACGGTTTGGGTGTGATGGCTAATTTTACTACGCCGGATTATCAAGAGTTCCGATCTGGACGAAAGGAGAAGCTAACTCCTTGATCAAAATAGCCGAAAGGAGAAGCTAACTCCTTAACAAAAAGAGCAAATTGATTGTCCCTCAGAATGTCCCTCGGAATGACCTTCAGAAATTTTTGAGCTAACTTGAGCTGTTTTGCAGATATGCTGTAATCGCGGACGATTACTCTCTTTCAAGAAGGGGAGATATCACAAACTACTGATGTGTCAAAGCCCTGAAGAAGGGAGCCAACTTGCAGATGTCGGCTGAGGGGCCTAAACCCTAAGAAGCACAAGTAACAGAAGAAGAAGTCCTACCAACTTATGGGGACCCCGTCTGATGGGGCCCCAAGTGACATAAAGGATTAAAATAAAGCAGGACCCACATACACACACTAGAAATCTTGCGTGGCAGCTAATGACCTGGCAGCTGTGCGGAAATTCCGGAAATTGCGTTGACATGATGACGTGACAAACTGTACGGATTTCCGCGTTTTGTGTTGACTGTTGTACGGAATTCCGTGATTTACGCTATCAGTTTTTTGGCATTGCTTTTGGACCAGAAGCTTTTGAGTTTGAAGGCTTTTCATGTAAACTGCTTTTCATAGGCTAGGGGCCTTTAAATATGTGCTAAGGGCTCATTCTCTGGCATGCTTCCTGGAGAAGGTGCGGAGTCTGGAGTACCGGCTTGTACTGTGTTGATGCAATATAAAGAAATACCGAAAGGGGCGCCAAGCTTTGGGGCCAATACTCTCTGGGGTGGAATTCCGCCACTCCGTGTCGTGAGTGCTCTCTCTCTATTTCAGTTCAGTTGTTATTGAAGTGCTAAAAGTCTGTTCAGTGTGTTCTTTTCTATTGGCACGTTGTGCCCATCTTGTGACACCTCCTTCGCTTCCATGGAGGGAAAGTCAAGGATGAGTGCCCTTTCTTTCGAGGTTTCCCCTTTGCTTCCATTTTTCTTGTTGCCCACTCTCCAAGCTCTTGAGTGCATCGGCTCATGAGCCCCCATCAAAGCCATAAGTTCTTTTATCTCTTCGTCTACATTATCTTTGTCTTTAAGGCCACAAATTCTCACATGTAGAGAGCGTACACTTCTTCTTTGCTCCTCTTGTAGTGTCAGGTTGATAATGGTGGGTGTAGATGTTGTTTTCTTGCTTTTCCCTTTCTTGGCAACCTCAATCCATTTCTCAACCTCATCTGCTTTCTTTTGGGTCTTTGTAATAACGTCCACCCAAGAAGTCGTCATTTCTTTATGTTGCTCTTCCCCCTCTTTGATTGCTTGCACTTGCTCTTTGATTGTGTTGAGTTCTTCTATTACAGAGGGTTGCAAGTCTCCCTCTTCAAGCGTGTTTCGTGATCGTGCCTCAGCGAGTTCCTTTTTGAGTGACGCAATCTCTTCGTCTTGGGCCGTCACCCGATCTCCCATTGCCATGATCTTGCTTTCTTGGGCCAAAATGCGGTCTTCGAGAATTTTTATTGTCCCTAACAGGTGGCGGTTGATCTTGTTAATGGTTTCGGCCATTTCTTCTTTGCACTTTTGAATTGCATCTGCTAAGGGGTCGGACTTATCATTCTGCTTCCTCATGTTTGGTCGTTGCCAAAAAGGAGAAAAAGTTGGCCTACATTATGGATACATGTTCTCCCACAGTAAGCATACATGGCGTGCATTTCCTGCAATTTCTGCAAAATACAACAAAAAACTTGCTTTATGCAAATTCTGTAATTTTCTGCCAATTTTGCAATTTTTGAAATTCTGCAATTTATGCAATTTCTGAATTCTGCAATTTCCTGAAAATCTGTAATTTACTGGAAATTCCCTGAAAATCCTGAAAATCCTGAAAATCTGCAAATTTTTTCTGCTTTCCTGCAGTTTTTTAAATTTCTTGCGGGCTGGCTTCTACTATACCTGTGGGGGGGGGGGGGGGGGGGGGATTTACGGGTGGGGTTGCAACTCGAGGGGGTGGGCGGGGTTGCACACAGAGAGAGAGAGAGAGAGAGAGAGAGAGAGAGAGAGAGAGAGAGAGAGAGAGAGAGAGAGAGAGAGAGAGAGAGAGAGTACTAGGGACCAGAAGGTGGGCTAATCCCCCTGTAAGAGTACCTTTATTTCTGGGGAGAAGTCTATACAAGAACTTGAATACCATGTTCGTTCTAGAATCGGACTTGATGGTACTTGGAAGCCTCGGATTCCTATTCCTAGGGCAAAACCCTATTCCCAGGAAATTTTGTTCCTTATTCCGAATCCTCGAGAACCAAGATTCTCGCTTGTGGATCTCACCTTCCCGACGTAGGGCGTGGTGTCCGTGCAATTCTTTTTCCGACTCTGTTTCGAGAGCCGTCTTCTTGCTTAGTAACTTTGCTTTCCTGGACGCGAAGTCCTTCCTTAGTAGTCTCAGCTTTCAGACGCCAACTGGCTGCTAGGAAAAGCAAGAGATAGGGAGCGTTGGATTTTTGCTACTTTATTCATTTGCAGCTGCCCACTTATTAAGTGGGCGGCCGGCCTCTTTTTCAAAAAATGGTATGAACCTGTTTAAAACTCAGTAAGACCTTATTAGCTGAAAACAGGCGTCCAAGAGAGTGCAAGGATGCTGTCTCATGCACAGATGCAATGCTAACATAGACCTCTTTACGGAAAAGCGTCTGCTTTCCCGAATAGCAACTTGCTTTCTCCGAAAGCATCCGTTTTTCCTCAAAGTTTTTTCTGAACCCATCTTCATTCAAGTGCTTGCTCATCCTTGTGCACAATTCTAACACAGTTCGGAATTTCCTCGCGACTATGGAATATTCCCTTCTCGATGCCTCCGTCACCCACCTTGTGACACATTAGGAATATCCATCACCTAGTCCTTTCTCACCGACCTTACGGTACAATCTCCTTCGCGATGCTCTATGTCACCCATCTTATGACGTATCAGAGATGTTCGCTCCCGGATGGTCGAATACTTCTTCCCCATGCTCCCTGTTACCCATATGATGTGACGCATTAGAAGTACTTGTTCTTGGTGGCCTTACAGATATTCCGGTTCACAGTGCTACCGTCATTACTCTGAATGACGCGCTATAAGTATCTTCTCCAATGAGAAAACCTCTCACTTAAAATTCCAATAATTCATTTAGAATTATTTTTCTGTCAGATAAAGCTAATTTAGCAATAGACCACATGTATGCACTTTCATGATCATGCTATCTTATCGATTGCAACTGTCTTTTCTGACGAAGCCCTCACTCCAAGGCATCATCTCTTTGTGTGTGCAAGTATGACCTCTTTATTCAAGGGTTTCAGGTCAGAGGCACCCCTTTCTGGGTCCTCTAGGTGGGAGTGTGCATTATTTGTGTTGTAACCCACTGCCTGGGTCCATCATTACCTATGACGACCCACGGTGTCCAACTCATTTGCACTATTTTGGCTATCTTCTAATTTAAAGAGGAAATAATTTTCAAATGCAAAAAAAGAATTATCAAAAAAAGGATACAAGATCGTTGTCTATTGAAGTCGACAAAAAAAACCTATTGAACCTAGATCCTAAGCATTAACAAAAAATGGATACAAGATCATTGTCTATTGAGCTATGAAATCGACAAAAAAACCTATTGAACCTAGATTCATAGTTCCTTCTTGTAACACCTCTCTAACAGAGGTTTCCCAATTGCGTAGTTATTGTTTCAAAGTTAGTTTGCCTAGTGTAAACGAACTTTGGAGAAATCTTTGAAGGGAAGCAGACATACCTATTGACTAAGTTGGAATTGATTCATCAGGTGTAATCTTTGCTATAAAGTTTTTTAACTGTTCAAGAAGCTTAAAGGAGTTCCTTTATGTCTCCAAAGTTTTAACTTTACAATGGTATATACGAAGCTGAATTTGGAGGACCTTAAATTCAGCGGGAAGCCTCTTATCTCAGAAGTTTTTGCTTACAAGTTTGAGAAGGATAGGCATAAGGTGTTGCTAGCATAGCTACAAGGAACGGCCATTCTCAGGTCTTGGTTCCTCGTTTCCATTTTAACTTCCTGTTTCGTGTTTCAGACATGAGTATCCGTATTAGGGAATGGTATTTGAAACCGGCCCGTAGGGCGGTAGACTTTGGCTTTCACCCGAAACTTTACTTTAGAGTTTAGGACACAGAAACTTTGCAAATAGAAACCTGTAACGGGAATTAACACTTCAAACACACACGGCTTGGAAGCTAGAGCGCTACCAAGCAGACGCCGACACCTGTTGGCCACAAAGACTGGCGCCCCTTTCGGTATTTCTTTATTCTTAGTGCAAAGAAACGATCCGATCACTTTCACCTAATTCCCACCAAGCTATTGGGACCTGTCCATGGCTGTAATCACAGGTTTTTGACCAGTGTAAGGGCGCAAAATCCCTGTAGGTCAAAAGTACACGCCTAGGACGCTTTTCCCCACATTCTGGAAACTTTACGGTGAGCTGCAGGTCAATTTCAGCGTGCTGTAATTTTCTGTTTTGCCACTGTTAGGTGCCTACAGCCTTGTACACACATCCCAAAGCCTTTCCGAGGCCCCCCTGGCGATTCCTTGCAGTTTAGGTGCAAAACCCTAAACCTGCAGAAAAACACAGCAGGCTGTAATTCTCTGTTTTGGACCGTTTCGAGCAGACCGAACATATTTACGTGTGTCTCATGTGCTTCCACACGCAATGAGATAGTTCCCCTTCGAATCGGACGAGTTTTCACACAAGAAAACTCTCCGATTTCACAATCCTTTGCGATGGAACTGTGTGTACTTGTGGGGGATTAGCAATTAGCTAATCCCGTTCTTGTGCAGAAGGCTTTTGCCTTGGCAAACGTGCATAAACCCTTAGAACTGTACATGGTCAACTGAGTAGCCCATCTAGTGGGGCATTACCATATGTGCCAAAGGGGAGAGAGAGATACGCGAGGGCAAGTCATCACGTTGCATAGAGCAAGGGAGAAGGCAAGCTTTCCATTAAAGATGTGATCACTTGCACCCACTACTCATTCACACATTGTAAAGTGAAAGAAATCAGCCTCCTCTCTCAATATGGGCGCCCCCTCTTGCTGATACTTCTGGCAAATGCATCTTGAGCCACCATGTGTTCAGTTTGCCTCTCTAGTGTTAATTCCTAGTCCCCACCGACCTATAAGTGTAGCAAGGGGGCCTTAATGACTCTGAACGGAGCCTAGATACCCTTTTATTGCTCGAATTCTGGTGTCGACTGGCCCGACCATCTCGTGGCGACCTGCCCTTCCCAATTGCGGGTGAAACTCTCGGCCGTCGATCGTTTCACACTGGCCACACAATGTCCGGCCATTTGTGATTTCAAAAAGAGGGTTCCAAAAATTAAATAAAAATCATTGGAAAGAAACCAACAACTAAGGTTAGGAGTTGCCATGTCCTTGTGATAGTAATTAGCAGTTGCCACGTCCTCATGACATACCCCCCTCTTTAAATCGCAAACGTCCTCGATTGCATGCCATATATACATGCCATTGATGATCTTGTGTTGTTAGCACGCTTTTATCATCGCATGTACCTGCAAGAAAGATCATAACACATAGATACAAATGACTTAATGAGACCTTTATACTTTTGTCATTTCCATCTATGATAGAAGTTAGCATAATACCTTATACACTTGAAGAGCGATGCACACTTCTATTGCACTTAATCCGTATGTACATTTGATGTGCTAGCTCCATCATTACTCCTCCTTTGAACACGTTGGGTTGGAGTATACGTAGGTTTTAACCCAAAGGCCTCAAGGTAAAGTTGCATTACATTTGGTGACTAACAGTTTATGCTCTTCCATCCACTTTGCATCCATAGGTGGATAGTTCTTGAACTTCACCAAATAACGTCTTGCAACCTATCCCTTAACTTTTCTTCTTTATGTGCCAATATCTGCTCAGGTACCAAGATCTCATCAAGTTCATCAACTTCGGATCTGTTGAGCGCGCGGCAGTGTGTGCAAGTGAAAGAGCACGCGAGGAAGTGCAGTGTGTGTGCAGAGAAGGGTGGCGAAAGCAAGCAGGAGAGGAAGCACTAGCAGAACGATGAGGGAGAGAGAGAGGGCTCACGTTTTTTGGGAAAACTCAATAAGTGAGTTTTAGGTTTTCCCACTTTTATTATAAGTGACCTTTAAAAAATGTGTTCAGGTTCAATATGAACCTGATGAACCTGGACAAAGTATAAAAATGTACAAAAAGGGGTTATTTAGGCCTTTAACCCAACAACCTCCCACTTAAAGGCATAAATGATGCCTTTAAGTTAACCAACTCCCACCAGCTGTATGCAATGCTCATGTTGAGCCTTAGCAAGACTCTTGGTGAGAACATCTGCAGGGTTATCCTGTGTGTGAATCTTAGTCAAGGTGACTAGACCATCCTCCAATACTTGTCGTATGAAGTGGTATCGCACATCAATGTGCTTTGTTCGTGCATGAAACATGGCATTCTTGGCCAAATAGACAGCACTTTGGCTATCACATCCCAAGACAGGAGTACTAGTAGGCATACCAAGCTCTTTGACAAGTCTGCCCAACCATATGGCCTCTTTAGAAGCCTCAGTGGCTGAAATATATTCAGCCTCAGTAGTACTCAATGCCACAATTTTCTGCAGTCGTGAACACCAAGAGACAGCACCACCAGCAATAGCAAACACATAGCCACTAGTGGACTTCCTGGTATCCAAGTCACCTGCCATATCTGCATCACAATAGCCTTGCAACTTCAGGTCACTTTTGCCATAGCATATACACCTAGATTGTGTACCTGACAAGTATCTCAGAATGCATTTCACAGCTTCCCAATGTGCTTTGCCGGGATTGGACATGTATCTACTAACAACTCCCACCGCATGGGCAATGTCAGGACGAGTGGCAACCATAGCATACATAAGAGAACCACAAGCTGATGCATAAGGGATTCCCTTCACAGCATTCATTGCCACATCATCCTTTGGGCAATCGGCTTTGCTAAGTTTTGTGTGTGGAGGTAAAGGTATTCCAAGTGACTTAGCTTCAGCCATGTTAAACCTGTCAAGTACTTTAGCAATGTACTTTTCTTGAGATAAGAAAAGCAATTTCAGCTTTCTATCTCTCTTGATTCTCATGCCCAAGATGTGCTCAACATCACCTAAATCCTTCATTGCAAAAGCTGAATTCAGCTGACGTTTAAGAGCATCAATGGTAGACTTATGCTTCCCAGCAATCAACATATCATCTACATATAGCACAAGGATTATAGGACTTCCATCATTATCCTTCTTTGTATACAAACAATGGTCTGAATGGCTGCGTTTAAAGCCTTGAGATAGCATAAAAGTATCAAACTTTTTGTACCACTGATGTGATGACTGCCTCAAACCATACAGTGCCCTTCTTAGTTTGCATACAAGTTCCTTTCTATCAGGAACTACAAAACCTTCAGGTTGTTTCATGTATATGTCCTCTTCAATGTCACCGTGCAAAAACGCTGTCTTTACATCCATTTGATCCAATTCCAAATCAAGCACCGCAACGAGAGCAAAAAGGACACGTAAAGTTGTAAGCTTTACAATGGGAGAAAAGATTTCTTAAAAATCAATTCCTTCTTTCTGTGCATATCCTTTTGCAACCAATCTTGCCTAGTACTTGGGTTTTTCATCCACAATCTTAATCTTGTATACCCATTTGTTAGGAAGAGCCTTTCTCCCTTTAGGCAATGGCACAAGATCCCAAGTATCATTTGCATACAAGGATTTCATTTCCTCTTGCATTGCAAGCTCCCACTTACTGCTTGACTCACATGTCTTTGCCTCTTTATACGTAAGAGGCTCTCCCTCATCTGTCAACATAACATGATGCAAAGAGGGCTCAAAGCACTGTATCAACCTTCTGACACGAGTAGACCTGCGTACCCAATGATCTACATTCTCAGGCACAGGTTCTACATCAGGAGGCAACTCATTTTCAGCATGCTCATGCTGCTGAAAATCATTTTCAGCCATGACAGGTGGCTGTCCATCCTCATTTGGAGCATCTAAATCATGTCCTATCTCTTCTGGCTCAAGGTTAACCGGCTGATTATCAATTTCAGCTTGCGGTAATGTATCCTAAGGCTCTTTTTCAACATCAATAGGTGGCAAGAGAGGCTGAAATTTGACCGATTTCTTGTCAATTTCAGAAGATGTAGCATTTTTCAGCAATTTAGCCTCATTGAACACTACATCTCGGTTGCGTACTACCCTCTTAAACTGAGGCAACCATATCCTGTAGCCCATTTCACCCTCTTCCCCATAACCTAGGAAGAGTCTTTGGATGGACTTGGCATCTAGCTTTGTCCTCAAGTCATTACGAACATGGACAAAAGCCTCGTAGCCAAACACTCTCAAATGATCGTAAGAGGCAGGTTTGCCAGACCAAACCTCCTTCGGAATGTCATTTTTAGCGTACTGTTAGGAGAGCGATTGCATACATGAATTGCAGTTTTCAAAGCCTCTCCCCAAAACCCATGAGGGAGATTAGCCGTGGACAACATGCAACGCACTCTCTCACATAGAGTACGGTTATACCTCTCAGCCACACCATTAGAAGATGGATTATAAGGGGCTATCAACTCCCTTTTAATCCCATATTCTTCGCAATAACGCTGAAATTCAGCAGACGTGTACTCCCCCCCATTGTCAGATCTCAGACATTATAGCTTACTACCCTTTTGCGTGGTCACAAAAGCATGAAACCTTTTAAATGCATTAAATGTCTCACTCTTATTCTTTAACAAATATGCCCAGCCTTTCCTACCTTTCCTAGTGCAATCATCAATGAATGTAACAAAGTATGATGCACCACCAAAAGACTTAACAGGCATTGAACATACATCAGAGTGAATTAAATCAAGAGCATTAGCTTTGTGCGAGACACCAGAATAACAAGAAGACTTCTTTTGTTTACCATACAAACAGTCATTACAAAAATCTAACTTGGTGTCCTTTACATCAACCCTCTTCAAAGAGGAGAGCACATCAAGTCCCTTCTGGCTCATATGGCCGAGTCTTTTGTGCCACAACTCCAAATGAGAAGCAACTTCAGCCACTGCAAGAAACTTGCCAGGCAAAGCTTTGCCATGTAAATAGTACAATGTACCACTCTTGCATCCCTTGACAATGAGCGTTGATCCCTTAAGCAACTTCCATGAACCCCCAGCAAAAATGGTTGTATAACCCTGTGCATCCATCTGGCCAACAGACAATAGAATCTTCTTGATGCCTGGTACATACCTTACATCTTTAAGCATACTTCACATTGTGAAGTTTTCGTCCGAGTTACGACCAGTTGATATTGTGCTAATTCTTTCTATCTTTTGTGGTGCGCACGCCCTATCAACTACCTCATTTTTGTACTAATTTTTTCGATTTAATGCTTCTTTTAGTGCTAGGCTTCATTATGGCTGAGTTTGCCCTTGATCTCCGGAGTCATGACAGAAACTTAGTACGTTGAACTTTGTGTTGATGTATGCTCATGTGTGTGTGTGCGTGTGGTGTGTTGTGTTGGGGAGCATATGTTACTACCTAGTTCTACACCCACTATTGGGCACTGACGACGTTAGTGGGGATGTGGTGGTATTTAGTCAATACTATGCATGATGGAGCTGATGGTTATATTGTCTTGTGGGTGACTACCATGGATCTATACCTTGCACTTTCCTTCAAGGGTGAGTCTGGGCTTATCCTGGATTCATCTAGGTATATATAAACTCTTGGCCATTGTTTAATGCCAAGCGCACAGTGCCCATTCCTTCAATGTCACAAGCATGGTTATCCCCAAGGTAAACCTTGCCATACTTGTCTGCATGATAAGAAGCAAAACACTCCACAGATGGAGTCACATGAAATGAGGCACCCGAGTCTACTATCCAAGACTGTGTAAGGCCATCATTTGCACTTAGCAATGCATCAATGACATCTCTACGTGAGATAAGCAGGTCTTCTGCATTTGCTACAACAAAATCTGAGGGGCATGAAGCTGCAACCAAGATCTCCTCACTGTCGGATAACTCTGTGATAACCACACTAGAGGATACATTGACAGTCTCCGAATCCTTGGAGGAGGTACCTGTTGATTTTTCCCCTTTCTTATCCTCTGTCTTCTTCTTCTCCTGTGATTCCTTCTTTCTTTCCTGCTCTTTCTTGAAATACCTGCAATCTAGCTTCTTATGGCCTTTTCTGCCACACTGGTAACAAGTCACATCCTTATCCCTAGACTTGCTTTTGCTCCTGTTTTGAGTCTTGGTACTTGTATTTTGCTTCTGATTTCTGCCTCTTGCATTGTAAGCAGAATCTGCCTCGCACTCCATCATATGTGAGGTTGGGGCTATTACTCAAAGAAACCACAAGCGTTTCCCAAGAGTCTGGCAAAGTCATCATAAAAAATATGGCTTTCAACTTGTCATCAAAAGGTTGAAGCCCAGTATCCTGTAGCTGACTCATAACACTGGTGAAAGCACTTAAGTGCTCAGAAGCCGACTTGGCTTCGTCAAGCATCATGTTCACCAGTTTGCACATCAAATGCACCTGATTCACAGGGGTGGCATTCTCATAAGAGGCCTTCAACTTATGTCAAATTGCATGTGGAGTGTCCAAGCCCTTTATGTCCACCAGAATGTCATCGGTCACAGCCATTTTGATATAGGCCTTTGCCCTCTTGTTGAGCTTGGCCCAATCCTCATCCGGCATATCCTCAGGCTTTACAGCCAAAAGGGCGTCCTCACAATCCTTGAGGAACAAAATCCCCTGCATCCTGTCCTGCCATAGGTCGAAACCTGTACCGTCAATTGGCTTGATTTCCATCAAGCTCTTGGCATCAGACGACGAGGAAGTAGAGGCCATTTGCACGGATAAAAATGCGGCAGAAAGTGTCTACACAAAATCTGAAAATTTTCAGTGATCACAATGTGCCGCATGTTGCATACAATGTGCTGAAAATTTCAGCAATTAACAAGTATCCCCAATGCGTACCTGCATAAACCCACAAAAGGCGTACATAAACCTTAATTTGTGTACATAAAAACAGTCCAATTCTGAATTTTCTGCAAATTTACTGTTTTGGTGCATCAATTTGCATCAAATGGACCTGTTTTGAGTGGGAAAAGCAAGGGGCATTCACGGGAATCGATTTAGAACACCTGCGTTTTGCTGTTTTGACCTGTAATTTTCTGGTTTTTACCTGTTTTGACCTAATTTCAGCCTGGTTTAGGCTGTTTTGGAAACCCTAATCACCCTAGGTGACACCCGAAGCAAGGGCTTCGCAATGAAAGTTGAAATTTGACGCGAGAGAAGCCTTTCGCCTGTTGTCCAGCCACCTGCGCAAAGCTTTTGAAACCCTAATCTGGCTCTGATACCAGCTGTTGAGCGCGCGGCGGTGTGTGCAAGTGAAAGAGCACGCGAGGAAGTGAAGTGTGTGTGCAGAGAGGGGTGGCGAAAGCCAGCAGGAGAGGAAGCGCTAGCAGAACGATGAGGGAGAGAGAGAGGGCTCACGTTTTTTGGGAAAACTCAATAAGTGAGTTTTGGGTTTTCCCACTTTTATTATAAGTGACCTTTAAAAAATGTGATTGAACCTGGACAAAGTATAAAAATGTACAAAAAGGGGTTATTTAGGCCTTTAACCCAACAGGATCTTCCTATCGCATATCTTCTGGCACATCACCCACAAAGGGTCTAGGAAGACTCACGTGAAACGCATTATGAATCTTCCAAGCGTCAGGCAATTTCAACCTATAAGCAACATCGTTGATCTTATCAAGCACTTGAAAAGGTCCATAGTAACCATGGTGAGCTTTGGAAATAACTTTTCCTTTGCCCTTCATCTTCTTTAACCTTGCCTTTTCAAATCGTAAAAGTACCCAATCACGAGGTAAAAACAGTAATTCAGGACGATGACGATCAACAGCCCTTTTGTGCTTTGCGCGAGTCTTCTCCAAGGCAACTTTGATTTTCTTATACATTTCATCCATGTTTTCAACATATCGATCTGCCTCAAAGATCTTGACCTTTGTATGCAAAATGCGAAAAACCTTTTTGCCACCTTCAACAATCTCAAAAGTTGCCTTGCTTGTGGACGAATGCATCGTATTGTTTTACGCATACTCAAGCATAGGAAAATTCTGTTCCCACTTGCCCTTATTTTATGACACATAACATTTCAGCACATCCATGACAGTAGAATTAACCTCTTCTGACTGTCCATCAGTTTGTGGATGAAATGAAGACGAGAACTTGAGCATAGTGCCCATGCTCTCAAACAATCCTCTCCAAAACAAACTTGTCATGCTAGGATCACGATCACTGACAATTGACCGTGGCATACCATGGTACTTGAACACATTGTACATGAACAAACGTGCCATCTGATCAGATTTATCTTCTTCCTGAAAGGAGTAAAATGGGCTTGCTTGCTGAACCTGCAAATGATGGTCCATATATCATCATTCCTTGTCGACGTTCTTGGAAGATAAAAGAAACTTGACCTTTTGGCAAATCACGCATGCTCGCACAAAGGCATCCCCATTTCTCCTCAAAGTAGGCCAATAAAAGAATGTCTCTACCGCTTTAACTGTCACATCAATACCACGATGCGCATACGGTGGGACATGACTTTCTACCATGACCTTATGTCGCAATGGCCTAGTGTCACAAAGTCTGCCATGCATCATCATAAAACCATCTTTGAGGAGGTAGTGCTCATGGCATTGCCCATCTTCCAACTGTTCAAAGATCCTTGCAAAATCTTCATTAGTAGCATACTGTTCCTTCATGTCGTCAGGCTCATGATGATAAGGAATTGACACAGCTGAAATTGTGTGGCTTCCTTGATAACGCATCTTCTTGCCTTCCACATGCATAATCTGGAAGTGGAACATAGAAAGAATGTTTGCCCATCGCATATGCTTTTCGGATAGCTTTGACTGTGTCCAGAAGTATCGCAAGGTCTGATGATTTGTATGAACAACAAAATCAGCACCTAGTAGGTAGTGCTTCCAGCTAGAGAGCGCATGAATGACGACCAGTAGCTCTATCTCATAGATTTGCATAGTCTTTTCTGGCCCTTGCAAGATTCTGCTCTTGTAAGCTACTACCCAACCATCTTGCATTAGCATTGCTCCGATGCTATTGCCACACGTGTCACATTGGACCACAAATGACTTCCTAAGATTTGGTAAAACAATCACGGGATCTAAAGTCAACTTTTCCTTTAAGAGACTGAAAGTTGAAATCTCTTTTTGGGTCCATCTGAAAGTTACCTCTTTCTTTTGCAAAGCGTGAAGAGGTGAAGCTATCTCTGCAAAATTCCTGATAAACCTTCCATAGTATGAGCACAATCCCAAGAAGCTTCGGACATCGTGCACAGTCTTTAAGTCTGGCCATGTCTTAATAGCTTCAACGTTTGTGGGATCCATTCGGACACCATCCTTTGACACTATGTGGCCAAGAAAGTGGATCTCTTCCAAGAAGAATTCACTTTCCTTAGGATTGACAAGTAACGTGTGGCTGCGTAACTCTTCGAACATCATGGTCAAGTGACGCCTATGCTCCTCTTCATTCTTCGAATAGACTATCATGTCATCAAAGAATGTGCCAACAAACTTTTGATGGGAGCGGAAAATCCGGTCCATCATCCTATTGAATGTAGAGCAGGAGCATTTGTAAGACCAAATGGCATCAAACTAAAAACTCATAGCGACCAAATGTTGTTCTAAACGCAGTCTTGTGCACATCCTCTAGCCTTATACGAATTTAATGGTACCCACTCTTAAGGTCTATCCTGCTCAAAATTGCAGCAGCCTCTAAACGGTCAAGAATATCATCAATCCTTGGGATAGGAAACCTGTTCTTGATGGTATTCTTGTTCAATGCACGGTAGTCAATACACATGCACCAAGAGCCATCCTTCTTTTGCACTAGGAGCACTGGGGAGCTAAAAGATGAAGAACTTGGCTGAATCAGCCCCTTCTCTAAAAGCTCCTCAACCTGACCCATAATCTCTTTTTGTTGAGCCGCACTAACCCTATAGGGAGGTCTATGTGGTGGGCTACACCTTGGCACCAAATCTATCGCATGGTCCTCAAGCCTCTCCGGCGGCAATTGTGATTGTAATGAATAAGAAAAACAGTCATTAAACTCTCGCAAAAATGCTGACCTTTCTTTATCTAACACAAATAAATTTGACTGACAACTATGTGAAACATCACGTGCAAAAATCAAGTATGCAGAAAGATGATATGTAATTATAGAAGTGATAACCGAAGCAGATACAATAGGGACAGACTCCCCTTTGAGCTTTACATCCAAAACATGAGTTTTGTCCCTATGCTGAAGGGTGATCTTTTTGTCGAAGACATCCAGCACGCCATGTGTTTGGAATATCCACGGAATTCCCAACAGCGCATCGCACCCTTCCAATGGCAAAACTCTTCTGTGTCCACATACGTATGAATATGCAGACGCAACTTTCCAATGATGGAAGGAACACACTATGAGCGACCAGGAAATGCCAACCCTGCCTCTACCGTGTACCCCATCTCTTCAGCTCTGATGCCCAGCTTCATAGCTAACTCTGGCAAGATAAAGTTCACTTTGGCACCTAGATCAAAGAAAATAGGTGCTGTCTGGTCTCTGACTTTACCCCATGCCCTGCATAACTCACTGGCATCTGTGCTTGGCCTGTGACCCAACATGTCTGGCACTAAACTTGCCGTGGGCTTGGGCTTCTTTCCTTTCTTGTCCTCTTTATTGTCTGAGTCAGCTGGTCTTTTCCTTTGTGGACAATCTGTAGCAAAATGACCCGGCTGCCTGCATATAAAGCATTTGTTCTCAGTCATCAAGACATTCTTTTCCTCGAGCGACTTACATACAAAAGGCGTCCTTTTCTGTTTCTTTGCCTGCGCTTCAGAAGTCCCGGCTGAGTCCTTATCCTTGTTGGTTTTTGACCTCTGTGACACTTCAAGAGCCGTTTTCACAAAGGGCTTCTTTGCTGAATTTTTCTTTTGCTAACCTCCTTTCACATTGCCCGGAAACCCACTGTCCTCTCCCTTCAACAAGGCAATACCAATGTTGGCAACTTCCATAAGCTGAGTGAGGGTAGCCACTCTGTTCTTTGTACTGTAATTTCGAAGCCCTTTTGGCAGCCCTCAACAATACTTCTCAATCTGCTCTGTCAGTGGCACAAACCTGTAGGAGGTTATTGAGAGCAACGATTTACAAAATCTCCGATTGTACTCCTGTAGGCTCTTGCAAGTAGCCGCAGTGAGTTGGTGCCAATCTGTCATGACATCGGCTTCAAATTCATTTGACAGCCACGCAGATGCAAACATTTGCTTGAAGTATACCCATGTGGCGGGTGCCTGTCCTTGCATAAACAATGTCGTCCACCATGTAAGCGCATTGTCTTTCAAGAAAGTGGTAGCTTTCTTGATCTTAGAGGCCTCTGTAAAATTCCCTCCTGCATAAGCTGTATCAAACTGCTGGAGGAAAGTAAGAGCCTTTGCTTTATTCTCAAAGCCACTAAAAGTGCTAAACTTTACAGGTGCACCACCTTCTTTGTAAGCTTTTGGCTTTTCCAGTGCCCCCTAATTGTCATAGGGAATTGTTTGCAACATGGGCACTGTAGTAGGGGTCATCGGCATTCCTTGGCCATTGGCATTTTGCGTCGTAAGTGCCATATCTGGCTGCTGTCCAAAAAAACCAGCCATGCCAGAATTGCCCTGTGGCACCCCAAACTGGCCCTGATTGCTCTGAAAGCCTTGTTGCATGCCGATATTACCATACATGGGGTTTGGTATCATGCCTTGCATACTCCCAAACACTGTTCCTGGCATATATTGCTGGTTTCCAGGCGCATAACCAGCCATATTTTGGAACACTGATCCACTCCCGAAATACCCAGGGTGTACCGTGGTTGGTGGAAAAACCTGATGCATTGCCTGGAAACTGGTTCTCTGTCTATTTAATGCAACATGTGGACTCTGAAAGGTGGCGGGCTGAAGTGGCAAAATCTGTGGAATTGGTGTCCTAACCACCTGTCCATGGATGGAAGGAACTTGTCTTGGATCCTGACTCCGTAACATGCGTGCTCCCTATCTTGCTGGACGCATGAATTACCTGTGCTTGAGCCTCATCGGGCTCTACTAGCTGTGTGGGTTGCCTTGTCTGCTGTTGCACTGTTGGCGTTCAGAAGGCTATTGCCTTGGCAAACGCGCATAAACCCTTAGAATTGTACATGGTCAATTGAGTAGCCCATCTAGTGGGGCATTACCATATGTGCCAAAGGGGAGAGAGAGATACGCGAGGGCAAGTCATCACGTTGCATAGAGCAAGGGAGAATGCAAGCTTTCCATTAAAGCTGTGATCACCTGCACCCACTACTCATTCACACAATGTAAGCACAATGTGAAAGAAATCAGCCTCCTCTCTCAATTTGGGCGCCTCCTCTTGCTGATGCTTTTGGCAAATGCATCTTGAGCCGCCATGTGTCCAGTTTGCCTCTAGTGTTAATTCCTAGTACCCACCACTTATGAGTGTAGCGAGGGGGGCTTAATGACTTTGAACTGAGCCTAGACACCCTTTTATTGCTTGGATTCTGGTGTCGACTGCCTGACCATCTCGTGGCGACCTGCCCTTCCCAGTTGTGGGTGAAACTCTTGGCCGTCGGTCGTTTCACACTAGCCACGCAATGTCTGGCCATTTGTGACTTCAAAAAGAGGGTCCCAAAAACTAAATAAAAATCATCGGAAAGAAACCTACAACTAAGGTTAGCAGTTGCCACGTCCTTGTGACAGTATTCCATGCCTGTTGCCATTCCCCATTCCCGTTTTGATTTCTTGTTCCGCATAACTATGGTTGCTAGTAGAAAAGTCAACCTTGCACTTTGACTTTTTATGGTTAGAAATAAGAATGTAGACATAGACAAAGGGAGAAAGGGATTCACCAAGATCGTAAATGACATTGACATCATATCTTGGCTGGATTCTCTTTGAGAATTTATGTATATCGGTCAATGGCTCTCTTTTCAAGCAAACAATTGGGGCACCAGTTGTGCTGTTTTTCTTGCCAATTTTTTTTACGTATGAGTTTCATTTTATGGAGCATCTTGTCCTTGCTAACTCTTGTCCATTATTTCTGCACAAGTTATGCAATGTAAGACGCTTTGTTGATGATCTTTTTGTTCCTTCTTTTCAAGATTTCATGTGCTTGAAATTCAAGTCCTATAGGTGGAGGAATTTACCCTAACGAGTTTTGTGAACTTAATTGTAGGACAAATAGTGATTGTTGTGTGTTTTTAGACCTTGAGATATTTCAATCTCCCTTGGTTTTGGAAGTAAATATCTATGATAAATGCCTTGAATTGGAGTATGCCAATCTAAATATTATCCGTATGCCTTACATTTCTTTGAACATCTCTTGTTTTGCTAAGAGTGGTGTCATTGGTTCTGAATTATTTCCTTTTTGTTCTAATAAATTTGCTTTTGTTGTTTAGTTGTGCCATCTTATTTCTGTACTTATTTTCATCTTACTTTGTTTAATAACAAATAAAGTGATTTATTGTTTTTTTTTTTTCGGTTGCTTTTGTATTTTTTTGAGCGTTTTATTCTTTCTTATACTTCGTAAGTTCAAACTTGTGAAGGTACATGTATAATGGTGGGATCTAGGTGTGTACATCCCAATAATTCTAGTTTGTGCTATCTAGTAAATTATATTTCACTTAACAAATCAGCGGTCTACAAGAAAGAGAAACATCCCTTCTTGCTTTAAAACATGGTTCTTGCTTGTAATGTGCCTGCATATCTGTTTTATAGTTCTGGGTAGGGTTCGAAGTCTTGTTTATTTGTTTATTGAGCATCTAGAGGGGATTACTTCTTAACATTAAAATAAATACTTGCTGTAATCTTACCTGACCTTTTTTATCTTTCTTGATGGTGGAGCAATCTGCTCCAGCTAGCTGAAGAATCTTGCATGCTTTTTCAACTTGTAGATGATCTTCAGTCAATGGTTCACTTGGAGACTCTTTAAGTCTTGACAGTGTAAAAGTAGGCTCGCATAGAAAGCTTGTTGGATCTTCTAATGCAATTGTAGATTCAACTTGAAAGTCATATCATTGGCTTCTTTAGTACTCTTGAAAGTCCCAAAGATCACTTCCAAGTCTCTTCTGTGCTAGCTCGCTTCTCTCTTTTGTTTCTCTTGAGAGAAAACAATGGCCTCTTCACTTGCCCATTAAGTATGTCCAAATCTTAAACAAACTCTAATATCTTATCCTTTGTTGGAAGATGGGTGGAAGGAGAGGCTTTTCATAGATGACCTGAAATGGAGCCTAGAGTGCACAATGTTATTCTATGATAACTTAATCGAGAGCAAGTACAGTTCTCAGTTTACTGTCAATCTGAAACGTACAACTTTAAGGGGTGCAAGATGGTGGAATTCCCCATCTTGCTCTGTCCACTTGTATGAAGTTGATAAGCTAAAGAGAAGCTCAACATAGTCGTTAAATTATCAAAAAGAGTTCGCCAAAAGAGACTAGTCAGCAAGGAGCACTTTCATTGAATATCGTACTGCCCTAGGATCCATCATGCGCATGATATGACACAAACCAAAACACGCACAAAGTACACTCATGAAACACGTAGCCCTGGAGCCTAATTGGGTAACCTCTGAGCTTGGGAGTCTGCCAATAGGGCTGCCTCACTGCCACTCCTCAAGGACTGGTGTTTCATTCCAGCCAATTGGAAGTTATTTTTTTGTCAATTTGTTGTGTGTATTCCCATTGTGATGCTAACAGAAATGCATAGAGTGCTTGTATGTGTACATATGACGTATCAAACTGAGGTTGTTAGCACCTTTTCTGTGCTCATGCTTTTTGCTGCTTTTAAGCCAACGTTGCTGTCTTGGCTCGAGTCCTCAAGGGCTTTGTAGTTAGTAAAAGAAATCTGATTTTTTTCTTTTATCTCAGGTTGGTGGCTATTTACTTGGGGAATATGGTCACCTTCTTGCTAGGACCCCTGGCTGCACGCCCAAGGAAATATTCTCCATAATTCATGACAAATTTTCAACAGTGTCGTAAGATTCTTGAGCTGAATTTTTACCTTTCAAGACTTGCCTAGAAATTGCTATTAATCCTGGTTGCTATCTTTTCAGGATCTCCACAAAAGCTTTGCTTCTATCAGCCTATATTAAACTACTCATGCACTCGCAGCCTTCAGATCCAGACCTGCAAGAACAAATCTGGAGGGTTTTTAAAAGGTATGCATGCTGGTTTTTATAGAACCAGAACTTTTTCATGGCCTTGTTAGGATGGTTTGGGAAAGTAGAAGCATGGTATAATATTTTGATCATTCAGGTTTGAAGGCAACATTGATGCCGAGGTCCAGCAGCGTGCAGTAGAATACTTTGCTTTAAGTCGGAAAGGCCCGGCTATGGTTGACATCATAGCTGAAATGCCCAAGTTTCCAGAGCGCCAGGTTTGAGGCCCTAGTCTCATTTTCTAGGACATGCATTGTTAATTATATGCATGACTCCTTTTGTTGGAATCACAGTCAGCACTTTTGAAGAAGACAGAAGATGCAGAAGGCGATGCTGCAGAACTAAGTGCTACGAGATTGCGGGTCCAGCAACAAAGTTCAAATGCGATAGTTGTAGTCAGTCAGCCTTCCTCCAATGGGTCCATGTTTGCCGGACCACTGGCTAGAACTACTTCTACGCCACTGGACATGGTACATACTTTCTTGACTATTGCAATGTGTTTGATCCCAGGACAATGCGACGGGATGCCACTTCATTTTATTTGTTGAAATTAATTGTTCACCTCCAATCTCATTCTAGAGACTTGTGCATATAATGCAGAATGGTGAATTGGCCTTGACTGTCACGACAATGGGACAACCTCAGCAGACACCATCTCAGTCAGCAGCACCTGTGACTGCAGATTTATTGGGGGACCTCTTGGCCCCTCTTGCTATTGAAGCACCTCCAGCAGTTTCAAGCCCTTCCGAGTTGGTATCAGAACAGTCTTCTGGAGACTCTTCTGCTCTAGCACTACTAGATAGTACACCTTCACTACAGGTATAGCTTGTCCCTTGGTCTTTACTCATATTCCTGTAACCTTACAGCTTTTGGATCTGCATGAGGCCTTTTTCATGTGCATGTACAACATTTTAGCTTATTTGATTGATTAAGTCGATGAATTTTCAGCCAATTGGCAGCATCAAGGATTGGTTCCACACTCTTTGTTTCAAAGACAGTGGAGTCTTGTATGAAGATCCTTATATACAGGTGATTTCCCCCCCCCTTCTATGTTTGATGTTTTAATTTTACTTATCAAGCACTCACCTTATTTAGTTCCCACAAGTTGTTGTGGCCTGTGGTGACCATCTCTCTCTCTCTCTCTCTCTCTCTCTCTCTCTCTCTCTCTCTCTCTCTCTCTCTCTCTCTCTCTCTCTCGATGAAATGAAATGAAATGAAATGTTATATTAACGTCTTCAAAAGGCCAAAGTGACCTATGAGACCAGAAAGTTACAATGTGGTGGATCTGATACAAAGTCAGAGTAACAAGATGACATAATGACAAAATGACAAAATAAAATACTGTAGAATCCTAAACTGCTAGGTGTGAACTAAGCAGCTAAACAGCTAGCTGGGATAGCTAGATCACAGGAGATCCAGCATCGGTCGCTGGCGGATCTCATCAATCTCTTGCATGGTCAGTAGTCTGACCGGGCGTCGTGCATGTCGAGCCAAAGTGATCCGAATCCTCTGATGCAGCGTCCGTCGATGTTGTGTAGTCCTCCGTAGTCGTGGGCGTCTGGATCTCCCCAGCTCAGTCGCTCGGTTGATCAGTGTGCCTCTGGTGTAAGGCAACGAGCTCTGCTGTGGTAGTAACTCCTCTGGGTGTCCAGTGGCAGCTCTAAAGAAGTTTGTGATTTGTCTCTGAGACTGGCTAGTCTCTCCTCTCATCAGGCTCTCTGTGTCTGCGCAGCGCGAGCAAAAACAAACCCAGGCATCTTTGATCCTCGTACCGCACGACTCTAGAGAATGGTCCAAAACCCTCTCTGAACAAGCAATGGAAGCGGCCTCGTATCTCGTAGTAGACGGGGCAGTGGCATGTGTAGTGCAACTCTGTCTCAGGCTTGATGTCACACAGCGGGCATGTCCTGGCCTCTGCTGGTACTCCGCTGTATCTCCCATTCTCGATCCGCAGCTGGTGTGAAGATGTGCATATGTGGCCAATAGCACATTGTATCCCATGAGACAAGTGGGTGTCCATGTATCTGGGCCTCGACACAAAACCATCCTTCGTAAGCTGGAGGAGATGCTCTTTGTAGAAAGCCATCTTCATGCCCAGCTCCTGTGCTGGCTGTATCCATGTCCTCTTGGTGTCTAACTGAGTCAAGTCCTGGCAAATGAGCCTGGTGATCTCGGACTGTGTAAGAGTCGAAGAGGGCGAATCCAGTGAGTACTGGAAGGGAGGCAATCTAACTATGCTGAACCCATGCGCTTGAAACCATGATGTCATCTCCCCAAACCAGCATGTTGTATCTCCCTGCATGGCTAAATGTCGAGAGGACTCAAGTGCAAGGCGTGCGTATCTGTCTCTGGGAAGTTCCCACATGCGGTGTATGAAGGTGACGGATATGGTGAGCGCCTCAACCACCAGTGGGGAGGCAGCTAGCTCTGCTCGTATAATAGCATGTGGTACCGAAGCCTTGGCCCTAATAAGCGGCGAAATCATAGAGATCAGAGGCTTCTCCATGTTCCCCCATCCATCAGTGTGGCCTATCCTCCCGTGATGGTCTAGTGAAGGTCCCCAAATCTCAGCTCCATAGAGCAATACAAAAGCCACCAGAGTGTCGAAGAGCTAGAGCTTCGTCCGAGGCTCCTAAAACTGAACCTATGAACACATCCTTTCCAATTTACCCAATGCTGCATGGGCTCTGGTCAATCTAGTCTCTGCTGCCCTCAATGAAAATGCTGGCCCACTAAAAACCACTCCAATGTGTGTCCAATCATGATAGTACGATAGTTCCCAGGCTCCATAGGGTCTCACGACTTAAAGATAGGTACAATAGTAGATAGGCTCCAAGTATCAGGCAAGCCCTCACATATGGCACGGTTAAATATAACTGCTAGAAGTTCTGCTAGTAAATCTCTGGCATGCGTGGAATGCTCAGCCACTAAGCCATCATGATCATATGCTCTCCCAGTCCTCATCCTTTCAATGGCCTTCCTCACCATCTCACCTCCCCAAAAGCACCTCCCTCTTAAGTCGAGCTCTAGTGTCTCGGCATTCCTCATCATACCAACTGTTCTGGGGCATGCTCCCCGAACGGCGTGTTTGCTCAGGCTGGGTATGTGGGTATGCCTCTGCTGCTGCATCGTGTAGTGTCTGTGTCAGTATAGTAGTAAGCTCCTCCAGAGGTCGCCCTGGCTGCTCTGTGCATAGACGTCTGTACATCCCATCTATGTATACAGAGTCCGTCTCCCGTGAGAAGGCGTAGCGAGTAGGGGCTGCTGCCCGTAGCCTGTGTGCTACACTAAACTGAAAAGAGATGGTCAACGACACAAGAGCATGGTCCACTGCCACACCAACAGGTCTGGGTCCAACCGTGAGATCCTGGATACTAGAGATGAGGCTCGGTTGTGCCATGACATAATCCACTGTGCTGGCTCCATGTCTATGTGGAAAGCATGTAAAAGCCCCCGCATCGGGAAATCTCTATAGGCCATTCAAGATGGCCAATCCATCTGTAGTCCCCATGTCTATCAAGTGTCGTCCATACTCGGTGTGTTCTCCATCCTGTGATAGCTTGGATAGGCCCGTCTCTGCAACATCCCTCTCTCTCAGCATCTCCTCTGAAGTATCATAAAATATTGTCTGATGATGGGCAGTCCTAGCATTGAAATCCCCTAGAATGATGATGTCACCATCGCTAGAGAACTCCCATATGTCATCATCCAAAATAGTGAAGGGGGACTGTCCTCTGGGTGGTGCATAAACTGACGTACTCGGGGGATAGTAGCAAATAGCAATGTAAAGATATCTGTTGTCTTTGCTCTCAATCTCACCCACATGTACCTAGCTTGCTCATCCCTGCGGGCTATATGTATCAATGGCTGCAACTCCTCTTTGAATAACACTGCCACTCCTCCTGAGCCCCGCCCTCTGTGCTCTCATCGTGTCTCCTGTCTACAGGCTGTCTCCCATCTATAGCCACTAATGTGAGGCATAGATTGCCCCGGGGCCTGATGTGTCTCAGAGTAGAAGACGATGTCTCTTCCCGTAAAACTATCCTCAAAAGCACCCACATCAAGGCGCATAGATGCATTACAATTCCAGGTGGCAACTTTGAGTGTGGTCCCATGGGTCTCGCACCGTCATGTGGAGCGCCGCTGAGAGAGAGAGAGAGAGAGAGAGAGAGAGAGAGAGAGAGAGAGAGAGAGAGAGAGAGAGAGAGAGAGAGAGAGAGAGAGAGAGAGAGAGAGAGAGAGAGAGAGAGAGAGAGAGAGAGAGAGAGAGAGAGAGAGAGAGAGAGAGAGAGAGAGAGAGAGTGTCATGCATTTCGTGGCTTGACCATGCCAGTACCTTCAGCTCCGGACCTTATCGATCAGGAGTTTGCTGATGACACTATGCTGATGTTGCGCTATGAGTTAGCAGCTCTTGATGCCATGCGGGGAGCCCTGGAGGTTTTTTGCATTGCCAGTGGTGCACGCATTAACTGGCATAAATCCTATGGGTTATTGGTTGGCAGTAATGACATACCTACTTGGGGGGTAACCGATGGTTTCACATGGCTACAGCTAGGTCAGACATGCAGATATCTGGGCTTCCAGGTTGGATTTGACGTTTCCTCACAGCAGCAGTTTGCACCTGTGCTACAGTCTATTCGCAGGAAGCTTTGTCATTGGTCTTCACGTCATCTGTCGTTGGCTGGCCGCGCATTGGTCGCCAACCAGGTCATTCTGGCTACAGTATGGTATACGGCCTCCTGTTGGAGGCTACATTGTGGTGTGATAGCTCAGCTACGCAGACTTGTGCGGAACTTTTTATGGAGTGGCACAGATGGGACTTCTGATACTCGTGCTCGAGTTCGGTGGTCCACGATTATTCGTCCTAGATCAGAGGGGGGCCTTGGCATTATTGATCCAGAATTACAGAGTCGCGCCCTTCTTACCAACTTTATTGTTCGGGGTCTTTTTCCTGGCCAAGAACCTTGGAAGATGCTTCTTCAGGCCGCTCTTTCCACAGCGACTCCGCGCCTCGGAACTAGAGATGGCCATACTTGGCAAACAGGGTATCGTTTTCTCTTCACGGATGCCCCCTTGTGCACTAGCACTCTGTCACCCTTCATTCGTTTGCTCCTTCAGATTTGGGTATCCATGCGACGCGCTATCAAACGCTCACCTCCCTCATGCCGTTAGGAGATTGAGTGCCAGCCTCTCATTTGGAATGATGCAGTTCTTGATTCTTCGGTTAATCCACCTCATGAGCTTGGAGAGAGGACTCACATTGACTGGGCTGCTTGGGACACTGGACCTGTTGCCTCTATGCGGTTGTTTCATGAGACGCGTATGCTGGATGCAGATTTTGTGGCAGAACATTATGACATTGGTCGCGGGGTAACAGACAGACTGCTTGAGATTGGCTCCGCCATTCCTTCACACTGGGACGCAGTCATGCGCGGTACAGTTCAGATGCCTCCACATTGTGGCTGGGAAGGCCTCTTCTATCAGAGCACTCTCTTACTAGTTCGTTTCGACACTATGTTGTTCACAGTTGATACTGACTACTGTCACGAGGACGTGGCAGTTATTAACCATGTCACAGAGATGTGGCAACTGCTAACCTTGGTTGTTGGTTTCTTTCCAATGGGGTTTATTTTATTTGTTTAAGACCCTCTTTTTGAAGTAGCAAACGGTTGGACATTGTATGGCCAATGTGAACGGTAGATTCACCCGCAGACGGGAAGGGGTCGGCACTGGAATTCGTATGGTAAGAGGATGTCTAGGCTCAGAGCAAGATCATATAGGTCCCCCCGTCGCACTTAGCAAGTTGGTGGATACTAGGAAGTGAACTCAATTAAGGCATAAAGTCAAGGTGGGACTACCAACAAAAAGTATCCGACAGTTGGGCCACATTGCACTTTTGGATGCGGTCCCAATGAGGATAGATGGTCAGAAGACCAGTGGGAGCCCAACGGAAGCATCTCCTAAAATTTAGGGAACTGCTATTTTGGGCCGTGAAATGTGTTCGCGTCATTACCTTCGGTATGACTAGGGGAACACTTTACAACTCTGCCGCGAAGTCAACTGACGCACCAGTTGAGATATTTTTAGCAGGGAAAGCCCAAACTCGGAAACTGGGCGACGTGTCAGCTTGTGAGCGATTCTGCCTACTCTGGGAGGCAAAAACGAGCTGCATATCAACAAAGGGGGCGCCATTTTCAGCCACAGGCGGATTGCAACAGGTACAGAAGCTATGGAATGCTTACCTTGCCCTCTATGCACAGTATGGTGACGGGAGTGATGCCCCGCACGCTACATATTGCCCTCTTTCTCCCCTACGTGCAGTTATGTGATGCCTCACAAGAGGGCTACTCATTTGACTGATGTACAGTTGTGTGGGTTCATGCTTTTGTGCTGAGGCAAGAGCCTCCTTGAGCAGGAACAGGGGTAGCTAACTGCTGCTCCAAAGCAGGCACTGGTGAGGGTCATAACCTCACCGTACAGGTGCAAAATCAGCGCTGTGTATGCGCTGTAATTTGACTGTTTTTCAGCCATACGGACGCCAGGATCATTGGGAATCGTGCCCCACTGGCAAAGGACAGTTAGGGGACTGTTTGGGGCTGAAAACAGGGCAAAAACCAGTAAATACAGCGTGCTGAATTTACTGTTTTTGGACAGGAATCAGAGGGTATACGACAGTGCAAGTGAGTTCCAGCAGGGGAATTGGTTTCGCGCAAGTTTTGGGGTTGTTATGCTGCCGAAATTTGGCCAAATCAAATGGTATCTAGGTGGATACACGTGAAGGATTCCCAGGACCTTACCTTGTAATTTACCCTCCTAAAGAATAAAGAAATACCGAAAGGGGCGCCAATTTTGGGGCCTACAGGTTGTCGGCGTCTGCTCGGAGCATTCTAGCTTCCGAGCCGTGTGTGTGATGAAGTGTTAATTCTCGTTACAGGTCTCCTTTGCAAAGTGCTCTGTGTGTGTGTTTAAGTAAAGATTTTCGGGTGAAAGCCAACGCCTACCGCCCTATGGGCCGGTTTCAACTACTCTTCGGGGATGCATGCTAGATTGACTTATGCTACTACCTCTCCGCACCTTGTCTACCCCGATGCTCGCTGGGAGGCCATACGAGTAGTTGGCTCCCGCGGGAAGCGTCGTCATGTTGACCCCTGTTTCGTTATGTACTCGATGTGCTTTGCGCCTACCTGAGTCACCTGCGCATTGCCTTTGGTCATGCTCGTCTTCTCATGCAGTTTGGCTAGCGGTTGGTTTTTTACTTAGCAGAGCTGGAGTTTAGCATGGATTTCTCACTTGGGGATCTGTTTCCTGGTTGATGCCGATGCCCGGACCGCATCTTTTCTACGAGGGCTCAGACACAGATCCAGCTCTTATGCTTACCGCGACTGATTACAGACGAGGGACTTTGGCTATGTTACCATAGATTGCTTGGCAAGGAGATCCTCAAACACATGATGAAATCTTCTCAGTAATCACCAGCATTGCACTCTGGAATGTTTGGAGAGCTCGTTGTCTTCATATTCTCAGTGCGGCACCGCAGCTCCTTCAGGATACCCTCACTGTCATTTGGCTGGACATCATTCACACCCTCATCTGGCAGTGGGATTCTTCCTCAGGCACATCTAGAGCAGCCGAGGCTCGTCGATTTGATTTCCTTCGGCGTTGGGCAAGATCTCCACTCTTCTTCACACTTACAGGTGGACAGATTACATGGCATTATGCGCCTCCTCAGTGGTTTCTCCTCCACTCATCACACAGACCACCATGAGATTGTACTAGTCGAGTTGTCACTATAGTGGCTCTCATCCTTACATTCAGCTTGTACACCCCACGTGACAGGCTATTTTGGCATCCGTTGGGGATTCTATTGTACTCAGTAATATACAGCCCTGATTTTTCCAAAAAAAGAGAGAGAGAGAGAGAGAGAGAGAGAGAGAGAGAGAGAGAGAGAGAGAGAGAGAGAGAGAGAGAGAGAGAGAGAGAGAGAGAGAGAGAGAGAGAGAAATGAGATGAGATGAGATGTTATATTAACGTCTTCAAAAGGCCAAAATGACCTATGAGACCAAAAAGTTACAATTGGTGAATCTGATACCATGTCTGAGTACGGAAATTACTAAGTTACAAAGTTACCAAGTTACAAAGAAATAACACTGAAACACTAAGGCACTAAGGAGAAAGGGAATTTGGGGGGGGGGGGGGGGGGTTTGTAGGTTCAGATGAAATCTCTCATCGGTCGTTGTTTGGTCTCATCGACTTCCTCCATGGTCAGAACTCTGGTTGGGCGTCTTGCATGTCGAGCTAGAGTGATCTGTATGTTCTGTTGCAACCTTCGTTGGTAGTGGGAGACCCCCCGAGGTCGTGGACGTTTGGATCTGCCAAGTTTAGTGGCTCTGTCAAGCAGTGTACCTCTAGTATGAGTAGGCTGTAATGACTGCTCTGTTTGCTCTCCTCTGTTTGGTGTAAAGAACTCTGTGATTCGTCTCTGAGACTGTCTTTCCCCTGATGTCCTCAGCAAGCTCTCCCTAAGTCTGCGCAGCTCTAGCAGGAACAATCCGAGACACTTCTGATCCTTGTATCTCATGACTCTAGAAAAAGGTCCGAACCCTTCTCTGAACAAGCAGTGGAAGCGTCCGCGTATCTCATAGTATGCCGGGCAGTGGCATGTGCATTGTGTAGTGCAGTTCTGTCTCTGGCTCTAAGTTACATAGGTGGCATATCTTGGCTCCTGCCGGCACCCCTCGGAATCGGCCAATCTTGATCTGGAGCTGATGTGAGGATGTGCGTATTTGTCCGATAGCGCATCTTATCCCATGAGATAAGTGTGTATCCATGTATGGTGGCCTAGTCACAAAGCCATCCTCTGTGAGTTGGAGAAGATGCTCTCTGTAGAAGGCCATCTTCGTGCCTAACTCTTGTGTCGGCTGTATCCATGTGCTCCTAGTATTTAGTTGAATCAGATCCTGACGTATGAGCCTGGTGATCTCTGTCCGTGTGAGAGACAAGGAGGGTGCATCCAAGGAGTATTGAAGTGAAGGTAATCTATCCATATTGAGACCATGCGACTGGAACCATGATGCCATCTGTCCATACCAACATGCTGTATCGCCTTGTAGAGCTAGTTGTCGAGATGACTCCAGGGCAAGCCGAGCGTATCTGTCTCTGGGGAGCTCCCATAAACCGTGCATAAAGGAAACTGATCTCGTCAGTGCCTCCACCACGGGGGGGGGGGGGCAGCTCGGCTCGGATAATCTCATGTGGTACTGAGGCCTTTGCCCGAATCATCCGAGCGATCATAGAGACCATAGGCCTCTCCGTACATCTCCATCCATCTGTATTACCAGATCTCCCATGGTGGTCTACTGAGGGTCCCCATACCTGAACTCCATAGAGCATAGCTGGAGTCACTAGAGTGTCAAAGAGCCATAGCTTTGTTCGCGGTTCTTGAAATTGAACCTGCGAACACATCCTCTCCAGTCCTCCCAAAGCTGCATATGCTCTCATCAGTCTAGTCTCTGATGCTCTCCTTAGTGAAAACACCGGTCCATTGAATACTACCCCAAGATAGGTATATGCATCTGTGTACTCCACAGTCTCCTGGCCATACATAAATGTGGGTGCCGACCTCTTGACCATTGTGCTGTGGTGTTGAACACCATAACCTTGGTTTTTCCCAGATTGACTGACAATCCACTGTCACGAGCAAATGTATGCGGAGCATCCAAAAGACGCTGCATCCCCTCTGGGGAGTCTGAAATCAGCACAATATCATCAACATATAGTAACAACGGAATCCATGTCCTTGCTAGCTGAGCCCCCCTGTCTCCCTGCCGCTCTACATAGTCTGAAAACTCATCCACATACATCCCAAAAAGAGTCGGGGATAGTGGGCATCCCTGTTTTACTCCAATAGTGGAGTGGACCATGTCAGACATTCCCTCAGTGGTGCGTACCCGTCCCCTCACTGTCCTGTATAGAGCCAGAATACCCCATATCAGCTCTGTAGGCACACCCATGTCCTGTAGTCTGTGTATAAGTCTGGCTCTCGGCATTGTGTGAAAAGCTTTGCGGAAATCCACAAAGCTACAATAGATTCTCTTGCCATGGTGTCTACCCTCCTCAATAATAGCTCTGAGTGTCAGAATCTGGTTAAGAGTGGAGAAACCTCTCCTAAAACCTGCTTGCCCTGGTGCTCTTATCCCCTCTCGCTCTGCCCATCTACTCAGCTCCTGCTCAAGGACGGATGCATACAACCTAGCTAATGTGTGGCCAACCATGATGGTGCGATAATTCGCGGGAATCATGGGATCTCCTGACTTGAAAATAGGCACAATCATAGACATACTCCAGGTCTCCGGGAAGCCTTCATACATGGCTCGATTAAATTTCATAGCCAGGAGCTCTGCAAGCATATCCATGGCATGGATGAAGTGCTCTGCTACCAGACCATCATGATCATGCGCTCTCCTTGTCTTCATCCTGTCAATGGCTTTCCTTACCCTCTCGGCAGTAAAGAAAGAACATGTCTCTGGGCATGTCTCTAGTGGGTCCGGCAGAGGTGGTTGCCCTGATGCTGTGTAGAGAGATGTGGCATATTCCCCCCATGTCTCAGTGGAGGTGACCGCGGGTGGTGGTGAATGCTCGTGGAATAGCCTCCATGCTTCGCCTGAGTCTTGACTTATAAATAGCTGATATGGATCCCACTCTAGCTGAGATAGATAGGCCCTTTTCTTTCGTCGCACTAGGCGGCAAAAGATAATCCATGACTGTCTATGTGTGGTAATACCCGTGAGCACTTCCCGCTGTAGTTTGATCCTCGTCTCTTTGCACTCCTCATCATACCAACTGTTCTGGGGCATGGTCCCAGATCGTCTCTGTGTGGGCTGGCTGTGGGGGTATGCCTCTGATGCTGCATCAAGGAGCGTCTCTGTCAAAATCTGAGTGAGTTCATCTAGTGGCCGTCCCGGCTCCTGGGTGCATAGCTGCCTATATATCTCCTCCATATACACAGAATCCGTCTCCCTCATGAAGGTATACCGAGTGTGTATGGGGACCCACCTAATGGAGCTGTGCTGAACTGAAAGGTTAGGGTGAAAGACACGATAGCATGATCAACTGCTACTCCAACTGGCCTAGTGCCCACCATGAAATCCTGAAAGAATGGGATGAGACTTGGCTGGGCCATAACATAATCCACTGTGCTTGCACCATGTCGGTGTGGAAAGCAAGTAAAACCTCCAGCTGTCGAAAATCTTTGTTGGCCATTCACAATGGCCAATCTGTGTGCGGTTCCCATATCTATCAAGTATCTACCATACTCAGTGTATTCCTCATCTTGTGAAAGTCTGGATAGACCCATCTTTGTGACGTCCAGCTCCCTGAGCATCTCTTCGGAAGTATCATAAAATATTGTCTGGTGGTGGGCAGTCCTAGCATTGAAATCCCCTAGTATGATAATGTCACCATCCTTGGAAAACTCCCATATGTCATTATCCAAAATAGCAAAGGGAGATTGTCCTCTAGGTGATGCATATACTGATGCACTAGGAGGAAAGTAACAAATAGCAATGTAGAGGTATCTGCCCGTCTCTACCTTGAGCCTCACCCACATGTACTCAGCCTGTTCATCCTTGTGTGCTATATATATCATTGGCTGCAATTCCTCCCTATATAGAACTGCCACTCCCACTGAGCCCCGTCCTCGATGCTCCGATCAAGGGCAGCGAGCAGGTGCAGGGGTGCAGGGCACGAGGGGGGGGCAGGGGTAGCGGGTGTGGGAGAGAGAGAAAGGTAGGTTTTAGGCTTAGAGAGAGAGAGAGAGAGAGAGAGAGAGAGAGAGAGAGAGAGAGAGAGAGAGAGAGAGAGAGAGAGAGAGAGAGAGAGAGAGAGAGAGAGAGAGAGAGAGATGACATGAAAATGAAATGTTATATTAACGTCTTCAGAAGGCCAAAGTGACCTATGAGACCAGAAAGTTACAATGTGGTGGATCTGATACAAAGTCAGAGTAACAAGATGACAAAATGACAAAATAAAATACTATGGAATCCTAGACTGTTGGGTGTGGACTAGCAGCTAAAACAACTAGCTGGGATGGCTAGATCACAGGAGATCCAGCATCGGTCGCTGGCGGATCTCATCAATCTCCTCCATGGTCAGTAGTCTGACCGGGCGTCGTGCATGTCGAGTGAAAGTGACCCGGCTCCTCTGATGCAGCCTCTGTCGATGCTGTGTAGTATTCCGCAGTCGTGGGTGACTGGATCTCCCCAACTCAGTCGCTCGGTCGATCAGTATGCCTCTGGTGTAAAGCGACGAGCTCTACTGTGGTAGTAACTCCTCTGGGTGTCCAGTAGCAGCTCTAAAGACGTCTGTGATCTGTCTCTAAGACTGGCTAGTCTTTCCTCTCATCGAGCTCTCTCTGTGTCTGCGCAGATCGAGCAAAAACGAACCCAGGCATCTCTGATCCTCGTACCGCATGACTCTAGAGAATGGTCCAAAGCCCTCTCTGAACAAGCAATGGAAGCGGCCTTGTATCTCGTAGTAGACAGGGCAGTGGCATGTGTAGTGCAACTCTATCTCAGGCTCGATGTCACACAGGGGGACATGTCGTGGCCTCTGCTGGTACTCCGTTGTATCTCCCAGTCTCGATCCGCAGTTGGTGTGAAGATGTGCGTATCTGGCCAATAGCACATCGTATCCCATGAGACAGGTGAGTGTCCATGTATCTGGGCCTCCTTACAAAACCATCCTCCAATAGCTGGAGGAGATGCTCTCTGTAGAAAGCCATCTTCGTCCCTAGCTCCTGTACTGGCTGTATCCATGTCCTCTTGGTGTCTAGCTGAGTCAAGTCTTGGCGAATGAGCCTGGTGATTTCGGATTGTGTAAGAGTCAGAGAGGGCGCATCCAGTGAGTACTGGAAAGGAGGCAATCTGTCTATGTTGAACCCATGACGTCATCTCCCCATACCAGCATGTTGTATCTCCCTGCAGGGCTAAATGTCGAGAGGACTCAAGTGCAAGGCGTGCGTATCTGTCTCTGGGAAGTTCCCACATGCGGTGTATGAAGGAGACGGATATGGTGAGCGCCTCAACCACCAGTGGGGAGGCAGCTAGCTCTGCTCGTATAATAGCATGTGGTACCGAAGCCTTGGCCCTAATAAGCGGCGAAATCATAGAGATCAGAGGCTTCTCCATGTCCCCCCATCCATCACTGCGGCCTATCCTCCCGTGATGGTCTAGTGAAGGTCCCCAAATCTCAGCTCCATAGAGCAATACAGAAGCCACCAGAGTGTCAAAGAGCCAGAGCTTCGACCGAGGCTCCTGAAACTGAGCCTGTGAACACATCCTTTCCAATTTACCCAATGCTGCATGGGCTCTGGTCAATCTAGTCTCTGCTGCCCTCCTCAATGAAAATGCTGGCCCACTAAAAACCACTCCAAGGTAAGTGTAAGCATCTGTATACTCCACCTTCTCCTGGCCGTATGTGCAGGCAGGCGCTGACCTCCTGATCCACTGTGGGGTGGTATTAAATACCATGACCTTGGTTTTACCAAGGTTGACGGACAAACCACTTTCTTGGGCAAACCTATGCAAAGCATCCAGGTGACGTTGCATCCCCCCCGGAGAGTCAGAGATCAAAACAATATCATCAGCATATAACAATAGTGGAATCCATGTCCCTGCCAGCTGTGCACCTCTATCACCATCTCTCTCAATGTATTCAGAAACCTCATCTACATACATACCAAATAGAGTAGGAGAGAGCGGGCAGCCCTTCTTCACACCAATAGTGGAGTAAACCGGTGTGGATAGACCCTCTGGGGTGTGTACATGCCCCACTACTGACTTGTATAATGCCATGACCCCCCAAATGAGCTTTGTGGGTGCTCCCATCTGCTGTAATCTGCGCATCAATCTAGCTCTGGGCAATGTGTCAAATGCTTTACGGAAATCCACAAAGCTGCAATAGGTCCGTCTCCCACGTGATCAGCCCTCCTCAATGATGGCTCTGAGTGTAAAGATATGGTCAAGAGTAGAAAAACCCCTCCCGAAACCTGCCTGCCCGGTTGCACGCATCCCCTCCCTCTCTGCCCATCTACTCAGCTGCTGCTCAAGAATAGATGCGTACAACCGTGCCAATGTGTGTCCAATCTTGATAGTGCGATAGTTCCCAGGCTCCATAGGGTCTCCCGATTTGAAGATAGGTACAATAGTAGATAGGCTCCAGGTATCAGGCAAGCCCTCACACATGGCACGATTAAACATAACTGCTAGAAGCTCTGCTAGTAAATCTCTGGCATGCATGAATGCTCAGCCACTAAGCCATCATGATCATATGCTCTCCCAGTCCTCATCCTGTCAATGACCTTCCTTACCATCTCAGCGGTGAAAAAAACACATGCGTGTGGGCATGGATCGGGGGGGTCAGGAAGGGGGGGCTGCTCAGGAACTGTGTACAAAGATGATGCATATTGGCCCCAAGCCTCTGTAGAAGTGATGACAGGGGGGGGGAGTGGTCATGAAAGAGCCTCCACGCCTCACGTGAGTCCTGACTCAAGAATAACTGGTATAGATCCTTCTCTAAGCGAGCCAAAAATGCCCTCTTCTTCCTCCGCACTAGGTGTTGGAAGTCAATCTGTGACTGCCTGATGTCCCCCAGAAGCACCTCCCTCTGAAGTCTAACTCTAGTGTCCCGGCATTCCTCATCATACCAACTGTTCTGGGGCATGCTCCCCAAACGGCGTCTCTGCTCAGGCTGGGTATGTGGGTATGCCTTTGCTGCTGCATCATGTAGTGTCTGTGTCAGTATAGTAGTAAGCTCCTCCAGAGGTCGCCCTGGCTGCTCTGTGCTCATGCGTCTGTAGATCCCATCTATGTATACAGAGTCCGTGTCCCGCATGAGGTGTAGCGAGTAGGGGCTGCTGCCCGTAGCCTGCCCGTAGCCTGTGTGCTACACTAAACTGAAAAGAAATGGTCAGCGATACAAGAGCATGATCCACTGCCACACCAACAGGTCTGGGTCCAACCATGAGGTCCTGGATACTAGAGATGAGGCTCGGTTGTGCCATGTCATTGTCCACTGTGTTGGCTCCATGTCTGTGTGGGAAGCATGTGAAGCCTCCCGAAGCAGGAAACTTGTGTAGGCCATTTAAGATGGCCAGTCCATGTGCGGTGCCCATGTCTATTAGGTGTCGCCCATACTCCAATATTGCTACTCTTCCATCTCGGTAAAATTCAATCTTGCCTTTTCCCCTTGCCGGTCTATTCTCCGGCATTGCTTCCTGCATATGAGCGATTTGCGAGAAGGTAAGATCATCCCCGAGAAAAATGCCCGTTTCTTTAAGGGTTGGCCTTTTCTTCAAGAAGGACTTCTTCGCTTCCATGGAGGGAAAACGGAGGATGAGTGCCCTTTCTTTTGAGGTTTCCCACTGCTTCCATTTTTCTTATGTTGCCCACTCTCCAGGCTCTTGTGTGTGTCGGCTCATGAACCCCCATCAAGGCCATGAGTTCTTTTACCTCTTCGTCCACATTGCCTTTGTCTTTAAGACCGCAAATTCTCACATGTAAAGCGCGTACACGTCTTCTTTGCTCCTCCTCTAGTGTCTGATTAATGATAGTGGGTGTGGACGTGGACGTTATCTCCTTGCCTTTTCTTTTCTTGGCCAGCTCGATTCATTTCTTGGCTTCATCCGCCTTTTGCTGAGTTCTTGTAAGAACATCCTCCGAGGAAGTTGTCATCTCTTTGTGTTGCTCTTCTCCTTCTTTGATGGCCCGTACTTGCTCCTTGATCGTGTTGATTTCTTCGATTACTGAGGGTTGCAATTGGCCCTCTTCCAGTGTGTTGCTTGATCGTGCTTCGGCGAGATCTTTCTTGAGTGACGCAATCTCTTCATCCTGAGTCGTCACTCGGTCTTCCAGTGCGTTTATCTTGCTTTCTTGGATCAGGACGCGTCCTACGAGCATTTTTATTGTGCCCAATAGATTGCGGTTCATTTTGGTAATAGTCTTCGTCATTTCCTCTTTGCACTTTTGAATGGCATCCTCTAGGGGGTCAGCTTTATCACTCAGTCTCCTCATGCTTAATCGTCGTCCGGAAAAGAGCCACTAAGTGCACATATGCATCCACACTATGCATACATTGTCTCCCGCATCAAGTATTCCACTGCGGGTAAAGGTACAACCACAGCCCACTACGGGCATCAGCCTTAAAGCCAAAATAATGGAGGGGCTCTCGATGGAGCCACCCCTGATAACCAAGGCGCAACCTTGCTGTATATTGCCCCAAACCTGCACCTTTACCTGTTGAGAGCAGCACGCGGCCCCCCAAGAGAGAGACCTGTTGGGTTTGTGTTTGCTCGCGACCTGCTTGCTGCTTGCTGCTTGCACACCTGCTAGAGACGTTCTCGTGACTTATTTGCTGCCCGCTCAGGATCTGCTGAACCTGCTCGCGACCCGTTGAACCTGTGCGGCTACCTCAGTGACACACAAAACCCTAATTGCTGACGACCTGCTGAACTGCTACTACTCACGACCTGCTGAGAGAGGGAGAGGGCGAGCGAGCAGAGGGCGGGGGCGCGTGAGCAGGGGCGGGTGGGTGCAGAGCAGCAACGAGCGGGGGTGTGTGCAGGGGCGGGTGTGTGCAGAGCAGCGAGTGAGCAGGGGGGGAAACAGGCGCGCGCACGGCAGAGAGAGAGAGAGAGAGAGAGAGAGAGAGAGAGAGAGATCCACCCCACCTCTAGTACCCCCACAACAGGGAGCTACACAAATCTTATTTGTATACCCTTTGCATACAGTCTTGCATTCTGAGCCCCTAGCAGTCGATTACACCTCAAATCACTAATTATCAGTTACCTTTAGCTATAGTCCTTATTTTCAGTGTCGCAAAGTGATGGCATGGCCTATCCACTTAAAGAGGTCCTGTTTAAAGTGAAAGTGGCCGAATTGAAGTGGACCAGTTTGTACACTTAAAATATGATGACGGCTGTTGTACGGACATTCCGAAAATCTCGCCGCAAATCATGGAGGTGTACAGAAATCTCAGAAATTGTGGTATGTCACAAAAGTGATGACATGGCATTGCCAACTAAAGAGGACCTGTTTATAAAGTTCCCGAAAGTGACCAAATCGAAGAGGACCAGTTTGAACACTTAAAACTGATGATGTGGCTACTTTACGCACAACCCGAAAATCGTGCCGCAAATTGCGCAACTGTAGGAAAATTCCGGAGATAACGGAAGAAGCCTTTTTGTGCCAATTTTTCATACCTGATGCTTGTAGGCTTGTGGCCTTCAAATATGTAGAGAGGCTCCCCTCGGGAGTTGTACCTTTGTCAGAGCAATATAAAAGAAATACCGAAAGGGGTGTGAGGGTTTTGGGGTGAGTGCTTTTGGGGTTGGAACTGCGACACTCCATAGCCACGTCTCTTTCTCTTTGTTTAGTTGTGTTTGGAGTGCTAAAATTTGTTCGAGTTTTGTTCTTTTCAATTGGCATGTGGTGCTCGTCGGTTACATTCAGTTCAGCTTTACCTTTTTGGGATGACAAAGGATATATCGCATATGTACATTGATTTGTCTGATAGGCCTAGATTGGCCTTTCGATCAATAAATTCTCTCTCTCTCTCTCTCTCTCTCTCTCTCTCTCTCTCTCTCTACCTTTCTTGCACTTGATCTTGATGCACGTACAATGGAGACCCTTGTCCTCAAAGGGGTGCTTCTCTTAGCCGAGCGGCTACACCTCTTCATCGTATGGTTCCACCAAATGGTCATGTCTCTACGGTGGCTGGTCACAATTATTGGTCAAAGGATGTAACTCTTAGTCTAGAGTCATGTCTCTTCGTCAACAGACATGCCTCTCGATGTGTGTTTTTTCATCTCCTAAATAAAGGAGGCTATGTATACAATTCAATCAATTCAACAAGTGTTCTGGACTCCTGAGTATCAGGTTAATCTCTTTGTGAGGATTAGTGGTGCTAATTCTAGAATTAAGACTAAAACTTCATACTTGGGATTAAGCGAGAATTAAGAATTAGTGATCTAATAGAAGTTAATGAATCCAGAAATTCGTCAATAATAATAAGTTCTGCATCTGCATCATGCTGTTTGACTTGTACATGTGAGGCTTGAATCACTCATTCCACATGATAAAGCGCGTGGAAAATCAGTTCACGTCCATCTTTGAATAGATTGATAGTATGTTCTTGAAAGCTAATAGTTGGATCATAGTGGAACAATCAATTCTAACCAAGAATTTTATTTTTTTCCCGAGAAAAGATCCTTCTTTTAGTTAATAAAACTGCCCATAGGGCTACAACCACCTCTACTAGAGAGGGCTACAACAACCAAAGGGGAGACTCTCCCAATAAAAAAACAGCATATGTACAATGAGGGCTAAATCAGGAGATGGGAGGAGGGAAGAGCCACACAGGAGGAGGGTAGTGCCATCTGAGCTCACCCCGGACCATGGTGAAGAAAGGTCCCGAGTGCCAGAGTCAAAGGAACGCCTCTATGCGCTCCCGCATGCGGTTGGAGCTGCCCTAAAGTCTCTCAAACTGTCCCCTGAGAGTATGGATCAACTCTAGCCAAAAATCTCGAACAGTCTCCGCTGGTGGCACAAGGCAAGCCTCGAAGATGTGGAAGCAACGGGCCCGCCAGATGAACAAGAGTGTCAGGCCACAGACGAGCTCCCAACACACCTCTCTCTCACTATGCCACTTGTCACAAAATGGTGACGTGGCTAACTTGGACACACACGGTAGTGACATGTGACAGACTGTATGACAGTGACACGTGGCGGAGTGTTCGGAGCAACGTACAGAAATTCTGGATTTTGCGGCGCGTTTTACTAACGTGGCAACATGCGGATCTACGCAAATTACGCTGACTGATTTTTGCTGACAGCTTTTGGGATAATAGCTTTTGAGTTAAAAACTTTTCAGGTTAATGCTTTTTTGGGGCTCTACTTTTGGGCATCCCTTGTACCAATAAATAAGTGGGCTAGGCCTCACTTCTCAAAGCATCTGGACGCAGAGTCTGAGAGTGAGCACCTACCTACTCTCTTGTACTTTGAACACATATTAATACAAAAAATACCGAAAGGGGCGCCAGTCTTTGGGGCCAATATCTCTAGGCATGGAACTATACCAGGCCGTGTCGACCTAATTGTGAATTGTGAACTGTTTTGAAGTGAATCTCTGTTGTGTCGCGGTAGAATCTTGACTTGGGGTGTCCAAGTTTGTTACGGTGGTATCAGAGCGGGGCCGATTTCTCTTCTATCGGGAAATCCGATCCTTTTCTCGCGACACTTACTGATTCCAACAGAAATCAGTCGAGCATCTGCGAATGCGGGAGGAGATCGCGGAGAAGATTCTCACGAGCAATCAGAAGAGTATGGCCCACCTCCGCCTACTCAGTCTGAGATTTGAAGAGATGGAACGTCAACAATTGGTTGACGAAGCAACAAAACAGATGATTAAAATTGCGAAGGATCCAGAATTTGCAAAAATTTTGACTCAGCAATCCCTCGCAGAAGTGCAGACCCAGTGGCAGAAGGCCACAGAGCCACCCATCAAACCGGCACTCAAGAAACCTCCTTCTCCGAGGATGTTTACAGAGCAAGAATTACAATAGGTGGTTCAGACACAGATCAGCGGGCTTTTGGACGCAAACAATAAAGCCAAAAAGCACGATAAAAAGCATAAGAAAGGAACTGACTTCTCGGGTTATTTGGGTAGTCAATCTACTTTTGCATCGGCAAGAAAGTAGAAGAAGCGTGTACGATTTGAAGGACTACCCAATTCTTCTTCTCTATCTTCTTCTGACAGTTCTTCTAGCTCTTCTGACTCGAGCGAAGATGACAAAAAAGGGAAAAAGTGAAGCAAAAAGAAAAGCTTCGGAAAGGGCAAGAGAAAGGCAAAGAAGCCTAAATTTTGCCCAGTTTTTGACAGTACTATAGAGGACTCCTAGGGGAGAGTGATGGCAGCATCCTCTGAAAGATAGACACTTCCAACTAAAGCCACCAGTGGTGAAAGAGACGAGGAACATTTGAAAAGAGTTCGAATGTCAGGTAGTGCCCGCCAACTGATAGGATCGGGCAATAAAAGGAAAAGGATAAACAGAAGAGGACAGGCAAGCCGGGCAGACTCTTGCAGGTTCCGAGTAGGCGCAAAGAGTCAAGTGGCAACAAGGCAAAGGCGGGCGCAACACCGAAAATCCAGTTGTTCGTGACAGGCGCTCAGGCCCACGCAGAGGCGGACAGGCTCGAGCCCTTAGCAGGTCGAAACGTTCACTTGCAGCACTTTGAAGGTCGTGGGAGCTGGCGCTGCAACAGGGCGCGAAAGATGAGAGGCAGCGAGGAGAGCTGACAGGGTTGAGATGGGCTAGTGCCCTGCACGACTAGGACTAGGATTAGCACTGTATGGTTGCCTGGGTGGAGCAGCGTAGGGTTTCCATTCTCAACTCAATGGGCACTCCGATCTCTTGTAGTTTGCCCTATGGGGTTCAGGTTTGGGGATTCTTTGTGGGTCGGGATGGGTGGAGAGGTATGGAGAGGTCTTTGGTATCTATGATCTCTTGGCTAACTAGAGCCAAAGCATCCGTGCCACGCGAGATCATTAGAGCAGAGTTAGCGGCATCCCCTATGGAGATTGAGGTGCTTACCAGATCAGTCTTCTTTATGCACAACTTATGGGATACTACCAGAGACAGATATGCCAGAGTGGCCCTTGAGTCCTCCAGACAATTAGCTTTTTAGGGGGATACATCATGGTGGTATGCACAGATGTCATCATGGTTCTAGATACATGGCTTCAGCATGGACAGCTTGCCTCCCTTCCAGTAAGTACTCCCTTGACGCCCCATCGTTTTCTCTTACACGGGTGGAGATTACTAGACTCACTCTGAAAGACCTGACCTAGTTGGACACCAGGAGGACATGGATAGGGACGACACAGGTGTTGGGCACGAAGATGGCTTTCTATAGAGAGCATCTTCTCCAACTCACTGGGGATGGGTTTGTGATTCGACCCAACTATATGGATACACACCTAGCTCATGGGTTATGGTGTGCCATTGGTCAGATACGGAAATCTCCACACCAGCTTGAGATTGAGATTGGTAGATTCAGAGGGATACCAGCAGTTAGCAGGATATGCTGCCTATGCCATACAGAGCCAGAGACGGAGACACATTATATATGTTAGTGCATAGTGTATTATGAGATACACGGTCGCTTCCATTGTCTATTCAGAGAAGACTGTGGACCCTTCTCGAGAGTCATGAGCTATCAAGACAGATGTGTTGGCTTGTATCTACTTGAGTTACACAGACACAGAGATAGTTTACTAAGGAGATCTGGAGAGAGACAATCCTAGAGACAGATTACTGATTTATACCAGACACTGGACAGATAGAGCAGCGGCCACCACTACAAAGCTCAGCTCATACTCATATAAATCCATAAAAGAGAGAAGTAGCCCAATGACGCGCCCACAGTACTCTCATTGACCGAGGATTGGAGCTAGGGAGATCGAATGTCCACGACTGAGGAGAGGAGCTTCACAACATGGACACGGAGACTACAATAGAGGATTCGAGCCATACTATGCCGACACAGAGTACAGATGAGGATGGATTCATAGCATAATGTGGACTGGAGTACCTGCTAGGTCAGCTTCTGCCCCTCCCGCTCGTAAGATGTAGTCAGAGATCTCGTCGATGTAGAATCCAAAGAGGGTGGGGAGAGGGGCATCCTTGCCCAACACCGATGGTGCTAGCAATGGACTGTGACACGCCGCCTCGACAACACTCTCTCCCAATCACTCTCTCATAGAGAGCAAAGATGGCCCATATCATCTCCGATGGTATCTGTAGACTTTGAAGTCACCGAAAGAGCCTCTCCCATGGGACTATGTCAAACGCTTTTCGGAAGTTCACAAAGCAGCAATAAAGGTTCTTCTTTCGCACCTTTGCCCCATCAATGAGGCAACGCAGAACGAAGATGTGGTAGATGGTGGAGAAGGTCTGCCTGAGCCCGTAGACCCTCAGTTTCTCCATATGAGCTAAGTATCTTTCTCGTGTATTGGGCACCCATTGTATTAGTGATGTCACATACCCCACACAGTTCCAGCTAGTAGCACCTCTAGATTCATTTTAGTATCTCTTTTTTTGTACTCAGACACGGTACCAGATTCACAAGTTTGTAATGGATTGGTCTCATAGGTCATTTTGGCCTTTTGAAGAAGTTAATATATCATTTCATTTCTCTCTCAATAAAACACAGCACATCAAGGTTGAGCCTTTCCTGAGGGCAGCACAAAACTCAATACAACTGGACCCAAAAGCCATGAGCTATGAAAGAGCTGGCAAGCTGATACAACTGAAAAAAATGGTGCAAACCACGCCCATGAGCCATTAACATGATAAAAGCTGTAAGGCTAGAAAACTGATGAAATATTGAGATAACTGGAACAAGAAGCTAAGGGAAGTAATTGTTTCTAAAGGGAGTAAAACAAAAGAAGAACTGTACTGCGGCATCCTACTGGAAGGGGGAGGGAGGACTCCTGGCAAATCTGCACCTCAAACCGAATGAACAAATGGCACCACGGGCACGACGATGTGTGGGCCAGCAAAAGAAAGCCTCAACCCAACTGAATAGAATCACATTGAACCTCCAAAGACGAGGATGAGACTGAAGAAGCACCTAGGAGGGAGCCAGATATATGGTGATCTGCTCATTTGTAGCGGAGGCCAACCCTCTTATATCTTGAACCAGCCGAGGAGGAATCATTTCATTACAGGTCTGTTGATTGCTTATGGTTTCCGAGAAGAAAAAACTAAAAGGAGATTTTCATTCAAGCTGAAGAAGATACGTAGAGGGAGGACAAAGATGCGAGGGAACAAAAAGCTGCAGCAGTAGAGATCTGTGAGAGAACCACCAGTGCACCTTGAGGGAAAGATTATAAAAATACAGACCTGTGTAAGTGTCTATTGGTGGGTTTATGTAGGATTGCAAAGGCACGTGTCGTGCACATGTGCTTGATGTGCCATGTGGATATGCTGCTACAACTTGTAGCCAAACCCTAGGCTAGAAAACCCTAGGGAAACTTGTACTGACATGCCTGTGAGCCTCTTTGCAGGGACGTGGATCCCTCGGCAATTCCATTAGATGAGTTAGGACCCTTGCATAACCCTCTTTGTATAACTAATTGTACAAAATGCAATCATGGAACTGTTGGCACCCCTGTGAGCCTGTTTTGCAGGGATGTGCATGCCTAGACCATTCCATTAGATGAGTTAGGACACTCTTTGTATAACTAATTATACAGAATGCAATCACAGAACTGTCAGCATATTTGGATTTCTCAAGTATTGAGATTTATACTTCACTAAGAGTTGAATTTGTGTTTTACAATAGACACCATCGTGTGATGCTTACTGTTTTTCAGATAGGCCTCAAGGCCGAGTGGCGAGCCCATCAAGGACGTGTTACCCTTTTTCTTGGAAACAAGCATGTTGGAGCACTTGGTACCGTTCGTGCTGTTATACTTCCTCCTGCTCATTTAAGAATGCACTTATCCACGGTGCCTGATACTATTCCTCCAAGAGCTCAGGTTAAACCATGAGATGGATATTTCAAGCATAACGGGTATTTCAAAGGATTTTATTGCTAATGTAGAAACATGAATGCCTTACAGGTGCAGTGTCCCCTTGAGATAATAAATCTGCAAGCAAGCAGAGATCTTGCGGTTCTTGAGTTCTCGTACAGCTATGGAAATGTTCCGGTAGGATGTGAGCAGATTTAAATGAAGTACATTGCTAATGTAACATTTAGTGATTATTTTTCTAAGAGTACTGTGTGCTAGGTTAATGTGAATTTGCGGCTACCGATTATTTTGAGCAAGTTTCTACAAGGAGTACCTCTGTCGCCAGCTGACTTTGTTAGTCAATGGAGAGCCTTAACTGGTCCTCCTCTCAAGCTTCAAGAAGTGGTCTGTATTTGATGTGATTCTTATGTGAAAGCTTTGTACTCAAGGAAATACTTACTAACACTGAATCAATCGATGCATACCACCAACAGGTGCGAGGTGTAAAACCATTAACTATTCTTGAAATGAGTGGATTATTCAGCAGTATACACATCACCGTGGCACCTGGTCTGGTTAGTATTGGCATGCTTACCAAAAATTTTGAGGTTACGTTTCTTTAGGCAGGGTGAAATCACTAAAAATGCTGAGTCTCTTTTAATGACTTTGTTTAATTGTGTTTTTTTTTTCGGCTTTATGGCAGGACCCAAACCCAAACAATATTGTAGCTGGGACAGTATTTACGTCAGAAGCTCGTAAAACGCTTTGCTTGGTGGGTTTGCATGAATATCTTAGTTGCAATTTCTGATATGTTGGGTCCTTGTCCGTCCAGTCAGTTTGAGCTTGTGTCGTCAATATTCAGGTACGAATAGAGACAGATCCTTCAGACAGAACACAACTTCGCCTGACAGTTGCCTCTTCTGATGGGGTTGTGTCGTTAGAGTATGTGTTCAACCGATGCGGTGCGTTTAGGCTGTTTGAGGCTACATAAGAGTAAATTGTTAACAATTGGCTCATTTTTTCAGATTGAAAGAGTTCATTAAAGAACAACTTCTCGATGATTCATCCACTCAACAACAAATGGTGGCGGGACCGGTGTCGTCGGGACTTAGTGGTCCAGCAGCTGCACTTGCAGGTCTGTTTTAAGATGCCAGATTTTGACGTATTATTAGAATTGCGGTTTGTTGTCCAACTTCAGAGGAGAGAGAGAGAGAGCGAGAGAGGTCATGGGAGGGCATCTCGACACAAGCCAGTTCTTGAGGTTACCTGTTCAAAGGCCCTTGGTGCTTAAGCTGTTAAGGTAGTGTGCTCCTGATCGAGAGCAAGAGGAAGCCCAACAGATACACAGCAAGTTTAGTCCTCCCGTCCGTGATTGTTCGATCCAAGAAGGCTTGTAAAATAAGATGTGCATTTCCCAGAGCTGCTGGCTCTGCATTTTTTATGCTCAGGTTGCTTCACGACAGAGAGAGCCGAGTGATTTCTGTAGAACATGGTTTCCCTAGCTCTATTCGATTCATTTTGAGCTTGTACTACTTCCAATCTGCGGATTCTTTGAGCCTGATTTTCATAGGAACGCCCTCAGCAGTTCTCAAGGTTTCGAGCGGTCGCGATGGTTGTACTCTTGTATAATATCCTAATTGCTATGCTTATGTGCTAGTTGTTTGGAGTCACTTAAGGCAGTTGTGGCCAATTGTCTGCTAGCTATGGTCGGATGGCAAATTGATTAGTGTATCACTTGATGACTTTGTTAATGCTTATTTTCTATTTTTGGGGTGTGAAAATGAAAGCGATGTCTCTGGGTCTTGAACTCTCAAGTATTCATTCATTTACAAATTTTGTGAATACTGAATTTTGTAAAGATAGTGAGTTAAAAGCGACATTTTGGATTCTGCTATACAACCAAGCAGTGTTTCGTAAAAATCATCTTCCAAACCAATTACTACTCAACTAGAGTGTTCAGGAAAAGTGTCTCAGCTTATGATTGTGCCACGTGAAATTTCAATAATCCGAGTCAGGAGCAAGAGTGAAGAAAATTTCCTAAAAATTGAGAAAAATAGTGTAAAATTTGAATAAATAGATCAAAATTTGAAATTTCATGTTTAAAAAAGTATATAAAGGAGTAATGCCCAATCTACTAGCTCTTGGTGTGGAGTCAGGCTACCAAGAGAAAGATGTAGCACCTTTTTCTATACCCAATGAGCCAATGAACAAGCTTCATGCTAACCCTATTATGATGTACAATCTAAAAGCAAGAGACTATGCAAAGGGGCGAACTTTAGCTGTACAAGTCTTAAAAAAAGTTTTACTGATGGCATTGCATGAAATTTAAAAAAGTTGTGGCCCATTGTCTGCTAGCTATGGTCGGATGGCAAATTAGGCTGGTTTCAAATGTTTGACCCTAATTTTTAGGCTGAGTACAGAATTATTGCAATCATTTAAGTTTACCATAGGGATACAAACATATGTATGCTTTATTTTTGTGTCATATATGTACATAGTTAGTTGTATATGGATATATTTATTAGTCTAGTTCCCTCATTGGTCATGAGTATTAAGTCGTGAATTCAAGATTCTCTTGATAGATCTTGAGATCTCTTGGGGTTGCTATGGTGTTCAAAGTTTGCTTCTTCTTTTTCACTTTTGAGAGGCAAGAACTATTGCCCACACAAATAACAGAGCCAAGTGTACATTGGACAGTCCTCATTGTTAATTAATCTCACAAAAAAGAGTACCTCTTTGTGTAAACTCTCCTAGTCTAACTTGTCATGCGCTCTCACAACATTGTGATTGGAATAAAGGCTTGAATGCATGTTAAGCATCAATCATATAGTGCAAAGTTGTCTTGAGCACCAAGTAGGCACATATCAAGAAGCCTGGTTTTGATTTATTGGTTTTTCTTTGGCAATGTGGCCACCTCATTTGCCTCGACTAGGCGAAGGCAGGGATTAAATGGGTAATTGAGGAAATGCCATGTATATCAAAGTGTTGGGCTCAGCCTAAAAATTAGGGTCAAACTATTAATGGATGAAAAGTGAAAATTTCAACCTATATGAATTTTCAATTCATTTTTATGTTGATTTCTTGTTGTAGCCATGATTCGCATTTTGAATCCATGCCCATAAAACGTCCCCCTAGCATCACTCACTAACAGTATCCTTTTTCCCTACCTATCTTTTTTCCTCGCCTTTCCCCCCTCCCAAACTCCTTCCCTTCTCTCTAGGAATTGCGACTCATTCACAAGTGTTGAAAAGTATAATAAACTTTTTATATTTTCAAGACTTTTGTATAGACTAATATTAGCGAGATTCCCCTCCCCCATCTTCAAAAAATCAACTTGGACCTCCATGGCTCACCGTAGACACACACACACACACACACACACACACACACACACACACACACACACACACACACACACACACAGAGAGAGAGAGAGAGAGAGAGAGAGAGAGAACCTAAACGGGAGATAGTCTATGTCAAAATCATTTCTACGAGTTATTGGCAAACTTACCATCAATTACTAGAGAACTACTTGAGTTTGTATATCTCTACAATCAATTAGAGCTCAGTATGGATATCTATAAAGAGGACCCATTACTTTCATTTTGGATTTGCCGTTCTTTCTCAAGGCTTGTCTGTATCTATCACGAGTTGTCAGAACTCTTGTATCATCTTGAAAGTGAATACTAAGTGCAATATCATTTCTATTTCCAAAGTTACTTCTGAACCATTCATGAATCCGAATATCTGAATTCCAATTGTTTTAGTTTGTCGTTTGAATTCAATCTTTTAGTTCAGTTTAGTTATCTGTCTACTTCTCCCATCTGGTCTTTTGAGGTTTGACCTTTTTCATCTCATCTGATTTGATATCCGATATCTAACTCGAGAATTGTAAACCTGAAATAATGGTCAAGTGGTCAGCTAAAGCTCTTGACAGGACCACTTAGAATTAAGAGTCAATGAGCTATTCGCCATGTCGTGTAGATGGGAGGCAGGCATGAACCATTATAACAAGCAGACGGTGAAGGTCTAGTGATCTGAAAAATCGTGTTTTCAATTTCAAAGGTAGCAAAAAGGATGCTTCAAATGTCCATATACAAGTCTTCAAATAGTATGCTAATCTGAAGGACATCGATGAAGATAATTGGGCATAGTGTTTTCCATAAACCTGGACGCAAGAAGGAAATGGTGCTACCATTACCCATCATGTAAGCTTAGAACTTACATTTAGTTGAAGAAGGCTTTCTTGTTGGAGTATAGTGAAAATCCTAAGGATGAAAACATCTTTTGTGAATTGGATAAAATCAAAATAAGGTTAGCTATTTTTAGGACTTATGTGGAGAAAATTAAGGAATGGACCAAACTGATGAATGAGAAAAATGCATGTCTGCATAGTTTTGAGTGGGTTTAGAAGCAAGAAATTTAGAGAACAAGAGATACCGATTCCAACTTCAAAGTTTAACAATCTGGTGCAATAAGCTCTAAAGTTAGAGCAACAGGCTAAAGAAGGGAAGGGCCGCAAAGGAAAGGAGAGTTCCAGTTCTAGTGAATTATTTGTTGAAGGAACTATTTGCTTCAACTCTTCAAAAAGTGATTCAAAGGACACATCCGAGAGTAGGAGGAAGAGAGTTTGAACCAAAAGCATTGAAGAGATAACCAAGAAGATATCTTAGATATCCAAGACCAGACCTTTAGTAGGAAAGGTGGAGATTTGGTGCACAAAAAGCAAGTATATTGCAAAGCTCTAAAAGGACTTTTCTATGATAGCCTTGAAAAATCTAGAATTACCCAAGCAAGAGAGGATACTAGAGAACATGGATAATGGAGCAAGTATGAGCAATATGGCTCGAAGAGGTAGAGGTAGAGGTAGAGGTAGAGGTAGAGGTAGAGCTCACTATCAAACTTTTTTGGTAGAGGTAGAGGTAGAGCTCACTTTACCAAACATAACTCCAATTGTTATACCTATGGAAAATAAATGTACCCGTAGCAAACAAAGTACGAATAAATGTATTTGAATTAAGTTCGTTTCTGGGATACTATCGAAAGTTTATTCATATGTTTGCAATGACGGCCATTCTATCAATGAAGGCCAGTAAAACGGCTCTCATTATCAGAAGTTTGAATTTTACTATCGTGGTTGGATCTCTATACATAATGTGCATTGATGAAGTGTTGAGAAGATGTGTACCTATGCAAGTAACAATGCAAGTAATAACTAATGCACTCACGGAGAGTTTGGGAGGACATTTTTCTACTGACCTCACTTACAAGAAGATTTTTCAAGCAAGGTTATGGAGTCAGAATATGATGCCAGATGTTAGAGCCTTTTGCAAAACATATGATATTTGCCAAAGAATGGGCAGCTACCTTACAATGTTCCAATCATCAGATACATATATGAAATGGATAGTATTGATGTTGACACCATCATGGATGGTTGTGTTGTCACCATTTAGATTGGCTGGAACACAAGTGTCGATGCTCTTGGACAGATGATGGAGGCCCAGAAAAGCATGCAACACTCTAATATCACTCACTTCCAGCAATGGAGCAATAATTTGTCATTAGTGCTGACAACTATATAGAGGTGGTATTGAAGTTCAAAGAGATTTTGATAGAAGAAAAAGTTAAAAGGAAGTAGCACACCAAAACGATCAAGCAATTACAACAACAAACTGAGCAACTAAAGCTGTTGAATTCCAATTTAAATAATGAGAAATAGAAATTAACCAAAGAGCTGAGCGAACATGTCATTGCTATGTCAAAAGCAACCAGCTCACGAAAGTCATAAGAAAGTCCCCTATGTACTCAAGTAATCCACAATGGGCTCAAGTAGTTTGTAAGGAACAAGTACATTTTTCAATCACTAGTAGACATCATTGACTCGGAGGGCAATCTAACGCTTCAATCTAGAGGACTTACAGGAGCCTATTGAGTCCCAAGGCCAACCTGACCAGACCCCAAAAAACACGGTAGCTTAAACAACATTGGGTCAGGAAAACCCACCTTTGGACCAATAGATTGGAAGCCAACAGCAAATGGTCCTCATATGAAAAGATAAGGGAAAAGAAATACACCAGCAAGAACTAGACTCAAACCATATTCCACATGCCTCTAATCATTGTTTGAGTCTGAGAAAATTGTTAAGAAAAGAGAAAAAGATTGAGATCCGAACGTACCTTTAGGATGATGATGTCTATTCAGACCTGGAATGCTATTAGGTACTATATGTAGGAGCTAAAAGAATGATAAAGCGATGGAAAGTGATAAGTACCATGAACAATGAACTTGGAGCTTTCCAATAGCAATTCAAGTATTGGACATAATACCTGAATGCATTCTTACACAAGATGACGCTTTAGTGGATCCCTAGACAAAGTAGTCGACCACAATGAAATGCATGATATTAGAAATGAAGTTAAAGAAATGTTATTAAACATACGGCTATAGGGGCCACACACCACAATCACCATCAAAGAACAAGAACACGCTCAGAAAATTCTGTTTTATTTGGTTAGGATGTAGCAAGAACATCAAATACTATTGAACTACATTGAGGTAGTGCCAAATTCACCAATCCTGGATGTATGCATTTCCAATGAAAAAAGATGGTTTGGCAAAGTTCTATCCACACCTCTACACAGTTTATAGTGAGTTTGCTAATAGGATGCACTATATCTAGATTATGGATCAAATAAGGGACTGATATGAATAGAGTAAGACCCTATGGGTGGCCTGGAAGTCGGTCCTCATTGAAAAGAAGATGAATTTCCAAAGTTCTATCTAGACCTATACCCATTTTATAACGAGTCTCCTGATCATATGTGCTATATCCAAATTCTGGATCAAATAAGGGATTGGTATGCAAAGAATAAGACCCTATGGGTGGCCTAGAAGTCTGTCCTCAATGACACTAAGCAGAAGAGAAAAATATTTGAGCTTAAAGACAATTTGATCAACTTTAGAGAAATGATGACACAATCGAGATTACAGATTAGTATGCGGATCAAATACACTAATGAGTTGTTGCAAGTATCTATTGAAATATCCATGATTCATGAAAAAGAACTGCCAACAAAGCCATCTCTGAACTCCAGTTCAAAGAAATGGTTGAAGTTTTTTGTTTGAAGCCAAAATCAATGGAAGTTGGCCAGATTCAACAGGATGGATCCACACAGCAATAATCTGTCACAAGTTGGCAAGGGCATGGCTGACTGAAAGCAAGAAAACCTTATATGACCCTTACACAAAAACATGGCATACACTTATACCTTATGAGGTGAAGATGCTCAATGAGTGAAGGGAGAACAAGGCTATATATAACATTATTTAGAAGGAGAATTCCACTTCAAGTGCCTATCAATGACAAGTCATGCCTAGAGTTCTTCAAGCATTACCTCAGCAAGTGCCAAAATTTAAACGGAAGAAAGCTCCAAATTAAAGAACAACTAAACACAAAAGATGAAATCAAACCAATAGTCTGAAATTTTGAAATACACCAAAATTCAAGAAAGGGAAGGAGAATGTAGTTAGTGGAAACCCCGAGGGATTCACCATGGAAAACTTACCGCACCAAGTAAGTGGAGGGAAGGTTTTTTTTTTACAAGTTACATAAGAGTATAAGTTAGGGGCAAGCCCCCAATAATTTATCTCCCAAGCTTAAAAATAAGGGAGGGGTATCATATTTGGGGGGGGGGAGGAAAGTGAGAAAAGAAAAAAATGAGAGAAAGTTTTTGTGTTTCAAAATCATGGCTTCTCAAAAGAGTCTGCGCTCAAACTTGTGAGTCAATAGCTACAAAGATACATGCAAGAACTAACACTGCTTTGTATTAATCGCTTGTTTTGTGCTTATAGTTCATTTGTTGAGGGATGAAAGGTATTTAAGAGTTTGTATAGATGCAAATTTACACGGAGAACCTAACACAACTTTATAACTATGTTTCTTGAGTAATTTAGAGGATCAAAATTGGACAAGTAGCTAGAGTGCAGGTTGAACGGGCACATAGTTTGAAAGTCAAATTGAGACACGTTGAGTGTATATCTAGTTATCAACAGAAATAGTTCCTTAGTACGTTGCCAATCACTATGCTAAACCCTCTTTGACTAGTTTTACTCAATTAGATCATGTGAGACCTAAATTTTAGATGTAAGATAGGGGTGTTAGGTAAAGGCGGTGTGCCTCATGGTGCTTTGCCCGTGTCCGCCAGCCAGTGTCCGGCCGTCCACATTTATCTCCTTATTCTTTATACATACAAAGAATAAGGAGCTCTCACTCACATTCTCGCATGATGCTCACACAGTGAGATTTGGGAGCTCCACCCCACATTCTGTGTCGTACTCTCTCTCTCTCCCTCTTTCCCCTTTGCACTCTCTGCGCACACGCACCACATCCGCGCACTCACAATTGGTATCAGAGCTTTGGCTTCGCGACAGATGGAGTGCTACAGAGAAGTGAGCTTTTGGCTATGGTGAGCTTGCTTTCGACGGAAGCTTGAGATCTGTGAGCAACCACCAGATCTGTGCTCATGGAAGCTTGAGGGGCATTTTCAAGTTTGAGGGAAGAGTATATTGCAAGTGTGTATGGTTATTTGCAGCCATACTTGCAGGAAGAATGCAGATTTTCATTTTCGCAGCTTATTTTTCGGGCTCCAAAACAACGTTTTTCGCATAACTTTTGCATACGGAATGCGATTTATGCAAGGTCAGGGTGTAACCTGAGGTTTGCCACGCTCCTGACGCAATGGTGATGTCCATTTGAGCTGATTTTGACCTCTGAAATTTATGCAGCAACAACAAGTTTTTGCTGCGTTTTTGGACCGAAAACAATGTTTTTGGCATATCTTGCATACTCGGAGTCAGATCTATATGATCTAGGGGTCTACCCGAGGATTTGTCGACGTTCCGGACACAATGGTGATATCAAAATTTTGAAATTCTGATCTCTTAATTTTCTGCAGCAACCTGCATTTTTTTTAGACACAAAAGATTTGACAGTTAAGGGCTTGTATATTGCAAATCGTTGTGTAGATTGCATCTGGGGATATGTACGTCACATTGTGGAGTCCATTGGGTGCTGATTTAACTTGCAATTGTTGATTTGGGATGTGGTTCTTGGACTAAAGCACATCCTTATGCAGTTTCTCGGCACATGATTTTGTGCTGATGTATGCTCTATGTGGGAACAGATGTGAAGATGTGGAGCCATCATGGCTAAGTATTTTGGATGCATGGTTGATGCTCGTAGTTGAGCACTTGTTTATGCGCATCCATTGAAGCTTGTTTATGCAAACAAGTTGACAGGTTTTGTCAATATTTCGTTGAGTGGTACTCCAACTAGAGCGTGCTTGCTCTTTGTATGACTTTGTGAAGTGATTTCGGACGACTACATTCCCAGATTTTGCCATTTGGGCATTTTGTGTTGTCTCCATTTGCGGTTTACTGTTGAGTTTTTGCTCCAGTTACAAGGGAGACTCTGCCAAAATTTTGTCAAATTTGTTTGCCTATTGTAGAGGCTTGTGAGCTTAATAGTTTGCTCACTTTGTTTGCTTGAGATAGTGGTTTGCTCTCTGGTGGGAGAGTTTTGTGATCTCGAGCATTGTTTGCCATTGTTTGGCATGGCCATGAGAGACGATTTTTGTTCACGGCGACTGGCATGTTGGTATTGTGGCCACAAGGGGCATATTAGGCGCCGTTGTTTCAGGCGCATGAGGCAGCGGAAGAGGCAAATGCATCGTGCTACTATGAGGACAAATGCTAGAGAGTATGCATGTGATGGGCATGTCACTTTTGAGTTTAGCTTGCCTTCAGACTACTTTGTGTTTTGGGATAGCACATTGTCTACGCGTTTTCTACTAGACGAGCATGCATTTTTTCACGTGACGCCACGTCGTGATTTGTTTTACTCTTTCTCTAGTGGGAGACTTGGTTGTGTGCAGTTTGCTGATGGTTCAACATATGACATAGAGGGTGCTGGAGATGTATGCATGTCTTTACCTAGCGGTGCATTATTTACGCTACAAGATGTATGTTATGTACCAGGACTCAGGCAGAGTCTCATTTGAGTGCATCAGTTGTTGCAGAGTAGTGGACATTGTGTACTGCTTGGAGAGCAATCATTTCAGATGCATAAGGGATCACTACTGATATCCAGAGGTGCTAGGAGTGGTCTGGTATACCCTTTGCATATTTCTGATACACTAGGCGGTGTAGTCTCTGTGTATTTTGCAGCCATGTTTGGAGCGAGAGACGAGGCGTGTCTCTTTTGCAGATGTGCTGCATGGAGAGCAGGTTGTGCATTTGTCTTGTGGTGATGTCACTCAGACAGTGGTATCTCTGGGAATGCACAGATTTGTCAGTCATCAGTTGAGGTGACATCAATTGAGCCAGAGATCGATGCATTGTTCTATGATGCATCTGATACGTTTGAGGGCGACAGTGTCCTTCAGAGAGCTATGTGTGATTGCAGTTGTGCTGATTTTTCAGTTTTGCAATCATTCTCAGTAGATATGTCTTTGCCAGATGATGCTGACATAGTGATGCATAGTCAGGTGGTTCCTGATGAGGATGCATATGGCACTGAGGTTGCTGACAGGGATAGGTTGGCATACATAGTGCATGTTTCGTCGGCTTTCGGGTCTCTCATGTTTGACCGTTTGGTTTCGAGACCTGATCTTGCTTATGCAGTTAGTGCATTTGTAGTGGGAGTTGTCAGTCATGCGATGACTGACACTGGCATTGTGCATTGTGGAACCATGCAGGTCATCACTCGATACTTGCATCATGAGTGTCATCGTAGCTCTAGCCCTAGTGGTATGCATGTTGCATCTACACTAGAGCATGTTTGGAGTGAGCCAGTAGGCATAGGTTGAGAGTCGTCTTCTCTCATCTCTTGTATAAACTAGTTGTAGGCTAGTCTTCTTTCCACTTATCAGGACACAGCCTTTAGTGGGAGAATGTTAGGTAAAGGCAGTGTGCCTCAATGTGCTTTGCCCGTGTTCGCCGGCCAGTGTCCGGCCGCCCACATTTATCTTCTTATTCTTTATACATACAAAGAATAAGGAGCTCTCACTCACATTCTCACATGATGCTCACACAGTGAGATTTGGGAGCTCCACCCCACACCCTGTGTCGTGCTCTCTCTCTCCCTCTTTCCCCTTTGCACTCTCTACGCACACGCACCGCATCCGCGCACTCACAAGGGGTATGATAGTTTTCTGCATTGATTGTCGTATAAGCGTAGAAAGGGGGTCATATTCCCTAATATGAGTCGTATATAGGGGTTTTATTAAATTTTTCTGCTCGTAGGTGGCATCCCATTTTGTATATAAAATGAATCACCCGGGGTGGAAACCTGCCTTAGAGCTAGTACTGTTTCTATGAGTTATTGGCGGATTACCAATAGTTACTAGAGTCTGTGTAACTATATAGTCAGTCAGAACTCACTATGGGTACCTATAAATAGACCCATTACTTTTATTTTGGCTTTGTCGTTCTTTCTTGGAGCCTCCCTGTATCTATCAGGAGTTGTCAAAACTCTTGTATCATCTTGAAACAGAGCATTAAGTCCAGTATCATTTTTATTTCCAAAAAGTTGTACTTTTAACCATTCATGAATTCGAATATCTAAATTCGAGTTGTCTCAGTTCATATCATCTAAATTCAGTCTTTCACTTCAGTTTAGTTATCTGTGAGATTTTCCATTTGGTCTTTTGAAGTCTGACTCTCTTCATCTCATACGATCTGAAATCTGACAGCGAAGTCGAGAATTCCAAACCTGAAATAGTGATCATCTCATTCCATTTTGGCGATCAACGGTGGTGAGCTAAAGCTCTTAATACGAACCACTCAGAATTCAGATTCAATCAGTAATTTGCAATGCTGCCACGTCGTCTAGCACGAGGAAGGAGAGACACTACAGTGTTTGTTAAAGACCATGATCACATCAACGTAGTAGATGAGGAATCGAAGCAAGGATCTGATGGAGACCCATACTCTCAAAAGGAGAAAGTTGATTCCACTACATGGAGAAGAGGGGGTGAGGAGAATCAAGATTCTCAACACTCAGCACATTCCAAAAGACGACATTTAGAGAGGTGAGAGATGCTCTCATTCACATGTATCTCGATATTCAAAGGGGAAAGGAAAAGTGAAGGTTCATATGAATGTCACTGATACTAGCAGGCATAGTAAACGAGCAAGATCACACACAAAAGCAAATGAGCATGATACCAACACCATAGTAAATGAGCAAGATACCACACAAAAGCTAATGGAGGGAATGAACTTGACACTGCTATAGAAACTGATGATAACTACAATGACAAATGGGAGGAAATCATGGACCATTGTAATAAGCATAGACATCGGGAGAGGAAACCAATCACAACAATAAATCCAAAGGCCGGGAAAAGGAATTGTATCATCATAAATCCAAATACAATGAACGGTCAAGTACTAATTTAAAAATCATGTTTTCCACTTTCAAAGGGGGTGGAAAGGACAATTCATATGTCCATATACAAGTCTTTAAATAGTATGATGATCCAGGGACATCGATGAAGATGAGCGGGCATAGTATTTTCCACAAACTCTGAAGGACATAAGAAGAAAATGGTACAATCATTACCCAACATGTAAGCTCAAAACTTACAATAAGGTGAAGAAGGCTTTCTTGCTAGAGTATAGTGAAAACCTCGGGGATGAAGGCATCCTTTGCAAATTAGCTAAAACAAAATAAGATAAGCTATTTGTTAGGAGTTATGTTGAGAAAATTAAGGAATTTACCAAACAATTGAATGAACCACCATAAAAAAAACACATGCGTATATATTTTTTGAGTGGGTCTAGAAGCAATAATTAAGAGAACAAGAGATACCGACACCAACTTCAAAATTTAACCTCTTCAAAAAATGATTCTAAGGACACATCCAAGAGTAGAAAGAAGAGATTCTAGACCAAAAAGATTGAGGCTCTATCCAAGCATATATCTGAGATATCCAAGACCAAACCTTTAGTAGGAAAAGTGGAGATTTGCTGCACAAAATGCAAGAATAGTTCTGATGAATGTTGCCAATGTAACTTGTTGCAAATCTCTTAGGCACCTATGGAACAATTGACATATAAGTGCATCACTTGAAGGAAGGAAAATATGTTTCCATGATAGTTCTAAAAAATACAGAACCAGTCAAGCAAGAGAGGATACCAGAGGACATGGATAATGGAGCCAATACCAGCAATATGGCTAGAAGAGGATGCTATCAGAATTTTTTTGGTAGAGGGAGAGGTAGAGGTAGAGTTGAATTTTCTAGACATAACTTTAGCTGCTATATTTGTGGAAAATACGCACACTTTGCATCAAAATGTCTAGATAATTTGAAAGGTTAAATGGTTGAGTAAAAGATGGCACAACCAGTTCCAATGCATGTGATCCCTAAGGAGTGCTAGAGTTGTCATTTAAAAAAATTCCAGATGAGCCATCTATTCAAAGGAAGCAAAGTGAAGAGGCTCATAAGTGAGAGAGATAGAGAGCTATTTGGAAGTCCAAGGGAAGGGCTAAAGAAGTGGATGAGTGGCAGGAGTAGAGGGCAAAAATAGTTTAGATCAATTAAGATCTTAAGAAGAGGATCCCAGAAAGCTCAACATACTCAGATGGCAGACCATTCAAAGGCTTTTATCAAAAGCTCTAAATAAGGAAATCCAAGTTGCGTAATATGGTAAGAATGGCACTTGAATAGAAATCAAGGAAACAAAGCTCCTCGCCCAAGGAAAGAGGTATGGGAAATCAAGGTGGACTTAGCCAAAGTTGATAATTTGGATTTGGAAACAAAAAAGATTCAATAGCAACAACCAAAATCTCCACAAAAGGATCAATTAGTTAAGAGACACAGAAGGTCAATAGAGGCATGGCACTACAAAGACAATTTTCTAGAGGGGAGGTCATCTATTGAAATAGCAATTCTAGGAATGAATAGGATGAGATATATGTCAATTTTTTGCAAGAGAATCCACAATCTGACTATTGAACTCAATGATATTAGACGAGTGTTACCTAAAGCACCCAGTTTCATCCAAAGGTAGAGGAAGAGAGACTCATACGCAATGGTGGTCGACCTATCTGAAATTAAAGATGACAAAGTACCACTGATTCAAATTGACTACAAGATCAAGAAACAATGGAAACCATTGTCAGGGGTAATTCTATATGGCGTTGTGGGAGTCAATATTTCAGACACAAACTAGGGATTGAGAAGATGAAAGCTACTCCTTTCAGAATCCGAATGGTAGATCAAAGGATTGTTTAGGCAGTGGTTTGATTGAGAACCTTTAGGTCATAGTAGAATGAAAGAATTCTTGAGCCAGTTTTCTAGTTGAGGACTGCATGAGCCATACACGATTAAAGATCCCAATAGGTAAAATCAAAATTATAACTAACAACACCAAAATTTGGAAAAGAGCAATGTTCACAGAGGAGTTATGCAAGAAGTATGGGACCAAGAAGATAGAAAGGATGTTAGCATCGATGAACATATTTTCAATAACTTAGATGGACCTAAATGTAGTTCTTCTAAATCAACAAATATTGGAACAACAAAGAAAAAAATACCCAAAATTTTATTGAGTCAAACCCAGGGGAAAGATGAGATAATCTAGATGAAAGGCATTCAAGAGAAGATGAAAGCCAAATAGCAATGAAAACCAAACCAGATGGAGGGGACACAAGAAATAGGCAGCAAAATGCTTATGTATCTAAATGCAATAGAGTACCAATTGAGCAAGAGGGGGATTCAAGTACAAATAATCCTTACAATGTATGCAACAAGCATAAGCACAAAAAATGAAGTTGAATAACTAGCCAAAAGGAATGCCAAACTGGTTATAATTATGCCATTCAGTCTATGTAATGCTCTAGCAACCTTTCAAAGATGCATGATGGAGATCTTCATTGAGTTCTTGCATAAGTTTCTGTCAATTTTCAAGGATGACTTCACAATCTTCTCCTTTGAAGACATGCATCTCTTGTTTGTGGAATTAGTATTCAAAAAAATGCAAAGAGAAGAGGATTTGTCTGAATGCCTTTAAATTAGTATTCATGGTCTGGAAGGGATAACCAGTGGGACATATCGTGTCCAGAAATGGCATAGAGTTGGCTAAAGACGAGATCCAAAGTGTTTGGCGGGCAAGAGCACCAATAAATGTATCTGAATTAAGTTTTTTTTTGGGGGTACATTAATTTCTATCAAAAGTTTCACAATGAAGGCCATTCTATTATATGAATTAATCCAAAATGGAGTTAAAATTATGTGGACTTCAGAATCTGAAGCCAGTTTCTAGTCTCTAAAGGAACGATTTCCAGTCTCTAAAGGAAGCCATCACCATGAAATTGATTCTTCGCCAAAGAAATTGGTAGGTCATTTATTCATGTTCATGTAGATGCATCTGGTTATGGCAATGGGAGCAATTTTGGCACAACCTGATGGAAAAATTGACAATCTAGTATACTTTGCTAGTCACAAATTCAACACAAAAGAACATGAGTATTCAACCACAAAAAGAGAATCACTAGGAATGGTATTTAGTGCCACAAAATTCAAAAATTATTTGTTAAAAAGATACTTTATTTTTATGGGATCATCACGAGGCTTTACTTAATGTGATTAGTAAAGTGGTCATCCAAAGAAGGTATATTAGATGGATGATGCTCCTTTTGAAATTTGAGCTCTAGAATTTTCATAAGTCTGGAAAAGCTCATTGCGGTGTAGATTTCCTATCTAGAAGTACAAAAAGGATTAACATCTTTGAGGGATGAGCCAATAAATGCTGAATTATTTCAAATGATGAGAATCGAGGAACCATATCTAGAGTGGCAAGATGTGTATGATTTCTTGTAGTATGGTGGATTTCTAGAAGATTGGTCTCGGTCCACTAAAAAAGATCTAATTATTATAAGTTTTAATTGACTATCATAGCTAGATCTCTATACAAGCTATGCATTGATGGAGTATTGAGAAGATGTGTAGATATTGCAAGCAAGGATGCAAGTAATTACTGATGCACACATGGACATTTTTCTATTGAAGTCACTTATAAGAAGATTTTTCAAGCAAGGTTATGGTGGAAGAATATGATGTCAGATGTTAGAGCCTATAATATGAGCATATAGAACAACACATAAGATCACAACTAGAATGCCACCATTCAAAATGGTCTATGAATTAGAAGCAATTACATCGATGGAATTCACAATTCCAAGCCTCAGATTATCAATAGAACATGATAGGGATTATAACTCAACCTTGAAAAAGAGATGAGATGTGAGACATAAAGCAATGCAAGAATAGAAAGTGGTACATCAACGAAGAAAACACTAGTATGATAGTAAATTGAAAGTACAAGAATTTAAAAAAGGAGATCTAGTTTTGCTACACCAGTTGATGTTATGCCCAAAGAGACCCAATCTGAAGATAGCATGGTCAGGACCCTATGAGGTGGAATAGGTTTTTCTAATGTCACAATAAGATTAAAGGACTTGTTTGGACTGATGTTACTTGAGGTCTACAATGGATCAAAAATTAAGTTGTATATTCAATCCTAGCAGAGACTTCATCACCAACATCTGAGGTAGCCAAATTATCTGACTCTAAAAACCTTCCATTGGACTTATTTTTAGTAAGATTTGAAGTGGTTAGAAACAACAAGGAGATTCAATCAAAGGATGGTATGAATATTCTCAAAGTCTAGTCTCAAAAACCATATGTTAGATGAGGTATGAAGGAGCTATAACAATCACTAACAAGGAATTAATTAGCATAGCTTTTTGGGTATCCCATCGGTAATTAGTATAAGGAAGAACCAATGGATGATTGCCACGTCAATAATGGCTACTATTTTTCGGAGTCACGCAAAGAGTGGAGGATTCATGGCTCAAATTAGTCAGTATGAGGTGAGTACACGACCGTGCAACCATTCCCTCGCCTCCTATGCCCACAGAGCTTGCTACCATAGAGCCTTTTGCTACATCAACTTTTCTTGCAATCATTGCACACATAAACCCTTCTGTGGATTCTTGGTTTTTATTTCCAAGATCATCCAACGAGTTCTCCTTCTCTGCATGGGCAATTTTGCAGAACTTAGAGATGGGGAAGCATGGTACCATCTCCTCCAAAGCATTGCAGGCAGTGTTGAAGGAACATTGACAGGCCATAGAGGAGATTGCAAAGAGTTTAGCAAAGGTTCGTGCATAGATGGAAATCTCATATCAGGCTATAGACAAGCACATATTCCAGGACATAAAGAGGGAACAACTTCAAAACCAGGGTATGACAATCATTCAAAAGGATGCAAAAATCCCAATCAACTCGATTATCATAAAGCAAGTGGTTGAAATCTTTAATGCTGACACAACCATAATAATAATAAATGGTCAAAACATTCACTTATTTGTTGTTGCAATTTCCCACGTACTCAAATTACCCATTTGACCAAAACTCCCAACCTTGTACTATTGAAACCATCAACTTCTTGAATGAAACACCCATATCCAAAAGAAAGAGAAAGTTTGACAAAAAAGAAATTCCAATATCAGCACTGGAATGCAAGGCGGCATATAGGTTTGTTGCTAAGGCAATCAGCCTAAAGAATATCTCGACTTACATTTTTGCAAAAATTTTAGTATATTACTAGCCAAAGCACTGAACAACAAAACTCAATTGATTTGAGAGTTAACTATACATGGATGTGATGCAAGAAGGAGTTTAAAGGGTCTCAATGCTTTTGATGGTGAGGATTCTACCCTAGCAACTAGCTTCTTAATTTTGGACTCTCATGTTGATTGATCATGCATGAGCGACCTTATTAGAACCTGCTCATCCACCTAGGTTAATAAAAGACTTCAAATGATAGAAAGAGGTAATGGAATAATTACAGTCATACATAGGTGGTATTTACAACTTGCCCTTGTTTTGGGACAAGCTACTTGATTGTCCACTCTTATTCTATCCTAATTTTACGAAAACAACGTGGGCCTTTGGTATCTGGGTGAATGCATGTATTGGTGGTACCAAAAAGAGATTTCTTGGACAGTCCTTTGGTAGCACTTTACAAGCCCCATCTTTATGTGTTACATATAAAATAAACTAGCATGTTATACATCAATGGTTAGATTTTTTCATGTAGAATCTAAAACTATAAAGTCCAACATTACCAAGAGATCAATCAGAAGTGGCGGGTCCAATTCATTCCTCAGTACATGCTTGAGGTGGTTGATGTGTTGCCAATGTATTTTGGCTTGATAAGCTCACTTTTAAGACTCCTCTTCTGCTTGTTGTTTCATCAATCTCTCCTATTTTATCTGAATTTTTCATGCATGCAGTTGATGTGAGTGGTTCAAGATAGCTATTGATTCTTGAGCCATTAATATATGCTTTCATGCGAGTACCATTGAGAGTGTAGAGGCAAAATTTCCCTCCATTTGTGCTATCTCTTAGCAGAAATGGTTCTAGAACTCTAGCTACTAGTTTCCTTTTGTTTTTCTTGAGGGTGCATAGGAGTACAATGTCTCCTTTTTTAAACTTAAGGAATTGTAGGCTTTGGTCAAACAAGGCTTTGGACCTACACATTTCTACATACATAGCATGAATTGCTTTCATTCAAGTTTTATCAAGTTTTTCAAGCTATGCAAGGCTATTAGAGAATGCATGCTCAAACCATTCCAAGGAAATTTCTATTTTCAAAGCAAGAAGTGAAAATTCCATTGGAAGAATGTATTATGTACATAGAAAAGTTCAAAAGGGGTTGTATGGTTTTTGTATGGTTTGGACTTGATTAGGTCAATCAAAAGTCAATCCCTAGGGCCATTTTGGCGGTTTCTCACCTTGAACTATTTTTTGCACTTTTTATGAGTTTTTTGGACTTTTTTGACAAACCTCCTTTGAGAAGTTTTTTTCACAATGGTCTTTGCTACAAGCTAGTATAGTTTCTGTCCAAAAATTCACATGGGGGTCATGGATCGTGAACCACTTCTGAACTTGATATTTGGTGAGCTGATAGCTTATGATGTTTGTAGCCTTCTCCACAAAATATTTTTGAATTTGGATCACTTTTGTTCAACCAAAAGTGAATTCTACAGTCTGTTGTGATAATTTTGACAATGTTTTGTTTTTTGCTCTTTTGACTACTTTTTACAACTTTTTTGCAAATGGGTCTTTTGAGAAAAGTGTTTGTCTATGTCTCAGCTACCTACTGCTCAAATCTTAGCCAACAATCTTGATGGGGATATGGATCGCAATCCATGTTCCATCAAATATGGACACCAATTTTACATGCTAGTAACTTGCAGTGTCAGTAGTCTACTCCACCACTTATTTTTGGATTTGGACAACTTTTTGTCAGTGGAAAGCAAACTTTTCTGTCTGCACTGTGGTTTTTGCCTAGTTTCTATGTTTGGCTATTTTTACCCACTTTTTTCAGGTTTTTGCTATGGTGTCTTTTGGGAAAATTGTTCCAAATGGTATCAGCTACCTACTGGTCAAATATCAGCTCAAAATGATCAAGGACGACATGGATTGCGATCCATGTTTGATCACATTTGAACATGAAATTTGCTCAGTTGTATGCATGCACTCTATAGATATCAAACCTTCACTTATTTTTGGATTTGGATCTCAAAAAGTAAAAAAGCTCTAAATTTTGGTCAATTTTTAAGGTTTTTGTGTCTTTTGCCCAATTTCTTGATTTGAGTGAGTTTTCAGTGTCAGTTTTTGACCAAAAGTGTATATTCAGTGATATGGAACCATACTAGACTCTATGGTATCAGTTTTTGACCAAAAGTGTATATTCAGTGATATGGAACCATACTAGACTCTATGGTATCAGTTTTTGTTCAAAAATTCACATGGGGACATGGATCGCGATCCATGATCCTATACAAAATAGCATGAAACTTTCCAAATTGCTTCTAGAGAGTCTGATAATGCCCTTGAACAACAAATTTTTGAATTTGGATCACTTTTTAGGTCTCTACCACCAAGTTTTCATAATTTTAGAGATATGATCGTTTTGGAAAAAATATGGTTTTCAACAGGTTTTGCATTTGGATCACTTTTAAGGTCTCTACCACCAAGTTTTCATAATTTTAGAGTTATGATCATTTTGGAAAAAACATGATTTTCAACAGGTTTTGCCATGATCTTTCATCCCTAATTTGATGGTGGTAGTTTCTACTTAGCCTACTCCTAAATATTGAAATGAAACTAGGAAGAAAATCAAACAGAACGGTACAAAATAAAGTCAAAACAAAAAATAGTATAGCACTGAAAGCATAGTGAAAATCGAAGAATGAAATGCGTTTGGCTATCTCACTCACAACCCTCTTTAGCTCTTGAGAATAGATCTAGCAAGTCCTCGACTTCTAGAGTCGACCAAGCACTAAACCTCACGTTTAGCTACTTCACTTATAAGGTGTAAATGGAATGGAAAGATAAAATGTTCAGAAAAGAACACTTTAAATACGACATAGGTCACTCACCATCTAAGGATCATTCCCCGACAGCTGCGCCAATGTTAGTGGGTCGTGACGAGACAGGCATCTGTAGCATAGCTATATGACACTAATATAATGTCAATACTCAGGGAAGCAACTCGAATGGGTCACATAGACTCTTTGAGGTTGTCAATATGAAGAAGTGAACCTAACAAGCAAATATATCAACTCAACAAGTAAACCACCACTCAATGATGGAAAAATCTGCCTATGTCCTTTCTCACCACTCTAGGTCATCACGCCATTTCGGCACTCAAACAAAGTTGCAACAAAATTTTAGGAGGAGGTCTAAGACACCTAGGGGCACTATCCTACCAAGCTAGGTTGCAATCCAACAAGGTACCAAAATCACGATCCATCATGAAAAAGGCCTTGAAAACTACAATAGAACTATCTACAAAGGTCTCCCTATGGTCTAACAACACTCTCCTATGGTCAAAATGTCAAAGAAAAATGATTTAAGAACTCAAATCTGAATATTAGACTCAGTAATGCGTAGTCGCAAAAATCAACAAAATTGACAATGCTTACACTTGAATGAAAGAGCGTGGAAAGAGAAACATAGTGCAAGTTTTGAAACTAAAAACAGATTACCCAATCATTAGTTGTGATGATTACAAGTTAGAGATTTGTAGTTGCTTGAGCGTACGTACAACGGAGCTTCCTTTCTCTTCCAAAGATAAACCTCCTTTCACATTAAATTTATTAACCTTTATATCTAGGGATTTCTAAATGGCCAGTGATCGGCTCATATAGGCCTTTACACTTATCATGATAGAATTAAAACTCAAGGAATCGACTTGTTACCCTGGAATCTATCAGGACATTTTGAATATTGTGCAAGGCATTGATGTAGGTCCTGGTTCTGAGGATGTAGGCGATGTTAAGGATGTTGCAGGTTTTGGTGGCAGGATTTCTGCTGCAAGAGCTGTTTTGCCTATAGCTAAGCAAGCTTGTTGGGATGTAAAAGATGGGCAGGCTCATGCTTTGACTACCTTTTCTGTGAAGCGCAATATTACTCCTCATATTCGTTCAACAAAATTTGCAAAACGGGCTTGGGATATTTTGACTAGTCTTTATGCAAATCACAATGAGGCTAAATAGATAGAGTCGAAGATTGTGTTGCTGCGTAAAGAGATAGAGTTGAAGATTATTCATGACAAAGATGAGACGAAAACTTTCCTTGCTGGTGTCAAGGATATAAATGAGCAACTCATTTTTGTAGGCAAAGTCATTTCTAATAGTTCCCTTGTGCAAACTATTCTTGATGCTTTGGCAAATTCTTAACAAACTCTTGTTAGTACTTGGAGACTTATGATGCAAGAAAATCCTCAAGTTGTGAAGTTTGATGCATTATGCACATTGCTATCTACAAGAGTCACTTTCTTGAAAAAAAGGGCTAAATAGAATGCAGTTGAACAAGCGTTTACTGCTACTCAAAGAAAAGGTGGTAACAACAATGTAACCTCTTCCCATGCTTCTTTTGCAAGTGGAAAATCTTATGTTCCTAATGCTTCTATTGGAAACACTTCGTCTGGGAATTCTGGTGATAAGGGAAAAAAGAAGATGCATTTTTATTATTGTAAAGCTAATGATCACTTGATCAAGCAATGTCCAAAGTTGAAGGTAAAAGAGACTGGATCAACTACAGGGTCCAATACAAGTGCATCTATTGTAGAGTCTTCTATGAAAGGAGATTGTGATACTGATGTAGATGCAAAGTGGGCTTTTAGTGCAGAGTGTACTTATGATCCTGATGTCCATTATTCATGCATGTCTATTGCTACAGATTCACATGTGTGGTATTTTGATAGTGGTGCTACAAAGCACATTACCTCACATCATGATTTTCTTACCTCTCTTGAGTCCCTCCCTCATGGAAATTTAGTCACTTGTGCCAACAATTTCTCTATCCGGTTCACGGAGTTGGAAAGATTGTGCTTACTGCTACAAATGGTCGTTCTTTCATACTTGTTGATGCATTGCATGTACCTGGGATCAAGAAGAATCTTTTGTATGTATCTGCACTTTCTAGACTTGGGCTTGTAGTCAAATTTGTGGACAATAGATGTACAATACGTGATCTCAGTTTCGATGATGAAATTGTTGCATCTGGAATTTATGTTGTGGTTTGTATAAGCTCACTTTGTATGACAAGTGTGGATAAAATTTTGCAAATGTAGTTGTGGATTCTAAGGCTATTTCATATGCAAAACTTTGGCATGCTCGTTTTGGACATCTGAATTTTGTCAGTTTGCTGCATTTGCAAAAATTTGATATGGTTTCTTCCTTGCCGCCTCTTGAAGGACCTATCAAACAAGGCTATATTTTGGGTAAGATGCATCGTTAGGGCCACATGCAGGTTGTAGCTTGTACATAGGGATGTTTGTGGGCCCATGCAAACTCCGTCCTTGGGGAATTACCTTTACTTTGTGACTTTTATTGATGATTACTCCAGGCATGTATGGGTGTATCTGCTTAAAGCTCCGAAGTCCGAAGTGTCTTTGTGCTTCAAACAATTTTTGGCTATGGCTGAAAAATTCTCAAAATGTCCTATGGGCACCCTTCATTCAAATCGGGAGTATATGTCTCATGAATTTAATTCATTTATGGCTAGTCGTGGGATAGATTACCAATGTCCAGTGCCATTTACACATTACCAAAATGGTGTTGCTAAGAGGAAAAATAGGTCACTTATGTCAAAAGTCAGGCTTTGCCACATTCGTTTTGGCTTGAGGCCATCATGTGCGCCACTTATGTACTTAACAAATGTCCTATAAAAGCTTTGCAATCTACGACTCCATATGAAGCATGACATGATAGAAAGCCTTCTATTGAGCACATGTGTATTTTTGGCTATTTGGCATATGCTTTGATGCCACAAATGCAGCGAAAAAAATTGGATGATAAGTTTGTCAAATGTATTTTTGTTGATTATAGTGCTAAAACAAAAGGTTATAGGTTGTATCATCCAAAAACAAAGCGTATCTTGGTCTCATGGGATGTTGTGTTTGTGGAAAATTCTGTTCAGTGGTGGTTGTCATGTACTAGAGATAGTAATGTAAGCTCACAGGACATTTATGACACTTTGTTGCCTCTTTTTAGTGGTAGAAATTTGAATTTAAATTCCAATGAGGCAAATGTACAACCTATGGGGGTTTCTGAAAATGTTACATATCAGCCTATTACCGATGCAGATATACATGATATACTTGATGAGGAAAGGGTTGAGAATGAGCAAGCTAGAGGTATGCCAAAATGGCTGGTGCATACTTTGCGTGATAGTAAATTGGAGGCATCTTTGTCTAGTCGTACTCGTTCAAGTTCTCGCCATGCATCTTATGCATCAGATCATTATGCTTTGGCTATGTCTAGCTTATGTGATGTTGAGAAACCTCTATCTTTTGATGAATCTCAAAATTAAAAAATTGGATGGCTACCATGCAATCAGAATATGATGCACTTATAGAAAATGACACATGGACTTTATGTGATTTGCCTCTTGGCAAAAAGTCCATTGGTACAAAGTTGGTTTACAAGTTGAATGCAAGCTAGATAGTGAGATTGATCACTATAAGGCTCGACTTGTTGCAAAGGGTTATGCACAACAAAAAGGCATATATTATGCAGAGACTTTTTTCCCCCCACTTGTTGTATGACTACCGTGTGTTTTCTATGTGCATTGACAACTGATTTTGGCTAGGATGTACATCGATCAGACATTGTTACTGCTTTCTTGAATGGTGACATATTTGAGGAAGTTTATGTAATGTAGCCTCACGGTTTTGTCATTAAAGGGCAAGAAGATAAAGTGTGCAAATATGGGTTGAAGCAATCTCCTCATGGTTGGTATGAGAAGTGTCATAATAATCAATATCTAATTCTCCTAAATGATTTTCTCATGTTAAACTGATCATTTAAGTGCCAGGGGAGAAAAAGCTAGAATATTGGTTAAGCTAGCAGACCGGCCACAGTAGGGATCCAAAGGAGAAAAAATAGGAATCCAAAGGGGGGGCCATCTGCAAAAGAGCAATGTGCAACAATGGGCTTAAAAGACCCTAAGGTTCATCCCATTAAGACTTCCAAAATGCTAAGGTTCCAAAATTCAAAGGTTGTGTCCAAAGATCAAAGCTTAGGAAATTTGGATGCTTTGTGTGTGTCCCAAAAGTCTTCAACCATCCCTACATAGGAGGGGGCGAGCCCTAGAAGTAGGATATGAGAGAGAAACTCACACAAACACACACACACACACACACACACACACACACACACACACACACACACACACACACACACACACACACACACACAAGCTCCCTTTACACAAAGGGAATGAGGGACACATGTCAACTCCCTAGCCCAGATGCCCACAAGGTGTACTCAATTCCTATTGGATGGCCTTGGAGGTGGACCAATGAGAATTAAGCTAGAGTAAATTTGGTTTAATTAATTTATAAACACTTAATAAAAGAACCAATAAGAATTAAGCTCTCTAGAAGACTATTGGATAGTCTCCCAAGGGGTCCAATGAGCATTCAACAGTCCAATGGCTTGCCTAATTTCTATTGGCCAGGAGGCAAAGGGGTCCAATGAGAGTTTAGTTGAGTTCAATAATTACCTAAAGCTCTCACAAAAGGGGAAAGGGGGACACATGTCAGAAGGCTATCACTTATGCTGCTTAATTTCCATTGGCTAGGCCTAGGGAGGTCCAATAGGGCTGTAGTATCAGCATTTAGCAAGGGGGGTCGACCAAGAGAGAGAGAGGGGGCTGATTTTTGCAAGGCATTATCACACACACACTCACACAATCTCATGTGTGAAGCAAAGAAGACTGTCTCTCCTTCTCAAGCTTTAATAGAAAGCTTACCACCTACTCCAAGCTTGTGAGAAGGGAGGCCTACACCAACAACTCTTGGCTTTGTGATGCAAATCCAACCAAGAGCCAAGCTTCAATGCATGCTCATCTCCTCTACCATGCTAGTTACTAAGCTAAGCTATGCGAACATGAGTGATTATGTGAGGAGATGTACATCTTTCTCGTAAGAATACTCCTTCTTCCTCTCAATCTACTCTCATACCCCGCTAGCTCTCACCATCTTCAAAGGTGTGTGAGGTCTTGGGTCTGAGACCGTGAGAGAATTGATGTTGTGTTTGATAAGTGTTTTGCTTAGTGCATGAATTTTCCATCTTCATTGCACTAGCTAGTATTGAAGGAACACAAAGAGTTATATTGTAAAATGTCTCTCTTGATGGGAGAAACCATAATACAAAGCCTTTTGGAGGGGGAACCGGCTCCATGCAAATCCGGTCCTCAACTGTTGTCAATTGCTTAATTTCTCTCTCCTTTGAAGTATTGTTCATGCTATCTAACTAGGTGTTATGCTTTTTGTTGCTGTCTCCATCCAAGAACTCTTGTTATTCTCATTAGGAAGCTATTCTAATGAAATGCTCACTATGTTCATGCTATTTTCCACTACACACAAGTTACTAGACCATTAAATATTACATCGGTATCAAAGCCCAAGGTTTCTCTTTTCTTGCTCAAGAAGGGAGGTCCTCAAGCTAGCTATAAATGGTTGGTACTATTAATTGCATGTGAGTAAGTAGAATAGGGATTTTTCAGCCTTGCAGTGTGCCTACCTTTGTGCAGTTAACGTGGCATCACCGTCAAGAGCTATGGTCTTAATAGTGGACTCCTATGGGGCTTGCCTACGGCTTAACCACTATTAAGCTATTAGAAGCTTGACAGGAGCCGGTGTTGTTTTGGTGTTGAACGACCCTCTCTTATATTCCTTGCAATTAATGGTATTTAGGCCACGGGTACAGTAGCTTGAGTGCTTTTTCTAAAGGGGTAAAGAGGAGTAGAAACTAGGGCTTGAAGTGCCAAAGAACACCTAAAAAATTTACACCTAAAAGTTGTTAGAATGGCTGACAATAGTAAAGAGAGTGAATTAATGTTGATAATTTTGATTTTGCTAATGAGCAAGCTACTAATGATGCCCCAATGCTTGTTAACTATCTTGTTTCTAGGCTTCAACAAGCCATCGGCAATCCATCCCTCTAAAGTGAAGTGCAACGGCAGCTTCATGCACATGGGATTCTCCAAACTCCCCACCATGACGATTCAGGAAGAAGAAGAGGATCCATATGAAGGGCTCAAAAATTTTCTCCTTGAAGACGCATCTCCTTCTCAAAGGAGAATTCAAGAGCCTCCACCGAAGGAACGAGAAAGAAGTGAGTCTCCTGCCACCTCCACGGAGATGGCTCCAGGAAGACGGCGGGCTAAACAATCTCCATCACCTTTAAAACAAAGAAGACCATCGCATACTTCTCCACACCATACTTCAAAGAGGGATGACAAAAAGCAAGAGAAGAAAAAGGCGAGAGAGAGGACATCCTCTTTTCCATATTCTTCATCCTCTTCCTCCTATCAAAGTGATGGTGAAGACAAAGAAGATCAAGGAAAGAAAAAGGAGAGAAAGAGGTCACCCTCTTCTCCATCTTCCTCAAATTCCTCATCTTCTGAAGAAAGTGATGGTGCAACCTTTGAACCATCAAAAAGAAGAGGCCCTAGGAAATCCTATGCCACGTGGAAGAGGTCGTCCAAGCTCAAGAAATTCAAAGAGGGAGAGAAGAGCATCTCCTTACCTATGATGGCACTTTTGGTGCTATGGACAAAGTCTTGGCCTTTATCCAACAATTCGATGCAGCGTTTGGATATGAGGGCTCACGGAGTCCTAAGCTACGCCATGTAGCTATGCACTTTCAATAGTCCGCCAGGCAATGGTGGTCTAGCCTACGGGCCAATGGTGAAGCTCCACGAACATGGAAATCTTTAAGAGCTTCCATTATGGAGCAATTTTTGGCCACTGATGCCAAAGACAAAGTACTCAACGAATGGTGAAGCTTAAAGCTCTCTCCTTACGAATCCATTCACAAATATGTAGACAAGTTTTGGGACCTACAACTCAAAGCCACTGTCTTCAAAAAGTTGGATTTTGGAGAGAAAAAGCAACAATTTTGTGCGGGCTTAACTGAAGAAATAGTGGAGTATGTCAACTCCCAAAGGCCGCGCACCATATCGGCGGTTATACACCATACTATGGTGGCCTCTTGAATCAATTTCCAAACGAGGGCTAAAAGAAATTCTAAGCCCACGGAAAACAAGGGTTCCAATGAGCCTAAGGGGAAGGACAATGTCCAAAAGTCTCCTAAGGGCAACTCCAACAAAGCTAAGAGAAGGGAGTTTATAAAGGCAAAAAATAAACTCTCTCCTAAAGAGCTTGAGAGTTATCACAAGGATAACCGCTGTTTCAAGTGTGGCAAGCAAGGGCATGCGTACCGCGCTTGTCCCCAAAAGAACACCCGCCATGCATCTCCTAGAGCTACCTTGGTCGAAATCCAAGAGGAGGAAATTCACCACAAAGGATCTCCTCTATGCCATGCTTGGGGAAAGGTAAGAGAACATGATGCTTTTATTCTCTTTGACCCTGGTTCTACTCACAATTTTATATCTATAGAGTTGGCCACCAAGCTAGGCATACAAACCTATGAGATGGGAGATGTCCTACCCGTAGACGGTGCTTTCAAGGGGCAAGAAGCTTCAGTCACTCCCTTAATCGGGAAATTGAGTCTCCATGTCCAAAGCTATGTAGACAAAGAGGACTTATTTATCTCTCCTCTCAAGCATAAGGATGTAATCCTAGGGGCACCATGGTTTGATCGCATGGCTGCCAATGTTAAATTCTCTGAAAGGAGAATCTCCTTTAAGTTCAGGAAAAAAGATATGTATATAGATGCTAAGGAAATGTGTAACACTATACCCATTGTACATACAAAAGCTTTCAACAAGTAAATAAAGAGCTCTATTTCCATGTACATGATTTTTGTTAAAGATTCTCAAAATGAACCTAATGTTTTAGCAAAAGAAAATATACACAATCAAAAGGAATTAGATTTATCCAATTTTCTCAAGGGGTTTCAAGATGTCTTTATTGACGACATCCCTTGTGAGCTACCTCCTAAACGAGGCAATGATGACCATGCAATTGAACTTCTTCCAGGAAGTTCACCGCCTAACCAACCTCCTTATAGAGTTTCTCAAGCTCAACAAGAGGAGATTATAGGGCAAGTGCATGAGTTAGTTGAGAAGGGCATGGTTAGGCCTAGTTTATCTCCATTTTGTTCTCCTGTGCTACTAGTGCAAAAGAAAGACGGCACACATCGTATGTGTGGCGACTATAGAGCACTAAATAGGATCATTATCAAGAGTAGGTTTCCCGTTAAGCTACAAGGATCTACCTACTTCAGTAGGATTGACCTAAAAAGTGGCTATCATCAAATAAGGATAGTTGATCAAGACATTGTAATGACCGCATTTCTCTCAAAGCCATTTGAGGTCCAATGTGATGCTTGTGGTGATTGCCTTAGAGCTATTTTGCTTCAAGAAGGGCACACCATAGGCTATGAAAGTCGAAGGCTCGACCCTGTTGAGAAAGCTCTAGGCATATATGAAAAGGAACTCCTCACAGTTCTACATGCCTTAGACTCATGGAAGCACTATTTATCGGGGACTCCTTTCATTCTGAGAACGGATCACCAAAGTCTTAAGTACTTCATGACACAGACCAAGCTCTCTGACAAACAAATGAGGTGGGCGAATTTCCTTTCGCAATTTCATTTTCATATTGCTGGAAAGCATAATCAAGTAGCCGATGCACTCTCAAGACGGCCGAGAGTGAATACGGTTTCCATAGCAACTCACAATGATCTATCTTCTATGATAGATGAGTATGCTATTGATCCCAATTTTAAAGATGTGATTTCAGCCCTTGCACTAGGGAAGAAAGAGGAACCATTTACTTTACAAGATGGTTATCTTCTCTATGGCACTAGACTATGTGTTACTAGCTCACTGCGTAAGAAAGTAATGTATGAATCTCATGCTCCTCCTTATGCAGGGCATAGAGGGATTCAATCTACTCTAAAGGGGATTGAAACATATTTCTATTGGCCTACCATGAAATCAAACATACAAGAGTATGTTTCTAAATGTGTGGTATGCCAAAAGAAGAAGTTTGATAGAGGGAAGCAACCTGGATTTCTTCAACCTTTGCCAATCCCTAATTCACCATGGGAGAGCATATCCATGGCTTTTATCTTTGGATTGCCTAAGTCTATCCATGAGAATACGGGAATATGGATGATAGTAGATAGGTTCGGTAAACAAGCTCATTTTATACCTGTCAAAAGGACTATCAAAGCCCATCAAAGGGCAACCCTCTTCATTTCAAAAATCTTCCAGTACCATGGCTTGATAGTGTTGGATACAGATCCTAAAATGACCAGTAATTTTTGGAAGGGTCTCTTTGAGAATTTAGGAACAAGGCTAAACTTCTCTTTGGCCTATCACCCGCAAATGGATGGCCAAAGTGAAATAGCTAACCTAACAATCCTCGATCTACTAAAAGCCTATGTAACGGAAGTAGATCAAAGATCCCAATGGGAGAAGTACTTACCCTTAGTGGAGTATGCCTACAATAACATTGTACATAATTCCACGGGAAAAGCACCTTTTGAGGTAATTGAGGGAAGATCCAAAAGTCCCTTGCTACTTAAGGAACACGGGAAGATCTTCGCTGCAGATGAGTATAGCCGAGACCTACAAGAATCTTTCCAAAAGATTAAGGATGCTATCTCTATCTAACAACAAAGGAAAAAGGCTGCTGCTGACAAGCACAGAAGAGCCCAAGCCTCTAAAAAAAATGATTGGGTCTTACTCAAATTTCTCAAGGCTCGATTAAGGCACACGACAGGCAAGAATCCTACGAGACACCAAAAGTACTATGCTAAGTTAGCAAAAAGGTACTATGGTCCCTTCTAGATTCTTAGGCCAATCAATGAGATGGCCTATCAACTCAAGTTGCCTAATCACTGGCTCATACACAATGATTTCCATGTGAGCCTATTAAAGCCTTACAAAGGAGAGCCACCTCAAGAACCAACTATTGAAGACCCATCGGAGATCGAGGACCAAGAAGAGATTGTTGCAACCCGAGTCCATTCTCCGACATGAAGACAAGGTACTAAGAGGCGGTAAGACTATTCGACGATATCTTATTAAGTTTAAGAATTATCCTTTTGAAGATGCTAGATGGATGCAATGCATACAATTAAAGGATAACCTAAACCTTGTCAATGCTTACAATGCTTCCCTAGAGTAAGCAAATGTACAAATGTTAAAAATGAACAAAGTTTTTGTCTTATAAGACTCTCTTTTTCTTTATTGTGCACAAAAATGAAGTAGTATGCATGCTTAGATCAAGTTTGTGGAAACGACGTCTCCCAAACACCAAGTAGAGCTTGTCACTATACTATGGAAGATTGATAGGACTAATGTGCAGACATGCTTGCGGCAACTTCGGCTCTCAAGCGCCAAATGGACTAGTCATCCATTCTGGAAAGATGTCATAGGGTAACATAGGGATCATCTACCCGCTAGGAAAAGGACTAATGAATATGCTTTATCTTCTCTACCCCATAGTCGAGGACGACTATGATTTCAAGAGAGAGGTAATGTCATAATAATCAATATCTAATTCTCCTAAATGATTTTCTCATGTTAAACTGATCATTTAATATGGGGAAGTGCCAGGGGAGAAAAAGCTAGAATATTGGTTAAGCTAGCAGACCAGCCACAATAGGGATACAAAGGAGGGAAAATAGGGATCCAAAGAGGGGGGCCATATGCAAAAGAGCAATGTGAAACAATGGGCTTAAAAGACCCTAAGGTTCAGCCCATTTAGACTTCCAAAATGCTAAGGTTCCAAAGTTCAAAGGTTGTGTCCAAAGGTCAAAGCTTAGGAAATTTGGATGCTTTCTGTGTGTCCCAAAAGTCTTCAACCATCCCTACATAGGAGGGGGAGAGCCCTAGAAGTAGGAGATGAGAGAGAAACTCTCACACACACACACACACACACACACAAGCTCCCTTTACACAAAGGGAATGAGGGACACATGTCAGTTCCCTAGCCTAGATGCCCACAAGGTGTACTCAATTCCTATCGGATGGCCTTGGAGGTGGACCAATGAGACTTAAGCTAGAGTAAATCTAGTTTAATTAATTTAAAAATACTTAATAAAAGAACCAATGGGAATTAAGCTCTCTAGAAGACTATTGGACAGTCTCCCAAGGGGTCCAATGAGCATTCAATAGCCCAATGGCTTGTCTGATTCCTATTGGCTAGGAGGCAAAGGGGTCCAATGAGAGTTTAGTTGCATTTATTAATTACCTAAAGCTCTCACAAAAGGGGAAAGGGGGACACATGTCAGAAGGCTATCACTTATGCTGCTTAATTACCATTGGCTAAGCCTAGGGAGGTCCAATATGATGCTAGCAAGAGCAAATAGCAAGAGGGGTCGACCAAGAGAGAGAGGGGGCTGATTTTTGAAAGGCATTATCACCTACACACTCACACTAGCTCATGTGTGGAGTAAGAAGACTTTCAAAGAGTATGGTTCAGAGACCATTCTGACCAGGAAAGAATAACCATCATTTGCACCACCAACTACACAACAAGGAGGACCATGCTATGGGTGTGGAGGTAATCATTGGCCAATAGATTGTCCTCATCAGGTAAAGAAGTGGAGATATTTCAATATTGTCTAGAATGCGTTGTTGCACACCTAGTTCATGATTTTCCAAAACACCCAAACAACAAGGGGAAAGCAACAATGAATGTTGTAGGAGTGATGCCTTCTTCAAGCGGATCTGAGATAGAACCAATGGTTCCTGTACAGGTGATGACTCAAGCGCAAGCTCAAGAAGCTACCAAAAATGCACGTGTTGAGGATGAACCCACATTGCCTGTTCAAACAGAAATTGAGAACTTATTAGTAAGGACTAGTAAAAAATCATGGAAATACAAACAAGACAAAATGAAAGCAAAAAGGCTAAACGAGAAAACCGCCCTAGAACCTGAGTTGCAACAAGCCAAAGTGCAGCTAAAACAAGAAAAGGAAAACAGGGAACGAACGAAAAAAGAGAAATCATCCAAAATCATGGAAATACAAACAAGACAAAATGAAAGCAAAAAGGCTAAACGAGAAAACCGCCCTAGAACCTGAGTTGCAACAAGCCAAAGAGCAGCTAAAACAAGAAAAGGAAAACAGGGAACGAACGAAAAAAGAGAAATCATCCAAAATTTCATTAGGAGGATCGGTCTTGTTTGAAAAAGTAAATGAGCACATAGATATCATATTTCAACCTACGAGGCAAGATTGAAACCCAATCAAACATTGGAAAAGAGAATGCTAACATATCCACATCCAAAAATTGAAACAAAGCAGATGGAAATGTGCAAATAGCTCATAGAGAAATCTCAAGATCTAATGGATCCAGAAACATTACAAATCGATGAGCAAGTAGTGACTATACTACAAAAGGAGAAAGCAAGCGCACAAAAAAAAAAAAAACTGGTGAACCAAGAAAACCAAACATGGGACCATTGGATACGAGGGTAGTGGAAAACACTACGGACGAGGCGAAGTCTCACGAGATGCAATCAATTCGTGAGGTAGACGATCCATGGTCATAATCCTTATGGAAAAAAATCAAAAACCACAAAGATGGTAGTGCTACTTTACAGTGAACACCTATCCCTAGAATCAACATGGAACATACACTCTATACGTAGATGTCGGGTCTATAGTATTTGAAGAGAGCAAACCGCACTCTCTACGGACTTTGTCATCTTTCATAGGAGAACGCAAAACAAAATATGAGGTTAAAGTGGTACCTTCTCAGTGGAAAGCCACACGAAAAATTATGGATATCAAAAGCTTGCACGAAGTGATGTTATCCCCTATAAGATGCACCATTACTCTTGTAGAGTTGTTGAAAATTAGACCGCATCTATAGGGCCAAATAGGCAAACACCTCAAAAAGAGGGGGTTGAAAATCCCTTCACACCACCAACTCTCAAATGACAAAATGGGTAAAACTCAATCCAAGAGACCAAATTCAAAGCCGGTACTAGTGAATAAGGTGGGTGACTATTGCGAAGGAAACACCACCTTACCCACGAGTACAAAGGAGTAAAAATGATAGCCATACTTGATAGTGGGGATGGAATAGCCATTGCTATGAAGGGAATCTAGGAGAAATAGGGTATATCAGCTCTCAAGAAAATGTGCATGAAGTTGCAACTAGCAGATGGATATGTAGAGAGACCCTTAGGGATGTTGAAAAAAACTATTGTATCCTCTTGCGAAATAGAGTACGAACACACTTTTGATGTAGTTGACTTTGTAAAAGGCAACAACTTTGAGGTTATTTTGGTACGACCATTTATGCATCAACTCAAGATGGTTCAAGACTGGGGCTATGACGATCTCTATTTATGGCACAAGGGAATCACAACCAAAGTTAACACCAAGGATCATAGTACAAGGACGTAAAATGAACTCCGATAGAAGACTTTGTTGTCACTAAGGACCAAAAAACATAGTTGTGTGCTTGGTTAGTGAAAGATGTGCATGTTTGGATGTGCGGACCATCTGAATGCAAAAGCCTAAGAAAGGAAGATAGTATCCTAGAGAGATCAGTAGAAGATGAGGCTTACATAAAAGAGCCATTTTTTGAAGATTTGTTTGAACCCTTTGGATGGGAGAAAATATTGGCTACTCTAGATGTGGGCATAAATGAAGCAACGAATACAAAGTTTTGCGATAAGAATGGCTATGACATAACTCCCTATTTTATGATAAAGGTGTTGAAGGAAGCTAACAAAATTTTTGAGTATGAAACCAGAAAAGGTGAGACAAATAGCTACGTCATGGTGCATGATGCCAAAGTGAAAACGATGCAAGCAGAGCAACTACAAGAATATGTCATCATTGACAAACCTGAAGAATTGAAAAAAGCCATTTCAAAGAAGTCGACTCCAAAAAAAGCGCAAATGAAAGCAGATGAAGGAGCAAAGTTTCGAAGGTCAATGTCAAATGTTCAACAAACACAAGATCAAGAGAAAAACAAGGATAAGGAAGAAGATTGATTGTCTCCTACCACGATCAAATTCAGCATATGTGGAGAAATAAGACTCAAGATCACATGTTTAGTTGTGATAGATCCTTATGCAACAAAGAATTTAATGTCGTATGGCACATGGATAATGATGGGAAAGCCACCAATCACCAAGCTAGATGAAACAATGTACACAAGTTCTGAAACTGCAATTCCTAGCTTTGGCATGGCAGAAGCCATACTCAAGTTGAGTATTGGGGACTACAAAAATACTTTTCACATAATCAACTCCCATCATATCAAAGAGACTCGTGTTTTGATGAAAAGTTGGAGGAAAATCTTCTTTCAACCACAAGGAAACGCTTCAACAACAACACCATCAAAAGCCCCAAAAGCATCTCAAATTCATGCAAAAAAGAAGTCGCCAACGATTGCAAAAAAAGATAAGTTCAAGGTAAACACTAAAGTAAATTGACCTTGCAAGACGACTTTACCTTCAACAAACCTCCATCAAACTTCCTGTGTAGCCTCTACCTCAGGAGCCACACCATCAGCAATACAATGGAAATCGAAGCAAAAAGTTTATCAGCCAAAGTTTCCATCACAAAAAAGCCTCCAAAAGAAGCCAAAGAGAGTCAATTAAGCGTTAGTATCCAAAGAAAATATCAAAGTCAAAGACCCAGTTTGGATACATCAAGCACGAGTTCAACTTCAACAACCAAAGGTCATTGGGTGGGTTGCATCAAATGAGTCAATCACTGCTCAAGGATACTTTCAAGGAAACACCAATGTTTGGTCCAAAAAGCCTAAAGTAACAGCCTGGATCTACTCACCTCAAGAAAGAAATTCAACAAAGACCAAGTCGAGCTATCAATGGAAGACAAACAACTCAAGCAAGAGAAACAACAACAAAAGAAAAAAAAAAGGACCTTTAAATCAACATTCAATGCGACAAGTATGGGTGCCAAAGTCAAACCTCAGCCAAGATACCCAATACGAACAAGTGCAACAACGGATGATTCCAGTGAAAGCTACTTAAAGCATTAAGTATTTTACAAATGTAACACTCAAATATGGTTGCCAAAAGTTATAACTTGACGTGGAACAACAAAGATCAGTTAGGGAGCAAGCAAGCATAACCAAGAGCCAACAGAAGCCACTCACACAAAAGGGTGCTACAACCTCCAGTTGATACCTATCTTCAACTACAAAAGTAAGGCTTTTACAACGAAAACAATTTGATATGGATACCAAAGCTTAGTGTCCATCAAGTCATCGAGCAAAAGGAGAAAATGCAAAGGATAGTCAAACACGGACCAAAGACAAGGTGGGTTCCAAAATCGCTAGTGGAAACTCATTCACAAAGAAAAAACACATCTACAAATGCTTCTCATTGGAGATAAAGTAAAGTCTCCATCATTCTCACTATAACAGGCAAAGAACTTGTTTCACAAAGCAGTGTCAACATACAACAAGCAAGTCAAGAGGCACCAAAGTATGCTAGCCTACTCGACAAAATGGTGGCATCCATAGACCAACACAATGATAGAGGCCTAAATCTCCAAGAACTTATGAAATTGGGTTTTTGACCTTGAACAAGTATATACAATTTTCCATTAAAAACACATGGAATAAAAGTCAGAGTCGGGCAGATAAGCCACAAAATGAGCGAGGCATTAGTCCCAAAGCTTCAAATAATATTCTTTGTGGTCTAAGAGTCTTGTCTATTTTAGGTATTTCTTAAGCTCAAACAGTTGAGCATATTTATGTTGTTTCACTCATGATGGTATAGGTGGGCATAAGAGTCAAAGTCTATGTATTTTAAGTCTGGTGAAGTGAAGGAGGAAGTCCAAAAAATACTCACACATTGAGCACAGTGAGGTATGAGTGGAGAAGTTTCTACATCAAAAACCATTCTTGGAAACATGGAAGATATTGTTGCGTCCTTTGATGTCACATGTGCTACAATTGTTCCTTGAAGCACCCATCAAGTCCATCTTTCACACTCAATGTTTTTGTTTGATAAATTCCTCATATGCATATAGATTGTCCCACAATTGGCACTTGCATTAGGCAACTTTTCAACGTTTTATGAACATGGTGTTTCCAGCTGTAATATTTAATGGTCTAGTAACTTGTGTGTAGCGGAAAATAGCATGAACATAGTGAGCATTTCATTAGAACAGCTTCCTAATGAGAATAACAAGAGTGCTTGGGTGGAGAAGGCAACAAAAAGCATAACACCTAGTTAGATAGCATGAACAATCCTTCAAAAGAGAGAGGAATTAAGCAATTAACAACAGTTGAGGACCGGATTTGCATGGAGCCGGTCCCCCCTCCAAAAGGATTTGTATAATGGTTTCTCCCATCAAGAGAGACATTTTACAATACAATTCTTTGTGTTCCTTCAATACTAGCTAGTGCAATAAATATGGAAACTTCATGCACTAAGAAAAACACTTATCAAACACAACATCAATTCCCTCACGGTCTCAGACCCAAGACCTCACACACCTTCGAAGATGGTGAGAGCTAGCGGGGTATGAGAGTAGATTGAGAGGAAGAAGGAGTATTCTTACGAGAAAGATGTACATCTCCTCACATAATCACTCGAATTAGCATAGCTTAGCTTAGTAATTAGCATGGTAGATGAGATGAGCATGCATTGAAGCTTGGCTCTTGGTTGGATTTGCATCACAAAGCCAAGAGTTGCTGGTGTAGGCCTTCCTTCTCACAAGCTTGGAGTAGGTGATAAGCTTTCCATTAAAGCTTGAGAAGGAGAGAGAGTCTTCTTACTCCACACATGAGCTAGTGTGAGTGTGTAGGTGATAATGCCTTTCAAAAATCAGCCCCCTCTCTCTCTTGGTCGACCCCTCTTGCTATTTGCTCTTGCTAGCATCATATTGGACCTCCCCAGGCTTAGCCAATGGTAATTAAGCAGCATAAGTGATAGCCTTCTGACATGTGTCCCCCTTTCCCCTTTTGTGAGAGCTTTAGGTAATTAATAAATGCAACTAAACTCTCATTGGACCCCTTTGCCTGCTAGCCAATAGGAATCAGACAAGCCATTGGGCTATTGAATGCTCATTGGACCCCTTGGGAGACTGTCCAATAGTCTTCTAGAGAGCTTAATTCCCATTGGTTCTTTTATTAAGTATTTTTAAATTAATTAAACTAGATTTACTCTAGCCTAATTCTCATTGGTCCACCTCCAAGGCCATCCAATAGGATTTGAGTACACCTTCTTGTGGGCATCTGGGCTAGGGAGTTGACATGTGTCCCTCATTCCCTTTGTGTAAAGGGAGCTTGTGTGTGTGTGTGTGTGTGTGTGTGTGTGTGTGTGTGTGTGTGTGTGTGTGTGTGTGTGTGTGTGTGTGTGTGTGTGATTTTCTCTCTCATCCCCTACTTGCAAGGCTCGCCCCCTCTTATGTAGGGATTGATGAAGACTTTTGGGGCACACACAAAGCATCCAATTTCCCTAATGTTTTACCTTTGGACACAACCTTTGAATTCTGGAACCTTAGCATTTTGGAAGTCTTAATGGGTTGAACCTTAGGGTCTTTTAAGCCCATTGGTGCACATAGCTCTTTTGCAGATGCCCCCCCCCCTTTGGATCCCTATTTTCCCTCCTTTGGATCCCTATTGTGGCCGGTCCGCTAACTTAACCAATATTCTAGCTTTTTCTCCCCTGGCACTTCCCCATATTAAATGATCAATTTAACATGAGAAAATCATTTAGGAGAATTAGATATTGATTATTATGACATTACCTCTCTCTTGAAATCATAGTCATCCTCGACTATGGGGTAGAGAAGATAAAGCATATTCATTAGTCCTTTTTCCTAGCGGGTAGAGGATCCCTAGTTACTCTACGACATCGTTCCACAAAGGATGACTAGTCCATTTGGGGCTTGAGAGCCTGAGGCTGCCGCAAGCATGTTTGCACATTAGTCCTATCATCTTCCATTGTAGAGTGACAAGCTCTACTTGGTGTTCGAGAGACGTCGTCCCTGCAAACTTGATCTAAGCATGCATACTACTTCATTTTTGTGCACAATAAAGAAAAAGAGAGTCTTATAAGACAAAACATTTGTACATTTGCTTACTCTTGGGAAGCATTGTAAGCATTGACAAGGTTTAGGTTATCCTTTAATTGTATGCCTTGCATCCATCTAGCATCTTCAAAAGGATAATTCTTAAACTTAATAAGATATCATCGGATAGTCTTGCTGCCTCTAAGTACCTTGTCTTCATGTCGGAGAATGGACTCAGGTTGCAGCACCTCTTCTTGGTCCTTGATCTCCGGTGGGTCTTCAGTAGTTGGTTCTTGAGGTGGCTCTCCTTTGTAAGGCTTTAATAGGCTCACATGGAAAGCATTGTGTATGAGCCAGTGATTAGGCAACTTGAGTTGATAGACCATCTCATTGATTGGCCTAAGAATCTGGAAGGGACCATAGTACCTTTTTGCTAACTTAGCATAGTACTTTTGGTGTCTCGTAGGATTCTTGCCTATCGTGCGCCTTAATCGAGCCTTGAGAAATTTGAGTAAGACCCAATCATTTTTTTTAAAGGCTTGGGATCTTCTGTGCTTGTCAGCAGCAGCCTTTTGCCTTTGTTGTTAGATAGAGATAGCATCCTCAATCTTTTGAAAAGATTCTTGTAGGTCTCGGCTATACTCATATGCAGTGAAGATCTTCCCGTGTACCTTAAGTAGCAAGGGACTTTTTGATCTTCCCTCAATTACCTCAAAAGGTGGTTTTCCCATGAAAGTATGTACAATGTTATTGTAGGCATACTCCAGTAAGGGTAATTACTTCTCCCATTGGGACCTTTGATCTACTCCCGTTACATAGGCTTTGAGTAGATCAAGAATAATTAGGTTAGCTATTTCACTTTAGCCATCCGTTTGCGGGTGATAGGCCGAACAGAAGTTTAGCCTTGTTTTTTAATTCTCAAAGAGACCCTTCCAGAAATTACTGGTCATTCTAGGATCTCTATCCGACACTATGAACATTGGCAAGCCATGGTACTTGAAGATTTGTGAAATGAAGAGGGTTGCCATTTGATGGGCTTTGATAGTCTTTTTGACAGGTATAAAATGAGCTTGTTTACTGACCCTGTCTACTATCGTTCATATTCTCGTATTCCCATGGATACACTTAGGCAATCCAAAGATAAAATCCATGGATATGCTCTCCCATGGTGAATTAGGGATTGGCAAAGGTTGCATTAGGAGAAAGTTGGACTCAATTTTGGGCCTTGCAAGAAATGTCAACTCAGCATAGAGAGAGGTAATCTTGGAAAATATGAAAGTAGTTTTTCATAATTCTATTTTGCATAGTACATACATAAAATTTTGCTCAATCACTTGAATGTATGCTCGTACATAATGCTTTTTGAGAGCCCAACTTAAGTGTGCACATGTTAACCCTCACGGCTCACGGACACCCTATCACCTACGACGGATGTTGTATTATTTACTTGTAGAGTCAGGTACCGGGCTTGTCGGTCCAATAGGAAAAGGGTAAGAGTGATCGCCGATGAGAGGCGCACTCTAACTGGAAAATTCAAGGGATTAGTTGGCTAAGCATGGGAGCCCAAGTGTGAATGGGTTGAGCTCATATAAAAATCAACTAAACCTAAAATTCACTCATTCTCTCATTTGTGCAATTGAAGAGTGCTCTTGCTCCATCTCCATCTTCTTCTTCTTCATCTCCTTGTGTGTGTGTGTGTGTGTGTATGCATGAGAGAGAGAGAGTGTGTGTGTGTGCGATCGAGCATTGCGATGACGGCACGGCGGCGGCGAAGCGGCAACTCCTTCTTCTTCGCGGTGAGGAATCCTCCACGAAGCAAGCATAGAGCGGTGAATGACACACCATCGCCTTCTTTGAGCTTACTAGTTTAGGCTTGTTGTGTGCTTGGAGCCATTTGTGGCTCGCACATGGTGTATCGGCAAGTTCCTTGCATTGACACGTGCGATATACGCGCACATTTTTGGCGCCGTTGCTACCAGGGAATGCCATACACTAAGCTTGAATGGCACTCTGTGCTTCTTTTGTGGTGCAATTTCAATTGTAGGAAAGGTAGGGAAGGAGTGTGTGTGTGTTGAGAAGAGAGATTTGGTGTTATACTGTGTTTTTTTTTTGTTAATGGAGTTTTCAAAGGTACTGTGCTTATTCTATGTGTATTAAGGTTGTTAGTTTTCTTTGTTAATGGAGTTTTCAAAGGTACTGTGCTTATTCTATGTGTATTAAGGTTGTTAGTTTTCTTTGTTAATGGAGTTTTCAAAGGTACTGTGTTTATTCTCTGTGTACTAAGGTTGTTAGTTTTCTGTGTACAGTAAGTAGGAAGTAGATCTATGAGAGTTAATAGAGTGTGTTACTGTGTAGCAGTAGGTGTATTAGTTAGAAGTAGGTAGATAGAGTGTGTGTGTTCTCGTGCAGGCCGCGACGACCTTAACCTTTTTATAATAATAAAAAATTTTAAAAATTTAAAGGTAGGATTGGGATCGGGAATATCTCCCAGACCCAAGCCCAAGCTCACGCTCAAGCCTAGGCCTCAATCGCCTTTAAAAAAAACGAATTTTAGCTTCACACGTAGCTAAAAATTGATTTTTTGACGACCAACGGAACGTCAGATGCCCAAAATTGTGTTGTAAAGCACACAGCGACCCTCTAAGTGATACGCTCATTTCGAGCTATCACACACTTTAATCAAAAAAATCAAACATTAAAAACGTAAAAAACACGAGTGAAAACGGACGCTTAAAAAAGGTAAGCGGTTAACCTTCGAGGTTATTCGCCGGCGTTTGTAGGGTGCCAAAGGCACATGCATCTGCGCTCTGGTTGTGTGCTAGAGACGGAGCAACTAGAGAGAATTTCGACTTACGCGAGTTCTCAATATCCACCTACTTTAGGTTCTAGACCCTCGGCGGGGATCCAAGGTAGTACAAACCAAGACCCGAACATAGCGGCTAGTGACTCTTCCTCTGACTACGATGTCATGGAGGGTTTCCCAATGCCTAATCCCGATAGCTCGATCCAATACATGCATGCCATGGGTCCTCGGTCCGGGCCGAGCGTGCTTAGCTGCCTGAAGGAAACCTTTAGTAGAGCCACTCGCTCCGAACATGGAGCTAATGATGTAAATGAGGGGGGTGGGGAAGTAAATTCTCCATTCGTGACAAACGTAGACCCTATACCGTTAGAGAATGTGCAGGTGAATACTTCATTCACTGCACCTCCTGACTCTTCAGAGTTATTTCCCTCCGAGGTCATATTACCCGATGGTAGAAGCCTTGCCGAAGTGAGGGAAAATGAAGTCGAGAGCTTACGCAAGGCAGAGCAACGAAGAGAGTTAAAAGAGAAAGCTCCTATGTCAATATCCTTGCTAAGAGAGCAATCGAGTGCTCCTGACTTAGCAACCGCTAAGGGCCAACCCCTAGAAAGCAACATTGCATCTATCTCAAAGGACATCCCTAGCACCTCAATCCTAGATGGAGTGTTCTTAAATGAGAACTGGGAGTACAAATTACAAACAGAGACTCTGACCGACCTATACATAGGTCACACCTATCATGTGGGTTGGTTAGATGTCCTACAATCCACAATGGGTGCTACTAGTGTAGAGGATCAACAACAAAGAGTTTGTGGGGGCATCCATAGGGTCATTGAGTTAGAGAGACAGAACAAGGGGATCCATAGCATCATTGAGTTAGAGAGACAGAACAAGGGGATCAACATGCCTTCAACGGGTCTCATGAGATTCTTAGATACAGGAAAGGCTAAACAACCGACCTTATCGCAAATGGAGACTCCCTCAGTAAGTCTGATGGATCCTCCATATGTTGTTTCTCTAAGGGTTTCAGTGCAATCTGAGCCCACAAGTGATAGCTTCACCTTTCCAAGTCTAGCTCATCTTTCCCTTGATGACACCATGGCTACCATGCCTACCCCAATGATGGGCATGCCAAGGAACACGCCATGGACCTCATTTGTTAGTAAAGCACCGCTACATGGTAGCTCAATGCCTGCAACAGTACCTACAAGTGTGTACCAATCGTATACACCCATGGGTCATCGCACTCATGTAGTCCCTACCCCTCCCATTGTTTCAACTACCTATGCTCCACAACCACAATACCCAAGTTCTTATTTCCATGGGACTATACCGGCTAGCATTAGCACGTCACATCCGACGTCTGCTATGCCTAGGGCCACACATATGAACTTTGGACCACCTCATGGCACAACATCGTAACCAACGTGGAACCCAAGGGCTTCCTATGCGCCAAGCACAATGCCAATACCTACTCCACATGTAGTCTCTGGAGCACCTCCACCCACGGTTGCTGCTCACTTAGGTGACTTGGCAACGTTTTCTCAACCTATTGGTCAATCTATTGCTGAGAATATGCGTAACACATCTGATAGAGAGCCTAGAAGTAAGGCAGTACAAATAGCCAAGCTCACACAAAAATTTAGTGGAGACAGGGGATGTGAGAAAGCATATCGAAGTGTTTGAACAAATATGCGATTCTCTAGGAGAACACAATGACCTACATAAGAGCAATGCTTTAAGCCTAACCTTAAGTGGAAAGGCTGGGGATTGGTATAGAACCCTAAGGGTGGAAGAAAAAACGATATACCCGACTCTTAGGAGACTGTTCTTAAAAGAATACATACGAGAGGGAGTACTTTGGGGTGTAGCCTCTCAACTCCAGAAAGCCCAACGAGAGGAAGGAGAGTCGGTGAGAGACTTTATAAGTCGCTTGAAGCATTTGAATTCTCAATGTAATCCAAATGAGCGCTTCAACAATACCCAATTGCTTGATAGATTCATTAGGGGATTACGACATGAGGATATCTACAATGGTCTAGTCATTAGAGGTATCACCACTTGGGAAGCAGTCACCACCAATGCGATCCAATTGGAGGATAATTTAATGATTCAAGGAGAAAGAGTGTCTGTTGAGTCTAAATCTATTAGCTCACAAGCATCGGGGCATCAGCCAATGACCCTAAAGCCTATTGCTAAGGAGCCAAAGATATCTGAGATGACTTTAGCAGATCTCACCAAGGCTATTCAAGAGAGTCTTAGAGACAATCGTGCTCCATAGAACAATCATATGTATCCAAGAAGGGAGCAACAATGGTGCTCAGTATGCTATGGGCCGCATAGTACCAGTGAATGCCCTACTTTTAGAGTAAAATTCAATGGGAATTGCAATGCCTGTGGTGGGAGGTATGGTCATCAAGCTAAGGATTGCATAGTATTTAAGCGCGCGATGGAAAATAGACCAACCTTAGCATGGACAGACACACCTCGAGTGCCTGCATTGATGCCGGCCCCACCTCTTGAACAAACAGCACAACACATGGTACCTAGGACCCAAAATGTTGTTCAAACAATACCTTTACCACCTCCAGTGCTAGGACCGTAACCACCACATCCGAGAATCACTTCTGTGAATCAAGTGGGTTGTGAGTCATCTATTTCTTGTTTGGTAGGCTGTGAGGAAGATATAAATCCTAATATTGCCTATGGGATGGATGTGCTTGAAGAAAGTCCACAATACTACATGGAGGACTATTGGGGACAAGTCAAACCTGTATATCAAGTAGCTGCTCTTGCGGCAAGAGGCCAAAATATCAATTACACCGCTAAGAGACCACCTCTTCAATGCTATGAGTGTGGAGGTCCACATCGTGTAGCCGAGTGTCCTATTAGGCTACAAAAGAACGCCACACTAATGCAAACCAATCAAGCGAGCACGTCTACAATGCCAATACTCATGTGTTATCGATGTGGCATAGATCATTTGATTGCCCAATGTCCAAATAATCCAAATGCACCAAAGATCACGCCATTAAACTTGATTGAAGTTACCGAGGAGCCATCACAAAGTACACCTGTGGTACCAGTAAACGTACTCACACGATCGATGCTCCAAAAACAAAATTATATTCTTGAGTAAAGAGACACGGCATCAATTGCCCAATCTCAGAAAAAGAAGAAAACACGAAGAAAGAGATCGCAAAAAGCAGCGAAGTCAGACCCCAGTTCAAAGACCAACATAGGGACTGGTGACGACCCCGTATATATGAATGACACTGAAGAAGATTCTGATTCACGTGAAACCATGGAGACCAAAACGACCACTAACATAGAAACCAACAAGGAAGATCTTCATGAGCCACAATGGCCCGGATCCAAAAACAATATAGGAACTTACCCAAACCCTACAGAGGAGATTGAGCGAGTCAAGCAATTAAGGAGTTTGGTAGAAGATACCCAAAGGGATCTAGAACCAGCACCTAGGAAGATCCAGATTACAGACACCGTGTTCCCTACGCAACAACAACCTCACCAAGTCCATAGACCCTTGGACATACCTAGTGTCATCCAAGAAGAAAGTGACTTAAAGTCATGGGAAAGTGGGCATACTCACTTCTTGATGGAAAGAATGTTTACAGAGGGACTACCTGATCCTATCGAAGAAATGGAGATCCCATCTTCCCCATGTCAAGGGACTCAAGGCCAAAAGGTGCCGTTAAACATTGCCAAATTGATGGATTTCATGTCTTCAGAAGTTAGAACCACCATCATGTCCAAACTATATAAAGACCCTGAGCTAGTCTCAGCTCTTTGAGCCCTCCTCAATGGAGAACTGAAGTTTGGGCTACCACAATTTGCACACATGGATGGAGCTGGGGAGATGCCAATAGAGGAGGGATACATAGATCCACAACCCAACCTAGATGAGAACCTTGTTATAGAAATACCTGTTAACAAGTTGGGACAATACTTTGAGGGTGATGAATCCAATGCGACTGTACCAATCACTACTAAGGGATTAACTGTGAAGGGAATCCTTGATGGCGGCGCTGGGGTTAGCATTGTGACTAAAAATTGATGGGAAACTATGGGAAGACCTCACCTTGCGACCACAACCATAGTAGTGAAGATGGCCAATGGGTCTATTGTTAAACCTATTGGGATGCTAGAAGATCTTAAGATCAAGGTCTTTGGACATAAAATAAGGATTACCTTTATTGTTATGGATTTCTCCAAACACACTATGGCATCGGAGATTATCTTAGGACGTCCTTTCATGAGGGAAGAAAAAATGGTGCATGATTGGTCCAAAAACCATGTCTACCTGCAGTTCCAAGATTCTGTCATTCGAGTGGATCTTATGACAGGTGGAGCACATCCTCTAGGAAACAGGTTTATAATTGATCATAGAGTTGAAACCACAGTTCACTTGGCCCCATTGCAGTATTGTTACACGTGTAAAGCAGACACTGATGTTGGGAAAGGTTCTCCTTATATGGATGTACTACCTGGGATGACTGAGTCGGACAATGTGGATTGGGTCCACCTAGCAACAACCATAGACACTTGGGGAAATAGGGGGATGACTTGGGTAACACCTGACGGGGATGAAATACCACCACTTGTACCCTTAAACATGCTAGAAGAAATGCATATAGCTTCTGATGATCTACAAGATGAAATTTTGACTGGCATTGAAACCAGTAGCGCCTCACAAGACTATAGCCCACACGATTTGGGGTCAGAATCATCAGTTGAAATTGACTCTGAGGACGAAGAATCTGAGTTAAATTTTAGTGCAAATGTGGGGACAAACCATTCAAGGCCCAGTGGTAACCTAGATGATAATCTATCCAAGGGAGCAGAAGACACAAGTAGTGATTCATCTAGTGAGTCTTCACTAGAAATCGATCGTAATCGAGAATTAAACAAAAAGAGTAAGAGATATAAGAGGCGACGATATCGAGCAAATGTGCGTGCTAGAATAAATGAAAAGAAATCTACCGCAGAATGGCTTAATTATATAGGGGCATGTGATGCTCATCGAAAGTTGGTAGATAACTGGGGTGAATACCTTCAAAGCGTTATGTGGTGTAGTCCACAACCCATTGACATCGCACAACTCGAGGCTACAGAAGTTGAGCCGTACCGTAAGGAGATGACAAAATCCAGAGTTAGCTCAACAACAAAAGGAATCAGAAGTTAAATCACAGTCCACAGAACAACAGGACCCCACAGACTTACACCCTGCACATGAACATTTCAAATCCTATACCACAGAGGAACGTAAGGTTGTGTATACAAAGGCTCAAAGAAAACCTATCGATGGGAGCAATGGAGTCTATGATGGTCCAGCGATAGTTAAGGAAATAGAGTTAGCAGACCCAGGAGAAGAGTCTAAACCTGTTTTCATTGCCCAAGATCTGACCAAGACTGAGGAGTGTGTACTTAAAGAACTTCTCAAGGAATTCAGGGATATATTTTCCTAGACTTATCATGATATGAAAGGTGTTCCACCTTCCGTGGTGCAACACACAATCCCTATGAATAGCATGGCTAAACCAGTTCAGCAACGACCCTACCTAATGAATCCTAAATATGCAAAAATCGTTCAAGAAGAGATTGAAAAGCTTGTGGAATGCGGATTCATATACCCTATTGAGCACTCAGAATGGGTGTCACCAATAGTGATTGTGCCAAAAAAGAATGGGAAACTCAGAGTGTGCGTGGATCTCAAGAAGGTCAATGCCGCCACTAGGAGGGACCATTACCCCTTGCAATATTCAGAACACGTGCTTGAAAGAGTTGCAGGGAAGGAAGCTTATAGCTTTTTAGATGGATACTCTGGCTACAATCAAATCACAATTGCGCTGGAGGACCAAGCTAAAACAGCCTTTATAACCGAATTTGGAGTGTTCACATTTTGTGTTATGGCTTTTGGTTTAACCAATGCCCCTGCTACCTTTCAAAGATTAATAAACACTGCTTTTAGAGAATATTTGAGGAAGTTTTGTGAAGCTTTCTTAGATGACCTTTGTGTTTATTCCTATTGGAAAGAACATCTATCATGCTTACGAAAAGTGTTTGAGAAGTGTAGATTGTATCGCATCTCCTTAACACCTTTCAAATGCCAATTTTGGGTTAAACATGGAGTCATTTTAGGGCATATAGTGTCCAAAAATGGGATTTCCACAGATGAGAGCAAAATTAAAGCCATTGATGAATTGCCACCACCTACAAATTATAAAGGAGTTCAAAGGTTCATGGGCCATGTTGGTTATTACCGACGGTTTATTTTAAACTTTGCCGAGATAGCTCGTCCTTTGTACAAGCTTCTTATTGAGTTCCAATGGACTGCAGAGTGTGACCATGCTTATGATCATTGAAAAAGACCTTGACTAATGCTCCTATTCTACGAGTGCCCGATTGGAATGTAATTTTTCATGTGCATATTGATGCATCGAACTTTGCTATTGGGTGTGTTCTAGCTCAACCAGGAGAACATAAACTGGACTACCCCAGTAGCTTTACAAGTCTTCAGTTGAATGATGCCAAAAGAAACTACACCACTACAGAGCGAGAAGGTTTAGGTATGATTTATGCAGTGAAGAAATTTCGCTACTAGCTTCTGGCCAACAAGTTTGTGTTCTATGTTGATCATCAAGCCTTGTTGTATCTAGTAAATAAACCTTGTTCCACGGGAAGAATTACACGATGGTTGTTAATTCTCCTTGAGTTTGATTTTACCGTTGTGGTGAGACCTGGTAAAAGACATGTCATGGCTGATCATTTGCCTCGCATACTCAATGGTGAAGCCCCTTCTGGAGTCGATGATGAATTGCCTGATACTTCTCTATTCCTAGTCGAAACCATACCTGAATGGAGTGAGAAGATTGTGAACTTTCTAGTTAATGGTTTTCCACCCAAAGAGCTTCGTAAAGATAGAGCTCGAAAACTGTTAAAAGAATGTGAACCTTACTCTCTCATTGCGGGAACTCTCTACAGGCTAGGGAAGGATGATATTCTTAGACGTTGTGCCCTTGAGGATGAGTATTTATACATACTGCAAGAAGCCCACATGGGTATAGCTGGAGGACATTTCTCAGGGGAACTAACAGCTAGAAAGGTGTTGCAATCAGGCTATTGGTGGCCAACCTTATTTAAGGATGCATCACTTTTTGCAAAAGGATGTGATGAATGCCAACGTTACAAGATCACACAACAAAAGGATAGGATGTCCTTACATCCTGTTAAAGGTACTCAACCATTTGAAAATTGGGGTTTGGACTTTGTAGGCCCAATTAGTCCGGCAGCTCGTAGCACTCAATCTCAATATATTATCGTTGCCACTGACTATGTGACAAAGTGGGCAGAAGCCAGGGCGACACGTAAGGCCGATGTGAGGTCAACTGCCAAATTTCTCTTTGAGAACATCATTACAAGATTTGGTTGTCTCTTTGAGATTGTGAGTGACAATGGTACTCATTTTATAAATGGAGTAATAAAAGAACTCAGTACCAACTTCATGATAGCTCACCATAAATCCACACCTTATTATCCACAAGCAAATGGCCAAGCTAAGAGCACCAATAAGACCTTAATCTCTATCTTAACCAAAACGGTGGAAGCTCATCGTACAGATTGGGATTTAAAGCTTACATCAGCTCTATGGGCTGCGTATAAAGTTGCCATTAACTGCACACCATTCAAGATGGTGTATGGCCAAGAAGCGGTTATGCCATGGGAGTTTGCCGTTCCTAGTCTTCGAGTAGCTTCTCAAGAAGGTTGGGATGGTAACCCCTTAGTTGAGCGATTATATATCCTTGAAAGGCTAGATGAAGAGAGGCAATTAGCTGTGCAAAATGCAGTTGTGGAGAAAGATAGGAGGAAGAAATGGTTTGACCGCATCTAAAGAACAAAGATATCAATGTTGGTGATAAAGTCCTTATGTATGGAGTGCGTAACGAAAAGAAAAAGTTGAAATATACAGGAAAAGGACCATATAGAGTATGTGAGATCACCCCACAAGGAACCATTCGTGTGGAGACTCTTGATGGAGTTGAAACCATTGGATTCCTCAATGGGAGCAAATTTAAAAGATATTATGATCCTTTAAGCCAAGAGGAGTTGCGTGCCATCCATACAAAAAAGGCAGCCAAGGCACAAATAGAATTGAAGAAGATACAAGCTCAAGCTGAGGCTAAGGAGTGACAACAACGTATAAGACGAAAACGAGAGGCTAACCTTTTTTGATAGAACTGGTTCCATAGACCTGTGATGTAAAAGGAGAGACGTTGGATATTCAAAGCGGATGGACAAACAGTGCTTTTTCTACTTTAGAATAGTTTCCCTCTACTATGTTCATTGTTGTCCCAGCATTCATGGCTTCAGAGTTTCCTTCATGTACATCATGCATTCTCTGCCTTTCATTGCACTCCAATAAAGTTCCAATAGTACTTTGTAGTGAATGCCTTATTCTCTCCCATGTTATTTGGCGCCTCGCCTTTCGTGAATCATCACATAGTCGACTACGTCGTGCATGACCATGTGATAATATACGTGGTCCAGATACCATCTATGAAATTAGGTGCAAATAGATCTCATATAAATATAATATACTTGGTATAATTTGGATCAGTCACTAAAAGAACATTCTTATGCATAATAAAAATCAAAATAAAGTGGGACATCTAACTATATCCTCTAAACTAAATACATTTGACACATTGATGGTGACTCAATTAAAAAGTACAGTTTGATGAAGATACAGGATAGCATTACATATTTCTTCCATTAGTAGGATTAGGTCGTTGAGAAACTTGACGCTGCCTTGATTGAACTAATCTAGCCAAAGCACTTAATTTATTTGAGGTAGCTCGGATATCTAAAAGTCTTGAACCTTGAACCTTTGTCAAAGCACCCAGCTTGTTGACGATACTTCTCAATCCTGGCACGATTTATCGTAGAGTATTGTCTTGCATTCGTCCTTTTGATTCATGTTGACTCCGTGAACCCTCTTTTCGAAGATTCTCAATAGATGCCATTATCATCTTTTGAGAATCCTCAACTTTGGATAGCTTCTCTGTAATGTATGCCTCACTCTCTAGTCTTTGCAAGTTTGATGCTTTTGTCTCTTCTCGCAATCTCCATAGTATCCCACTTTCAATCTCCAATGCAAAGCTTAAAGTTTCAATCACATCAGAGACATTGGTTTGCATTGTCTCCATCCTATTGTAGGAGGCTTTGATCTCTAGCAAGGTTTCAATAAATTGCTTTTTAGAATTCCTCTCGACATTTTGAGCTGCTCTCTTTGCCGCAAGCACATTGCGAATACGAGGAGATGGAGGTATCTCCCGTTCATTAGTTGATGCACTATTCCTCCCAACATTTCGAGCTGCTCTCTTTGCTGCACGCACATTGCGAATAGGAAGAGATGACAATATCTCCTCTTCACCTGCTGATGCACTTACAACTATTCCAAAAGATATCAAGCCGTTGGTTGTGATAGCCAGTGGAATGGCACAACTAATCTCCATTTTACTATACACAAAAAACTACAGTGGTTGCAAAGTGAAATGTGACAACCAAAGAGAAATGTTTGAATGCTTGTAAATTAAAAAATAACCCTCGTAGAATATTCACTTTTTAAGTGCTTGTTATTTTAGAATTAAAAAAATACATCATCTCTATCTAAATGTGAAAAACAACAAAGGATTGCATGAGAAGTGGAAATCAAACCAAAATGCTCATGAATCACTTTTACATAATCAACCCCATCAACATTTGAAAAGGGGAAAAGAGCGTTTAGCGCTGGGACGCTTGAAAATAGGCTCCTTATGATTCTCTATCTTATCAGGTCCCTGCTCTTTATTGTATTAATTTTGCTATAAACTTCAGATATAGAACAACAATCTAATTCACAATCAAGGTAGAGGGCATCTGAGTATCCAAACTTTACTCAAATTTGCAAAAGACGTAGGTTGCAAAGCCATTGACTGGGATCATTATGGATTCTAACAAACACCTGGTGAAAGGGTACCCCATCTCGAGTCATGGAAGTGCGATCGTAGGTTCTCCAAGCTTCTTCTATAGTAACACCAGGAAAGAAACCTCGAACAATGCTTTGAAAGAAGTCAGTTTTGTTTTCCGAAGAGTAGAGAATCATTATATGATCCAATACTATCTTCATCGCTTCCAATCCATGACCAAAACATTCAGTAGATACCCTAGGTGCCATAAAGTTCCTAAGAAAAAAATAAGAGACACTGTAAGTGTAGTTGCTCAAGGAATTCATCCACAAAACTTCACTTTACAATATGTCTCTTTAGATAAGTGTTCGAAGTAGTATAGATTTCTAGCTCTATTTCCCATCTCTCTCTCTCTCTCTCTCTCTCTCTCTCTCTCTCTCTCTCTCTCTCTCACACACACACACACACACACACACACACACACACACACACACACACACACTTTCACTCTGTATCTAAAATTTATAGGGTTCGGAAGCAACACTGGACCTTTCAATCACGCATGTTATTCTCTCTATCTAACCCTTTTTGTCATCCATCAAGGTTTTATGTGATCTTCTATCCATGCGGTCACCTTTTGGTGATCAAACTATGGTTTGTTTTGAATTGTAATGCATATGTAATTGCGTCAGGAGAGATGCAATTACTTCGCATCATAAGAAAAACAGACCAGTCCATGTCCCTTTGGGACATGTTCCACTGTCAAAACACTTTAGAAGAACAGGTTGAGTTCAAGACTCATAAAATAGAAATGCTTTTATTTCTAAGATGCTAACATCATCTCCTCGCACAATTATCAAACACGGCATGATGTATAGAACAATCACGTGTTTTATCTTATTGTTAAGAATAAGATGTTGATTATTCAAATGCCCTCTTGAATTTCATGCCTTCATTTCAAAACTCGTCAGAGTTCTTTATGAATAATAGTAGATAAATGCTAGTGTCATGGCACTTACATCCTTGGGATCTTTTGAAACTATTCGTATGAGATTGACAAACTGGTTATGTTAACTATCACAGGAATAGCATAGCTAGATTTAGATAGATCTTTTAATACTTTCAATATAGGACCCTAAAAAGCTCTTCCTGGTTAGGGTGAAGGCAAAGATCCCATCATGGTTCAGTATGAAGGCTCTTTTGGGATTGCCTTTTGAGTATCATGCCTTGATTTTCAAGACTACTCAAGAATTTCTAAGGTCTATTGGAATTGCTCTAGGCATTTACATATAGGCCGAGATCTTAAAAAACCCTCTCTAAGACATTAAAATCTCCATCTTTGGATGGAATTGTCACTCACATTTAACTCTCCCTATGTCTCTCTCATGATGTTGAGGAACCTCTCTCTTTTGATGAAGCACATAATTCAAAAAATTGGATGGTTGCCATGCAATCAGAATATGATGCACTTATAGAAAATGACACATGGACTTTATGTGATTTGCCTCCTGGCAAAAAGGCCATTGGTATGAAGTGCGTTTACAAGTTGAAACGCAAGCCGGATGGTGAGATCGATCGCCATAAGGCTCGAATTGTTGCAAAGGTTTATGCATAGCAAAAAGGCATAGATTATGAAGAGACTTTTTCTCCCACTTGACGTATGACTACTATGCGTTTTCTATGTGCATTGGCAACTCATTTTGATTGGGATGTACATCAATCAGACATTGTTACTGCTTTCTTGAATGGTGACATATTTGAGGAAGTTTATGTAACGCAGCCTCGCGGTTTTGTCAAGAAAGGACAAGAGGACAAAGTGTGCAGATGTAAGAAGGCTTTGTATGGGTTGAAGCAATCTCCTCGTGCTTGGTATGAGAAAGCTGACACTCATTTGGTCAAACAAGGCTTTCGTAACAGTTCAACAGAAAGCACATTGTATGTAAAGCGTGAGGGTGATGTACTTCTCATTGTGGTTCTTTATGTAGATGATTTCCTGATCACTGGACCAAATGAGAGACATATTTCTGAATTCAAGGCTGATTTGAATGCTAATTTCAAGATGAAAGATTTGGGACTGTTGCATCACTACTTGGTATACAGTTTAAGCAGTGTGATGGTGGTATTGCCTTTGGTTAGAAAAGTTACATAGAGACATTGCTATGTAAGTTTGGACTTGAGGGCTGCAAACCTATTGCCACTCCTATGGAAACAGGTTTGAAGTTGAGTCTACATGATGCTGGCGATCCTGCTGATGTCACTCTTTACCAAACTGTTGTTGGATGCCTCATTTATGTATGCAACACGAGGCCAGATATTCAGTTTGCAGTCTCACAAGTCAGCAGATTTATGCATAGCCAAGGGTCTAAGCATTGGCAGGCTGTCAAGAGGATTTTTCCCTACCTTAGTGGCACTTTACATCTTGGCTTGTTTTATCCCAAGGGGGGATCATTGCCGCCAGACTTACATGCTTTTTCGGACTCAGAGTGGGATGGTTGTTTTGACATGTGAGTGTCCACAAGTGGTTTTTGTTTCATGCTTGGCAGTTCATGTATATCATGGTTGAGCAAGAAGCAACCTACTGTGGCCACTTCGAGTTGTGAGATTGAGTACAGGGCAGTCTTCACAGCTACGGTTGAGTGTGTATGGCTCAGATGCCTTATGGTTGATTTGGGTGTTGGAGAGGACACTGCCAACACTATCTACATTGACAGTCAGAGCGCATTGGCAGTTGCGAGGAACCCATTTTTTCATGCTCGCACAAAGCACATTGAGAGGTGCATTACCACTATGTCAAAGAGAGGCTCTCAGCAAGAGAGATTAGCTCGGCTTATGTGCCAACACAAGATAACCTTGCAGATCTTTTCACAAAGTCATGGTCTCGTGAGAAGCTCGAAGCTTTCCTCAAAGCTTTGGGCTTACTCCCCTTTGTGCACTGATCATGTCCTCAGGGCATGGCACTTCCCTTTACTCATTTGCCAGCTCTCGTTCATCGCATCACTCCAGGCGGGATTTGGTATCATATACATGTGGTAGTGATGTGTGTGAACACACTAGGACCACCGGGGCATTTTTCCCTCTTTAGGAGGTTTCCCCCCCCCCCCTGTGAATTGTATATACGCCCATCACTCTAGGGCTATCTCTCTTTCCATTTAATACTAAGTAATACACTCTATATTGTGTGCCTTGAGCTTCCTTCGTCTTCTCCAAGCTGTGTGCGTTTCTCTGCAACCCTAATTCCAACAGAGTGCTCAACTCATATTTGATTAATCAAGATTCACATATAAGTATTATGGAATCATCCTTGTGGATCCACATAGGATATCTAGAATTTTGAAATATGCCAAAGAAAGGGGAGGAAGAATGTATACGGTCGGAATGACCATAGTCAAGCACTTGCACATAGTCGGATCTAGTATTTATGAGTTGTAATTACCGCAATAACTGTAACAGTGTATAGTTAGTCTGAGTCCAGTCTGGGTACCTATAAATAGGACTTGCTACTTCATTTTGAGGTCGGTCACTCCATAGGCTACAACGAGTCTTTATAGTCATTGAGTTGTTGCTCTTACTATCAGTTAGCTCTATTGTAATAAACACTTATGACCAATTGTACTTTCCTTCAATATCTAAATATACAATCTCTAGTTCTTTTGTCTAGTATTTGAATTTGTACGTCACTTTAGTTTATATCCGATTTTCATATTTTTCTAAAGCTCAAATCTGGTTCTCTATCTGATCTGACATCTAACTCTAAATCTCCAATGTGGAATAGATGTCAGATGTGACAAGCTCATTCCTTTCCAATGATTTTTTATATTTGGTGATGATGATTGCACTTTGATGCTCTACTTCTTTCTACCTTGAATTCCAAGCATATTGCCCAAAGCCTTGCTCCAGCTCCTTGTTGTTGAGTATGCAAACACATGAGTGCAAAATGCAAGTTCCTCGATCTGCTCATTCTTGCAATTATGGCCTTGTCTTTTTGACTTGCGGGGGGACTCTTACTATGCATGGACTTTGCGAGATTTAGGTGAAAGGATTTATGTTTCTTAAATACTCATCATTCAAGGGCACATTGGAGCTCTCATCAAGACCTTGATAAGGAGGCATTTACCTATACATTTCTCCTTTGACATCATCATCGTCATCATGAACATTTTGCGTTGCTAGATGGATGCAATGGTGTGGAGATGGGAACCAATCAAGTCTACCATGAATGCGAAGCTGGCCATGTGAGCAAAAGAAACCCTTGTAGTGCTCTTTCAACATGCTATGTTGATAGAGTTTGGTGCACTTTGACTTGAGAGAAGCTAGGTGAAGGATGTCTTGGATAGATGCTTTTGTAGTCAATGATGCCATGTGCATACTCATTCGAGAACTATTGGTATTGTAAGAACCAGAAATGGGTATTTCATTATAGTGATGAAGACAATAAGGTGAATTGCTTAAGGGGGTCTTTAGCTCACCAATATATGTATTTTGTTGATAATGATTCAACAACATATTTTAACCCTTCCTTATTGCATTGCCTTCTGAAATCGTCATTGGCATGCATTGAGGACCACCATTCATTGCCCCATTTGCAAATGGCACAAACCTTGCTCTTGTTGCGGTGACGTCGGGAGACGATTGGGATGTAGCCTATATGGTGGGCCCAAATTTGCTACTTTCAGAAAGGCGCAAGATTGACTATGATTTCTGCATTTTTAGTGGCAAGATTGAAGAGCTCCAAGAAGAGCTTGGACTAGGATGACCCCTCTTGGCATCACCACATTTCTCAATACCATATTGAGGCACATACGTGCTCCATAACCCTTGCAAAAAAACCACATTTTCATCACCATGTCTCTCATGGTTGAGAGGTAAAGGTTGATGGTATAGAAATCCACCAAAGAGCAGCATTGTTCGTGCCAAAGTTCCCGCTATACATCGATGGGGGACTATCTTGGATAGGCTATGTCTATCTGCTGTGTAGGCTTTACACTATTTAAATGCATATCCCTCAATGAGAGGTGCAAATTCTTCTACAGCTTAGTCTTTAGCTGGCAAAAATGCATGGATAGTCATCATATATGCCATCACGTGTTTCTTCCTGATGTGGGAGCACATAATTACGGTGAAAATATGTTGCATTATAGATGTTGTAGAATCCAACCTTATGCCGATGCAAAAAAGCCCAAAGATGTTCTTCTTCTTCTTCCTAGAAATCTCTCCTTTGATGGAGTCATGGTTACCATAAAAGACGTGATTGTGAGGGCTATAGACCAGCACTATTTTCAACAGTTTGGAGTGCTTGGTGTGCAATTAACTCAATTTTCCCACCATGTAAACTCAAGTCCTAATTGCTAGTTGCTTCTGGAATGGCTGGTTCATTAAGGTGAATAGCTTAATAAAACCTCACCGAGCTCACCATCACTAACCGGCTAGTTGGATTCACAATGCTCCAAGTTGGTTTCCAACTATTTTTGAGTGCATGCACAAAACCTTCTAAATGAGTGCAAAAGAAGTGGCGAGCAAAAGATTGCACACAAGCACCGAGATGGTGGGTTGAGTGTTGTGGTTGGCTGTGTGTGCTCTCTCTCTCTCTCTCTCTCTCTCTCTCTCTCTCTCTCTCTCTCTCTCTCTCTCTCTCTCTCTCTCTCTCTCAGCTCTCGTGTGCAAACGACTGCCTCTACAAGTGGCACCTCCACGAATCTCAACTAGGTGGGCATCATGAACCAACTCTCTCTCTCTCTCTCTCTCTCTCTCTCTCTCTCTCTCTCTCTCTCTCTCTCTATATATATATATATATATATATATATATATAGCGCGGTGTGAGCACCGCTACCACCTAAATCTAAGCACCAATTACGATCACACAAAGAGGATGCATTTCCAAATTTTGTTTTCTTTTGATGCCACATGTTGCAAGCATAGGACGTAGTATATTTTGCTTGTTTCATCGTCCTTTAATATAGATAAAGATAAAAATAAAGAGAAGTGGAGGTTTTAACTTCCATGTGGGTGCATTTGCATCCAAGGGGAGGTTAAAACCTATACTTTTTTCGTGTTAGCAGTGAACCTAACCACCACCCGTGCCTCATCGCCTAATACAACAGCCCATAGTGCTATTCCCAATCACTACCTCTACCTTGTATCTTGATATACCACTATCACCAATAGTGCAACAATGGTAGGAAGACCCCTCTCCCCCCCCCCCCCCCCCCCCCCGCCACCGTCTCACATGGGCATGGGAGATGGGATCAAAGGCCCCAAGGTCCTCGCATTAATTGGGTGCCTTAGATCTTGTTGCGGAAGTTCGAGTTTACTTCTGCACATTATGATATGTTTGCGTGTCAAAACTTGAGAAAGACGCCTACACTCCACAAACAACATGCATGCACGATGTGGTTAGGGCACATGGCTCTCATTACCGAGGTTGTGGGTTCTATCCTCTGAGGTGGGGGGTGTCAAAGTGGGCAAAGTAAACTGGGGCACCCGAGTTTACATTTTTTCCGCCCGAGATCCCCCACCCCCCCTCCGACCTATGTAAGCTCCAATCGTTTCTTATCCTTCTGCCCATTTATTGCTTAGCTAGTGCTTTGGTGTGTGTGTGTGCGTTGGGGGGGGGGGGGGGGGGGGGGGGGAGAGAGAGAGAGAGAGAGAGAGAGAGAGAGAGAGAGCACTAATCTGAGTATGTGTGTGCAAGAAAGAGTGCACGTGGTGGGAGACACCTTTCTCGCTCTCTCTGGCTTCTTCTCTCTGTCTCTCTCTTCTTTTTCTTTTTCTTTCATCTCTCTGCTGTGTCAGTGTTTTCCTCTCTCTTGTTTGATTTCATTTTCTTGTCCCTCTCACTCTTTCTCATTCTTCTTCTTCGTCCTTTTTGCCGTTGATGGCAGAGGAGTCTGACCCTTTGCGACATATTTGTCTTTTACGCGTGAAATTCGTAGAATGGGCATAGGATGTTCGAGCATGAGCAATGCATGTTCATTAGTTCTTGAGCATGTTATGTTAATTTGTGCCATGGACCTCTTATTTTAGTTTCTCTCTCTCTCTCTCTCTCTCTCTCTCTCTCTCTCTCTCTCTCTCTCACAGGGTGCGCACGTGCACAATGTAATGGTCTGGTTTTGGTGAAAAAGCGATGTAGGCCCACCAAGACGTCCACACACCCCTTTAAAACTTCATCGTCTTCCCCACCGTCGCTATCGGAACATCAAAGCTCCATACTTACTGTTTGACACCGGTAGCCTGCCGTTTGCAATGGAAGCTTACATCTTAACCACAAAAATTTCCTGATTTCGTGGACGTGCAATCCCACCATTTTCAATCCGAGCCTTTTGGCGGTTCAAGCTGTGCATGTGTGTGAACCGACGGTCGATGCACGCCAAGAGACCGTCCCCCTTCCATTGGCTGCCTAAGCTCATGTGCGCAAGCTATCTCTCCCTCTCAATTTTAAGAAGAGGTTAGTATGTAGGTATCTCCCTTTCTCTCGGCTTTATGAAAAGGGATGTGGGCCGTAGCACTGCTTGTTAAGCAAACATGGTTGCTGCCCACCGACATACGAGCATCTTTGTCGTCTAATTGTATTGTATTGTATTCTAGTAAAGCTATTGCTATTGCCACGGCCCACTACCTACTGCTGAGCTGATCTGATAAAATAGGGCACCTACCACACGGCCCCCCCCAAACCCAAACACACACACTCACTCACTCTCGACTCTCGAGTCTGTATTCTTCCAGGAGAGTCCAGGTGGGCCATCTCTCTTTCTCTCTCTTTCCCCCTCTTTCTAATGAGTCTCATCTCTTCAAGCGGAAAGGGCATGGTCAGCTTCTGCGCATTGTTAATGATCATGCTCTGAACTCGCAGAAAGGTAACACAATTACTTGCTCTGTTTTCGTGTTTCATTCTCTGCAATCATTGCATGCATGTAAAGATACGGCGTTCCCCTCACTCAAGCATCTTCGCATTGCCCTGGATTTCAGATGATAGTGCATTTTGCTACACAGAGAGGGGGTGTAACTCCTACATTCGTGCCTTCAACGTTTCTGTTGCTTGAATAAGAAGAAGAAGAGAGACCATGACTACCCATCACAAATATTCTCCAGTTGGGCAAGGGGATGGGCCGCGCCCACGGAGCCTAACAGCAGCTGAGCTATGGAAGCTTGTATCACAAAGGAAGTTTGTGTGGGTGGCATGCCTCGTAGTGCTTCTACCGTTTATTGTTTCACGCAAGTATCCGGAACCCCTTGTGGAGGAGGAACTCACGCCACCACCTACTGCTTCCGATGATGTTACAACGCTTATTGATTTTACTGTAGGTACGTCCTACTTCTTTTTCTCATAGATCATCTTGAATTATGTGTGTATCTATGTGCGCGTGAGTGTGCACACTACAACTGCTTAATATAACATAGCATGGTCTCCATTGTGTTAAACAGAGGATAGGCGTTTGCCAAACCCTCAATTATTAGAATTGTTGGATCTGACAAATTATACCTCTTCTTGCAAGTCACCATGAAAGAATGCATTCTTCACTTGCATATGATGCGAGACCAAACCTTTTGTTGCAGCCTCTTAGCCACGGGGCTGACTGTCTCCTCATAATCAGTGCCATAAGTGTGTGCATAGCCCTATGCTACCAATCTAGCGTTGTACCCAATCACTGAGCCGTTTGCATTGTGTTTTGCAGTTCGCCCTATGAAAAAAGCCACAAAGCTGCATTGTGTTTTGCAGTTGACCCGGAAACCGATATAATTTCAGTTTGTTATAAATCATAGTGATGAGGGGCCAGCCCCGTTATCATAATGGCCAATGTAGATTGAAGTTTTTTGGATTTCAGCGGCATGTGCTTAGCCTCATGCTTCTCGTGTTGCTGATTGCTAAGCCTGGGATGGATAATGGACGAAATTTGCTGTTTGATTTTAAGCTTAGCTTGTACCAAGCCCATCTTCATTTGTAATTTGTATTGATTGCCTTGTCGAAGAGCTTTGACGTTGACGTCAAAGTGTGTCGCAAATTGGGATTTCCCTCTTATTAGCACTGCTGAATTATATAAATGCTTTCGTTGATAAAGTGGCAGACTGCCCATTGCTATATCTAATGGAAAACTCTGTTGTGTGAATGGAGCCAATGTTCATAATGTTACATACACTCATTGCAAAGTGGCTGAGCTTGTTTCTTCTCTCGTTTATCATTGCCAAATTGAGTCCTTCGCCTAAACCTGTCATCAGAACTGGAAATCCAGGAGGTTGCAACATATGGAAAGGAGATTGGATCCCACACCCAGATGGGCCTGCTTATACAAACACCTCATGTCGGCTCATTCAGGATCATCAGAATTGTATGAAAAATGGAAGGCCAGATCTTGGTTTCATGTATTGGAGATGGAAACCTCATAATTGTGAGCTGCCCTTGTTTGACGCAAAGGCATATCTGGAGATCGTTGCGGGGAAGAAGTGGGCTTTCATTGGGGACTCTATAGCGCGAAACCATTTTCAGTCTTTTTTATGCTCTCTCGCCCAGGTAACAGCCTTTCACTGCAAGAGCTGCATGAATTTTTTTTTTAACTCTGTGGATGCACAATCACAATTTTTTTGGGTATAGGAGCGTTACTTGGTTAAAATTAATGTCCTTTTTCTGATTCTGTTTAAGAAGTCATAAAAATGCATTAGCAGAAAATTTCCACCCTCAATCCAAGGCATACATCCCATACTCGGACTATTGTAAGCGAGATTTTGCACATGTATGCGCTTACCCAGGAGAACGGCATCTTTTAGGCTGTAATCTTAAAAAGTTTTTTGTGTCCCTTTATATGCTGTTGCTCGACACTTGAATGCTGGAGGGTTGCAACACAGAGTTGAAGTCCCTTTTGGATGTGACTGAATTGTTGTTGAAGAACAAACGAGCACTATTCGTGTGTGACTGAAGTGTTTGTTTTTGGCCTTAGGAAGGGCTTAGTAAAGCATGGAATTCTTAGGACCGATTGTGGGCCGTTGTGCCACTTGACAACTACATGATGGAAAACTTGTTTTCTTCCTCTTTCTTACAAAGGGGGGCATTAAGTAAGCATGGTCTTATGTGTAGGCCAGTGGGAGAGATTGTAGACAACTATAAAGATGGGCATTCAGTACTGGGGCACACACATTCTTTCTGATCCTCTTATGTAGGCCATTGTGACTTTTCACCTCGCTTTTGAAGCATAGGCTAGTCGTAAAGTTATATGTCGCCATTTACAAATTTGAGTAACCTGAAATGGAGTGATGGGGAAGGCTTGGCAATTCTCATTCCACCCGGCTTTAGTGTGTCTGCCTTTAGGCATTGAAAGTTAGCTCACCTGATACCTCCTTGTAGAACAAGGAGTATGCTTACATGATGTGCAAAGCTGTACTTTATAACCCATCTCCCAAAATTCAAGTCAAATGCAAGCGATAGAGAATCATGTGGAGTTTTATGCTCAAGCCTACTTCAAAGAGCATTAGAAGAGGATGCAAGGCCCGATTTTGTTATTTGCCAAAGATTGTTCCAGGTCTTCAATATTCATGATTTTGGTAGTTGTGAAATCAGTAGGTAGGATATTGTAGTGCAGCTTGTGCTTAGTTAAAACTCCTCGTCTAGAAATGAGGCGCTGAGGCTCTTAATCATTTGGCAAGTTGTATCTCTTAATGTCTAATGGAAATATTAATTGTAAGGACTTTTGGCTTACAATCCCCATCGTGCAACGAGAGAAAAAACTGAGCTTCTGTTGCTTAAATGCAGGTTGAGGTTCCTGATTGCACCTTTAATGATGGCATCGATCTTAATGTACATTGGCACTTCAAATCTTATAATTTCTCATTAGATATTGTGTGGGCTCCCTTTTTGGTCAAGAGCACAGAGGATGAAGCTGAAGGATACGCTCAAGGCATTGAAAAGCTCCATTTGGATATGGTGGATGAGAGCTGGGCACCCTCATTGCATACCTACGACTACATTGTTCTATCTTCAGGGCAGTGGTACTTGAAACCCTCTGTTTATTTTCTGGAAGATAAGGTCGTGGGCTGCCATTACTGCCCAAAGTTGAACCTCACAGAAGTAGGTTTTTACTATGCCTACAGAGTGGCATTAAGGACAGTATTCGACTTTCTTATATCTTCCGAATACAAAGGAGTGGTTTTCTTTAGGACTTTCACTCCAGATCACTTTGAAAATGGCCGTTGGGATAATGGCGGTAATTGCACACGAACAGTTCCATTTGAAAGCAGGGCCATTTCTTTAGAAGGTATGACTTTAGAGATGTACACAATACAGTTAGAAGAGTATGGCAAGACTCTGCGGAGAAGCACAGAATATTCTTTCAAGCTGAGGATTGTAGATACGATACATGCGTCGCTACTGAGGCCCGATGGGCATCCTGGTCCATATAGGAATTTTCAACCGTTTGCTCATGATAAACATGCCAAGGTACAGAATGATTGCCTTCATTGGTGTCTTCCAGGGGCTGTAGATACTTGGAGTGCGATGCTTATGGATGTGCTGACGCATTTATAGCAATGGGTGGCCATGGAGGGTCTGAGATTATTGCCACAATGGAAATGAGCCTTGAGAATGATTCTCTGCGCTCGAGTCTATTTAGTTCTGCAGTGCGTACAATGGATATAAGGATGCAGGTTTCATGTGTAAGAGCTCATCTGTTGGTGGAAGGGGGGGCACATGTATTGGTTGTAAGATGCAGGCTTACATGTCAGACAGACTGTAATTTTTGAAGGAAGAATTGAGAACATTTTTTCATTTATTCAGAAGGCATTTGTATCATGCTTTTATGCTTCAAGTTAGGCAACAAGGTGCAAACTGAGAGAGAGAGAGAGAGAGAGAGAGAGAGAGAGAGAGATTGTATTATCGTCCCAGTTTGAAAATATAAAATTGAAAAGAAGTTATAGGTTTATGAAGGAAGAGGGCAATTCCCTACGAGGAAGGGAAGTCTTTAAAAGATGCATGGGTATGTCTTAAAAAGTCCCCCATGATACCACTCCTTTTTCATGGAGGAGTCTCCTTTTGCTGAGTAAGTAGCCTACCACCCCTTTTTGGCTTTCTAAAAACAAGCCTTAGCTAACAATTGACATAGGAGTACATTTGAATCTTCAGTAGATTTTATACTTAGTGGACCTATCTTTCATGTGAAGCATTGAAGCTTTCTTAGTTATATTCATTTTTAGAGTGCAAAGGGTCTTCTAAAAATTTCATGTGCCACTTGAGTTTCTATTGTTTTAAAATGCCTATGTGAGACTTGTTTTAGAATGCCTATATTTTTCGGATTTTGGTGTCTCTTGTGTTGGCAGTTGGGCTTTCGGTGATAGCGGGAGTCTCATGGTGGCACCCCCTACCACCCTTTGGTGATGGAGGCTCGGACTCCGCCCTTCTACGACAATAAGCTCTCTTCTTCTCCCTTTGCTTGGTTGTCAATCTTGGTCTTGTTGTGATGGGGTGGCTCCCCTAGTTAGTTGATGTACTTGATGATTGTTGTGGATCTCATGCTATGGTGTTTCGGTTGGTGGCCCTTGAGTTGAGTAGGTCTGGTGCTGTAATTTTTGTTGATGATGATATAATATATCCACCCACTTGTTGGTTTTGCAAAAGAAACAAGTGAAAGGGTCAAGATGGCTTTCAAAAACAATAAGAAAGTGATAAAATCGTTAGGTTGAGTTTTAACTGTAAGGTGAAGCATTGTTCATGAATGTCCTTTTATTGAGCGATCGAGTTTCCTCCTCGCAAAGAAGCAAACTGAAAGTACTAGCAGAAATTTTAAAATTTGTAGGATTTTTTGAATTAAGTTAACATATATCATTGATTTTCCTTTCCTTTACCATGGTTTGCTCATATATATATATGTATATATATATATATATTTGTGTATATGTTCGTGTATATAAACATAAATACGAATAAATAAATAAATAGTATAATAATAAGAACTCATTACTCTATGTCTGTGTGTATGTGTACATATAAAAAAATAAAAAATAAAAAATGTGTGGAATTTACTAGAGGTATGCAAGGTGAAGCTTCACTTTATTATTCTAAAAGAATAAAATGTAAGAGGTCAAGCCATGTGAGGATGTGAAATGAAAGGTGTGATAAAAAGATCCATTTAATATTTTAAATCTTAAATAACATTTAAGATATGTTTCAATCAACGCTGAAAACAATGAAAGTATGCCCAACTCAACTCTCCTCTAAGGCGCCTTTTAGAAAGCCAAAAAAAGCCTATGTGAGACTTGTTTTAAAATGCCTATGTGAGACTTGAATCCTTTCTTGTTTTAGAATCGTTTAATTATCTAATTGAATCATCTTAACAAAGCTAGCATCATGTGAGTATCCCCACTCAAGTGCTGTTTTCATGCTTGGCAAGAAAGGCAAACCCCCTTTTGTCATTTGTGCACATTTTACGACAATGATTCTTTGCATGTGGTCATAGCCTAGTGGTTTCGGTGCACCCTCGTCACTATCTAACACGGGGTCTTTATGACCCCCGAGCGATGGGATCTACGATCGCGAAAGTCCCACGAAGAAAAAATCTTCAATTGGCTACTTAAATGTAGCATGAACATAGGATGCACTAGTTTTGGCTTGAGCTAATACAGTATTGAAAATAGATGAGATTTAAAGAAAGTTTTAGCTCCATCTTTCATCAATACCTAAAAGTAGTTGATGTCATTGGATAATCAATGGCTTTGCTGTCTTTAGTGTGGCATGGATAGTCCCTTGCCTACTAATAATTAAAGCATTAGGGTTGTGTTAAGTGTACATGTTAACACGCCATTTATGTTTATGGTGTTAAGGATTAGGATAGTAAATTTCAATTACCTTTGTGGATCAAGGTAGAAAGTTAGTTAACCCCTTGAGAATGACTTTTGAACACGTGTAATCATGGTCTCTTGATTGTTTGAGCGCCCTTGGTTTTATTGAACCTTCGTTCTTACTTCCAAGTGGACAAGAGCAATCCAGCAAACAAACCTCTTGGTTGTTATGAGATAATACTCTTACCTCCAAGTAAGCTCTATTTGTAGTTAGGGTATACAATAGGGATTGCTTTATTGTTTTCAAGCAAATGCTCATACTTTTAAGTGAGCATAGATGCTATCTTACTTAGAATTTACTAGTTGTGTTTGAGCCAATGGCTCTTACCTCTTAGGGAAGAGAAGGTCATTGGTGATTTTAAGCATAAATTAGTTGCGCTTAAGCTTTGGTTCTTACCTTCATGCTCATGTAGAATTATGTTTTTAAGGTCTACTGGTATTTAAAACTTACACTCTTATTTCCAAGAGACATAGATAGTGGATTGTCAATTGGTGCTACTTGGTTGTTCATGAGTAAGCTCCTTTTATCTCTAAGCAGGCTAGTAGCCTCGTATGTCAATGTCCATTCATGTTGTTTAGACTCTAAACTCCATTATCCCTAAATTGCATTTTACTTTTACAAAAATCACATGTATTATTTGGTTACTTATAGCATTTCTATGGAGTACAAAACTAATCGTACGGTTCTGTCCATAAGTTACATTGTACTTTTACAAAAATTACATGTACTTGGTTACTTATAGCACTTCTATGGAGGGAAAAAATAACTATACAATTCATGAACATTGTAGGAAGCAGTAGTAAAACTCAAAGTAATGGTAAAGTTCAAAGAATACTGTACGAGGAAAGGAGTGGGGATATGTGCAAGAGCTTTGCCGTGGCAAAAATGTATCCAAGCTTCAATGGAGCACCTATGGCCATGCTTTCAATGGCAATGCAACTTGTGTCAATGACCTAAAGTGGACGAAGGATTTCATGGCATGTGGAATTTTATTCAACGTCATTGAAATTCCCTTTTTAGGATGCTTTGATGTCCACTACAAAAAAAGGGCTAGTCTTACCCGACTATAACAAAATGGGTACATAATATGTTGATAAGGTTAAGGGTGTCAAAGAGGAGATGCTCAAGAAAACAATGCTTGATTTTGTGCCAATGTTTGGCTGGGCCATAATGCTGGATGGGTGGAGCAACTGCCAAGAAAAACCATTGATCAACATAGTGGTGATTTTTTCCAAGAACTCAATGTTTTTGGAGGCATTACTACCTCTCTAAAAGAGAAGAAAATTAACTTCTTAACAAAGGTGTATAAGTGTGCCATCAATCGTATCGGAGACCCCAAAATGTTACAAAAACTGTGATCGACAATGCCTCCAACTACAAGAAGGGTGTAGGCTTGGGCATTCAACAAAAGTACCCTGGACACGCACAGGTACCATGTGTGGCCCATACATTGAACATTGTCTTGAAAGACATTGAAAAAATGCCATTTGTAAGGCATGTTTTGGTAGACACCAACCATGTGGTGAAATTTATCAGGGGAATCAGTTCACCTATGCCCTATTTTGGACGATCACTTAACAAGGCTCTCCAAATATTCTATGAAACCTGATTTGCAATCGTGTACTATGTTTTGAATGGTTTGCATACTGTTAAACTAGCATTGCCAGAGACTATCACAAATTGAAGATGGGATGCATGGATCTCAAAGTATCCTATTTTGGGTGAAGTCACTTAACAAGACCCTTCAAATCTTCTATGAGACTTGCTTTGCAATTGCGTACTATGGTTTGGATGGTCTGTAGATTGTTAAAGTAGCATTGACAGAGACTATCGTGGATTAAAGATGGGAGGCAAGGCTAACCAAAATGGACGAGAACCTCCAAGAGGAGCCATAACTTCCAAAACCCAAGAGAACCACGAAAAAAATTGTTTTGAGGAGATTAACCGAGTCAAGTACTTTAGAAGCCTAGTAGAGGAGACCCAAAGGGAACTAGAGCCAGAACCTAAGCAGATCAAGATTATGGACACACTCTTTCCCATGCAGCCTCAACCTCACAAAGACCGCAAACCATTAGCCATACCTAGTATCATCTAGGAAGAAAGCGAGTGTATGGCATCACAAATTGGGCATGCACATTATCTGTTTGAGAGGATGTTTAGTGAGGGAATATCTCACCCCATCAAAGTGTTAGAGTTTTGGCATCTCAAGTGAACTGCCCAATGTGATCCTCGTATTTAGTTTGGTGTATAGGTATTTATTTTACTTATTTGTCAAAGTTTGAGTGGGGAAATTAAGTGAGGTTGCTATATAAGCAACCCCTTGCCTCCATTGTATACACATTCAACTATTCATTGCCAAGGTTGATTGGTTTAGGAGACTCTCTCTCTCTCTCTCTCTCTCTCTCTCATTCCCCTTGGTCTCTACGCTTTCGCATTGTTGACTTTGACATGGTATCAGAGCTGCTTGGTGTAGCTTGTGCTTGAGGAGCCTTGGAGTGAAGGAGCTATCCCTTTATTGATGCCCTAAATCCGCCTCATTGCATTTTAAAACGTAGCGTACAACGGTGCCGTTTTTTCCCTTTGTCGCAAGCATTTTGAAACACTAGCACTTGGAAGCGTTTTCAATGGTCTAACCTTCCTGCGTACGTTTCAAAACACAATCCTTGGCAGCTGTTGGCAGCATGGCCTTGCTCCCTGACACAGGGGATTTTTAAATGCTACTTGCCAGTGTTGTGTGGCTTGAAGGCTTTACCTATTAAAAACGTCACTCTCCGCAGTGCCTTTGGCAACACCTATCCCCCCTCCTTTCAACATTTGAGCACAACTCCTTAAAAAGTGATGTGGGCCGTGGTGGGCATCTTTCAAGGTGCAGAGAGGGAGAGGTTTGTCATTGCCTCAGTGGCTTGTACAAAGGAGGGGCTTGGACAAGAAGGCGATAAACTTTGGAGTTGTAGAGAGGGATTGTAGAGAGTGCGGAGTTGCTTGGAAATTGCAGACAAGAAGAACAACTTGGAGATCTTTCAGCTCGGTTTGAGGGTTTTTCAAAATTATCAAATTTTGCAACTTTAACTTCGCAATGACAACGACCAAAACTAACAAGTAGCTATGGATAGCGGATTCATCGTCTAGTTAGCGACCTATGCACCAACACAATTCTCAAGGAATCCGAAAATTTTTTTGGCTTGATATTTTGAAGTCGAGAGAAAATGTACGAGTTTGCTAGAGGACAACGCCAAAGGCAATCTGGGCAAGGATGGCAGTACCGATACTCAGTTAGTTGTTTGTTTCCTTGGTATCGCGAGGTACGACCACTATTGTTATGAATGTGACTAGATGCTTTGTTTGGCTCGGGAGTTTGAAGACTAAGGAAAAAGCAGGAACTGAGAGATATACAAAGACAAAGAAAAGATGAACAAAGATTACGGTAATAAAGATTTGACAAAGGAGATCGGCATGGAACACGTGGTAGCTGCCACAGTGGCCTTGACGTCAGATTTCTAGTCAAAGTGCAAGTGTCACCACTAGCTTCAGCCAGAGGTTGAGGCTTGTGAGTGGCAAAGATGGGCTCCTTATAATTAATTTGGACCCTTGTGTTGGAATTCAAGTTATCATGGTTTGAATCCGTAGGTCAGAGTTGAAGGCACATGTATCTGGCAGGGAATCAATCAGACGTCTAAAACACTATGGATGGGCGCGTTAGTTCATTGTTGTTAGTTGGATCATGGACAGGATGTGTTCCACAATCATTATCTTGGAGTTTTATATTTTGTATGTGATGTGTTCACAGTTCACAAATGGGGATTATTGGACGTAGTGTGGTCTACAATTCAACTTTTCTACAAAGGAAATTGATGCTCAAGATGACATTATTCTAAACCACTCATGACTTTGCGTGACCAATCTAGAATTCGTATCTAATATCCAATATTAAGGCAATGTGTCATCAAAAACCGACATAAGAAAGTAAGGAGTAAACATGGAAGCAAAGTCAACATCTCAGTCATGCGTAGCCACATATGCTACATATGCTTCCACATCAACCAAAGTGATAGCATCTAACCTGTGCTATCTCCTACGTTGTCTCATTTGCCAAAAACAACACCTACGTACATTCCATGTATGACCACAATTCCAACACACAACATCTCTGTTTCTACAAGATCGTCCTCTGAGTATAGGCATCTTTCTAGACTCATTTGTGTCAAAAGCATTGCACAATGTTTGCCATATATCTCTAGATGTACATACATCCAAACCAATGCAATAGACAGATTCACCAAAAGTGTAACATGATCGTCAAACGTGCAAGCTCATCCAAGTCCTCCCTCTCATCATCAGTCATAGACTTTGGCCTAGTGTCCATGCCCTGCAGTGGTAACACTTGGCCCAACTGAGTTAATGCATCATGCATACCTGCTTTCCAATGCTCAAAGTTTGAACCATCAAACCTCGTATGGAAAAGCATAAACTCTGACAATGATGTACTTGCCAAATCCATGGCAATAACCTGTGAACAAGATCAAGCACAGATTGATCAGTTGACAATAGCCAAAGCCTAGCTAACTCATACACAAAGAAAGTCAAATATATAGCATATATTTAGGCATAATCTGTCCAAGAGAACTATCAAAAAATATGACGATCAATGTAGCAAGACAAGTAAACAAAATCGCTCAAATGATGCGAAAGAACCGCTCTAATCCAAAAGCACTATGCGGTAACCAATGAATCTATTATAAAAAATCTCCTTCCTAAAGAGATTACCGCATACATGTCAAATGACATAATCTCGTGAGCAAACACTTTCACAATGTGATGCCAAAACCCTATGGCAAAGCAACCACTGAGTGCCAAATACAATTAAAAGTGATTGCAAATCATGCGCATGAATACACAAAAGTACGGAAAAATCCAACAGAGTTTCAATAGTATTTTGGCTATCTAACCATAATAACCATACATGCCATAAATAGGCTCAAAAACGTGAGAAAATCATGCGCAAAATCGTCACTCAAGCATACATGAGCTGCCCCAAAGTATCAACTCCCTGAACATGAAAACAATCCTGCAATCCAAATCACAAAGTGCATCAATTGGACTTTGCAAGAGCTAGGCAATTACGAATTATTGGCAAGAACCCGGATGTAAATGAGCCAAAATGTGGCACAAATTGATGCTCAAAAGACCTGAAAATCAGCCCACATATGCCATTATAAAATGGAGAATATTATTACCGAAAAGCACACCATGTGTATCCACATGGCAATACAAACGAGCATAAAGGCATGCACCAAATGTGCATCAAATGAGCATCCAAATCAGCTCATAATCATGCCAAAATTCCTGCAAAACACTTTACACATCCATGCACCACATTCTCCAAAATTGATTCAATTGCACGAGTCAATGCGCACAATCTGTGATGAATCTGCTCTTGCATGTGAGCATTAGGAGAAATGTGAACCCCAAAAGGGCCCTTTAGATTAAGGGGTGATTACAGTTAGATTAAGGGCCCAAAAGGTGGGGGTGGGGTAGGGTCACCATCTAACTTTTGGCTCATTAACTACTCTTTTCACTCCAACATATATACACTATCCATTTACGTGCATTAAAAAATCCTAAAAAGTCAAATTTTTTATTTTTTCTCAAAACCTCGCTTTTTAATCTCCAAAGCCCCTCCTAACCTATTATATGATCAAAAACCTATTTTTCCTAAATTAATATATTCTTTCTAGACCGTCTTTTCCTGCAAGCTCCCCCATCTTCATTTACATGGTTCTCTCCAAGCTCTCCATGGTTGCACCGCCTATGGAAGCTCTCCAAGGCTCCTTCCAAGCACCTCTCTCCCCTGTCCATGGGTGCATCAACCTTGCACTCCATGGCTGCACCACCTATGGAAGCTCTCCATGAATCCTTCCAAGAACCTCTTCTCCCCTGTCCATGGGTGCAACAACCTTGCACTCCATGGTTGCAAACTCTCTTCTCCCATTTTCATGGTTGCAACAACCTTTTACTCCCATCTCCCATCTTCATCTATGTAGCTCTCTCCAAGTGCTCTATAGTTTCCCCACCTATAGAATCTTTCCATGCCTCTTTACAAACATCTTATCTCCTCTCTCCATGGTTGTAGAAACTTTGTACGCCATGCATCTCCCCATGAACGCTCCTCTCTATCTCTCCAAGCTTATAACTATTAAATCTCTGCCTTCCCCTAAAAACCACACCACCATGCTCTCCATCCACTCCCAATTGCAATGGTAAACTTTTACTCCATGCTTCCTTACACTAACTTGTTGATTATACATATCTAGCTCCTCCAAAAAGATGCATAAAGCCCTCTTTTGGTATAGCCTTTGTATTCACCAACTGTAAGTTTGGCTCTTTGCTTCTACATTAGACATTAAAGTTGTTGACGTTTATGATTCTATTGGTGTATGTGAGTTTTGGACTATGGCTATTGTTCTAATTTGGATTATTTAGTGTTTCTATAGACATATTTCCATCAAGATCTTGGATTATTCAAGCGGCTTGGTAGATGCAATGGTGGCCAAAGTTGAGTGAGATTGCAAGCTTTCCATGTTGAAAGAAACCTCACACGTGTCGGAACACAAAGCAATGCAATCTCAAAGGAGGCATTCCAAGAAAGTCAAGCCCAAAGCCCCAAAGCCAAATGCACATCATTGCTAACATATGCACCCAACATTGATGCTCTGATCGTTTTTGATGAGATGAGATACTTTGTGAACCTTTTCTCAAGGAGAAACATGGATGTGGTGGAAAGATAGCAATAAGTAACTCTCTCACCTTACAACATAGAGGGCTCAAACATGGCCACTATGTCACTAACATCAGTTGATGCATGATGTGTTAGATTTGGCTATGGAGGTTTCTTTGTTGGGGGGGTGGGGGGGAGATACTACAAAGCATTTGGCCCTCAAGCAATACTTGCACACTTCTTAAAAATTCATCCCATGGAGGACTTCGCTGTCATCCATAAGGACTTCTTGCAACAATGGACATTTCACAATTTGGGCGTTCAAGGTTGCCAAAGGCTTATGTGTCTATCCTCTATTTCTCCATAACCTATGCAATCATATTTGTAAAAAGGAGTCTTGTCATGGACAACTTTTTTGGCGTTGGGTTTCACGAGGAGTTCACGGCTTAAATTGTAGCAATTAGTCAAGCCATATGAGAAGGTAGCCCATAAGCCATAACGGCATTCATCTTGAGCTCTATTATGTCCAACATCAAAGATAGAGCTTGAGGTGGCCAAGTGACTCATGTTAACTCCTCCCAAGCTTTAATATGTAATGATACTTGATTAATATAACTGGTGTTTCCTCCCAATTCCATTATCTCTCTTTAAGATTCTCTCTCAACTTTATTGATGTGTCACATTCTACATGTTTTTGCTTATGCACATGTGTAAAGAAGAGGGTACGGTGTTAGCTTGTGGAGCTTAATCTATTTTCAACCACAAGTTGATTAATGAAATTGATGTTAAAAAAAAAAAATATTTTCTCTCTTAAAGATTAACTATCAACTTTATTGATGTGTGATTCTACATGTTCTTGCTTGTGAACATGTGTGAAAGGACGGGGTACAATGTTGGCTTGTGGAGTTTAATCTCTTTTGCACCATAATTTGATTATTAAATTCGTTTTTTCCTTCTAATGCCATTATATCTTTTCAAATTTAAGTAACAATTTTATTGATGTGTGATTCTACGTGTTTTTCATACGAGCACGTGTAAAGGCCACTGGGCATGTTCGCATGAAAAGTTTGAACTCCTCTTCCCTCCACTCCCCCCTGCCCCCTCGCACAAGGCAAAAAATAGATGCATTTTGGGATATAATTTGTATGTAATTCTAGCAAAAAAAGGATAATATTCATCTTGTGGTAGCCACCATTTTAAGTGTGGTGAAGAAAAATCACTCTATAAATTTTCTAAACATACGCTCAGGGACACATATCATCTACACCTTGTAGTCAATGTCAATGTCGATAATCTACATCAGTATGAGGGGGCGATGGGGACGGGGGGAGGGGAGGAGGAGGAGTTCAAAATTGTCATGCAAACATGTCCAACGGGCTTCAAATAGGCTAAATAGTGACCCTACATGGTCCACTTTGGCTTGATGTGGTAAAAAAGTGCATGTCCTCAAGGCAACGAATTTAGGCTAAACAAGGGCCAAAATTCACAGCCTTGTGGACATGCACTATAGGGTCACTATTTAGCCTATTTGAAGCCCATTGAACATGTTTGCATGACAATTTTGAACTTCTCCTCCCCCGCCCTTAAGGTGCCCCCTCTCCCCCTTCCCCCGTCCGGCCCCTAAGATATGTGAGTCTCTTTTGTTTCCATTTCCCCCTCTGATCGTGCCTCAACCTCGATGCATGCCTGCATGGGCCTTGCCCGACATGGATTTATGGAAAGGTGGAAAGTGCACTAGAATTACAATTTACAAATGAGTCATTATTGACACAAGACTTAAATGATTTTTGAGTGATGGCACATTGTACATAATAGTAAAAATACTTTTAATTACAATTTGTGAATACAATGGGTGTCAGATCACATTTCTTGCAGAGTACAAACAAAAGGTTTATTGTGAGCTCATTGACAATAGGAGAAGGGGGGAGACAGAGGGCTCACCTTCAAGGGAGATCAGTGGAGTGCAAGGTTTTTGCAGCCATGGCAAGGGGACAAGAGGTGGTTGGAATCATTTCCATACGTGTTGTAGCCATGGAGAGCTTGGAGACTATGGGCTATGAAGGTGTAACTAAAAGGGAAGAAGAGGCGGTTGGAAGGGTTTCCATAGGTGTTACATCCATGGAAATCTTGGAGGTTGGAAGAGATTCCATAGATGATGCTGCCATGGAAAGCTTGGAGATGGAGGGCTATGAAGGTGTAGATGAAAGTGTGAAAGAGATGGTTGGAAAAGTTTCCATAGCTACTGCATCCATGGAGAGCTTAGAGATAGAAGACTGTGAAGGTGTAGATGTGAAAGAGATGGTTGGAAAAGTTTCCATAGCTACTGCAGCCATGGAGAGCTCAGAGATAGAGGACTGTGAAGGTGTAGATGTGAAAGAGATGGTTGGAAAAGTTTCCATAGCTACTGCAGCCATGGAGAGCTTAGAGATAGAGGACTGTGAAGGTGTAGATGAAGATGGGGGAGCTTGTAGTGAGAGACAACGAGTTTGGAGAAAAGGGTGACTTTTGAGAATGAATGGCTAAGAAAAGAAGATTTTGGTGAAAGAAAATAGGTTTTTGATCATATAATATGTTAGGGGGGTTTTGGAGAGTGAAACATGAGGTTTTGGGAACTTTTGAAAAATTTGAATTTTTAGAGTTTTTGATGCACATACATTTTTAGCCTTAAACCCTTAAAATTAGGGATCCTTACAAGGTCCTTTTGGGGTTCATATTTTTTCTAATGGGAGTCCACAAGAGTGCATACATCCACCAAAAGTTCTCTCCTTATGCACATAAATCTGTTGAAAATTTTCATCCCACACTCTCTTCACTGCTGATAGCAAACCATAAATGCGCAAAACAAGAGAACGACCAAGCTCAATCTGAGCTCTCCAGATGTAGCAAAGCAACTCTGATAGCACTCTAAATCCACATAATGGGCATACATGCATATCAATTTGCAAGTGTATGTCTATGTATGTGTACATATACACATGTCAAAAACTCTTGAAATGCAAAGGACTTGTATGTAGAAGAACCTACAAAAGTGGACCATCCTACTGTCTGAAGTAGATATCTCCCAAACCATGCGAAATTTGTAAAATTTCCTTCTACAAAGTTGTAGAGCACGCAAAAATGGTTAGAACTGACAAGAATCGACATGAGCTGCGGATTCTAACCAAGAGAAATCTGATCTGCAAAATCTGCAGCTTGTCCTCCATGACCTGCATGCAGTCTGAGTGATGTATCTCAAAATCGGTGAGGATTTTGAGAAGACTTTCTTCTGCATAGATGAAGAGCACAAAAAATTGGTCAAAAATAGAGGGAATTTGCTTGAACAAAAACCTTTTGACAAACCAAAACAAATGTGCAAAAATGTGATGAAGTTTTTGCTGCTTCTCTGCCTGCTTCCTTGTCTAGCTCCAATCCTCAAGCTATGATACCAGTTGAAGTGCTCGAGAGAGAGCGTGTATGTGTGTGTGCAAAAATGGAGAAGAGAGAAGAAGAGGAAACCTATGTTTGCAGGGACTAAAACTCACTATAAATATGTGAGCCTCCTTATTCTATTATGTATATGATGAATAAGTGAAGTGGGTAGGTGCCTGGCCTAACCGACCACATGGGGCTTTACCCCAACACTAACAAGTTATCTCAGACATAGGTATAGGTCAATGAAAGATAAATGTATCCCGGACAACCTTGATCAAAGGTACATGACAAAGGAGATGACCGAGGGCAATTATAAAAGTCTAAAAATAAAAAGTGACTGTGCTAAGCTCAAGTCATTAGAATAACTCCTTGGACTCCAAGTATGAAGTCAAGGATGCCTTAGGGTGAAATTCTAACTTGCCACAAACTACCTAAATTTAGCAAGTTTTTGAAGCAGCTTGGTGATACCTCCAAAGCATTGTGCTATGGTTTTGGACATGAGGTAAAATTTTTAAAGCCCAAAGGATGAGTTTTATTTTTATCAAAGATTATCATAATTTAGCAGGTTCTAAATTAGCAGGTAGGCTGTAGCCCCAGGTCAGCTTCATAAGCCTCCAAGGTTTGTGCAAGGTCTTGTACCCGAGCTAACTAATAAAAGAGTAAGTTTATGATTTTTAACAAATGAAAGGAAAAAGCTAAATAATAAGGTTAGATCAACCCTTCCTCATTTAGTAAGTTGACCCTAGTCTTGGTTTACTAAGCTTAACTAAGACACATGTCCAAAGTAGCTTACACTTGCTTTGAGTGAACTTAACAAGTGTGTGTGAGTGTGTGGTGTGCTTACACCTACCAAGATGAGTCCCAAAAAGGGTAGGGGGAAAGTTGTAGCATGCAAGGCAAGAGGGGACAAGTGTTGGGCATGCTTGAGTAGCATTCCACCTCATTGGTCAAGTGTAAAGCATTCTAACTCAAGACTAGTTGCACACTTGCATAGCTATATAAGAAAAAATCGTTGGATTTTTGGAGCTCTTGCTCCTCTCACACACTCTATCAAGTGACTAAGTTGGCAAGTGATCTCTCTCTCTCTCTCTCTCTCTCTCTCTCTCTCTCTCTCTCTCATGGCAACTCTAGGGACAGACTCTATGCTCAAGCTCTTGGCTACTATGGATGAAAATCCAAGCCAATGAAAGCTTCTTCTTCTCCATATCTACTATTATATTATACTATGCTATGCTAAGAGATTTACCATGAGCAAGCTTATACGAAGAATCCATTCTCTTTCTTGAAAAATACTTCTTCTCACCCTCATCTTCCTCTTTTTCCATAGTTCCTTTTTCCTCATGCGTGCTTAGGGTTTGAGAAGGAGGGTTATACCATGGAATCTTGAAGAACATTATCTTCTTGATTCAAAAAAGACTCTGCAAGAGCACAAACATGTACTGTAACAAAGCTCTCTTTTAAGAGAATTATAATACAAGCCTTTTTGAAGGGGGGCTCAGCTCTAAGCAAATCCGGTTCTCATCGAGTTGTCAATCTTAATTAAGTATTCTCTTTGAATTATATGCATGTTTATAGTGTTTTTAATGTTTATTTGTGTAAAGAAATTAACCCGACACAACCTATATTCTTGTTGCCATAAGTTAGTATCAGATTCTCAGACATTGTTGTTAGAGCCAAGGTTTCTCTTTTCTTGCCTAAGAAGAGAGGCCGTTGAGTAATCTAAGAAAGAGTTAGCATACACAAAAAAGAAAATTTATCCTTTGGCCTAAAAAATCCCCTTGCTACCTTCCAATGACTAATAAACACTGGTTTCAAGGAGTATTTAAGGTAATTTTGCAAAGCTTTTGTAGATAACCTTTGTGCTTATGCCTCTTGGAAATAGCGCATGTATCATGTTTACAAAAGGTGGTACATCGCATCTCATTGAATACTTTTAAATGCCAATTTTGGGTTAAACATGGATTAATACTAGGATATATAGTGTCCAAGGATGGGATTTCTACAAATGAGGACAAAATTAAAGCCATTGTAGAATTTTCACCGCCCAAAACTATAAGGGGCTTCAAAGATTCATGGGCCATATCAGTCATTATTGATGGTTTATTTTACACTTTGATGAGGTAGCTTTTGTCCGTCGTACAAGCTTCTTATCCGATTTAACTGGACCAAGGAATGTGATTGTGCTTATGAGTTATTAAAGATGTCCCTAGCAAGTACCCCAATTTTTTGAGTGCCCAATTGGAATGTAATTTTCCATATGCATATTGATGTATCAAATTCTGCTATTGAGTGTGCTCAAACTCAGCCAAGAGAATATAAATTGGATTACCCCATTAGCTTTATTAGTCGCCAGTTAAATGATGCAAGATGAACTATTACTACACCACTAGAAAATTTTGAGGAGTTAGAATGGCTGATAGGTCTATTGACCATGAGTGGTCCCTACCCAGTAGAGAATGTCTCCCCAATTGAACAAACTTATACTTTTGACCAAGATGAGTGTCCATGCCTAGTGAAATTTCTAGTGAACCTATGTGTATTGGATGATGAGGAAGATTTATTAGATTGCATGAATGAAACTCATGGTCTCACTGAGGATGCATGTATTTATCTTGACAATGAGGATATAGATTTATCCTTTAGATTGGCAATCAATCTATAAAAAGATTTATTACCCTGATCACTATTATTGTGGTAAGTGATAGGTAGGTCAGTGTACTCCAATTGGTTTCTATTTTTGCTCCCAATGAATAAGTGAATTCTTTTCACACTGATGTGCCTCCTCGAGGTATAGTGTTTTGTTTGGTTATCTTTTGTGCAAGTGTACAAGAGCATGGAGACTATCTTGGACCTTCATTATCATGAGGCTTCTAAGATGACACTTCCATCTACCTAAGGACATCCCAAGTACAAGAATATGTATAATTATTCCATGTCTTGCCTTCTTGTTTGATTTTATTGACATGTCATTCATGTGTCTATGTTTCTAGCTTGTTATACATGAGATCATGTCATTATGTTAGCATGCTTTGCTAAGTGAACGAGTACAAATTGAGAACCATTTGTAATTCACATAACTTAAGTAGTTTAGAGTCTAAATTTATTAGTTTTGCATTCAAAAAAATGGCATGACTTTCGGTTAATTTTTTATCTTTGACTAGCCAGTCTTGTGTGTGAAACATATTATTAATGGTAGAGACCTTGATAATGTTTAGAGGTAGAAGTTGACTAGTAGTCTAAAAACAAAAATGGCCCCAGCTTAATGCTAAAGAAGTTTGTGGCAAGATTTCAACAGTCATCACTTCATGTGTGTGAATGAAAAATGTCTTAAGGATGCTTTGTAATCAAAAGTAAATCAAGCACTCAAGTGCAATGAGAGCCTATCCATGTCATTAAACATGCATGCATTCTCTATTAAAGAAAATAAGGGAGAACATGCATGGAAATTGCCAAAATCATTTGCTTGAATATGCATTGGATTACACTCATCATATCACTTTTGTACATGCACGGCTTGCTATATCACTTTTGTAAATGCAAATTGCTAGTCTTTGAAAAACAATGAGTACTAATAGGGTAACTACTCTTAATACGTGATTTTGTCAACTCAATATGCAGGTCTAGTTCAAATTTAAACCATTAGTGTAGCTATTGGCTGCGAGAAAATTTAATATTGCAAACACTCTAGCTCAGTAAGTTATGCGGGTTTCTAATTGATACTTGATTTATACTCTCTATTTGGAAATGTAACTTTCATAATTTCATGCATCTCATGCTTGCCATTGTTTGCTTGATTCTTATATTTACATATCTCTATTGACTTGCGTTATGTTGAATTAGCATACTCTCACAATGCTTGATTGATTTGCAGTGCTCACATATAGCTGAGGGATTGTGCTCTTGTAGAGGATGAGTGCATGTCTTGTAGGATTTAAAATCTTGATTGTGAGCATGTCCATTGGCCACTACCCTCATCATGATATTAAAATACTACAAGATCCATACATGGTGGATTGATCAAGTTCTTGCTTCTCAATTGGCATAAATTTCAAGGGTGGAATTTACATAAGGATAACATGTTAACTTAGGATGGAATTCTTGTTATTTGTCTTGTGTTGAGTTATAAGCCAGGCTTGTCGATCCTGTAGGTGCACGGTTAAGGATTGGGTGATTGGATGAGAGGCATACCACAAAATTTTTTAGATAATAAATTAGTACTGACTGATTGAATGTGGATGCCCATGTGTGAAAGGGACTAACCCATATGTAAGCCATTATAAACCTAAAACTCTCTCATTGTCATATGTGCGATTCATAAGTGCTCTTGGTCCATCTCCTTCTCCATCACATACTTGTGGCTACGAGAATGCGTGAGTGCATGAGTGAGAGTGAGAGAGAGAGATAGAGAGAGAGAGAGAGAGAGAGAGAGAGAGAGAGAGAGAGAGAGAGAGAGAGAGAGAGAGAGAGAGAGAGAGAGAGAGAGAGAGAGAGAGAGAGAGAGTATGTGATCGAGCATTGTTTGTTGGCATTGGCAATGACAGGGTGGTTGAGAAGGCGGAGTGCAACTTCTCAACATGGGGATCACTTGGCAACAACCCATGGAGGTAAGTGACACACCATTATTGTCTTTCTTCGCAACATGGGGATCGCTTGGCAACAACCCATGGAGGTAAGTGACACACCATTATTGTCTATCTAAGTTTATCAGCACCAGAGTTGTGTATTTGTTGTCTTCCTAATTGGTACACAATGCATGACAAGTCCATTGCATTGATAGATTTGCCAAAAACCGTGTTTTGTGGCCCAAAAGTGTAGAACAAACCTGCTGTTGCATATGCTATAATTTTGAACAGAATTTTAAAAAGAAAAAAACATCACTGTCATGTCTAGAACGTGCCAAAACCCCAACTTAGACTCCTAGATCATATCCATCCGACTTTGTATGCCGAAGATATGCAAAAAATGGTGTTTTGTAGCCCGAAAATGGCAAAAACAAGCTACAAAAAATCCTATCTGTGATTTTGCTTTGCTCTCCATGATCCAATGTCAAGGTTGCTTTGGTCACTCTCATTATGCTTTGATACCAGTTAAAGAGCATGCCAACATGGAAGCTGTGTGGTGCGGGTGTGTGTGGTGAGTGTAGAGTGAAACTATGTGTGTGGGTTCACTACTTATGAGTGAGACCCCTTATTATTTTTATGTAGAAAGAATAAGGTTAGTGGTTAGTGAAGTCAGTGGACCAAACACTAGACGTCTAGCCTTGGGGCAAGGCACATGCTGACTTTACCTTAACATGGATCTTCCCATGCCAACACTTGCATTGTGTGGTTTGTTTGCCCAGTTCACCCTTTGTCCCAAGATATCTTGTACAAAAACTTGTTGTATGAAGTACATTGCAATCTGATTGTTCTTTGGTGTTGTGTGCTCTTTCTAGATGAAGTGCACTAAGAAACACCTTGTCAAATGCTTATGTTGGAGGTCTAAAATCTTCAATGTCACATTGCTCTTTGCATATCTAGAAACTCTAAAAAGATTATTCTTGACCCACCATGAAGGGCAAAACTCCTTTCATCACTGCTTATTGTCAAGTGACTCATCCTAAGCCCCTTGGGATCCATGTTCTTCCCGAAAAATAATGATAGTCCCTCCATGCCAAACCTACTGGACCACTCTTGCCCGATGTGTTGCGCTTCATCATAGTCATTCTTGGCCTCGTCATTCGGGGTGTTTGTGGCCATTTTTTAATAAAGGAAAACCATATCACACACGATGACCTCAAAGTTTTAAATATAAGAACAAGAATTTCACTAGTAGCTTTAAGCACTTAATCCAATCAAGAAAGATGTAGTAGATAGACAAGAGTAATATTCAACACAAACAACTTAAACCATTCAAGAATCATCATAAAAATTGATGACAATCAAAAGGGGCATAATATATTTTTATTCGTTAATGATAGTGGAGTGATACAAAATTGGTTTGTGATGTGATGAAGCCACAATGGCTCTCCAATGTCATGTGGCTATAACTCTAACATGGATGCGAATCTTGGTTATATATGCTTTAAGCCATCCAAACTTGACAAGAATGCATGTGCATCCTTGCATTCCACAATAATTCTATCCAAAGCCAAGCTTAGGTGTTGCTTGTAATTAGACACCCATTGGATGTAATTGGTGTCTTCATCCTAAGGAAAGTACTTGAGCAACTCTAGGATATCCTTCATCGATGCATATACATCTTGTGATTTGGTATAAACTAGTGGGTTTGTAGATAATCATTCAGGTGCAACCCACCAGTAACTATCTATCCACTCATCACCTATGGACGACAACAACTCTAGCAAAGTAGGAAACCTCTTCTCGATGAGATATAGGGTAGCTTTCTCCCAATCATAGAAGCCCACCTAAACACTATGCCATTCAAAGTGAAGCATGATGTTACTTCTAGGGATGTCTTTTTGTGTGCAATTATGTGCACACATCATGACATCCCTGGTGCACACACATAATGTTACTTCCATGGATGTCATTATGTGTCTAGTTGTGTAAATGTTGAAAGAAGATGGTTTGAACAAATCCACAACAATGATCCTGATGTTAGCTTTGAATTGCTCAATACTGTCCTTGATATCTTTCAAGGCCTAACCCTATTGGAGGTTCCTTCCCTCCTTCAGTAATCTCTCTAGCTAACCATCGAGGGTGCCTCCATTCCAAATAAAAATACTAGAAGATGTGAGTGTGAGGGGTGGGGGGAATCCCTGCTGATGAAATGAAAATCATTTTGCATGTGTGACATGCACAATATTTCCCTCATAGTATTCCATACACTCAACTGCATCATTTGAGTGCTCTTTTATATTAGTCTTTGCTACATAGACGTTGTCTATAAATCCGTCTTCAAGCACCTTGACTATAACAATGATTCCAAATCTACCCTCGCCAACATTAATAGCTAGCAAGTACTTGATGCATGCATGGTGCAAGATATGGAGCACACATGACACAATGCTACTTGTATTTGGCACTGATCAAGGTACTGGTGCTTCCACCACTGGTGCATGGGCCACTTTATTAGCATGCGGCTCATCACCAGTGCATGGGCACTTGCATTTCTTATTTTTGTTGTTGTAAAGAGTTTCAGCCTTATCTCAACTATCTTTATACGATCCATAAAGCTTGGTCGAGTCTTCACTACTAGATCAAGAGAGTTAGCAACCCTCACTATGTGGCCAAAAATTCATGAGGCTTCATTTACTAGCTTCCCTCAAAATCTCTATGCCACTGGTCATTTCTCTAAACCATAGCATTCTATACATCCTGGCATAAGGTATCAACAAGGGGCTTGAACACCAAGGTCTTAAATAAGCTTTGGAGATTGTCCTCTCAATCAAAATGAAGCTATAGGGATATAAACATCTCTATAAATCAATGCTCTAGTTTTGTGACCTTGCAGGCTATGATGTATGGAGTACCTACATCAAATGTAAGCCATTCACATAGACAAAAGTAAGCAATGGACAAGTAAAAAATAGTTTTCATTGATGTGATGACAACTTACAAGGTACTGCAATACATTGTGACCATACAACAATGCAATCAAGAAAACTAAAATGTGATCAAGCAAATACAACATGGTCAAGTGCTTACCTGAAATAGTGAACACAATCATAAAACAAGCACACACAAATTATAAAACAATGATATTTTATGTAATCTTGCCCATTGCAAATACTTAAACCACTATCAAGATCAAAAGTAGTGGTTTTTAGGCCCATCGTAAGAGCAAGGTAGTAACCGTAGATCCAAACACTCGAAAATATTACATTAAAAGTAAGTCATTATGAGCAAAAACCAAGCAAACACAAAAATAAAAACAATGATACTACATGTAATTCTACCCATTGTAAGTACCAAAACCATTCCAAGATCAAATGCAAGGATCATAGCCCCATTGTAAGATCAAAGGAGTAATCGTGGATCCAAACACCAAGAAAGATCTCATTAAAAGCAAGTCTCTACAAGTAGTGATGTTCCTTCTCTCTTTGTAAGAAACAAAGCTATGCCAAGGATCAGAATGCAAAGAGAAGCATGTAATTTGATAGCTCATAGTATGTTGGAGCCATGCTAAAAAGCAATGCACAAAGTAGGAAATGCCATGGGTGAGTCAAAAAACATACGTACTATTTATGGTATCCTAGAGGAGCATTGCAAGCAAGATCAATGAGTTAAATAGAAGGTGTGCTATCTAATTTTTTCCTAAATTAATGTTGGAGTAAGAGACTATTTTGACTCAGAACCACCCAAAGTAATGTCTAGACCCTAATTCCCTAAATCACCTCTATTGTAGAACACACTTGATTGTGAATCAAAACTTGCAAATAGTGTCTATCTACTCTGCACATCCCATATGCAAGTAGGACATATCAGTACAGATGTGTACAAAATATTTGAAAACATTGAAGAAATTTTTAATTTTATAGTTTAAAATGTAACTAATCACTTGCATGTAGCTAGAGAGAATGTGTGTGGTTGTAAGCTAGAGAAAGAGAGTGTCACTAATTACAGAGACAGAGAGAGAGTGCTTGAAAACTAGGGAGAGAATGTCTATACTCTAGAGAAATAGTGTGTGTGTGTGTCTGTAAGTGGCTAGAGAGAGATAGAGAGAGTGATGTGTGTGTGTGTGTGTCAGAGAATCTAGTATTTTCTTACAAATATAGTGGAATTAACCTATGAAAGGGGAGTTCTCCTTTAAGGGGAGCAATTTGATGCATAAGGAAACACATGTCTCGTCCCCTCATTGTTGTTCTTGAACAACTTGACCCCCCTCCTTTTGGACTTGCCTTTGACTAAAGATCACATGCACATACTTGCCTATTACTCATTAAGAATATGCAAGCTACTTGGGAAATATGGCGTTCTAGAAAAACTTGGTAATGAAGGACTAGAGTCAACTTACCAAATATGGTAGGTTTGATCTAACTTTAGTCCTTTAATTTTCTCTTTCATTAATTAAAAACCATAGACCTACCTTTAATTTAACTAGCTCATGTGCAAAAAGTTTGCACTATCGGAGATTCTATGAAGTGGATTTGGGCTATATTCTACTTGCTAATTTATGACATACTAAATTAGGACTAAATCTAGTAAAATTAAACTTACCTTGGGCTTTGAAGCTTCACAACCTCTGTGCAAAACCTTACCATAGTCCTTGGGAGGTTTGATGAAGGTAGTCTCAAAACCTGCTAAATTTACACATGCTAAATTTAGACTATCTCTAGCAAGTAAAAGTTTATCCTAAGGCTTCCCAAACTTCATACTTAGAGTCTAATGAATAAATTTAATTACTTCAAATTTACACAATTAGTTTCTATTTTTAGCCTCCTGTAAATGCTATAATTAGCTCCCTTTGTCTTGTACCTTTGATCAAGGTTGCTCGAGATAGAATTATCTTGCCTTGACGTGTACCTTTGACTTGGGATAATTAAATAGTAATTATCCTTGCTCTTTTATGTATATATTTTTTGGTCATTCCTTTGACCTAAATAAGTCTATAAGCACTTTAATCAATTCCCCTTGATCTCTTTTATTTTTCCCAGACTTAAGTGGCCAATTTAAGAGGGAAAATACTTATAGAAGGTCAGAGATTAATTCTCATGACATTACCTCTCCGTTGAAATCATAGTCGTCCTCGACTATGGAGTAGGGAAATAAAAGTCATAGCTAGTCCTTTTACTTTTGGTAGAGGATCCCTTTTTACTCGTCGACATCCTTCCATAGTGGTGACTAATTCCACTTAGTGCTTGGAAGAAATTGCTATTGCAAGCATGTCTTTCCTTAACACTTACATATTCTAGAGTAGGGTTGTAAAGTCTACATGGTACTTGAGAGACTATGCTGCTACAAGCATCATTCATTGTATGCATACGCTTAAAACTTATAAACATTTAAAATAAAGCTTAGTTAAACAAGCTAAAGTTATTTATAAAAAATATTTGTTCATACATGGTTCTTACTTTTGGCTTGAGTACCATGGCTGACAACAACACAAATGTGTTCAAGATGTTTGCTGCTGAGGACAGATTGGATGGGGACAATTACCCTATGTGGGATTACATGATGCAACATGTTCTTGTGTCAAAGGGCGTCTGGAATACTGTACAGGGCATTGATGTACGTCCTGGTTCTGAGGATGCAGGCAATGTTGAGGATGTGGCAGGTCTTGCTGCAAGGATTGATGCTATTAGAGTTGTTTTGCCTACGGCAGAACAATCTTGTTGAGATGTAAAGGATGAGTAGGCTCAGGCATTGGTTGCATTGTCTATGAAGCACACCATTGTTCCTCACATTCGTTCAGCAAAATCTGCAAACAGGCTTGGGATATTTTGGCTGGTCTTTATGCAAGCCGCAATGAGGCTAAAATTGCTTTACTGCGTAAAGAGTTGGAGTCGAAGATTATGCATGAGGAAGATGATATGGACACTTTACTTGCTGGTGTCAAGGATATTAATGAGCAACTTATTTCTGCAGGTGAAGTCATTTCAGACAGTTCTCTTGTGCAAACTGTTCTTGATGCCTTACCAGATTCTTACCAGACTTTTGCTAGTACTTGGAGACTTATGACCCAAGGAAATCCTAAAGTTGTCAAGTTCGATGCATTATGCACATTGATGTTGCAAGAGTCACTTTCCAGAAAAAACAGGACTAGACAGTGTGCAATTGAATAGGCTTTTATTGCTTCTCAAAGAAAGGGTGGTAACAACAATGCAGCCACTTCTTATGGTTCTACTGCGAGTGGCAAAACTTCTGTTCCCAATGCTTCTGTTGGCAGCACTTCATCTGGCAATTCTGGTGATAAGGGCAAAAATAAGATACGTTGCCATTATTGTAAAGCCAATGATCACTTGATCAAGCAGTGTCCTAAGTTGAAGGCGAAAGAGGCTAAGAAGAAAGAGAGTGGTTCCACTGCAAATGCTGGTTCCACTACCAATGCAGCCATTGTTGAGTCTTCTGTGAAAGGAGACTGTGATGCTGATGTTGATGCAGAATGGGCTTTCAGTGCAGAGTGCACTTACAACCCTGCAGTCCAAGATGCATGCATGTCAGTTGCTGCAGATTCACATGTGTGGTATTTCGACAGTGGTGCTACAAAGCACATTACCTCACATCGTGAATTGTTCACCTCTCTCGAGTCTGTCCCTCATGGGAATTGAGTCACGTGCCAACAATGCCTCTTATCCGGTTCAAGGAGTTGGAAGATTGTGCTTACTGCTGCAAATGGCAGTTCTTTCACACTTGTTGATGCGCTTTATGTAACTGGGATCAACAAGAATGTTTTGTCTGTATCTGCACTTGCTAGACTTGGACTTGTAGTCAAATTTGTGGATGACAGATATATAGTTTATGATCTCAGTTTTGGTGATGAAATTGTTGCATTTGGGCTTTTGTTCCGTGGGCTGTATAAGCTCACTTTGTATGACAAGTGTGGACAAAATTTTGCAAATGCAGTTGCTAATTCAAAGGCTATTTCAGATGCAAAACTTTGGCATGCATGTTTTGGTCATTTGAATTTTACCAGTTTGCTACGTTTGTAGAAATCTGATATGGTTGCTTCTTTGCCACCTCTTGAAGCAACTGTCAAACATGTTTGTGAAGGCTGTATTTTGGGTAAGATGCAGCGTTTGAAGTTTCCAAAGGATGGTTCAATTAGGGCCACATGCAGGTTGCAGCTTGTGCATAGTTATGTTTGTGGGCACATGCAAACTCCATCCTTGGGCAATTACCTTTACTTCGTGACTTTCATTGATGATTGGTATTTCCGCTTAAAGTGAAGTCCGAAGTTTTTATGTGCTTCAAACAATTTCTGGCTATGGCTGAAAATGTCTCGAAATGTACTATGGGCACCCTCCATTCCAATCGAGGGGGGGAGTATATGTCTCATGAATATAATGCATTTCTGGCTAGTCGTGGGATAAAACACCAATGCATAGTGCCTTATACACCTCAACAAAATAGTGTTGCTGAGAGAAAAAACAGGTTACTTACAAAAATGGCACGATGTATGATCAAAAGTCAAGCTTTTCCGCATTCTTTTTGGCTTGAGGCCATCATGTGTGCCACTTATTTACTAAACAGGTGTCCTACGAAAGCTTTGCAGTCTATTAGTACTCCATATGAAGCATGGCATGATAGAAAGCCTTATATTGAGCACATGCGTGTTTTTGGTTGTTTGGCATATGCTTTGGTGCCACAAACACAGCACAAAAAATTGGATGATAAGGATGTCAAATGCATTTTTGTTGGTTATAGTGTTGAAAGCAAAGGTTACGGGTTGTATCATCGGCAAACAAAGCATATTCTGGTTTCACGGGATGTAGTGTTTGTGAAAGATTCTGTTCATCCCTTGTTGTCATGTACTAGAGAGAGTAATGTAAGCTCACATGACATTTCTGACACTTTGTTGCCTTTCCAGTGCTAGAAATACGAATGTAAATTCCAATGAGGCAAATGTACAGCCTATGGGGGTTTCAGAAAATGTTATAGATCAGCCTATCACTGATGTAGATGTACATGATGTACTTGATGAGGAAAGGGCTGAAAATGAGCAGGCTAGAGGTATGCCAAAATGGTTGTGTATACATTACGTGATAGTAAATTGGATGCACATTTTTCTAGTCGTACTTGTTCAGGATCTTTCCATGCATCTTATGCATCAGATTGTTATGCTTTGGTTGTGTCTAGCTTACATGAATTGAGGAACCTCTATCTTTTGATGAAGCACAGAATTCAAAACATTGGATGGCTACCATGCAATCAGAATATGATGCACTTATAGAAAATGAAAAATGGACTTTATGTGATTTGCCTCCTGGAAAAAAGGCCATTGGTACAACGTGGGTTTACAAGTTGAAATGCAAGCTGGATGGTGAGATCAATCGCCATAATGCTCGACTTGTTGCAAAGGATTATGCACAACAAAAAGGCATAGATTATGAAGAGACTTTTTCTCCCACTTGTCGTATGACTACTGTGCGTTTTCTATGTGCATTGGCAACTCATTTTGATTGGGATGTACATCAATCGGACATTGTTACTGCTTTCTTGAATGGTGACATATTTGAGGAAGTTTATGTAACGCAGCCTCGCGGTTTTGTCAAGGAAGGACAAGAGGACAAAGTGTGCAGATGTAAGAAGGCTTTGTATGGGTTGAAGCAATCTCCTTGTGCTTGGTATGAGAAAGCTGACACTCATTTGGTCAAACAAGGCTTTCGTAACAGCTCAACAAAAAGCACATTATATGTAAAGTGTGAGGGTGATGTACTTCTCATTTTGGTTCTTTATGTAGATGATTTCCTGATCACTAGACCAAATGAGAGACATATTACTGACTTCAAGGCTGATTTGAATGCTAATTTCAAGATGAAAGATTTGGGACTGTTGCATCATTACTTGGGTATACAGTTTAAGCAGTGTGATGGTGGTATTTCCTTTTGTCACAAAAGTTACATAGAGACATTGCTATGTAAGTTTGGACTTGAGGACTGCAAACCTATTGCCACTCCTATGGAAACAAGGTTGAAGTTGAGTCTACATGATGCTGGCGATCCTGTTGATGTCACTCTTTACCAAACTGATGTTGGATGCCTCATTTATGTATGCAACACGAGGCCGAATATTTAGTTTGCAGTCTCACAGGTCAGCAGATTTATGCATAGCCAAGGGTCTAAGCATTGACAGGGTGTCAAGAGGATTTTTCGCTACCATAGTGGCACTTTACATCTTGGCATATTTTATCCCAAGGGGGATCATTGCCGCCAGACTTACATGCTTTTTCAGACTCAGAGTGGGCTGGTTGTTTTGACACGTGAGTGTCCACAAGTGGGTATTGTTTCATGCTTGGCAGTTCATGTATATCATGGTTGAGCAAGAAGCAACCTACTGTGGCCACTTCGAGTTGTGAGGCTGAGTACAGGGCAGTCTTCACAGCTATGGTTGAGTGTGTATGGCTCAAATGCCTTATTGTTGATTTGGGTATTGGACAGGACAATGCCAACACTATCTACATTGACAGTCAGAGTGCATTGGAAGTTGCGAGGAACCCAGTTTTTAATGCTCGCACAAAGCACATTGAGAGGTGCATTACCACTACGTCAGGGAAATGCTCTCAGCAAGAGAGAGTAGCTTGGCTTATGTGCCAACACAGGGTAACCTTGCAGATCTTTTCACAAAGTCATTGTCTTGCGAGAAGCTCGAAGCTCGAAGCTTTCCACAAAGCTTTGGGCTTACTCCCCTTTGTGGACTAATCACGTCCTCAGGGCATGGCACTTCCCTTTACTCATCTGCAAGCTCTCGTTCACCGCATCACTCTAGGGAGGATTTGTTACCATATACATGTGGTAGTGATGTGTGTGAACACAGTAGGACCACCGGGGCCATTTTTCCCTATTTAGGAGGTTTTTCCCCTCGTGCATTGTATATACGCCCATCACTCTAGGGCTATCTATCTTTCCATTGCACACTAAGTAAGTAATACACTCTCTATTTTGTGCCTTGAGTGTCCTAATTCCAACAGAGTGCTCAACTCATATTGGATTAATTAGGATTCACATATAAGTATTATGAAATCATCCTTGTGGATCCACATATGGATATGTAGAATTTTGAAATATGCCAAAGAGTCTTTATAGTCATTGGGTTGTCGCTCTTACTGTCAGTTAGCTTTATTGTAATAAACACTTATGACCAATTGTACTTTCCTTCAATATCTAAATATACAATCTCTAGTTCTTTTGTCTAAAGCTCAAATCTAGTTCTCTATTTGATCTGACATCTAACTCTAAGTCTCCAACGTGGAATAGATGTCAGAAGTGACACGCTCATTCCTTTCCAATGATTTTTGGTATTTGGTGATGATGATTGCACTTTGATGCTCTACTTCTTTCTACCTTGAATTCCAAGAATATTGCCCAAAGCCTTGCTCTAGCTCCTTGTTGTTGAGTATGCAAACACATGAGTGCAAAATGCAAGTTCCTGGATCTGCTCATTCTTGCAATTATGGCCTTGTCTTTTTGACTTGCCGGGGGACTCTTACTATGCATGGACTTTGCCAGATTTAGGTGAAAGGATTTATGCTTCTTAGATACTCATCATTCAAGGGCACATTGGAGCTCTCATCAAGACCTTGATAAGGAGTCATTTACCTATACATTTCTCCTTTGACATCATCATCGTCATCATGAACATTTTGTGTTGCCAGATGAATGCAATGGTGTGGACATGGGAACCAATCAAGTCTACCGTGAATGCGAAGCTGGCCATGTGGGCTTGAGCCTTTATTATGTGATTCTAGCAAAAGAAACCCTTGTAGTGCTCTTTCAACATGCTATGATGATAGAGTTTGGTGCACTTTGACTTGAGAGAAGCTAGATGAAGGATGGCTTGGATAGATGCTTTTGTATTCAATGCCATGTGCATACTCATTTGAGAACTATTGGTATTGTAAGAACCAGAAATGGGTATTTCATTATAGTGATCAAGACAATAAGGTAAATTGCTTAAGAGGTCTTTAGCTCACAAACATATGCTCACCAACATATGTATTTTGTTGATAATGATTCAACAACATATTTTAACCCTTCCTCATTGCATTGCTTTCTGGAATCGTCATTGGCATGTATTGGGGACCACCATTCATTGCCCCATTTGCAAATGGCACAAACCTTGCTCTTGTTGCGGTGACGTCGGGAGACGATTGGGATGTAGCCTATATGTTGGGCCCAAATTTGCTACTTTCAGAAAGGCCAGAGATTGACTTTGATTTTTGCATTTTCAGTGGCAAGATTGAAGAGCTCCAAGAAGAGTTTGGACTAGGATGACCCCTCTTGGAATCACCACATTTCTCAGTACCATATTGAGGCAGATACATGCTCCATAACCCTTGCAAAAAAACCACATTCTCTCACCATGTCTCTAATGGATGAGAGGTCTTAGGGCAAAAACTTTGGGGCAAATAGAATATCTTTATTAGGAGAGGGATGGATTCTTTAGATAACGGTTTGGGTGAGCAAAGGTTGATGGTATAGAAATCCACCAAAGAGCAGCATTGTCCGTGCAAAAGTTCCCGCTATACATTGATGGGGGACTATCTTGGATAGGCTATGTGTATCTGCTGTGTAGGCTTTCCACTATTTAAATCCATATCCCTCAATGAGAGGTGCACATTCTTCTGCACCTTAGTCTTTAGGTGGCGAAAATGCATGGATAGTCATCATATATGCCATCACATGTTTCTTCCTGACGTGGGAGCACATAATTACCGTGAAAATATGTTGCATTGTAGATGTTGTACAATCTAGCCTTATGCCGATGCAAAAAAGCCCAAAGATGTTCTTCCTCTTCTTCCTAGAAATCTCTCCTTTGATGAAGTCATGGTTACCCTAAATGACGTGATTGTGAGGGGGGCTATAGACTAGCACTATTTTCAACAGTTTGGAGCGCTTGGTGTGCAATTAACTCAATTTGCCCACCATGTAAACTCAAGTCCTAATTTCTAGTTGCTTCTGGAATGGCTCGTTCATTAAGGTGAATAGCTTAATAAAACCTCACCAAGCTCACCATCAATAACCAACTGGTTGGATTCACAATGCTCCAAGTTGGTTTCCAACTATTTTTGAGTGCATGCACAAAACCCTTTAAATGAGTGCAAAAGAAGTGGCGACCAGAAGATTGCACACAAGCACCGAGAGGGTGGGTTGAGTGTTGTGGTTAGCTGCTCTCTCTCTCTCTCTCTCTCTCTCTCTCTCTCTCTCTCTCTCTCTCTCTCTCTCTCTCTCTCTCTCTCTCTCTCTCTCTCTCTCTCTCTCTCTCTCTCTCTCTCTCTCTCTCTCTCTCTCTCTCTATGTGCGGTGTGAGCACCGCTACCACCTAAATCTAAGCACCAGTTACGATCGCACAAAGAGGATGCATTTCCAAATTTTGTTTTCTTTTGATGCCACATGTCGCAAGCATAGGACGTAGCATATTTTGCTTGTTTCATCGTCCTTTAATATAGATAAAGATAAAGATAAAGAGAAGTGGAGGTTTTAACTTCCATGTGGGTGCATTTGCAGCCAAGGGGAGGTTAAAACCTCTACTTTTTTTGTGTTAGCAATGAACCTAACCACCACCCGTGCCTCATTGCCTAATACAACAGCCCATAGTGCTATTCCTAATCACTACCTCTACCTTGTAGCTTGATATACCACTATTGCCAATAGTGCAACAATGGTAGGAAGACCCCCCTCCCCCCCCGGCACCGTCTCACATGGACGTGGGAGATGGAATCAAAGGCCCCCATCAATCCAAGGTCCTCGCATTAATTGGGTGCCTTAGATCTTGTTGCAGAATTTTGAGTTTACTTCTCCACATTATGATATGTTTGCGTGTCAAAACTTGAGAAAGACGCCTACATTCCACAAACAACATGCATGCACGATGTGGTTAGGGAACATGGCTCTCATTTTCGAGGTTGTGGGTTCAATCCTCTGAGGTCGGTGGTGTCAAAGTGGGCGAAGTAAACTGGGGCACCCGAGTTTACATTTTTCTGCCCGAGATCCCTCGCCCCCCCTCCGAGCTATGTAAGCTCCAATTGTTTCTTATCTTTCTGCCCATTTATTGCTTAGCCATTGCTTTGGTGGGGGGGGGGCAGAGAGAGAGAGAGAGAGAGAGAGAGAGAGAGAGAGAGAGAGAGAGAGAGAGAGAGAGAGAGAGAGAGAGAGAGAGAGAGAGAGAGAGAGAGAGAGAGAGAGAGCACTAATCCGCGCATGCATGTGCAAGAAAGAGTGCACGTGGTGGTGGAGACACCTTTCTCGCTCTCTCTCGCTTCTTCTCTCTGTCTCTCTCTTCTTTTTCTTTTTCTTTCATCTCTCTGTTGTCAGTGTTTTCCTCTCTGTTGTTTATTTCATTTTCTTGTCCCTCTCACTCTTTCTCATTCTTCTTCTTTGTCTTTTTTTGCCATTGATGGCAGAGGAGTCTCACCCTTTGCAACATATTTGTCTTTTACACGTGAAATTCGTAGAATGGGCATAGGATGTTCGAGCATGAGCAATGCATGTTCATTAGTTCTTAAGCATGTTATGTTAATTTGTGCCATGGACCTCTTAGTTTAGTTTCTCTCTCTCTCTCTCTCTCTCTCTCTCTCTCTCTCTCTCTCTCTCTCTCTCTCTCTCTCTCTCTCTCTCTCTCTCTCACACACACACACACACACACACACACACACACACACACAGGGTGCGCACATGCACAATGTAATGGTCTAGTTTTGGTGAAAAAGTGACGTAGGCCCACCAACACGTCCAGACTGGGGTTAGCATTGTGACTAAAAATTGATGGGAAACTATGGGAAGACCTCACCTTGCGACCACAACCATAGTAGTGAAGATGGCCAATGGGTCTATTGTTAAACCTATTGGGTTGCTAGAAGATCTCAAGATCAAGGTCTTTGGACATAAAATAAGGATTACCTTTATTGTTATGGATTTCTCCAAACACACTATGGCATCGGAGATGATCTTAGGACGTCCTTTCATGAGGGAAGCAAAAATGGTGCATGACTGGTCCAAAAACCATGTCTACCTGCAGTTCCAAGATTCTGTCATTCGAGTGGATCTTGTGACGGGTGGAGCACATCCTCTAGGAAACAGGTTTATAATTGATCATAGAGCTGACACCACAGTTCACTTGGCCCCATTGCAGTATTGTTACACGTGTAAAGCGGACACTGATGTTGGGAAAGATTCTCCTTATATGGATGTACTACCTGGGATGACTGAGTCGGACAATTGGATTGGGTCCACCTAGCAGCAACCATAGACACTTGGGGAAATAGGGGGACGACCTAGGAAACACCTGACGGGGATGAAATACCACCACTTGTACCCTTAAACATGCTAGAAGCAATGGATATAGCTTCTGATGATCTACAAGATGAATATTTGACTGGCATTGAAACCAGTAGCGCCTCACAAGACTATAGCCCACACGATTTGGGGTCAGAATCATCAGTTGAAATTGACTCTGAGGATGAAGAATCTGAGTTAAATCTTAGTGCAAATGTGGGGACAAACCATTCAGGGCCCAGTGGTAACCTAGATGATAATCTATCCAAGGGAGCAGAAGACACAAGTAGTGATTCATCTAGTGAGTCTTCACTAGAAATCGACCGTAATCGAGAATTAAACAAAAAGAGTAAGAGATATAAGAGGCGACGATATCGATCAAATGTGCGTGCTAGAATAAATGAAAATAAATCTACCGTAGACACTACAAGAGGTTGTGTGCTCTTGTGACGCTGTTAGCGACGAAAATACATTGGGTTTTTATGACCCCCGGCGTCGCTAAAACCGTCGCTACGAGCGTCGCTATAGGCGTCGCTATATGCGTCGCTATGAGCGTTGCTATATAGCGACGCCTATAGCGACGCTTATAGCGACGTTTACACTGCAGACTATAGCGACGCTCATAGCGACGCTATAGAGCCATAAATAGCGACGCTTATAGCGACGCCCGAGAGAATATTTTTTTGGTGGCAGGGCATTGAATGCCCTGCCACCCATCAACCATATTGTACTTGATTCACTTTTTAAAAAAAGTGCAAAGGTAGATAATAGACCCAAAATAGTCACCCACAAGACGCATTGTTTGCAAAATTGACAATTGTACATATCATAGGCAAAATGAATTGATTGGCAAATGTAATAATGACAATTGTACAACATCATAGGCATAAAGAATTGATTGGCAAAAGGAACTGCGGTGACAAATGTAATAATATACATGGTTCAAAAAGACGTATAAAATCCGTCTCATGATACATAAGCTATGAGAAACCCTAAACTAATGCTATCTAGCTACGGCTAAACTGACGTCGTTTAGTCAGACGTCTCATCGCGTCCAAGCGGCGTATCTGTCGGATTCTGCAAAAAAAGACAATAAGACAGCTTTCAGTAAGTATAAACATATAACGACATTTATAAAACAATACAAAAAATAAAAAAGAGTAAACCCTAATACTAACCATGCCGCCGCGAGAACTGAGAATGTCCATCAGAGCGTTTAAGCCCTTCCTGCCTGCGTACTCACGCTCGTACGGTGTGGGATCACGTCCTGTCATCGACCACTGTCAAAACATACAAAGATTTCATTATGTTAGAACTAAAAAACTCATAAACCCTAAACTATCGAACATGCATAAAGAGCAATGTGAAAAGACTTACAAAATCGGCCTCAAATGATGCCCATCCACCGCTCCCCAAGTGGTGCGAGCTCCCTGCCTCTACTCGCGCTCTGGCTGCATCCTTTTGTTGCTTCCACTTGTCGGGATTCTCGCGCGCTGCTTTCTTCGCATTCTTCCAATCTTCTTTGGCCAGCCAATCTGGCCTATTCCCCGTCTCCACTCGATTCGTGCCCTTTGTCGCTCTTGCTTTGCATCCTCATATTGTGAAATCCACTTTTGCATCACTGGATTGTGAAGCATGCAAAATCGGTTGATTTTAGCCTCTAGATCTTCCGTCATCTTCTTCTCAACACCGAGATTACACATGACAATCCCAGATATGCGCTCATCATCTATGGTTCGCCATAGCGTGTCCCGGGATTTATCAAATCCGTCTAGCCACTCTCCAATGTACACTAGGGACTCTGATACCAACCAACCTTCTGCCATGCTACCCTCCGGACGTGCCTTTTGACGCACATATCCCTTAAGCGTTTTCATGAAACGCTCTAAGAAGAACATCCATCTGGAATGAACTGTGCCAGCTATTTTCACCTCATCAACTATGTGAACAAGAAGATGCACCTGAATGGTTAGCATTGTAGTAGGAAAATGTTTCTCAAACATGCACACAAGCTCCGCAGCATTTAGTTTGGCGAATGGTATGGAGTCTACGTTGATCTCCTTTTGTGAGATCCATTGCACCAGCTTTGCAAGTTTGTAGATTGTGTTACGGATGTCGAGAGACAAACATCCCTCAATGGCAACCGGTAAAATAAACTGTAAAGTATGTGCAGTAATGATATTAAAGTCCACATTTTATGCAATGATATTAAAGTCCACTATGAACGTACCTGACACATTTTATGCCAATCGTGTGACTTCAAACCGGTAAGCTTTCCTTCTTTAGTAAAACACGTTCGGAGCGAGTGCATTACGCCAGTGGGGGTCCGCAAAGATCGAATGGCCTCTTTTACTTTGCGTTCTTGGGCTCCTGTGAAAATCCATGGTGCTTTAGGGAGTTTTATCGATCCATCAGACGCTGTTTGCGGCCAATATTGCTCCATACGATCCACATTTCTAAGGTCAACTCTGGCTCCCAAAGTATCTTTCTTGCCGGTCAAATGGTCCCATAGTAGATTACCCACATTCTTGAATATGTGCATTGGATCGAGCAAGTGATTGATCATGAGTCGGGGCCAGTATGGTAACTCGTACCATAGAGATAGTCTCTTCATCCCTGGAGGCAATCCGTAATCGCACATCTCCTTCTGCTCTAACCATGCTTGTGCAGACATCCTTGGTGGCTCTCTTCCCAAAAAGCCATCGCGTAACACATGATTCTCTGGAAGATACGCTTGATGACCTTTGTAGATTTGCTTCTTCAGTGAGGGTGCCCTACGTGCATTCAGTCTAGGTCCACATGTGACACATGCTCTATATCCGCTTGTTTGAAGCCCTGCATGTATACACATGATAATAGATCAACTATGGGAAAAAAAAATATTTACAGTGTCTGAGTGAGGAGTGTCAATAGATCACCTGAGCATTCTGTTAGCCCGGGATAGTCATGCATGGTCCACATTAGAATGCCTCTGATCAAAGCATTCCGTCGTCCTGTGTGTCGGCTCATATCCACCACCTCTATACCAATCCACAATTGTTGTAGCTCTTCCAATAGTGGACGAAGATACACATCCATATTCCCCACTTTATATCGCCCTGGCACAATCAAGCTTAGCCATAGGTGCCCCTTCTTCGTAGTCAACCACGGGGGAATGTTGTAGTTGACGATGACAACGGGCCATACACTGTAAGATGTTGATCTTTGACCAAATGGATTTACGCCATCCATAGCCAGGCCTAAGCGCAAATTTCGAGCTTCCCTGGCAAAATCCGACCATGTTCCATCTATATGTTTCCAGGCTGCGCAATCTGCAGGAATTCGTAGCACACCATCCGAAGATTTATTCTCCTCATGCCATGATGCTAGGGCGGCCATGGACTTACATTCGAAGAAATGCTTCATGCGAGGAAGCAAAGGAAAATGTCGCAAAACCTTTTGTGGAATTTTTGTCCCGTGGAGATCTACTCGATATCTTTCGGAATCACATTTCGGACACTTCTCCATGTCTGTGTATTCCCCTCTGAAAAGAATGCAGTCATTAGGACAAGCGTGGATAGAATTGTAATCCATCCCCAAGTTTCGCAAAATCTTTCTTGCTTCATCTCGGGAATCTGGCATCACATTGTCAGCTGGTAGTATGTGCTCTTTCAGCAATCTACACAACATAAAAATATGATACAGTCGTGTAAAAATCTATCAGATCATTATACATTTAGAGTTCTATTAAAGTAAACTAACTATAATAGATCACCTGAAAAGCGTTGTGACGCTAGTGTCACTCCATCCAAACTTTGCCTGCATGTTGAGAAGAACCAGGAGTGCTTTCAATCTAGACATACGTGCTCCATTATACAATGACGTATCGGCTTCACTTTTCATATCATCATAGATAAGCCTTTCTGAATCCATGATCGTCTCGATCATTTCATCAATCTCGGGCTCAAACATTGCCTCGTTGGGAATGTGCTCTGCATGATCATCCCCCGAGCTGTCAGAGGCTACATCTTGTGGCCTCACATATGCTGCTTGACCAAAGCGCCTGCGAACACGTCTATTGGGTTGCAAGATTGCTGCTTGTTGGCCAGCGTCAGAGTCCGACGAGTTATAATTGGCAACAACTCGATCTATAATAGATGGATCGAACTCGCCAAATTCGCGAACGTGCTGCAAAGAAACACGTCTTGTCCGTCGCACAGCATGCTTGCATTGATTACAAGGACATAAGACCCTCGTTGAGAGATAGGTGTTTCGGTTGGACGGTCCCACATCCTCGTCGCTACTCATAATGAGGATAAAAAACTTATAACCTGGACAACAAATTTAATATTCTATTGGCATTCTTCGTCTTATCTCTCTCTCTCTCTCTCTCTCTCTCTCTCTCTCTCTCTCTCTCTCTCTCTCTCTCTCTCTCTTTACCTCACATTCTCTAGTCATGTCCAATCCCCGCACACCTCGGTCTAGAGGTGCACGGAGATCAGAACCACCGGGTTATAATCTCGTCTTTATTGGTCAATACCTATATTTGTGGGTACAAGAAATCTACACACCCACGTCTACATGATACTGCATGTAGTGGACAAAATCCCTTTGCCTCTTCTCTAGCTGTAGCACTTCACTTCATCTTAACATCTTTTCACAGTAGATCTTTTCACTGTTCGTCTAACTCTAAACCCTAAACCGTAAGTAATTCTTGCGTGGACTCGATCTAACGTAAATAAGCGTAAATCTAAATAAACGTAAATCTAACTAAAAATAAAGCTAAATCTAATTTAACGTAAGTCTAATGACTAGAGGTTGTCTAGATGGTCATTGTGTCGGGGATGTAGTGACTCTTGCCGCCCTGAAGATCCACCTTCTTCCCTATCTTTTGAAGACATTTCACCAGTACTTTTGGATCGACGGAGCCCACCATGAGTGAAGGCAGCAATACCCTATATTCCATTGAGGGCTTTCTTCACCCGCTTCATGCAGGCATCGTAGTCTATGGAGACCTAAATCTAATCTAATATAACGTAAATATAAATCTAGCTTAAATAAACGTAAATCTAGTTAAAAATAAACCTAAATCTAATTTAATGTAAGTCTACATATAACCTAATCTTTAACGTCTTTTAAGATAGTTTCCTACGACGTTATAACTCTCTTCTTCTTGTGTGTGTGCGCGTGTGTGGATGTGTGTGCCAATAAAAAGAGATAAATGGTATAACCTTTCTATCACCCATGCCAAGTATGATAGATTGATTATGCCATTTCCCTCTTGAATAATAGGTCTTCAGTTCAACTCCTCGTCGGCTAGATCTCTAGGTCTTTTAATTTTAATTAGTTTCCTACGACGTTAAATTAGTTTCTCTCTCTTTCTCTCTCAATGTGTGTGCGTTTTTTTGGATCGTATGCATGTTTTCTCTCTCTTTTCCTCTCTCAATGTGTGCGTTTTTTGTTTATGCATGTTCTCTCTCTCTTTTCCTCTCTCAATGCGTGCGTTTTTTGTTTATGCATGCTCTCTCTCTCTTTTTCTCTCTCAATGTGTGTGTGCATTCTTTGTTTATGTATGTGTGTGTGCGTTTTTGTTTTTGTTTGTTCTCTCTCTCTCTCTCTCTCTCTCTCTCTCTCTCTCAAAAACACTATGTGTGTGTGTATGTGTGTGTGTGAGAGAGAGAGAGAGGGAGAGAGAAAGAGGGGAAGGGAACATGAGAATGCGGAGAGGGAAGGAGCATACCTGGCTCTCCTTCCTCTCCTCGTGTGTGTGTGTGTGTGTGTGTGTGTGGAGAAGAAAAAGAGAGAGAGAGAGAGAGAGAGAGAGAGTGAGTGAGGGAGAGCGTTACCTGCTCCTTGCTTGAGGGCGCCTCAGATCTGAGTTTTTGGGCGCGCTCGGTTATTTTTTTACCCCAGCCGGCGTCGCTATGAGCATCGCTATAAGCGTCGCAAATTTCTTTGTAAATTTGCGACGCTCATAGCGACGCTTATAGCGACCCTCATAGCGACGCCGGGAAATTTTTTTTTGAGCGTCGCTGTGTGAGCGTCGCTAATATGAAGAGCCTCTTGTAGTGAGAATGGCTTAATTATATAGGGGCATGTGATGCTCATCGAAAGTTGGTAGATAACTGGGGTGAATACCTTCAAAGCGTTATGTGGTGTAGTCCACAACCCATTGACATCGCACAACTCGAGGCTACAGAAGTTGAGCCGTACCGTAGGGAGATGAAAAAATCCAGAGTTAGCTCAACAACAAAAGGAATCAGAAGTTAAATCACAGTCCACAGAACAACAGGACCCCACAGACTTACACCCTGCACCTGAACATTTCAAATCCTATACCACAGAGGAACGTAAGGTTGTGTATACAAAGGCTCAAAGAAAACCTATCAATGGGAGCAATGGAGTCTATGATGGTCCAGCGATAGTTAAGGAAATAGAGTTAGCAGACCCAGGAGAAGAGTCTAAACCTGTTTTCATTGCCCAAGATCTGACCGAGACTGAGGAGTGTGTACTTAAAGAACTTCTCAAGGAATTCAGGGATATATTTTCCTGGACTTATCATGATATGAAAGGTGTTCCACCTTCCGTGGTGCAACACACAATCCCTATGAATAGCATGGCTAAACCAGTTCAGCAACGACCCTACCCAATGAATCCTAAATATGCAAAAATCGTTCAAGAAGAGATTGAAAAGCTTGTGGAATGCGGATTCATATACCCTATTGAGCACTCAGAATGGGTGTCACCAATAGTGATTGTGCCAAAAAAGAATGGGAAACTCAGAGTGTGCGTGGATCTCAAGAAGGTCAATGCCGCCACTAGGAGGGACCATTACCACTTGCCATATTCAGAACATGTGCTTGAAAGAGTTGCAGGGAAGGAATCTTATAGATTTTTAGATGGGTACTCTAGCTACAATCAAATCACAATTGCGCTGGAGGACCAAGCTAAAACAGCCTTTATAACCGAATTTGGAGTGTTCACATTTTGTGTTATGGCTTTTGGTTTAACCAATGCCCCTGCTACCTTTCAAAGATTAATAAACACTGCTTTTAGAGAATATTTGAGGGAGTTTTGTGAAGCTTTCTTAGATGACCTTTGTGTTTATTCCTCTTGGAAAGAACATCTATCATGCTTACGAAAAGTGTTTGAGAAGTGTAGATTGTATCGCATCTCCTTAAACCCTTTCAAATGCCAATTTTGGGTTAAACATGGAGTCATTTTAGGGCATATAGTGTCCAAAAATGGGATTTCCACAGATGAGAGCAAAATTAAAGCCATTGATGAATTGCCACCACCTACAAATTATAAAGGAGTTCAAAGGTTCATGGGCCATGTTGGTTATTACCGACGATTTATTTTAAACTTTGCCGAGATAGCTCGTCCTTTGTACAAGCTTCTTATTGAGTTCCAATGGACTGCAGAGTGTGACCATCCTTATGATCATTGAAAAAGACCTTGACTAGTTCTCCTATTCTACGAGTGCCCGGTTGGAATGGAATTTTTCATGTGCATATTGATGCATCGAACTTTGCTATTGGGTGTGTTCTAGCTCAACCAGAAGAACATAAACTAGACTACCCCATTAGCTTTGCAAGTCGTCAGTTGAATGATGCCGAAAGAAACTACACCACTACAGAGCGAGAAGGTTTAGGTATGATTTATACAGTGAAGAAATTTCGCTACTACCTTCTGGCCAACAAGTTTGTGTTCTATGTTGATCATCAAGCCTTGTTGTATCTAGTAAATAAACCTTGTTCCACGAGAAGAATTACACGATGGTTGTTAATTCTCCTTGAGTTTGATTTTACCGTTGTGGTGAGACCTAGTAAAAGATGTCATGGCTGATCATTTGTCTCGCATACTCAATGGTGAAGCCCCTTCTGGAGTCGATGATGAATTGCCTAATACTTCTCTATTCCTAGTCGAAACCATACCTGAATGGAGTGAGAAGATTGTGAACTTTCTAGTTAATGGTTTTCCACCCAAAGAGCTTCGTAAAGACAGAGCTTGAAAACTGTTAAAAGAATGTGAACCTTACTCTCTCATTGCGGGAACTCTCTACAGGCTAGGGAAGGATGATATTCTTAGACGTTGTGCCCTTGAGGATGAGTATTTATACATACTGCAAGAAGCCCACACAGGTATAGCTGGAGGACATTTCTCAGGGGAACTAACAGCTAGAAAGGTGTTGCAATCAGGCTATTTGTGGCCAACCTTATTTAAGGATGCATCACTTTTTGCAAAAGGATGTGATGAATGCCAACGTTACAAGATCACACAACAAAAGGATAGGATGTCCTTACATCCTGTTAAAGGTACTTAACCATTTGAAAAATGGGGTTTGGACTTTGTAGGCCCAATTAGTCCGGCAGCTCGTAGCACTCAATCTCGATATATTATCTTTGCCACTGACTATGTGACAAAGTGGGCGGAAGCCAGGGCGACATGTAAGGCCGATGTGAGGTCAACTGCCAAATTTCTCTTTGAGAACATTATTACAAGATTTGGTTGTCCCTTTGAGATTGTGAGTGACAATGGTACTCATTTTATAAATGGAGTAATAAAAGAACTCAGTACCAACTTTATGATAGCTCACCATAAATCCACACCTTATTATCCACAAGCAAATGGCCAAGCTGAGAGCACCAATAAGACCTTAATCTCTATCTTAACCAAAATGGTGGAAGCTCATCATACAGATTGGGATTTAAATCTTACATCAGCTCTATGGGCTTATCGTACTGCGTATAAAGTTTCCATTAATTGCACACCATTCAAGATGGTGTATGGCCAAGAAGCGGTTATGCCGTGGGAGTTTGTCGTTCCTAGTCTTCGAGTAGCTTCTCAAGAAGGTTGGGATGGTAACCCCTTAGTTGAGCGATTATATATCCTTGAAAGGCTAGATGAAGAGAGGCAATTAGCTGTGCAAAATGCAGTTGTGGAGAAAGATAGGAAGAAGAAATGGTTTGACCGTCATCTAAAGAACAAAGATATCAATGTTGGTGATAAAGTCCTTATGTATGGAGTGCGTAACGAAAAGAAAAAGTTGAAATATACGGGAAAAGGACCATATAGAGTATGTGAGATCACCCCACAAGGAACCATTCGTGTGGAGACTCTTGATGGAGTTGAAACCATTGGATTCCTCAATGGGAGCAAATTTAAAAGATACTATGATCCTTTAAGCCAAAAGGAGTTGCGTGCCATCCATACAAAAAAGGCATCCAAGGCACAAATAGAATTGAAGAAGATATAAGCTCAAGCTGAGGCTAAGGAGCTACAACAACGTATAAGACGAAAACGAGAGGCTAACCTTGGAGTCACACATGCATTCCACGTTGAAATCGAGGAGGATTGGTTGGACTCTGACACACCTCTACGATACCCTATTGAGCTAAACAGCAGCTATGGAAAAGTGTTATATAACGCCTTATTGGACATGGGTGCTAAATATAATCTACTATCATATGGGGTGTGGGGTCAGTTAGGGAAGCCACCTCTATCTGAGAGTATTATCCAAGTCAAGGTTGTCAACAAGAAAAAAACTGTAGTTTTTGGAATTTGGCACACTTCTGTCAGTTATGACAATGGGGTCGTAGCTCAAGACTTTTTGGTCATGCCTGTTGGAACTATGGAGGGTAATATAAACCTAGGACGCACGTGGATGATAGCCACCAAATGCACTATTGATTGGGGGACAGGGGGTGACACAACACAGAAACCAACTCTTAGCCCTTCCACGCAAGCCATAGTCCCTGAGATATTGCCTCTTAAGGAAATAAAACCCAAAACATTGCATGTCCAAGAGGTTGAACCATATGTCCCCATAGCCCAAGTCTCTAGAGCTTCAACTGATGTAGCTGAAATAAAGCTTGAGACACATAAGACCCATCCCAATATAACAAAGAAAACATACAAGTGGGTCCCTAAAGCTTCTTTAGCAACCATAGCCAATGCTAAAAGATAGAAGCTTGGTAAGAGACGTCCCATTCGCCCCAAGAAATTTAAAGAAATGTTGCGTTGGATTCCTAAAAAACTAATGGAAGCCCAAGGCTACTATGAAGGAAATGATCAAATCTGGGTGCCAAAACGTAAACTGTGCTCTTACGTGTCATCTGGCCCATGTGAGCTCAATCCTGTGGCTCCAAAACAAATTGAAGATCGTGGAAAGGAAAGAATCACGGAATGCAACACACCCGCTCCAGAGCTAGTTTGGGTACCAAAGAAAGAACGATTCGTTCCATCTAGCTCAAGAACATTGAAAGGAAATGAAACTTCTTGCTCTTCATGTAGTTCCTATACGGAAATAGAAGCTTCGACACAACCTCCACCTACCATTGTACATATTCATACAAGCAAGAAAGAGTTTACACCTCCCATTGTAAGTTCACCACCTACAACGATGTTGCAAATAAAATCATGGGAGAGTACCTTACCACCCTTGCAACTAGATGAAACGCATAGAGCGGTCGAAAACTATTGGTTAAAGCCTTCACCTATAACAACTTGGAACAACTGGTTTCAAAGGGTGATGACATCATTTCAAACGGTATAATCTATCCAAGGAAGGGGGGAGTGTTTGTTGACATCCATCATTCACTTGCTTCCCTCTCAACCTTTCTCCCTATCCTCTTAATCTCCAATCTTAGGGAATGTATATATAAAGCCTTATCCTCACAAAAACAAGATAAAAAAGTAAAAGAGCAAGAGCCATAACACAAAATCATAAAAACACATTATGCACAAGAACACAACCCTTGTAATATCTACACTCTAACCATCATCTATTTGCGTGTACAAATATGGCTAGTACTCTAGAGTCATCCACTCCTGCCTTGGGTGAGAGGTACCCTCGTTACTTTTCACAAATGTTTCACATGGTCTTTCCGGTGCTTGCATGTGAATGGGATTTGGTAGGTACGCTAGCAAGTGAGAGGAATTTTGAGGAGTTAGAGTTGCTGATACGTCTCTTGACCACGACTGATCCATACTTAGTAGAGAGCGTTTCTCCCATTGCACAAGCCTATCCTTTCAACCAAGATGACTATAGGCGTCTAGTGACCTTCTTAGTAAACATGGGTACCTATGATGAAGAAGAAGATTTACATGACTACACGGATGGCACATATGGTCTCATGGATGATGACTTTGTTTATCTCGACGACGAGGATAGGGGTTTAGCCGTAGAGTTTCCCCCCAATCTCTACAATATCCTATTCCCTTGACTCCCTAGGGGGGGTGCAAATAATTAGGTTAGGGTTCCTTATGTTTTTTTTTTTTTGTGTTCAATAAGTGTTGGTACCTTTTCCCACTGATGTGCCTCCTAGAGGTATTCTTTGTGTTTCTTAGTGTATACAGGAACGTGTTGCTGTTGTTAGGATTTGGACCTTCATGGGAACTTTCTCTCGCTCACACTTCAAATCAAGCGAGAACATCGACACAAACAGGTGTTTCTTGTCCATTAGCATTGCTCCTTATCTTTTTGCATCCATGTTTGTCTGCTTTGATTGTGATTGGTAGCATAATATTCAGCGCATTTGCTTAGTACCAAACATTAAATTCAATGAATTTTTTGTCATAATCACTTGTCTAGATTTAAAAATCAAGCAGTCCGACTAAGCTAGTTTGACCAAGTTAGGTGTTAGAGATCTTCTCTTAATACCATGGGGAATGCCTTCCTAATAATAAATGGTTACTTAGGTTCTTAATCCGATTTAGGCAGCATTGTGTGAAATGTACTAGGGCTTTCTAGTGGGCTTGACCCTATTGACCTTTAGCTTAAGTATTATAAAGGGATTTTACTTGAGTGATGAGCCTGGGGAGGTGTATCAGTGTTATATGACCCCCCAAAGTTACAAAATTAAAATGTTGAAAATGAACAAACAAAAAATCAAAGTGCCACATTGTAAAATCTTAAGCTGGAAGAGAAATCTTAGCTTGATTGGGTACTTCACTCACATGTATCGCCTATGGTACTAGAGCCCTAGAGGTTCCCATTGTGGGCGCTTTTCCTTGAAAAGCAAAAAACCCAATGCATACAAAATAAGCACACACATCAAAATTGAATCACTGTGAAAAGACTTTGGGGGGTCAAAGAAAAGGTAATCAGTCAGGCAATGATTTCATGAGAAATTCCTTTTATAGTAGCTTAACTACAAGTTCTTCTAGGTATAGCCTCTAGTCAGCCCTCGAACATGAAATACTTGGCTCTCGCGATTAAACAACTTAATTGACCAGAGAAAATTAAGAAGCTTACCCATGGTATTAATAGTCGATCTCTAGTGCCTTTCGACCGTTAAATTAGCGACCTCGGACTTGTTTCATTTTTTACCTTTACATCTGTTTATGCATTTGATTACATTGCAATTTAATGCTTATTGCTGACAAATTGTTTAAAATTCTGTTACCAATCAATTGTCTACCTAAAATTGCATATGCTTTTTAATCGCTTATGAGAATGCAATTACTGTGCAATGTTGTTTGATTATGCAGTGATTGAAGAAGGCTAAGGACATTCATCTCAAATGCTCTTCCACCTCGACAAACAAGCTTCAACTCAATAGCTTTTGAGGACGGAATCTACATCAAGAAGGGGGGCATGTTAACCCTCACGGTTCACGGACACCCTATCACCTACGGCGGACGTTGTATTATTTACTTGTAGAGTCAGGTACCGGGCTTGTCGGTCCAATAGAAAAAGGGTAAGAGTGATCGCGGATGAGAGGCGCACTCTAACTGGAACATTCAAGGGATTAGTTGGCTAAGCATGGGCGCCCAAGTGTGAATGGGGTGAGCTCATATAAAAGTCAACTAAACCTAAAATTCACTCATTCTCTCATTTGTGCAATTGAAGAGTGCTCTTGCTCCATCTCCATCTTCTTCTTCTTCATCTCCTTGTGTGTGTGTGTGTGTGTGTGTGTGTGTGTGTGTGTGTGTGTGTGTGTGTGTGCGTGTGTGTGTATGCGTGAGAGAGAGAGAGAGTGTGTGTGTGTGTGTGTGAGATCGAGCATTGCAACAACGGCACGGCGGCGGCGAAGCGGCGGCTCCTTCTTCTTCGCGGCGAAGAATCCTCCACGAAGCAAGCGTAGAGCGGTGAGTGACACACCATCGCCTTCTTTGATCTTACTAGTTTAGGCTTTTTATGTGCTTGGAGCCATTTGTGGCTTGCACACGGTGTATCGGCAAGCATTGACATGTGCAACATACGCGCACAACACAAAAATCTATGTTCCTGAATCTTAATGAGTGATGTGATGTAGAATGAGATAAAACACATCAAAGAAGTTTTAAAAATAAAAAAAGAATACCACGAATGCATCTGAAACGTCAAAAAAACCTTAGGATAGCACTTTAGAATGTTGAAATTCGACGTCTCTAGCTCAAGATATGGCATTTTTAAGCCTCGCGGCCTCATGAGGTCAGAACCAAGCGAGTAGAGGCCCCAGAGACCCATCAAGGGCCTCTATTCGCTTGGTTCTGACTTCTTCTTAGTATTTAATAGTACCTATCAATCGTTATCCAGTACGATCCATTAAAATTCAAATCGCAAGTAGCTCATGAAAAGGTGATTGATGCGTGTGCGAGTTGCACTCATACAAGTACCAAACTTTATAGGATAGCAACAACACGTCATAAAAAGGCGTCGGCGCTTGTGCAAGATGTCACTATCAAGCACCTTCTTTTTCTAGTGATAGGGATAATTTCACCCAAAAGGTTTTCATGGACATTTTCAAAAATAAGAACAAAGGCTTTTTCAATGTAACATTAGACTTCTTCCTATTGGCTAAGGAGCATTCTCTCACTAAAGCTAAAAGGCCCAAAAATGAGTCCAATTTTCTCCTGATAAAGCAATCCAAGTTGATTCCCTCTATCAAACTTCGTCTTTTGGCATACCACACATTTATAAACATACTCTTGTATGTTTGCTTTCATGGTAGGCCAATAGAAATATGTTTCAATCCCCTTTAGGGTAGACTGAATCCCTCTATGCCCTGCATAAGGAGGAGCATGAGATTCATACATTACTTTCTCACGTAGTGAGCTAGTAACGCATAGTCTATTGCCATAGAGAAGATAACCATCTTGTAAAGTAAATGGTTCCTCTTTCTTCCCTAGTGCAAGGGTTGAAATCACATCTCTAAAATCGGGATCAATAGCATACTCATCTATCATAGAAGATAGATCATTGTGAGTTGCTATGGAATCCGCATTCACTCTCGGCCGTCTTGAGAGTGCATCGGCTACTTGATTATGCTTGCTAGCAATGTGAGCAATATGAAAATGAAATTACGAAAGAAAATTTGCCCACCTCATTTGTTTGTCGGAGAGCTTGGTCTGCGTCATGAAGTACTTAAGACTTTGGTGATCCGTTCGCAGAATGAAAGAAGTCCCCAATAAATAGTGCTTCCATGATTCTAAGGCATGTAGAACTGCAAGGAGTTCCTTATCATATATGCCTAGAGCTTGCTCAACAAGGTCAAGCCTTCGACTTTCATAGCCTATGGCGTGCCCTTCTTGAAGCAATGCAGCTCCAAGGCAATCACCACAAGCATCACATTGGACCTCAAATGGCTTTGAGAGATCTGGTAGTGTAAGCACAGGTTGAGAGATAAGCTTTTATTTAAGCTTTTTGAAAGCATTGTTCTCCTTGGTAGACCATGTGTACCTAACGTTTTTCATTGTTAGGTCCTATAATGGTCTTGCTATTAGTGAGAACTTTTCTATGAAGCGTCTATAGTATGCACACATACCTATAAAGCTTTTTAATTCATGAAGATTCCTTGGTTTAGGCCATCCTTTTATTACCTCTAACATTGATGGATCCATTTGGATGCCATCTTGAGAGATAATGTGACCTAAATATTGAATCTCTTTTAAGAAAGATTCACTTTTCTTTCGATTAACATAAAGTTTATTCTCTCTTAGAACATGAAATATTATCTAGAGGCGTTGCTTGTGTTTGTCTAATGAATTAGAGTAGATGATGATATCATCAAAGAACACTCCAATAAAGGTTTGGTGAGGCCTGAATAGCTTCTCCATCAAGCGGTTGAATGTGGTTAATGCATTGGTCAAGCCAAAAGGCATGACAATGTATTCGTAAACACCAAACGTAGTGCGAAATGCGGTCTTTACAATGTCTTATCAACTATCCTTATTTGATGATAGCCACTTTTTAGGTCAATCCTACTGAAGTAGGTAGACCCTTGTAGCTTATCAAAATAGGTCTTCTACCCGTGGAATGGGAAACCTATTCTTGTAGTGATCCTATTTAGTGCTCTATAGTCGACACACATACGATATGTGCCGTCTTTCTTTTGCACTAGTAGCACAAGAGAACAAAATGGAGATGAGCTAGGCCTAACCATGCCCTTCTCAACTAACTCATGCACTTGCCACATAATATCCTCTTGTTGAGCTTGAGAAACTCTATAAGGAGGTTTGTAAGGCGGTGAACTTCCTGGAAGAAGTTCAATTGCATGGTCATCATTGCCTCGTTTACGAGGTAGCTCACAAGGGATTTCGTCAATAAAGACATCTTGAAACCCCTTGAGAAAATTGGATAACTCTAATTCCTTTTGATTGTGTATATTTTCTTTTGCTAAAACATTAGGTTCATTTTGAGAATCTTTAACAAAAATCATGTACACGGAAATAGAGCTCTTTATTGACTTGTTGAAAGCTTGTGTATGTACAATGGGTATAGTGTTACCCATTTCCTTAGCATCTATATACATATCTTTTTCCCTGAACTTAAAGGAGATTCTCCTTTCAGGGAATTTAACATTGGCAACCATGCGATCAAACCATGGTGCCCCTAGGATTACATCCTCATGCTTAAGAGGAGAGATAAAGAAGTCCTCTTTGTCCACATAGCTTTGGACATGGAGCCTCAATTTCCCGATTAAGGGAGTGACTGAAGCTTCTTGCCCCTTGAAAGCACCGTCTGTGGGTAGGACATCCCCCATCTCATAGGCTTGTATGCCCACCTTGGTGGCCAACTCTATAGATATAAAATTGTGAGTAGAACCAGGGTCAAAGAGAATAAAAGCATCATGTTCTCTTACCTTTCCCCAAGAATGGCATAGAGGAGATCCTTTGTGGTGAGTTTCCTCCTCTTGGATTTCAACCAGGGTAGCTCTAGGAGGATCATGGCGGTTGTTCTTTTGGGGACAAGCGCGGTACGCATGCCCTTGTTCGCCGCACTTGAAACACCAGTTATCCTTGCGATAACGCTCAAGCTCTTCACGAGAGAGTTTATTTTTGCCTTTGTAAACTCCCTTCTCCTTAGCTTTGTTGGAATTGCCCTTAGGAGACTTTTGGACAGTGTCCTTCCCCTTAGGCTCATTGGAATCCTTGTTTTTAGGGGGCTTAGAATTTCTCTTAGCCCCTATTTGGAAATTGATTCGAGAGGCCACCATAGTATGATGTATCACCGCCGATATGGTGCGTGGCCTTTGGGAGTTGACATACTCCACCATTTCTTCGGTTAAGCCTGCACAAAATTGCTGCTTTTGCTCTCCAAAATCCAACTTTTTGAAGACAGTGGCTTTGAATTGTAGGTCCCAAAACTTGTCTACATATTTGTGGATGGATTCATAGGGAGAGAGCTTCAAGCTTTGCCATTTGGTGAGTACTTTATCTTTGGCATTGGTGGCCAAAAATTGCTTCATAATGGAAGCTCTTAAAGCTTTCCATGTTTGTGGAGCTTCACCGTTGGCCCGTAGGCTAGACCACCATTGGCTGGCGGACTTTTGAAAGTACATAGCTACATGGCATAGCTTAGAGGACTCCATGAAGCCCTCATCTCCAAACGCCGCATCGAATTGTTGGATAAAGGCGAAGACTTTGTCCGTAGCACCAAAAATGCCATTGTAGGTAAGGAAAGAGATGCTCTTCCCTCCCTCTTTGAACTTCTTGAGCTTGGACGACCTCTTCCATGCGGCATAGGATTTCCTATGGCCTCTTCGTTTTGATGGTTCAAAGGTTGCACCATCACTTTCTTCAGAAGATGAAGAATTTGAGGAAGATGGAGAAGAGGGTGACCTCTTTCTCGCCTTTTTCTTGCCTCGATCTTCATTGTCTTCACCATCACTTTCATAAGAGGAAGAGGATGAAGAAGATGGAGAAGAGGGTGTCCTCTTTCTCGCCTTTTTCTTCTCTTGCTTTTTGTCATCCCTCTTTGAAGTATGGTGTGGAGAAGTATGTGATGGTCTTCTCTGTTTTGGAGGCGATGGAGAGCGTTTAGCCCGCCGTCTTCATGGAGCCATCTCTATCGAGGTGGTGGAAGACTGACTTCTTTCTCGTTCCTTTGGTGGAGGCTCTTGAGTTCTCCTTTGAGAAGGAGATGCGTCATCAAGGAGAAAATTTCTAAGCCCTTCATAGGGATCCTCTTCTTCTTCCCAAATCGGAGAGAGACCTCTTTTGGAAGTCTCACAAGGAGGCTTCCTAGGTGCTCTCTTCTCATGGTGGGGAGCCTAGAGAATCCCATGAGCATGGAGCTGCCGTTGCACTTCACTTTGGAGGGATGGATTGCCCATGGATTGTTGAAGCCTAGAAACAAGATAGTTAACAAGCATCGGGGCATCATTAGTAGCTTGCTCATTAGCAAAATCAAAGTTATCAACATTAATTTCACTCCCTTTACTATTGTCAGCCATTCTAACAACTTTTAGGTGTAAACTTTTTAGGTGTACTTTGGCATTTCAAGCCCTAGTTGCTACTCCTCTTTACCCCTTTAGAAAAAGCACTCAAGCTATTGTACCCGTGGCTCAAATACCGTTAATTGCAAGGAATAGAAGAGAGGGTCGTTCAACACCAAAACAGCACCGGCTCTTGTCAAGCTTCTAACAGCTCAATAGTGGTTAAGCCGTAGGCAAAAGCCCCGTAGGACTCCACTATTAAGACCATAGCTCTCGACGGTGATGCCCCGTTAACTACACAAAGGCAAGCACACTACAAGGCTAAAAAATCCCTATTCTACTTACTCACATGCAATTAATAGTACCAACCATTTATAGCTATCTTGAGGACCTCCCTTCTTGAGCAAGAGAAGAGAAAACTTGTGCTCTGATACCAATGTAACATTTTATGGTCTAGTAACTTGTGTGTAGTGGAAAATAGCATGAAAATAGTGAGCATTTCATTAGAATAGCTTCCTAATGAGAATAACAAGAGTGCTTGGTGGACAAAGCAACAAAAAGCATAACACCTAGTTAGATAGCATGAACAATACTTCAAAAGAGAGAGAAATTAAGCAATTGACAACAGTTGAGGACCGGATTTGCATGGAGACGGTCCCCCCTCCAAAGGCTTTGTATTATGGTTTCTCCCATCAAGAGAGACATTTTACAATACAATTCTTTGTGTTCCTTCAATACTAGCTAGTGCAATGAAGATGGAAACTTCATGCACTAAGCAAAACACTTAGCAAACACAAGATCAATTCTCTCACGGTCTCAGACCCAAGACCTCACACACCTTCGAAGATGGTGAGAGCTAGTGGGGTATGAGAGTAGATTGAGAGGAAGAAGGAGTATTCTTATGACAAAGATGTACATCTCCTCACATAATCACTCATATTAGCATAGCTTAGCTTAGTAATTAGCATGGTAGAGGAGATGAGCATGCATTGAAGCTTGGCTCTTGGTTGGATTTGCATCACAAAGCCAAGAGTTGTTGGTGTAGGCCTTCCTTCTCACAAGCTTGGAAGTAGGTGATAAGCTTTCCATTAAAGCTTGAGAAGGAGAGAGAGTCTTCTTACTCCACGCATGAGCTAGTGTGAGTGTGTAGGTGATAATGCCTTTCAAAAATCAGCCCCCTCTCTCTCTTGGTCGACCCCTCTTTCTATTTGCTCTTGCTAGCATCCTATTGGACCTCCCCAAGCTTAGCCAATGGTAATTAAGCAGCATAAGTGATAGCCTTCTGACATGTGTCCCACTTCCCCCTTTTGTGAGAGCTTTAGGTAATTAATAAATGCAACTAAAATCTCATTGGACTCCTTTGCCTCCTTGCCAATAGGAATCAGGCAAGCCATTGGGCTGTTGAATGCTCATTGGACCCCTTGGAAGACTGTCCAATAGTCTTCTAGAGAGCTTAATTCCCATTGGTTCTTTTATTAAGTATTTTTAAATTAATTAAACTAGATTTACTCTAGCCTAATTCTCATTGGTCCACCTCCAAGGACATCCAATAGGATTTGAGTACACCTTCTTGTGCGCATCTGGGCTAGGGAGCTGACATGTGTCCCTCATTCCCTTTGTGTAAAGGGAGCTTGTGTGTGTGTGTGTGTGTGTGTGTGTGTGTGTGTGTGTGTGTGTGTGTGTGTGTGTGTGTGTGTGTGTGTGTGTGTGTGTGTGTGTGTGTGTGTGTGTGTGTGTGTGTGTGTGATTTTCTCTCTCATCCCCTACTTGCAAGGCTCACCCCCTCTTATGTAGGGATGGATGAAGACTTTTGGGGCACACACAAAGCATCCAATTTCCCTAATGTTTGACCTTTGGACACAACCTTTGAATTTTGGAACCTTAGCAATTTGGAAGTCTTAATGGGCTGAACCTTAGGGTCTTTTAAGCCCATTGGTGTAGATAGCTCTTTTGCAGATGGCCCCCCCCTTTGGATCCCTATTTTCCCTCCTTTGGATCCCTACTATGGCCGATCTGCTAACTTAACCAATATTCTAGCTTTTTCTCCCCTGGCACTTCCCCATATTAAATGATCATTTTAACATGAGAAAATCATTTAGGAGAATTAGATATTGATTATTATGATGCAAACATTCTTTGGAAAGTCAATTAGGGTGTTCATTGATGATTTTTGCATTTATAGCTCAAAATCATTGCACCTCTAGAAGGTAGAAGGGGGTTTGAAGAAACTGTATGACATGGGAGGCCAACTCAACACTGACAAATTCCATATAGCTAAGGACAATGTGATCTTTCTTGGTCACAAGGTTTCCTATAAAGGCATTGAGGTGGATCCTTCAAAGGCAAAGGCTCTTATTGAGTTACCATCACCCAAGAGTCTCAAAGAGGTTATCTTATTTAAAAGGTAAGGTATATGTGAGGGTACGTGTGCATGGGTGCGTGCGTTCACGGTGCAGTGTGGTGCGTGCGAGGAAGGAGAGAAACACGAGAGTGTGGGTGGAGCAACATCTGGAAGTGTTATGAGTGAGGAGCTCCTTATTCATATGTATATAATGAATAAGGGCATGTACACATGATGGGCGGATGATTGAACACCGGACATCTGGTCTCGGGAAAAGGTGCACCGCCTTTACCCCAACAAACTCCCACTTAAAGATGATGCAGCGAGCGATAAGTGAGACCTACTAGCTAAACTACTAATATGTACAAGAAACTAGGTGAGAGACTCTCCCAACCTATGCCCACTCGCTCACTCTATCAATCTACACACAGTCATATCGGCTCTAGTAGTAGGCAAGTGTATGTATCCATGCTAGAGCCTGCATGTAAATCTCACAAACGACTCTGTATGGATTGCAAAGCTCCACAAAGCATCATGTTAGTGTCAATCACCATACGACTGACTATCCCTGTTGCAAAGCTCCACAAAGCATCATGTTAGTGTCAATCACCATACGACTGACTATCCCTGCTGCAAATGCTCCCATTGTAGCTGCTAGGTTGGGCCTCGGCACTATTAGATTGTACATGAGACGTTTGGACGTTGTATTGCATCATCAAGACTACTCATCATGTATTCATGTGTCACTCTCGACACATGAATACGTCCCTCTCACCCATAGGCAAAACCATATATCCTGGTATCAACTCATTAGTCTCTAACATGAGCATATCAAAGAGCTCCATGTTTTTCATCTATATCTGTGTCTCTAGGGAGCAGACCTGCTCTACCTCTGCCTGCACAAACTTTGACAACACCTGATGTGTCTCACTAGAGCACTGCTGCTATACCTCTATCTCTACAGAGTCTACTAGCACGTCTTGCATAGCTAAATGCTATGTCTCATAAGCATGGTGAAGCTCACCCACAAAGGAGACACGTCTCATCTCTTGCTCAAAGCATGCCACCAACAAAACCAAGACTATGTCGTCTCAAACCTCAGACACATGCATAGGATACACCAAACCATTACAAGATCCTCTAGAAATCACTAATGAACCGCAATGCATCTGGAAAGACTCCTCTCTAAGAAGTGTAACCAAAATCTGCTAACTATCTCACTGAGATCAAATTTGTCTCAGCTGAGGAACATAGCACACATGTTGAAGCATGTATGATGGACCACTCGGAAAAGACAAACAAACATCTCATGAACCCTCTATGTCAAGCACCGATCAGCCAAGTACACACAGCCAAAACTCCCACTAGAAAAGGTGTTGAACCAGTCACGATGTGGTGTGACGTGGAAAGAAACATTTCTATCTAGTAACCAATGTGAATAAAATGTGTTATCCATAGACATAACTGCAAGAGCTACACTCAAGGCAAGCATGACATCATCATCACTAGAATAGACTACCATTAGAACTGCCTCTCTAACATGTTTCAAATCCGTATCTACATCACGCATACATCTTTGTTGATGTCTCATCCATCTAAAACAACGATGCATAAATTGTCTTGTGTAACCACAATGCCAACATCGTATGTATCGGCAAGAACGAGACCTTGGTCTCTCACTATCACACATGTATGCTGCCATAACTGAATAAAAAAATGGCAACAAAGTGGGATATCACTTGACTACTACACAATCATGAAAACCATGCCCAATAGCATCAAAATTGATGCTTGCATGTGCATAAAACATCTCCACAATCTGCTATCTACAAGCATAACCTGGGACAAACAATTGAATAGAGCGTGAAGCGCATAACCATATACACAAGTAGAGAGCAACTAGCTCAAAACGCATCCCACAAGATAAACTACCTACAAAAATCTGCAACAAAAAGAAACTATGAAACGTGTTACTGTCTATTCGTAGCCACACAAGCATACGCAATCCTCACTCCTACGAGAGTGGGTACACGAACACCAAATTGTGTCCAAGCTAACAAAACCTGTCAAAGTGAGAGTAAACGCTCGATCACTGTCAAATTGGAACTAGATCAACCATTGTACAAGATAGCATGACACTACAAACTTTTATGGTGAGAAGATGTGAAAAACGATCAGAGTTTCCTTTGCAAAATGAGCCAAAACTCAACGCAAACCGCAAGCAAAAAAATTATAGATAACTGCCAAAGTGGGCGTAAACTTGACCACCAAACCATCAAAGAGAAAACTGCGGATACGCATAAACCATGGCAAGAATCTTGGAAAATCCGGTAGAGTTTCCCTTGAAAACTGAGCAAAAACTCAAAAAATCTCACCAAATCACATAAAGACAGACACTCAATGTCTTAGTAAATAGATCCATAAAATGGTCTACATACGTTGCCAAAAGCCTGGCAAAATAGCTCACTCTTGATATTGAGTGGCTCTATGGACCTATACATGTCCAAAAACACCTATAAACCTATGAACCTACTACCTCAAGCTATGCGAAGCTCAATCTTTATCCACAAATGCATACATAGCATGAAACTTCACAAAACCATGCTAAAATCTCTCTGGAATGCTCCACACAATCGTACATGAGCACTACATGTGCCGCATCAACTGCACTGGAAAGATTGTGTAACTGTGAAAAAATCTTTGGGAAACTCGCACACACTACCTCATCGATCAATAAACTCATCGACTGAAAACACCATTCAAGAGATAAACGCACTTGAGGGAAAAAACCACTCCAAAATGGGCCGTTGGAGTCAAATGTGTTGTATGTGTGTCATCAAAGCCAAAAACTAGAGAATCATCGAAGCCAAAATGCTATTGAGACTATGTTGGAGCCAAGCTACTCCGGATAGGGACTAGAGGAGAGCTCATGCCACTCTTGCTCGTCAGTCTCCAACAATGTCGAGGTCGAGAAGCCGAGGATTTCAGTTGAAGCCAAACCCGCTTTAGAATGGGCCATCAAAAGGAAGTCTATGGCAAGGCTATGCTGGAGGAGATTCGGAATGCTCTCTCTCACTCTCGCTAAGTCAAAGCCAAGGAAAATGTTATCGATGCTATCTTTCACCATCGAGCAAAAGCGCCGATTTTATGGCCATCTGTGCTCAAAGTCGAGAAAATGCTTGATGTCGCCTTCTGCCACACCGAATGGAAGCGCCAATGTTGTAATCACATGTGGTTGAGCCGCCAAATCAGTGTCAAAAGTTGATGCCAAGAAGAAGCTGCCTATGCTTGAAGCTGAGGCAGATTCGTTGTAGGGAGTCGGGAAAATGTCGATGGGTACCCGGGCTTACTTGCCCATGTGACCGAACAAACTATTGTTAACCTCCCATTCCTAAGCTGCTCATTGTGATACCGTGAGACCCAGTGTTGTTGGCTGATGCTGCCTCAATTGCCTGCTCACAAATCTCCAAGCTTTAATTCATCAAAACTCCAACTCTAATCAATCAATGTCTCACTATTTTATTGAATTGCTTCTTTTTTGCAAATCCTTCAATTTTCTTGCTTTGGACCTGTTGCAGACTCTGTCCTCATTTTATTCTATAGAAGATACCAAGATTTGATTGCTTTGATCTACTGCAAGTTGCTCCTACTGCTTTGGTGGGGATCTTGTTGTAACAAAACAACACCAATTGTTTCCTTCCCAACACTAGAGCTAGCAAAGAATTTGTACTCCCAACAAGGAGGCATGAGTATTGGTAGCTCTGACAAAATGATTTTAATGTTACAAAAGTACTCCTACAGCCCTTTAGACCATGCAAATTCCACTTATTGTGTCAACTTTTGCAAAGGATGAAGTAACTATGAGGCTAAGTGAATGAGGCGAGACATAGGCGCTACGCCATTACCAGCGACCGGTCGTCGGGTGTCCGACCGCCCATCCACCATGTGTACATACCCTTATTCATTATATACATATGAATAAGGAGCTCCTCACTCATAACACTTCCAGAGGTTGCTTCACCCACACTCTCATGTTTCTCCCCTACACCGCACGCACCGCACAAGCACACGTGCCGTTACAAGTGGTATCAGAGCTAGGGTGGTGAACCCCGCATGAAATGACTTTTTGATGATCGAAACTCATAACACTTCCAGAGGTTGCTTCACCCACACTCTCATGTTTCTCCCCTACACCGCACACACCGCACAAGCACATGTGCCGTTACAAGTGGTATCAGCGCTACGACGGCGAACCCCGCGTGCAATGACTTCTTGACGATCGACGCAAAAGCACGGATTTTGGCTATGGAGGATCTTGGAGCTCAAACATGAACTTAGCAATGGCAAATCTGGTGCAGATTGGAGTCGCAGGTGGATCAGAGCCGCACCAAAACTGCATCGAGCCGCAGTTGTTTCGATGCAGATCAGAGACGCATCGAAACGGCTTCCGGATCTCGGCATATCGGTGTGTGCAGTCCCTCTTGGCTTGGAGGGGATCTTGGAGATTTTGCGAATAGTGCAGAGCATGAGTAGATTTTGTAAGCTCTACACAAGCAATCGGGCATCTCAGTAGAGGTAGCAGGGGAATCTTTGAGGGAGTCTTGGCAGCTTGAAAGCTCTACAGGAACTGGGAACAAGATCCGAGCAAGGGATCTATGCAGAAGATGAAATCAAGCAAGCTTGAAGCTTTGAAGCATTTTGTAGGACATCACACAAAAACTCACTCACCTCTCTAGAATCTTCTCTATTTCACCTCAATAATTCTCTCCTCTTGAGACCAAATCCATGTGACACAAGAGGTAAGAGAGCTCCACTCTCATAAGAACATATTAAAAAAGTTCATAAACATGTTTTTCTATGTAAATGTTGATTAGGAGATAATCCTAATAATATCTCTCCTCACCTCTAAATAAAGTCTTTCCCCTTTTTAGAATCCATGATCTCTACACTACTTCACACTACATTGAGTGTATCATTCTCCATCTTAGTTGTAGGGAGAGAGAGTGAGCTCTCTATACACCATAACTCATGGTGCATAGGAAAGCTTCTTTGAGCTAATTGTAGCATTGCAATGGAGTGAGTGATTCATAGATTCCAATCAAGATTGTACCTACGCTTGAAGATTGATTGAATCAATAATTTGGGTGCAGCCGGGGTCCAAAACTCTCTCTTAAGTCTCTTTAATTCACCATTGGCAACCTCATCTTGTTTGGTTTAAGGTGAAGCGTTCTCATTTTGGGGTTCTTTTGTAGTGTTTTTCTTGTATGTGACTCAAGAGATCTTGTGTTTGTTTTGTTGCTTGAAAAAACATTATAAGAGGGTTTTATGGTGAGAGGGTTCATGTAACCCTAAGATAATGTGTAGATTGCAACATCATCAAACTTAAGTGTGTTTCTTGACTCTCCTCCAAGTTGTGTATACATTCACGTCAATCATTAAAATTGAAGCTAAATCCTTCCACAAACTGTTTGTGTGTGTGTGTGTGTGTGTGTGTGTGTGTGTGTGTGTGTGTGTGTGTGTGTGTGTGTGTGTGTGTGTGTGTGTGTGTGTGTGTGTGTGTGTGTGTGTGTGTGTGTGTAGCAGTTCTAAATAAATACAAATACATACGCAAACGAACTATACAGTTCACAGACCAATAATTCTAGGCAAGTACAATGGTTTAGTACAATAATTTATTTGCAGCTGAAAATAGATTTTGTACAAGGTAGTAAAGATCATAAGTAAAGCTTGGGAAATAGTCATCCCAAACTCTGGAGTGTAGTTGCTTCAGGTAAGCGAATAGCTCCCAGTCATCTACCACAAAGAACAGAATGTTTTTATCAAAGAAGGTAGCCCTCACCTACATCCATAACCACAAGAGAACAGATTGTTAGCATGTGGTTATACACAGGTGATGCTGGGCATCCCAGTTGTTATCCATGTCACAATGAAAAAACAAACCGTTCTTTAATATGTTAAAAAAATAGAGTTATACTACGCATAACCCCCTTTTTTTGGGAGTGAGCCTCCTGTCAAGGCTAAGAAATTTTATTTTATAAAAACCAACCATAAGCCCTTTCTTTATCTGAGTCTCATATTATGCCATAATCAACATATTTCTTCAAAAAGCAAGTATCTCATAAAGTCGCAAAATATGCTACTAACCAATGATTTCCATCTAAATATAACCAACCAAGGCAGTTTACACATTTTTTAAGTAAGAGCAAGAAAACGGACAAATAATTTAATTGTTTTAATCTATAGAAAACTAGACTTTCCATTTTTTGAAGTCATGTATGCTAGGAAAAAAGCAACAGCTTGCACATTCTGTACCAACTGAAGAAACAGGCCCAGCAACAACTCTTATCTGAAGAGCCATATAATCAAAGTTTCGCTCACTTAAAGATAGTCCAGTAACGTTCATACCAGTTGGGAAGGTCTACAAACTTGGCATAGACAATCTGCTAAAAGCAGGTGACATAGACCAGTACAAGCTAAAAGACGGACTAGCACTTACTTTTAAACAAGTAATTTTTCATCGGTCTTCATTATGCAAGAGTAAGTATTGATACCGTAAGTGGTATTAAAAAACATTCATGTTTAAAGATTTTTATTAAAGATGGAGACCCATATTTTTATTAAAAAAACAAGATGCATCAGTTTTTTTAACAAGTTATACCCTTAGAGGTGTGAACAATCTGGTAACAAACATCAACAGGCAAGATAACTTTATTTTTTTCGTTTTTAATCAACTCCTACTGATCAAATGCTCATAACCTTCCAACCCAGTTTACCAAATCTAGTTGTCCTTCATCAACCAACAAGTGAATTAGTTTCGAGATTTGGTATTTCATAGCATCAAAAAATAGTCCCAAAACAACCAGATGGAATCATAACCTCATAACCTCAGAACAGGTATGCAACCATACTACCATGTATAAAACAAAGGTCAAGTTCAAAAACAAGTCCTACTTCCCTTACTAAGTGAACAACATATTTAGGCCAATATCCTTAAAAGTTATCTCCTGTAAGAAAGTAACCAGGCAAAGCTAAGTCTGCAAATTTTAGTTTCAAGTTTCAAGCATCTAAACAGAAATCACTACATTACATGGAAAAGAACGGTATCATCATTCATAGCAATTTTTAATACTGCCAGGCATAATCATAGTAGAGACATCATTTTTAAATCTCGAGCATCGAGCATAGGTAGCAACATGGCTATAGTAAAAGTGCACCGATTTCATTTAGTATACCAGTCGATCTACTATTCATGCCATAGCTTTAGGTCAACCATACCAGCATATATTGTTTTTAGGATTTCAAGAAAGTCAAAAAGCATGTTAGCTAGTCGACTAGTTTATGAAGCCATCCAGTACGGTAAGCCTGGTTAAAGAGAGCATGGTTTAATAGAAGCCATACTTGTATAAGACAGAAAGGACCAGATTTTTGCCACATCTTTATAATGAGTAAGTTTTAAGTCAAATTCCATAAGATCTAAAAAGGGATGTCTATAATCCAAGACAAGTTACCTAGCCATAGATAAATAACCCAAAAAAGAACCGATATTTCTAACGGTTTAGTGACAAGGTCACACACAATATGATACTCATTGATAGTTTCCATAGTAAGCATGGAGAAAGCATTTCAAAATTTTCTTCAACCCAACATGTATGTAATACTCTAGTAGGAAAAGGATACAATCTACATGGCTAAGTTTAGGACTTTGAGAAAAAAGTAACCAATCCAAAATTAGGCAATAAGTCGTACTATGCCTCAAAAGATCTATGCTCAATCTTTTAATAGACACACTATTATGAACGGAAACAACCATCAAGATATTCCCAATCATGGTCAAGTTCTTTATCAAATCGAGATCTGGCAGCAAAACGTCAAGATGTAGTTCACAAACTTTATCAAGACGATCAGTCTAAGCAATCTTTCCATAACTTTAATCGAAAAAAACCCCGTCATATTGAGCGGCAGTATACAAAATGCATACCAACAATTAGATTTCCCATCCAAATATTAGCAAAAAACAGTCCAGATTTTGAAGAAAATATTAGTTAACCTGTAGATTTGAGGACGACAAATCCATCACCACCTTATCAATTTTTTCCGGCATGATGAGGACACCACAGAAAACCAGAAAATGAACGCAAAACCGAGGTTACAGAACCCAATGCTAAGTGAGCATAAAGACTCACCTTCTAGTGTATTTATAGGAGAAGAAGCTACTCCATAGCAGAAGGGGCCAGAATCAAGCAGGTATTGCAGCCAACGATGTCTGCATTGAAGACCCCCTATATAGGGATTATTTACAGCACCGGATCCGGATGCAAGCGGCCAACGCAGGGCTCCTCCACACAATCTGCGTACACTCAGCCTCACATATTTTGCAAACAAGGCCCTGCGGTAGTGACCCATAGAGAACCACTCAGCAGAGATATTCTCTCACGTCACAGCAATTTTAAGCATCAAGGGGAAATTTTACTCTAAGGTAACTGAGGATAAAATAACTAATAAGTTGAAAGGCATACCCACCAAAAAAAAAGGGGGTTGTGAGCCAAATATGCTTTTTTTAACCAAGTTGGTAAATAGCCAAGTTGGCTAGCCGGATGTGGAGAGGTCGAAAAGCCCCGGTAGATAAATTTACCAAACATACACATGTTCACATCAATGGGTGAAAACACCATCTGTACACAACAATATTTCTAAGGCAGCTATAATTAGAAAGCCACATAAATTAGACACATTAAGAGAGTAGACAATTTGCCAAATTACTACAAAGTGAGATAAAGTGAGGGAGTAAATAATTTTGGGAATTTTGAAGCCATAAACAATGAGTATAGGTATCAATGTAGTTCTATAAAAGATGGGCAATCTTTTTGAAAGGGTGAGTGCACAAAGATCTGCCTTGAGTCGCTTTCTGAGAGTTTTTTCATCAAACATATGCTATGACTCCTAGTGATGCTCAGGTTTTAGCAATATCCATTGCACATCTTCCGCAGTCGAAAGAGTCTACTAAGAGGACCACATTTCTCCGCTATGAACGACATTTATTTCTGTAGTTAGGAACATCAGTTATTTAGACTAAGTGGTGGACATATAAGGATAGAGTGACGCGGGTGACTCTTTGGGGTAGAGTGCATTTTAAAAATAATATCCGTCTGGCTATGGTGGCAGAAGCCATGGGCCTAGGGCCACAATACTATTATGTAGAACATTCATTGAAGCAAGGGTTTTCTGAGTGGTTATATCTGCTAGCACAGTTTCTTCCTCCTCAAAAGATTTTTTTGTATCGTGGATATGGGCAGACACTACGAGGGTATTTTAATTGCACTCCCCGCACTAAGGAGTATTGTGTAGTCTTGGCAACCCGTATCCTACCCCTGGTTGAGCATCCAAACACCTGCTATTACTGTGATAGTTGTTTGTGTGATCATGTAATGGATGGTTTACTTGATAAGTAGGGGAGAAAGAAAGAAAAAAATGTTTATTTCTTTCTAGAAATCAAGCTTTTCCATCATAAATAAAGTGGTGAAGTAAGAGAAAAGACACAAGTAGTTTTGTGTGTGTGTGTGTGTGTGTGTGTGTGTGTGTGTGTGTGTGTGTAGCATTGGTATTAATGTTATTGTACACTTCCTTCTTGCTTGTGTTGCTTAGTAATTCTCCTCTCTTGCATCCTAGTTCGCTCTCTAAATAGGTGGTGTCCCTTCACTTGTTTGTTGGTTGTGGGTTTGTTGTGGTTTTTTCTTGCTTGTAGTTTCCCCATCCCCAATTGAGCACCACGGGAGCTTTGGGGGGGTTTTAGAGGTCGCCTCTCTTGTTGCCCGTCTTGGGGTGCCTCAACACAAAGACATGTTGCATCATATAAGCCCACATAGTGTAATTGTCCCCATCCGCTGTATCCTCAATAGCAAACGTCTTGAACACATCTGTGTTGTTGTCAGCCATGGAAAATGTTGTAGTTGATGTGAAAACTACCCAAAAAGAGGAGAAATGAAGCAAGAACAACGCGTGATATATAGACGTAGAAGACTATAAGGGACCTGTTATGCAAAAAACGGCATTGACAAAAATTCTACACAAAATGACGAAATAGCATGTGCAATATTGCCTGTAGTGGAAACGGAGGCCGAAATGAGCCCGAATCAAAAATCTAAGCAGACCAAGATCTAAGAGCTCTCCCAAAGTATCTGTCAACTGCTGATGCTCGCCAAAGATCACAAAAATTTAAGAAAGTGAGGAGGCGTGTGTTAGAGTTGCTGGCGACTAAGTTTGAGAGGATGCAACCTGCCTTGATACCAATTGTTGGAATAAGGATTGCAAGAAAACACACATAGCTTGGAGAAGACAAAGAAATCTCAAGACATACAACAGAGAGAGTATTACTTAGTGTGCAATGGAAGTATATGATAGCCTAAGAGTGATGGGCGTACATACAATGCACGAGGGGAAAAACCTTCTAGTGAGGGAAAAAATGCCCCAACAATCCTAAGTGTGTTCACACACATCACTACCACACGTATATGGTAATAAGAAATATGTTATGCATTACACATAGATCACACATGAAAATTTTATGTATGGATCTCATGTTCTCCCTTATGCGGGACATAGAGGAATTCAAGCGACTCTTAAGGGAGTAAAAATGTACTTCTATTGGCCAACAATGAAGGTAGACATATCAAATTATGTTTCCAAATGCATTTTATGTCAAAAGACAAAGTACAATAGAAGGAAGTAGCATGACTTGCTTCAGTCGTAGTCTATACTAGATTCCCCATGGGAGAGTATATCCATGGATTTCATCTTTGGATTGCCAAGATCCATTCATGGGAATTGGGAATATGGAAAATAGTAGATCGGTTTAGTAAACATGTGCATTTTATAACGGTAAAAAATTCCATTAAAGCACATCATATGAAAACCATCTTCATATCATAGGTCTTCAAGCATCATGGCTTACTAGCGTCCCTAGTATTTGTTGACAAAGATCCAAGAATGATTAGTAAATTTTGAAAAGGTATCTTTGAGAATTTGGATACTAAGTTGAATTTCTCCTTGACCTATCACCCACAAATGGATGGCCAAGGTGAGATAGCAAATTCACCTATTATTGATTTACTCAAAGCCTATGTTATGAAAGTAGATAAAAGAGATCAATGGGAAAAAGTAATTACCCTTATTAAAGTATGTATACAATAATACTATCCATATTTCTACAGGAAAGGCACCCTTTTGAGATAATTGAAGGAAGACCCAAGCTCCCATTGATAATCAAGACACTTGCTACAGATGAGTACTTTAGAGACCTTAAATAATCTTTTAATGATACTAAGAAAAATATATCCATCACACAAAAAAAAAAAACTTTCTATTGATAACCATAGAAGGGCCTTGATCTTCAAAGAGAATGATTGGATATTGCTTAAGTTTTCCAATGCTCGCCTAAGCCATACAACGGGAAAGGGGACACAAGGACACCAAATGGGTCGCAAAAATATTATGCTAAGCTAGTAAAAAGTTATTATGGCCCATTCTAGTTCCTCAAGCCAATTAATGAATCAGCTTATTAGTTAAGGCTACCTAGAACTTTGCTCATTTATAACACTTTTCATGTAAGCCTTTTGAAGCCTTATAAGGGTGAACCAACCAAAGATCCACCCAAGTTTTAAGGTCAAGGAGAGATTCTACGGCCCAAGAGCCTTCCACAAGATGAAGACAAGGTTTTAAGAAGTAGTAAACCTATCCGCCGATGATATCTTGCCAAAGGCTCACAGAAATTGGAGAAAGTGAGCAGGTGTGTGCTGGAGCAACTGGCGACTGAGCCCAGGAGGACGCAACCTGCTTTGATACCAATTGTTGGAATTAGGGTTGCAAAGAAACGCACACATCTTGGAGAAGACGAAGGAAGCTCAAGGCACACAATAGAGAGTGAATTACTAAGTGTGCAATGGAAAGATAGATATCCCTAGAGTGATGGGCGTATATACAATGCACGGGGTAAGAAACCTCCTAAAGAGGGAAAAGATGCCCCGGTGGTCCGAGTGTGTTCACACACATCACTACCACATGTATATGGTACACACTCCCAGTCCACACTCCCAGTCCAGCCAATTTCCTTCTAGGTCGCTCTTTTGCGATTGATCTTAGACTTATGTGGAATGCTTCCACTTTTGCTTATCTAGAGTCTTCTTCAGCTTTGTCTTCTGAACTGTGTGGGGTGCGACCTGAAGTGTCCCAAATTGGGCAGATTCTTGAACACTAGAGCTAGAATTCTCCTTTTGGATGAGCCTGTCGATGGCCTCCTACTCTAGCTTCTCCCTGCAATCAGTTATCATCTTGACTTGGTATGGCGTTAAATTGTTCCAAGTCTTCATAACAACATCACAAAGAGTTTTCTTTCCTCTAGTGAGTCTGGTTGTGTCTAGTTTATGACAAATCGGTGAAGTGTGAATCCACAACCAACTGGATATGATCGTTTGGCCTTGATTTGAGCCTTGAACAAAATCTCTACCATTTAAAGAGTACGTGGTGCAATGCATGTGTGGAGAGAGAAGAAGCAGACACAAGCACAATGTGGGTGGAACTCTCAGTGAGGGTTTCAAAATTGCTTCACTACTCCTTAATGTTTTATATGATCAAAAGAATAGATATGGTTAGTACGGCCAGTGTACAGATGGGTGTCCGACCAATTGGCGAGAACCCTAAAAGTATCCCACTTGAAGGCCAACATGGCCCAAGTGGCCTATGTATGTACATTTGTACAATAGTGAAGCAATCGTATGGCTTTAACCTAAACCCATCATCTCCATGCAATATGCAAATCACTTGGAGGGTAGGCTCTTGGTGAGAGCATCTGTAGGGTTGTCATCCATATGAACCTTGACTAACTCAATGCGCTTGCTAGCCAATATGTCTCGTATCACACGATAATGCACTTCTACGTGCTTTGACTTGGAGTGAAACATGGGGCTCTTTGCTCACGCAATCGCACTCTGACTATCACAATGCAACACTAGAGTCTAAGTAATGCCAAGATTTCCCACTAGGAGAGCTAACCATACATTTAGCATCAAAAATTGCCACATACTCTCTGTCGTGGAAGATGATGTATAATTTTGGAGACATGGTCTCCATGACACAACTGCTGTAGCAAATCAGAAAACATAGCCAGCAGATGTGGATCTTTGACTATCCTCATGACCCACATAATCGGCATCCGTGTAACCACAATGGATGCATCACTATTTACAAAGTGCAAGCACTTGTATGTCGTACCCTTCACATATCTCAAAATGTGCTTCAATGCTTCTGAGTGCTTCCTGCTAGGATTTTCTCCTAACCACTCCCATTGCAAAAGCAATGTCCGGTCTCGTGGCTACCATGGCATACATAAAAATGTCAACTGCTAAAGAATATGGCACCTTGACCATTTTTTCTTCCTCGGCATCAGACTTGGGAGCATCATTCTTGCTAAGTTTCATATGCATGCATTGGGGTACACAATGCCTTCCCCCCCTGCGTATTAAAGCATTGCAAGACCTTGTGGATATACATTTCCTATGACAACTCCACTATTCCAGGTTTTCTATCCCCCTTCGTACACATACCAAGAAAGTGATTTGCATCCCCCAAATCCTTCATAGAAAATTGCATGCTAAGTGACTTCTTCAAGATGGCATTCTCATCTTTAGATTTCCTAGCATTGAGCATATCATCAACATAAAGTATAAGGATGATGAGGGAACCATTTTTCAACCTCCTGGTATACAAGCAATGATCTTCTTGGCTTTTTACATGCCCTTGGGATCTTCTATCGTGTGCTTCTTCTTATACACCCATTTGCAAGGCAAGCCAGTTTGCCCTCTAGAAACTCTATCAATTCCCAAGTTTTGTTAGTTATAATCAAATTAAACTTAGATTTCATTGCGTGCTCCCACTTCATGCTATATTCCCTCTCAATAGCCTCTCAGTAAGCAGGTAGGCTCTCCACAGTTAGAGACCAATAAATAGTCTAACCCTGGCTGAAAATGCTCAGGTTCTCTCTAGAGCACTACTAGTGGTAGGTACATCGCTAGTCGACTTAGCTCTTTGCAAAAATGGACATGAGGCTCCGTCCTCAAATCTCACTTCCTGATACTCAAGCTCTTTCACAATCTGTATGTGCATCTTGGATTCATCAAAGATCACTTGTGAGCTACAAATAACTTTTCAATATTTCGGGTGCCAAAGTCGATAACCCATCTCTTCATCTACACCATAGCCAATGAAGATGCATTTGTGTGACTTGGGGTCCAACTTCTTTTTAAGCTCTTTAGGCACATGTGAGAATGCCTCACATACAAACACACGTGATTGCTCATAATTAGGCTTCTTGCATGTCCACATCTCCTATGGAATCTTGTAGTTAAATGGTGTACTAGGCAACCTATTATTTATATGCACCACTGTCTGTAACATTTAATGGCCTAGTAACTTGTGTGTAGCGGAAAATATAACACTGTTACCCTCCCCAGGATCATCACATTAGTAAACTCCCTTTATCATACTTAAGCCAAAGGTCAATAGGGACTAAGCCCACTAGAAAGCCCTAGTACATCGCACACTATGCTGCCTAAATCGAATTAAGAACCTAAGTAACCATTGATTATTAGGAAGGCATTCCCCATGGTATTAAGAGAAGATCTGTAACACCTAGCTTGGTGAAGCTAGCTTAGTTGAACTGCTTGATTTTTAAACCTATACAAGTGATTATGACAAAAAATTACATTGAATTTAATGTTTGGTACTAAGCAAATGCGATGAATATTATGCTACCAGTCACAATTAAAGCAGACAAACATGGATGCAAAAAAGATAAGGGACAATGCTAATGGACAAAAAACACTTGTTTGTGTTGATGATCGCGCTTGGTTTGAAGAGTGAACGAGAGAAAGATTCCATGAAGGTCCAAATCCTAACCACAACAACACGTTCCTATACACACAAGGAAACACAAAGAATACCTCTAGGAGGCACATCAGTGGAAAGAAAGAACTTTGCTAATCACTAAACTCTAAAACAGAAACACTCCTATCGTACTAATCTTACCTACTCTCCATCACTCGAGTGATGAGGATCAAAGGTGTTTGATGACATAGGTTTCTGTTTCAGTGTACTGGATGTGAATGTGTAGGTCTGGTCAATGTTTTGACTTTTATTGTGCATACTTTTGCTAATGGCTCTTGCTCTTTACTTTTTTTCTTTTTTGTGAGTATAAGGATTTATATATGCATTCCCTACGATTGGTGATTGAGAGGTCACGGAAAGAAGGGTAAGAGGGAAATAATTCAATAGGCTGACGTGAATGAAGACTTCCCCCCTTCCTTGGGTAGGTCATATTGTTTGAAATGTGCTCATCACCCTTTGAAACCAATTGTTCCAGTTGGTAATAGGTGAGGATTTTTTCCATTAGTTTTCTATTACCTTAGGTGCCTCATCGAGTTGCAAGGGTGGTAAGGTACTCTCCCAGGATCGAACTTGAAGTGGTTCATCAGGTGATTCTTGAACACTAGGAGGTGTGGATTCCTTTGTAGCTTTATGGAGGTCCACTATTGTAGGTGGAGGCTGTGGAGAAGCTTTTACCTCTATGGATGCATTACATGAGGAGCTAGAAGTTTCATGGGACTCCCCCCTTCCTGAGCTAGGTGGAATAAATCGTTCTTTCTTTGGTACCCAAACTAGCTCTAGAGCGGGTGTGTAGCATTCTGTGATTTTTTTCTTTCCACAATCGTCAATTCACTTTGGAGCTACAGGATTGGGCTCACATGGGTCAGGTGACAGGTAAGAACACAATCTACGTTTAGGTACCCAGATTTTATCATTTCCTTGATAGTAGCCTTGAGCTTCCAATAGTCGTTTAGGAATCCAGCACAATGTTTCTTTACATTTCTTGGGGTGAGTGGGACGTCTCTTACCAGGCTCCTGTCTTTTAGCACTAGCTATGGTCGCTAAAGAAGCTTTAGGGACCCACTTGTATGTTTTCTTTGTTATATTGGGATGGGTTTTGTGTGTCTCAAGCTTTATTTTAACTACAGCAGTTGAAGCTCTAGAGAGTTGGGCTATGGGGACATATGGTTCAACCTCTTGGACATGAAATGTTTTGGGTTTTATTTCCTTAAGAGGCAATATCTCAGGGACTATGGCTTGAGTGGCAAGGCTAAGAGTTGGTTTCTGCGTTGTGACACCCCCTATCCCCCAATCAGTAGTGCATTTGGTGGGTATCATCCACGTGCATCCTAGGTTTATATTACCCTCCATAGTTCCAACAGGCATGACCAAAAAGTCTTGAGCTACAACCCCATTGTCATAACTGACAGAAGTATGCCAGATAGAGGTGGCTTTCCCAACTGACACCATACTCCATATGACAACAGATTATACTTAGCACCCGTGTCCAATAAGGTGTTATATAGCACCTTTTCATAGGTGCTATTTAGCTCAATAGGGTATCATAGAGGTGTGTTAGAGTCCGACCAATCATCCTTTATTTCAACGTGGAATGCATGTGTAACTCCAAGGTTGGCCTATGTGGCTAATTTCTTTTCATTTATTCTAGCACACACATTTGCTCGATATCGCCGCCTCTTGTACATCATTCTTTTCTTGCTGAGGTTACGATTTTGGGTTATGTTTGGATCAGACCCGCTTGATATGTCTTCGCTTGTACCCTCTTCACTCTCGGATAAATCACCATAGGCTGTTGTCCTAGGCCTTGAGTGTTTAGTTTCTTGACTTGATTCATTGGTCATTTCCTCTAGCCCTGAATCAATCTCTCTCTGAGATTCCGCTTCTGAGGTGTGTTGGTTAGAATCCCATTAGGTATCATCAGTTTCACTCTTAGGTAGTTATGCCTCTCTTTTATTATCAGAGGTTATATGTGCTACACCTAACATGTTTACTAGTATGATTTGTGGGATCTCCTCCCCCTTATTTACATCGTTAGCTCCATGTTCGGAGCGAGTGGCTCTACTAAAGGTTTCCTTCAAGCGGCTAAGCATGCTCCGCCTGGACCGTGGACCCATGGCATACATGTCTTGGCTTGAGCTATCGGGATTAGCCATTGGGAAACCCTCCATGATGTCGTAGTCAGAGGAAGAGTCACTAGCCGCTATGTTTGGGGCTTGGTTTGTACTACCTTGGGTCCCCGTCGAGGGCCCGGAACCTAAGGTAGGTGGATATTGAGAACTCGCGTAAGTTGAAATGCTTGCTAGTTGCTCGGTCTCTAGCACACGACCAGAGCGCAGATGCATGTGCCTTGGGCACCCTACAAGCGCCGACGAATAACCTCGAAGGTTAACCGCATACTTTTTTAGGCGTTTTGCACCCTGTTTTCACTCGTTTTTTAATGTTTTTTAATGATCGATTTTTGGATTAAAGCGTGTGATAGCTCGAAACGAGCGTATCGCACAGGGGGTCGTGGTGTGCTTTACAGCACAGTGTTAGGTTACCTGAAGCTCCATTGGTCCTTAAAAAAGGTCGATTTTTACTTACGCGTGAGACTAAAATACGTAATTTTAAAGGGGGACTGAGGCCTGAGCTTGAGAGTGGGTTTGGGCTTGGGCCTGGGAAATATTCCCGAGCCCGGTCCTACCTTTAAAATTTTTAAATTTTTAAGTTTTTTTTTTTGGGAAAAGGCCGTTGCGGCTGCGCTGTGCGCGCGAGCACACACACACCTAACCTACCTACTTACAACTAATAGAGCTATTGTTACACACTAACACACTACTACAACAACTCATTAGCTAACAGAACTACTTACTGTACTTTACACAGATCTAACATTATGGATCTACTACCTTATTTCTAACACCTTATCACAGAGAAAACACTTTATGAACAGAAAAAACACAGTACCTTTCAATACCTTATTAACAAAACAATACACAGCAGCAAAACAAACTCCTTCTCAACACACACACCTTCCTTCTCTACCTTTCCTACATCTAAAATTGCACCACAACGCAGCATAGAGTGCTACTCGAGCTTAGTGTAAGGCATTTCCCCGGCAGCGGCACCAAAAATGTACGTGTCTATTGCACGTGTCAATGCAAGGGGCTTGCCGATACACTGTGTGTGAGCCACAAATGGCTCCAAGCACCACAACCAGACTAATCTAGCAAGCTCAAGAGAGCAAGGGTGTGTCACTCACCACCCTACGCTCGCCTTCGTGGAGGAATCCTCGCCGTGAAGAAGAAGGAGCCGCCGCTGCGCCATGCTCAACCGCCTTGCTGCCGTCGTGCCATCGTCACAATGCTCAATCGCACTCTCTCTCTCTCTCTCTCTCTCTCTCTCTCTCTCTCTCTCTCTCTCTCTCTCTCTCTCTCTCTCTCTCTCTCTCTCATGAATACACATACACAAGGAGATGATAAAGAAGAAGATGGAGATGGAGTAAGAGCACTCTTCAATTGCACAAATGAGAGAATGAGTGTTTTTTAGGTTTAGGTGACTTTTATATGAGCTCGCCCCATTCACACTCCGGCGCCCATACTTAGCCAACTAACCCTTGATTGTTCCTATCAGAGTGCGCCTCTCATCGACGATCACTCTTACCCTTTTCCCATTGGACCGACAAGCCCGGCCCATGACTCAAAACAATGTCATGTCCGTGGATGTGCCGACACCTATTTGCCAAGGTCAGCACCAAGCGATAGGTGGCGTTGGGCAGTCCCCAAGCCTCATATTCACCTGGTGTTGACTTCACTATCGCCTATCATGTCTTCGTCACCAAGGTCAACACCAAGCGATAGGTGGCGTTGGGCACTCCCCAAGCCTCCTATTCGCCTAGTATTGACTCTACTGCCTCATGTAATGTATTTAACCCCAAGGTCAACAACAAGCGATAGGTAGCATTGGGCAGTCCCCAAGATTCCTATTCGCCCAGTATTGACTCCTCTGCATGAATTGTAATCACCTCACCAAAAGGGTCTCCATTGTCTGTTACACCAAGGTCAACACCAAGGTGGCGTTGGGCAATCCCCAAGCCTCCTATTCGCCTAGTGCTGACTCACTATCTGACTTGTCGATTAACATGTGAGTACTTATCCCTTTGATCTACTTCTGTTACGTACGCTTTTAGTAGATCAAGGATGGTTAGGTTAGCTATTTCACTTTGGTTATCCGTTTGCAGGTGATAGGCCAAAGAGAAGTTTAGCCTTGTCCCTAAATTCTCAAAGAGACCCTTCCAAAAATTACTGGTCATTCTAGGATCTCTATCCAACACTATGGACATCGGCAAGCCATGGTACTTGAAGATTTGTGAAATGAAGAGGGTTGCCATTTGATGGACTTTGATAGTCTTTTTGACAGGTATAAAACGAGCTTGTTCGTTGAACCTGTCTACTATCGTCCATATTCCCGTATTCCCATGGATAGACTTGGCAATCCAAAGATAAAATCCATGGATATGCTCTCCCATGGTGAATTAGGGATTGGCAATGGTTGAAGAAATCCACGTTGCTTCCCTCTATCAAACTTTGTCTTTTGGCATACCACACATTTAGAAACACACTCTTAGATGTTTGCTTTCATGGTAGGCCAATAGAAATATGTTTCAATCCCTTTTAGGGTAGACATAAGGAGGAGCATGAGATTCATACATTACTTTCTCACGTAGTGACTTGGTAACACTTAGTCTATTGCCATAGACAAGATAACCATCTTGTAAAGTAAATGGTTCCTCTTTATTCCCTAGTGCAAGGGTTGAAATCACATCTCTAAAATTGGGATCAATAGCGTACTCATCTACCATAGAAGATAGATCATTGTGAGTGGCTATGGAAACTGCATTCACTCTCGACCATCTTGAGAGTGCATTGGCTACTTGATTATGCTTGCCAGCACTGTGAGCAATATGAAAATGAAATTGCAAACAGAAATTTGCCCACCTCATTTGTTTGTCGAAGAATTTGCTCTATGTCATGAAGTACTTAAGGCTTTGGTGATCCGTCCGTAGAATGAAAGGAGTTCCCAATAAATAGTGCTTCCACGAATCTAAGGCATGTAGAATTGCGAGGAGTTCCTTTTCATATATGCCTAGAGCTTGCTCAACAGGGTCGAGCCTTCAACTTTCATAGGCTATGGCGTAACCTTCTTGGAGAAAAACAGCTCCAAGGCAATCACCACAAGCGTCACATTGGACCTCAAATGGCTTTGAGAGATCCGGCAGTGTAAGCACACATTGTGAGATAAGCTTTTCTTTAAGCTTTTTGAAAGCATTGTTCTCCTTGGCAGACCATGTATATCTAATTGCGTTTTTCTTTGTTAGGTTATGTAATGGTTCTGCTATTAGTGAATAGTTTTCTATGAAGCATCTATAGTATGCACATATACCTATAAATCTTCTTAGTTCATGAAGATTTGTTGGATTATGCCATCCTTTTATTACCTCTAGCTTTGATGGATCCATTTGGATGCCATCTTGAGAGATAATATGACCTAAATACTAGTTCTCTTGTAAGAAAAACTCACTTTTCTTTCGATTAATATAAAGTTTTTTCTCTTTTAAAACTTGAAATATTACCTGGAGGTGTTGCTTGTGTTTATCTAATGAATTAGAGTAGATGATAATATCATCGAAGAACACTCTAGTAAAGGTTCAGTGAGGCCTGAATAGCTTCTCCATCAAGCAGTTGAATGTGGCTGGTGCATTGGTCAAGCCAAAAGGCATGACAATGTATTTGTAAAGACCGAATGTAGTGTGAAATGTGGTCTATACAATGTCTTGATCAACTATTCTTATTTGATGGTAGCCACTTTTTAGGTCAATCCTATTGAAGTAGCTTGACCCTTGTAGCTTATCAAATAGGTCTTCTACCCATGGAACGGGAAACCTATTTTTGATAGTGTTCCTATTTAGTGCTCTATAGTCAACACACATACAATATGTGCCGTCTGTCTTTTGCACTAATAGCACAGGTGAACAAAATGGAGATGAGCTAGGCCTAACCATGCCCTTCTCAACTAACTCATGCACTTGCCGAACAATCTCCTCTTGTTGAACTTAAGAAACTCTATAAGAAGGTTTATTAGGCGGTGAACTTCCTGGAAGAAGTTCAATTGCATGGTCATCATTGCCTCGTTTAGGAGGTAGTTCACAAGGGATGTTGTCAATAAAAACATCTACAAATCCCTTAGAAAATTGGATAACTCTAATTCCTTGTGATTATTTATATTTTGTTTTGCTAAAGCATTAGGTTCATTAACAAAAATCATGTACACAAAAATAGAGCTCTTTATTGACTTATTGAAAGCTTGCATATGTACAATGGGTATGGTGTTACCCAACTCTTCGGCATCTATGAACATATCTTTTTCCTTGAATCTAAAGTAGATTTTCCTTTCAGGGAATTTAACATTGGCAGCCATGCGATCAAACCATGGTGCCCCTAGCATTACATCCTCGTGCTTGAGAGGAGAGATAAAGAAGTCCTCTTTGTCCATATAGCTTTGGACATGGAGCCTCAATTTCCCAATTAAGGGAGTGATTGAAGCTTCTTGCCCCTTAAAAGCACCATCTACGGGTAGGACATCTCCCATCTCATAGGCTTGGATGCCTAGCTTGGTGGCCAACTTTGTGGATATGAAATTGTGAGTAGAACTAGGGTCAAAGAGAAAAAAATCATCATATCTTACCTTTCCCCAAGCATGGCATAGAGGAGATCCTTTGTGGTGAGCTTCCTCTTCTTTGATTTCGACCAAGGTAGCTCTAGGAGGCTCATGGCGGGTGTTCTTTTGGGGGCAAGCACGGTACGCATGCCCTTGCTCACCGCATTTGAAACAACGGTTATCCTTGCGATAACGCTCAAGCCCTTTAGGAGAGAGTTTATTTTTGCCTTTGTAAACTCCCTTCTCCTTAGCTTTGTTGTTATTGGAATTTCCCTTAGGAGACTTTTGGACATTGTCCTTCCCCTTAGGCTCATTGGAACCCTTGTTTTCCGTGGGCTTAAGATTTCTCTTAGCCCCTGTTTGTAAATTGATTCGTGAAGCCACCATGGTATGGTGTATGACCGCAAATATGGTGCGTGGCCTTTGGGAGTTGACATACTCTGCCATATCTTCAATTAGACCCACACAAAATTGTTATTTTTGCTCTCTAAAATCCATCTTTTTGAAGATAGTGGCTTTGAGATGTAAGTCCCAAAACTTGTCTACATATTTGTGAATGGATTCATAGGGAGAGAGCTTCAAGATTTGCCATTCGGTGAGTACTTTGTCTTTGGCAACGGTGGCCAAAAACTGCTTCATGATGGAAGCTCTTAAAGATTTCCATGTTTGTGGGGCTTCACCGTTTTCCCGTAGGCTAGACCACCATTGCCTGGCAGACTTTTGAAAATGCATAGCTACATGGTGTAGCTTAGAGGAGATCCATGAAGCACTCATCTCCAAACGCCGCATCAAATTGTTGGATGAAAGCCAAGACTTTGTCCGTAGCACCAAAAGTGTCATCGTAGGTAAGGAAAGAGATGCTCTTTCCTCCCTCTTTGAACTTCTTGAGCTTGGATGATCTCTTCCACGCGGCATAGGATTTCCTATGGCCTCTTCCTTTTTATGGTTTGAAAGTTGCACCATTGCTTTCTTCAGAAGATGAAGAATTTGAGGAAGATGGAGAAGAGGGTGACCTCTTTCTCGCCTTTTTCTTGCCTTGGTCCTCCTTGTCTGCACCATCACTTTCTTCATAAGAGGAAGAGGATGAAGAAGATGGAGAAGAGCATGACCTCTTTCTCGCCTCTTTCTTCTCTTGTTGTTTAACATCCCTCTTTGAATTATGGTGTGGAGACGTGTGCGATGGTCTTCTCCGTTTAGGAGGTGATGGATAGCGTTTTTCTTGCCATCTTCGTGGAGCTTAGCATAGCTTAGTAAAAGCTTAGCATAGTCACTCATAAAAGCTTAGCATAGCTTAGTAATTAGCATGGTAGAGGAGATGAGCATGCATTGAAACTTGGATCTTGGTTGGATTTGCATCACAAAGCCAAGAGTTGTTGGTGTAGGCCTCCCTTCTCACAAGCTTTGAGTAGATGGTGAGCTTTCCATTAAAGCTTGAAAAGGAGAGAGAGAGAGAGAGAGAGAGAGAGAGAGAGAGAGAGAGAGAGAGAGAGAGAGAGAGAGAGAGAGTCTTCTTGCTTCACACATGAGATTGTGCGAGTGTGTGTGATAATGCCTTGCCAAAATCAGCCCCCTCTCTCTCTTGGTCGACCCCTCTTGCAATTTACTCATGCTGGCACCCCATTCGATCCTGCAAAGCTTAGCCAATCATAATTGAGAAGCATAAGTGATAGCCTTGTGACATGTCTCCCCCTTTCCTCTTTTGTGAGAGCTTTAGGTAATTAAATAATGCAATTAAACTCTCATTGGACCCCTTTGTCTTTTGGCCAATAGGAATCATGCAAGCCATTGGGCTGTTGAATGCTCATTGGACCCCTTGGGAGACTGTCCAATAGTCTTCTAGAGAGCTTAATTCTTATTGGTTCTTTTGTTAAGTGTTTTAAAATGAAATAAACTAGATTTACTCTAGCCTAATTCTCATTGGTCCACCTCTATGGCCATCCAATAGGATTTGAGCGCACCTTGGGCTAGGGAGCTTACAATTGTCCATTATGCCCTTTGTGTAAAGGGAAGCTTTGGAGTGTGTGTGTGTGTGTGTGTGTGTGTTCTCTCACCTTTTCTCTCTCTTCCCCTACCTTTAGGGCTCGCCCCCTCCTATCTAGGACCACTTGAAGACCTTTTGGTCATCACATAAGTATTCAATTCCACTAAGCTTGACCATTTGGACTTACCTTTGAATTTTGGAACCTTAGCATTTTGGAAGTCTTAATGTGCTGAACCCTAAGGTCTTTGGAGCCCATTGTTGCACATTGCTCTTTTGCAGATGTCCCCCCTGTGGATCCCTATTTTCCCTCCTTTAGATCCCTACTATGACCAATCTGCTAGCCTTACCAATAATCTAGCTTTTTCTCCCCTGGTACTTCCCCATATTAAATGATCAATTTAACATGAGAAAATCATTTAGGAGAATTAGATATTAGTTATTATGACATTGTCATAATAACCTCTCATGCAGTTGAATAGGCCTTTATTACTGCTCAAAGAGAAGGTGGTAATAGCAATGCAGCCACTTCTTATGGTTCTTCTACGAGTGGAAAATCACATGCTCCTAATGCTTCTGTTGGCAGCAATTCGTATGGAAATTTTGGTGATAAGGGCAAAAAGAAGATCCGGTGCCATTACTGTAAAGCTAATGATCACTTGATCAAGCAGTGTCCTAAGTTGAAGGCCAAAGAGGCTAAGAAGAAAGAGGCTGATTCCACTACTAATGCTGGTTCCACTACAAATGCAGCTATTGTTGAGTCTTCAGTGAAAGGAGACCTTGATGCTGATGTTGATGTAGAATGGGCTTTATTTGCATAGTGCACTTATAATCTTGATGTCCATGATGCATGCATGTCTATTGCTGCAGATTCACATGTGTGGTATTGTGACAGTGGTGCTACAAAGGACATTACCTCACATCGTGATTTGTTCACCTCTCTTGAATATGCCCCTCATGGGAATTTAGTTATTTGTGCAAACAATGCCTCGTATCCAATTCAGGGAGTTGGAAAGATTGTGCTTACTGCTACAAATGGAAGTTCTTTTACACTTGTTGATGCACTTTATGTACTTGGGATCAAGAAGAATCTTGTGTCTGTATCTGCACTTGCTAGACTTGGTCTTGTTGTCAAATTTGTGGATGACAGATGTAAAATACATGATCTCAGTTTTGGTGATGAAATTGTTGCATTTGGCATTTTATGTCGTGGACTGTATAAACTCACTTTATATGACAAGTGTGGGTAGAATTTTTCAAATGCAGTTGTGGATTCTAAGGCTATTGCAGATGCAAAACTTTGGCATGCACGTTTTGGACATCTGAATTTTGCAAGTTTGCTACATTTGTAGAAATCTAATATGGTTGCTTCTTTTCCGCCTCTTGAAGCACCTGTCAAACATGTTTGTGAAGGCTGTATTTTGGGAAGATGCAACGTTTGCAGTTTCCAAAGGATGGTTCAGTTAGTGCCACATGCAAATTGCAACTTATGCATAGTGATATTTTTGGGCCCATGCAAACTCCATCCTTGGGCAATTACCTTTACTTTGTGACTTTCATTGATGATTACTCCAGGCATGCATGGGTATATCTGCTTAAAGCAAAGTCCGAAGTGTTTATGTGCTTCAAACAATTTTTGGCTATGGCTGAAAATGTCTTGAAATGTACTATGGGGCACCCTCCATTCCGATCAAGGGGGGGAGTATATGTCTCATGAATTTAATGCATTTATGGCTAGTTGTGGAATAAAACACCAATGTACAGTGCTTTATACGCCTCAACAAAATGGTTTGCTGAGAGGAAAAACATGTCACTTACGAAATGGCATGATGTATGGTCAAAAGTCAAGCTTTGTCGCATTCACTTTGGCTTGAGAATATTATGTGTGCCACTTATGTGCTTAACAGGTGTCCTATGAAAGCTTTGCAGTCTATGACTCCTTATGAAGCATGTCATGATAGAAAGCCTTCTATTGAGCACATGCGTGTTTTTGATTGTCCGGCATATGCTTTGGTGCCACAAATGCAATGCAAAAAATTGGATGATAAGTCTATCAAATGTATTATTGTTGGTTATAGTGTTGAAAGCAAAGGTTACAGGTTGTATCATCTGCAAACAAAGCGCAGCTTGGTCTCACGTGATGTTGTATTTGTGGAAGATTTTGTTCAGCCCATGCTGTCATGTACTAAAGACAGTAATGTAAGCTCACAGGACATTTATGACACTTTGTTGCCTCTTTTTAGTGGTGGAAGTTCAAATGTAAATTCCAATGAGGCAAATGTATAGCCTATGGGGGTTCCCAAAAATGTCACAAATCAGCCTATTACTGATGCAGATGTACATGATGTACTTGATGAGAAAAGGACTGAGAATGAGCAGGCTAGAGGTATGCCTAAATGGCTGGTGCATACTTTGCGTGACAGTAAATTGGATGCACCTTTGTCTAGTCATTCTCGTTCAGGTTCTCGCCATACATCTTATGCATCATATTGTTATGCTTTGACTGTGTCTAACTTACATGATATTGAGGAACCTCTGTCTTTTGATGAACCATAGAATTCAAAAAATTGGATGGCTACCATGCAATTAGAATATGATGCACTTCTAGAAAATGACACATGGACTTGATGTGATTTGCCTCCTGGCAAAAAGGCCATTGGTATGAGGTGGGTTTACAAGTTGAAACGCAAGTCGAATGGTGAGATTGATCGCTATGAGGCTCAACTTGTTGTAAAGGGTTATGCACAGCAAAAAGGCATAGATTATGAAGAGACTTTTGCTCCCACTTGTCGTATGGCTACTGTGCATTTTCTATGTGCATTGGCAGCTCATTTTGGTTGGGATGTACATCAATTAGACATTGTTATTGCTTTCTTGAATGGCAACATATTTGAGGAAGTTTATGTAACGGTCGCGGTTTTCTCAAGAAAGGACAAGAGGATAAAGTGTGCATATGTAGGAAATCTTTGTATAAGTTGAAGCAATCTCCTCGTGCTTCGTATGAGAAAGCTGACACTCATTTGGTCAAACAAGGCTTTCTTAACAGTCCAGCTGAAAGCACATTGTATGTAAAGCGTGAGGGTGATTTCTTCTCATTGTGGTTCTTTATGTGGATGATTTGTTGATCACTAGACTAGATGAGAGACATATTGCTAAATTTGAGGCTGATTTGAATGCTACTTTCAAGATGAAAGATTTGGGGTTGTTGCCTTATTACTTGGGTATGCACTTTAAGCAGTGTGATGGTGTTACATAGAGACATTTGCTATGTAAGTTTGGCCTTGAGGATTGCAAACCTATTGCCACTCCCATGGAAATAGGTTTGAAATTGATTCTTCATGATGCTGGTGATCCAACCAATGTCACTCTTTACCAAACTGTTGTTGGCTGCCTCATTTATGTATGCAACACAAGGCCAAATATTCAGTTTGCAGTCTCACAAGTCAGCAGGTTTATGCATAGCCCGGGCTCTAAGCATTGGCAAACTGTCAAGAGGATTCTTTTCTACTTGAGTGGCACTTACATCTTGGCTTGTTTTATCCCAAGGGGGGATCATTACCACCATACTTACATGCTTTTTCGGACTCAGATTGGTCTGGTTTTTTTGACATGCGAGTGTCCATAAGTGGCTTTTGTTTCATGCTTGGCAGTTCATGTATATCATGGTTGAGCAGGAAGCAACCTATTGTGGCTACTTTTAGTTGTGAGATTGAGTTGTATACAAGGCAGTCTTCATAGCTACGATTGAGTGTGTATGACTCAAACGCCTTATGGCTGATTTGGGTGTTGGATAGGACACTACCAACACTATCTACACTGACAGTCAGAGCGCATTGGTAGTTGCAAGGAACCCAGTTTTTAATGCTCGCACAAAGCACATTGAGGTGCATTACCACTATGTCAGGGAGACGCTCTCAGCAGGAGAGACTAGTTGGCTTATGTGCCAACACAGGACAACCTTGCAGATCTTTTCACTAAGGCACTGTCTCATGAGAAGCTTGAAGCTTTCTGCGAAGGTTTGGGCTTACTCCCCTTTGTGGACTAATCATGTGCTCAGGGCATGGCAATTCCCTTTACTGTATGTGCCAGCTCTTGTTCACTGCATCACTCTACGGGGGATCTGTTACCATGTACATGTGGTAGTGATGTGTGTGAACACACTGAGGCGGTCTGGGGCGGGCAACAAGAAAGGCGACCTCTAAACACCCCTCAAGTCTCCCATGCTGCTCAATTGGGGCTGGGGCAACCACAAACACAACAAAACAACAAACCCACAGCCAAACCCAAACAAGATAGGGGCACCACCTAGTTATGGTATGCGAACTAGGACGCAAGAGAGATTTTGGCACAACCAAGAAGATGCACCACACAACACACACAAGCAACCTCACACCAAGACACACATGAAATGGACCAGAGAGAGCTAGAGCAAAGGGAAGAGAGAGAGGAAAGGATCTTGCGTAATACCTTATTTGTGACTTGCAAATGGAGATGGTTCGTTATGATGATATCGTAGAACTTGTACAAAACTCACTCAATGCTTAGTGATTGCTAAACATTGCCAAAACACACACACACACACACACTGTCTTAGGGTGTGGGAGACCTCTCACCACAATACCCTCTTACAATGGACAAAAAACTGGCAATGAAAAACACACTAAAACACTTTCTAAAATCAAGATCAACCGATAAAAACTCAAAATACACAAGTCACCTTGAATTCACCAAACCGTATTGCACAAATGGAAGGACGAAGATTTGAACGTCGAATCACGCCTTTGATGCACCAAACCTGAATTTATTGATGATGAAGGAGCATATACAATAGTGGTTTTGAGATTTGTGGAACTCACGCTCTCTCACTTGCAATGTGTAGCTTGAAGGCTTCTCTCACACCAAGAGTGAAGCTCACAAGTGGTTGCTACACCTAAGTCTCTCCTCACGCATAGAGTGTTAGGGTGCTATGTGAGATGTTGGAGGTTGTTTTACAAGAAGGAGAGGGTCCTATTTATAGGTTTGAGACCCCTCATTAAGATTATTGGAAATCCTAATTTACAAGCTAACAAATCAGGATTATGATTTTTTTGAATATCAAAACATTGCGGGCCTTCTTTGTCTGCTTGAGTCATGGATGTGGGCTCAAAAAAGAGCATTATTGATGGTAGATAAGGTGAAAGTAAAGTTTTAAGTAAGGAGAGAGAGAGAGAGAGAGAGAGAGAGAGAGAGAGAGAGAGAGAGAGAGAGAGTTACTTTGTACATGTCTTGAGGTGAGGTGTCGTTTATGGTTAGGTCAATGCTATTTTGTGTTAGTATGTTAGTTAGTGGTTGGTGTTAGTAATCACTAGAAAGTTAATGATATATTTACAATGGGTAGAATGGGGTGGATGGTTGAAGTAAGATGGTTGAATGAAGTGAGCAAATCCTTGTGATGGTGAAGTTTGAAGAAGTTTTGGACTTACTTGTGTAGGTTCTCAAAATGACTATCGATCTTCTTCTTCGTCTTCTCTTCTTTACGCCACCGCCGCCAAGGTTGATTATCGTGATGAAAATGGTAATTCCGTTGATGAGATCTCTTGATTTGCAGAGGTTAAGCATGGTACACATGCTGAATTTATGTATATATATAAGGAGTAAGATGGAATTGTACTTTGGAGATAATAGAGAGAGGCATAGAGATGGTGTATGTACATGGAGAGCTCATATGAGAGCTATGGAAGTAAGTGGGGAGGTTAATGGTGAAGAAGGTGAGAGAAACCATTGAAGGTGCAGGTTTGAGTGAGGGATTGAGAGGAATGTGTGTGTGTCTGTAGAAGTGTGGAAAGAGGTGAGAGAAGACTATTGGCTACTTGTGAAAAAAGTGGCCAGGCTGGGGTCCACTCAAAAAATCATAGCTCACCACTGGTAGCTCCAAAAATCATGAAAAAATTTAAGGTGATTATTCAGAGCGTGGGCTACATTTTCTCTTTTGAGCACCGCTCCAAATTCGGAGTGGAAATAGGTGCTAAAATTCTCACCAAAAAGCCTATTTTTATGCCTGCAAAAGTCTTTTAGTGGCCCCCTCCTTTGTTGAATTTGTATAATGCATCCAAGAGTGAGCCCCTCCTTTGTCATATCATAATACAAAGCATCCAAGGTGCCCTTGACCCATGCATGGAGGAGGATTATTGGTGAATAAAGAAATATATACATGGTGGGACTAGTGTATGGACTATTCATGGACTTTAGCTCAATGAGCACATGGTGTTAGAATAATGAGTAAAAATAATAATAAAAATATGGAGGAGTTATGGATATGGAAATATATTGGAATCATATGATATGGTCCCTCTTTGAATTATTTTGGGTGAAAGAGGAAAAGGTATGCAAGTAAATAATATAATAAACGTGACCAATGAGTAGAAATCAATTTTTTTGTTTTCACGAGGGTGAGGGTGAAAATGTGGGGGTGATTCGTATAAAAGAAAAATATGAGGTTAGAGTATGTACACATTGGCAAAATATACTTATGGTGTAAGAGGATGAAAGAAGGCATACACAGGTTTAATAAAACACACACCTAAGTATAAATATTTAAATAAAATACCAAAATAATTATAAAAATCCCTATATTTAGGCCATATGTATAATACAATATTTACACACAAATGGGCCATAATATTTTTTATTTTTTTGACTCAACTAGCCCAGTGACTAGCTAGATGAGGATTTTAAGAAGATATGGGAAAAGCCCCCTAACTCACATACGCCTATGTACAGTGAAATGGTAGGGATAGCCATAGTGTTTGGGTGAATTTGGTAGGGTGAGGTAGCTTACTATGGAAATTATGGAAAGCCGAAAAATGGCTATCAACACTTAGGACTGTCGGGGCATTTTTTCCCTCACTAGGAGGTTTTTCCCACCGTACATTGTATATACGCCCATCATTATAGGGCTATCTATCTTTCCATTGCACATTAAGTAAAACACTCTCTATTGTGTGCCTTGAGCTTCCTTCGTCTTCTCCAAGCTGTGTGTGTTTTTCTGCAACCCTAATTCCAACAATCCCTTGTGCATTGTATATATACCCATCATTCTAGGGCCTCTATCTTTCCATTGCACTCTAAGTAAAATACTCTCTGTTGTGTGCCTTGAGCTTCCTTTGTCTTATTTAAGTTGTGTGTGTTTTCTTGCAACCCTAATTCCAACAACATTGATTCATCAATGGAGGAGTCAAGTTCTAATTCTAGTTCAAGTTTGTCTAAGAGTGAATCAAAGAATCTTACAAAGAACAAGAAGAAAGGCTCCTGACAAAGAAAATTGAAGCAATATCAAAGGAAATTTTAGAAATGTCAAAGATTAGATCGGTAGTAGGGAGCACAAAATGTAAGTCTAAGGAGAACAGGTCTGATGAGTGTTGCTAGTGCACCTACTACAAAGCATTCAACCACTTATGGAACAATTGCAAGATTCAAATGCATCTCAATGATAGCACCGACAAACCCAAAAGCACCAAATTAGGATGGAATGCCAGGTGCTAGAGACAATGAAGCCAGTACCAGTAATGTGTCGGGAAGAGGCAAGTATCTTAAATATTTTTGGTAGGGGATGAGGTAAAGCAAATTTAGGAAGGATAACTTTCAATTGCTAGAAGTGTGGAAAATATGGACACTTTGCAACCCAATCTCCTGAAAATGTGAAGGTTGGAGTGTGAAGGAAACACGGATGACCCACCAATGCATGTGATTGCCGTGAGTGTTGGAGTCAAGATTTACCATATGATCTAGTTAAGGAGACAAAATAAATTGAAGAGGCTTAGAGATGGGAGAAGCAGAGGGCCATCTCGAAGGCCAAGGGAAATTCCAAGAGGTCAATGAGTGGTAGGAGCAAAGGGCTTTGGTAGCCAAGGTCATGGAGGATCTGGCTAAAAATGCAAGAGTAGTCTGAGTGCTCATAAGCCAATACCATGAAAAGGCTTTCGCCAAAGCTTCTAGAGGTTATGGAGAGGAATCTCTGAGAGAACAGATATGGTCAAGGTGAAGTTGAAACGAAAGAGGAAAAACCAATGAAGGCCTCATTGGAGTGTCTAGACAAAGAGGTTCGGCAAGTCAAGACAGACTTGACCAAGGCTCAAAAAATGGATCTAAGGATGGAGAATGTTTAGTAGCAACAATCCAACTCCTCACCAAAATGATCTAGCTCCAAGAACAAACAAAATGAGACCTATATTAAATTCTGTGAAAGGATTCAAAAGCTAAGCATAGACTTGGATAATATCAAAAAGCAGAGGAAGAAAGGATCGGACACTATGGCTATGGATTTGTGTGAAATAAAGGATGATGAAGTGCCAATCATCCAGGCTGACTACAAGTTACGGAAAGTGGGAGCCACTGTCAAGTATGATACTAGATGTCAAAGGGGGTGTGAACATTATGGGAGAACATGTCAAATGACAAAAGCTCAAGATTTGGGTGATGAAACTAGGTCTATTCAAAATGAAAATGGTAGATCAAAGAGTGGTCTAGGCTATTGGTTTAGTCGAGAACCTACATATCATAGTGGAAAGAGAGAAGTTCAAAACCAGCTTTCTGGTTTTGGATGTACAAGGAGCTCACAAAATGCTAATGGGATTGGGACATGCTTGGCCCAAAAGTGCCGTAGCCATTCATAATTATACATGCTAGATGTTGACAATGCACGAACCCAATAAGAGCATACACATTGAAACTAACAATACCAGAAGCTAGAAGAAGGCGATGAGGAGGCCTCAGCAACTGTGTAGGAAATATGGTACGACAAAGATTGAGTGAATGATGGCATCAATGAATATATTTTCTATAGCAAAGATTGACTTGAACATGGTGCTACTGGATCAAGAGAGAGGTAGTAGTATCTAGAGAATTTAATGAGTCTAATCCCAAAGAAAAACCAGTGAATTGGGAGGCATGTCTCTAGAAGAAGCAAATAAAAAAGTGGAAGATTTCAAAATAGATGAGAGCCATATGCAAACTAGTGTAGATATTCCCGGTTGGAACAGCAAACAGATAGACCGAGAGATAGGCCTTGCAGAACTACGAGATCCCTTTAACACTAGAATGGTAACAGGACACTTTTATGTCCTTGGACACTTTTGTGTCCTGTTAAGTGACCATTTTGCTTGAATTATTTGAAGAGTATGAAAATGAATTTCTAGGTGCTATATATCCACAAAGTTGCCTTATGAGCTGAAAAAAACTTAGCATTTTTTTTTGAGTATCGATCTCACCATTAACCTTACTCTTGCACAACATTTTTGAACCTAAACTGTGTGAAAAAACGGGTCCTGTTTTTGGCCTTTTTTCAATTTTTGGCAACTATACCACTCTAAACTTCATGTTTGTGAGGTTTAGATGGCTAGAGGTTAGGCTTTCATAGTTCTCAACATGTTTTGATGCTTGTAGGGAGAGCTAAGTGTTAAAATTGAAAGTTATGACCAATTTACAAGGATTGCATAATCCTGTTTTTTGGCCAAAATTAGCACTTTTATGATTTTTTTGGTGGCTTTCTTGATATCCAAATTCAATTTTGATTGTGTAAGTGTAATGTATAACATAAAGCTAATCTTCCTTGAGTTTTGGGGGACCTAATATGCTATATAGCATAGTATATGATGATGGTTGATTTTTTTGATTGCTAAAGAATACGATACATTTTAGAGTAGCAAGTATAACTTTCTCAATATTGCTAGTTTCTTAGGCCAATTATGTGTATTTTGCAGGTAGTAACCATATCTTATCATAGACTACAAACTTGGCTAGATATTGAGTAGTTTCTATGGGTTTCTAGAGGTAATAATGCTAAACCCATTTTTTTCATGTTTGCTGTATTTAGCACTTTATCATTGCCCCCAAGGTTCCAATTGTAAGAGATCCATTATCCTTTTGACATGCTCCATGGCTCCTTTTGAATCCAGAGGCCCAAAGGGAACTAAGAAAACATGTATATAGTATCTGTATTGAGCGTGACTATAGAAACTTTGATGATAGGTCCGCAGAATGGCAAAAATGCAACTTTTTTGTACCTATTTTTATTGCCCAAAAAAAAAATAAGTGAGGTAAAAGCAACCATATGTTTTGGTCACCAACCCATTGAAGTTAACGGGGCATTTTATCTCATGTCCTACAAAAATCTCCACTCTTATTTATATGCAATCAACCGTAAGAAATTGTTGTTTTGGGCAAAATGCACTGGTCCATCAACTTTGGAGGCTTGTAGTGACCAAGGGATGAGAAAAATTACAAGTTTCTCATTTTTTCCATATGTAGTAGTTATTGAACTATAAGCTCATGATAGGATTTTTCAAAATGAGTGCATCTACTATGGTTTTGGAATTTTTTCCCAAAACCCTGAAAGGACACTTTTATGTCCTGTTGGGTTACCATTCTAGTGTTAATGAATATGCAACAGGGATAAGGATGGACAAAGAAGCAGAATTAGTGGCAAAGAGGAAAGGTGGTGGACCAAATTGGTTATTGCCAACTGATCAAGAAATTGAAGAGTGGAATCTCGGTTCATAGGAAAGTCCAAAAATGGTCAAGATCAACAAACACCTAAAACCTGAGATAAAAGAGAAATCCAAGTAGCTGTTTTAGAAATATACGGATGTCTTTGCTTCATATAGACCTGAAAGGTGTGGATCAAAAGGTATGCCAACACAAGGTACCACTAAAACAAAACGCACGACCAGTGAGGCTCTAGAGGTACATGATGAATCCCAATTAAGCCAAGAAGGTGAAAGAAGAGCTCGACAACTTGCTGAAAGCATGATACACCACTCAAGTGGTGAGGAGTGACTTGTTGTATTTTATTGTGGTTGTCCCAAAGAAGAATGGGAAACTAAGGGTTTGTGTGGATTATCAAAAGTTGAATGCTCAAACCATGAAGGACCTATTTCCATTCACTGATATGATGCTGGAGGCAACATTGTTAGCCATGAAATGTATAGTTTCATGGACAGATATAGAGGCAACAATCAGTTAAGGATAGCACCAGAGGACATAGCCAAAACAACATTCATCACCAAAAGTATTCATGCATTTAATTATGTTGTTTGGATTATGTAATGCTACAACAACTTTTTAGAGATGCATAATAGAAATTTTCAATGAGTTTTTTCACAAGTTCTTGGTGATATTTGTCTATAATTTTACCGTGTTTTCAACTAAAGATATGCATCTCCTGTTCTTAGAAACAGTCCTTAAGAGATATAGAGAAAAATGGATTTATTTGAATGCCTTCAAATCGGTATCCATGGTCTAGAAGGAGCAGCTTCTAGGGCATATTGTATTTACAAATGGAATAGAGATGGCTAAAGACAAAGATCAATATGTCCAGCAAGCAAGAGCACCAACAAATATGTTTGAGTGAAACTCATTCCTGGGGCATATTGATTTCTATCAAAGGTTCATTCATATGTTTGCAACAAAGGCAATGCCACTATAAGAACTGGCCCAAAACGGAGTGAAGTTTGTGTGGACCCTAGGATGTGAGGCAAGTTTTTGGTGTCTAAAAAGAGGCGATTAGCAAGAAGTCAATTCTTTGCCAGCAGGAAAGTGGACTTGGTCTTACTATATCTGTTGAAGTTAGGCCCATAAAAATCTAATCTAAAAATAGCTTGGTCGTGACCATATGAGGTAGATTGGGTATTCCTGAATGGTACATTCAGATTGAAGGATTTATCTAGGTTGGTGCTACATGGCATCTATAACAAAGCAAAGATCAAGTTATACTACTCCATATCATATGAACCTCCAGCACCATAAGAAAATGACAAGGAAGAGTCTTATTCTAAATATCAACCATTTGATCTATTTATCATCAGACCACAAGTAGTTGGGACATCTGAAGCACTAGATGCATGTGATGATCTGAGGATTACTAGACATCAAAACCAGATAGTTGGAAATTAGAAGACATTTGAAACTTATAACGGTCACTACCAGTGCATAAAGATTGAATCTTTTTTACTATCACCCCAGTTATTATTAGAAGGGCAAACCAATGATGGACAACATGTCAATTATGGTGGGCATAACTTTGAGGCATGTAAAGGATGGAGCATTCACGGCTCGAATTAGGATTAATACGAGGAGAGGGCATGACCCCACGTTTGTTCCTTCAATTCCTGTGTGCATCGAGCCTTCACCTATAGATCTTCCTCGTGCATCACCTTCACTTTCCCTAGCTGTTGCGCATCCCAATACGCCTGTTTACTCATGGTTCGCATCACCATCTTTGTCAAGCGAGTTTTCTTTTTCTACACAGAGCCTGTTTGCAGAGCTTCTCCTTGGGGAAAAATGTGAGTATTGAGCTATCAAGCCATGAGGCTATCATCAATGTGAAAGCTCGGGAAATTGAAGAATTACAGCAGGCTATGGCCTTAGTAGAAGCACAATGTTATGTACCTCCTTGAAACATTAGCAAGTATGTGTCTAAATTGAATGAGCAAGCATTGCTCAAGATATGGGCCATGGATAGAGTAGTTGAAGCCACCAGGATACCATTCAATGGCACAATTATTTAGTAGGTTATTGACACTTTGGACTTAGATACAAGCGCAATGACTATCAATGGTATAACTCTTTCGATAATTGCTATAGTATTTTCCCATGTCTTCAGACTACCCTTTGATTTGAAACCCCAACCCTGCATAACAGACGTGATTAGCAATTTTTTGAAGGAAATCCCTTAGGCCAGGAAAAAGCAAAAAGATGGAGACCAGGGCATTCTATTTTCAAGGTTGGAACATAAAGTAGCCTACAAATTTTCTACTAAAGCTATAGGTCTAAAGAAAACCCCCAGATATGTGTCTAGAAAACTCTTCAACATGCTTTTGTCTAGACCAATGAACACCAAGGCGATAATCAATTTGACTCCCATCCTATATGATAGTGTTATGACCCAAATAGCACATATACAAACCCAATATCTATTTAAAGCATGGTATGTCTAGCAATTATTCTATTGGGAAACCAACATACAAGTGCATGTGAATGTTCAAAATGTCGTGCCAAAGATCAGTGAGGCAAAGAACCCAAGGACCATAACATTGGTCTACATTCTTGGACAAAACAAACTGCTCTGGTAACAATTGGAACCAAGAGAGACCTGGATTAGATGGAGGCTACAACTTCTAAGACAACACCCAAGAAGCATAAGTTGACAAATAAATTTTGGGATCATCTCAAGGCTTGGAGCACTCAAGGTGTTGCTACATCAACTATTCAAAACACCACCGAGTTAGTGTTTGGTAAAGCCCCAGGGACTTCAATAGACAAAGCCATTGTGTTGTGTGATACCCCACCAAATACTACCACTGAAGTGCCAAAGAGCCTCTAATGTGACCACAAATTTTGAACAAACTATTGTGGAAACATTAGTAGATAGTCTCCAGGCTCTACAAAAGAACACAATGGTGGGAACTCTAGTAATGGACACATTTGGAAAGTTACTTGTGCCATAAAAAATTTATGTGCTCACCTAACAAATTGATCAAACAAAGATAGAGACGGTGATTGAGGGCTATGTCACCACAATCCAAACGACCTGGAATACTACGGTAAATGCCATAGGTCAGATGATGGAAGCCCAAAGCTCTCTCAAACAATTTTTCATAACCCGTTTGGAGGCTGAGCTTGAAAATGAGATTATTAGCTTTGAAGAAAAAAGGATAGAAAACTTCACATCAAAGATATTTTGCTCAATTTGGAATGTAGACAAGAACAAGACCAAAAGACTATCGAAGCACTTCAACAACAAGTAGACTTATTGAAACTCCAAAACTCAACTCTGAGTGTCAATAAGTGGAATCTGAACAAGGATAACAATACCTAGGAGATGCAGTTTGATCACTTAATAGTCTAAAAGATGTACATAAGGTTCTAAAACAGTCTATCTTGGATAAAGTATATCTGCCACTCCCTGGCAGATATTTTTGATCAAGATGGATATCTTACTTTTAATTATGAAGATTTACAAAATTTGGTAAGCACCATAGAGACATAAATTGAAGAAAAGATTGAGGTCTACACTACAACATTAGCTAATCAGGCTCTGATAGAGCATCTTACCCAAATGTGGATGAGGATGGAGATGAAGAAGATGCAAGATCACAAGGGAACTAGGGAGGGGACATCTAATCAAAAGGATGATGGTGATGACCAACCCCCTCCATCTCCTCCAACTCCGGGGCTGGCAACTGGGAGCAGCCGGACCATTGCTACACAAGGACAACCAAAGGGTCCTAGTGACCAATCTGGTAAGCAAACAAGGATCACGGGAATTGGACCCAAGGGGGGCAGATCGAGAAGGCACTAAACAATAGAGTTGGGCTCTCAATAAAGTAGATAAAGGCAAAGATAAGCTGATTGATCTAGATTTAGAGGAGGACCTAGACCATTCTAATGAACAAAATATTGTGACAAGAGAAAGCCCTCAGATCCAAAACTTCTTACATGATGAGGATGCATATTTAGATTTGGAGAGGTTTTAGATGTTGTATGTAGGAGAAAAAAGAATGATTAACCAATGAAAGATAATCAACTATCATGAGCAAGCATCCTACAGACTGCCTCCACACCCTAACACCATCATCCAAGTGCTCGATAGGGTCCCAGAGTTTGTCCTGGTTGCAGATGATATGCCGGTAAACCCTCAAGCCCAACAACTCACGACAATGAATATTGAGAGTTTGGGTTTGCAGTTGGAAACACCACCGTTCATACATGTGTATGACATCAGATTGGAGATGTAGGAAATATTAACAAAGACAAATATTGCTAGGCAAATACTGGACTAGAAAGTGAAGATTTTTTTTTGAAAATAATGCACCCAGCAATAAAGAGCCCAAGACCAGAATGAGCCTCCGGGAATAGGAAATTGCCTAAAAAAAGTTTGATGCAAGAGAACCCAATCATCATGAATTTCATTGAATTAGTGCTTGATTCCCCAAAGATCTTGTACGCCTTGCCAATGACAGTTGATGAGCTTCCCAAGTTCTGCCCTGCTTTGTACCTGAAATATAATGAACCAGTTCATTAACAAAGGTACATGAGGATAGTAGACCAGATCATGGTTTGGTACGAGCAAAGTAAAGCTCTTTGCGTGGCCTAGAAAAATGATCTCAATGATATTGAATAGAAAAAAATAGTACCAGAGTTGAAATATGAGTTAATAAACTTCAAGGGCATGAGGACACAGTGGAGGATCCAAATTAGTATATTGATAAAGTACATCAATGAGCTACTCCAACTATCTGTCAAAGTGTCAAAGATCCCTAAGAAAGAGCTTGCCATCAAAGAAATCTTTGAATCTCACTTCAGAGAAATGGTGTTAGGGTTCAGGCCAACTAGCCAGACACCCATCACACTGAATGTATTAACCATATCTATTCTTTTGATCATATAGAACACTAAGGAGTAGTGAGGCAATTTCAAAACACTCATTGAGAGCTCCACCCACATCATGCGCATGTCTGCTTCTTCTTCTCACTCCGCACATGCACAGCACCATGCACTCTTCAAGTGGTATCAGAGTCGAAGTGAAGGCCTTGCATCATCACAACGTCGCATCAAAGATTGCGGTGAAGCTGTGAATTTTTCAGCATTGATTTGTAACAAAAATTGGATTGAGTAAAAGGTCAATTTTCAGCTTGGTTCCTAATCACCTTGTTGGAAACACCGTGGTCTATAACTTTCCAATTGAAATGTAATGGAAATGGCCTATGAACTTTGAGAGTAGCGGAATTAGAAAATTAGGTGAAGCACTTTTGTGAGGTTACTTTGTGAGCATAGCGGGTGAACTTAATTGATGGTAGCAACATAAACATGATACTTAGTTAACTTGGCATGAACAATACTTTGCAAGAGAGGAGAGTTTAGAGAACATGACAATAGTTGAGGACCTGATTCATACGGAGCCGGTCCCCCCTCCAATCGGAATTTGTATTATAGTTTCTCCCATCAAGAGAGACTTGGTACAATACAATCTTTGTGTTCCTTGTGACATAGGTGATGCAATGAAGATGGAAAGCTTCATGCATCACAAGCATAACATAAACTTTGTAGAAAGCATTAACTATCCCAAGCCTCAGTTCCAAGGCCTCAAATACCGTCGAAGGTGGAGAGAGCTAGCGGGGAATGAGGATAGGGAAGAGGAAGAAGAAACATTCCATAGAAGAAAGAAATAGTTCCTCACTTATCATCACTCTTCTTGCTAGCATACATAATAGCATAGTAATGAAGATGGAGAAGATGGCAAGCTTAAGCATTCAAGCATGACTCTTGGTTGGATTTGCATTTCATAGCCAAGAGTGTTGCGTAGGCTCTCACTTCTCACAAGCTTGGGGAAGGAGGTGAAGTTCCTCAGCTTTCACCAAGTGAGAATCATCCACAAAATGAGTGTGTATGTGGTGTATACCCCCCCATCACCCCCCTTGCTTGCTTCGGCTGAGTTGTAGCTTTTCCACATGCTTCAAGCTCATTGGACCCCTCTCCCCCCTAGCCAATCACATGTAGCATGCATTTAAGTACACAGGTAGTCTTTGGACAAGTGTCCTCCTTACCCCTTAGAGAGAGAGAGAGCTTGAAAATATCTAGATATTTGTTGGATGGAACTAGAAGTTCATTGGACCCCTCTTTAGCCCAAACCAATAGCATTTAAGCACACCATGTGATTAAGCATAGGGAGAGTCTGACATGTGTCCCATCTGCCCTTTGGGTGAGTGGGAGGTTAAGTCAAACATTCCCCTAACTTTGAGACTTTCATGCATGGGAAGCTTCTCAAGCACCTTCCTCATTAAGTTTGTAGGGTCTCTTTTTTACTCAAGCACCTTACCCCCCATGCATAGGAAGCTTCTCAAGCAATTTCCTCATTAAGTTTGTAGGGTCTCTTTTTGACTCAAGCACCTTACCACCCATGCATAGGAAGCTTCTCAAGCACCTTCCTCATTAAGTTTGTAGGGTCTCTTTTTGACTCAAGCACCTTACCACCCATGCATAGGAAGCTTCTCAAGCACCTTCCTCATTAAGTTTGTAGGGTCTCTTTTTGACTCAAGCACCTAACCCCCATGTATAGGATGCTTCTCTATCATCTTCCTCATCAAGCATGACAAGAACCTCAAGCACCTTAGTCATGAAGCACGCAAGGACCTCAAGCACCTTAGTCATCAAGCAGGACAAGCACCTCAAGCTTAGGTTGGGTTCCCACCTCAGGCTCAGTCCTAGCTTGCCTAAGGTCAAAGGACTTTTAACACTAACCATTGGAGGTCTTTAATGAAGCTAACTTGAAGGTCTTTTAAGCTCCATTAGATGCATGTTTCTCTTCGATAGACTACCTCCTTTTGGACCCCTATTGAGATGTAACCATCTCTCCTCTTGGTCCCTTGTTGAGGTAAGTCTACAAGAACTTATTTCACATTTCTCTTTGATAGACCATCTCCTTTTGGATCTCTATTGAGATGCAACCATCTTTCCTTTTGGTCCCGTGTTGAGATAGGTCTAAAAGCACATGTCTCTATTCTAACTCTTGTTCCCGGTTATTCTCACACATTAAATGATCAGTTTAATAGGAGAAACTCATTTGGTAAAGTTAGATATTATGTTTTATTACATTACCTTTGATGAGCCTTGAGAAATTTTAGCAAGACCCAATCATTTTACTTAAAGGCTAAGGCTCTTCTGTGCTTATTAGCAGCAGCCCTTTTTGCCTTTGCTTTGAGATGGATTTGGTAAAGATTCTTGTGAGTCTCTGTTATATTCACTAGTAGCAAAGATCTTCCCATGTACTTTAATTAGTAAGGGACTTTTGGATCTTCCCTCTTTAACTTTGAAGGGTGCTTTCCCCATAGAAGTATGTACAATGTCATTGTACGCATACTCTATAAGAGGTAGGTACTTCTCCAATTGAGAACGTTGATCTACGTCCATGACATAGGCTTTTAGTAGATCAAGAATCATTATTTCACTTTGGTCATCTATTTGTGGATGATAGGCCGAAAGAGAAATTTAATCTACTTCCTAGATTCTCAAAGAGACCCTTTTAGAAATTACTGGTCATTCTAGGATCTTTGTCCGACACTATGGATGTTGGAAAGCCATGATGCTTGAAAATTTGAGATCTGAAGAGGGTTGCCATTTGATGTGCCTTAATAGTCTTTTCGACAGGCATAGACTGTGTTTTCTTGTTAATCCTGTCGACTGAAACAATCCAAGTTGCTTCGCTCGATCAAATTTTAACTTTTGGTATACCACGCATTTTGAAACATACTCTTGTATGGTTACTTTTCATGGTAGATCAAAAGAAATACATTTCTACTCCTTGAAGAGTAGATTATGGATTCCCTCTTTGCCCCGCATAAGGAGAAGTATGGGATTCATACATGAATTTTGTATTGTATGGGTGAGTAACACATAGCCTATTGCCGTTTGGAAGATAACCATCCTTCAAGGTGAATGGTTCTTTTTCCTCCCCTAATGCAAAGGATGTAATTACATACTTAAGTTCTTGGTCAGTAGCATACTCATCTATCATAAAAGATAGATCATTGTGAGTTGCTACAGACACCACATTTACCCTTGGTCGTTGTGAAAGTGCATCGACCACTTGATTGTGCTTGCCAACAATGTGAGCAATATGACATTTAAATTGCAAAAGAAAATTTTCCCACCTCATTTGTTTGTGAGAGAGCTTGGTTTGCATCATGAAGTTCTTGAGGCTTTGTGATCCATTCGTAGGATGAATGGAGTCCCCAAGAGAAAGTGTTTCCACATGTTTAGGGCATATAGAATAGCTAGTAGCTCTTTTTCGTATTTCCCCAATAGTCACGTATCGAAGTTGAGTCTCTGACTCTCATATGCGATGGCATGCCCTTCTTGAAGCAAAACAGCTCCAAGGCAATTACCACAAGCATCACATTGGACCTCAAATGGCTTTGAGGGATCTAGTAGTGTGAGCACATATTGAGAGATAAGATTCTCCTTAAGCTTCTTCAGAAGCTTCTTGCACTTTTGCACTCCATGAATACTTAAAGTTCTTTCTCTATTAAGTCATGTAATGGGCTTGCTATTAGCGAGAATGTTTTTCTAATGAAGCATCTATAGTATGCACACATACCTATGAAGATTTGTACCTCCTGTAGATTCCTTAGATTAGGCCTACCTTTTATTATCTCTAATGTTGTTGGACCCATACGGGTGCCATCTTTAGAGATAATGTGACCTAAATATTGAATCTCTTGTAGGAAAAAATCACTTTTATTTTGATTAATGAAAAGCTTATTTCTCTCACAACTTGAAAGATTACCTGGAGGTGTCGCTTGTACTCCTCAAGAGAATTTGAGTGGCCTGAAGATTTTTGTCCATCATGAGTTTGAATGCGTCTGGAGCATTTGTCAGGCCAAAACTTGTAAATTATCAAATAGATCTTCTATCCGTGGCACGGGAAATCTATTTTTGATAGTAATCTTATTTATTTCTCTATAGTCAGCACACATGTGATATGTGTCATCTTTCTTTTGCACTAAAAGCAATGGTGAACAAAATGGAGAGGAGCTAGACCTCACCATCCTTTTTTCCACCAATTCATGCACTTGCCTCATGATCTCCCCTTGTTAAGCTTGTAAAACTTGATAAGGAGGCTTTTTAGGCAGTGAGCTTCCTGGTAGGAGCTCAATTGCATGGTCATCATCCCTCATTTTAGAAGTAGCTCACTAGGGATGTCATCGATGAAAACATCTTGGAATCCATTTAGGAAATTAGACAACTCTAATTCCTCTTGATTCCCTTTATTGTTGCAAGGATATGGTGTTCCCCAACTCATTAGCATGTATGTACATGCTCTCTTCCCTGTAGAGGTGAAGTAGATTCTCCTTTCAGGGAACTTCAAGTTGGAAGCCATGCGGTTAAACCATGGTGCCCCAACGATAACATTCTCATGTTTGAGAGGGGAGAAAACCATACACCGAGCGAATAAAACCGAGCTTGGAATTTTTTCGAGCGAAAGTAGGGAGAATTATAACACAAAAAAAGCTCTACCATAATGTCAAGTGCAACCAATCCAACAAAATGGTCAATCCATAGAAGGTGATCGTTGCAACAATATAAACGCCAAATTGATTAAGTAACACAAGCTATCAAAACAATGTAAGTATAATAGGCACTCATCCTACAATGGCAATTGCAGGGAATCCAAAAAATGGCCAATCCATAGGAACTGCAAACCTTAGCTCAAGAGGTCGATGCTGTGCTGGCACTCTGGCCCCAAACAATCGCTAGAACAACTCTACTTTTGTCAGTGCTGCCCGATGCACAAACTCATGAGCTGCAGAATCCAAACCAAGGACTCGAAAATACACAAAGTACATGTGTTTGCACGGCACGTACGTGAGACGCCTGCTGTCTCTTTTTTGGAAATCCTCACAAGTACATCGAGGAAAGTCTGCAATGGTCACCGCATAAGTAACCCCCTTTTGAACTGAGCCTGGAGTGCTAACATGAAAAACATGCGATGCAATATAACCTCTCTCACTAGATGTGCTTCCATGCTTTGGCCCAATGCTATCCTGTCATTGAAGTCTTTGGTTAATTTTGTCCTCCACCTTACATGCTTTCCATCTCTAAATCTAGCACGGAAAGAGCTCGGTTGTGTTCCACATTGCCCACCAATATGGAGGTTCTGCTGTGCTGTCGTATTATCTCCCTGAAGCAAAAATCCATTTTTGTGCAGCATCTCAACCTCTCATGGAAGCAGACACGTTCCCTCTTCCACAACCCACATCCCCGGAGCTGGCCAGGAGGTCCAATAATCATCCCATCAATATTCCATGCATGAGTGGTACTATCATTGCAAAACCATACAAACCCCTCAATAATTCCTTCTGGTTTGGCACCCATAGCGGGATATTTTCTCCTTCCCCAAAAGCAAGGGGCAGGCACACCATTTTGCACATTATCTAAATTTTTGTTTATGAACCTACCACAACGTACTTTCTCTCCGGGGAGAACACCAAAACACGTCATTTTTCTGCGAGACTCAGTGCGCCTAATCGCCCAAACAGTCCGAGGCACCTTTTTCTCTGGCCAAAGACTAGGAGTAGCGGAAGTATTTTGCTGGCTATGTGGTACATTGTAAATTGGAGTAGTGACAGTAACAAACTCTGGCCTATGAGAGTCTTCTTCAAGAGTTTCATCGGCATCAAGAAAGATTGAGCGTGATTTTTGCACACTCTTTTCCCTTACTGGAGCTCTATTCATCTCTGGACTTGGTATTTGCATTTCTAAAATTGCTGACTGAGCTACATCAAGAATTTTTCTATTCGATGTTGATGCTGAATGATTGCTCATAAATCTGGCTGCCAAGTCTGCCATCATTGGTCCTGTGGATGAATGCATGCCCTTCAAGTAGGCATTGTAGCACACACTTTGAAGAACTGCTAGTGACATATATGCACAAGTGACTTCATACACACCAATGTTATTCTTATAACCAATTGAAGCACGCATACTTGCATGTTTTGCCTCAGAAAGATTTGTTCTAGGGACAAAAGCACCTGTCTCATCTTGAGCAACAAATCTGTCTCCCCAATGTGGCACTCTAACATCCCACCATGACAACCATGTTTCCAATGCTGGAATCTCATCCAAAATAGCATGGCCCATTTTCCAAAACTGTTTGATTTCATCCTTGCATACTTGTGCTGCATGTTCTGAAGGTGCATGTAACCATTTTCGACACAATATTTTATGCTCCTCTTGATAAGAGGAACGTATACACTTGATAGTGTGCTTAACCATGCTTTGCTCCCAACATGATCTCTCTTTCTCAGGCATCTTTTTTTTTGGCTCCACCAAAATAGACAGTATGAACTGCAATCCAATTTGCATTTGCCTCATCTACCCCATAAAACCTCGAAATTCAGGCTTATCAAAACCATGATCAACTACAACCTTATTAAGCATTTTCCAAAACTCTATCTGTGAATGCTTGTTTTCCACAGTAAATTCACATATTGCCAATGTTAATAGCTCTCTTACATAAGGGTCATAAACATGCGCCGACATAGTAGGCCAACCCTCCACACAATGAACATGATCAAAATGCACCCACATATCTTGCAAATTTCCACCAGGGCGCATACGGTTCACCAAATCAACACCACTCCCTGGTCCCATAGTAGACATTTTAAATATATGAGGTTGTTGTCCAAGTCCAAGCTGACCTGGAAAAAGAACATTGTGGAGGAAGGGATATCTTGATTTTGACTTTAAAGTCAAAATAGACTCCAAGCCAAGAGGTGTAATTCCTTTTGCCCGTTTAGCTGACTCTAAGGTTCTTTGAACACACCGCTTGTCTGACAATGGGGTTACGGGATCTAGAGAACAAGAGAACTCTCCATCTGTCATTGGTGAGTCACCACCAACTACTTGAGAAACAAGCTTGTCCATAATTAGGTCTTCTGTTTTTCTTTCAAGCTGTTTGGCAGTTGTTAGAGTATCAAAGGCAGCTCGATGCATTAAGGCATCAGATATTGACTGGTCTGCAACTCTGCTCTTCCCCTCTGCAAAAGGGTGTTTATGAAAACCTAAGTGCAATACGCATCTAGTAACTCCAGTCTTTTCAGATGGAATACAATAATATATAACTGCAAGGCAAGTGTCAATGCACTCTGGCATTTAACGGCAATGAAAGCATATAAGCTTTCCATTACCAACATCCAAGTGGCCTTTACTAGGAGCACATGCTAATTTTTCTCGCCATTGAGACTCATTAAATTGTCTCCTTCCCTGATAGTATGGACATTCTATATTGGAGCATCTCAAATGCCCTCCACACCGACTAAAATGAACAGTCCCATTGAATATATCATTACTACAGGTAACATATTATGTCCAAACATGCCCATCAAATCTATGTTCCATTCCATACATAGCAAAGTTGTCATTTTGAGGAGGAAATTCATAGGCAACATACCCATCATAATAAGTAGGCATTTCCAAAACCTTAGTGACACTTGTAGCAGAGGAGAGTGCAATATATAGATTGGTTTGCAGAGGAAGAGAACGAATAACATCAAGTACACTTTTGATGCATGCAGTGCCATCTTCAACATTGATTGGAGAATCTTTTGAGCCAAGATTTGACGTTGATGGTTGTTCGTTGCAAAGTACCTTGTAAAACTGTGAATATTCGTGATCCAAATGGTAAAACAACTCATTTGAATCATTACGTGCAGGTTCAATTCTAACCTGCTCACCTTGTAGTGTAAGTGGACGCAAAGAGAAATTTTTGTTCTCCAGCTCAAAATGTTTTGTTAAAGCTTCAACAGTGATAGTGCAATTCCTACTTTCAAACATTAGCACAAGCTTCTGCTTATGCTTGGGACCGAAGATAGTGATATGACGAGCCATTGCATGGATTGAACAACAGTCAACCTGGAGAGTAACAGAGTGTGTTTGTTGCAGACAACAATCTCTTGGAAAAGGCAAAACGTCTATATTAAATCACCTATGCCACGCACGTCTTGATATTAAGTGTGAAAAGGCCAAAACTTAGGGTTAAAAAATGTTTTTTTTTTTGTTATTCTATTCCACTCTGCACGAGGAGATATGTCGGCTTCAACATTAGATAAAAACACCCTATGCTAAACGATTACTGATTTGCCTACACATGTATGCTCAACTTGTACTGATTTGTCTCAAAGTTTAAACCTATTGAAAGCATTAACGTATTTTTATTGCAATGTAAATGTCCCTCGATGTATTCATACAGAATTTGTTTTATTGCATTATTTTACTTTATTTTGGAGCGCAATTTTTCTTTTTTCCCCTTAGTCACAACCGGTCGAGACACATTTTTCCCGACAACATCTCATAAGCTTGAGATTATTTGAAATTTGCATTTTATTTTTTTAATATGGACTTAGAGTTTGTGATTTTCTAAAAGCCTGCGCTCTGCTCTGCTCATGGTCGCCGTCTGCAAGAAGCCTTGCGCCCTACGTGCTGTACACGGAAGTCAATGGCGCCTAAACGCCGTCCCCCCACAAGGTAGAAAAACTGGGACACTGCCCTAACTGATACCGCGTCGGCAGGGGACTGTTTAGGGTAGAGTCCCGTTTTATTTTTCAAGTTTATTCTACGCTTAAGAGCTATGTATCTCTGTATGACAAAATCTGGTTACTGCACTGAGCCTCAGATAACGAGAATGGACCTTGTTATTTACTCGTTATTTTAGTAAAATTAAGTCGTTTTTTATGGGGCAGGCCCGTCGTAGCAAGGCGGTGATGTTTTTGGTGGGGTCTGCTGTCTCTATGAAATCTTTGATCCCCTTTACCGACATCTAAGAGTGCGCAGAGAGGCTGTCAGAGAGCTGATCGTCAGCACGAGGGAGTAGGGCTTGGTGGGCTTTTGAGAGCGCTATCACCACCATTGCACCATTGTCGACAAACATGCGAATTGTGGTCTCGCCTACAAGCAAAAGGAAAAATGAAGGTGAATTAAACTTCGACGTGCAATTTTCACGGAAGCACAAACTTAGGTAGTTATAACGACTAAAGATGGAGGCATGAAGAAGTTGTGAGAAAGGCTAAAGATGAACAGTGAGTCTTCTTATGGCTACCTTCCCCTCAAGCCTACACACACACACACACACACACACACACACACACACACACACACACACACACACACAGCCAAACACTTGACGTTAAGAATGGTGGTGAATGGGTCGACCGGCGAGGAAGAGGAGTGTGTTGTTTGAACCCAGCTCGCAAAGAAACATGAAGCTGTACCTTGCATAGTGGGCTCACATGAAGGAAGAAGAAGAAGAAATGAGCATACTGCTTGCTGCACCTACGATCTCCAGTGTTTTGAGATACTACGGATTTCATTTTGTAGCCGATATATCAATTTGACCAATCTATCGCATCTTGACTCTAAAGACTCCTGGTCGGTATTGTGCCCTTGCCGCGTTGTCATGGAAGCCTCAAGCCTTGCTGTTATGACTTACTCTTTTTTAGTGTAGCATGAAGCTGGTATTTATGGCGGAGACATCAAGGTTGGCTGCCAGAGCGTGTTAGAGTGGTATTGCTTGCTGAGAACAGTGGCCGCCAAGTCAAATAAGCAATTTCACCAATGTCTTCACTTATTTTGGGCAGGCTCGTCGTAGCAAGGAGCAGCTAGAGGGTTGGCCGTGGGTTTCTTTTTTGCTTGTATGTCAATACTACGTATATTATTGCTTACTTGAAATGTTTTGGGACACTGCCCTAATTGATACCGCGTCGACGCGGGACTGTTTAGGGTAGAGTCCCGGTCTTAGGTTCTGGGAAAGGTTGATGTCCAGCTTGATGGTCACGCATTTCACCTCCACTGGCTGTGGTGTGATCTTGGGCACTGTCATATGAATTTCTGTGTATTATTTTATCTCATTGCATTATTTTGTGTATCCACAAGGGTCCTTAGCACACTGCCTTGTTGATCCTTGTAGCGCCCATTAGTGAGGGGAGCCCTAACAGCATGGTTTCACATTGCTTGCTGATCCGCATAGGCTCTACTTTGTGGGTTTTTGTCTACCGGGATCATGGCATAACTAGTCCCGCGCCGACGCGAGATGTTCTAGGACTATGTCCGGCTAGGTTGGTATTACAACAATGGAATATTTTTATGTCAAGCATGCAATACTTTTCTTCAACGGGATAGTGGCATAACTAGTCCCGCGTCGACGCGGGATAGTTTAGAGCAGTGTCTCAAAGTATAGAGTTTGCATAAGTTTGTATGACCTTTAGTTATCAAACATGAATTTTTAAATGAAATGTACAAATGTCTTTATTATTAGGTCTGTTTAATAGAAAGTTTATTAGTGTTATTTTTTAAGGTATTGTTAATTTTTTTTATGTAGCCCCTCCACTGCTAGGGGAGGTTCAAGAAGACGCGGTGATAGCCGTTTTTTGGCTCTCCATAATTGCCATACTAAGTTACTCCACCCTACCAAATTCACCCAAACACTATGGCTATCCCTACCATTTCACTGTACATAGGCGTGTGTGAGTTACGGGGCTTTTCCCATATCTTCTTAAAAACCCTCAGCTAGCTAGTCACTGGGCTAGTTGAGCCAAAAAAATAAAAATAATAAAAAAATAAAAGTATATTATGGCCTCTTTGTGTGTAAATATTTCATTGTATACATGGCTTAAATATAGGGATTTTTAATAATTATTTTGGTATTTTATTTAAATATTTCTACTTAGGTGTGTGTTTTATTAAACCTATGTACACCTTCTTTGATCCTTTTACACCATAATTATATTTTTTGCCAATATGTACATACTCTAACCTCATATTTTTCCTTTATACAAATCACTCCCACATTTTCACCCTCACCCTCGTGAAAACAAAAAATTGATTTCTACTCATTGGTTACGTTTATTATATTATTTACTTGCATACCTTTTCCTCTTTCACCCAAAATAATTCAAGGAGGGACCATATCATATGATTCCAATATCTTTCCATATCCATAACTCCTCCATATTTTTATTATTATTTTTACTAATTATTCTAACACCATGTGCTCATTGAGCTAAAGTCCATGAATAGTCAATACACTAGTCCCACCATGTATATATTTCTTTATTCACCAATAATCCTCCTCCATGCATGGGTCAAGGGTAACTTGGATGCTTTGTATTATAATATGACAAAGGAGGGTCTCACTCTTGGATGCATTGTACAAATTCAACAAAGGAGGGGGCCACTAAAAGACTTTTGTAGGCATAAAAACAGGCTTTTTGGTGAGAATTTTGGCACCTATCTCCACTCCGAATTTGGATCAATGGTCAAAAGAGAAAATGTAGCTCACGCTCTGAATAATCACCTCAATTTTTTTCATGATTTTTGGAGCTACCAGCGGTGAGCTATGATTTTTTGAGTGGACCCCAGTCTGCCCACTTTTCTCACAAGTAGCCCTTAGTCTTCTCTCACCCTTCCACACACCTACTCACTCTTACACATCCCTCCCTCTCCTTCCCTCACTCAAACCTGCAATTTCCATGGCTTCTCCCACTCTCTTCACCATTACCTTTCTCTCTCATCCCTATAGTTCTTTTATGAACCTCTACATACATACACCCTCTCCATGTCTCTCTCTATTGCTTCTATGTTACAATTTCATTTACCTCTCCTAAAAATATCTAAAACTCAGCATCTTAACCATGATAACTTCTACAAATTGAGGATTTTTCATCAACAAATCCTCTTTTCATCGTGGTGGTCAACCGTGGCGGCGGCGTAAAGAAGCGAAGAAGAAGAAGAAGACCAGCAGTCATTTTTTTCACAATCTACACAAGGGTGAGTTCAAGCTTCTTCAAAGCTTCACCATCTCAATGATTCTCTTTTAATTCACCCCTCTTCCTTCGATCATCAAATCAACTCATCCTACCCATTGTAAATGTATCACTAACAATTCTAGTGATTATTACCACTAACAACTAACTTCTCTTGTAAAAATGCACCCACACTATCAACATATGGAGTAGGCAACCGTACAAGTAAACCAAATTCACTCACTCCCATGGGTTACTTGAGCCCACATCCATGTGACTCAAGAGAAAAGAGAGACCCCATTCTCATTTGAAATTCATAAAAATTCATAATCCTTGATCTTTCCTAATAAAATTGGTTAGGCTTAATCCTAATCAAGGCTTCTAAAACCTATAAATAGAACCCATTCCTCCTTGTAAAAGACATCACTATACCATTGCACACTAGATTGAGCGTACCACACGCCAGTTCTATCTTGGTTGTAAAGAGAGAGTAAGCTTTCTATACACCATCACCTTGGTGCATAGAAAAGCTTGAGCTAGTTTGAGTGAGTGCGAGTAGAAGATATTCTTCCTACCATTGTTGTATCTACCCCAACATCAATGAATTGGTAGTTTTGGGTGCAATTCATGTCCAAAGGCTCACGCTTCTCCTCCAATTTGGCTTGGCAAACTCATTCAGCTTCATAAGGTGACTTGTTTCATTGAAGGTTGTTGTTTTGTTGCTTGTGATTCATTGGCTATTGTTTGGCTACCATTGTAAGAGGGTGGATGGTGAGAGGGCTCCCATAACCCTAAGACAATGTGCTAGTGATGCTATAACCAAATCTTGTCACTTGATTCCGCAAGCTCTAAGTTCCTTTTTGTGCAAAATATAAAGTTGAAGCTAAGTTGTACACCATCTCTCTCTCTCTCTCTCTCTCTCTCTCTCTCTCTCTCTCTCTCTCTCTCTCTCTCTCTCTCTCTCTCTCGTGTTTTAGTGTGTGAGAGTATTCCATTGGTATTAGGGTTAGTGTAAATTCCTTGCTTGTTTGTAGCTCTAACGATTCTCCTCTTTTGTGTCCTAGTTCGCTCTTAAACTAGGTGGTGCCCCTTGTGTAGTTGGGATTTGGCTGTGGGTTTGTTGTTTTGGTTTGTGTTGTGTTGTGCCCCAGCTCCATTGAGCAGCACGGGAGCCTTGAAGGGTGTCTAGAGGTTGCTCTTCTTGTTGCCCACCCTGGACCGCTTCAGCGGCAGGAGTGCATCAGTTTCAAAACCTGTTTGTAGTGATCAAGTTAGCTCGGTGACCGAGACGGAGTTGCCAGATGAGAGCGATAGTCATGATATTGTTTTGGGTTCTTTACATGAAGTGGACCAAGAGATAGCTAATGTTGAAGCTGCTATGCAAATAGTGCCATTTAGAATGAGACCTGAAATACGTCCAAGTGTTGTAGATGAGGATGATAGCACATTGCACTTGGATCGAGGAGAGGACATTCTAATTAAAACAAAAGTTTTTAGTTGCTTTGAATGTCCTCCCATACCTCTTTGCAGGCTTATACCTCATGCTAAAGTTTGTGGTTTAAGGCCAGATGTAAGTGGCTTGAGGTCTGCATTTGCCAGAGAAGGCTACATCAAAGAGAAGGGTGCATTTATAGTTTCATTGTCTACATGTCAAATGGAAGAAACTCTAGTCACAGGTATGCTTTCTTATTTTTACCTTTCTTCATTTCTTTTGATGATCATAAGTAAACGTATGTCTTTTTTTTGTAAGATGCTATTATTGATGGATGGGATCCAATATGGAAACAAGTCAATATAGAGTTTGAAGAAGAGGTAGCTGCACATCCACAATTTGAATCCCTTTCCCAAAAAATGTTCTATGTGTGGGAAGGGAATCATCGGACAGTTGCTTGGTGAGAATCCATTAATGAAATGTACTCTACTAACAAAGAGAGGCATTGTAGAGTTTATGTACAATAATTGATACTACAAAGGTGTCAGAGATTGCATTGTTGACTAGTCTTCAAAGAATGAACTTGTAAGTAAAATGCTAAATCAAGTGCATTGTTTGATGTATTTATATTATTTTGGCACGTATTTAAAAACAAATTATTCATTTCTGTAGCATGAACACACATGCTTTGGTTACCTCTCACTTGAGAGATGAACTTTTCAATTGCTCAAATATTTGTGCAGCCGATCATGAAGATTATCTCCGTGCACTACCAGAGGCAGATCAGAAACTCATTGACACTCTCCGAAAAAGAGGAACAAAAGGGGAAGAGCCTTGGCATCCTCTTACACGGAGATATCTTGTTCGTTTGTTATTTGATGTAAGTGTACTACATTCTTGAATTTAAGTATAATTGCTTTGTGATTTTAATGTTTTTATTGAATACTTATTGAAAGGTTCAAATGTCAAAGGAGCTCCAAAGTAAGATAGAGAGCAAGAAAGATACTCTATCGCCACAAGATCTGAACCAAGAAGAGAAACAAATAATCGGAGACTTGTACATCAAATATGGGGATCGTGTTGAAAGGTATGGTTCTTTTGACTAGGTTACAGTTTGTCTTTAAGTGCTTTTTTTAATGGAAATTATGTGACAGATTTTGAATATTGTTGATCCTCGACATGGTAAAGAGTGGTTTGATAAAGTAATGAGTTTGAAATGGGGCCAAGAGAGTTGGGCGACATTAGAGAAGCTTAATTTAATTGCTCTTTACGATGCAAAAATGAAAAATAAGATCTTATGGTTATCATTGCTGGAGTCTAGCAAGATTACACGAGCCGCTTACGGATTGACTCGAGGTGACCATAGATTCCGTAGGTAGGTAACACGAGTTTGGGTTTCTATCTTTAGTTGTTTCTTTTATAATTTATCTTTTTTTTAATTATATCACTTGATTGTTATAGTTGGTTGAAAAGAGAGGGTGTTATACAAAGAGTGCTTGATGGTACTGAGATACTTTTGCTTGACTATGTGGATGTGCCGGATGGAATCACAATTCCTCCAGCAGCTACATTGGAGCTCTACTATGGAGAGATGATAGTAGAGGCTCGTAAATTCATGTTTCCATTAGAGGTGTCTTTGGAGGGCAGAAATAGTGATGCTGAGCTACAAGCTCTTAAGAAGATCGACTGCTATCGAATGTCTTCACAAAGACTGCTATATAGGTAGTGGTCACTAAAATGTAACTTTATTTTGTATTTTGTGAGTTTCATTGTGATAATCTAAAAGTTTGCTATATATTTTTTGTTACATACTTCTATCATTTGTTGGAGAAACAACACATTCTAGTCATTCCTTTGCTTGCTCGATCTTGGGTCCGTGTTGATAGTGAGGATAGCATGTATCCTCCCACTATGCATCATCGATCATAATGGGAGCTAGATCACTGTCCTTGGTGGATAGACATGGATCAAAATTATGTGTTGGGCCATGAGAGAGAGATCTACAATGCACAGAGGACTTCAAATCCCTCTACAGCTGTTGACACATCTGATGCAAATGCAAGGAGCGAGACCATACATGATAATAGATCCGTTCATGCATGTGAGTCTCTTTAATGACTTTGTCTATGTTTTGTGAGATATAACATAGTCTTTGTTGAATTTTGTGCATGGCTATTGAGCATGATTAATGTATTCTTGACAGCTTCGCTCCCTAAAGATACAGGGAAGCAATACGAGACAATCGTTGCAACAGAAATGACAGGTGTGAGCATAAAAGAAAATGTTAACTAATCTTTATGACATGTGTGAGCATGTACTTTTATTGATCTCTTTGCTATGGCTCACTAATATCTTCGCTTGGTTGTGTTCCTTGATAGCTTCTCTGCCAAAACATAAGGGGAAGCAACACGAGGTAGAGGAGGAGCTTGACATGAGAGGTGCGTCCATAAATAATATAGTTTGCTTAACTCACAAAGGATTGCTAATCTTGTAATTGTTTTTTTATTGCACTATGTTATGAAAATGCACCCATGGTTTGGTGATCTCATTGTTTATAACTGACAGATGCTATTGGCACACAGAGCTTGCATCATTCGGTGCGATTTGTTTTCCCTAGAGAGTAGTCTGTTCTACAGGCACTGAGAGATCATAGACGTTTAGCTATATTAGGGGATTATATTACCATTGCACGTGAGTTTCGTTCTAGTGTGCATTCATTGATATGGATGCCCCTACACGAGCATATGGTAAAAGTCCGGTCTACAGATGCTAATGGATACAAGAGAGATGGTAGGCTCGTTCCATGGGCTACTGATTTTGTGTTTCTTGACTTGCCTTTTGGAGGTGTCCTACATTCTACACCCTCACAACCTCCATGGGATACTTGCACTGAGGAGCATGTGAGAGCCGCCATTCATTTGACACACAGTATATTGGCAGATTCTGGATGGCTTGTTGTTTTGGGATCTATTGCAGGTATCAATATCTTCTATACTAAGCAAACCTTATTCTTGCTTTATTTGCATTTGTTGAAAATCATATTTCTATATGGTAGGTGATACTCTTCATTGGATTGAGAAGATGAGTAGAGCATCTAACATGGTTATTCATCGTTGAATGATTGTTATTCATCATTCATCTTATGGATTTGTGGATGTGGGTGGAGATCATCAAGAGGTTGATTTTTTTTTCTTTTGTGCCTAGTGTATGTAATGATTAAACTATAACATTCTAAGTGTTTGTCATGTTTCTTTGCAGTGTGATAGTTCAATGCTATTCTTCATTCATAGGCAAGGTGTACCACCTCCGGTTTACCTTGATGAGAGTATGTCATTGTTTCGTGCAATGGGTATGACTCCTACAGATACCATCATGCGACACTACTTGCCAGAGTCCGCTTACACAGTCCTAGATTCTGGACTTGCATGGCGAGGATGCATGCAACGTAGCTCTTACTTCATTGCTAGTCTTGTTGAGCTCTTATGTAGGCCGAAGGGCCTTTGTTTGGAGTTTGGTTGTGGGACTGCTCTTGTTCTCAAAGCATGTCTCTCTTCAGGACGTGCTTATGCAGGATTGGATAGTGATGATGATTTGGTCTCGACATATGTGTCATCTCTACTTCATCCCCAATCCAGGGGGCAAGACAGACATGAGGCCTCAACTTCTGCAGATGTGGTGGATGAGGAGAATAGACCTCCCGTTGAGAACCCATTTGATCATTTGGACATGTTATTTTTTGAGTGCCTCTCCTTACTTAAATTTTTCTTTTTCAAGCTATGTATGCTCATGGCAATATTTGACAATAGTTAGGTGGCTATTGATGCGGTTTTAAATGATTTTGCAAAATCTTTTTTTGCACTATTCAAAGTCCATTTATTTGCTTTGATGTGTTCATTTTTTGCTTAATTGAAGTGCCTTACCAGTGTACATTGAGGCTGAGGCTAAAAGGATGGTGCGAGATCCATGATACAATGTTCAAACCTCCGACAAGCCAAATAAAAGACATGCCTTCATCGATGATGAGTGCAATTCATGCTAAAGTATCATGTTTTGTACTTGATGAAACCAAATGTTATAATTAATTTGTTGTTCAAAAATGATATCAGTGTTCACTAAATTATTGTTGATGACTTGAGAATGGCAACAAATAATTCCTTCTCTTGTGATATCATGATGAGTGATTCATGCAAAAGTATCATGTTTTGTATTTAATTTGACCAAAGTTTTACTCGCTGTAGTCTCTCTCTCTCTCTCTCTCTCTCTCTCTCTCTCTCTCTCTCTCTCTCTCTCTCTCTCTCTCTCTCTCTCTCTCTCTCTCTCTCTCTCTCTCTCTCGTGCGCGCGCGCATCTGGATATATCTCGGTTTTTTTCTTCGCTCGATAAAGTTTGCTCGGTGCTTGGTAAAACTCTTTGAGAGGGGAGATGAAGAAATCCTTTTTGTCCACATAGCTTTGGACATGAAGCCTTAATTTTCCAATTAAGGAAGTAATTGAGACGTCTTGTCCCTTGATAGCTCCATTGGCTTTCAATGCATCTCCCATCTTGTGGGCTTGTATGCCTAGCTTAGTGATCAACTCCATGGATATGAAGTTGTGAGTTGAAACATGTCAAACAAAATAAAGGCATCATGCTTATGCATCTTTCCCCAAGCATAGAAAAGGAGAAATCCTTGGCAATGAGCATCCTCTTTTGGAGCTTCAAACATAAAGGCTCTAGGAGTCTCATTGCGGGCAATTTTCTTGGGGCAAGGACGATAACCATGGCCTTGCTCCCCATATTTAAAAAAATTTGTGGTCCTTACAAAAAGCTTCTAGCTCTTTAGGAGAGAGTTTATATTTACCTTTGTAAACTCCCTTCTCCTTGGACCGATTGTTGTTGTTGTTGGAATAGCCTTGGTAAGAATTTTGGGCATTGGTTTTCCTCTTGGCATCACTTTTGTCTTTACTTTCCATGGGCTTGACATTCTTTCTAGCCCCTTGTTGGAAATTGATGCGTGAAGCAACCATGGTCTGGTGGATTACTTCGATGATAGAACCAGGCCGTTGAGAGTTGACATACTCGGCCATCTCTTTGGGTAATCCCGCACAAAATTGTTTCTTTTGCACGACAAATTCTATCTTTCAAAAGACAGAAGCCTTGAGATGTAAATCCCAAACTTGTCCACATATTTGTGGATAGAATCATGAGAGAGAAGCCTCAAAGTCCGCCATTCGGTGAGCACTTTGTCCTTTGCATCGCTTGCAAGGAATTGCTTCATGATGGAAACTCATAGTTTTCCATGTCTTTGGGGCTTCGCCGTTGCCACGAAGGCTAGCCCACCATTGACGAGCCGATTTTTGGAAGTGCATAGCTATATGTGTAGCTTGGAGAACTCCGTGAAGCCCTCGTCTCCAAAGGCCGCATCAAATTGTTGGATGAAGGCCAATACTTTGTCAGTAGCACCAAAGGTGCCATCATAGGTGAGAAAAGAGATACTCTTTCCTCCCTCTTTGAACTTCTTTAGCTTTTGTGACCTTCCCCATGCAGGGTAAGACTTGCAATGTCCTCTCCTCTTGTATTCTCTAGGAGAATAGCCATAGCTTTTGTCGAAAGAGGAGGAAGATTAAGAATTAGAAGAAGAGTGTGACCTCTTTCTTCCCCTTTTCTTCCTTTGTTTCCTCTCTTCCCTTTTGGAGTGACGAAGAGAAGGACTATGAGTTGACCGTTTCCTCTTGGGAGGAGTTGGTGATCGTCTAGACTGTTGTCTTCATGGAGCCACATCTTTTGAGGAACTTAGGGAGTCATTACTTTCTGGTTCTTTATTTTCCTCCTCTCGTATGGGAGAGAGTCTTCTCTTGGGGGTTTCACCAAGAGGCCTCCTAATCTCTCTCTCCTCTATGAGAGGAAAGGAAATCCCATAAGCACGAAGTTGTTGAGTAACTTCGGTTTGCAAAGAGGGGTTGCCCATAGCTTGTTGCAACCTAGTAACAAGATAAATAACAAACATGAGGGCATCATCATTAACACCTTCATGTGCAAAATCAAAGTTATCAATGTTCATTCTACTCTCTTGGTTATTGTCAGCCATGCTAATTAAACTTAGGTGTTTACTTAGTGTATGCTTTGGCAATTCAAAACCTTAGTTGGTACTCCTCTTAGCCTTTGAAAATAGGCACTTAAGTATCTACACCCACGGCTCGAATTGGTTAATTATAGAGAGTAGTGGAGTGAGTCTAACATAGCAAAGTTGCCGAGGGATAGCTCCTTTCGGAATTCTTATGGCTCAATAATGGTAAATCCTTAAGCAAGTCTAAAAAGACTCCATTATTAAAACCAAAGCTCCCGAGGTGTGCACCATATCCCACATAGTAGGCTCAACAAAACCGATAATAGATCCCAGTCCCACTTACCCTAATATGAGTAACAAAATCAGCCATTAATAGGCTACTTAAGGACCTCTCTTCTTAAGAAAGAAAAGAGAAACTAAATGCTCTGATACCAATGTAATGGAAATGGTCTATGAACTTTGAGAGTAGCGGAATTAGGAAATTAGGTGAAGCACTTTTGTGAGTTTACTTTGTGAGCATAGTGGGTGAACTTATTTGATGGTAGCAACATAAACATGGTACTTAGTTAACTTGGCATTAACAATACTTTTGCAAGAGAGGAGAGTTTAGAGAACATGACAATAGTTGAGGACCTGATTCATACGGAGCCGGTCCCCCCTCCAAACATAGGCATTTGTATTATAGTTTCTCCCATCAAGAGAGACTTGGTACAATACAATCTTTGTGTTCCTTGTGACCTAGGTGATGCAATGAAGATGGAAAGCTTCATGCATCACAAGCATAACATAAACTTTGTAGAAAGCATTAACTGTCCCAAGCCTCAATCCCAAGGCCTCAAACACCTTCGAAGGTGGAGAAAGTTAGCAGGGATTGAGGATAGGGAAGAGGAAGAAGATACATTCCATAGAAGAAAGAAATAGTTCCTCATTTATCATCACTCTTCTTGATAGCATACATAATAGCATAGTAGTGAAGATGGAGAAGATGGCAAGCTTAAGCATTGAAGCATGACTCTTGGTTGGATTTGCATTCCATAGCCAAGAGTGTTGGTGTAGGCTCTCACTTCTCACAAGCTTGGGGAAGGAGGTGGAGTTCCTCAACTTTCACCAAGTGAGAAGCATCCACAAAATGAGTGTGTGTGTGGTGTATATCCCCCTAGCACCCTCCTTGCTTGCTTGGAGCGAGTTGTAGCTTTTCCACATGCTTCAAACCCATTGGACCCCTCTCCCCTCTAGCCAATCACATGAAGCATGCATTCAAGTACATAGGTAGTCTTTGGAAAAGTGTCCTCCTTACCCCTTAGAGAGAGAGAGAGCTTGAAAATATCTAGATATTTGTTGGATGGAACTAGAAGCTCATTGGATACCTATTTAGCTCAAACCAATAGCATTTAAGCACACCATGTGATTAAGCATAGGGAGAGTCTGACATGTGTCCCATCTGCCCTTTGGGTGAGTGGGAGGTTAAGTCAAAGATTCTCCTAACTTTGAGACTTTCATGCATGGGAAGCTTCTCAAGCACCTTCCTCATTAAGTTTGTAGGGTCTCTTTTTGACTCAAGCACCTTACCCCCCATGTAGTAGGAAGCTTCTCGAGCACCTTCCTCATTAAGTTTGTAGGGTCTCTTTTTGACTCAAGCACCTTACCGCCCATGCATAGGAAGCTTCTCAAGCACCTTCCTCATTAAGTTTGTAGGGCCTCTTTTTGACTCAAGCACCTTACCCCCCATGTATAGGAAGCTTCTCGATCACCTTCCTCATCAAGCATGACAAGCACCTCAAGCACCTTAGTCATCAAGCACGACAAGGACCTTAAGCACCTTAGTCATCAAGCACGACAAGCACCTCAAGCTTAGGTTGGGTTCCCACCTCAAGCTCAGCCCTAGCTTGCCTAAGATCAAAGGACTTTTAACACTAATCGTTGGAGGTCTTTAATGAAGCTAACCCTAAGGTCTTTTAAGCTCCATTAGATGCACGTTGCTCTTCGATAGACTACCTCCTTTTGGACCCCTATTGAGATGTAACCATCTCTCCTCTTGGTCCCCTATTGAGGGAGGAATCTCAAATCTCGAGCGAGATTTTCCGAGCAATCCCTAAAAGGAGCAAGACTAGCCAAGCCACACTATACAAACGACCACAAATTTTTGATAGAAAAAACCCCTTGAACAAGGGTTTGGTAGAATGTTTCCTTTGATGGGCTATAACAACTGGAACCCATACAATGGCATGTTGATATTCCTCTTTTTGAAACTAGTTTACCTCATATACTAGAAGCTCATTTCTACCACCATTGATCCTTGTTGGGAATAGTGACACCATGATTCCAATGGATATAAATCTCCTATTCCTACCTCCCTACATGTAGGACCACGAGACTTACACTAAAAGAGTAAGGTTGTTGCCACTCAAACAAATTTCATGAATAAGGAGAGTATGGGAGCTTTAGCTTCTCTTCACTTTTTCTTCTTCTTCTCCTCCTCTCTCTTGCTCTACCTCAATTTATTGTGGGTTGATGTACAATAACATACTATGTATTTTGAGTTACTATAGAGAAAACAATGGAAACTTGAAAATAATTATATTATTTTAATGAGGCTATTGTTTTGAGAAAATCCACATCATGGTATATATTAAAGTTTGGATCACACCATCATAGGTAGCCTTCTATCTCGGGGCGGGGGGGGGGGGGGGGGGGGGGAGTTAGTGGTGTGGCCAAAGGTGGTGGCGACAAACGTGTCAAGGGAGGTGGTAATGGTGGGGGATTATAAAGAGTGCTTTGATAGAAGAGTACACAAGGTTGATAAAGCTATGACCAATTTTCTTATGACAACTTTGTCCACATGCTAGTTCTCTTTCACCTACCCATATCGATAGAAACCTAGGTTTAGTGTAATTCCACCTACAAATTTTGAGATTCATCTTCAAAACTCAAAGTAGAAGGTGAATAAACCTACACACTTTAGAGAAATTTAGTGTAAAAACCTTCTCTTAAATTTTCCATGTTTATATGACCATAGCTAAAAGTTCCTAGACTGCTTGGGGTTCCTAGTCTACTGAGTTGTCCATCAATATGCCTTGACCCAGATTACTCACCCAACGTGTGATGCCCCTATGTTGTATACAGTTCTTAGAGCCATGGTGTATGATTGTCATTGTACTCCTTTGAAATACTTTTCCCTCACTTTTCCTAATGCGGCTTAGCCCTCCATTTTTGTTTGTACTCTATCTATTGTTTGAGAGTTTTACGTCCATCAATGCCTCATAACAATTCAAATGGATGGTAGTCTAGCATTGCATCTGTCCTCTTGTAGAATGATGTGGCCCAAGCCTCGGTCCTTAGCACCCCATAAGGTAACCCCCTCCAAGGGGTAGCTGGGAGGTTGGTTGTGCTACAACAAACAACATCGTGCCATGTTGAGACAATTGTGTTGGCTAGGAAAGCTAAATCTCAGGGTCTCTAATAATTTACAAATTTGGTTTTGAAGGAATAGGAAACTCACAATAGATAAGGCAAGAAGGTCCTCAAGTTTAATCATCGTCATTTTCAACAACTATATAGTATAAACAAAACCCTTCAAAAAGTCTCTTTGAAAGAGACGTGAACTCTTTCACGTACGAGCAGGGACCAGTGCTCGAAAAAAACTTTGTTCTGAAAACTTGGCAAACCTACCTATAAGAATTTTAGTGATAAACTGACTAAATCTGAAGGTTTTTACACCAAATGACACTAAATTTCTCGAAATTTTGTAGGTTTTCTCACTTTCAAATTTAAAATTTAGAGGTAAATCTCAAAATTTGGAGATGTGATTACACTAAACCTAGGTTTTTTTTCAACCCTTCCTCCCTCCTCATTCTCTCTTAATCTCGTAAAAAAAAAAAGTCTCTAAAAGAGCCGCGCCAGCGTGGACTTTTTTTTTTAAGAGATGAAGGGAGGACACACACACACACACATAGAGAGAGAGAGAGAGAGAGAGAGAGAGAGGAGGAGGAGGAGGGGATCGTTTATGGGCGAGGGAAGGGTGGAAGGGAAGAGGTTGAGGAGGCGGAGATCGTGCATGATGTAGGATCAACATATCTGTGCTGATGTGAATCACGTGACCTTGTACTCTATCACAAGTAGAGCTTCTACATGTTGACGCACACCGCCCTAATCTCTTGTCACACCATCATTTTTGGTGTTGCGGCTTGAGTAGGTTTTTCCCAACCCTACTAAGCATCCAGTGTGAAGAATCGTGGTGGTTGTTGGACTAAGCGAGGCAGGGGAGGGAGATCACGTGCTTCTACGAGGCAAGAGTTCAAAAATTCTATTGGGGACAGGTAGAGGCAGCAATAGGAGACCTCCGGAGAGGCGCAACTGCTAAATCGCACTTCTCTCTCTCTCCTCGTTGGCTAGATCTTTAAGGTCTCTTGGGATAGTTTTTTACGACGTTAAAACTCTCTTCTTCTTCTTCTTCTTTTTCCCTTTGGAAACAACATAAAAGACATAGTAACAATCTCGACAACAATAACCAATAGTCAAAGAAAGAGATGGGGGAAAATTGCAAAGTGCAAACCCTTCTAGGCTTGCAATAGTCATGCTTTCAAGAGTAAAGCAAAAATTGTATCTCATTACACAAGCTCAAAGGTCCAAGGTTTCTATTTAAGTACTAACGAGTCACAACTCTTAGCTAAATCTTGTTACGTTGCTCACTTCTTGGACTTCTTGGTGGCCTTAGGGGCAGCTGTAGGGATGGCCAGTGCTGCTTCAATACTCAATCCCTGTGCCAAGCGCTCTTCCCTCTTGGCACTTTTTCACTCGGCCCTGATAGCTTTTCCCTTAGCTCTACAGGCTTCAAACTAATCAAACAGTGTCTTCTCATGAGCCTTCTCAGCTTTAGACTTGTGAATACTCTCCATGAGCATGCACTTATTTTTTAACACGTTACCCTTGACCTTCATATACACATCATGGTACATATGCTTGTCAATCTTCTTAGCCTCCTGGTACTTTCTCAGCAACCCGCGAAGCACTCGCATCCACCTCAACCAAAGAACTTTAGAGGGTAGCGTGGCCTCCTTAGTACCCCGCCTCTTACCATATCCTGAATGACGGCCTTTCCTTTTAGCCTCCAAAGCACGCTTTGCTGTTGCCCGCGAGTGTATCTTGGTTGGTTTCCGAATCAGAAAGCCATCCTTGACCAGCTTTCTGACATTTTACCATGAATTGGCCATAGAGATTTCGTTGACCTCATTGGGATCGAGCCAGACCTTGCATGCTAGCCACGAGGCTCTTCTGCAGCTTGAGGGACACCGTTGTTGCCCACTCTCATGAAACCCTAATGGGACGAATATGGCGATGGGGACAAACCTGCAAGCTCCTAGCTGCTTCTTGAGAACCTGCTTGTGGAGAAGATCGAACTGTTTCTGTACGAGAGCAATTGAACAATGCAAAGTCGTTTTTTAATTTTATTCACTTGGTAGTTTTTTGCGAGGAGTTTCTTTTAGAGCTTTTCATGGCAATGATGTTTTTTAAAAATTTAAATCTAATGCCACGTGGTGGCTGCTGCCACAAAAAAGAGCAAGTAAAAAACTCTCAAAAAGAGCGCGCGCCGGCGCGCGCTCTTTCAGAGAGTTTCTAGAGTTGAGGAGGATGTAGCTAGAGCACAGATCTCTGCAAATAGAGCCTTAGGCTCACCAAGTAAAAAAAAACTCTCTCAAAGAACGCGCGCCGGCGCCCGCTCTTTCAGAGAGTTTCTAGAGTTGAGGAGGATGTAGCTAGAGCACAGATCTCTGCAGCACCAAATCTGCTAAGTGGGGAACTGCAATCCCGGCACGATCCTGTAGTTGCTCCATTGCAAGCTGAGGTCGCTGCGCCCAGAAGGCAGCGCGCACAAGCTCTCGAGGAGCTAAGAAGGTCAACTGCAATCCCGGCACGATTCTGTAGTTGCTCCATTGCAAGCTGAGGTCGCTGCTACCAGAAGGAAACGCGCACAAGCTCGCGAGGAGCGAAGAAGGTCAACTGCAATCTCGGCACGAGTCTGTAGTTGCTCCATTGCAAACTGAGGTCGCTGCGCCCAGAAGACAGCGCGTACAAGCTCGCGAGGAGCTAAGAAGGTCAACTGCCACGTTAAGAGATTTTAAGTCCAAGATGCATGACAAATATTTCCACGTCGTACATAGCCTAGTGTTGCACATGTTGTAGCTACTATGGCAGCTACCTCGACCATCACTTGAAGACCAACATGGTGCATCGTTTCCTATGCTGTTGTGCTTGTGGGAGCAGAATGGGTAGAGGTAGATCAAGAGAGTGTGGGGGCGATGTCTCACCTGTTATAGCAGCCCACCGTGCCAAGCAATACATACCTATTGTAGCAACACCAATATATAAAGCCTCTCTCTCTCTCTCTCTCTCTCTCTCTCTCTCTCTCTCTCACACACACACACACACACACACACACACACACCTATTGCAGACTGGCCACTCTCCTCTTACTGAAGCGGCTACTTGTGGGCTGCTGCTCACCTCCCCTCAATTGGCGACAACCCCTCCTCACTCTTTCTCTCTCTCGACTACCTATTTGCCTCCCTCTTGCATTGGCCTCCTCCTGCATTGCAGGGCATCCTCCTGCCTGTCCCAGGCCTCTGGATTCTCTTCCTACGCCCTGTGGGCAGGCCGAAAATGCCTTCTTCGACATTGCCCCTCGTGGCTGTTCCCATCCCCTCTAATTGCATATTCTCCTCTCACCCGCTCACAGCCTCTGCGTTCTCTTCTTGTGCCACGTGGTAGGCCAGAAATGGTCTCCATAATGGTATTCCAATTGGCTTCAAAAAAATATATATTCACTAGGCTGGTATTCTCTTGACGAGTAAAAGGGGCACCGAAGAAGCCCAATTTTGAGGAGAGAGATATCCAGCTCTTGAAAAGATGTGTTGTGGCATGCTATGGAATTGCATTCATCGGTAAGTTTCAGGCATCTAGGCCATGTAGATTAATGGTAAAACTTATACCGCTGCACACACTTAAATTTGTCTATTGGCACTTTGCATGACTTCATCAGCAAGCATGAACATTCGCTTTGTTCAATGATTTTTTTCAAAACTGCCTAGTTGTCGCCGCATGATAGATCTCCGCATGGGAATACATGGCCACCCACTTGAAATTCATGTATTGAAAGAAATGGTTTTACTTAGGCTTCTTAAGAGAGATTTAGAGTCTCCGTGATAGATCACCCTGCAGTCACTATTCTATTCAGCTCTTTGCTGTGCCAGGGAAATGCTTCTTCCACACGATGATAGCGGTCTGTATATTTTGGTGGCAATTGATGATACCTTCTCTTAAATGCGATCAAACATTCATTGGTTGTTTCTCTATCTCATCAGTTTACATTGAAGGTAGCGACGAAGGTGTTGATGGAGGAGGTGCTTGATCCAAATTTTGGTGAGGTTGCCATAGGTCAGGTAGCACCTGTTGATTCATGTAATAACAAAAAGTTTATTGCGAAAGTCGTAACTTGTGTCAGAATTTGCATGCTCGAAAGTTGTTGCTATATGTTTTGTAACTGTATGTGTGGGTTGTACTTGTTGATATTATTGGCATTATGGTGGAGAGAGATGTTGTGACATCAAGCTCAATACTTGTTTATGTACTGGTTTCAGGGTTATGGTGGATTATTCTTTTGAGAGATTATTGCAAGCACACTAGCAACTATGCTTTGCAAGAAAGAGTGGATGTTCAAACTGGAATAAAGTTAATATTGAAGCTATGCTTGACAGATGGATTTGACATGTTCCCCACCTTACTGGTTGCGGATGGGTCATGTGACTACTCAATGTTTTGCATGAGTTGATGAATAGATGAGCAAGAAAGTGCTCAAGGTTGAACTCAAAACCACTCCCGAGCCCAACCCCAAGCCCAAGCCCAAAGGTGGCACTCAGATCCACTATGTAGGGTCTCCTCTATTCTGGCTCCCATCTTGCAAACCTTGGGGACCATGAGGCCTGATGCCCTCAAGCGAGTATGGGACTACATCAAGGCTCACAAGCTCTAGAGTAGTATTGAGAAATCACAGATCTTATGTGATCCTCCCCTTAACACTAGTTTGGTACCAAAAAGGACACTTTAACGTCCTTTTTTCTTAATCTTCAAAAAAATACCATGTGCTTGAAAGAAACAATCTCTTTAAGAAGCATTTGTATACTAGTAATAGTGTTCTTAAAAATTATCTCCTTACATATCTGAGCCTACAAGGATAAACAAATTATTGACCCATAAATTTAGTCTACATTCACATATTTCAAAGAGTAGGCACGATAAGCGTAAAATAAAATCCGAAAACCTACGAGAAAATTGTAATTTGTTCGTTTATACCAATGCTATGTAATCACGTAGGCCTTTACTCAAAGAAAATAAATTTACATTTGTATTTAATTATGCCTAGCTATGTGGGTCAAACAGACATGCCTTATAAATTGGATCATATATAAAGTAAAACACATTATATCCGTGCATTAAAGTCTTGCCTAGTTATATATACATGTATGATTCCAAGGAAAATTATGATTGAAGAGCTTTGAAGAAACTAAATGAGGTACTTTTTTCTTTGTTGTAACACTGCGCATGCTAGAAATTCTCGATATTTTATGTACAAGATAGTAACTAGAAAACTCCACATAATACTTGAAAATTTTGTCAAAACCAATAGAGTATAGCTAATTCCTTGATAACAAGGCATTTGGGGCATTTGAATACTCATTTAATTAGTTTTTTAGATGAAAAGAGTAAATCAACTATAAATCGTATGTCATAAAATTTCAAATTCCAAATTTATTTAGAGGATTCATGCTTTCTAAAGTCTCCAAAAAATATGTAGTATTTTGGTTTTAACCCCTAGATTCAACTTAGAGCATGAGTTTCCACAATGATAGCATGAATTGTTTGAAAAGAGCTTTGAAAGTTTAAAAATTACCTCTTAAACATCATTTTGCAAAAATCAGTTTCTCATTGACTACTTGTAGTAAATGATAAATAAAGGCTTTTAAATATGATATTTAACAATTAAGATGGTATTTGCTATCAATATGGGATGATAAATTTTAAAAATATAATTTCTTTATATTTTGACGTGAAAAAAATGGTGTACTTTTTTCACCTCATAACCTATGCACACAATGAGCAAGAGCTAAAAAGTCAATTGTTAGCTTATAAATATAAATGTCAAAAGTTGATGAAAAAGCAAGGTGTCATGTAAAAAGGGTGCCCTTGTATGAAGATCACAACCTTGTAGTATGGGCATGGCAAGACAACATGGAAGGGACTATTGGTGTACAAATGAACTAATGAGGTGCAATAAATTGCTATCAAATTGATGTGGCTAAGAGGTGGAAGGATGCACATGCTCTCAAGTATAAATGATAATCAAGAACCAAAGTACTAGACAAGGGAGCACTTACCTTACAAAAAGAAACAAAGGATGAGTTAAGCATTAAGTAAAGGTCTATAGCTCTTATTAGTCTATCAATCTTACTTCATGCTCAAACATGTAAAGCCCAAGCGAGAAAAATCCAAGCCAAAGAAGAGCATAAGCAGAGGAGATTACAATTAGATAAATAGAGATTGAGCTAGAAGATAATATTTTCAAATATTGTGTTACTTTTTTTAAAAGTAAACTTTGATATTTTGGAATTTAGGTAGTCTATCCATTGAAAACTCTTTTTGTTGTAGTTTCATCATTATATAGCAAACAATAAATATTTTGTTGATGTTAAAATTTACTATATTGCGTGTACAAACACTTGCTCGGGTTTGTCTTTGCTCGAAAAAACTCGCTTGGTGCGTGGTAGGACTCCTATTGAGGTAAGTCTAGAAGCACTTATTGCACATTGCTCTTTGATAGACCATCTCCTTTTGGACCCCTATTGAGATGCAAACATCTCTCCTTTTGGTCCCGTGTTGAGATAGGTCTAGAAGCACATGTCTCTATTATAACTCTTGTTCCTGTTTATTCTCCCACATTAAATGATCAGTTTAATAGGAAAAAATCATTTTGTAAAGTTATTATTATATTTTATGACATGAAATCTGTTTTGACCTACAGAAACAACCCATTTTATGCCTATTCCCACAATTCTTGACCCTTTTTTTGAGATCTACAACTTTGCAGAGGGAAGTTTTTGCAAATTCTAAACGGTTGACCGGTTGTAGGGTGATATGCAGACCATGTATGTATATTGTGGTGATTTAGAGTGCTTTTGGAGCTGATTTGCTACATCTAGACACAGAAGATCAGTGAGCACCTTTGGCAGTTACCCATTACAAGTCTAGTGCGAGTTTTGGATGCATATGCTTTATGTGTGACTAGCACTTGAGAGTGCTTGTGCTCTGTTGAGAGTGTTTTACTCCCCGTAGGGAGCTGATCTTGTGCTTTTTCTTGCATACTCATTGGCACCTATTTGAGCATGTGTCCTGTAGTTTGCAATGACAGTTTCATTCTGGATGTATGTTGTGTTGCAGATATTGCCATTGTACGTCATTGTGGAGGCGATTTTGGCTTGTTTTGGCAGCTCCGACCGTTTTTGAGACTTGGTTTGAAAGAGCCCTTTTTGAGACTGTGGCTAGTCATGTTTGCATAACCTTTTGTGAGGGTTGTTGTGTGAGGTTTTTTGAAGCCGAGCACTGGGGGCCGGGTTACCCAGTGTGTGGCAGATTAGGTTGTTGGAGATCCCCATTTGTGGCCTCACCATAGGATATGTATAGATGGGTATAGGTCCTTTGACACCAATTTGGCAGTCGCTCGACAGTTTCTTTGAGCATTATATGCCAATTTATGCCCAAAGAGCACTTTTAATATTTTATGCGTTGATTTTTTCTTGATTTGGGTTGAGATTTTTCTTGTTGTACAAAGGAGACTCTACCAGACTTTTTTCATGACTCCTCTAGTTTGCCTAAAGCACTATTTTGCATTGATTTTTGGTTGAGATTCTGATCTCTGAAGAGAGGAAACTCTGCCAAAAATTTTGTAGAATTTTGCCATAAATTCTTAGTCTCACTCTCTTACATTTGCTCTTGTCAGTCATCATGGCTGGAACTTTTGAGAAAGAAAAGTAATATATCGTGAAGCTTGATGGCACAAACTTTACGATATGGAAGCAACATATGCTTGAATTCTTGGTCAATAAGGGCCTTGCAATGCCACTGAAAGAGCGTAAAGAGGGTGTTCATACTGATGATGAGTGGGAGGAGCTTGATGCTCGTTCTATAAAGACCATTCATCTACACGTCCATTTTCTTCACGATTATGGACAAGACTACTGCAAAGGAATTATAAGAGTCATTATGCTCAGCTTGGGATGGTAAGAGTGCATCAAACAAAGACTTTTTTATGAAGAAACTTATGCATTTGAACATGAAGGAAGGTAGCAGTGTCAGTTTGCATTTGAACGAGTTCAATATTTAGTTGACTTTTAAAGGGTTGAATCTTGATGAATGAAAGCCATTTTCTTGCTATGCTCTTTGCCTACATCATGGGATACTTTTGACATTGCCATTAGTAAAGCTACCCCTTAAGGGAAGATTGTTTTTAGTGATGTTACTAGTGCTTTGCTAACGAAAGATATTTGACATCGGTATCTTGACGCTAGTGGGCTAGTTGATGCATATATGGATAGTGGAAGTAACTAGAAAAAAAAATCAATGGCAAAGAGGTCGTAGTCATAGTCACAGTCGTTCTTAGGATCGCAAGAATGCACATAGAAAGAGTTATGGACATGACACGAGGAACATTGAATGCTACCATTGTCACAAAAAAGGACACATGAACAAGAATTGTCGTTTATTGCAAAGAGAAAAGGGTAAAACCATTGTCGTAAGTCATGCACCTCCTAAGAGCAGAGTGAAGATAGATGAGCTCAATGTTGTCGAATCTCCACATATTGATATTGTTCCTGATGTGCCGCAACCATCAGATGTACTAGTCTTCATTTTTTATTTGAGTCTTGAGGCGTTATTAGCTCTTGATGAATGTAATGCACAAAATTGGATCATTAATTTAGGTGCCAGTTTTCATGTTACTCCTCACAAGGAGTGGTTCTCAAGTTATGCTTCTACACATGGTTTGGCTAAGCTAAGTGATTCTCATCATCTTGAGATATATGGCATTGGAGATGTGAAGCTAAGTATGCACAATGGTACCGAGCTCATGCTGCAAGGTGTCAGACATGTGCCAAAGCTAACTAAGAGCTTGGTTTCAGTAGGACACCTGGATGATCTTGCTATACTATAATTTTTGGCAATGGTTCCTATTTGATTCAAAAGGGAAATTTGATCATTTTGAAAGGACAAAAGTTTGGCTCATTGTACTCTTTGTAAGTCTCTAGTGACAAAGAAAACTCTATCTATGTAGACGACTTACCTTCTACGAAGTTGTGGCATAGCCAGCTTGGCATATGAGTCACAAGGGATTGAAACAATTACAATGTTTTGGCTATATCCATGTGTTAAACTATTTTGATTTCAGTTTGTGTGAGCATTGCATACATGGGAAACAGACTAGACTTACCCCCTCATTCCCATTGGATAGAAAGTTAGGGAATCCTCTAGATTTGGTTCATAGTGATCTATGTGGGCCTATGCCGCATAAGTCTCTAGGGGGTCTAGTCTTGTTTTTTATGGAAAGCGACTCTTGCAATAGCAATGTGCATAATGCATCAAACTTGACAACTTCAGGATTTCCTTGGGTCATAAGTCTCCAAGTACTATCAAAAGGCTGGTAAGAATCTGGCAAGGCATCGAGAACAATCTGCACAAGGGAACTGTCTGAAATGACTTCTCCTGTGGAAATAAGTTTCTCATTAATATTTTTGACACCAGCAAGGAAAGTGTCCATGTCATCTTCCTCATGCATAATCTTTGACTCCAGCTCTTTACGACGCAATGCGATTTTTGCCTCATTGCGACTTGCATAAAGACCAACCAGAATATCCCGAGCCTGTTTTGCAGATTTTGTTGAACGAATGTGAGGAGTAATAGTGTGCTTCACAGACGACGCAATCAATCCATGAGCCTGTGCATATTTTACATCCCAACGAGCTTGTTCTACCATAGGCAAAACAACTCTAACATCAACAATCCTTGCAGCAAGACTTGAAACATCCTAAACATCGCCTATATCCATAGAACAAAAACGTACATCAATGCCCTGCACAATGTTCCAAATGCCCTTCGACACAAGAACATGTTGCATCATATAAGCCCACATAGGGTAATTGTCCCCATCCAATCTGTCCTCAACAACAAACATCTTGAACACATTTGTGTTGTTGTTAGCCATGGTAAATGTTGCACCTGATGTGAAAACCGCCCAAAAAGAGAAGAAGGAAAGCGGGAACAACACGTTCTATATAGCACAAACCATTTAAGATCGCAAGGGACTTGTTGTGCAAAAAACAGCACTGACAGATTTTTTGCACGAAATGATAAAATAGCTTGTGCAGTGCTTCTTGTAGTGGAAACAAAGGCCGAATGGATGAGCCCGAATCAAAAATCTGAGCGGACTGAGCTCTTCGAGCCTACCCCGAATATTTGTCAACCTGCGAACGCTTGCCACAGCTCACTGAAATTGGAGAAAGTGAGCGAGCGTGTGCTAGAGCTACTGGCAACTAAGCCAGGGACGACGCAACCTACTTTTATACCAATTGTTGGAATTAGGGTTGCAAGAAAACACACATAGCTTGGAGAAGATGAAGGAAGCTCAAGGAACACAACAGAGGGTGTTTTACTTAGTGTGCAATGGAAAGATAGATAGCCCTAGAATGATGGGCGTATATACAATGCACGGGGGGAAAAACCTCCTAGTGAGGAGAAAAATGCCATGGCGGTCCTAAGTGTGTTCACACACATCACTACCACATGTACATGGTAACAACTGTCACTTGAACCTCTTCTTCCTTTATGGTCTGTCTCCTTCTTGGCCTATTGCTCCAACTTTAGAGTTCTTTGTACCATATTGTTGAATTTCTTGGGTGGTGCTAGTACTTCCAATCCCCTAAGCTTCTTGCTTCTGAAACCACTCAGAAGCCAGTGCGCATTCACTTTTTTGATGGCAGTTCATTCAACTATTTGCTAAGTTCTTTAATATTTTCCACATAGCTCTTGATTGGCAGCTTGCCTTGTTTGGTCTTATCCAGTTCATAAAGTATATCTTCTTCTCCTCTGTTGTCGCTATACTCCATACAAAATGCCTTTATCAGTTTGATGTATCCTCAACAAACACTGCAGTAGGTCTCCTCCCTCTTCCCAATTGTCTAGATGGCATTGTAAATGCTCAAGTAACTCTAAATTCCAACTAGGAGGTACGTTCCTATTAAGAGCTTAAGCTCATCATTGTAGTCACCAAAATGGAATGAGCTAGTACTTCTAAAAGCTATTCCAGATTAGATATTTAGAGTTAGTTGTCATATCAAATGGAGAGCCAAATCTAGACTTCAAAAAAGTACAAAAATTAGATGTAAAATGAGTTGAAGTACAAAGTCAGATACTAATAGGTAAGGGTATTGAGAAACTATATAGGGACATAATTAAATGAAAACACACATACACATTGGCATGCACACACATACATGCAATATGTTTAACCTTACACTTCAACATGGCATGCCTCATGATTGGAGTACAATTGGATCCAACCTTTACATAAAGGGGGATATGTGAACAATGTAAACAAGCTCCAGACTATAATGGTTGGTTCTCTCAAAGCTGTTGGATATGTCATGGAAATGAAAAGCGAATGGGTTGAAAATCATGGAAAACGTGCACATAAACAAGAAAATTTTCAAAAACATCATAGCACCATTCATCACCTTGTCAGTCTTTGAGTTCTCATGGCAGAAAGCCAATTGAAAGGTAAAAAATTGTATGGCTACTTTGTGGGCTTCAAGAAATTTTTTGATATGGTTCCCCAAGAGAATCTTTGAAAATGTATGGAGTAACTCTAAGTGCCAAGAGAATATATGCATGCGATTTCTTGTATTTACAAGAAGGTGATATATTGAGTACATATGGGAGAGGGAATTTCAAAAAGTTTCACAAGCACTATTGGTCTCAAGCAAGGATGCCCTTTCATTGATTCTCTTTGGGCTACTCATTGATGAATTCAAACACAGTGTTGTAAAGGCTTGTGGACGCCACCCGTTGTTGATAGACACCATCCACCTACTAACTCACTAACACTATTTTACCCTTCTCATATGTACAATAGAGGCAACAGACACTTACCCCTTCTAGTGTGTTGTTTCCCCCAATTCTTCTTCCACTTCTTGCATGCACAAGTACGGGGCCCTTGCCTCCCTCACAATTGGTATCAGAGTGGGTTTGATGGTCCTTGCGATGGCCTTGGTGTGCATGAAAGCTTCTTGGCATGCTAAAGGTTTGGAGAAGCAAGAAAAGGATATTTTTTGTTTTTCTTCTTATATTTACACCCAAAAAAAAAAACTTGAAGCTTTTGGGGAGATCAATTTTAAGGAGGCTTTGTGCTTGCAAAGGTTGCAATATGCTTCAATCTTAGTAAAGTAAATTAAGGTTCTCTGTAAGAAATTGAAAGGTGAAGCTTGGAAGAAATGAGAGAATCTTGAACCTTTGGTATGTTAAAGCTTTGAGAAATTAAGCAATGAGTGCTAGACTTCACCCTTAGGGAATCTTGAAGCTTAAAATGCTAAGGCTTGGAGGCATTAAATAGAATTGCAAGACACCTTTTGCAAGCACCTTTTTCTTGCAAGGGTGAAAGTTGTGCACACATACACAAACACACACAATTTCTTGTGTGTGTGCGCTTTGCATCCACAAATGAGTGCGGCAATGTAAGCGCATAGTGTGGGTTTACTTTGGCAAAGGAGTGCGGTAAGGTGAGCACATGGTGTGCTTGTAACACACACAAATACGACCAAATTTTGAGTTTCAACATCAGCTTGAAAGAGAGGGAGAGGATCAGACACTATCCTCTGTCAATTTCTTTGATTTTGACATTGACCTTCTCAAAATCGACCTTCGCAGCGACATAGACCTCAAATTGACTTTTTTAATTTTTGACGTTTCCAAGATAGTGAGAGTGACTTTTCTCTCCTTTGACATAGCCTCGTTTTTTGGCCCATCTTGGCCTTGACCTCTGTCTCGGCACCTTCCACATTGGCGGTCTTTTTGAGCCTACCATCAACAGTCAATCTCTTTTTTCTCGGCAGCATAGAGGGATATTTTCTCTTCAGCATCTAAATTCTGACACATAGCATTTGACTGATGAGTGTGCGTGCGTTCGGATGCATGTGTGCGTAGGTGCACTAGCAAGGGAGAGTGTGTAAGGGGGAATTTGGGGAAGAAGAAGAAGTTGCACAGGGAGTTGGGTTAGTGGAGAGGAAAGTGAGAGAATGAAGTCAACTCTCTCACTTTCTCTTAGGGAAAAAAGCAAATAAGGGTGGTTTCCCACGGCCACCTGACCTACACCCCAACAACCTCCCACTTGAAGGTCATGGTGGCCAATAGTGGCATCCGTATAGTTAGTCTGTACAAAATTAATGAAGCATCACCTAGGCTACACCCATAAGTTATATGCAATGTGTAAGCGCTCCGAGGCTAGGCTCTTCGTGAGAGCATCTGTGGGGTTGTCGTCAGTGTGGACTTTGACAAGCTCGATGTGCTTGCCAGTCAATGCATCTTGTATGACATGGTATATGACCTCTATGTGTTTTGACTTTGAGTGAAACACCGGATTCTTTGTCAAAGCAATGGCACTCTGACTATCACAATGCAGTATTGGAACCTCGTGAATGCCCAAATCTCCCACTAGACGAGCCAACCATATGGCTTCCTTGCTTGCGTCAGACGCAACAACATATTCTGCCTCAGTGGTAGATGAAGACGTGTAGTCTTTGGAGACACGATCTCCAAGAGATAGATGCTCCAACAAACATGAACACATAGCCAGATGTGGATCTTCTACTATCCACACAACCTGTATAATCTGTATCCGTGTAACCTACAATAGATGCATCGCTGTTTTCGAAGCGTAAACACTTGCTAGCTGTACCCTTCAAATATCTGAGGATTTTCTTCACTGCTTCCCAATTCTTCTTGCCAGGGTTTTCCATGTACCTACTAACCACTCCCACTCCATGTCCAATGGCTTGTCTTGTGGCTACCATGGCGTACATCAAACTGCCAACTGCTGAAGAATATGGCACTTTCGACGTTTTCTCTTTCTCAGCCATTGTCTTGGGAGAATCTGCCTTGCTAAGTTTGGAGTATGCTTGCATTGGAGTACTCAGTGACTTCCCCCTCTGCATACTAAAACGTTGCAAGACTTTGTGGATGTACTTTTCTTGAGATAATTCAAGAATTCCACGTTGCCTGTCTCTCTTGATTTGCATACCAAAAAAGTGATTGGCATTTTCCAAATCTTTCATGGAAAACTCAATGCTTAGCATCTTTTTCAATTGATTGATCTCATCAATTGATTTGCATGGGATAAGCATATCATCCATATACAAGATCAAGATGATTAAAGAACCATCATTCAACCTCTTTGTGTATAAGCAGTGATCCTTTTGACTTCTTATAATGTAACCCTGAGACTGCATGAATTTGTCGAATTTTTGATACCGCTGCCTTGAACCTTGCTTGAGGCCATAGAGTGCCTTTTGAAGTCTACAAACCAATTCTGCTCTCATTGGCTTTTGGGTTTCACATACGAAGCCCTCTGGTTGTTTCATGTAGACATCTTCATATAGATCCCCATGAAGAAATGATGTGTTCACATCCATTTTCGACAAGTTCCATGTCTTGGATAGCAACCAAGCCAAGCACAGTGTGAAGTGTAGTCATCTTGACTACTGGAGAGAAAATTTCATCGAAACCCACACCTTCTCACTGCTTGAAACCCTTGGCAACTAGATGAGCCTTGTACCTAGGCTCGGGATCTTCCACTGTATACTTCTTCTTGTATACCCACTTGCAACAAGGTATATCCTTTTTTTCTTTTGGTAATTCAACCAAATCCCATGTCTCATTAGCTACAATCGAATTGTATTCTGATTGCATAGCCTGCTCCCACTTAACGCTATCGTCCATTCATATAGCTTCTTTGTAGACGGTTTTTGGCTCTCCACTGTCGGTGACCAAAATGTGGTGTATACCCGGCTCAAACAGCTCGAGTGCACATGATACTCTTACAAAGCGTCTTAGTGTTTGATTGCTGGACTCTGCTCTCTCCGTGATAATAGTAGTATCTTGCACTAGAGGATTAGGTGTGACATTACTGAACCAAGTTGGTTCGGAAGCTACATCTTCAAAACGAATGCGTATGTACTCAACTTCTTTGATGGGCTTCTTGTGCATTTTTGTTTCATTGAAAATCACGTGTGAGCTACGAATGACTTTGCTGGATTCTGGGTGCTAGAGACGATAGCCCATCTCTCCATTTGCACCATAGCCGATAAAAATGCATTTGTGTGACATGGGATCTAGCTTGCAACGAAGTTCTTTGGACACAAGTGCATATGCCTCACATCCAAATACATGTAAATGCTCATAGCTTGGCATTTTCCCAGTCCATAATTCCTCTGGAATTTTGAAATTCAAAGGAGAACTAGGTGACATGTTGATGATGTGCATTGCTGTCAGGACAGCTTCCCCCCAAAACTATGGAGTAAGCTTCGCCATAGACATCATAGAGATACCTCACTCTTGAATCGTGCAATTCAATATTTTAGCTATCCCATTCTGTGCAGGTGTGTAGGAGCAGTAAACTGCCGACAAATTCCTTTTCTATTGCAAAAATCCTTGAACTCCTTGGAGACGTATTCTCAACCATTGTCCGTGCGAAAAGCTTTGAGCTTTTTTCTTGATTGGTTCTCAACCATGGTGAGGAATTTTTGGAATGTTAAAAAGACCTCTTTCTTACGCTTAAGGAGATATACCCACACCTTTCTGGTAGAATCATCTATGAACGTGAGAAAGTAGTTTGCCCCACCTAGAGTTTTTATGTGGCATTGGACCACACAAATCACTGTGCACTACGTCTAGGAGTTCACCTAGTTTCTTGTTCAATGGCGAAGATGTCAACCTAGTCTGTTTGCCGTATAGACAATGCTCACACAATAGAAAGTCCATGTAACACAGGTAAGTAGCCAAAATGTCGAAGTGTTTTCATTCCCTTTTGGCTAATATGCCCTAGCCGGCTATGCCACAACTCAGTAGACGGCAAATCGGCAACATAGATAGAGTGTTCATCAACAGATTGTAGTAAGATCATCCAATTGTTAAGTATGGAGCCTGATTTACCCTTGTAATTTTCTATGGTAAAAGCGCACATTTGTAAGGCCCCCCTTATGAGGAGAAGCCATCGTGCGTGAAGGAAAATCACTCGCCGGAAACCAAAATTTTCACGGCCAAAAATCAGGACTTTAAGGGCCTCGGGGGCGGAAGCCCCCGATACTTTTTTTTCCTTCGCCGGAATATTCCTTTTCGTCGAAATATTATGGCTGGACGACGGCCGGAAAGCGGTCGGAAAACAATCGTCGGTTGTCCGATGGCCGGTAGTCAATGGCCGGTGGCCGGTGGTTGGAAGTCAATGGCCGGTGACCGGTGGCCGAATTCAAAAGCGGACTTGTCTTTTCAAGGGCGGCCACACATGGGCGGATTGGAGGGTCCGATTTGGACTTATCTACACAAGGGCGGCTACACATGGCTGCCTCTCATGAGAGAGGGCACCCCTTTTGGCCTATAAAAGAAGGCCATTTCTACACACATTTCATAGAGTGTGAAGTTGATGCAACAAGGTGAGTGTGAGGTGGTGAGAGTGAAGCAAGGCGGGAGCTCCATTAAGGGTATAATCCCTTTGTAAACTACTTCTTGTTTTGAAGTACTAAAGCCATTGAGTGGCTGTTTTCCCGTGGACGTAGCCCACATTGGGTGAACCACGTATATCGTGTGTACTCTCTCTCTCTCTCTCTCTCTCTCTCTCTCTCTCTCTCTCTCTACTCTATAATCTCGTGTATGTAAATCTGTCTCTCTCCATTAAGTAATCTACTCAATTATCTATTTAGCTACGTCTTATTTCCTAACACCAATTGCCCTATAAAAAGCAAGTTCTTTGTAAGCTTGGGCACATGTCTGACATTCTACAACACAAAAGTAGTGCCATTATGTATCTGAAGTTTCACATCACTAATGCCAATAATGTCAAGCTCATAGGAATCACCAAGCTTGACTATGCCATGCATGGATGCATAAGAGGTAAACCGCTCTCTATGCGGTGTGACATGAAAACTTGCACCAGAATCAAGAATCCAATTCTGTGCATAACCCTCATCCTGTGCAACCAAAGCATCTGGAGTGAGATCTGAAGTGAAAATGAGAACATCTGAGGGATCTGTTGTCACCTCTCCATGAATCTTTGTTGGCATAATGATCGTCATTGGAGGAGGAGCATCCTCTACTGCAGTGGTAGGTATGGAGACTCAACCACATTGAGCTCCTTAATCTTTATCGTACTTTTACCTTTGCCAAAATTATCCTTTTGCATGTTTTTCTGGTCTCTTAGGAAACTGCGACAATCCTTTTTGTAATGGCCCTTCTTGTGATAATAGTAACACTCGACATTTTTATCACTGCAGTCTGTACTTGAGTTCTTGTGTCTGCTTGGACTACGAGGATTTTTCTCTCTGCTTTTGTATTTGTTCTTGTCATGGCCTCTTGCCTTCATTGAATTGCCAGCCATATATGCATCTCCATGACTAGCACCGTCGAGAGATTTACGTCGAATCTCTTTGGTGAGCAACACATCTGTGTGACAGCATTGAACACTAACTTGCCATTCGGAGCCGAATTGCTAATGGCTGTCCAAAAGATGTCCCATGAGTTGGGTAGAGAGTATAAAAAGAATATAGACTTGAGTTCGTCGTCAAACTCCTTAAAGCCCTGAGATATCAACTGATTGAACAAGGAGTTGAACTCATTTAAGTGACCAAAAACTGTGCTACCTTCTTTTATGTTGAGCTTCATAAGATTTTTCATGAGAAAAACTTCGTTAGATGCACTTTTGCTCTCCCATGCTGAACATAAGCTATTTCAAAGTTCCTTGGTTGTTGTCTTCACTATGATAGTGAAGACAGTGACTCGGCTAGATGTAGACGTATCATAGACCTGGGTCTTGCATCCAAAAGCTCCCATTGATCTTGCGTATAGTCATCATCTTCTACATGCTCTTTCAACAATTTTGATAGGCCTTTGTTTGTCAAAACATCTTTCATGCGCTCTTTCCACATGGTGAAGTCGCTGCCATTTGAACTTGCAAATGAAATACTCCTCCTTTTCTGAAGAAGAAGCCATCGCCGCGACAAGAGGGTTTGAGAGGTGCCAAACTATGGCGAGAAGCTGCAGAAAATTGGGCAGAGTCTTCTTTGTATGAGGAATCAAAACTCAACTCAAAATATGCATAAAATTGTCCGCGTAAAATTGGTGTCGGGTCGGATGTCGAAAATCTGCCTGTAATGGGAGTAATGTCGAGCTGATGTGAACGCCGAGGAGAACCGCTAAACCTGAGCCGCTGAATCAATGTCGTAAACTGACACCAATGGTGGCCGATGCTCAAAGTTGTGGAGGAGAAACGCGAGAAAATTGTCGAATCAGTGTCAAAAACTGATGCCGATGTCGCCTCCCGCCGCCGGTCGAGAGTCTCCAATGCCGAGGAGAACGCGGAGGAAATGGGCAGATTCCGGGTCATACCGAGCTTACTCGCCACCTATAGCCGAACACACTGTGTTCTCACACAACTCGCTTTCTCTCAAGCTCTCTCTCTCTATCTCTATCAACTCACACGCTCTCACTTGCTCTTATTCTATGAGCAATTGATAAGCGATGTGGAGTGTGTTTTCTGATGTTGGGTCTGGTCGAAAAATTTATTCGCTATCTCTCTCTCTTGCTTTCGGGATTCGGAGTCAGTGTCGAGATAGTCAGGGTTGTGTGAATGTACCCTTGCACACACAATCTGTTTATGGTAAAAGCTTTCATTAAAAAAAATCAAAATTTTCCTATCTTCGGATCGGTAGAACTGTCAGGGTTTACGAGTGTGTGTGGATTGCCGACTGCCTGCTCATTCAAGCTCGCCTATTGCCTTGCTGCACTGTGTGTGTGTGTGTATGTAACACACCATCAATCACTTCTTCTCCTGCTGCTCACGGTGTCCTTCTCCTAGTGCTGCCGAAGGCACTCGTAGCTTGACCTGCTGCACGGTTAGCTCGATTTTCGTTTGCAGTCCGACCTGTTGCACGCTTCCTCAAGCCTGGCTGCTCCTACACACACGCAGTGTGTGTCTACTCGATTGGCTGCAATTGAATATTGTTGCTCCCTCTCTCTCAATTCCCCCAAAATTTGCTTTGTCTGCTCGCTCTTGATCGCAAATGTTACCCCGGCTGTGTTCCCTACTGCTCGCGATACCCCAGGTTTGTTGGCAAGCTCACACACACAGTGTGTGTGTGTGTGTGTGTGTGTGTGTGTTATACACAACACTAGCTCGTCCGCTGATTCTTCAATATAATTGTTATTGTTGCTCCTTGCTTGGTGTTATGATTGCCCTCGACATTGAATCTACTGCTTTGAATGCTCAATCCGGTAGAGCTCCCGCTCTCGAGCTCCAAACTCCCGAGCTGCGAGCTGCGAGCTCCAAGCCCGGTTATGGCTGAGGTCTCTCCCGTGCTCCAAGATTTGCGATCTGCAACCGCTACTGTTGACGGTCCCAAATGAGCTTTCATACCAATTGATGACTGCACGTGCGTTCGGATGTGTGTGTGCGTAGGTGCGCTAGCAAGGGAGAGTGTGTAAGGGGGAATTTGTGGAAGAAGGAGAAGCTGCAAAGGGAGTTGGGTTAGTGGAGAGGAAAGGAAGAGAGTGAAGTCAACTCTCTCACTTTCTCTCCCTATATTGATTAGGCGAAAAAGTAGATAAGGGTGGTTTCCCACGGCCACCTGGTCTACACCCCAACATTGACACCCTTTTTGGACGCTTTTGGTACTAGTTCAGTGAGTGCATTGGCTTCAAAATTTTGGTTTTTAAGCATCAACACTTTTGGCACTTTTGTTCTACGACACAAGATTACATTGGCTTTGGATCTACACCGACATACAGGTTTCTCATAGGCTCACATTAGCCTTATAGGGGGGCACATAGCCCGAGCATATATCCCTTGTGCAGTTTCACAAATGTTTTTAGACTCTCTATATTTTTCACAAAGGTTACGGCTTTCCATATGCGTATTGGCAGCTTGTATGACACTTGTGGTTGCTTCCAATACATAGATCTCAACTTTCTTCATTTCTTTGGCTACTTTGGACACGAGGATTGTAGATTTGCTGGTTACAAATACAACTCTTTCACATGCACTTTTAGCAATGTTTTTGGTAGTAGTCTCACTATGTGATGTTATACATTGACAGACACATTTTTTAAAGCACTTAAACTGCCATTGAGCTCTTTTGAGAGCAAGTACCATTGCAAGGATCACATCTACTATTTGCATCAATTTTTGGTGCTTACTGGTCCGCGGTTCTTACTCATGTACATTGAGTTCCAGATGCCGCTCACTGTACTTTGTGTGGAGACATTTTTTGACGTTTTTGGCAGTCTTGATCATTTCTAAGACTCGATCCGGAAGAGCCCTTTCGGAGATTGTGGCGAGTGTCTAGTGTTTGCATAGCATTTTGGAGTGTCTTGCATGACATTTTTTTATTATAATCTAAAGATACCTTCGATGATACAAGTTGTTAGAGTTCCCCACTACGATATCCTTTTGCTTGAGGTCGCATATGGCAATCATTTGTCAGTGAAAATTGATAGTTTATGCCCAATTTTACTCGTATACATTGATCTTACGCATTTTATGTGTCGTTAGGGTTGAGTTTTCACTGTTCGTATAAAGGAGATTCTATCGGAATTTTTTTTCGAGTCTACCCATGCCTTTTTTTATGACACTTTGAGCATCGTTGGTTTGAGATTTTGCTATTGTTACAAAGGAGGTTCTGTAAAAATATCAAAGGGTTTTCTAGCCATAACTTTTGGTATTCTTACCATAGTGCTTCTTGTAAGAATGGTCTCTCTATTGAGAAGGACATTTATAATATTAGAAAGTTTGATAGCATGATCTTTTATATGTAGAAAGAGAAAATACAGGATGAGCTAACCCAAAAAGGTTAATTAGACCCAATCTTTGAGCGTGTAGAGGGAGATGGCTATATAGAAGTGCAGTGAAAGATGCTAGAAGCAAAATCTAGGTCCATTATTTGCTTACACTTAGCCGAATTTGTGTATTTCACCATAGTGTGTGAAGCTACTGCTAGATTGTTATAGGACAAGCTATCCAATACATATAAAAGCAAAAGCACAAGTAACAAAGGTTACTTGATGAAAAAGATTTTTGAGCTTTGCATGAAGAAGGTGACACATTTTTCAAGCACTTGAATGTGTTCAATGTACTTTTCAATCAATTGACATCACAAGGGCTGACATTTGACAATGAAGTGCGGTCCATCTTCTTATTGTGCTCTTTACCCTCTTCATGGGACATATTTTGCAAAGTGATTAGCAACTCTGCACTTGAGGAAAAGTTGGCTTATGATGTTGTACTTTCCAGTCTACTGAGTGAAGAGATACGTAGGAAGTCTATGGATCCTGCAAAGCAAGGTGATGCATATGTTGCCAGTGGCAAAAGTCAGAGAGTTCGCACTCAAAACCGTGCCAAAAGACCCCCGAATCAAATCAAAGTCTTGATTAAAAATGCAGATAAGTGTATTTAGATCACTGTTATCACTTCAAGGATCATGAGAATTCTTTAAGAAAATCTAAAGTTTCTTTGCACAATGTTGAGTGCTCTAATTGCCACAAGAAAGGGCATTTAAAGAAAGATTGTCATGCATGGCAAACAAACAAGAAAAAATCTCAAGAGAGTCTTTTTGTGACTTTCATAGACAATTCTACTAGAAAGGTGTGGGTTTATCCTTTGCGACATAAGGATCAGGTTTTATCTACTTCCTAGAGATACTTAGCATTATTAGAAAATCAATATAGCAAGAAAATCAAAAGCTTGAGGAATGATAATGGTGAAGAATATGTCTCAAGGAGTTTGAGAATTATGTACCAAGAGAGGTATCAAGAGCAGCTTATTGCACCTTACACACCTAATCAAAATGGAGTTGCACAAAGAATGAATTCGATGATTCATGAGCAAGTCACAACCATGCTTTTTATGGAAAATCTGATTCAAGATTTTTTGGCAGAGGCAGTATTGAATTACCAGATTCCATGGAGTTGTGGTCCAAAAAGAAGCCACATTATGATCATTGTACATGTCTTTGGATGCGAGACATATGCACCTATGCCCAAAGAGCTTCAAAAAAAGATGCACCCAAAGTCATAAAAGTGTATTTTACTTGGTTGTGGTGCAGATGGAGGGATGGGACATCATCTTTGGCACCCAAAATCTCACAAAGTAATGCAATGAATCAAAGATGCACAAGAAACCTATCAGTGGTTTAGAAAAGTCACATTCAAGGACATTGCCTCAAAATCGGTGAAAACTCAGAAGACTAGTAATGCACCTTCCACTAGCAATGCTCTAATTGACAGGGCAAAGAGCAATAGTCAGGCTGTGAGACGATCTACTAGATCCTCACATCCACTTTAGTGGTTTCAGCCAGGGTTGGACTATGTTATATTGATTGACTATGGTGAGACATCTTGTTACAAAGACGCCATGCAAATGGATGACAAGGTCAAGTGGGTGGGCCATGCAATCTGAGTACAACTTGATTTTCAATAGTGAGACATTAGACTTGGTTGAATTTCCAAAAGGCAAGCATGACTTACTTTGCAAATGGGTTTACAAGAGAAGTTTACATATGATGATCCCAAGGCTAGATTGGTTGCTAAGGGATTTAAGCAGCATGAGAAATTGATTTTAAAAAAATCTTCTCACCCACGGTCAAGATGACTACACTATGCATAGTGCTTGGCCTAAAAGCCATTGAGGACATGGAGTTTGTCCAAATGGATGTGAAGAGAACCTTTCTTCACCAAGATCTTGAAGAGGATGTTTACATGAAACAACCTAAAAGGTTTGAATAGCCTAGCTAGGAGGTGCCTATATGAAAACTCAAGGAAGCGTTATAGCTTAAGGTTCAAGGATGTGGTATCAAAAGTTTGATGGTTTTATGTGGTCTTAGGGTTTTAGGAGTCAAGAGGATCATTGGTTGTATACAAAGAAACTTAGTGATGGTTTTTTGGTCATTATTATTATAAAATAGCCCAAGATGCATAGTCCTACTCAAGTAGCAAAAGGTCTACTTAAATGCCTTCCCATGTGTAAACGGCCCTCAGCTATACATAAATCTACTCATATAGAAGACGGCATACTAAACATCTGGCCTTGTATTTCATACACATAAATTAGTTAATTGATAGCTTGTTGATAGAAGGTCACATCAAATTGGTCTCCATGGTCATGAAGGCTTAGCTTCAAACCCGTCTCCGTTAGAATAGCAATAGGCTTGTTATCTTCAAGGCTAAATCTACACAACAATGTATCAATGTACTTTGTTTGGCACAAAGCAATAATTCCATCACCCTACTTAAATTGTATGCCCAAACAATGAGGCAAAATTTCCAAATTTAACATCTCAAAAGAGGTATTGAAATCGTCCATAAAATCACCAAGATGTCCCTCATTTGGTTCAGCAAGCAACATATCATCAACATAAAGAACAATGACAAAAGACACATCATCCAAATGCTTGACATACAAGGTGCTCTCAATTAGACTATTCTAAAAACCATGTGTAACCAAGTAATCATAATTTTTTTCATACCAAGCACATGGAGCTTGCTTTAAACCACAAAAAGACTTGTTAAGCATGCATGCCTTGTTTTCTTGGCTTTTAAAAAAAAAACCATGATATTGCAATACATACACTTCGTCATCCAAACTTCATTCAAATTCATCATCTTTATGTCTAGCTGATGTACATTCCAACCATTATGAGCTATAAATGCATAAATGTTAGGAATGGTAGTCATGTGATAAATTCAAATTCGCAATCTTTATGTCTAATTGATGTACATTCCAACCATTATGAGGTATAAATGCACAAATGTTAGGAATTGTAGTCATGTGATAAGCGAGAGAACAATTCTCATCAAAATCAATGCCCTTCTCTTGAGTATACCCTTTTTCCACAAGTCTAGCCTTATGGCAATCAACATTACCATCAGGCTTACATTTTAACTTGAAAAGTACCAATCTCCTTTTTTCCAATTAAGAGGCAAGTCACACAAAGACCACATGCCATCTTTACAATAGCATCATGCTTAGATTGCATTCAATTTTCAAAAATTTGTGCTTCATCAAATGAAAGTGGTACTTTCTCATCATACATGCTAGACACAGCCAAAATGTAACAAGCTGATGCATAAGAGGCACGCTAAAGAGCTAAACAAGAACGCCTAGACAAAGGTGCACCCAGAGAGAGAGAGAGAGAGAGAGAGAGAGAGAGAGAGAGGACTAGGAAAAAACAAGATAGAGCAATATTACTAACTTAATCAACTTTACCATAGAATGTACAAGAGAGGGGGCTTATATAGCCACAATGATATGCATGTGACCTCGCTGATTGTGCTAGTGTACAATGACATAATCCATTGTGTTAGGTATAAGATGCTAGTATAGGATGGTGTCCCATAGAACGAACAACCCCTCCTTCAACCCATTGATGGCGCTAGCCAATGAGATGACACCAAACTTAAAAAAGGGTGAATGATGCAAGTAAAATGGTTAAGAGCTAGCATGCACATCATAGGCTTAGTGGTAGCTAAGCACCAATCATGATGAAACATGAACTAACTATGCATGGCCATTGGGCTCACAAGCAAGTGTTCATAAAATTCAATGGATGGGCCATACATGTCCTACATATGTCTCAGGCAGAGAACCAGGGCAGAAGCCCACACGCCAATAAACCACCCCCATGACCCCCCCCCCCCCCCTGAGTCCAAATTCTTAGGTAGACAAGCAATAAAAAAGTGGTCTCAAGGTTTAGCCCATGCACATGTAAGGGAAGTAAAGCATGGGTGGTCTTACCACATGTTACAGACATGGCAGTGTTTGAACTCAACAAAAAATGCATATACATAAAAGTAAAAACCTATTGGAAAAAACCTTTGAGACTTTTTATGCTTATGCAGTACAAAAGTGAAAAGATGTTTATGGTTTTTTTTTCAAAGTTGTTGAGGAGAGAGAGTGGTTTCCAATTCAAGGCATTGCACAAAGCTTGAATGTTTGGATGATCCCTCTCAATGGCTTCTTAAGCCTTGATAAACTTGAGTCGTTTCCTCTCGATGAAAGTGGTTGTTGTAGATCTTTGATGCTGACTCTATAGAGCTCCATATTGCTGGCTATAAGAAAATCCATCCTAACAGCTATGACCAAATTATAGTACCAAGGTTTTAGATGCCATGGTACATTGGATGCCAACCCTTCTCGTTCTTCTTCATCCACAATTTCATTTATTGTTGTGCAAGCTCCCTTTGAGGTTTGATATGATGATGATATTATGATCATGATGATCTTGATAGCTTTGACGCTTGATTTTAGAGCAAGCTATTGGCTATTGGACGATGTGCTATCATTAGACTCAATAGATATAACTGAGTGTTCTGATTCCATTGCCATATGAACACTTCCTTGTAGGTTTAAGGACTTTGAATAAAGTTGTTATAAACCTTCAAAGGTTTCTGGTTTCTAGAAAATCGTATAGGGCCTAAGGTGTAGACTGTAGATAACTATGGTGATGAGCTTGAGCACTTGAGTTGGCAAGAGGTTGTCAATGAATAGCGCAAGGTTTTTGGTTTCTAGAAAATCATATAGAAGCTAATTTGTAGATTGTAGATAATTATGGTGACAAGATTGAGCACTTGAGTAGGAAAGAGGTTTTCAATGAGACAAGCTTATTTTCATTGAGATTGAGCACATGACATTATTTTTGGCTTTTTTAAACAAAACAATGATATTGCAATACATACACTTCGTGATCCAAACTTCATTCAAATTCACAATTTTTATGTCCAGCTGATGTACATTCCAACCATTATGAGCTATAAGTGCACAAATGTTAGGAATGGTAGTCATGGGATAAATTCAAATTCACAATCATTATGTCTAATTGATGTACATTCCAACCATTATGAGCTTTAAATGCACAAATGTTAGGAATTGTAGTCATGTGATAAGCGAGAGAACAGTTCTCATCAAAATCAATGCCCTTCTCTTGAGTATACCCTTTTTCCACAAGTCTAGCCTTATGGCAATCAACATTACCATCACGCTTACATTTTAACTTGAAAAGTACCAATCTCCTTTTTTCCAAGAGGCAAGTCACACAAAGACCACATGCCATCTTTACAATAGCATCATGCTTAGATTGCATTCAATTTTCAAAAATTTGTGCTTCATCAAATGAAAGTGGTACTTTCTCATCATACATGCTAGACACAGCCAAAATGTAACAAGCTGATCCATAAGAGGCACGCTAAAAAGCTAAACAAGAATGCCTAGACAAAGGTGCACCCACAGAGAGAGAGAGAGAGAGAGAGAGAGAGAGAGAGAGAGAGAGAGAGAGAGAGGAAAAAATAAGATGGAGCAATATTACTAACTTAATCAACTTTACCATAAAATGTACAAGAGAGGGGGCTTATATAGCCACAATGATATGCATGTGACCTCGTTGATTGTGCTAGTGTACAATGACATAATCGACTGTGTTAGGTATAAGATGCTAGTATAGGATTGTGTCCCATAGAACGAACAACCCCTCCTTCAACCCATTGATGGCGCTAGCCAACGAGATGACACCAAACTTAAAAAAGGGTGAATGGTGCAAGTAAAATGGTTAAGAGCTAGCATGCACATCATAGGCTTAGCGGTAGCTAAGCACCAATCATGATGAAACATGAACTAACTATGCATGGCCATTGGGCTCACAAGCAAGTGTTCAGAACATTCAATGGATGCGTCATACATGTCCTACATATGTCTCAGAGGCCAGAGAACCCCCCCTTAGTCCAAATTCTTAGGTAGACAAGCAATAAAAAAGTGGTCTTAAGGTTTAGCCCATGCACATGTAAGGGAAGTAAAGCATGGGTTGGTCTTACCACATATTACAGACATGGCAGTGTTCGAACTCAACAAAAAATCCATATACATAAAAGTAAAAACCTATTGGAAAAAAGCTTTGAGACTTTTTATGTTTATGTAGTACAAAAGTGAAAGATGTTTATGGTTTTCATTCAAGGTTGTGGAGGAGAGAGAGTGGTTTCCAATCCAAGGCATTGCACAAAGCTTGAATGTTTGGATGATCCCTCTCAATGGCTTCTTAAGCCTTAATAAAACTTGAGTCGTTTCCTCTCAATGAAAGTGGTTGTTGTAGATCTTTGATGCTGACTCTATAGAGCTCCATATTGCTGGCTATAAGAAAATCCATCCTAACAGCTACGACCAAATTATAGTACCAAGGTTTTAGATGCCATGGTACATTGGATGCCAACCCTTCTCGTTCTACTTCATCCACAATTTCGTTTATTGTTGTGCAAGCTCCCTTTGAGGTTTGATATTATGATGATATTATGATTATGATGATCTTGATAACTTTGACGCTTGATTTTAGAGCAAGCTATTGGTCTATTGAAAGATGTGCTATCATTAGACTCAATAGATATAACTGAGTGTTCTGCTTCCATTGCCGTATGAACACTTCCTTGTAGGTTTAAGGACTTTGAATAAAGTTGTTATAAACCTTCAAAGGTTTCTGGTTTCTAGAAAATCGTATAGGGCCTAAGGTGTAGACTGTGGATAATTATGGTGATGAGCTTGAGCACTTGAGTTGGCAAGAGGTTGTCAATGAATAGCGCTAGGTTTTTGGTTTCTAGAAAATCATATAGAGGCTAATTTGTAGATTGTAGATAATTATGGTGACAAGATTGAGCACTTGAGTAGGAAAGAGGTTTTCAATGAAGACAAGCTTATTTTCAATGAGATTGTGCACATGACATTATTCTTGGTTTTTTTAAACAAAACCATGATATTGCAATACATACACTTCGTGATCCAAACTTCATTCAAATTCACAATCTTTATGTCCAGTTGATGTACATTCCAACCATTATGAGCTATAAATGCACAAATGTTAGGAATGGTAGTCATGTGATAAATTCAAATTCACAATCTTTATGTCTAATTGATGTACATTCCAACCATTATGAGCTATAAATGCACAAAGGTTAGGAATTGTAGTCATGTGATAAGCGAGAGAACAATTCTCATCAGAATCAATGCCCTGCTCTTGAGTATACCCTTTTTCCACAAGTCTAGCCTTATGGCAAGAGAGAGAGAGAGAGAGAGAGAGAGAGAGAGAGAGAGAGAGAGAGAGAGAGAGGACTAGGAAAAAACAAGACGGAGCAATATTACTAACTTAATCAACTTTACCATAGAATGTACAAGAGAGGGGGCTTATATAGCCACAATGATATGCATGTGACCCCGTTGATTGTGCTAGTGAACAATGATATAATTGATTGTGTTAGGTATAAGATGCTAGTATAGGATGGTGTCCCATAGAACGAACAACCTCTCCTTCAGCCCATTGATGGCGCTAGCCAATGAGATGACACCAAACTTAAAAAAGGGTGAATGGTGCAAGTAAAATTGTAAATTTAAAATTGTGTATTTTGTGCATAAATCCCTGGGGAGGATATCTCTTAGACCACCTTCTACGAGTGATGCTTTTGAGACGAGCTTTGTTCATAACATCTTTGAGCTCTCCATATGGCAAGATCTATGCGCAAAATCTTTAAGCGTCCCTTAGCAATGTGAGCCTCTAAGCGACTGAATGGATTTGAGTAACTCTTTTAACCGTGAGCTACATAAACAATAAAAAAACCAACTACTTACCAGTTCTCTAGAAAAATTACCAAATACATATGTTTTGTGTTTTCAAATTAACCATACAAACTCTCATTATACCCAAGCGCAACATTTAAAAACAAATCGAGATGTAGTCTCCTAAAATCAGTTATTTCCAATGTCAAAGGTGTTGAAGAGAAGAGTTGAGGGCTTTAATTGTTTGATGGACAAGAGAAAACAACATTCTCTTTCATTTCGGCAATGAGGGCAGAGACCAATCCCTCTTCCAACCTGTTTGGGCCCTTCTTGTAGTCAAGATTCCCTTGTGCACTATGAGCCACAAGCACTTTATGTTCAATGATTGTGCTCCTTAATTTTATAAAATATACACTACCCCATCGTTTGAAGTGTGGGGGTAAGCGCTCTATGCCTACGAGGGGGATGCTAAAGGACCATGCCTCCACTCCATATGAAGCTTTAATGTCAAGTGGGTGCTAAACTAGTTGCAATACCCAAGGTTGAACTCTCCTCTCAATGGATACACCTATGCTCATTGCTATTCTAGAGTTGAGACCATTGCATGTGTCCTTTTTTGCTCATTTTACCTGACATACTTTAAGAATTGCCCAATCTTCTTGTGGGGAGCTAAGGGCCTAAATCATCCATATTTCTATGAGCTTGTCAGTTTTAGCCTAAGTATCCACAATCCCAAGCCCTTCTCTACCTTTAGGGAAAATGTATAATTCCCATCTCACTTTAGCATTGTTTTTGACAATAAAGTCTCCACTCCTACCTAAAGTATCTGCATATCCTAGTCGGTTCCTCCAAATGAGGGACTGCTTTAGCCTAAATATCCACAATCCCAAGCCCTTCTCTACCTTTAGGGAAAATGTATAATTCCCATCTCACTTTAGCATTGTTTTTGACAATAAAGTCTCCACTCCTACTGCATACCCTAGTCGGTTCCTCCAAATGAGGGACTGCTAGCCTCTCCAACAAGAAAGATTTGCGATTCTAGAATATGATTATTGACTTCATCCACAAATTGAGAAGATATAGATGGTGTTATTTCAAGGATCCCTTGAGAGAAAAGGGTTTTAAAAGGTCACTTTTGAGAAGTGATTTTATATGTGCATAATTACACTTTGAATTATGTTAATTGCAAGTGTAATCAACCAAACATGCAATTATGATAATTAACAAAGGCCAAACTTGAATGGGGGGTTTGACTTGGTAACATGGAAATGGTCTGTTGGGCTAAGAAAAGGAAATTGCTAGGAACCATTGTTCCTTGTATGAGAGAGAGAGAGAGAGAGAGAGAGAGAGAGAGAGAGAGAGAAGAGGAGGAGATAATGCTTTATTATTATGCGAAGTTTGGACAACAAGGAGAGTTCTCCCCACCCTCGTTGTTAGTTTTAGTTTACTTTTTTATTCTTTTTCGAAGTGATTATTAAGTTTAAAAAGGTAGTTGTGTCTTTGGTTGATGCCTCGTCATACAATTGCACTGCTCGATCCGATATGTAGTTGTACTAAGCTAAAATATCTATGTTTGTACACGCATACAATTGCACTGCTCGATCGATATGTAGTTGTACTAAGCTAAAATATCTATGTTTGTACACGCATGGTTTCAAGGCAAACTTCGTCACATGATCGTTTTTTGACCCGATCGTGTCTTTGATTCAAGCCATTTGATGTACGTTTACTTCTTGCTATTGTATTGCTCGACTGGCTGTGTAGTTGTTTGAATAGATAGAGGTATTCTGTTTGGTAGCACACATGATCATGCTGCGTAGCAACTTAACCCCGCTCAAGACTATCTCAATGTTCAAACAAGATCAAGAGTGGAGGCAATAATCGGAGATAGTGGGATGTTTGATCGAGCAACTTGAATTTATAAATCAGTCCGCATTTACAATATAATACAGTCAAATACCATTTGTCTCGATAGTTCCACGTGGGTATTGCGGCTATGACACATTGCTTGCTAGGGAGAGATCGTCGTGGGCTCAAAACCGCGTGGTTTGAGTTTACGAGCCTACCCGAATAATTTAGTGTCCCGGCTTCTCTTCGAGGGTGCTCTGGTTTAATAAAATCGGGCATGCGTTTTAATAGTTAAAACCGACATTTTCTGTCTCAAAATTTCAAAAACTCGTGCAGCGCGACTGTTTTTGCAAAGCTGAGCAGCAATCCGCTCGTTCAGTCATGTATGGGGGCGGTATGCTCGTCTCACTCTGCCTTGTGGTTTGTGTGTGTGTGTGAGAGAGAGAGAGAGAGAGAGAGAGAGAGAGAGTCTCGTAGTGGGCTTGGAAATGTTTGTTTGGTTTTTTTCACCGAAATGCTGCATTTTAGAGTGTTTCTAAGCTCTGGGTCGAGCCTGGAGTGTGTTGTAAGCACTTCACTGTTTTCTAAAGTTGAATTGAGAGATAGAGAGAGGGTTATTAACGTCTACTAGGCCAAAATCGATCTGTGAGACAAATGAGCTGCCCTCTGGTTATCCAGAAAATGAGCAAAAGTACAAAAAAAAAAAGGTACAAACTTACTCTAAATTGGAAAGACTACACGTTCAATGAATGAGGGAGGGATGGAGCTCTACGCTTTGGAGGTAAGAAATCTTGCATTTACCAAAGTGTGTGTGTAGGATATCATGCAAGGGTGGGTAGGGGCGAAGAGTCCATGGAGGATGGCAGAATGCCTAGTTCACCAGGCTTGCTGATGGTGTGATCTGATCTTTCCACTAATGCAGCCTTGGGGCATGGTATCCTCATGCTTGTGGTTGCCCTATAAGACTGAACATTGTGTGCCTGTGGTAGTGTGACCCTCTCTCTGGGGGTGAGGTGCAATAATAGTTATGTAAAAGAAATGTGTAAGCTCTGACTATTGTCTTTTGCTAGAGGCTATGTATCTCAAATAGGAAGCCACTTGATTGGTTCTGATGTCTTTACTCCATAGTGCTGGGAGTGTAGTCTGTGCCGAGAACAAAGTAGGATGATGTCTCCACATCCTATCGTAAGCTCTGCATCTGGATACATAGTGCTCCTTACTCTCTACCTCCGCTTGCAAATCTTCTCTTTGTTGGAAATACATCCAGACGGCAATCTCTACTATATGTGATGATACTCTTTAAGCGTTACAATTGCCACTTGTGCATGGTCTAGCACCTATATATCCATGCATCCTAGCCTCTGGATGAAGCCTTTGTCACACATATAAGACATGCTGCATCGACATCCAGACTCCAGAGCCATCACTGGTTAGTGAGATATGGTTGAAATAGTGCTAGAGACTCACTTATGTGCACGTGCACTCAAAAGGCTGCCCCCTAACTTGTAATCTTTTTGGTCACGTTACTCCTATGAAAAGCCACCCATCCTCACCCCCTCGTCCTCATAATCCAAGCACCCAACTAGAGCCCTCTTCAAGCGTTTTTGTGAAGAGATCGCCCTGCCTTTCTTGGTATTTTTCTCAGCCAGATCACCCGCATTCCCTGCAGTTTGCTCTTGGTATTTCTGGCAACCCATTGCCCCCTCCATCTGGCACCCATCTTTGCCAAGGAGTCAAGCTCCTGCTGCCCGTCATTTGCCTCATCTGCTGCAGCGTATTTAGAATTGCTTTGACGTCACGATCTGCTGCATTTTTACATTCCAGATATGCGTTTTTGCAGCAAACATTCAGCCCTTCAATCCTCTCACATCAAGTGTGAAAATCAGCCTTAAACCTAGCCCTCTATGGCCATCAACATCCCCATCAAGCTGGATCATCTGTGCATTAAATCAGCCTCGGAGATGCTTCATCTTGAAGAGTTTCTGGGGTGGTAATCATTCTAAAGTTGAGTCGAATCGTGCGTTGTAACAGACTTGGACATGCCAAGTCAAAATCAATCGCGACAGCACCAAATAACCACTTCAAACAATTCACAGTTCACAATAGATTTGCACTGGCCCGACGGAGTTCCGTGCCTAGAGATATTGGCCCCAAAGACTGTCGCCCCCTTCCTTTCGGTATTTCTTTTTGTATTAATCAATCATCAAAGTACAAGAGAGCGGTTAGGGTTTCACTCTCAGACTTTGCGTCCAGATGCTCTGAGAAGTGAGGTCCTCACCACTAATTTAAAGATTACAAGGGATGCCCAAAAGCAGAGCCCCAAAAGCTTGAAAGCAAAAGCAGATTCTCTCTCTCTCTCTCTCAATGAGAGTCAGTAAAAAGCAAGTTCTCTTTTTCTCTCTTTCTCCCAAATCATAGCAAAAAGCTGAGATTTGTGTCTTTTTTTTTTTTTCACCTTCGTGATTTCCGGAAATTAGTGTTTTTGACAGAAATTAGGGTTTGCAGGAATTTTAGGGTTTTTGGCAGAAATTAGGGTTTCTGCTGTCCGTAGCCATGTCAACACTTTGTGACATACCCCCCTCTTGAAAGCATTGTAATCGACCGCAATTACGCCTGCAAAACCGACAAGCCATAAACCGTCTTAGCAGACACTGACTGTTAGCACCTACGTACTAGGAACATTCAACACACATCTAGCATATGTACAAAATCTATAGTCACATCACACGACATCATAGGACATCACAAGACATCACATGACATTCAACATTCATTCGGATCTTAGAGCATGATTTATCGGCAATGTAGCTAGCAATCACATCTAGGTCCAATCGGGACCTCGTCGATGTCCGATTGACTAACCCCTATTGCAACCATGTCTATTCGAGATCAAGTAGACCAAAATGCTGCAGTCATTTTGTCTATCAGTTCCTGCACTCAAAAGAAGTGAAGAAACAAATCAGTATCATTATCAGGAATTCCATTTCATAAAGTCATCCAACAGAATACTGTCAGCTATCAGTATCCCTGAAGCTCAAAGAGATATCAGTGACTTTAGTATCAAAATCGAGGCATTTGTTGACAAGGGAGCGGAGTGACTCCCCTCTTGTGCATCCCACTGCACCAGATCTCTGGCCAAGCTGAATTCTGGGTTCCGTTTGGAGTAGACTATGTTAAACCAAAACATCGAGGTAAAGTTTCACAATCCGAGGAGTATCTGCTAGGTCCTCCTCCTCCATCCACTTCGCATCAAATGTAGGAAAGTTCTTGAACTTAACCAAGAACCGCCTTCGGACTTTACCTTTCTTCGTATCGTTATGTGCCAAAATCTGTTCAGGAACAAGGATCTCCTCGTTTTCTTCCACTTCGGGTTGCTCATCAGGCTCCCCATCATTAGGCACATCACCCTTAATAGGTTTCAAGAGACTCACATGCAATGCATTGTGAATCCTCCAAGTATCTGGCAGTTTCAATCGGAAGGAGACATCATTTATCTTGTCAGTGATCTGGAAAGGTTCGTAGTATCGCATACTAAGCTTTGGAAAAAGCCTCTCCTTTCCCTTTTTCTTTCGTAGGCGTGCCTTCTCAAAACGTAAGAGCACCCAATCATCCTCCTTCAATTTCAAGTCGTGACGATGGCGATCCGCTGCCTTTTTTCTGTCATTCTTGAGACTCCTGCAAAGTCTCGTGAACCTTGGCAAAAGCCGTATCCAAATCTCGCGAATATTCATCCGCTTCAAATATCTAATCTTTCGTGCTTAGGAAGGATGGAACCTTCGCAGCACTTTCAACAATCTCACATGGCGTCTTCCCCGTCGAAGAGTGTGTTACCAGCGTGTGACTACTATCTATCTTTTTTGTTGATTTCTTTCTTATTATCTATTTACTTTCACTTTTTGGAAACACCCCTCGGGAAATCTAACTGCCCTGCATTGCATAGCTAGTGTGGAACTGTCTAGAGGGAGTCCAGGCCTGAGGGCAAGAGAGCACTAAGGTTGGACAAGGACTATGGTTAGCCAAGTGGGGTCATTGACTAGCCAAAGTGGAATCCTTTGCTACAGAGGCTACATTTCAGTTTTGGATGTGGCCACAGTGTACAAAGAGGGTCAGATGACCTAGAAAGATACAATGGCAGCATCTCCTAAAATTTAGGGAACTGCTATTTTGGGACCTGAAAATGTGTTGACGTCATTACCTCCGGAATGACAAAGGGAACATTTTCTTACTCTGCCGTGAAGTCAACTGGGCAACCGGTTGGGATATTTTTAGGCGGCAACCCCGAAACGGGAAAATGCTTGTAAATGTGCCAAGTGGCACATTCTGGTGCACTTGCCTCATGCAACAAGAAGTGGCGCTGAATTTGAAGAGGGGAGAGCCTCATTTTCAGATTTGTCACAGGTTAAGAGCTATGGAGTGCTTGCTTTCCCTCTTATGCACAGTGCGGTGCCAGGAGTGATGCCTTGCACGCTACGCACTGCCCTCTCTCTCCCCTTTGGCAGTATGTTATGCCCCTCTAGTGGGCTCTTCATTTGACCAATGTACAGTTGTGTGGGTTCATGCGCGATTGCCGAGGCAAGAGCCTCTTGTACAGGTACTGGATTAGCTAGCGGCTAATCCCCCCGCAGGTACAGGTGAATTCGGAGAGGTTTCACGCCAGAAATCTCGTCCGATTCAAAGGGCAAGTAGCCCTACAGGTGCGGGAGCTCGAGGACTTGCTACGGATGCGACCGGCACGCGAAACGGAGCCCGAAACAGTGAATTACAGCCTGCTGTGTATTTTTGCAGGTTTAGGGTTTTGGCCCTAAACGGACCCTAATACCCCCTAGGAGGTTCGGGGACGCAAGGGGACCGCTGTACAGGTGATCTGGCGCATTTTCAGGGCTGAAAACAGAGAATTCAGCGTGCTGCAGATTCTCGCCAGGTTTTGCAAAGTGCCCGTATGCGTCGGGAAACTCAGTCAATGCGTGGGAATACTGACTGTGAAGGGTTCTAGTACAGTTATGCTGTCGAAATCGGGCTGGAACAGTGGAAATTCAGCTGAGTTTGTGCGGGGCAGCTTGTAGGGAACCACAACGTTTATTCCCTCTTTTGAACAATAAAGAAATACCGAAAGGGGCGCCTAAGTTAGGGGCCAATCTGGTGTCGGTCTACTCATACAGGTGCAATCTAGCAGCCTGTATCCCTCTCCCCTTTGTTGTGTCTTGAAAGTACAGGTAAAATAGACGACTAATAATGGGTGAAAGCTAAATCAAGGTTTGAAGTAAAGTCTACCGCCCTTTTTGGATTGAACAGGCCGGTTTCAGAGTGTATCGTGTTATTGTAGGCAAATTCCACCAAAGGTAAGTTCTTTTTCCATTGAGTCTTCTGATCCTAGATACAAGACTTCAATAAATCTAAAATCACTGAATTGGCAATCTCAAATTGCCCGTCAGTCTGCAAGTGGAACGATGACGAGAACTGTATCTGCGTGCCAATGTTCTCCCAAATTGCCTTTCAAAACAAACTCATAAATCTGGGGTCTCTGTCGGAGACAATCGTCTCAGACGTGCTATGTAATCGAAAAATCATCGTGATCTTTCTGTGTTCTCGGGAGATCAAAAATGAAATCCATTTCAATACTTTTCCAGGGGCGGGTGGGTATGGGTAAAGGCTTTAACAATCCTTGTGCCTTATGCCTGTCAAAATTGACCTTCTGGCATACTAAGCAACTGCGCACAAACTCTTCCACATCCTTTTTGAGTCTCGGCCAAAAAGTATCTCTCTACCCCCTTCATGGTGGTAGCAATGCCGCAGTGACTCGTAAAAGGTGGACAATGGCATTCAATCATAACCTTTTCCTTCAACGGTTGTGTAACGCACAACATAGTCTTTTTCATCAAGTAGCCTTCTCGAAGGGAGTATCCAGCTATTGTCTCCCCATCCCGTATCCGTGTGAAAATATCTGCAAAATCTGTATCTATGGCATACTGATCGAACATATCCTCGAAGTTCCTATGATGTATCGCGGAAATAGCCAGATCCAACGGCTTCCGAGACAAAGCATCTGCCACCACTTTCTTCTGTCCCTGCTCATGGACAATCTGGAAGTGAAACTGTGACAAGATGTTCACCCACCGCATCTGCTTTTCCGAAAGCTGCTTCTGTGGCAAGTAGCGCAAACTCTGGTGGTCTGTAAAGACAGTAAAATCCGCTCCGAGTAGGTAATGCCGCCACTGAGTAAGAGCATGGATAACCACCAAAAGCTCTTTCTCATAAATCTGTGTTGTCATCTCTGGCCTAGAGAACAATCGGCTCTCGTAAGCAATGACATGGCCTTCTTGCATCAAGACCGCACCCAGACTACGACCATAAGCATCACAAAATACTTCAAAGGACTTCTGCAAGTCCGACAAAGTCAAATCTCGTCCTGTAGTCAATTTCTCTTTCAATGTCTGAAAGGCAGTCACTTCTATGGATCCCCACGAGAAAGGGACTCCTTTCTGTATCAAGATATGCAAAGGGGAAGCAACCTCTGCAAACTTTCGAATGAACCGTCTGTAGTACGAACACAGTCCCAAGAAGCTTCCAACTTCATGGACATTCTTCAAATCGGGCCAATCACAGATAGTGTGTAACAAACTGCTGACGTGTCAAAGCCTAAAGAATGGAGCCAACTTACAGATGCCGGCCGAGGGGCCTAAACTCTAAGAAGAACAAGCAACAAAAGAAGTGTCACAAAGTGATGACGTGGTTGCCCGAGTGCAGAAAAAACCCTAACCCTAATTTCTGCCAAAAGCCCTAATTGCTGAAACCCTAATTTTGGAAACCCTAACTGCTGAAACCCTAATTCCAGAAACCCTAACTGCTGAAACCCTAATTCTGAAAACCCTAACCCTAAAACATGCAAACCCTAATTTTGGAAACCCTAACACTAAAACTGCAACAGCGTGGCTGATTTCGAAAATTGCGCTGCCATGATGACGTGTCAGGTTGTACGGATTTCCGTGATTTACGCTTGCAGCTTTTGGGATTGTTTTTTGGACCAGAAGCTTTTGAGTTTGAAAGCTTTTTTTTTAATTGCTTTTTGGATCAGAAGCTTTTGATTTTGAAAGCTTTTCATGTAAACTGCTTTTTAGGCCAAGGGCCTTTAAATATGAGGCTAGGGCTCATTCTCTGGCATGCTTCCTGGAGAAGGTGCAGAGTTTGGAGTACTGGCTTGTACTTTGATGATGCAATATAAAGAAATACCGAGAGGGGCGCTAAGGTTTGGGGCCAATACTCTCTGGGGTGGAATTCCGCCACTCCGTGTCGTGTGTCGTCTCTCTCTCTCTCTCTCTCTCTCTCTCAGTTCAGTTGTTATTGAAGTGCCAAGAGTTTGTTCAGTCTGTTCTTTTCTATTGGCACGTGGTGCCCGCCTTATGACAATGGTATCAGAGCATCAGGCGTGTGCTTTTCTAAAAGCATACCGGTCCTACAAAAGAGCAGACAGAGCTATTGGAATTTGATTCGAGGTATCTTCGCCTTCCAACCCGGACTTATTAGCCACTCCCACCCTTACTTCATCGCACATTGGGCGCGCTCCTGTCTTCACCGCTCATGTCTTACAGGGCATAAGCCAATTAAGATCACTTGCAAAGATCCAGATTTGTTTCAAGTCACTGTTTTTCTCAGAAGCAGTGCCATGCAGATGTTGATGTCTACAGCTACCAAGCAACATACTGCAACTACTTGGCAAGCTTTCAAGGATTTTTTTTTTTTTTTTCCCGAAGTTATATGGTTTCTGACATCTTCCTTCGGAGTGCAACTTCTGGCAGAGTGGGGTATCCTGAAATGCTTGCCATGGAAACCCTAGCAGATTATAACTTGAAGTTTCTCGACATCTCCCAGTAGATGTCTCTTCACGAGCAGATGACCTTGGAGGTTTAGTGTGATTGCTATCTCTTGGGACTACCATCGCCGCCAAAGAAACACTGTTTGTCCAAGAGCTGATGGACCATGCTGTGCTTGGCTACGACCTTATGGAAGAAACCTAACCCTAATTTATGGTGCAGGTTTCAAGTTGGAAAGTCAGTCGACTTTTCGAGCTCGACTATGTCGAGATTGCTTTTTAAGTTTGAGTTTTGTTTGATTTTGTTTGGTGATCCTGTTTGGAATTTGTTTGAAATGGATGGTATCTGTTTTGAACTTGTTTTGGTGCCGATTTGAATTGTTTGACTCTGGTTTGATACTGGTTTTAATGATTGGTGATTTCTCCCGGGTGGAGAAGTGAGAAATACTGTTTTGGTATTGTTTGAACCTCGGAACGACGCAGGCCGATGCTTGGGGAGCGTTTGGTTGTATGCTTGTAAAATAATTGTTGTTGTGACTCCTGACCCGGACCTGGATGGTTATGCGGGAGGAGTATTAAGAAGTCTGAGCAGTGGTTATTCTCAGCACCTCCAAACGACGCAGGCTGCGGTCTGGGGGGCGTTTGGTTGTAAAAGGCCTCTATATCTCCCGGCCCGGACCTTTTTAGGTTATGCGGGAGGAGTGATGAGGGAGTCGTTGAATATCTCCCAGCCCGGACCTTGTTAGGTTATGCGGGAGGAGTGTTCATCGGCGGCTTTATGTTTCTATGTCTTGTAACATGCATATGTGAGCATTTGTGTTGCATTGTGATGTGCCAACCACTGAATAGTCCTAATTGGATGAGATTACCTGGGTATGTAATTTTAGTGCATCAAGACACTCGAGGAAGATTAGTACTGTCTGAGTGTGATGGCTAATTTTACTACGTCGGAATATCAAGAGTTCCGATCCGGACGAAAGGAGAAGCTAACTCCTTGATCAAAACAGCCGATAGGAGCAGCTAACTCCTTGATCAAAAGAGCAGAAAGGAGAAGCTAACTCCTTAATAAAAAGAGCAAACTGATTGTTCCTCGGAATGACCCTCGGAAATTTTTGAGCTAACTTGAGTTGTTTTGCAGGTATGCTGTAATCGTGGACGATTACTCTCTTTCAAGAAGGGGAGATGTAACAAACTGCTGACGTGTCAAAGCCTAAAGAATGGAGCCAACTTACAGATGCCGGCCGAGGGGCCTAAACCCTAAGAAGAACAAGCAACAGAAGAAGTGTCACAAAGTGATGACGTGGTTGCCCGAGTGCAGAAAAAACCCTAACCCTAATTTCTGCCAGAAACCCTAATTGCTGAAACCCTAATTCTGGAAACCCTAACTGCTGAAACCCTAATTCCAGAAACCTAACTGCTGAAACCCTAATTCTGAAATCCCTAACCCTAAAACCTACAAACCCTAACCCTAAAACTACAACAGCGTGGCTGATTTCCGAAAATTGCACTGGCATGATGACGTGGCAGGTTGTACGGATTTCCGTGATTTACGCTTGTAGCTTTGGGGATTGTTTTTTGGACCAGAAGCTTTTGAGTTTGAAAGCTTTTTTTTAAATTGCTTTTTGGATCAGAAGCTTTTGATTTTGAAAGCTTTTCATGTAAACTGCTTTTTAGGCCAAGGGCCTTTAAATATGAGGCTAGGGCTCATTCTCTGGCATGCTTCCTGGAGAAGGTGCAGAGTTTGGAGTACCGGCTTGTACTTTGATGATGCAATATAAAGAAATACCGAAAGGGGCGCCAAGGTTTGGGGCCAATACTCTCTGGGGTGGAATTCCACCACTCCGTGTCGCGTGTCGTCTCTCTCTCTCTCTCTCTCTCTCTCTCTCTTAGTTCAGTTGTTATTGAAGTGCTAAGAGTTTGTTCAGTCTGTTCTTTTCTATTGGCACGTGGTGCCCGCCTTGTGACATAGTCTCTATCTTGGCCGGATCCATTTGCACTCCTGTTGCTGAGACAAAGTGTCCCCAAAAGAATGTATCTCTGAAGCATATGATCTCTGTGGTCTGCTTCATTCTTGGAGAAAACAACGATATCATCAAAGAAAGTGCCAACAAATAGCCTGTACTCTTGAAAAATCTTGCCCATCATCCGGTCCAATGTCGCAGGAGCATTGGTTAAGCCAAAAGGCACACCAAAAACTCAAATAACCCAATAGTCGTCCGAAAGGCTGTCTTGTAGACATTTCCCGGCGCTATTCGGATCTGATGATATCCACTCTTCAAGTCAATCCTGCTAAAGCACGAGGATCCCTGTAACCTGTCGAGTATATCATCGATCCTAGGAATCGAAAATCTGTTCTTGATGGTGATTTCGTTGAGAGCGCTATAATCGATATACATTCTCCAAGATACGTCTTTCTTCAAATCCAACAACAGTGGAGAGCAATACGGTGAAGTACTATGCTGGACAAGACCCTTTTCCAAGAGGTCTTTCACTGGGTTCATAATCTTGTCAATCTGTACTCGGCTCACACGATAAGGTGGCCGGTTTGGTGACATGCTTCCAGGTATCATGTCAATGGTCTGATCTTCAGGCCCTCTAAAAAGCAATCGGCACGAGTGTGGAGAAAAATCTTGGCGTTCTTTTGTTCAGGTCAAAACAAATTCAACCTTTATCCATCGTTCAGTTCTCTCCCAAAAGAATGAGTAAAGAAATTGAAGTTCATCAAGTACAATCTCTGCGCCCTTCATTTGTCAAAGTCGCTTTCTCGGTCCGGTAGTCAACCACGACGCAGTTCTGGTGGTACCAAGGGATTCCGAGTAGAACGTCACTCGTGTGCCCTGAACACCCCTGTCATTGCAAACAAAGTTTGCCAATGCTCGGTGTAATGGCAACATCCCATCCGGGTGCCAATCGAACTACCTCCGCCTTTGGCGTTAGTCTGTCGGGTGTAATTCCAAATCGAGCCGCCAATTCCAAGTGAAAAGAAGTTGGCCTTGGCTCCTTCAAAAGAGCTTCTTGATCCTTCACTTTGCCCCAAAAAGCGGCAAAGTTTGTACTTTCATTCATTTGATTCCATGCAAGTCCCACGCCATGTGGTACTAGTTCTGCTTTTCTATCTGCCTTTTCTGCCACGTTCCTCAGCTGCTCTCGAACTCTCATGCCTGTGGTCGTTCTTATCATTCTGTTCTTTCGGTTCCTGTTTAGGGCACTTCGCGGAGATATATCCATGTTCCCCGCATCCAAAGCACTTCCCCTCCCTGATGAAGTGAGCTTTCTCCTGAGGAGTAAGCTTGGGTCGTGCATCCAAGCTTGGGTCATGCATCCTTCTTCTCTGGGTTGCTCTTTTTCCTTCTACTTTCATTCCCAGAAGTCTGTTCGGCTCGTTGTGTCATGGCCTCATCTGTGGGGTAGGTCAGATTGCCAGAGTGAATGGCAAAGCCCCGCTTCGCATGACTCATCAACTCTTGAATAGAAGCTGACTTCTGTTCCAAGCAGTGATCTCGGATCTCTGTAGGTAGACCCAAGGTAAACCGCTCAATCTGTTCTCCGAACGAGTTCTTCTTGAATGAAGAGGCGGGTAGAAAAGAGCTCTAGAATCTTTCACAATAAGCATTGATTGTATCTTTCTTGGTCATCTGAAGATGGTTCCAAGCAGCTCGTATATCTCGTTCATATTCTTGCGTCAACCAAAAAGAAATAAAAAGCTTCTTAAATTTCAGCCATTTAATTGGCGCAGTCTTGTTTAAAAGAAGAGTGGACCACCAAGTACGAGCATTCCCCTTAAAGTAAGAGGTAGCTCTCCGAATCTTGGAGTGCTCTGAATAGCATCCTCCCGCGAAAGCGATGTCAAACTGTTGTATAAAAGACAAAGCCTTTGAAGCATCTGAGTATCTTGAAGAAGTATCAAACTTGATCGAGTGGCCACCTTCCTTAAACTCTCGGACTTTCTTGCTTTTATCTTCGAGAAAGTCATACTGGTTGGCTTTGTAAAAATTCTTCTTGTTCGCATAAAAGTTTCCGTCATCAGAATTTGAGCTGTCTGTAGATGAGTCCTCAGTAGAACTGTCAGTCTCTGGGCGAGATTTAGCCTTCTTTGTCTTTCTCTTGCCCTTTCCGAAGCGTTGCTTCTTGCTTCGCTTTTTACATGTTCTGTCTTCTTCGCTCAAATCTAAAGAGCTAGAAGAATTGTCATCAGAAGAAGAAGAAGAACTGGGTACTCCTTCAAATCGAACACGCTTCTTCTGTTTCTTTGCCTTATCAAAAGTTGACTGACGACCCAAATAACCTGGAAAGTCAGTGCTTTTCTTCTGCTTTTTGCTGTGCTTTTTGGCTTTCTTCTGTGCGTCAAAAAGCTGAGCAATCCGTGCATCAACCACCTCTTCTAGTTCCTTCTCTGAATATTGTTTGGGATTAGAAGGTCTCTTGAAAGCAGATTTTGGGGGTGGTGTAGTGGTTTGCTTTCACTGTGTCACCAGGAGGTGTATTTTTCTTGTTGCCTTTCGTAAATAAGTATTAGATATTTTTATTTATTTTTACTTGTTTTTTCCGGAACCCTTGAAAAGGTGCAAGTGGACATTGCATGGCCAGTGTGAAACGGCTATGGCCGAATAGGTTTCTCACATCGGGAGTCTGGGTTGGTCAGTCTGGGACTGGTCGGGCTAGTTAGCACTGAACTCTGATGAGTATGGAAGCTCGTGTGCGCCAAACTGGAATTTGGGCCACTCATCAAGTCACTGACAACTTTATAAGTTGAAAGGGGCTAGTAAATTAACCCACATTGTAGATGTTGGTCAAATGGTAGTCTTCAATGATGGTCAATGATGGTCAGGAGACCGATAGGGACGCCATGGAAGCATCTCCTAAAATTTAGGAAATTGCTATTTTTGATCGGAAAATGTGTTCGCGTCATTAGCTCCAGAATGTCGTGGGGAACATTTCTTAACTCTACGGCTCAGTCAACTGACGTGTAGATTGAGATCTTTTTAGCCGAGTCTGCCAAAGTCGGAAACTGGGCGACGTGTCGCGCTGTGAGCAAATCAACCACTCTGGGAGAAGGGGGCGAGCTGTTTATGAGCATTTGGGGCGCCATTTTCAGCTTTCAGGTGGATTGTAGCAGGTATAGAAGCTATGGAATGCTTTCCTTGCCCTCTATGCACAATATGGTGACAGGAGTGATGCCCCGCACGCTACATACTGCTCTCTTTCTCCCCTACGTACAGTATGTTATGCCCCACTAGTGGGCTTCTCATTTGACCTATGTACAGCTGTTGGGAAATATGCTTTCATGCCGAGGCAAGAGCCTCTTTGCACAGGAACCGGTGTAGCTAGCTGCTGCACCAAAGCAGGTCCACGAGAGGGTGATAACCTCTCGATTGCGCAGTAAATTCAGCAATGTTTGCTTGCTGTTTTTACTCTGTTTTGTGCCCGGGACTGTTTTGTGCCTGGGATGCTTCCAGAATCAAGGGGCACCAAGCCCAAGGTGCAGGGAACAGTGTAGGGACCGTCGTGTGCCCAAATCAGGTCAAAAACAGGACTGAACCAGAAATTACAGCGACCTGAAATTTATTGTTTTGTGCTTCCGACTGAGGGATAACGCCAGTGGGATAGAGTCCTGAGCTTGGAAACTGACTCGGATTAATTTCGGTACGGTTATGTTGCCGAAATTTTGCCGAATTTGGAGCGTACTAGCTGGATGCAGGTGTTATCTTCTAGGGACTCTCTTTTTGTAATTCCCTCTCTCTAAATTAAAGAAATACCGAAAGGGGCGCCAGTCTTTGGGGCCTACAGGGTGTCGGTCTCGTGTGCGCAGTGACATTCTAGTCGCTGGACGCAACTGTGTTCTCTTCCCTTCTCAGTGCTCTGTGTAAAGTTAACAGGTAATTGAAATAGTACCGCCCTCTACGTTGTATAGGCCGGTTATACACTGTGCATGCACTTCCTGAAAAGAAGTCTTGCTCATATATTTTGCCAATTTCGGATCCTTTGCAAAACTGAGCATCATCTTTGTTGCATCGCCGATCAATTGACGACGCTTCATCTCTCTTTGCTCCGCCTGAGTAGGCCGAGGCGGGCCATACTCTCTGTTTGAATCTTCGTTGTGATCCCAGCCCGCATCTCCAGAAGCAGAGGGAGTCGACTGATCCTTGCGTGAAGCCATAGGTGCCGCGGAAAAAAAATTTGGGGATCAGATTTCCCGTAGAAGAGAAATCGGCCGTGCTCTGATACCATTGTAACAGACTTGGACACTCCAAGTCAAGAATCAATCACGACAGCACCAAATAACCACTTCAAACAATTCACAGTTCACAATAGATTTGCACTGGCCCGACGGAGTTCCGTGCCTAGAGATATTGGCCCCAAAGACTGGCGCCCCTCTCGGTATTTCTTTTTGTATTAATCAATCATCAAAGTATAAGAGAGCGGTGGTTTCACTCTCAGACTCTGCGTCCAGATGCTCTGAGAAGTGAGGCCCTCACCACTAATTTAAAGATTACAAGGGATGCCCAAAAGCAGAGCCCCAAAAGCTTGAAAGCAAAAGCAGATTCTCTCTCTCTCTCTCTCTCATGTATGCCTCGGCCATTTGGGGACCGGGACTGGCAGACTCAGTATGGACACAGATAGAGAGGCCACAGATTATTATGATCTCCAGGATGATTCGCAGCAAGCCATCAGTTCCACACAACATTATTAGAGCTGAGCTGGCTGCACCACCGATGTTGGTAGAGGCACTCTTTCAGACTGTTTGCCTTCTTCGCAGATTCAAAGATATGGATCCAGATAGGATCTCTCATAGAGCCTTCATTGCATCTAGAGAGATGGCACAGGCAGGGGACACTAGCTCATGGTATGCCCAGACAAGAGATTGGCTAGCTCAGCACGGTTTTGATATTGATAGACTACCACCACTCTAGTATGACACCCAGGCCCCGACCTATACCCTCTCACGCTCTAAGCGGAATAGGGTCATCAGACAGGAGATATGGCATACATATATTCAGAGGACATGGCGCAGGCCCACAGACACCCTACCTCCTAAAATGCTATATTACTATGAGCATTTTCTGAGGTTCTCAGAGCAGGGATTCATTGAGATTCCATCATACATGCAAGAGTACATGCCACACCGACTTCGGGTCAACATTGGCCAGCTACAAGTGTCATCACATCAGCTAGAGATTGAGAGTGGCAGAGCCAGAGGCATACCACGAGAGGAGCGTACATGCCGGATTTGCCAGACGGAGGTGGAGAGTGAGGAGCATTTTGTCATGAGATGCCCAGCATATACAGAGCTGAGAGAGAGATATGGCATTGGAGACTCATTACAGCAGCATATGATAGGCCGAGAGCAGAGGAGGTTTGGCCAGTTCCTGGTTGCGGCTTTAGAGGTTCGAGAGCAGTTGTTACAGCCACGCCAGAGTCAGGATAGCAGGACACAGACTACCATCACACAGTTTTTCCGACGAGTAGGACTAGACCCCCCCACACTACCTACACAGAGTAGAGGGCTTACCCTTCTGCAGGCAGAGTCTCAGAGGGCACGTCGGAGACAGAGGCTCCCAGGATACAGGACACATGGGTGTCACCAGAGGGAGATCTCGAGGATACTAACCTTACACCATCAGTATCTAGAGCAGAGTCATGTACCAGCACCAGGAGATCCAGCATTCCAGAGATACCTGAGCAGGCCACCACCGATGTACCACATTCTCTACCCTACATATGTTGCTTGTTTTTAGATACCCTCCCTATCATCTCATGGTGGTATCACCTTGCAGCCCCTAGTTGAGCCTGATGATGCGTGAGCACACCTCGACACGAGGACCCACACTATACATTGTACACCACATGCACCACCCTACCACACCCTCTTGCATAGTATAAGCTCATTTCAGTTTGTACCCTTTTTTTTATTTTCCGATGCCTAGAGCATCAACACATGTATATGATATTGTCTCATAGGTCGAGTTCGGCCTTTCGTAGACGTTAATAAAGCTTTCTTTCTTTCTTTCTTTTGTTTCTCTCTCTCAATGAGAGTCAGTAAAAAGCAAGTTCTCTTTTTCTCTCTCTTTCTCCCAAATCATAGCAAAAAGCTGAGATTTGCGTTGCTAAAAAATTCCATTTTTTTTGTTTCACCTCCGCGATTTCCAAAAATTAGGGTTTTTGGTAGAAATTAGGGTTTGCAGGAATTTTAGGGTTTTTGGCAGAAATTAGGGTTTCTGCTGTCCGTAGCCACGTCATCACTTTGTGACATGCGTTGAGGTATTGCATCTGCGTAAAATGTGTTTATGCAATCTAAAGCAAATACCAAATTGGTAACAGTGTGGGGGGCCCTTGAGAGGGTTGGTTGGACCCCATGAGTGTACAAATCTATGAGAAAGACCTATTAGCTGTGATTCATGCGCTTTCTAGTTGAAACACTACCTATTAGGTGCTGGATTAGTTGTCTAGACAGATCATCAGACCTTGCGATACTTCTTGACGCAGTCAAAGTTATACAAAAAGCACACGCGATGGGCAAACATTCTCTCTATGTTCCACTTTTAGATTCTGCATGTGGAAGGCAAGAAGAATGTTGTGGCTGATGCGTTATCCAAAAAGCCACAAATTTCAGCTGTGTCAATTCCTTATCATCATGAGGTTGATGACATGAAGGAATAGTATGCTACTGATGAAGAGTTTGCAAGGACCTTTGAGTAGTTGCAAGATGGGCAACGCCATGAGCACTACCACCTCAAGGATGGTTTTATGATGATGCATGGCAGATCATGTGTCACTAGGCCATTGCGAAATAAAGTTATAGTAGAAAGCCATGTCCCACCATATGCAGGGAATCATGGTATAGATGTGACAGTGAAAGCAGTCGACACATTCTTTTATTGGCCTACTTTGAGGAGAGATGTAGATGCCTTTGTGCGAGCATGCGTGATTTGCCAAAAGGTCAAATTTGACAGGCAAAAGGCACCAGGGTTGTTACAACAACTGCCTATACCAAATAAACCATGGAAAAGCATTGCTATGGATTTTATCTTTGATCTGCCAAGAACGCCAACAGAGAATGATGGTATATGGACCATTATTTGCAGGTTCAGTAAGCAGGCCCATTTAATTCCTTTCAGGAAGAAGATAAAATCTAACCAGATGGCACGGTTGTTTATGTACAATGTGTTGAAGTACAATGGTATGCCACAGTCTATTGTCAGTGATCGTGATCCTCGTATGACAAGCTTGTTTTGCAGAGGCTTGTTTGAAAACATGGGCACCACGCCCGAGTTTTCCTTCTCATTTCATCCACAAACTAATGGACAGTCAGAAGAGGCTAATTCTACTATCTTAGATTTGTTGAAATTCTATGTGTCAAATAGAGTGAATTGCTAGAGACACCGAATGTATTGCAGCTTTACCTTGAGGCCTTTGGGTTACAACCTACGTATGCCCCAACTCAACGTGTTCGAAAGAGGGGTCATGATGGAGCTACATACGGATTCAGTGCAATAGAAATGAACACTGCTCTACAAATGCTAAGAGTATTATGCTCACTTCTATCGTAGATGAAATGACAAAAGTATGAAGGTTTCATTTAGGCATCTGTATCTATGTTTCATAACCTTTCTAGCGGATACATGTAATGATAAAAGGGTGCTAATCATACTAAATCATCTATGCCATTTATATTTGGCATGCAATCGAGGACGTTTGCGATTTCAAGGGGGTGTATGTCACCAGATTGTGGCAACCACTAACCTTAGTTGTTGGTTTCTTTCCCTTGATTTTTATTTGATTTTTTGGACCCTCTTTTTTAAGTTACAAAAGGCCGGACATTGTGTATCCAGTGTGAGATGGGAGACGGCCGAGAGTTTCACTCGCAGCCATGAAGGGCAGGTCACCACGAGATGGTCGGGCCAATCCGCACTGAAAACCGAGCAATAAAAGGTTGGCTAAGCTCAGTTCAAAATCATTTAGGCTCCACGCGACACTTATAAGTTGGTGGGTACTACGAAATTAACTCAACGGAGGCAAACTGGATACATGGCATTAGGAGAGCAGCCTGCAGGCCACACACACTCTCTAGAAGCCTCATCCATGAGGGGGCGCCCATTTGTGAGAGGGGACTGAATTTTGGAGCTCATAAGTGACTACAATGTGTGTGTGTAGTGGGTGCAGGTGATCACAACTTTAATGGAAAGCTTGCCTTCTCTCTTGTCTCATGTATAGCGACGATTTGCTCTCGCGCATCTCTCTCTCCCCTTTGCACATATGGTAATGCCCCACTAGTAGGGCTTCTTAGTTGACCATGTACAGTTCGAAGGGTTTTATGCGCGTTTGCCAAGGCAAGAGCCTTCTGTACAGGAACCGGATTAACTAATTGCTAATTCCCTACATGTGCGCACAGTTCCATCCCGAAGGATTGCGAAAACGGAGAGTTTTCTCGCATGAGAACTCGTCCGTTTCAAAGGGAAACTCTCCCATTGCGTGCGGGAGCACATGAGACGCGTAGACGTGTTCCCTCCGTCCAAAATGATCCAAAACATAAAATTACAGCTTGTTGTGTTTTTCTGCAGGTTTAGGGTTTCGCTCCTACTCGTTTCAGAACAGATTTTAGATAGAAAATTATGGATGAATTAGCATTATTTTGCTTTATGAATTTATGCAATAAGACATTTTGGAAGATGATTTTGAATTCTGAATGAAACTAATGTTTTATGAAAGAACTTGCTATTTGTGAGCATATAATGGATTAAGAATGAGATGATGATTTTGGAGCAGTGACAACTCCCGGATGAACCTGATAACGAATCATGAATATTGAATCACGATTGATTCAATGGAACTGTCGTGAGCGCATCAACAGCTCTCCGGGATGAGATGGCAACACAGCTAGAACTAAATGATTGAACCACTCTGAACTTAGTGATGGATTGGGATCCCGAAAAATGATTACTAGCACACGACAGTGCTTGAGGCGAATGATTACTCACACACGACAGTGCTTGAGTTGAAAATCTCTATAGACATGATCGCAATAAGGATTAGTTAATTCGACATCAGTGAGGTTTGGGATGGATCTAGATGCGATTACTAAATAGGTTGCTAGTAGTCATGGTCTGAGATTTGGAATAAATTTTTCTGCGATTGATTTGATCTGTGATGTGATGTGATGTGACGTGACTGTCGTCTTTGTACAAGTGCTGGATTTGTGTCGTCTAGTGCGTTGATACTTAGAGTCAGTGTCTATTGAACTGGTTTATGGCTTATGTTTGATTTTGCAAGCGTAATCGAGGGCGATTACAATTCTTTCAAGATCGGGATATGTCACAAAATGATGACGTGGCAACATTGCCCGGATACACACACACACACACACACACACACACACACACAGAGCAGATGTGCGTGGCAGACTGTACGGAAGCAGTGCCACGTGGCAAAAGTTTGGACCCCTGCAAAACGTGTTGGTAGTTTGACGTGGCACATTGTACGGGATTCCGCTTTTTGCGTTGGCTGATGACGTGGTAGCCTGTACAAATTTCCAAAATTTACGTTGATGCTTTTTTTGGCAGATTTTGAGGACCAATTGCTTTTGGGACTCATTGCTTTTGAATTTAACTGCTTTTGGGGCTCTGCTTTTGGCATCCCATGTAAGAATAAAAAGAGCCCAAGGGGCCTCACTCTTCAGAGCATCTGGACGCAGAGTCCGAGAGTCGAGGACCCGCGGGAGTTGTATTTTGATCAAGCATTAATATAAAATAAATACAGAAAGGGGCGCCAGTCTTTGGGGCCAATCTCTCGAGTCTCTGGGCACGGAACTACGTCGGGCCGTGTCGACCAAATTGAACTGTGATTTGAAGTATTTTAAGTTGTCTCGTGTGTCGTGTTAGATTCCCGTCCTGGAGGTGACCAAGATTGAGAGAGAGAGAGAGAGAGAGAGAGAGAGAGAGAGAGAGAGAGAGAGAGAGAGAGAGAGAGAGAGAGAGAGAGAGAGAGTGTGAATGAATAATTGATACATATACAATGGGGGCAATGGGTTGTATATATACCCACCTAAGAAAATTGCCCTACCCAGACTTTGACAAATAAGTGAAATAAGTACCTAAAAGCCAAAATAAATATTGGGATCACATTGGGCAGTTCACTTGAGATGCCATAGCTTTAACACAAGTGCCTATAAATATGAGCCTTGTGCAAGCTCTGACTCATAAGGTGAAGAGCAGGCTCACACTTGCAATTCGTTCCGATTGGAAGATTACATAATTGGACATGTGTTCTTGTGTTTACGGAACCATGATTGATTAGACATACTTCTATCCCTAAGTGGGGAAGTATGAATGGTCATTGACATGATTGAAAAGCATGGACTCTATCCTCTTACCTTTGGAAGAGAGATATAGATGGATACAAATGTAAGGGACGGATGGAATCTACCTTAGGCACACACGCAGTAAAACATGCATGACGACTTGCATTGTGTGTTGTTTTGAAAATGGTTGATTATTAGGTGTTCTACTTGAAAAGAGCTTTCATTTGATTCCCATATTGATATTTTTGTCATCAGTTTTTCATCGATTCTAGAATGTTCTAGAAGCTTCTAATCAAGGCCTAGAAGAATCTAAAAGGAGAATTCCAAAAGAAAATTAAGTGTCAAGACACTTGTTACATATGTATTCAAAGACAAAAGACGATTCACTTTTTAATTTTTTTCGAAAGGCAAGACACTTGTCCCTAGACACGTGAGACATGTAAGGACACTTGTCAAAGACAATTTATCTTTTTAGACAAGTGGTGTCACGTGCGCATTGCACTCGTGTCACGTGGACAAGCTTCTGCTACAGCCTAGCGTCAGTCCTAGCGTAGGACCTAGCCTGGCACTTTTTGAGCCTCTAGCAGGATGTGCATGTCCACGCCAGTCATAGTTGCATACCCTCTCTTGCACAATACAACATTTCGGCATATATACATTCTATTGCATGTGAACCACCTCTTGCCAGGCATTTAATTAATAAGTGATGTTTAACTTCCAAATCTTGGGGACTTATTGGAGGCTGCCCGACCCAGCATTTGGCGCCTATAAATGAAGCCCTTTGGGCGCTAGAGAAGGCAAAAGAGGCAAAAGAAGAAGCAAGACCCGCAACAGCACCTCTTCTCAGCAGTACCAGCGTTTTGGATCTCAGCCCATCAGCGTTTTGGATCTCAACCCATCAGCGTTTTGGCATCCAGAGCCTCAACGTTTTCAACATACAGCCCTAGCCTCGTCGCGGTCGCGGTCTTCACCGCAACTCCATCAACGTCTTCAGTTTTCAGCCATCGCCGTCCTCCGTGATAGCAGATCAGCATACAGCCCTGTCGTCGTCGTCGTAGTACCAAGCATCTCCAACAGTACCCATTAGTACCTCAGCAACACCACAACACAAGTACCCCTCATCATCATGGACGTCGTCGACGCAGTACCCAACATCTAGCACCCCTTGCGTTTTGGCTTGGCCCTTGCCGAGCTCATTGTAAGGATCATCAGGACCTTCGTGTCCTTAGCACCCAAGTACCTTTAGTATCCAAAGTACCCCGAAGTTTCAAGTACCAAGCACCAGCAGTACCACGTACCTGCAGTACCCAGTCCTTAGCCTTGCAGTATCAAGCATTTACGCAATACCCTTCAGTACCTCGTCAGTACCCAGTATTAGTAGCATCAGGTACCCATTACCATCTAAGCATCTCAGCATTTAGTCATTGTAACAACATTGTGCAAGTAATAAAGTAAGTACTTGCTCTGGAAACAAAGCAAGGGGGCCCTTGAGGGTGGTTGGGACCCGACATGCCGTGTCGTCTCTTTTCTCTCTCTCTTTACGTCTCTCTCTCTCTCTCTCTCTCTCTCTCTCTCTCTCTCTCTCTCTCTCTCATTCAAATCAATTCAGTTCTTTCAAGTGAAGTAAAGTAACCTTGTGTCTGTGCGGAGTACTAGATCCGAGCTAAATCCTTAAACACTTCCGCTGCACCTGAATTTGGTATCAGAGCTTTGTCTGTGCTTCGACTTCGTGAACTCAAAGGAAGTACCCAGAACCCCAAGTACCCAAGCAGAACCAAGAACCCAAAGAACCTGGTTCAGTTTTTTTTCCCTCAAAGAAGCTTTGTGTCCAAAGCTCGGACTTATTAGCCGCTCCCACCCTTCGTCCATCGCGCATCGAGCGTGCTCCTGTCTTCATCGCTACGTCTTTGAATGAAGATTGATAGCGGATACACAAAAATCCAGATCTTGAATAGCAAGATTTGCTTGCCTCGTATGCGGATATGGAAAGGAGTTGGAGAAAGGATCCCTAACCCTCTTCTGCATTCGCATTCGCATGTAGCGTGCATCCACTTCCGTCGACAAGCAAGTGTTGGAAATACCTCCGAGCACCCTTACCTTTCATCTTCACCCGCAATGTTTTCACAACAGGACTATTCGAGTGGTCGTACTTGCTCTTAAGGCAAAGTCAACATCAAGGCTGGCATTCTGCCACAATAGTAAGGCTACCTAGCAACTCCGTTGGTCGGTGGTTACATCCGAGCAGTACCTACATCCGCAGTATCCACAAGTGTGAAGGAGTTTTCATCGGCTTATGTATCCACAAGCATCAGAAGCATTTAGCATCAGAAGTACAGGTAGAAGTGCGACAGTTGTGCCTCACCTTTAACAGGAGGGGATGTTACGTGCGCATTGCGCTTGCGCCACCTGGAAAAGCTTCTGCTACAGTCTAGTGTCAGTCCTAGCGTAGGACCTAGCCAGGCACTTTGTGAGCCTCTAGTAGGACGTGCATGTCCATGCCAGTCATAGTTGCATACCCTCTCTTGCATAGTAAAACATTTCGGCATATATGCATTTTACCGCATGTGAACCACCTCTTGTCAGGCATTTGATTAATAAGTGACTGTTCAACTTCCAAATCGTGGGGACTTATTGGAGGCTGCCCGACCCAACATTTGGCACCTATAAATGAAGCCCTAGAGACGGCAGAAGAGGCAGAAGAAGAAGCAAGACCCGCAACAACGCCTCTTCTCAGCAGTACTAGCGTTTTGGATCTCAGCCCATCAGCGTTTTGGCATCCAGAGCTTTGGCGTTTTCAGCATATAGCCCTAGCCTCATCGCAGTCGCGGTCTTCGCCGCAACTCCATCAGTATTTTGGTTTCCAGCAATAGCCGTCCTCGGCGATAGCAGATCAGCCCATAGCCTGGTCGTCGTTGTCGTTGTCGCAGTACCAAGAATCTCCAGCGGTACCCATTAGTACCTCAGCAACACCGCAACACAAGTACCCTTGTCGTCGTCGTCGCCGTCAACGCAGTACCCAAGCATCTAGCACCCCTTGCGTTTTGGCTTGGCCCCTGTTTAGCTCAGCGTAAGGATCACCCCTGTCTAGCTCAACGTAAGGATCATCAGTACCTCCTTGGCCTTAGCACCCAAGTACCTTCAATATCCAAAGTACCCCGCAGTATCAAGTACCAAGCACCAACACTACCAAGTAACCACAATATCAAGCACCAAGTACCCGCAGTACCTAGTCCTTAGCCTCGCAATATCAAGCATTTATGTAGTACCCTTAGGTACCTCGTCAGTACCTAGCATTGGTAGCATCAAGTACCCATTAGCATCTGAGCATCTCAACATTTAGTCATTGTAATAGCATTGTGCAAGTAATAAAGCAAGTACTTGCTTTGGCAATAGAGCAAGGGGGCCCTTGAGGGTGGTTGGAACCCCGCATGCCGTGTCATCTCTTTTCTCTCTCTCTCTCTCTCTCTCTCTCTCTGCGTCTCTCTCTCTCATTCAATTCAGTTCAGTTCAGTTCTTTCAAGTGAAGTAAAGTAACCTTGTGATTGTGCGGGGTACTAGATCCGAGCTAAATCCTTAAACACTTCCACTGCACCTGACAAGTGGCAAGACACTAGATCTGAGCTAAATCCCGTGTTCAGTTCAATTCAGCTCTTTCAAGTGAAGTAAAGTAACTTTGTGTTTGTGTGGGGTACTAGATCCGAGCTAATTCTTTACACACTTCCGCTGCACGTGACAAGTGGCAGGACACTTGTGCTAATGCTAACACATAACCTCATTATTCAAGAGGTAAGTTTGTCTATAAAAGCAGCCCTTTTCCCTCATTTGGAGATCACCTCATTGCTGAAATTACTCTCTCCCTTAACCTCTACATGCTACCTCTCTCTCTCTCATTCAAGCTTATGTGAGGAAGGAAGACGTTGGAGGAGGTGCTACCGAAGTGATCGCATGAAGGAGAACGCATGAGGAAGCCAATGCTGAATTTTCAGCATCAAAGGACTCCACCCACACATTCGAAGCGTCACGAAAGACAACCGGTTGTGCCCATTGGTAGGAAGCGCACGCAGACGGGTGAGTTACTCCAACACTTGTATGTGTGTGTGGGTGAGATTGCACGTGCAAGTGAGGGGTAACCAAGTACTTGTTTGATCTTGTTTGTCAATGATTCCATGCTGAATTTTCAGCCTATACACTTGTAATTTTCTGGAGGACTAAAAAAATTCCTGTGAAGCGGCGCGGCCGTTCCGCATCAGCCCTGCGTCCTCTCAATCTTCTCTCCCCAACTCTCTAATCTGTCTCTCTCAGTCTTTCAAGTTATCCATGTCTCTACGCATCTATTATGCTATATCTCTACACATGTGTCCCTCTCTCTCAAGCTCTAGCTAGAGATTAGTATTTATCTCTTGTGCCAAGTGTTAATTGGCAGTAGTAAGCTTGTGGTGTATCAAGGGCGAGTTTTCAAAAATGTACCACAAGGGGCGCCTACGTTAGGTGAGGAACTCCACCTCCTATGGCGCATCTCCGATGTTTAACTTTAGTTCTCTCTTTTGACTTGAGTATTTTGAAGTGTTGCAGATTTGTTTCCAATTGTTTAGAAAGTCATTTCCAATTTGTTTTTTCCATTGGCAAGTGGTGCCCAACCAGTTTCATACACCATTGTGTGAACTATGGTAACATCATGATCAGCCAAGGCAAAATAGCCAAATCACGAAATTCGGCAGAAGACAAAAAACCGTCAAGATCTTCAAGCTTAACATAGGCGAGGGCAAAAACCTAAGGACCTGAACAAACAAGATACATGTAAATGGAGACTAAATCAAAGGGAGCGGGAGCTTTACATTGCTGAGGTAGAAAAGTATGTTCTATAGATGGGTACAGAGCATGGTAACATCGGACACGTTCCAAAAAGCTCGGACATGGCACCGGGGACAAAGCTTAGAGGGGAAGTGTCACGTGACACATCTAACCCTATGTGCACGTGGACAAGCTACTTATGACAAGGGTTCAATTCAGTTCAGTCAGTCTAGAATAGGAAGTGATCCGGCACTTTTGTGAGTGTTCGCAGACCGTGCATGTCCAGACACTTAGAGTAGCTGCATATCCTTTGGTTGCACACAACATGATCATCAGATTACAGTCAGAACCCGTCAGTAGCATTTTGATAGTGCATAGACCTATTTTCCCTATTTTTGACATTTTTCACTTATTATTTTTAAGTGACTTTTGTTGGGAACTGGGTAGGGCAATTTGACTAGCCAAGTATATATAGAAACCTAGCGCTAGCACTTTCTGGCAGAAGAGGAAGGAGGAACCCTGTGTTCATCGGGCAACTTCTACTTCTCAGCAAGACCCCCAAGATAGAAGACATAGCGTTTTTGCATTGCAAGGCCTAGCGTTTTCTACCCTGATAAGCCTTGGCGATTTGGATTGCAGATCAGCCCCGGCAGCAGCAAGACACAGCACGAACCCTAGCATATTTGCATCAAGAAGATAGATTTCAGCCAGCGTTTTGAATTGCAGATCAGCCCCTAGTGTTCTGCAATTCTACCGCGACAGAACTCAGAAGGACACCATCGTTTTCAGTTTTCAGCATAGACTCATAGCAGAGCAAGTCCCGAACCTCGCAGATCACACCTTCCCGAAGCAGATCCTCGCCGCACGGTCAGATCCTGCGCAGTTTGCAGTTTCACCCCGGAAAACGCAGATTTCAGCATCTGCGTTTTCAGCGCATCGTCGTCATCGACATAGAGTCAGAATTCAGTAGATAAAGATTTACAGATTTCAGCCATTAGCATTTTCAGACTTCAGCCCATCTCGTCGTCGTCCTCATCGTTGTCGACATTGTCGGCAAGTCCAAGCATTGTAGAGATTTGTGCAATCAATAGTAGACCGCTCTCGCCATAGAGTGGGGCCTTCGGAGGAGGGTTTGACAACATTCTGGTGTTGTATTCTTCTCTCTCTATCTCTCAGTCTCAGCACCTTCATTCACAGTGTTCATCCACTTTGTTTGTGTCCATTGCAGTCTCTCACTAAAGGAACAGAAAGCTCTCCCTTCCTAAGTAAAAAGAACCTTGAGCATAGTTCGGAGCACTCATAGGGAGCAAAGTTCAACATTCACTTCCGCTGCACCTTACAGGAAGCTTGTTTCCATGAGGGATTCGAAACAAGAGACGATGACATGGGGAATGGGAGGACGGTGGGGACAGTAAGAACAAAAATGGGCGTCCCATGTTACTATGGTGGAGTGGAGAATCTCTCAAGACTCAAGCACTCTAGTCCAGATTATGCTTTATGTCGACGAATCACGATGATATGTTGTTTTCTAGTTGTAGGTGGGCCTCAAAGCACCTTATAGACTCTAGATTTGTTTTGTACGTAGAGGGCCTGCCTACGAACCTTGGTAGGGTCAAGGCTAAGATCTCCATACATCTCGACAGTTAAAGAGCAGAGATGTCTTTACAAGCGGCCAGGTTGAAATAGCCAACTCTTCTACCTACATTGGAGTCCACTCCAAACAGCACTACATGCCACTTCTCCATTAGGGGAGGAGCCACACACTAGCTCACAAGCCGTATGCTGCACTGCGATGCTCGTGACCGTCGATGCGATCAGGCACATCTTCAAGAGTGTAATTGCAACGGAAGTGATTTATGGTGAATGCTCACGATGAGTGCTCAGTGAGTAAATAAGGTTCCTTTTACTTCATGAGGGAGCTCCTTTTACTTGAGAGATGTGCAAAGACTAGAGAGAGAAGAGAGAATGATACTGTGAGTGAAGGTTCTATGAGTGAAGAGAGAGAGAGAGAGAGAGAGAGAGAGAGAGAGAGAGAGAGAGAGAGAGACTAACACTAGATGGGGTCCCAAACTCCCCTCCAAGGGCCCCCCCCTCTATCGCTAGAGAAGTATTTGCTTCAGATTGCACAAATGCTGATACAGTGGTCCTAGATGGTGAGATGGGATCTTGCGGTGGATGCTTGGATTTGCAAGGCTAAGGGCTGAAATGCAATAACTCTAGTGGAATTGATGGGATCTGCAACCGTTGAAGAGGCTATGGCTGATCTGCTATGGCCGATGCCAATGGTGGGCCGAAAACTGAAAAAGGTTGGCTGATTTGACTTGGAACTGCAATCTGACTATGAGGCTATGGCTGAAATCTGCAATCTATGTTGCTGGAGGCTGAATGCTGAAAAACGCTGGGCTGATTTGGATCTGCAGGTATTGGTGGGTGCTTGAGGGCTGAAAACGCTAGGGTGTTGATACTATGGGCAAAAACGTCATTGGTGCCAGTGGTCAGTGGTCATGCCGATGGAAAAATGCCATGCATGGGGTACTAATGTGCTGACTACCCATAAGGTGCTAAGAGTACTAACTTATTACTGGAAGTGACCCCTAGGATCGATTATACATGGAATTAAAGCTCGGTGAGGCAATGCCAATAAAAAAAACCTCCACAATTTTATTTGGCTGGCTAAAATTAGTAAGTTAATGAACTCACTTATAAGAGGTGCTTCACATGTAGGTAAATACCTATGATAGGTACTAATGCAACTATCTAGGAACACTCCCCGGTGCCTCACCTAGGAGAAGTTATCAGTGCTCATGTGCAATCAAAGGGTATGCAACTACTCTCAAGTGCCTGGACATGCAGATCCTGCGTACAGGCTCACAAGGGTGCCAGAACACTTCCTAGGCTGTCCTAAACCCTAGAGGTAGGAGTTAGCTTGTCCACATGCACATAGAGTTAGATGTGCACATGACAGGGAGCCTCGCACAAGGGTCAATATTTGACACACAATCGCACCTACTATGATGTGTACTGCAATTCATTGGACACCTTAACTCAGGGTCTTGTACTGCACACAAATAGATAGATCACATGTCAATATTCTCTCCCATATGATCCACATCACACCCTTAGACAGAATTGGCTCTCCCCACCACCGCTAGTTGATTGTTCTAGATAGTGTGTTTCATCCAAAGGATGAGTGCTACCACCAAACAGGCGCTCATGTGAGTTTTCAAGGCATCGGCTTTTAAGGCATTGAGACAACTGTTAGAGGTAGGGGAGAGTAGCTCATAGAACCCACAGGTGACACAGGCGTTAGTGCCCATGGCTTGGACATAGAGCATCTACCACCCTTCCAAGATAATTTATCCGTCCATCAATTCATCACCTGCCACATAGCCAGATGAATCAGGCCCTCAAATAGGACTCATGGCAACCCTACATCAGAGAGGCATAGATTGCACGTACACAGCCTCTTCCACCAAAGAAGCTCCTTTACAAAGATCGATTCTTGACCATCTTGGAGGAAGGTTGTTAGATACAACGGAATTGAGGTAGTAGGTAGAATCAAGCAATCACACCAGTCGCAATCCTTTGTTCTTAACCTTGTAATAATGAATTGATGGTTCCCTTAAAAGAGTTGAAAGAAAGTGATATGGAGAGATCTGTCTCTCAAGTAAATCGGCAGATTTATAAAAAGAGATGGGAATTTGCTATAGAGAATGTGGAAATTTGAGAGAGAGAGAGAGAGAGAGAGAGAGAGAGAGAGAGAGAGAGAGAGAGAGAGAGGCATAGTCTTTTTTGGCCCTCGCAAGATTCTGCTCTCGTAAGCTACTACCTGACCATCTTGTATGAACAGTGCCCCAATGCTGTTGCCACACGCATCACAGTGGACTACAAACGACTTCCTAAGATCTAGTAAAACAATTACTGGATCCGAAGTCATCTTTTCATTTAAGAGATTAAAAGCTAAAATCTCTTTTTGTGTCCACTTGAACGTGACCTCTTTCTTTTGCAAAGCATGTAGGGGTGAAGCAATCTTGGCAAGCTCTTGATAAACCTTCTGTAGTAATAGCAAGCCCAAGAAGCTACGGACATCATGCACAATATTCAAATCTGGCCATGTCCTAATTGCTTCAACCTTGGCAAGATCCATTCGGACACCATCCTTTGATACTATATGGCCAAAAAAGTGAATCTCTTCCAAGAAGAACTCACTTTTCTTAGTATTAACAAGCAACCTGTGACTGCGTAGCTCTTTGAAGACAATGGTCAAGTGACGCCTATGCTCCTCTTCATTCTTTGAGTAGACTATCATGTCGTCAAAGAATGTGCCAACAAACTTTTGATGTGGGCGGAAAATCTGATCCATCATCCTATTGAACGTAGCGGGAGCATTTGTAAGACCGAACGACATCACTAAGAACTCATATATACCCAATGTTGTCCTAAACGCAGTCTTGTGCACATCCTCTGGCCTGATACGAATTTGATGGTACCCACTCTTAAGGTTTATCCTGCTGAAAATTGCAGCGCTCTCTTGTCGGTCAAGAATAACATCAATCCTTGGAATAGGAAACTTGTTCTTGATGGTATTCTTATTTAACGCACGGTAGTCAATACACATGCGCCAAGAGCCATCCTTCTTTTGCGCTAGAAGCATGCAAAAGGGTGAAGAACTAGGTTGAATCAGCCCTTTTTCTAACCGCTCCTCTACTTGGCCCATAGTCTCTTTCTGCTGAGCCGCACTAGCCCTGTAGGGAGGCCTATTTGGTGGGCTACAACTTGGCACCAAATCTATCACATGATCCTCAGGCCTCTCTAGCCGGCAATCGAGACGGTAATGAATTAGAAAAATAGTCACTAAACTCTCGCAAAAATGATGACCTTTCTTTATCTAACACAAATAAATTTGACTGACAATTATGTGAACATCACATGCAATAATCAAGTACGAGAAAGATGATTCTTAATTACAGAAGTGATGGTCGAAGTAGATACAGTAGGGACAGACTCCCCTTCAAGCTTTATATCTAGGATGTGAGTTTTGCCCCTATGCTGAAGGGTGACCTTTTTGTGAAGACATCCAACACTCCATGTATACAGAACATCCATGGGATTCCCAATAGAGCCTCGCACCCTTCCAGTGGCATGATATAAAATTCTTGTGTGTCCACATATGACTGAATATGCAGACGCAGCTTTCCAATGATATGCGTAACACACTCTGAGTTTCCAGGACATGCTAACCTTGCCTCTGCTGTGTAATGCATCTCTTCAGCTTTGATGCCCAACTTGATGGTCAACTTTGGTGAGAGAGAGTTTGTTGTAGCACCTGGATCAAAGAAGATATGTGTTGTCTGGTCTTTGACTTTGCCCCACGCTCTGCATAACTCATTGGCATCTGAAACTCTGACCCTTCACATGACCATAACACTTAATGAGAGACTCATCAATGGGAGGATCACGAGAAACTTGGGTCACACTTGTGTTCTCATTTATGACATTAACAGAGGATGTGGTTTCTGTGGGTTCTTTAGATTCGTTAGATTCAATTTTAGGACATGTTCTTTTTATGTGACGCTTGATGTGACAATGATAACATCGACCTTCCTTAGAATAAATGCTTTGTTCTTCTGACGTGATGTATCCTCCTAAAATTCCTTGTGTTCTTTTTCATCTGGGGTGAGCTTAGGTTTAGCAATTGTGCTAGCTTACCCTTCGATTCATTGTGAGTGTTTTTTTCTGAGAGACTAGAGGAAGATTGGTTAGAAGAGTTACCATTCTTACCATTCTTACCGTTCTGAGGGTTCTGAGAAGTCTGAGAGGTACTTTGCGAAGTCTTGTTCTCCTTAGGCTTTCCCTTATTGTGCTTCATCTCCTGTGCGAGAGCAATCGCTACCGCCTTGTTGAGATTGACGGGATCGAAGACTTCCACATCAAACCTGATATAGTCGTCCAACCCATGAAAGCCTCTTTGCGCTTCGCATCCGATTTGCGTAATTGGGTGCCGAGCTGCAAAACACGGTTATAAAAAAGACATGACTGGAGTGCCATTCTGCTTAAGATTGCGCCAATCTTCTTTTAATCGCGCTAGGTACTGAGGTGGCAAGAACCGTGCCTTGAGCTTGTCTTGGAAATCGGCCCAACTGAAAGAAAGGGGCATGCCTACCTCGGCTTCCTCTAGGTGCACGGCTAATTGCTCCTCTTGCCACGCTTGATACCAATTAATGGCATCACCGGCAAGATGCATGGCTGCCGTCAAAACTTTGCTATTCCTTGTCTTCTTAGTTGTTGCAAAATAAACATTAAATTGATGCAACCAAGAATGAATAGCATTAGCATCCATCTTACCGTCATACTTACTGAATGTCAACTTCTCTATGAGACGGGGTTGTTGGAGTCCGAATCTCGACTTGCGCCACTTGATGAACCACCAACATCTTTGACCGGCTTGGGTTTGGTACCTGTAGGACCAACTCTTGCATGTGTTGGTCTCTCTGCGCCTCACGCTCTTAACTCCAAGGCCGCTCGTCTATCTTCGGCCGCCAAGCGCGCTTGCTCGTGCTCATGCTCCAAGGCTAACCGTCTTTCGTCGCGATCGCGTTCCCATTCTGCCTTTCTTTCTTCGCGCTCGTGCTCCAAGGTGGCGTGTTGCACTTCTTGTTATAACATCATGTCCATCATCGTCTTGACCAAAGCCTCCATAGGATTTGGTGCAATCCTTGGCGTAGATGGGGAAGGGGGAGGGTCGGAAAAACCTCCTGGTGGGGAAAATTCTTCTTCGCCACTTCCATGCTCATCACCTCCACGCGAAGAATCCATTCCGCCTTGGGTGATGACCATACACCGAGATCTTCGGTTCTTGAGTCCTTGAGTTCTTAAGTTCTTGAGGTTCTTAAGTTCTTGAGGTTCTTCTTTAACTTGCAATCTGTGTTAGAGAAGAATCGTCTCTTACCCGAGCTCTACTCTTTCTTGCAGGCGTACCTTTTGGCGGCCTTGCTCTCACACCAAGGTTGCTTTTTCCGACCTCACGTCGATTGGCCGGCCGCTAAGTGCACGGTCCGCTCTCAATGAGTGAAAAGAGGAACAAGGGGAGGCCGGACAAGCCCTTCTTTCTTGGGTTACTTGTCACTCTTCAACAACACGATTAGGAATCGACACGCCCAAGTGGACTTGGGTTACATGCGACCGCAACAAGCAAAAAAATAATAATTATGTGGTTCTTTCCTTGAGTGATATAGAAACACTGCCAAAGCTCTGATACCAATGTAAGGTGCAGCGGAAGTGAATGTTGAACTTTGCTCAAGATGAGTGCTCCAAACTGTGCTCAAGGGTTCTTTTTACTTACGGAATGAGAGCCTTCCGTTCCTGTAGTGCAAGAGTGCAAATGATCACAAGCAAAGTGGTCAACACTGTGAATGAAGGTATTGAGACTTAGAGATAGAGAGAGAAGAATACGACACCAGAATGTTGTCAAACCCTCCTCCAAGGGCCCCACTCTCTATGGCGAGAGAGGTCTATGCTATTGATTGCACAAATCTCGTACAATGGTCTAAATGCAATGGACTTGCCGGCGATGTCGACGACGACGAGACGGGCTGAAAACTGAAAAAGCTAGGGGCTGAAATCTGCAAATCTTGTATCAGCTGAATTTTGACTCTATGTCGGTGACGATGGCGATGGCGACGACGCGACGACGATGCGCTGAAAACGCAGATGCTGTAATCCGCGAATAGCTGGCTGAATCTGCAAACGCTGGCTGATCAGACCGTGAGGTAGATCTGTTGCGAGAAGGTGAGATCTGCGAGGTTGGCGGCTGCGGTGGAACCTGACTGCTGAAAATGCAAAACGCTGATGCAAATGGATGTTCTATCGCCAAGGAACTGCAAATGCTAGGGCTGATTTGCTGTTCCCAAAACGCTAGGGATGGTGATGGTATCTGCTGCAAAACGCTAGAGAATCTGCTGTCGTCAAGCTGATCTGCAACTTGCAAAACGTTGGGCTGATCTGCAAATGCTGAAAACGCTAGGTTGTTCCGCCGGGGATCTTTCTGAGAAGGTGCACTGTCAGACACTTGGTCCTTGCTGCCTCTTCTGCGAGAAAGTGCTAGCGCTAGGTTTTCTTATATATTGACTTACCAGAATTGCCCTACCCAGTTTCCCAACAAAGTCACTTCTTAATAATAAGTGAAAAATGGCTAAAATAGGGAAAATGGGTTCTATGTATTGTAAAATGCTTCTGATGGGTATTGACTGTAATCTGATGATCATGCTGTGTGCAACCAGAGGAAATGAAACTACTCTAGTGTTTGGACATGCACGGTCTACGAACAGACTCACAAAGGTGCCAGAACACTTTCTAAGCTAACTGAACCCTTGTCATGAAGTAGCTAGTCCACATGCACATAGGTTAGATATGTACGTGACGGTTCGGGAGGCTTTACAGAAATCTCAGGAAAGACACAAAAAGGCAGTAGATCGACATCGTCGCGATTTGAAATTAAAGGAGAACGATTGGGTGCTCTTATGTTTTGAGAAGTCACGCTTGAGAAAGAAAAAAGAAAGGAGCGGCTTTTTCCGAAGCTGCGCATGAGATACTATGGACCTTTCCAGATAGAAGAAAAGATAAATGATGTCTCCTTTAGACTGAAGCTGCATGATACTTGGAGGATTTACAATGTTTTTCATGTGAGTCTCTTGAAGCCTTTTAACGGCGATGTGCCCGATGATGGGGAGCCAGATGAGCAACCCGAAGTGGAGGAAAACGACGAGATACTCGTTCCAGAACAGATATTGGCACATAAAGATAAAAAGATAAAAGGTAAAGCGATAAGGCGGTTCTTGGTTAAATTCATGAACTATCCCGCATTGGATGGGAAGTGGATGGAGGAGGAGAACCTAGCAGATACTCCTCAGATTGTGAATCTTTACCTTGAAGCATTCGGTTTAGCATAGTCTACTCCTATAGAACCCCGACTTCAGCTTGGGCGGAATTTGGTGCAGCGGGCTTGCACAAGAGGGGAGTCACTCCGCTCCTTTGTCAACAGATTGCCTGGATTTTTGATAATAGAGTCAGTGATGTCCTTATAGGGTTTCAGGGATACTGTGAGCTGACAATATTCTGTTGTAATGACTTTAAGACTTGGAATTCTTGATAATGTGATATTGATTTGTACTTGACTTGTTTATGTGCAGGAACTGCATCTGAGAGGTCAGGACTGGATCTAGATGCGATTGCTAAATATGTTGCCGATTAGTCATGGTCTGAGATTGGAATGATTTTTGAATGTGATTTGTCATGTGATGTCCTGTGGTGTCAAGTGATGTTATGTGATGTGACTGTCGATTGGTACATGTGCTAGATGTGTTGCTCCTAGTGCGTCGGTACTAACAGATAGTGTCTGCTAAGACAGTTTATGGCTTCTGTCTGTTTTGTAGGCGTAATCGAGGGCGATTACAATTCTTTCAAGAGGGGGGTATGTCACAAACCAGTGACGTGGCATGCCCGGATACACACACAATGGCATGCCCGGACGCATTCCTAGCAGGGTACCAGTCCGAAAAACGCGGTAGCAAGCTGACGTGGCAGTATCGTACAGATTTCCGGTTTTCATGCTGACTGTTGTACGAAAATCCCGCTTCTTGTGCTGAGTTGCTGACGTGGCAGAACGTACGGAAAAGCAATAGACTGAATTCTACGCGAGCTGATTGGGCAGTTTTTGAGCGACTTGCTTTATTTTAAGAGCATTTAAGTGAGAAGCTTTTAGGGCTCTGCTTTTGGGTATCCCTTGTAACTTATAAATTAGTGGGCAGGGCCTCACTTCTCAGCGTCCAGATTCTGAGAGTGAGAACCCTCCCACTCTCTTGTACTTTGAACACAGATTAATATAAAAAGAAATACCGAAAGGGGCGCCAGTCTTTGGGACCAATATCTCTAGCCACGGAACTCCGCCGGGCCGTGTCGAATTAATTGTGAACTTTGAACTGTTTTGAAGTGAATCTCTCCTGTGTCACGGTAGAATCTTGACTTGGAGTGTCCAAGTTTGTTACTCGCCCGTCACTTTTGGAGCATATTTATGTATACGCAGAAATTTCTCCATGTACTCATCCACGATCAAAGATGGTTTGTCTCTTTCTTGTTGCTTGAAATTATAAAATTCCATCTTTTTCTCCATGTTGTAGTGAGGAGAACAATATCTTTTCTCAGCTTGTGTACAAAATTCGTTCCATGCAATCACACTTTCATCGGTATGAGTCTGCACGTACAATTTCCACCATAGCTTTGCAACACTATGAAGTTGCAGGATAGCAATCTTTGCCTTCGCTTCTTTGGAAAACTCCCGTAAGGCAAAGAAGTCTTCGAATTCTTCAATCCATGCTTCTAATCTTTGCCCGTCTTTCCTATGCTATCAAATTCATCGAGTTTAGCCTTCTTGAAAACTTGTTTGATTGCAGCTTCTCTCGCATCGTCATCATCATCATCATCGTTTCTCTTCCATTTCTTCCTCTTTGATCCTTCACCTTGTGGAGGCGGTGATGGACCGCTTTTACCACCTGGCAACTCCACCCAAATTCCACCTTTACCTTCTCCTCTGCTTCCACTTCTACCTTCTCCTCCACCTCCACCTCCACCTTCTGCATCAGCTATTCCCTTTCCTTTATGAGCTTTCTCACGCCTGTTAAGATCTTCAATAAGCCGTCGAATAAGCTCCGCTTGTTCCTTAAATCGTTGCTCGTATGCTTCCATCGTTGCCACAGAATTAAAACTGCTCTGATATCACTTGTGACGAGACATGGGAGAGCAAAAATAGATTGATAAACAAAAAATACAGAGTATACAAAATAGATAGATGAAATAGAGAATCTGTATGGATATATTACAGGAAGAGCATAGCTCGTTTCATAACCTCGTGACCACCCCCGATCTCTCTCTCTCCTAATCACAATCTCAATGTTGTGCACAATTACACTCTCAATCACAATCACACTCGCAATCTTAATCTTTGGATGGCAACGACGATCATCATCCGGGTCGCAAATGCAATCACATTTTCAATCTCATGTCACCTTGCAGAGATTCCGTTTCACTCTGGTGAGTGGATATCGCGTTGGTTTCTTTGATGTCTACAAAATAGCCAAAACAACATACTCGTGCGACCAATTCAACAAAATAAATCGAATTAAAAACATAATTTTACTCCGTCATAAAGGAGTACAATCACTTCTTGGTTGGGTCAAACAAAAGAGATATCACTTGTGTATGTCTGCTTGTAGGCTAACCTGATGGCTGCTTGTAGACAAACCTATTGGTGCTGGCAATTTGTTTGTGTCATAACTTTGTCATACAAATTGAGAATATAGACTGCCTGGTACTCAAAACGACGGGAACAAGTCTGGTCAAAAAGACTGCGCGGACAGACTAGCGAAAAACCTCTTATTTTGGCTAAAATTGCAACTTTTAGATGGCGACTCATAAAAAGATTATTTTTAGATCTCCATGACTTTTTTAACATATTTTAATCTTGCCCATGTATTTTAAGCTAATACACATGAAAATAAAACATTTATTTTGTTAAAAACATAAATTTTGACTACGTTTTTACTTTACGGTTTATAGCAAAACTATCATTTATTCACTTATCATTATTAAACACATCTTTAGTGTATAATCTAAAAAAAGAAGAGAATGTATTTTCTCTAAACCGTGCTCAACAAGAGATATGGCCTATTACATCTTTTCGACTTTAAGAATTTTAAAAAATAAGTCCTATTACAATGGGTTGCTTCTCCATGGTGGGTTCAGCGAGGGACAGACTTACTAGAGGGTATACAACACTGGCGATGTTTTACCACCACCGGCCTTTTGGCTCATTAGTCATCTCCACTATGGTGTATGCAGCAGCCGTTTGAGCACCTAGACTCATAGGCTTAAGGTGGGCATACGTTGAAAGACTGTATCGAAAACTTGTTTTCATATGGCTTATTTCCCCAGCCAGATTGACCAAAGATATTGCTGAAAGAACCAAAGACATTCGATAAGGTTACCGTAATGTGTCTAGAGTTTCAACTGGGATAGTGTGTAAATCATGGTTGCATCAAGGGATTATTGTAAACAGGAGCTAGCAAAATCTAAACAAATGTATGGTGAGGGTGTACTATGATGTTGATCATTGCATTGCATTGATGTATGAGATTTATGCCTGCAGACATGCACTTACGCAAAACTTGATGATACTTGGAATGTGCAGATGAAGTTTCTGCAATTGTCGTAGATCTTGGGTCCCATTCATGTAAAGCTGGGTATGCAGGCGAAGATGCCCCCAAAGCTGTGTTTCCATCAGTAAGAGAACTCTTTTGTGCGTGCTTTTAAGGCCTACAAACTCCTCCTGGATAACTTCATAAGAAGTGAATCTGTAGGTGGTGGGTTGCATCGGGCCAGCCAGCCTATCAGATGGTGTCAAGGCAGAAGGAGAAACAGAGGAGCTCAAAAGGAGCCTTTATGTTGGAACTCAAGCTTTGGGTTATCGACGTGACAACATGGAGGTTGTGTTCTTACTGCATCATGAGTATGTTCTCTCAGATAGGTTTGTTTACTCTTTTGCTGCTTGCTTTTGACATGTGCAGGTTGTTCCAGCTATGAAGGATGGTGTTGTAGCTGACTGGGAAATTGTCGACAAAATATGGGACCACGCTTTTAGGTTTTTTGATGACATAAGCCTTGGTTCTCCTTGGTTGTAAATTTCCTACAGTTGTTCTAGGTTTCTGTTTTTGATGTTGGAGCTGTATGCAAGTCAGTCTGATCTTTTAGGTAATTTGAAGCATTTATAGCTGTTTGATGTGAGAAATATATGACAAAGTTGAATTCATGACTCTAGCTCTATCAGGTCTCTTTTTGGATTCCCGTGCTTAGTGTGCATGCACTGGATCATTCAAGGCAAGAACCTTAGTACTATGAGGGTTTTGTTCCTATTTTACTGTTTTAAAAGGTTCTGGAGGAACCCACCCCAAGATCTCAAGCACTATTTTTCCTTGAATACAAATAGACTTTGTGGGCAGAGTTACCTGAAGATTATGGTGCAGGCATTATGTGATCTTCATTTGCTTCCAAGTTTGCTTGTTGTTGACCAATTTATGCTACTCGACCGGCCAATGCTTTGTATAATGAATGCACTACTTCACATGAACTTACTGAGTTGCTTGCATGAGGAGCCAAGACATCTTTGGACAGGAATTACCTGATGGGTGGATAACTGTGGGAGGATTTTTGTTTGGGTGAGATGGTGTTTTAAGACCGATGGCTCGCCATTTTTATGATCAAAATAGGGACAACTGAGAGTTTTGTACAAAGTGGAATCGCAGTGTGATTACAACATACAAGACCGTTTTATGCTAAGAAACATGAGGCACGTTTGAGTGGGCTTGACATTGAGTTTACCTCACTGTACTTAATTGAGTACTTTTTTTGAGTTTGTGCAAGCTTTTAAGGAAAGCCTAGCATAATAATTTTGAATGTGACGTTTCGCTTTTAGTAATCTGACCACGTTCTTGGGTTTGTGCAAGCTTTAAAGGATGTCTCTTGCTTGTAGACTATCGTTGTAATGGTTCTTTTTCCATTAATTGGCCGTCTTGGCAACTGTACAGTGGGAACTTTAGGTGGCTAGAAACTGGTGTTTGCAAGCATTTGATTGTCTACCAGTGATTGATTCTGGTCTAGCTTACTTTTTAACTGAATATCTGTACCAATGCTGATTATGTAGGGAACGTTTGCTGATTGACCCAAAAGAGCATCCAATGCTTTTAGCAGAGCCATCTTTGAACACTCAGCAACATCGAGAAAAGTATATTTCGATTTTTTGAGCTTCTTGAGCAAACCTGTACCAAAGTCTTTTCTTTGAGTTTTATCTTTCTCATATGCGTATCAAAAAAGGAAGATCTGATATTCTATGCGTGTTAGTTTCTCTCTTATCTTACGAGGTTATCACCTGGAAAAAACAAGCACTGAGGGATACATCATTAGAATGCAAGATTGAGGCTCCTAGAAACCCCTTTTTTTAAGGGGGAGAATATCTGCTCTCTAAAATTTACTACATGTATTTGAGTTTATTCTAATTTGATGTTGCTTTTGTAATGCACATTGTGGCACATCTCGTGCTTCCCTGACCCAGTCGGCCTAGACTGGTACACGGGACCTACATTCTAAGCTACATGCCGACACCTCTGGATGCCTATAAATGTATTAAATAGTCTTAACACCCACCCCTTCTACATTAATCACATGCAACGAAGATATGCACAAGCGACATCTATGTACCGGATCGGTTAGCCATGTGACTCCTGTACACAGGCTTACAAGGGTACCAGTCTACAATCTCCCAGGCTTTCCTAGTCTTAACTTGGCTCTGAGGTAGTGGTATTGTGCCATGGGACACGAAGCTGATGTACATGTGACAAGATGAGTACTTCTTTAGGACTGAAAGTGCTTAGAGAGGCCAAGCATTGGCAGATTGTGAAAGGGAGGTGTAGGGCTGCAGGAGAGAGGTAGGGGAAGCGGTTGCACTAAGGGGCCGTGGGAGTGGTTTCCACAGGGCTTTGAGCAGCAGTTCTAGAGCTGTGGTATCAAGGTGGATGGCATGGGCAAGGGGCTGTTAGAGCAGGTTGAATAGTTTGGCTGCTACAGAAGGTTGTCTGTGTGGAGAATAGGATGCTATAGGTGGGGTAGGATATCATGCATATGTGATCGAGAGAATGAATGAAAATGATCAACAAATTCAGGCAATTGCAGAGCCAGTTTATATATTATGAAGGGGTACCCATCAAGGTATTTTAAATAATAACTCCAGGCCATGGTAAAATTTCAAGTAAAAAGGGTGTGTGTGTGTGTGTGTGTGTGGTGCTGCCAACATGGCTGGAGCAAAGGAGTGCTGAATGGAAAAGTTTAGTTTTCAGGGTTTCCAATGGCGATTAGGCATTTTTGGGTTGATATAGGGTGAGGCTTCACCTTATCTTCTACATGTAGGAGCTTCATGAAAATAACTCAAGTGTGAGCCAGGTTGTTCTGGCTAACATTCAGTGTTTTGTTGCTTTCAGGACAGTGGAGCTCATGTTTGAAAAATATAGACCGCCTGCTCTTTTTCTTGCCAAAAATGCTGTAAGTTTTTGCAGTCTGGTTCTGTCTCATTTAACTAAAGGGATACTGGAAGAAGGTGTTTTCAATGCACAAACGCTTTTAACAAGTTTCCTTGGAGCTTAGTAATGTAGCGTCTAAATTTACTCATGTTTTCTGTTTTCCATGTTTTTCTTGCAAAGAAACATCTACATAAACTATACACTCAAGCCATTCGAAAGTTATTGTGGCTGCTGGCTGCATAGGGATATTGCGCACAGGCTGAAGAGAGCTGCAGGTGTTTTGTCTGTGCCATAGGTCACGATATCTAGTCTAAGGAGGTATGTGTTGCTGCATGGCGACGGTGCAGGGGGGACTGAATGTGTTTTGGCCACATATAGGTCACAAGATCTAGGTGCAAAGTTATTGGAGAAAAGTTATCACACTGGTAGGTAAAGGACTACATACTTGCATCACCCTTATCAATACGATTTCAGATTGTCAAGTGTTACCCCTTTGAAGAGGACGGTGTTTCAGGAGGTAGCTAGGTCGTTTGCTGAAGCGACTAGATAGATTTTACATTGGCCTGGGTAGCATCTCATGGTGACACAATTACTATTTGGCCTGCTACAACGCTCTTTGATCATGCCCTAGTTTCTTTGCATTTGAGATTGGAGACTTCCTCTATAGATGAGGATCACGCACACCTGACTTGGTGTTACACGAAACTTCATTATCTCAGCCGATTCAGGATGTTTGGACATGCACTGGCTCTGCTGATCCAGCATCTCAATTGGCTACAGGCATCATTGCGTCTTCCCAGGCTTGCAGACAGACAACTGCAGAGATTCGATGAGGCCTCTTCGGCAGGGAACATAAGTGACAGGACCGTTTGAGTTGCATATGCTGGCAGCTCGAGGAGTTTTCAGGAGATGAGTTTCTGGGTGAGTGCGACGTTGACACTAGAGAGACTCTTAGTTACATTCAAAACTAAGAAATTTAAATTCGCCTATCATTCTTCCGTATCGACATGAATATCCAAAGCAGATAGGATGAATACGGATTTCTTTGCACATTTCTGGGAGCTTCCCAAGGGGACTTCTATTAGGGCCTTACGAGATTGGGATTTCCTGACTTGAAAATATGCACAATCGTAGACATACTCCAAGTCTCAGGGAAGCCTTCATACATGGCTCGATCAAACATCATAGCCAGGAGCTCTGCAAGCATATCTCTAGCATGGATGAAGTGCTCTGCTACCAGACCATCATGATCATGTGCTCTCCATGTCTTCGTCCTGTCAATGGCTTTCCTTACCCTCTCGGCAGTAAAGAAAGAAATGTCTCCGGGCATGTCTCTAGTGGGTCCGGCAGAGGTGGTTGCCCTGATGCTGTGTAGAGAGATGTGGCATATTCCCCCCATGTCTCAGTGGAGGTGACCGCTGGTGGTCGTGAATGCTCGTGGAATAGCCTCCATGCTTCGCCTGAGTTTTGACTTCTGAATAGCTGATACAGATCCTCTCTAGCTGAGATAGATAAGCCCTTTTCTTCCGTCGCACTAGGCGGCGAAAGATAATCCGTGAGTGTCTATGTGTGGTAATTCCCATGAGCACTTCCCTCTGTAGTTTGATCCTCGTCTCTCTACACTCCTCATCATACCGGCTGTTGTGGGGCATGCTCCCAGATTGTCTCTGTGTAGGCTGGCTGTGGGGGTATGCCTCTGATGCTGCATGATGGAGCGTCTCTATCAGTATCTGAGTGAGTTTATCTAGTGGCCGTCCCGGCTCCTGGGTGCATAGCTGCGTGTATATCTTATCCATATACACAGAATCCGTCTCCCTCATGAAGGTATACCGAGTGTGTGTGGGGACCTCTCCTAATGGAGCTGTGCTGAACTGAAACGTCAGGGTGAAAGACAAGATAGCATGCTACTCCAATTGGCCTAGTGCCCACCATGAAATCCTGAAAGAATGGAATGAGACCTGGCTGGGCCATAACATAACCCATTGTGCTGGCACCATGTTGGTGTGGAAAGCAAGTAAAACTGCAAGCTGTCGAAAATCTTTGTAGGCCATTCAAAATGGCCAATCTATGTGCGGTTCCCATATCTATCAAGTATTCGCCATACTCAGTGTCTTGTGATAGTCTGGATAGACCCATCTCTGTAACATCCAACTCCCTAAGCATCTCCTTGGAAGTATCATAAAATATTGTCTGGTGGTGGGCAGTCCTAGCATTGAAATCCCCTAGTATGATAATGTCACCATCCTTGGAAAACTCCCATATGTCATTATCCAAAATAGCAAAGGGGGATTGTCCTCTAGGTGATGCATATACTTACGTACTTGGAGGAAAGTAACAGATAGCAATGTAGAGGTATCTGCCCATCTCTGCCCTGAGCCTCACCCACATGTACCTAGCCGGTTCATCTTTGCGCGCTATATATATCAATGGTTGCAACTCCTCCCTGAATAGAATTGCCACTCCCCCTGAGCCCCGTCCTCAATGCTCCAATTTGGTCTCCTGTCTGCAGGCTATCTCCCCTATATATCCGCTCACGCGTGGCATGGATTGCCCAGGGGCTTGATGCGTCTTAGAGTAGAAAATGATGTCTCTCCCTGTGAAGCTATCCTCAAAGGCCCCTACATCAAGTCGAAGTGACCCATTACAATTCCAGGTTGCCATCTTTAGTGTGGTCCCATAGGTCTCGCACCGTCATGCGGGGCATCACTCCAATATGACCACCTTTCCATCCCTGTAAAACGAAATCTTCCCCTTTTCCCTTGCTGCTCTAATTTCCGGCATTACTTCTTGCATATGAGCAATCTGCAAGAGCGTGAGGTCAGCTCCAAGAAAGATGCCAGTCTTCTTTAGAGTCAGTCTCTTCTTTAAGAAGTCCTTCGCTTCCATGGAGGGGAAGTGGAGAATGAGTGCCCTTTCCTTTGAGGTTTCTCCGTTGCTCGCACTTTTCTTAATGCCCACTCTCCAAGCCCTCCTATGCGTCTGCTCGTTGATCCCCACCAGAGTTATGAGTTCTTTCACCTCTACATTCACATTATCTTGGTCTATGAGGCCACATATCCTTAGTGTAAGGCCCGAACACACGTCTCCTTTGCTCCTCTTCTAGTGTCAAGTTGATGATGGTTGGTGTGGGGGTGGGGGTTATTTCCTTGCCTTTTCCTTTCTTGACAATCTCGATCCATTTTTTGGCCTTTTCTGCTTTTTGTTGGGTCTTTGTGATGACATCTACCCACGAGGTCATCATTTCTTCTTGTTGCTCCCCACCTTCTTTGATGGCCCGCACTTCTTTCTTAATCGTGTCAAGCTGTTCAATTACTGAGGGTTGAAGCTATCCCTCTTTGAGGACATTTTGCGATCGCACCTCTGCAAGCTCTTTCTTGAGTAGTGCGATTTCCTCATCTTGGGCCTTTGCGCGATCCTCGATTGTATGTATCGTGCTTTCCTGTCCTGCCACACGCGCGTTGATAATAGTACCTAGGAGGTGGTGGTTGATCTTGCTGGTGGACTTCCTCAATTCTTCTTTGCATTTTTGGATGGCATTTTCCACCGGGTCATCCTTGCCATTTTGCTTTCTCATGATTGAAAGGCCGCAACAAGAGAGGGAGAGGGGTACAGAAGTGAAGAAGAGTTTTTCTTTTTCCCTCTCTCTGTCTCTCTACGCAGGCAGAGACTCTCTACCCTTTCTCTCTCTACACTATTCATCTCTCTCTTGTCCTCTACTTTATTTGGTATATGTATGTTGATGAGGTCTCTGATTATATTGGCAGAGGAGGAGATAGAGGTGCTCAGCTTGTAGGGACATGGATCCCTCTTTTATTGTATGCTGACGATATCGTGTTGATAGCGGACTCACCAGAGGGTATGTAGAGACATTTGGACGCATTGCATAGTTTTGCAGGGGATAGTGGATTGTCTGTCAACCTTGGTAAAACCAAGGTCATGGTATTTAATACCACGCCACAGTGGGTCAGGAGATCAGCACCTACATTCACATATGGTCAGGACAGTATGGAGTACACTGATACATACACATATCTTGGGGTGGTATTTAGTGGACCGAGGTTCACACTAAAAGTGGCAGTAGACACTAGATTGACTAGTGCCTATGGAGCCCTAGGCGGTTTAGAGAGGATTTGTTCGCAGGTTCAGTTCCAGAACCTCGAACAAAACTCCGGCTCTTCGACACTTTGGTCACTTCAGTTATGCAGTACGGGGTTCAGATTTGGGGACCATCTGTTGACAATGCTGGATGGAGTAATATGGAGAGGCCCTTGGTATCTATGATTTCTAGGCTGATTAGAGCCAAGGCCTCAGTTCCACATAACATCCTACGAGCGGAGTTGGCTGCCCCACCTATGGAGATTGAGGCACTTACCAGATCAGTATCATTTGTACACAGCTTATGGGACACCACCAGGGACAGATATGCTAGGCTTGCTCTTGAGTTATGCAGACAGCTGGCATTACAGGGAGATACATCATGTTGGTATGCACAGATGAGCTCATGGTGTTAGAGGCATGGTTTTAGCATGGACAGGCTGCCCCCTTTCCAGTACTCTCTTGATGCACCATCTTTGGCTCTTACACGGATGGAGATTACTAGACACATTGGGCAGGATCTTATCCAGCTTGATTCCAGGAGGACATGGATAGAGCCATCACGGGAGTTGGGTACGAAGAGGGCTTTCTATAGAGAGCATCTTCTCCAACTCACGACAGATGGATTTGTCACACGGCCCAGCTACATGGACACACATCTATCTCATGGGTTACGATGTGCCATAGGCCAGATACGCACATCTTCACACCAGCTTGGGATTGAGACAGGTAGATTCAGAGGCATACCAGCAGACAATAGGATATGTCAGTTATGCCATGCAGAGCTAGAGACAGAGTTTCACTACATATGTCACTGCACAATCTACTATGAGATACGTGGACGCTTTCACTGTTTATTCAGAGATGGTTTTGACTCGTTCGATAGAGTCATGAGATATCAGGATCAGAGATGTTTCTGATTATTTCTACTTGAGATACAGAGACATAGAGACTCTATTGAGAGGGCACAGACAGAGACAGTCCTAGAGACGCATCTCAGATTTCTTTAGTCCGAGTACCACAAAGGCAGAGGGCCATCACCACAGAGGCAGAGGGACCACCACCTCAGAGCTCGGTCCCCACCCATACACACACCAGTGGTACTCTCATTGACCGAGCTATAGAGTTGGGGAGATCGAGACGACCACGACTGAGGAGGGGAGCCACGCAGCACCGACGGAGATTGCGGCAGAGGATCCACAGATTCTAGCACGACACCCAGAGTGTCGATCAGGATAGGCTTCATGCTGCTGCTATCCAGACGCCCACGGCTACGGAGGACTACACAACATTGGCGGAGGCTGCATCAAAGGATTCGGATCACTTTGGCCCGACATGCACGACGCCCGGTCAGACTACTGACCATGGAGGAGATTGATGAGATCCGCCAGTGACCGATGCTGGATCTCTTGTGATCTAGCTATCCCAGCTAGCTGCTTAGTTCACACCTAGTAGTTTAGAATTCCATAGTATTTTATTGTGACATTTGTCATTTCATTTTTGTCATCTTGTTACTCTGACTTTGTATCAGATCCACCACATTGTAACTTTCTGGTCTCATAGGTCACTCTGGCCTTTTGAAGACGTTAATATAACATTTCATTTCATTTCATTTCTACTCAACTTTCCCCCCCTCTTTCTCACTGTACGCCACTTTTTTCCCCCCCCTCTCTCTCTCTCTCTCTACACAATCCCCCCCCCCCCCCCCCCCCCCCCCCCTTTCTCTCTCTCTACGCTACTTTTTCCCCCTCTTTCTCTCTCTATGCAATTTTTCTTGCAAGGAGAGCATGAGGGACCAGCAGGGGGTGGGGGCAGGGGCACGGCAGCAAGGAGGGGGGGAAGCGTGTGCGGGCAGCAGGGAGGGGGGGCTAGGGCAGGGGCAGGGGCAGGGGCAGGGGCAGAGAAATGAAATGAAATGAAATGTTATATTAACGTCTTCAAAAGGCCAAAGTGACCTATGAGACAAGAAAGTTACAAGGTGGTGGATCTGATATATACAAAATAACAAAATAACAACAATACAAAACAAAGATATATACTATGGGATCCTAGCCTGGTCAATGTGAACTAAGCAAAAATGGGCGGCTTGCTGGGATAGCTAAATCACAGGAGATCTAGCATCGGTCGTTGGCGGATCTCATCAATCTCCTCCATGGTTAGTAGTCTGACCGGGCGTCGTGCATGCATGGCCAGAGTGCTCCGAATCTTCTGACGTAGCCTCTGTCGATGCTGTGTAGTCCTCTGCAGTCGTGGGCGCTTGAATTTCCCCAGAGCGACGCATGCCTGGCCAGAGTGCTCCGAATCTTCTGACGTAGCCTTCGTCGATGCTGTGTAGTCCTTCGCAGTCGTGGGCGCCTGAATTTCCCCAGTTCAGTCGCTCGGTCGATCAGTGTGCCTCTGGTGTGAGACGAGAGGGAGCTCTGTTGTGGGAGTGGCTCCTGCGGCTGTCCCGTGTCTGCTCTGAAGAAGTCTGTGATCCGTCTTTGAGACTGGCTAGCCTCGCCACTCATCAAGCTATCTCTGTGTCTGCGGGGAGAGAGAGAGAGAGAGAGAGAGAGAGAGAGAGAGAGAGAGAGAGAGAGAGAGAGAGAGAGAGAGAGAGAGAGAGAGAGAGAGAGAGAGAGAGAGAGAGAGAGAGAGAGAGAGAGAGAGAGAGAGAGAGAGAGAGAGAGAGAGAGAGAGAGAGAGAGAGAGAGAGAGAGAGAGAGAGAGAGAGAGAGAGAGAGAGAGAGAGAGAGAGAGAGAGAGATGAAATGAAATGAAATGCTATATTAACGTCTTCAAAAGGCCACAATGACCTATGAGACCCAAAAGTTACAAAGTGGTGGATCTGATACAAAGTCAGAGTAACAAAATAACCTAACAACAGTACAAAACAAAGATATATACTATGGGGTCCTAAGTTGGTCTATGTGAGTCAAGCAAAAAACTAAGCAGAATAATGGGCGGCTTGTTGGGATAGCTGAATCACAAGAGATCTAGCATCGGTCGTTGGCAAATCTCATCAATTTCCTCCATGGTAAGTAGTCTGACCGGGCGTCGTGTATGTCTGGCTAGCGTGCTCCGAATTTTCTGTTGTAGCCTTCGTCAATGCTGTGTAGTTCTTCGCACGCGGGCACTTGGATTTCCCCAGTTCAATCGCTCGGTCGATCAGTGTGCCTCTGGTGTGAGACGAGGGAGAGCTCTGCTGTGGGAGTGGCTCTTGCGGTTGTCCCGTGTCTGCTCTGAAGAAGTGTGTGATCCGTCTTTGAGACTGGCTAGCCTCGCCATTCATTAGGCTATCTCTGTGTCTGCGCAGCTCGAGCAAGAACAAACCCAGGCATCTCTGATCTTCGTATCCCATGACTCTTGAGAGCGGTCCAAAACCCTCTCTGAACAAGCAATGGAAGCGGCCTCGTATCTCATAGTAGACGGGGCAGCGGCATGTATAGTGTAGCTCTGTCTCAGGTTCCATGTTACATAAGGGGCATGTCCTGTCCTCTGTTGGTACTCCGCTGTATCTCCCAGTCTCAATCCGCAAGAGAAGATGTGCGTAACTGGCCGATAGCACATCGTATCCCATGAGACAGGTGGGTATCCATGTATCTGCGTCTCGCCACAAAACCATCTTCTGTAAGCTGGAGGAGGTGGTCTCTGTAGAAAGCCATCTTCGTGCCCAGTTCCTGTGCTGGTTGTATCCATGTCCTCCTGGTGTCTAGCTGGGTCAGGTCTTGGCGGATGAGCTTGGTGATCTTTGACTGTGTAAGAGTGAGAGATGGTGCATCCAATGAGTACTGGAATGGTGGCAGCCTGTCTATGCTGAACCCATTTGCCTGAAACCATGATGTCATCTCCCCATACCAGCATGTTGTATCTCCTTGTATGGCTAGCTGTCGAGAGGATTCGAGTGCTATGCGAGCATATATGTCTCTAGGAAGTGCCCATGTGCGGTTTATGAAGAAGACTGATCTGGTGAGCGCCTCCACCACAAGAGGGGGGGCCGCTAGCTCTGCTCGGATAATGGCCCGTGGTACTGATGCCTTGCTTCTAATGAGCCGCGAGATCATAGAGACGAGAGGTTTCTCCATGTTCCCCCATCCGTCTGAGCGACCCGGCCTCCCGTGGTGATCCAGTGAAGGTCCCCATATCTCGGTTCCATAGAGCAGTGCTGAAGCCACCAAGGTGTCAAAGAGCCAGAGCTTCGTCCGGGGCTCCTGAAACTGAACCTGCGAACACATCCTCTCCAATCTACCCAATGCTGCGTGGGCTCTAGTAAGTCTGGTCTCTGCTGCTCTTCTGAGTGAGAATGCAGGTCCGCTAAAAACCACTCCAAGGTAAGTGTAAGCGTCTGTGTACTCCACCGTCTCCTGGCCGTATGTGAATGTAGGTGCTGACCTCCTGATCCACTGTGGGGTGGTATTAAACACCATAACCTTGGTTTTACCGAGGTTGACAGACAAACCACTTTCGTGGGCAAACGTATGCAAAGCATCCAATTGACGTTGCATTCCATCTGGGGATTCGGAGATCAACACTATGTCATCAGTATATAACAAAAGTGGAATCCATGTCCCTGCCAACTGAGCACCTTTATCCCCATCATTGTCAATGTAGTCAGAAACCTCATCCACATACATACCGAAAAGAGTAGGAGAGAGCGGGCAGCCCTGCTTCACCCCAATAGTGGAGTGAACCGGTGTAGAAAGTCCCTCCGGGGTGCGTACATGCCCTACTACTGATCTATACAATGCCATGACCCCCCAAATGAGTTCTGTGGGTACTCCCATTTTCTGTAGTGTGCGCATCAGTCTAGCTCTGGGGACCGTGTTGAAAGCTTTGCGGAAGTCCACAAAGCTACAATAGATCCGTCTCCCATGAGATCTGCCTTCTTCGATGATGGCCCTGAGTTTTAGGATATGGTCAAGAGTAGAGAAGCCTCTCCTGAATCTTGCTTGCCCAGTTGCACGTATCCCTTCCCTCTCTGCCCATCTACTCAGCTGTTGCTCCAGAATGGATGCATACAACCGTGCCAGTGTGTGCCCAATCATAATAGTGCGATAATTCCCAGGGTCCATGGGGTCTCCTGATTTGAAGATAGGTATGATTGTAGATAGGCTCCAAGAGTCTGGTAGGCCCTCACACATGGCCCGGTTAAACATAACTGCCAGAAGCTCTGCTAGTAGGTCTTTGGCATGCATGAAATGCTCAGCGACTAGGCCATCATGATCATATGCTCTCCCAGTCTTCATCCTGTCAATAGCTTTCTTCACCATCTCAGCGGTGAAAAAGACACATGCGTGTGGGCATGGATCGGGGGGGTTGGGGAGGGCCGGCTGTCCATGTACTGTGTACAAAGATGATGCGTACTGCCCTCAGGTCTCTGTGGAGGAAATAGCAGGGGGGGGGGGACTGCTCATGAAAGAGCCGCCACGCCTCACGCGAGTCCAGACTCAAGAATAGCTGATAAAGGTCCTGCTCGAGTCGAGCCAAAAAAGCCCTCTTCTTCCGCCGCACCAGGCGTCGGAAGTCAATCTGTGACTATCTGTGAGTGACGTCCCCCAACAGCACCTCCCTCTGAAGTCTGGCTCTAGTCTGGCGGCACTCCTCATCGTACCAACTGTTCTGAGGCATGCTCCCTGATTGGCGGCTCTACTCAGGCTAGGTGTGTGGGTATGCTTCTCGTGTCAGTATAGTAGTTAGCTCTTCCAGAGGTCGCCCCGGGTCCTCAGTGCATAAGCGTCTGTAGATTCCGTCCATGTATACAGAATCTGTCTCCCGTGTGAATGTGTAGCGAGTAGGGGCTGCTACTCGTGGCGTGTGTGCTACACTGAACTGGAAGGAGATGGTCATCGACACCAGAGCATGATCCACTGCCACCCCGATCGGTCTGGGCTCAACTGTGAGATCCTGGATACTAGAGATGATATTCGGCTGTGCCATGACATAGTCCATTGTGCTGGCTCCATGTTTGTGTGGGAAGCATGTAAAACCTCCCGCAGCAGGAAATCTCTGTAGGTCGTTCAAGATGGCCAATCCATGTGCGGTGCCCATGTCTATCAGGTGTCGCCCATACTCAGTATATTCCACATCGTGTGATAGTCTGGACAGGCCGGTCTCTACAACATCTAGTTCTCTTAGCATCTTCTCTGAAGTATCATAAAACACTGCCTGGTGATGGGCAGTCCTAGCATTGAAGTCCCCTAGGATGATAATGTCACCCTCCCTAGAGAACTCCCATATGTCATCATCCAAAATAGAGAAAGGGGACTGTCCTCTGGGTGATGCATAAACTGATGTACTCGGGGGAAAGTAGCAAATAGCTAGGTAGAGATATCTGCCTGTCTCTGCTTTCAATCTCACCCACATGTACCTAGCTTGCTCATCCCTGCGGGCTATATGTATCAGTGGCTGCAGATCCTCTCTAAATAACACTGCCACTCCCCCCGAGCCCCGCCCTCTATGCTCCGAGCGTGTCTCCTGTCTGTAAGCTGCCTCCCACCTGTATCCACTGATGTGAGGCATGGATTGCCCAGGGGCCTAGTGTGTCTCAGAGTAAAAGATGATGTCTCTTCCAGTCATAGTTACCAGGAACGGGAAACCGGAACGGGAACGGGAAACGGGAACGCGGAACAAAATGCCATTCCCTGTTACAAGTACTCACGTTTGAAACACGGAACGGGGATTCGGAACGGGAACTTGGAATGGGAACGGGGAACGGAGACCTGAAAACGGCCATTCCTTGTTACTATGCTTCCAGTAAAGCTATCCTCAAAGGCACCCACATCAAGACGCATAGATCCATTGCAGTTCTAGGCAGCTACTTTGAGTGTGGTCCCATAAGTCTCGCACTGTCATGTGGAGCGTCGTTCTAGTATTACCACTTTTCCGTCCCGGTAAAAAGCGATCTTGCCTTTGTCCCTTGCCGCTCTAATCTCCGGCATTACTTCCTGCATATGAGCGATCTGCGAGAGGGTTAGATCATCCCCGAGAAAGATGCCAGTCTCTTTAAGAGTTGGTCTTTTCTTCAAGAATGTCTTCTTTGCTTCCATGGATGGAAAACGGATGATGAGTGCTCTTTCTTTTGAGGTTTCTCCACTGCTTCCATTTTTCTTTATGTTGCCCACTCTCCATGCCCTTGTGTGCGTCGGCTCATGAATCCCCATCAAGGTTGTGAGTTCTTTTACTTCTTCGTCCACATTGCGTTTGTCTTTAAGACCGCAAATTCTCACATGCAAAGCGCGCACCCTTCTCCTTTGCTCCTCCTCTAGTGTCTGATTAATGATGTTGTTGGGTGTGGGCGTGGGCGTTATCTCCTTGCCTTTTCCTTTCTTGGCCACCTTGATCCATTTCTCGGCTTCGTCCGCCTTCTGTTGAGTTTTGGTAAGAACATCCACCCAAGAAGTCGTCATTTCTTTATGCTGCTCTTCTCCTTCTTTGATGGCCCGTACTTGCTCCTTGATCGTGTTGATTTCTTCGATTACTGAGGGTTGCAGGTCGCCCTCTTCCAGTGTGTTTCTTGATCGTGCTTCGACGAGCTCTTTCTTGAGTGACGCGATCTCTTCCTCTTGGGTCGTCACTCGGTCTTCCAGCGTGCTTATCTTGCTCTCTTGGATCAGCATGCGTCCTTCGAGTATGTTTATTGTGCCCCAGAGGTTGCGGTTCAGCTTGGTCATGATCTCCGTCATCTCCTCTTTGCATTTTTGAATGGCATCCTCTAGGGGGTCGGCTTTATCGTTCATCTTCCTCATGTTTGATCGCCGTCCGCAAGGGAGTTAGGTGTACGTGTGCACCCACCTTAGCAGCGGACGCGGCGGCTGGGAGTCACTGGATGTACGTGTGCACCCACACTGATGGCGATCGCGACGAGTGGTGGAGCACGAGGCGGTGTGGCCAGGTGCCCTCAATATGCTCAGTTGTGTGTGTGTGTGTGTGTCTCGAAAACAAAAGTGAAGGAGGGGGGGGGGGGGGGGGGGGGGGGGTGAATTATGTTAGAGATGAAATGAAACGTTATACTAAAGTCTTCAAAAGGGCATACTGACCTATGAGGCCCGAAAGTTGCAAAGTGGTGGGGGCGGGGCCAAAGAGAGAGAGAGAGAGAGAGAGAGAGAGAGAGAGAGAGAGTTTTGATGAATGTGTGCAGGTTTTAACATCTTTTGCCACTGGCCGAGCCACATCTTTGGTTGTTGACTGGTACAAATTAGCAAGTTACTTTGAATAGATTCTGAGCAAGACCAGCAAGAATGCATACTCCAGTGTCTATACATGTAGCTGACTTTTGTTGCTTTGGCAGTGGAGGTGGCTCAACAACAGTTGCTGCAGTCCATGATGGTTATGTACTTCAAAAGGTTGTACTTATGTTTTTTGGGCCGAGCAGTGTTTTTTGGGCCGAACAGTATATTGGCTATTATAAGCTTTATTGGGAGATCTGTCAAGTGAGTTTTATCCTGCTTGGTTGTTGGTTTGAATACCAAAAGATTCAGGAAAGCTATCTACTCCAGAGTAGTTTTCTGAAACAGCCTAATGTTGCTTGTAAATTATGAGCTTGAAGTCTGATACTGACCGAGATGATATGCACAGGGTATTGTGACATCTCCGATTGGTGGGGAGGTGCTGACAGATTGCTTGTTGAAGACCCTCGAGAACAAAGGAGTTGTGGTGGGTGCACTATTTGCCTCTCTCATGATTTACAAATTGTGGTAACTTTGAAGTTGATGTAGTCAAAGTATTGCTGGGACAAATCAAGGCATGATTTAGAAGATTTCAATTACATCTTTTGAAAAGGTTAACCTATGTTATTTGTGCAGATGAAATTCTCTCTTCCTGCATTTTTTTCCCATTGGAAATCTTAACTTTATTATCAGAAGGCAGATTGTTTGCTGCAAGTAGAAATTTGGTCATCTGAAGACTGAAAAGCATGTTTTTGTTAGTTGTGAAGCTATTTAGGATCGAGTGGAAGAAAGTGTTTTGTGGCATTGCTGCTGCTGCTCATGCTCCTGCTTGCCTTAGCCATCGCCATCGCTCTATTCAGCCCCAGCTCCCCCTCGCGCTGCCCTGCCCTACCAGCCCCGCCTCACTCCCGCCCCCCCTCCCCGCGTTGCCCTGAGCTGCCCGCCCGTCGCGCGCTGCCCTGGGCTGCTCGACCGCCCCTCATCCCCCCTTCCTCGTGCTCCCCGCAGCCTGCCCATATTCCCCCCACCGCCACCTCGAGTCTTCTTTCGTTGTTGGTGCACGGAGACACTGACTCGCTTCGTTCGCATTAACGCCCTCGACCCCCCTTCGCTCGCCTTCGCAGCAGCCAACAGACACAGATGGAGGATTTTGCTCGGCTACAGAGGGACTCCATTGCAGCCCCCTTGCCGACCCCGCAGAACCCACCATCCGACTTGCTCTTTTGCCGACAGAGCAAGCGAGCTTAGAGGCAGAGGTGGAGCGCCTTCAAGCCACCTCTGTTATTTGCAAGATTCTCGGCACCGGACCTAGCAGAGGGGAGGTGCGCGATCTCCTTTAGGCCCGCCTTCTTGCAGAGGTGGGCAAGATCCTCGATGTTCAGATTCTCGGACGTGGCTACTACCAGATAGAGTTTTAGACTCCTGAGATGGTATCCAAGGTCATTGCAATGAGCCCCCTGGCCATCCGAGCAGTTTGAGCACACTTTCGACAGTGCCGCCAGGGTTTCGACCCAGCTACCGACGTTCTTGTCGAGGAGGTAGACCTGCCCATCTCAGTCTGCTTCCTTGGCCTGCGGAGGGAGTACCTTCTGCTCCTTTCCAGGACAGGCTCAGCAATTGGGGCTGTCCTGGAGACACCTCGTACGGTAGTCTTTGTAGCTGCTAGACGGCAAGCATCCCCACAGTACGTGTTCTGGTTCGGGACATCCACACTCTCTCGAAGGTCGTCCTACTACCTCGGGTGAGTGGAGGTTGGTTCCGTCAGAGCGTGGAGTATTCGGGCCTCCCGAATCAGTGTTTCATTTGTAGACTGATGGGCCATTTGGCAAAGGCCTGTCCTCGCAGGAGACCTTGACCCATAGTGCATGCGCAGCCTCCCAAGGCTGAGCATGCCCAACAGCCAGATACACAAGACGCACAGGCTGGTACCTCGATTGAGACCAGCGATGAGACAGCTGACGGTTGGCAGCAGATGCCTAGCCGCCGCCGACAGGGGCGGGCTCGCCCGGTGGCCGATCTTTTGCAGCTCAACAACACTGGGTTCCGACTGGGAACCGTTTTGACCCCCTTTAGCAGGACCCGCTTGAGGAGGCCCCGCCTACTTCAATTCCTCCACCTCACCTCCTCCTCCCTCAGACGTTGCCGCTCCGCCTCCCTCGCCTCCTCCCCCTCCCCCTCCCCCACCTCCACCTCCGCCTCTCGTCCCTCCTCTCTCCCCGGTAAGGTCCACAGCCTCATCTCCCGACCCCTCCTCTCTCCTTGGTAAGGTCCGCAGCCTCATCTCCCGACCCCTCCACCACTCCTCCTCAGACGTAGGGGACTGGACACGTGTATGCCGCGAGGGAATTTCTTGGTAGTTCTTTCGCTACGAGCCGTGTGGCTCGAGAGGGACAACCCCACCTGAGGCCGCCTTTTTTGGTGCAGACTTCTCCTCTTGCAACAGTACCTAGAGGTTTGACTAGCTTTGACTTTCATAGACGCTGAGACTTCTTCAACTACAGCTTCACACGGTTCATGGGTGAGTCTTCTCCTGACCTGGAGGAGGCTTGCTTTCAAGTCCACGTTCTCTTTCTTGCAGCTAGAGGCATTGAGGCTTTGGACACAGCAGTGGGTTTCTCCTTTCCGCTGTGCGGTAGGGATCCCACAGAGTGGACCCAGCACACAGTCCTTGACTGGCTCCAGGTTCAGGCTATTGAGTTCTCACACCACACAGGGGACTTAAGGGTGACAGATCTGGTGCAGACACTTTGGCCTCTTGCCAAGTTCAGCATTTCGCCTCCAGATGCAGCGGGTTGCAGGCAGAGGGGTCCTCCAACATGTTGAAGTCAACCCCCAATGCACCATTGCTCTGCCTACGGCAAAGACTATCTCACGAGGACGTGGCAACTGCTAACCTTAGTTGTTGGTTTCTTTCCAATGATTTTTGTTTTATTTTTTGAGACCCTCTTTTTGAAGTAGCAAACGGTCGGACATTGTATGGCCAATGTGAACGGTAGTTTCACCCGCAGACGGGAAGTGGTCGGCACTGGAATTCGTATACTAAGAGGATGTCTAGGCTCAGAGCAAGATCATGTAGGTCCCCCCGTCGCACTTAGCAAGTTGGTGCAAACTAGGAAGTGAACTCAGAAAAGGCATAAAATCAAGGTGGGACTACCAACAGAAAGTATCCGACAATTGGGCCACATTGCACTTTTAGATGCGGTCCCAATGAGGATAGATGGTCAGATGACCAGTGGAAGCCAAACGGAATCATTTCCTAAAATTTAGGGAATTGCTATTTTGGGCCGTGAAATGTGTCCACGTCATTACCTCCGGTATGACTAGGGGAACATTTTACAACTCTGCCACGAAGTCAACTGAGCAACCAGTCGGGAGATTTTTAGGCGGCAAACCCAAAACGGGAAAATGCTTGTAAATGTGCCAAGTGGCACATTTTTGTGCACTTGCCTCATGCATCAAAAAGTGGCGCTGAATTTATAGCTGGGAGGTTCATTTCACAGGTTAAGAGCTATGGAGTGCTTTCTTTCCCTCTCATGTACAGTGTGGTGCTAGGAGTGATGCCCCGCACGCTACACACTGCTCTCTCTCTCCCCTACGTGCAGTTATGTGATGCCCCACAAGAGGGCTCTTCATTTGACTGATGTACAGCTGTGTGGTATCATGCATTTGTGCTGAGGCAAGAGCCTCCTTGAGTAGTAAGAGGGGTAGCTAGCTGCTACCCAAAGCAGGCACCGGTGAGGGTCATAACCTCACCGTATAGGTGCGAATTCAGCGCTGTGTATGCACTGTAAATTGACTGTTTTTCAGCCATACGGACGCCAGAACCCTTGGGAATCGTGCCCCACTGGCAGAGGAAAGCCAAGGGACTGTTTGAGGCTGAAAACAGGGAAAAACCAATAAATACAGCGTGCTGAATTTACTGTTTTTGAGCAGGAATCAAAGGGTATACGCCAGTGGAAGTGAGTTCTAGCAAGGGAATTGGTTTCGCGCAAGTTTTGGGGCTGTTATGTTGCCGAAATTTGGCCAAATCAGGTAGTATCTAGTGGGATACAGGTAAAGGATTCCCAGGACTCTACTTTGTAATTTACCCTCTCAAAGAATAAAGAAATACGGAAAGGGGCGCCAATTTTGGGGCCTACAGGTTGTCGGCGTCTGCTTGGAGCATTCTAGCTTTCGAGCCGTGTGTGTGCTTAAGTGTTAATTCCCGTCGCAGGTTTCCTTTGCACGTTCTCTATGTGTGTGTCTAAAGTAAAGAATTTCGGGTGAAAGCCAAAGCCTACCGCCCCACGGGCCGGTTTCAGACTCTACAATACGAGACCAAAACTCTGCACGTGCACTTGCCACACTCGGCAGATAGATGTTTAAGAAGCCCATGAGGCAACCCTGAACCTGCATAGTAATCCACTAAGCCCTGCCTGGCACAATAATCCTTCTACCCACAATGGCCTGCTGCAAAGAATCCGTAATAGTCATACATACCCCTCCCTGGATGCCTCCAGGTCCAAATGCAGCGGACCAAAACGTCTTATAGCGACCATGCAAAATCTGACCACACCGTCTAATGCGGCTCTCACAAAGATGATCCTCGTGTAGCATAAGAATGTCAATCTCACCACCCACAAGGAATCTCTGAAGCTCCTGACGCAGCGGACCCCTCTGACGCTAAAAATGGGGCCCTCCTAATCCCTGCACATTCCATGAGATAATCCTCATGGAGTCGGTGAGAGAAAACAGATGCTGCCACGGCAGCCTATCTTTGAGGCCGGTTTGGATGGGGAGTAATACGCATCCGAACGACCTCTACACAAGTGCGAAAGGAGTGACTGTCCCGCCCAGGCCCACGTCAAGCGTGCAGCCTGAAGGGCTATGCAGAGTAATAAAATGTTCCCCTGGTCATTTCGAAGGTAATGACGCAAACACATTTCACGGCCCAAAATAGCAGTTCCCTAATTTTTAGGAGATGCTTCCGTTGGGCTCCCACTGGTCATTTGACCATCTATCCTCATTGGGACCGCATCCAAAAGTGCAATGTGGCCTAACTGTCGGATACTTTCTGTTGGTGATCCCACCTTGACTTTATGCCTTTATTGAGTTCACTTCCTAGTATCCACCAACTTGCTAAGTGCGACGGGGGGGACCTATATGATCTTGCTCTGAGCCTAGACATCCTCTTACTGTATGAATTCCAATGCCGACCACTTCCCGTCTGTGGGTGAAACTACCGTTCACATTGGCCATACAATGTCCGACCGTTTGCTACTTCAAAAAGAGGGTCTCAAAAATAAACAAAAACCATTGGAAAGAAACCAACAACTAAGGTTAGCAGTTGCCACGTCCTCGTGACAATAGCATACGTACAAATGAGTTGTGTCGAGCATATGGCAAAGTCAACGGTTTGAAAGCCCTAATTTTCTTTGACCCAGGAGCAACAGAGAACTTCATCCATCCACAATTCTTGAAGCAGATGGACTTTGATTATGATGCAGAGGGAATTGAAGCTGAGCTAGCCACAGGGCAAACTCAGAAAGTAGTACCACTCATTGGTTCTCTTCCAGTGACTATCCAAGATTATCATGGAAAAGCCGATTTCCACATTATGAAGTTGGGCAATTGTGACGTTCTATTAGGCATGCCTTGGTATGACAAGAATGATGCGACTCTCCAGGTTCAGAACCGAACCATCACCGTGATGCAGAAGGGCAAGCCAGTCGTCCTCAAAGTTCGGTTGTCCGAACAAAACCCTGAATGAACTCTCTAATTGTTTTATAGTTAGATACTTTTGAACTTTGTTTGAGAAAGTATGGCTTGCAAGGGATGGTATCTGTTTTGAACCTATCTTGGTGCCGATTTGAAATGTTTGACTTTGGTTTTAATACTGGTTTCAATGATTGGTGATTTTACTCCCGGGTGGAGGGTGAGAAATGATGTTTGAGAATGCTTGTTCATACTCATGGCCCGGACCCTTGTGGTTATGTGAGGGGGGAGTATTGAATGATTGAAAAGTGTTGTTTTTACTCATGGCTCGGATCCTTGTGGTTATTTACAGGGGGAGTATTGTTGTTGTTACTCATGGCCTGGACTTGCATGGTTATTTACGGGGGGAGTATTAAGAATTCTAAGCAATGGTTACTCTCAGCACCTCCAAACGACGCAGGCTGCGGTCTGGGGGCGTTTGGTTGTAAAAGGCCTCTATATCTCATGGCACGGACCTTTTTAGGTTATTTGCGGGAGGAGTGATGAGGGAGTTGTTGAACAGCTCATGGCCCGGACCTTTTTAGGTTATTTGCGAGAGGAGTGATGAGGGAGTTGTTGAACAGCTCATGGCCCGGACCTGGATGGTTATTTGCGGGGGGAGTGTTCATCGACGGCTTTATGTTTCTATGACTTGTAACATGCATATGTGAGCATTTGTGTTGCATTGTGATGTGCCAACCAGTGAATATTCCTAATTGGATGAGATTGCCCGGGTATATAAGTTTAGTGTATCAAGACATTCGTGTAAGATCATTACGGTCTGGAAGTGATGGCTGGCTTTACTACGCCGGAATATCAAGAGTTCCGATCTGGACGAAAGGAGAAGCCAACTCCTTGATCAAAAGAGCCGAAAGGAGAAGCTAACTCCTTAACAAAAAGAGCAAATTGATTGTCCCTCGGAAATTTTTGAGCTAACTTGAGTTGTTTTGCAGATATGTTGTAATCACGGACAATTACTCTCTTTCATCAAGGGAAGATGTCACAAACTGCTGACATGTCAAAGCCCTGAAGAAGGGAGCCAACTTGCAGATGTCGGCCGAGGGGCTTAAACCCTAAGAAGAACAAGTAACAGAAGAAGAAGTCCTACCAACTTATGGGGATCCCGTCCGATGGGGTCCCAAGTGACATAAAGGATTAAAATAAAGCAAGATCCACACACACACACACACACACACAAAAAGGCTGGTGCAGGAGCTGATGACGTGGCAATTGTACGGAAATTCCAGAAATTGTGCTGACATGAGGATGTGGCAGACTGTATAGATTTCCGCGTTTTGCGTTGACTGCTGTACGGAATTCCGTGATTTACGCTGGCAACTTTTAGGCATTGCTTTTAGGCCAGAAGCTTTTGAGTTTGAAGGCTTTTCATAGGCCAAGGGCCTTTAAATATGTGCTAAGGGCTCATTCTCTGGCATGCTTTTTGGAGAAGGTGCAGAGTCTCGAGTACCGGCTTGTACTATGTTGATGCAATATAAAGATATACCGAAAGGGGCTCCAAGGGTTGGGGCCAATACTCTCTGGGGTGGAATTCCACCACTCCGTGTCGTGTGGCGTCTCTCTTTCAGTTCAGTTGTTATTGAAGTGCTAAAAGTTTGTTCAGTCTGTTTTTTTCTATTGGCACGTGGTGCCCGTCTTGTGACACGGACAACACGAGTGAGGGTCTGATTTACTTCATTCCCAAGGAGGGTGGCTCCTTGGATGCGATTCGACAGTGGCGGCCCATCACCATCCTCAACTCAGCCTACAAAATTCTTGCCAAGGCTCTGAGTTTTAGGATTCAGCCACTTCTAGAGAGCATTATACATGGGACACAGATAGGTTTTGTCAAGGAGCGTAGTATCCTTGACAACATCTTTACGTTTTGGGAGGCATTTGCCCTCGCTCGCCTCCGTTGTGAGGATCTGGTGATAGTTCTTCTCGATTTTGAGAAGGCCTATGATAGAGTTGACTGGGACTTTTTGGAGGGCACTTTACGCAGGATGGGCTTCTCAGATGCATGGATCAAATGTGTGTCAGCTCTTTACAGACGGGCACACAGTCAGGTACTTTAGGCAGGTGGTAGAGGAGATCGCTTCATGCTCACACGTTCGGTCAGACAGGGCTGCCCTCTTGCCCCCTTCCTCTTTCTGTTCTATGCTGAGGCGATGAGCAGATTTTTGGTTTCACAGCAGGTTGGTCTACGTGGCTTAGTGCTCCCTACGGGGTGACGAGCTACTGGATGTTGAGTTTGCAGACGACTTAGCTTTGTACTTGGAGGGTCAGGAGGCCAACCTTCACAGGTGTGAGCAGGCTCTTGAGACCTTTTGTTGTGCATCAGGCGCGCAGTGATCAACTCGAGAAAGACAATGGCTTTCTTGCTTGGTAGTGCTCCTACGCCTGATTGGCTGCCAGGTGAGGGTTTCATATGGATTCCCCTCGGGACTGCAGTTCGATACTTGGGCTGTCAAGTTGGTTTGGACTTGTCTCTTGAGCAGCAGATTGCTCCCCTCCTCCTGTCCATTAGGAGGAAGCTGCTACATTGGAGCTCCGCACGACTTTCTCTGGCAGGCAGAGTTGTAGTGGCCAACCAGGTGTTGTTGGCTACTATGTGGTACATCACATCTTGTTGGATCTTTTTGAGTTCCTGCATCAGCTAGGTAGAGAGGCTGATCAGGAATTTCCTTTGGTCAGGGCACGACACTCAAATAGTCCGGGCCAAAGTGACCTGGCAAGTCATCACTCTTCCTTGTTCTCAGAGGGGGCTGGGGATCATAGACCCATCATAGCTGAGCAGAGCCCTTCTTGGGAAGTTTGTTGTTAGAGGATTGTCTCCAGGGGAGGAGCCCTAGAAGGAGTTTTTGCTTCAACAGCTTAGTGCTAGAGTGCCTCAGGTTGGAGGCCCTAGGAGACCTTCGACCAGATGGATTTTCACAGAGATGCACAGAGTTGGCCTGAGCAGGAGACTGGAGGACCGTTTTGCTGTGAGTCAGCTTCGCTCCTGGAAGTAGTTGAGGAGAGGCCTTGAGCAACACCAGCCTACTTGCACGGAGGAGCGTCTGCGAGAGCCCCTTGTTTGGACCCCATGGTTAGCACTCAAAGAGGCCACTTGGTTGGTAGTAGACCTCATGTTTCTTGGGGTCCCATGGCAGAGGGTCGAGCATGCACCTTAGGTGACTGGCTACAGTTCTCAGGCTTGTCAGAGGAGCTTCCGAGTATCCAGCTACAGGGCATGAGAGGGGTGCAGAGCGTGCGTCAGGACATCACAGAGGTAGTACTAGCTGAGTGGCTCACACCTCTCGAGTCAGCAGTGCCCAGATGGATGGGGGCCTTCACGCGACTAGAGGCTTTCATCGCATTTCGGGCTTGTTCAGAGTGTACCTTCCGTGTTTTTCGAGCTGCAGGGTGAGGGTTGTTTACTCGGAGTTTTAGTTGAGGCCCACAGGTTGCAGAGTGCTGTTTTCAGAGGATCCGAGTGGTGGGGATCTGTGGGAGGACTTGTGTCATAGATCATGACCCAACAGCTCTTGAGACTGACCACTAGAGGATGTGGGCTTGGGAGATCTGTCCACTGGCACTAGTGTAGTGGGATCCTGGAGAGTGGTTTTGGTGGGACCCTTTTGCCTCAGCCGACCATCCAGGTGTCCCTTTCTTTCAGTACACTGTTCGACTGGGACGTCACATACTGACAGCACGGAGAGAGGCTCGTCCTGCTGCAACACCTCATTGGCAGGAGGAGGGTCTTGTAGCTGAGTTCTTGTCAGCTTTTTGGGCGAGGTGGGATGCCAGACAGCCGCGGTGAGTCACTTTGTTCCAGTGGCTGGTTGCACATAGAGCTAGAGTAGTGGGGAGCTGCTTGTCCATAGTGGTCTCTCGGCAGCATGCGCAACTTGTGGCCACCCTGTGGAGAGTCAGCGTCATTGTCTTTGGGACTGCCCTATGGCACAACAAGTTTGGCATTGTGTCCTTCAGAGAAAGATGGAGATGAAGTTTTACCAATTTGCAGAACCTTCTGGCTGATGCCAGCTATTTCCACAGCATGACAGTACACTTAGCTGCTTGGTCCACTCTCACGGGCCCGGCATTACAGTTTGAGCTATCCTCCACCAGCAAGATGATAGTGATCCACGGGGGTAGACCTACACTCCAGCCTGCTATAGAGCTTACTCCACAGGAGTGGTGTAGTAAGAGAGAGGCCTGACACTCTGGTTCATATGGCGGCCTTTCTTCACCATGGTCCAGGGTGGGCTCAGATGGCACTACCGTCCACCTGTGTGGCTCTCCTACCATCTCCTGATTTAGCCTCAGTGTACATATGCTGTTTTTTCATCGGGAGAGTCTCCCCTTATGATTGCTGTTGCCCTCTCTAGTAGAGGTGGTTGTAGCCCTATGGGCAGTTTTATTAACTAATAGAAGGATCTTTTTCTTGGGAAAAAAAAAGTGTTTTGTGGCATTCGGCCCGAACAGACAAATACGCCCTATGGTTACATCATGAAGAACGTTATATGATAACGAACGTGGTAACCAGGTTGCTCAAAACTGGACCCTTTGTGCAGCTTGTTCTACATACTTTCAATGCACGCATGAGATGAACCCATACTTGATCTAAGGTCTCAGAATGCCATCAGCGACCGAGATGTGACCCCCATGTCAGCATTCAGAATCTGCACTGACTCTCACTACAGTGCGATGCCACTCTCTTGCACTCTGATTTTGCCATCCCTGGACTCTTGACAGTTGGGAAAGGTCATCCGTTGACCCTTTCCCACAATCTGGGCTCCCAGACTCGCTCTTAATGGGTCAATGGAAGACCTTTCACTACCCCTTCCAGATCAAAGTATCTACTATTTTGATGTGTGTCAAAAGGCCAAAGTATCATGTTTTGTGAGGAATAGGATTACCCTGTGACCCTTTCTCTAAAATAGTGAGAGATGAGCAGGGATCACTTTTTATGTGCTTGCATATTACAGGTTTCCCATCTTTTATGACGCGGTGAATGTGGAAATAAGCCTTCTACAGTATTTAAGACCCTGCCAACGACTTCCTTGCATTATGGCACTTGGGATGTGGATACCTATGTTATACCGTAGAGAAAATAAAAAGAATGAAGTGCCAAAGATTTTATGTGTTCTCACTTTGCATGAACTTCCAACTTCCAAGTAAGCTTATGATGGATACGTTTCACAATACTTCAACAGTGTGCAAACTGTTTAAAAGCTGCTGAAAAGATGAGGCGGCTAAACGTTGAGATGACCATCAATCAAAAAATTTAATCAGCAAACATGTTTCTTTATGTAGGTGAGACCACGCTTCTCCTTTAAAAGGAAGGAAGTTCGTGCTGGAGAGTTTGAGGTACAGAGTCAATGTACATTATTTGTCCATTTGCAGACATTAATTATCTAATTCTTATGAGCTCTCAGGTGATTAAATTAGATTTTCCAAATACGACGGAGAGTTACTACAAATATATGCAGGTTTGGTTGGCAGACTCTTTTTGGTTCATCACAATATCCTACTTGGACCTGATTGTGTCATATCGGCTTCATTTCTCAGAGACAAATTGCTGCTGATATTAAAGAATCTGTCTGCCGTGTGCCTGATTCAAGTTTTGATGGTATGTCAACATACCTTGTAGACACTGAAACGAAGGGGTACAAGGATTACAAATGAAGGACATTTTCTGTACAGCGCCACTAGACCTCTGTCGAAACCTCTTAACTAATGATAAAATTTACCTCCTCACCATTTGTTTTACAGAACTTGGATTTCCCTTCTTCAGTTCTAGCACATCTAATGCTTGAATCATGTGGCTGAGGTTCCTTGATGAAACTTTCTTGTTTGAATACTTACAGAGAGTGCATATGCAAATATACCCACAACCTCATATGAACTTCCAGATGGAGAGTAAGTGTTTGCATGTAGATTCGTTTAGTGGGCAGATGAAAAACCTTAGTTCATCCACATTATTTGCAAGCAAAAAGCGTTCTTCTATTTAACAACGTGAGACTTATCAGGATGATTGAAGTTGCTTCAGATCGCTTCAAAATTCCGGAGTTACTGTTTAATCCTTCATTGATTCAGGTAAATTTTGTCTTAACACACTCAGCTTGGCATACATGGACATTTTATCAGATATGCTGAATGAGTGATGTGTGCTTTCTTGTTTGGTCTGTATCACTCCCTTTCAGACTGTCCTGGGCATGGAAAAATCAGTGGCGGAATTTACATCTGTTAAAGGTGTCCCTCAAATGGTCAGCAGTGGTGGAGTATTTGATTGAATCTGTGTGTGTTTAAGCTGGATGCTTATCCATTGGACTAAACCATCCTGTGGCAGGTGATAGAGAGTATAAACAAATGCGATGTTGATATACGAAGGGAACTTTTTAGTAGCATCCTTGTAAGTTGGTTCTTCTTGAGTTGTCCCTCTGTCTGTATGAGCATGCTCTGCTTTTTCTCTCTGTATGTAAAGAGAGGAAAGGGAATGAATGCATTGGGTGGAAAAGGTGCTAAATTTCTGATGGGTTTTCTTAAAAATTCAAGCCCGTCTTCGGTTTTCCACTGTTGAAAAATCTGGTTGTGTTATAATATGGTTTGGGGGTTGGTAGCTTGCAGGGGGAACTGCTGCAATGCAACAGTTGAAGGAAAGATTAGAGAAAGAATTAACCGAGGTACGTACGCATTATTTCGGGCATTGCAGTCACTGAGGAAATGGGATGATGTGTGCTTATCTGAAGCTGTTGTTTTTTCCAAGCACTCGGGTAATAGACATGTTTCAACAATTTATGCAGGAGGCACCACACACTGCCAGGGTCAAGGTTCTTGCCAGCGGCAATGGGATCGAAAGGCGCTTCAGGTAATTGTCACACGAAAATTTAAAGTACCAACAGGTCAAACTAAAAATAAACTACCACCACCAGTAAGAAGGGGGGGTGGGGTGGGGTGTGGCTCAACGCTACAGACCGTGGGGTCCAAGCGGTGGGATCGTTGATGCAGAACTTGGTCACGTTTTTACGATTGCGGGGATCCGTTGGATGGAGTCTGACTGTTCAAGTTTACTTTTATGTCCAAGTTTACTTTTCCTTGTTACAGCTATGAAGTGGAGGGTTGGACAAGCAAACCCACACTGGTGTGAGACTTGGGCAGTGCGCGGGGAAATCAACACGGACGACTTTTTGAGGGTTGTCGATCGAGATCTGCACAAAGTTCTGCCCACCATAGATCCCATTCCAGGGTTTCATTGAAGATCCTACGTGAGATAGGGTTGCCCTGGCCGTGTGGGGGGGGGGGGGGGGGGCGCAGCTCTCGATCGTCTACAAGATTGATTTTACAAGCTTAATGATGCCAATTGCTGACTGTGATATTCAATCATTGAATCAGAAGATGCAATCTGCTTGAGCAAATATTATCTACAGAAGTGCATTCTAGAAGGGTTTTTAACACTAGAACTACTGTTTTAGAGCTTGATAGTAGAGACACCTACACTATATTGAGGCTAACGCCTTTGTCTTAGCAATATTGTGCTTTTTTCTGTAATTAGATTCATGGAAGTTTATCTTTAATTGTTTTTCTGGCAGTGTTTGGATTGGCGGTAGTATACTAGCGTCCTTAGGGTCGTTCCAACAAATGTGGTTCTCCAAGGCAGAGTGAGTACTTTTGATGCAGCGTTTGATGTATGCATCAACCTGTCACTCATTTTTCAAAGTTAATGTGGTTGTTAGGTATGAGGAACATGGGCCATCTTATGTACAACGGAAATGCCCGTAAGTGTTGTTGAAGGGCTAGTCAGTTTTTTTGGAGGAGATATACAAAACAACAATGAGAGTATACAAAGCTCAGCAACAGGGATAGACTACATGCCACAAGTATGATCTCGAAAAGAGATGTAAAAAGGAAGACGAGGGTGGATTTGTATAATATAATTGCTATGGTTAATTTACCAAGTTTCTTCAAAGTGCACACAGCAAAAGAGGGTTTCTTTAATCCCCGTTGGAATTGCAATTGAGTTTGTGGCTTGCTTGGCCATGCTTTGTATAGAGGAAACAGGGTTGTCAATGTACGGTTGTCCGGTAAAGTATGGCACGGTTTCAAAATACAATATATTACAATTTATGTCATATGGCCATATGGTTTAGATTCGTATGATGTATTTTTCAAAATTCTCTTAAACAGTATTTAATATCGTATGGGGTCTTGCTTTGTACGGTCGTAGAGTATGGTGTATATGTATGATATAGGCATTCATACACCATACAGAACTTCCATGAGAGAGAATGTGCATCTATATCATTGTTGGTCTCATTGTAGGTTAAGAGGGGACAAACACCTGCAAAGTTAATGCTTGTATAATTAAGGAGTTCTACCTTACTGTTGATGATGATCCATTGATGTGGTTACAATGAGGTGTTTGGTACATAGACTGGTTCAACCAAGATGTGGATGAAATGGCGTGCATAAAAAAAAAAGCCACTAGTGGGCACTCATTTGTCATAGCAATTGGCTCAATAAAAGAAAGGTTACAAAGGAGTATGGATGTATTCTAGTGTTTGGTAATGATGGGGTATCGGACGGAGGCTCATGGAACATCAAATATTCTTTGTGAATAACCTAAAAGCTAAGGACCTTCCCATGGTGTGCTAACTTAAAGAACATCTTTTGATGCCGAGGATGATCTAAGTGCTGTTCAAGGCTCCCATCTCCATGTGAAATCTTGCATATTTTGCACCATGCCAAAATGCTTGAGAACCCTTGCCATGGATAATCATAGCTCGGGGCTTCACTTGTAATAACCAATCGTGATGTCATTTGTGTGGGTTGAAGGCCCCTTATTTACCCTATATGTAGGACCATCATTTGTAAAAGGCAACTTTCCCACCTCTGTATGACCACGCTCCCTTACATTCATTTGATGCAATATGGTAACCTGTAGCAGGAATCGTAGTGTTTGCAAGATATGTGCTCACATGAGGGTTGATAAACATAGTAAGAACACCTTCATCCGCTGTCAAATGCTAGATCGTGTTTTCCATCTATCATTTGAGGAGGGGACAAATTTCATGAAAGTCAGAAGCTCTCTGTAGTCACCAGCAATAAATGTTCAACATCAACATTCTTTTGTATAGTATGGCATATCCTTAAGTCCCTTCAGCCTTTACATCGTGCATGTAAAAGGATTGTTAGAGTGCCTATTTTACACCAATTTCTGAAAACTTTACATTAAATATTTTTGGGTTGTCTAGATGTGTCGTGTGTGTCTTTTTTTTGGGGCGGGGAAATTTGCGAGTTCGACAAGTTCTAGATCTCCAAAGGAATCTTCTTTTTGCTGCAAGACTTTTATGTGTTCAACCAGAAGGTGACATCAAATATCCATTTGCTTTCAACAATTTTTTTTTCCAGCAAGTACAATTTGTGCCATGAAAGCTTCTTGCTCACTTCCCATCTTCGGTTGGGCTCTCGTGTTGGCTTTTTTTTTTTCCCACTCATGTTTTTTTGTATGAAAGAATCACTTTTGCAAAGCCTTTAACACTATTCCTCGTGTATGTCGTAAGTGTGGTACCCTCCTACAGTGAAAGTAAGTAGATAAAATTTGTGAGTCATTAGTGTGGTACCCTCTTACATTGAATATAAGTAAATAGATAAAATTGTTGTCTTCTTGCCAGGATGCTTACAAGATGTGAAAAGGAATGTAAGATGTCGAGAACCGTTATTAAAAGGTACGGTCTCAAAGGTTTGGTTTACGAAATTTAGCACTCACTAATCAACTACCATATTTTTCTTATTTTTGTTTGCATTGCTGCTCAACCAAGACTAAAACTTTATTAATCTATGTTTTTGGTATCTTTCAGACTTGAATGATTTGAAAAAGTTGCAGACATTATTTGAATAGAGACGATGATAAAAAACAGTGTTTTCAATTATGAGAGACTGAAGAAGCCGATCGTTTCTAACGGTAGTCTCTAGGTGCAAGGCTAGTCTAGACTATTTGGGGCCTTTAATACCGTTTTTCTTGCATGACTTTTAGTGTGGGCCTTCTTGCAGGTTGCTCACAAAATGTCTATTAAAAAGCAAGATGTCAAGGACCATTTGAGAGGTTGTGTTGCATCATTTAAAGTTGCTTTCCATTTTTATCACACCTAATCAACTATTTGTTTTTTTCTTATTGAGTTGCTCGAAGAGGGGACACATACCCCACTCATGCACACCACACATCTTGACATCTATCGAGATTATTTAGAAAAAGAAAAAAATTACCAAAATATCCTTAGGATTTGTGGGCCAAAAATACCTTTCAAATTAAAAAAATTCTTAATATACTCTTGTATCATTTTGGGATGGATCTTCCCTGACTTTTGCATAGTATGATCTTTATGACAAGGTACTTGTATCTATAAATGTCTTGAAGAACTATTCACCAATGAGATCACAAATAGAGGCATTTGTGTCAAAAAATAATGAACAATTTCATCTTAAGAATACACACTACCAATCAAAATCGTATTTCTATCATCTTCTATTGAGGGACAACCAATACTTCCACAGATTTGAAAAAAAATCATCTTTAGAGATGTTTGCAAGATTAATGAAGGGTATTTTGGGAACTTGGAGAAATTGAAGGGCATTTTGGGAATTGTTGGCCATATATATCGGGTGTATTGGGAAATTTTGAAATTTGAGGGAGAATTGCAAGATATTATAAGGGTATTTTGGTAATTGCCCCTTAAAAAAAAGTTATCATCTTCTCCTTAGCAATGGATGAAATGTTTGTTACTGTGATTTTCATTGCTGCTGAAGCAAGACTTACATGTTTCCTACCTTATTGATTTGCATTCTACCATCTTGACACCTTTTTGTTTGCGATGGAGGATGGCAATGTGGAGGAGGCAAGACTTGAATAGAGAACATAAGAGGATCAAAATAATGTTTTCATGCTTAGGCACAAGGCAAGCCCATTTAATTTTGCACTCTCTTCATATTTTTGAGACTATTTTTTTCTTAGGTTTTGACTATACAAGATGGAAGAAAACTCTAGGATGTTCAATACAATTGAGACTTATCTAGGGTTTGAACTTGAGGTGAGAATTTTGTTCCTTCAAAAGTAGGCTAAGAGTGCAGTTATAATTCATTTAGTTTCGTATTAGATTCACTAGTGCCCAATAGAGAAGAGTCCATACACATTTCTGATGTGCATGAGAAGGTTGCATGCAACACCCACACCCTTCCCAGGGGGTTTATCTTCCTAGAGAAGGGCTAGGAAAAATGCTACCTTTAAAAAGAATTGTGAATAATTTAAAAAATAAGTTGTATGCCCCATTAATATTTGTGTAGAAAGGAAAGGGAGTCTCTTCATGGCCTTCAAAATGAAAGTAGTCACCGTTCAAATTTGAGGCTGGTTTAACTATTGTTATCCTTGGAAACTTTTAAACATGTATAAATGTAATCAACCTTGAGTAGTAAGGCCACCATTTTACGTTCTATACACTATAGCTAGAAGAGCTTTGTGGCAAAATGTATTATGCGTTTTTTTTTTTTGTTTCTTCAGTACACTAGAGGGCCCACAGAGGGAGGTGCTTATCCCTTCCAAATATTAGCCATGAAAGATGGTCGGGACAAGGGCCGCGGGACAAGGGCCGCCTACCATCGGGAAAGAGCCACATGTACGCATCACCATGCACCACACGCTGAGAACGACAAAGAGAACTTGTAGCAACCAGCTAGGAACCTCCTCGTCGAGTAACCTAGTGGAGGAGGATGCACTTAGAGTGTCCAACGGCAAGAGCCCTAACAACATGAACACCAGGTGAGCACAAGGTGTCCCTCTAGAGGTGACCCAACGGGGGATTTGAACCCATAACCCATAGGTTGAGAGGTCAAAGCCTTACAGTTAGGCGAACTCTTTGGGGACTGTATTATATGTTTTGATACAAACATGATTAAAAAAAAAAAGCAATGCTTACCTTACTTACGTGAGCTGTATCATACCAAAAACATATTGTTCACCGAGAGAGCCATGCAGAGAAACTATGCCATGGGAACCCAAACAAGGAGACATGAACCCATATATTCATAAGGCCTGCTTATCTCATGCATCAATTGTCACAAGTCACAGAAGAATGCCACTCCCCATCATGACTCCCTAACACATGAGAAAAGCACCAAAATACTAAACATAAACCCTAAGGGTGAAAAAAATAACCTGACATGAGCCCCAACACACAAAGGAGGAAGACGATGGCTTCCACCGAGACGACGGACAACTCTCACATGTCCTCAGGAGTTCACCACAACCCTTCACATCATCCAACCAGACTAGGAGATCGACATGAGCACCATTTGAGATTCACAACCCATCTGTCACATGGAGTACCAAGCAATCAGGGCCAAAGCAAGGCCATCCGACTCCACATCCTCCAGGTCCACCAAGCAGTATAAGCGTTGTGCCGCCGAAGCAGGAGGGGCACCTTCCACGGCCTAGCCCCTGCCCATCGAGACGAACCGCCACCAAACCCGCACCACAGCCTCCTCCTCCCCACCACCCTCCGCGCTCCCTTGAATGACACTTGAATTTTAGAGTTCTATGGTTGAAAATTAGCGTCGCTTGTCGGTGAAGATCACAACCGTTGATATCAAATGTCAACTAGACTAGACGTAAACTAAGTGAACTCAAGCAAACATGTAAGTGCTCTCCAAAGTATGTGGACTACATTTTGGAGGTGTGAACTAAATGTGAACTTGGTGTAAACTCAATAAAAACTCGACATGAACTAGGATTGAGGATGTGCCACTTAATATCATGCTACATTTTTCCTCACATAACAAAACATGTGCGCTAGCATAGTGGTGAGACTTATGCTACGTGATAGGGAGGTCATGAGGTCAAACTTTGCCCAATCCATATTTTTCCTACAAATGGATCAGACGGTCCACGATCAACAACGATCTATTACCATAGATCCCCTCCAAAAAAGGAGGTATCAATTAGTGTTGTGCCCCCCTCTCCCCGCTCGCAAGGTAGAGGGCAAGCAGATCTTATAAAGAATTTGCACAAACAGGGAACTGAAAGCCTATCATTCTTTGACTAACTTTCGGTTGTTGGTTCTTATGCTTGAGTCTTCCTAAGAGGATAAGTGATGAAGGAACACTCTTAAAGCAAGCATTTTAAAACATAAAGGGTAAAAAGGACGTCTTAAGGTCACCCACGGTTACTTTAAAAAGGCATTAGAGATACTTCAAACATGCCTCATGCTCTAAATGCAACATTGAGAAGTAGCGGTTGATCTTTCTTTCAAAGAACAACATTAGGAAACATATGGACTTTGGAGGCCATATGTTTCCTAATGTTCCATATGTTTCCTAATGTTGTTCTTTGAAAGGGAGATCAACCTCTACTTCTTTGATTGGGTCAGAACGATGCTTGAGGTGCAGGTTGGCTAGTGAAGATCTGGCCCACCTCTTCATGGATTGCCCAACTATCAAAGGCCTCGCAGGGAAGATATGCAAGTGGGTCCAAAGAACATGGAAAATTGGGTTTTACAAGACTGATCTTTTCCTTGGAGGGAAGAACTCAAGTGGTCCTGCCATCCTCATCAACACTCAAATCGTCAGGTACTTCTTCCTTCATAATGTATGGAAAACAAGGAACCGGCGTGTGTTTGAAGGAGGTCTTGAGGTGGCAAGCTTCGCAAAAATTATACAAGAGAGCAAAGTGCTAATATGGACGCTCGGGTGCAAGCAACAATCGGAGGATTGGCCTAGGACTACTTGTGCCTTGCTATTAGCAGAGGGCATGCCTAGGACGAGGGAAAATCTTGGCTATTAAAAGCTCTCAGAAGAACATGATAGCTCTCAGAAGAACATGATAATGAACCTTATGTACTTTCAACGACCACGTCATGAAATGGCCTTGGGGAGTAAACTCAATGTGTACAATAGAAACATCGATAGGGGGAGTTTTACTATATAATGTGCAAGGGAGGATTGTGGTTGAAAGGTCATCCGCTTGCCGCTCGTCCGTGCTGCAAACTTATCAAGCTGAAAGGAATGAAACCTAAGGGGCCGGCTATCATCTCTTATTAATGGTTGACTCCATTCTCTCTCTCTCTCTCTCTCTCTCTCTCTCTCAAAATTTGAAGGGCATGTTGGGAATTTATGACAAATATATTGGGGGTATTTTGGGAATTTTTGAAATTTGAGGGGTATTTTGGTAATTTTCTATAATAGTTTTTGTAAAATTGAAATGAATAAACGAGGAGAAAAACACTAAGAATTGTAAGAAGGCAAATATTTACCTTTTTAGCTTTATAAGGTTGGGAGGCAAAAAATGTCAAAACCTTAGATGAGACGTTCTTCTCTCATCCATGGGGTAGCCTCATGATTTATCACTTGTTAATATGTTATTTTGTGCCTCTATCCAAAGCAGCTAGCTTGGTTAGTTGAATGTGACTCTGGTCATCATTTCAAGTGCGGCCAAGCGACTGTGTGAGCTCATAAGGACGTTTGCTTTGACTCGCATAGGATTTGTGCCCTTGGAGAAAAAGAAATTGCTTCCAAATATGTAAGTAGAACCTTACATAAGTTTAAGAAAAACAAAAATATAAAACCCCTTAAAGTTGCCAATCACAGTCATTAATAGAGTAGACATTGATGGGGATTTTTTTTTTTTTTTTTTTGGGTTTTACACTCTCAAACTAAAACATCTTTTGGTTTAGGAAACAAGGTGAGGAGGCATGAAGGCCTGCTAAGTTAAGGGGAGGATGAGTTATGGAGTGTAAGTTTAAATGAGTGCTTACAATCACACGGTTTTGCACTCTCAACCTAAAACATCTCTTGGTTTAAAAAACGAGGTGAGGAGGCACGAAGGCATGCTAAGTTAAGGGGATGATGAGATTTATGGAGAGTAAGTTTACATGAGTGCTTATTATCACATGGAACTTTTGTTGTGTTTTAATATAAAACTTTACGATCCATTGTACATACATAAATACAAATGGTTTATATATTATGAAAAGCACACTTAAAAAATAAGGTGAAAGATGCATATTGCTTATTATCATTCGTTAAAAAAAAAAGTGAAAAAATATAAAATAAAAATATACATTATATTATCCATTTGTGCACTTTGCTGCACGTGTTAGAGGCTTGGAACTTGCCTGTGCACTGTGTGCGAGCCTTGAAAGGCTGCAAGCACACAACTAGAGAGTCCTAGCAAGCTGAAAGAAACAATGGTGTGTCACTCACCGCTCAATGCTTCCGTCGTGAAGGATCATGTGCTGCGAAGAAGAAGGAGCCGCCGTCGATGCCGCGCTCAATGGCCTTGCCGCCGCCGATGCCGCCGCAATGCTTGATCACTCTCTCTCTCTCTCTCTCTCTCTCTCTCTCTCTCTCTCTCAAGCATACACACATACACACACACGCACACGAAGGAGAAGGAGATAGAGATGGAGGAAGAGAACTTCTTAGCTTGCACCTCCAAGAATGAGGATTTTTAGGTCAAATGGACCTTTAATAAGAGTTTGACCTATTCACACTTGGGCGCACAGTGGCCGGTCTTTGCAAAACTATTGTAAAATTAAGATAAGTGGTACGTCTCTCATTGGCGATCACCTACACACCTATTGGACCGACAAGCCCGGTCCATGACTCAATCTAATAAATAATATGTGTCCGTCGAAGGTGATAGGGTGTCCTTCAGGGTTAACATGCCCCCCCTTCTTGATGTAGATTCCGTCCTCGGAAGCTATTGAGATGAAGCCCGTTCGTTGAGGTGGAAGAGCATTCGAGACTGAATGTCCTTAGCCAAAATCAACCAAAATTGGCATAGTAACTGCATTCTCATATACAATTAAAAGCATATGCAATTGTAGGCACACAAACTGATTGGCAACAAAATATTAAACAATTTGTAAGTAGTAAACATTAAACTGTAATGTAATCCAACACATAAGCAGTTATAAAAGTAAAAAACTAAACAAGTCTTGGGTCGCTATTTTAACGGTCGAAAGGCACTAGAGGTCAACTATTAATACCATGGACAAGCTTCTCAATTTTCTCTGGTCAATTAAGCTGGTTAATCGTGAGAGCCAAGTATTTCATGTCCGAGGGCTGAGTAGAGGCTATACCTAGATGACCTTGTAGTTGAACTACGATAAAAGGAATTTCTCATGAAATCATCGCCTAACTTTTGACCCCCCAAAAGTCTTTTCACATTGATTCAATTTTGATGTGTGTGCTTATTTTGTATGCCTTGGGTTTTTTGCTTTTCAAGGAAAAGCGTGACACTGGGAACCTCTAGGGCTCTAGTACCATAGGCGATACATGTGAGTGGAGTACAAATCAAGCTGGGATTTCTCTTCCAGCTTAAGATTTTACATTGTGGAACTTTTGATTTTTTTTTTGTTCATTTTCAGCATTTTAATTTTGTAACTTTGGGGGGTCATATAACACTTTATCCTCCCCAGGCTCATGACACTAGTAAAATCCCTTTATAATACTTAAGTTAAAGGTCAATAGTGACTTAGCCTGCTAGGAGGCCCTAGTACATTGCACACAATGTTGTCTAAATCGGATTAAGAGCCTAGATTAACCATTGCTTCTTAGGAAGGCATTCCCCATGTTATTAAGAAAAGATCTCTAACGTATGACTTGGTCAAACTAGCTTCGTCAGACTCCTTGACTCTTTAAGCTAGACAAGGGATTATGACAAAAAATTATATAGGATCTAATGTTTAATCTAAGCAAATGTGCTGAATATTGTGCTACCAATCACATTTAAAGCAGACAAACATAGAAGCAAAAACAAAGACAAGGGGCAATGTTAATGGTCAAGAAACACCTATTCGTGTTGATGACCGTGCTTGATTTGAAGAGTGAACGAGAGAAAGATTCCATGAAGTTCCAACAACAACAACAACACGTTTTTGTATACACTAGAAAACACAAGGAATATCTCTAAGAGGCACATCAGTGGGAAGGAACCCTAACCTAATTATTTGCACCCCCCCTATAGAGAGTTAAGGGAACATGATATTGTAGAGATAGGGAGGTAACCCTAAAGCTAAACCCCTATCCTCATCATCGTCAAGAAAAACAAATTCATCATCTGTGAGACCATATGTGCCTTTCGTGTAATCATGTAACTCTTTCTCATCATTACAGGCACAAATGTTTACTAAGAACGTCACTAGGCTTCTATAGTTATCTTGGTCAAGAGGGTAAGCTTGTGCAATCGGAGAGACGTCCTCTACTAAGTATGGATCAATCATGGTCAAGAGACGTATCATCCATTCTAACTCCTTGAAATTCCTCTCACACGCTTGCGTATCTACCAAATCCCATTCATATGCAAGCACCGGGTAGACTATGTGAAATGCTTATGAAAAGTAAAGATGGTACCTCTCACTCAAGGTAGGAGTGGATGACTCTAGCATACTAGCCATATCTGTACACACATAGATAGATGATGGTTAGAGTGCAAATATTATAAGTGTCATGTCAAAAGGTCGTGTCCTTGTGCATAATGTGTTTTTATGATTTTGTGTCATATATAGAACTTGTAGGTTTTCAGATTTTTGTTTGGTGGCTCTTGCTCTTTTACTTTTTAGTTTTTGTTTTTGTGAGTATAAGGCCTTATATACATTCCCTAAGATTGGGAGATTGAGAGGCTAGGGGAAAAGGTTAAGAGGGGAGCAAGTGAATGATGGATGTCAACAAACACTCCCTGCTTCCTTGGGTAGACCTTTTGGAATGATGTCTTTATCTTTTGAAACCAATTGTTCCAAGTTGTTATGGGTGAAAACTTTGACAAGTAGTTTTCGACCACCCTAGGTATTTCATCTAGTTGCAAGGGTGGTAAGGTACTCTCCCATGATTTTATTTGCAACGTTTTTGTAGGTGGTGAACTTACAAAGGGAGGTGTAAACTCTTTCTTGTTTATTTGGATATGTACAATAGTAGGTGGAGGTTGTGTCGAAGCTTCTATTTCCGTATATGAACTACATGAAGAGAAAGAAGCTTCATTTGTTTTTTCAATGGTTGAGCTGAGCGAAACAAGCCTTTCTCGCTTGGGTACTCAAACTAGCTCCAGATCAGGTGTATAGTGTTCTGTGATCTTTCCTTTCTCACGATCTTCAATCGCTTTATCGTCACAGGATTTGACTCACATAGATCAGGTGATAGGTAAGAACATAATTTACATTTTGGCACCCAGATATGATCATTTCCTCTCATCGGTGTCTTATGCGTTGGTATTGCTCCTTAGCCTCAGCTTGAGCTTGTATCTTCTTCAATTCTGTTTGTGCCTTGGCTGCCTTTTTTTTAATGGATGGCACGTAGCTCCTCTTGGCTTAAAGGATCCTAATATCGTTTAAATTTGCTCCCATTGAGGAATCCAATGGTTTCAACTCCATCAAGAGTCTCCACACGAATGGTGCCTTGTGGGGTGATTTCATATACTCTATATGGTCCTTTTCCCGTATATTTCAACTTTTTCTTTTTGTCATGCACTCCATACATAAGGATTTTATCACCAACATTGATATCTTTGTTCTTTAGATGACAGTCAAACCATTTCTTCCTCCTATCTTTCCACAAGTGCATTTTGCACAGCCAATTGTCTTTCTTCGTCCAACCTTTCAAGGATATATAAACGCTCAACTAAAGGGTTACTATCCCAACCTTCTTGTGAAGCTAGGCGTAGACTAGGAATTACAAATCCCCATGGCATAACTGCTTCTTGGCCATATACCATTTTGAATGGTGTACAATTAGTAGTAGCCACTTTGTAAGAAGTACGATAAGCCCATAGAGCTGATGTCAGCTTCAAATCCCAATCTGTGCAATGAGCTTCCACTGTTTTGGTCAAGATAGAAATCAAGGTCTTGTTAGTGCTCTCAACTTGGCCATTTGCTTGTGGATAATAAGGCGTGGACTTATGGTGGGCTATCATAAAGTTTGTCATGAGTTCCTTTATCACTCCATTTATAAAATGAGTACCATTGTCACTCACAATTTCAAAGGGACAACCAAATATTGTAGTAATGTTCTCAAAGAGAAACTTGGCAGTTGACCTTGTATCAACCTTGCGTGTCACCCTAGCTTCCGTCCACTTTGTCACATAGTCAGTGGGCAACGATAATATATCGAGATTGAGTGTTACGAGCTGCTGGACTAATTGGGCTTACAAAGTGTAAACCCCATTTTTCAAATGGTTGAGTCACTTTAATAGGATGTAAGGGCATCTTATCCTTTCATTGTGTGATCTTGTAACATTGGCATTCATCACATCCTTTTGCAAAAAGTGATACATCCTTGAATAAGGTAGGCCACCAATAGCCCGATTACAACACCTTTCTAGCAGTTAGTTCCCCCGAGAAATGTTCTTCGGCTATACCCATGTAGGCTTCTTGTAGTATGTATAAACACTCATCCTCACGAGCACAACGTCTAAGAATATCGTCCTTCCCTAGCTTGTAGAGAGTTGTTGCAATTAGAGAATAAGGTTCACATTCTTTTAATAGTTTTTGAGCTATATTCTTACAAAGCTCCTTGGGTGGAAAACCATTAACTAGAAAGTTCACAATCTTATCAATTCATTCAGGCATGTTCTCGACTAGGAATAGGGAAGTATCGGGCAATTCATCATCGACTCCAGTACATAGGGGCTTCACCATTGGGTATGCAAAACAAATGATCCGCCATGACACGTATTTTACCAGGTCTCACTACAACGGTAAAATCAAACTCAAGAAGAATTAACAACCATCGTGTAATTCTTTCCGTGGAACAAGGTTTATTTACTAGATACAACAATGCTTGACGATCAACATAGAAAACAAACTTGTTGGCAAGAAGGTAGTAACGAAATTTCTTCACGCGTAAATCATAGCTAAACCTTCCCTCTATATAGTGGTGTATTTTCTCTCAGTATCATTTAATTGACGACTTGCAAAGCTAATGGGGTAGTCCAATTTATGTTCTCCTGGTTGAGCTAGAACACACCCAATAGCAAAGTTTGATGCATCAATATGCACATGAAAAATTACATTCCAATCGGGCACTCATAAAATGGGAGCGCTTGTCAAGGTCTTTTTCAATGACTCATAAGCATGGTCACACTCGGCGGTCCAATGGAACTCAATAAGCAGTTTGTACAATGGAAGAGCTATCTCGGCAAAGTTTAAAATAAACCGCCGGTAATGATCAACATGGCCCATGAACCTTTGAATTCCTTTATAGTTTGTAGGTGGTGGCAATTCAACAATGGCTTTAATTTTGCTCTCATATGTGGAAATCCCATTTTTGGACACTATATGCCCTAAAATGACTCCATGTTTAACCCAAAATTGGCATTTGAAAGGGTTTAATGAGATGCGATACAACCTGCACTTTTCAAACACTTTTCGTAAACATGATAGATGTTCTTTCCAAGAGGAATAAACACAAAGGCCATCTAAGAAATCTTTGCAAAACTCCCTCAAATATTCTCTAAAAGCAGTGTTTATTAATCTTTGGAAGGTAGCAGGAGCATTGGTTAAGCCAAAAGCCATAACACAAAATGTGAACATTCCGAATTCGGTTATAAAATCCGGTTTAGCTTGGTCCTCTAGTGCAATAGTGATTTAATTGTATCCAGAGTACCCATCTAAAAAGCTATAAGATTCCTTCCCTGCAACTCTTTCAAGCACATGTTTTGAACATGGCAAGGGGTAATGGTCGCTCCTAGTGGTGGCATTGACCTTTTTGAGATCCATGCACACTCTGAGTTTCCCTTTCTTTTGCGGCACAATAACTATTGGAGAAACCCGTTCTGAGTACTCAATAGGGTATACAAATCCACATTTGACAAGCTTTTCAATCTCTTCTTGAACAATCTTTGCATACTTAGGATTCATTGGTGGGTAGGGTCGTTGCTGGACTGGTTTAGCCATGCTATGCATGGGAATCGTGTGTTGCACCACGGAAATATATCCTTGAATTCCTTGAGAAGTCCTTTAAGTACATACTCCTCAGTCTCTGTCAGATCTTGGGCAATAATGAAAATAGGTTTGGACTTCTCACGAGGGTCTGCTAACTCTATTTCCTTAACAATCGCTGGACCATCATAGACTCTATTACTTCCATTGATAGGTGACCTCTGTGCCTTTGTATACACAATCTTACGTTCCTCTGTGGTGTAGGATTTGAAATGTTTAGGTGCAGGGTGTAAGTTTGTGGGGTCTCGTTGTTCTGTGGACCGTGATTTCTCATCCGCTTCCTTTTGTTGTTGAGCTAACTCTCAATTTGTCGTCTCCTTATGGTACGGATCAACTTTGGCTTCTCTGTAGCCTCTACCTGTGTGATGTCAATGGGTTGTAGAGTACAACACATAACTCTTTGAAGGTATTCACCCCAGTTATCTACCAACTTTCGATGAGCATCACATGCCCCTATATGATTAAGTCATTCTGTGATTGATAAAATTTTTAATTTATTCTAGCACACACATTTTCTCGATAACGTCGCCTCTTATATCTCTTACTCTTCTTGTCTAATTTTTGATTACGGCCGATCTCTAGTGAAGAGTCACTAGATGAATCGCTACTTGTGTCTTCTGCTCTCCTGGATAGTTTTTCATCTAGGGTACCACTGTGCCCTGAATGGGTTGTCTCCATATTTGCCCCAAGGTTTAACTCAGATTCTTCGTCTTCAGAGTCAACTCCAATTGATGTTGTGACTCCGAATTGTGTGGGCTATAGTCTTGTGAGACGCTATTGGTTCCAATGTCAGTCAAGTCTTCATCTTGTAGGTCATCAAAAGCTATATGCATTGCTCCTATCATATTTAAGGGTACGAGTTGTGGCATTTCAGCCCCCTCAAGTGTTACCTAGCCCATCCCCTTATGTCTCCAAGTGTCTATGGTTGCTACTAGGTGGACCCAATCCAAATTGTCAGACTCAGTCATCCCAGGTAGAGCATCCATATAAGGAGAATCTTCCCCAACATCACTGTCCATTTTACACGTGGAACAATACTACAATGGAGCCGAGTGAACTGTGGTCTCAGATCTATGATCAATTATAAATTTGTTTTCTAGAGGATGTGCCCAACCAATTACAAGACAAATCAAATGACAGAATCTTGGAACTGCAAGTAGACATGGTTTTTAGACCAGTCATGCGCCATTTTTGCTTCCCTCATGAAAGGACGTCCTAAGATCATCTCAGATGACATAGTGTGCTTAGAGAAATCCATAACAATGAAGGTATTCCTTATTTTGTGTCCAAAGACCTTGATATCAAGGTCTTCTAGCATCCCAATAGGCTTAACAATAGTCCCATTGGCCATCTTTACGGTTATATTTGTGGTCTCAAGGTGAGGCCTTCCCATAGTTTCCCAGCAAGTTTTAGTCACAATGCTAACCCCAACGCCACCATCAAGGATTCCCTTCATAGTTATTCCCTTGGTAGTGGTTGATATGGTCGCATTGGATTCATCGCCTTCAAAGTATTTTCCCAACTTGTTAACATGTATTACATCAACAGAGTTCTCATTTAAGTTGGGTTGTGGATCTAAGTCATGTTCCTCCTCCATAGGCATCTCCCTAGCTTCATCCATCTGTGCAAATTGTGGTAGCCCAACTTTCAGTTCTCCATTGAGGAAAGATTGAAGAGCTAAGAATAGCTTGGGGTCTCCATATAGTTTGGACATGATGGTGGTTCTAACTTTTGAAGCCATGAAATCCATCAATTTGGCAATATTTAATGGCACCTTTTGGGATTCAGTCCCTAGACGTGGGGAAGATGGGATCTCCATTTCTTCAATAGGGTCAGGTAGTCCCTCTGTAAACATTCTCTCCAACAACAAGGGAGTACGTCCACTTTCACATGACTTAAAGTCACTTTCTTCTTGGATGACACTAGGTATGGCTAGTGGTCTATAAACTTTGTGAGGTTGCTTTTGCGTAGGGAACGCTGTGTCAGTAATTTGGATCTGCCTAGGTGCTGACTCTAGATCCCTTTGGGTCTCTTCTACCAAACCCATTAATTTCTTGACTCGCTCGATCTCCTCTGTAGGGTTTGGATAAGTTCCTATCTTCTTCTTGGGTCCTAGCCATTGTGGCTCATGACGAACTTCCTTGTTTCTTTCTTTTCTAGTGCTCTTTATAGTCTCCATGGTTTCACTTGAATTAGAATCCTCTTCAACATCATACATATATACGGGGTCATCACTAGTCCCTATGTTGGTCTTTGAACTAGGGTTTGACTTGGCGCTGCTTTTTATGATCTCCTCCTCCGTGTTTTCTTCTTCTTCTGAGATTTGATGCTGTGTCTCTTTCTTTAAGAACATAATTTTGGTTTTGGAGCATCGATCGTGTGAGTACATTAACTGGTATTACATGCATACTTTGTGTTGGCTCCTCCGTAACCTCAATTAAATTCAATAGCGTTATCTTTGGTGCATTTGGATTATTAGGACATTGGGCAATCAAATGATCTATGCCACATCGATTACACATGAGTATCGGCATTGTAGGTGTGCTCGCTTGATTGGTTTGCATTAGTGTGGCATTCTTTTGTAATCTAATATGACATTCGGCTACACGATATGCACCTCCACACTCATAACATTGAAGACTCGGTGGTCTCTTGGCAAAGTAATTGATATTCTGGCCTGATGCCATAAGAGAAACTACTTGATAGACATGCTTGACTTGTCCCCAATAGTCCTCCATGTAGTATTGTGGACTTTCTTCAAGTGAATCAATCCCATATGCAATATTAGGGTCTATATCTTCCTCACAGTCCAAACAAGAAATAGACGACTCACAACCCACTTGATTCACAGAAGTGATTCTCGGATGTGGTGGTTACGGTCCTAGCATTGGAGGTGGTAAGGGTGTTGTTTGAACAACATTTTCGGCCCTAGGGACCATGTGTTGTGACGTTTGTTCAAGAGGTGGGGCCGACATCAATGCAAGCACTCGAGGTGTGTCCGTCCATGCTAAGGTTGGTCTATTGGCCATCACGTGCTTAAATACTATGCAATCCTTAGCTTGATGACCATACCTTCCACATGCATTGCAATTTCCATTAAATTTTACTCTAAAAGTAGGGCATTCACTGGTACTATGCGGACCATAGCAAATTGGGCACCATTGTTGCTTCCTTCTTGGATACATATGGTTGTTTTGCGAAGCATGATTGTCTCTAAGACTCTCTTGAATGGCCTTGGTGAGATCTGCTAAAGTCATCTCAAATATATTTGGCTCTTTAGCAATAGGATTTATGGTCATTGGCTCATGACACGATGCTTGTGAGCTAGTAGATTTAGGCTTAACAGACATCCTTTCTCCTTGAATTATTAAGTTATCCTCCAATTGGATCGCATTGCTGGTGACTGCTTCCCAAGTGGTGATTCCTCTAATGACTAGGCCATTATAGATATCCTCATGTCGTAGTACCCTAATGAATCTATCAAGCAATTGGTTAATATTGAAGCGCTCATTTGGATTACAACAAGAATTCAAATGCTTCAAGTGACTAATAAAGTCTTTCACGAACTCCCCTTCCTCTCCTTGGGCTTTCTGGAGCTGAGATGATACACCCCAAATTACTCCCTCTTGTATGTACTCTTTCAAGAATAGTCTCCTAAGAGTGGGGTAAATCATTTTTTCTTCCACCCTTAGGGTTCTATACCAATCCCCAGCCTTTTCACTTAAGGTCAGACTTAAAGCATTACTCTTATGTAGGTCATTATGTTCTCCTAGAGAATTGCATATTTGTTCAAATACTTCATTATGCTTTCTCACATTCCCGTCCCCACTAAATTTTTTGTGTGAGCTTGGCTATTTGTACTGCCAGGCTCTCTATCAGGCGTGTTACGTATATTCTCAACAATAGATCGACCGATAGCTTGAGCGAAGGTTGCCAAGTCACCTAAGTGAGTAGGTATAGTGGGGATAGGCACTCTCGGGACTGCATGTCGAATGGGGATTGGCATTGGGCTTGGTGTCTATGCCGCCCTTGGGTTCCAAGTTTGGTATGGCGTCGTGCCATATGGTGGCCCAAAGTTCCTATGTGTGGCCCTAGGCCTAGCAGACGTGGTGGCTGGTATGGTCCCATTGAAATAGGAGCTTGGATGTTGTGGTTGTGGAGCATAAGTTGTTGAAACAATGTAAGGGGTAGGAGCTACATGAGTACAAGGACCTATAGGTGTATATGATTGATACACACTTGTAGGTATTGTTGCAGGCATTGGGCTACCATGTAGCGGTGTTTTACTAACAAATAAGGTCCACAATGTATTTCTTGTCATGCCCATCACTGGGGTAGGCATGGTGTCATCAAGAGAAAGATGAGCTAAACTTGGAATGGTAAAGCTATCACTTGTGGGCTCAGATTGTACTGAGACCCCTAGCAAAACAACATATGGAGGATCCATCGGGCTTACTGAGGGAGTCTGCATTTGCGATAAAGTTGGTTACTGAGCCTTCCCTGTATCCAAGAATCTCATGAGACCCGTTGAAGGCATGTGGATCCCCTTGTTCTATCTCTCCGGCTCAATAACCCTATGGATGACCTCACAAACTCTTTGTTTTGATCCTCTACACTAGTAGCACCCATTGTGGATTGTAGGACATCTAACCAACCCATGTGATAGGTGTGACTTGTGTAAGTCGGTTAAAGTCTCCGTTTGTAGTTCATACTCCCAGTTTTTGTTTAGAAATGCTCCATCTAGGATTGAGGTGCTAGGGGTGTCCTTTGAACTAGATGCAATGGGCTCTCTATGGGTTGATCCTTAATGGTCTCTAATTCAGGAACACTCGATTGCTCGACTAGCATGGATGTTGACATAGGGGCCTTTGCTTTAAGCTCTCTCCATTGCTCTGCCTTGCGTAAGCTTTCGATTTTCTTTTCCCTTGCTGCAAGGATATATCACTCAACCTCTTGCACTTCGACATGGCTTCTACCATCAGGTAATATAACCTCGGACGGGAATAGCTCTGAAGAGTCAGGTGGTACAGTGAATGGAGTATATGGAGTATTCACATGAACACTCTCCCGGAGCATGGGGTCTACATTCGTCATGAATGGAAAATTTACTTTCCCACCCCCTTCATTTACCTAGTTAGCTGCACTTTTGGAGCGAGTGGCTCTACTAAAAGTTTCCTTCAAGCAACTAAGCACGCTCGGCCCGAACCGTGGACCCATGGCATGTATGTCTTGGCTTGAACTATCAAGATTAGGCATCAGGTAACCCTCCATGACGTCATAGTCAAAGGAAGAGTCACTAGACGCAATATGTGGGTCCTGAGTGGTACTACCTTCGGTTCCCGTTGAGGGCCCCCGCTGAGGGCTTAGAGCCTAAGGTGGAGGAATAATGAGTGCCCGTGTAAACAGAGACAGTCTCTATGTGCTCGTCCTCTAGGCACATGACTAGAGCATAGGTGCATGGACCTTAACACTCTAGAAGCGTTGGTGAGTGCCCGTGAAGGCCGCTCACCTATTTTTTAAGGTGTTTACAACCCAAATTCTTTGTTATTTTTGGTCCCTTTTTTTAACCAAACCATAGAATATGGTGTGTGATAGCTCAAAACAAGCGTCTTGGCTAGAGAGAAGTGCCGTGATTTACAGCCCCCGATTAGGTTACATATAGCTCAGAGAATCCTAAAACTAGTCTTTTCCTAGGTGGGAAGAGGGTTAGAATTAGTAAGTCCAAAGGGTGAGTGTAAAGGGAATGGTGGAGGACTTGAGGAACTTCTCTCACATACCCTTCTTTCACTTGAAATCCTAGTCTTTATATATAAAGTAGTGTGTATAGTATATCATAAGACTGAGGACTGAGGCGTGGGCCTGGGATTTGGTTCGGGTTCAGGGAAATGACCCCGATCCTTCCTTTTAAGATAAGGTTTTTTTAATTTTCTTTTTTGTTTTGAGTTTTCTTTCTAGTTCCTTTTTTTGTTTTGATTTTCTCAGATATTCCGAGTGTTTTTTTAAAATTTTAAAAAAATATATATTAATATATATATATATATATATATATATATATATATATATATATATATATATATATATATATATATATATATATATATATATAAATATATATATATATATTAAAAAAAATATATATATATATTAAAAACACTTTTTTCAAAAAATCTTTACTTTCAGTGGATAATGTTGCGCGTGGGTGTTGAGCTCACATGTGCACACAACAGCTCTGTCTAACTCTGTCTAACCTCCTTGTAGCTAACACACAACTAACACAATTAATTAACACTAATTATCTGTGCTAACACACTGTTTAACAGAGAACTGCACACTCACAGATAGTCAACTTTCTCACTATCTACTCTACTGCGCTCTGTATACTACACATTATTGGTCTAAACACTAACTAACAGATCTACTAACCCTGCACAACAGATCTAACAAATCTAACAAAAACAAGTACAATGCCGCACTTACAGCGCTTACAAAAATTTGTTAAAACTGTGCATTACAGTCCTTAACAGTTCTCACACAAACTCAGACAAAAGCATGAAAACAATCGAAGAAAGGATTCCAGAGGTAGCACTGAGCACTCCTCAAGCTTAATGTGCAAGGCAGTGGGGAACTTGCATGTGCACTGTGTGCAAGCCTCGAAGGGCTGCAAGCACACAACTAGAGAGTCATAGAGCAAGCTCAAAGAAACAATGGTGTGTCATTCAATGCTCAATGCCTCCGTTGTGAAGGATCCTGTGCTGCAAAGAAGAAGGAGCTGCCACCGATTCCGTGCTCAACCGCCTTGCCTCCGCCGATGCCGCCACAATGCTCTCTCACACTCTCTCTATCTCTCTCGCAAGCGCGCGCACACACACACACACACACACACACACACACACACACACACACACACACACACACACACACACACACACACACACACACACACACATGAGCACACACACACACGAGCACACGAAGGAGAAGGAGATAGAGATGGAGCAAGAGCACCTTTTAGCTTACACCTCCAAGAATGAGGATTTTTAATTTAAATGGACCTTTTATAAGAGTTTGACCCATTCACACATGGGTGCCCACAGTGGCTGATCGTTACTGTTGGAATTAGGGTTGCAAATAAACACACACAGCTTGGAGAAGATGAAGGAAGCTCAAGGCACACAATAGAGAGTGTATTACTTAATGTGCAATGGAAAGATAGATAGCCCTAGAGTGATGGGCATATATACAATGCACGGGGGAAAAAACCTCCTAAAGAGGGAAAAAATGCCTCGGCGGTCCTAGTGTGTTCACACACATCACTACCACATGTATATGGTAACAAATCCCCCCTGGAGTGATGCAGTGAACGAGAGCTGGCACATGAGTAAAGGGAAGTTCCATATCCTAAGGACATGATCAGTCCACAAAGGGGAGTAAGACCAAAGATTTGCGGAAAGCTTCAAGCTTCTCACGAGACAATGCCTTTGTGAAAAGCTCTGTAAGGTTGTCCTGTGTTGGCACATAAGCCAAGCTGATCTCTCGTGCTGAGAGCATATCCCTGACATAGTGGTAATGCACCTCAATGTGCTTTGTGCGAGCATGAAAAACTGGGTTCCTCGCAACTCCCAATGCGCTCTGGTTGTCAGTGTAGATAGTGTTGGTAGTGTCCTGTCCAACACCCAAATCAGCCATAAGGCGTCTAAGCCATACACACTCAACCGTAGCTGTGAAGACTGCTCTGTACTCAGCCTCACAACTCGAAGTGGCCACAATAGGTTGCTTCTTGCTCAACCATGATATACATGAACTGCCAAGCATGAAACAAAAACCACTTGTGGACACTCGTGTGTCAAAACAACCGCCCAATCTAAGTCCGAAAAAGCATGTAAGTCCAGCCCAATCTAAGTCCGAAAAAGCATGTAAGTCTGGCGGCAATGATCCCCCCTTGGGATAAAACAAGCCAAGATGTAAAGTTCCACTAAGGTAGCGGAAAATCCTCTTGACAGCCTGCCAATGCTTAGACCCTGGGCTATGCATAAATCTGCTGACCTGTGAGACTACAAACTGAATATCTAGCCGCGTGTTGCATACATAAATGAGGCAGCCAACAGCAGTTTGGTAAAGAGTGACATCAGCAAGATCGCCAGCATCATGTAGACTCAACTTCAAACCTGTTTCCATGGGAGTGGCAATAGGTTTGCAATCCTCAAGTCCAAACTTACATAGCAATGTCTCTATGTAACTTTTCTGACACAAAGCAATACCACCATCACACTGCTTAAACTGTATACCCAAGTAATGATGCAACAGTCCCAAATCTTTCATCTTGAAAGTAGCATTCAAATCAGCCTTAAATTCAGCAATATGTCTCTCATTTGGTCGAGTGATCAGCAAATCATCGACATAAAGAACCACAATGAGAAATACATCATCCTCACGCTTTACATACAATGTGCTTTCTGTTGGACTATTACGAAAGCCTCGTTTAACCAAACGAGTGTCAGCTTTCTCATACCAAGCACGAGGAGATTGCTTCAACCCATACAAAGCCTTCTTACATCTGCACACTTTGTCCTCTTGTCCTTTTATGACAAAACCGCGAGGCTGCGTTACATAAACTTTCTCAAATATGTCACCATTCAAGAAAGCAGTAACAATGTCTGATTGATGTACATCCCAACCAAAATGAGCTGCCGATGCACATAGAAAACACACAGTAGTCATACGACAAGTGGGAGCAAAAGTCTCTTCATAATCTATGCCTTTTTGCTTTGCATAACCCTTTGCAACAAGTCGAGCCTTATGGCGATCGATCTCACCATCCGGCTTGCGTTTCAACTTGTAAACCCACTTTGTACCAATGGCCTTTTTTCCATGAGGCAAATCACATAGAGTCCATGTGTCATTTTCTATAAGTGCATCATATTATGATTGCATGGAAGCCATCCAATTTTCTGAATTCTGTGCTTCATCAAAAGACAGAGGCTCCTCAACATCATGTCAACTAGACACAGCCAAAACATAACCTGATGCATAAGATGCATGGCGAGAGCCTGAATGAGTACGAATAGACAAAGGTGCATCCAATTTACTCTCACACAAAGTGTGCACCGGCCATTTTGGCATACCTCTAGCCCGCTCATTTTCAGCCCTTTCCGCATCAAGTACATCATGTACATCTGCATCAGTAATAGGCTGATCTCTAACATTTTCAGAAACCCCCATAGGCTGTACATTTGTCTCATTGGAACTTACATTTGTATTTCCACCACTGAAAAGAGGCAACAAAGTGTCATAAATGTCCTGTGAGCTTACATTATTGTCTCTAGTACATGACATCAAGGGTTGAACAGAATCTTCCACAAACGCTACATCCCGTGAAACCAGAATACGTTTTGTTTGCGGATGATACAACCTGTAACCTTTGCTTTCAGCACTATAACCAACAAAAATACATTTGACAGCCTTATCATCCAATTTTTTGCGCTGCACTTGTGGCACCAAAGCATATGCCAAACAGCCAAAAACACGCATGTGCTCAATAGAAGTCTTTCTATCATGCCATGCTTCATATGGAGTAATAGACTGCAAAGCTTTCATAGCACACCTATTAAGTACATAAGTGGCACACATGATGGCCTCAAGCCAAAAAGAATGCGGCAAAGATTGACTTTTGACCATACATCGTGTCATTTCCGTCAGTGACCTCTTTTTCCTCTCAGCAACACCATTTTGCTGAGGTGTATAAGGCACTGTACATTGGTGTTTTATCCCATGACTAGCCAGAAATGCATTAAATTCATGAGACATATACTCCCCCCCTCGATCGGAACGGAGGGTGCCCATAGTACATTTCGAGACATTTTCAGCCATAGCCAGAAATTGTTTGAATCACATAAAAACTTCGAACTTCGCTTTAAGCGGAAATACCCATGCATGCCTGGAGTAATCATCAATGAAAGTCACGAAGTACAGGTAATTGCCCAAGGACGGAGTTTGCATGGGCCCACAAACATCACTATGCACAAGCTGCAACCTGCATGTGGCCCGAACTGAACCATCCTTTGGAAACTTAGAACGCTGCATCTTACCCAAAATACAGCCTTCACAAACATGTTTGACAAGTGCTTCAAGAGGTGGCAAATAAGCAACCATATGTCATTAAATCTAATATCTAACCAACCCAAATGATTTTCTCATATTAAATTGATCACTTAATGTGGGAGAATAAACGGGAACAAGTGTTAAGATATAGATATGTTCTTATAGATCTATCTCAACACGGGGCCAATGGTAAAGGGGCCCAAATGAGAGATGGTCTATCAAAGAGCAAGGCTAACCAATGGAGCATAAGACCTTAGGGTTAGCTTCATTGAAGACCTCCAATAATGTGTGTAAAAGTCCTTTGACCTTAGGTAAGCTAGGGCTGAGCTTGAGGCGGGAACCTGGCCCAAGCTGGAGGTGCTTGTCATGCTTAAGGTGCTTGTCATGCTTGAGGTGCTTGACCTGCTACATGCTTGAGGTGCTTGACCTGCTACTTGATTAAGGTGCTCGAGGTGCTTTGACATGCTTGCCTGAGATGCTTGTGGGAACACCCCTAGTTCAAGTGCATTGTCATGCTTGATGACTAAGGTGCTTGAGCACCAAAAGTCAAAAGTATCCCTACAAGAGGGGGGGCAAGCCCTTTTCCTAGGGGATAGAGAGAGAACACACACTCACACACACAAGGAAGGCCCAAGCTTGAAGAGGCAGCAGGGACACATGTCAGGCCCCTACCTATGTTACCTTCATGAGATGCCTGAAGCCTATTGGTTGGCCACCCAAGGGGTCCAACAATAATTTAGGAGATTTAATTAATTGATTTAGCATTTATCTAGCCCTCTCTCTCAAAGGGGAAAGGGGGACACTTGCTACCCCTACTGCTTGTAATGCCTCCTGCTTATGATTGGCTAGGCATGGAGGGGTCCAAAGAGCTTCAAGCATGAGCTACAAGGGGGGGTCGACCCAAGCAAGCTAGGGGGTTTCTTAGGGGGTATACTCACCCACACACACTCACAAACACTCTCATTGTGTGCTATGCAAAGTGCAAGAGCTCCCTCTCCAAGCAAGTAGAGGTTGAGAACCTACACCAACACTCTTGGCTATGGAGTGCAAATCCAACCAAGAGCCATGCTTCAATGATTAAGCTTGCCATCTCCTTCTTCTTCATTACTATGCTATTATGTATGCTAGCAACAAGAGTTATGATAAGTGAGGAACTAATTCTTTCTCCTACGAAATGTTTCTTCTTTCTCTTCCCTACCCTCATTCCCTGCTAGCTCTCTCCACCTTCGAAGGTGTTTGAGGTCTCGGGACTGAGGCTTGGGATAGCTAAAGCTTTCTTCAAGTTTATGTTATGTTTGTGATGCATGAAGCTTTCCATCTTCATTGCATCACCTAGGTCACAAGGAACACAAAGACTGTATTGTAACAAGTCTCTCTTAATGGGAGAAATCATAATACAAATGCCTATTGGAGGGAGGACCGGCTCCACATAAATCCGGTCCTCAACTGTTGTCGTGTTCTCTACATTCTCTCTCTTGCAAAAGTATTGTTCATGCCAAGTTAACTAATTGCTATGGTTATGTTGCAATCTTCAATTATGTTCACCCATTATGCTCACAAAGTTATTTCTCAAAAGTACTCTCATTAATTTCCGCTACTCTCAAGTTAAATAGGCCAATTACATTACACCATATAAGATTTCTGCAAACGTAGCAAATTGGAAAAATTCAGATGACCAAAACGTGCATGCCAAAGTTTTGCATCTGAAATAGCCCTTGAATCTGCAACAGCATTTGCAAAATTTTGTCCACACTTGTCATACAAAGTGAGCTTATACAGCCCATGACACAAAAGGCCTGATGCAACAATTTCATCACCAAAACTGAGATCATGAACTGTACATCTGTCATCCACAAATTTGACTACAAGTCCAAGTCTAGCAAGTGTGGATACAGACAAGAGATTCTTCTTGATCCCAGGTACATAAAGTGCATCAAAAAGTGTGCCATTTGCAGCAGTAAGCACAATCTTTCCAACTCCCTGAACCGGATAAGAGGCATTGTTGGCACAAGTGACAGAATTCCCATGAGGGACAGACTCGAGAGAGGTAAACAATTCACGATGTGAGGTAATGTGCTTTGTAGCACCACTGTTGAAATACCACACATGTGAATCTGCAGCAACTGACAAACATGCATCATGGACAGTAGGATTGTAAGTGCACTCTTCGTTAAAAGCCCATTCTGCATCAACATCAACACCACAGTCTCTTTTCACAGAAGACTCAACAATGGCGCATTTGTAGTGGAACCAGCATTTGCAGTGGAACCACCCTCTTTCTTCTTAGCCTCTTTGACCTTCAACTTAGGACATGACTTGATCAAGTGATCATTAGCTTTACAATAATGGCAACTCATCTTCTTTTTACCCTTATCACCAGAATTGCCAGACGAAGTGTTGCCAGCAGAAGCATTAGGAACACAATTTTTGCCACTCGCAGCAGAATCATAAGAAGTGGCTGCATTGCTGTTACCACCCTTTCTTTGCGAAGCAATAAAAGCCTGTTCAACTGCACACTGCCTAGTCCTTTTTTTTCTTGAAAGTGACTCTTGCAACAACAATGTGCATAATGCATCAAACTTGACAACTTCTGGATTTCCTTGGGTCATAAGTCTCCAAGTACTAGCAAAAGTCTGGTAGGAATCTGGTAAGGAATCAAGAACAGTCTGCACAAGGGAACTGTCTGAAATGACTTCACCTGCAGAAATAAGTTGCTCATTGATATCCTTGACACTAGCAAGGAAAGTGTCCATATCATCTTCCTCATGCATAATCTTTGACTCCAGCTCTTTACGCAGCAAAGAAATTTTAGCCTCATTGCGGCTTGCATAAAGACCTGCTAGAATATCCCAAGCCTGTTTTGTAGATTTTGCTGAACGGATGTGAGGAACAATGGTGCACTTCACAGACAACGCAATCAATGCATGAGCCTGCGCATCCTTTACATCCCAACGAGCTTGTTCTGCCGTAGGCAAAACAACTCTAACAGCAGCAATCCTTGCAGCAAGACCTGCAACATCCTCAACATCGCCTACATCCTCAGAACCAGGATGTACATCAATGCCCTGCACAATGTTCCAGATGCCCTTTGACACAAGAACATGTTGCATCATATAAGCCCACATAGGGTAATTGTCCTGTGCGCGTATGTCGCACGTGTCAATGCAAGGAACTTGCCGATACACCGTGTGCGAGCCACAAATGGCTCCAAGCACACAACAAGCCTAAACTAGTAAGCTCAAAGAAGGCGATGGTGTGTCACTCACCACTCTACGCTTGCTTTGTGGAGGATTCCTCGCCGCGAAGAAGAAGGAGACGCCGCTACGCCGTGCTCAACCGCTTCACCGCTGTCGTGCCTTCGTAATGCTCGATTGCACACACACTCCCTCTCTCTCCCTCTCTCACTCTCTCTCACACACACACAAGGAGATGAAGAAGAAGAAGATGGAGATGGAGCAAGAGCACTCTTTAATTGCACAAATGAGAGAATGAGTGGATTTTAGGCTTAGTTGACTTTTATATGAGCTCGCCCCAATCACACTTGGGCGCCCATGCTTAGCCAACTAATCCCTTGAATGTTCGAGTTAGAGTGAGCTTCTCATCGGCGATCACTCTTACCCTTTTCCTATTGGACCGACAAGCCCGGTACCTGACTCTACCAAATAAATAATACAATGTCCGCCGTAAATAATACAATGTCGACCGTAGGTGATAGAGTGTCCGTGAGCCGCCGTGAGGGTTAACATCCCTCCCTTCCTGATGTACAATCCGTCCTCGAAAGCTATTGAGTTGAAGCTCGTTCGTCGAGGTGGAAGAGCATTTGAGATGAATGTCCTTAGCCTTCTTCAGTCACTGCAAAATCAAACAACATTGGCACAGTAATTGCATTCTCATAAGCGATTAAAAAGCATATGTAGTTTTAGGCAGACAAATTGATTGGTAACGGAAATTTAAACAATTTTTCAGCAACAAACATTAAATTGCAAAATAATCAAATGCATAAACAGATGTAAAGGTAAAACATTAAACAAGTCTGGGGTCGCTAATTTAACGGTCGAAAGGCACTAGAGATCGACTATTAATACCATGGGTAAGCTTCTTAATTTTCTCTAGTCAATTAAGTTGTTTAATCGCGAGAGCCAAGTATTTCATGTTCAAGGGTTGACTAGAGGCTATACCTAGAAGACCTTGTAGTTAAGCTACGATAAAAGGAATTTCTCATGAAATCATCGCCTGACTGATTACCTTTTCTTTGACCCCCCAAAGTCTTTTCACAGTGATTCAATTTTGATGTGTGTGCTTATTTTGTATGCCTTGGGTTTTTTGTATGTGATTCAATTTTGATGTGTGTGCTTATTTTGTATGCCTTATTTTGTATGCCTTGGGTTTTTTGCTTTTCAAGGAAAAGCGCCCACACTGGGAACCTCTAGGGCTCTAGTACCATAGGCGATACATGTGAGTGAAGTATCCAATCAAGCTGAGATTTCTCTTCCAGCTTAAGATTTTACATTGTGGCACTTTGATTTTTTGTTTGTTCGTTTTCAACATTTTAATTTTGTAACTTTGGGGGGTCATATAACACTGATACACCTCCCCAGGCTCATCACACAAGTAAAATCCCTTTATAATACTTAAGCTAAAGGTCAATAGGGTCAAGCCCACTAGAAAGCCCTAGTACATTTCACACAATGCTGCCTAAATCGGATTAAGAACCTAAGTAACCATTGATTATTAGGAAGGCATTCCCCATGGTAGTAAGAGAAGATCTCTAACACCTAACTTGGTCAAACTAGCTTAGTCGATCTTGCTTAATTTTTAAACCTAGACAAGTGATTATGACAAAAAATTACATTGAATTAAATGTTTGATACTAAGAAAATGTGCTGGATATTATGCTACCAATCACAATCAAAGCAGACAATTATAAATGAAAAAAAGATAAGGGGCAATGCTATTGGACAAGAAACATCTGTTTGTGTTGATGGTCGCACTTTATTTGAAGAGTGAGTCGAGATAAAGATTCCATGAAGGTCCAAATTCTAACAACAGCAACACGTTCCTATACACACTAGGAAACACAAAGAATACCTCTAGGAGGCACATCAGTGGGAAAAAGAACTTTTCTAATCACTCAACTCTCAAAGAGAAACACTCCTATCGTACTAATTCTACCTACCCTCCATCACGCGAGTGATGAGGATCAAAGGTGTTTAATGACATAGGTCTCTATTTCAGTGTACCGAATGTGAATGTGTAGGTCTGGGTCAATGTTTTGACTTTTATTGTGCACTCGTTTGCTAATTGCTCTTGCTCTTTATTATTTTTGTTTTTTGTGAGTATATGCCTTTATATATACATTTCCTAAGATTGGGAGATTGAGAGGTTAGGGAAAAAGGTTGAGAGGGGAGTGAGTGAATGATGTCTGTCAGCAAACACTCCCCCCTTCCTTGGGTAGATCATGCCGTTTGAAATGAGCTTGTCACCCTTTGAAACCAATTGTTCTAGTTGGTAATAGGTGAGGATTTTTGCCAGTAGTTTTCTATTACCTTAGGTCCCTCATCGAGTTGCAAGGGTGGTAAGATACTCTCCCAGGATCGAACTTGAAGTGGTTCATCAGGTGATTCTTGAACACTGGGAGGTGTGGATTCCTTTGTAGCTTCATGGAGGTCCACTATTGTAGGTGGAGACTCTGGAGAAGCTTTTACCTCTATGGATGCATTATATGAGGAGCTAGAAGCTTTATGGGACTCCCCCCTTCCTGAGCTAGGTGGAACAAATTGTTCTTTCTTCGGTACCCAAACTAGCTCTGGAGCGGGGGCGTAGCATTCTGTGATTTTTTTCTTTCCGCAATTGTTGATTTGTTTTGGAGCTACGGGATTGGGCTCACATGGTTCAAGTGACAAGTAAGAGCACAATCTACGTTTTGGCACCCAAATTTGATCATTTCCTCGATAGTAGCCTTGGGCTTCCAATAATCGTTTAAGGATCCAACGGAACGTTTTCTTACTTTTCTTAGAGCGAGTGGTACGTTTCCTACAAGGCTTTTGTTTTTTAGCACTAGCTATGGTCGCTAAAGAAAGTTTAGGGACCCACTTGTATGTTTTCTTCGTTATATTAGGATGAGTCTTGTCAGAAGCTATATGCATTGCTTGTAGCATATTTAAGGGTACGGGCATTTCATCCCCCTCAGGTGTTACCCATGTCGTCCCCCTATTTTTCCAAGTGTCTATGGTTGCTGCTAGGTGGACACAATCCACATTGTGCGACTCAGTCATCCCAGGTAGTACATCCATATAAGGAGAATCTTCCCCAACATCAGTGTCCGCTTTACATGTGTAACAATACTGCAATGGGGCCGAGTGAACTGTGGTGTCAGATCTATGATCAATTATAAGCCTGTTTCCTAGAGGATATGCTTGACCCGTCACAAGATCCACTCGAATGACAGAATCTTGGAACTGCAGGTAGACATGGTTTTTTGACCAGTCATGCACCATTTTTGCTTCCCTCATGAAAGGACGTCCTAAGATAATCTCCGATGCCATAGTGTGTTTGGAGAAATCCATAACAATGAAGGTAATCCTTATTTTATGTCCAAAGACCTTGATCTTGAGATCTTCTAGCATCCCAATAGGTTTAACAATAGACCCATTGGCCATCTTCACTACTATGGTTGTGGTCGCAAGGTGAGGTCTTCCCATAGTTTCCCAACAATTTTTGGTCACAATGCTAACCCCAGCGCCACCATCAAGGATTCCCTTCACAGTTAATCCCTTAGTAGTGATTGGTATAGTCGCATTGGATTCATCACCCTCAAAGTATTGTCCCAACTTGCTAACATGTATTTCTATAACAAGGTTCTCATCTAGGTTGGGTTGTGGATCTAAGTGTTCCTCCTCTATTGGCATCTCCCCAGCTCCATTCATCTGTGCATATTGTGGTAGCCCAAACTTTAGTTCTCCATAGAGGAAGGCTCGAACAGCTGAGACTAGCTCGGGGTCTTTATATAGTTTGGACATGATGGTGGTTCTAACTTCTGAAGACATGAAATCCATCAATTTGGCAATGTTTAACGTCACCTTTTGGCCTTGAGTCCCTTCACGTGGGGAAGATGGGATCTCCATTTCTTCGATAGGATCAGGTAGTCCCTCTGTAAACATTCTTTCCATCAAGAAGTGAGTACGCCCACTTTCCCATGATTTTAAGTCACTTTCTTCTTGGATGACACTAGGTATGTCCAAGGGTCTATGGACTTGGTGAGGTTGTTGTTGCGTAGGGAACACGGTGTCTGTAATCTGGATCTTCCTAGGTGCTAGTTCTAGATCCTTTTGGGTATCTTCTACCAAATTCCTTAATTGCTTGACTCGCTCAATCTCCTCTGTAGGGTTTGGGTAAGTTCCTATCTTCTTTTTGGATCCTGGCCATTGTGTCTCATGAAGATCTTCCTTGTTGGTTTCTATGTTAGTGGTCGTTTTGGTCTCCATGGTTTCACCTGAATCAGAATCTTCTTCAACGTTGTTCATATATACGGGGTCGTCACTAGTCTCTATGTTGGTCTTTGAACTGGGGTCTGACTTCACTGGTTTTTGCGATCTCTTTCTTCGTGTTTTCTTCTTTTTCTGAGATTGGGCAATTGATGCCGTGTCTCTTTCCTCAAGAATATAATTTTGTTTTTGGAGCATCGATCATGTGAGTACGTTTACTGGTACTACAGGTGTACTTGGTGATGGCTCCTCGGTAACTTCAATCAAGTTTAATGGCGTGATCTTCGGTGCATTTGGATTATTTGGACATTGGGCAATCAAATGATCTATGCCACATCGATTACACATGAGAATCGGCATTGTAGACGTGCTCGCTTGATTGGTTTGCATTAGTGTGGTGTTCTTGTGTAGCCTAATAGGACACTCAGCTACACGACGTGGACCTCCACACTCATAGCATTGAAGAGGTGGTCTCTTAACAGTGTAGTTGATATTTTGGCATCTTGCCGCAAGAGCAGCTACTTGATATACAGGTTTGACTTGTCCCCAATAGTCCTCCATGTAGTATTGTGGAATTTCTTCAAGCACATCCATCCCATAGGCGATATTAGGATCTATATCTTCCTCATAGCCTTCCAAACAAGAAAAAGATGACTCACAACCCACTTGATTCATAGAAGTGATTCTCGGATGTGGTGGTTGCGGTCCTAGCACTAGAGGTGGTAAGGGTGTTGTTTGAACAACATTTTGGGCCCTAGGGACCATGTGTTGTGCTGTTTGTTCAAGAGGTGGGGCCGACATCAAGGCAGGCAGTCGAGGTGTGTCTGTCCATGCTAAGGTTGGTCTATTGGCCATCGCGCGCTTAAATACTATGCAATCCTTAGCTTGATGACCATACCTCCCACATGCATTGCAGTTCCCATTGAATTTTACTCTAAAAGTAGGGCATATATTGGTACTATGAGGTCCATAGCATACTGAGCACCATTGTTGCTCCCTTCTTGGATACATATGATTGTTTTGCGGAGTACGATTGTCTCTAAGACTCTATTGAATAGCCTTGGTGAGATCTGCTAAAGTCATCTCAGATATCTTTGGCTCCTTAGCAATAGGATTTAGGGTCATTGGATGATGCCCTGATGCTTGTGAGCTAATAGATTTAGGCTCAACAGACACTCTTTCTCCTTGAATCATTAAATTATCCTCCAATTGGATCGCATTGGTGGTGACTACTTCCCAAGTGGTGATACCTCTAATGACTAGGCCATTGTAGATATCCTCATGTCGTAACCCCCTAATGAATCTATCAAGCAATTGGTTATTATTGAAGGGCTCATTTGGATTGCAACGAGAATTCAAATGCTTCAAGCGACTTATAAAGTCTCTCACCGACTCTCCTTCCTCTCGTTGGGCTTTTTGAAGCTGAGGGGCTACACCCCAAAGCACTCCCTCTCGTATATATTCTTTTAAGAACAGTCTCCTAAGAGTAGGGTAAATCGTTTTTTCTTCCACCCTTAGGGTTCTATACCAATCCCCAGCCTTTCCACTTAAGGTTAGGCTTAAAGCTTTGCTCTTATGTAGGTCATTGTGTTCTCCTAGAGAATCGCATATTTGTTCAAACACTTCGATATGCTTTCTCACATCCCCGTCTCCACTAAATTTTTGTGTGAGATTGGCTATTTGTACTTCCTTACTTCTAGGCTCTCTATCAGGCGTGTTACGCATACTCTCAGCAATAGATCGACCAATAGCTTGAGCAAATGTTGCCAAGTCACCTAAGTGAGCAGGTACCGTGGGTGAAGGTGCTCCAGAGACTACATGTGGAGTAGGTATTGGCATTGGGCTTGGCGCATAGGAAGCCCTTGGGTTCCACGTTGGGTACGATGTTATGCCATGTGGTGGTCCATAGTCCATATGAGTGACCCTCGGCATAGCAGACGTCGGATGTGACATGCTAATGCTAGCCGGTATAGTCCCATGGGAATAAGAACTTGGGTGTTGTGGTTGTGGGGCATAGGTAGTTGAAACAATGGGAGGGGTAGGACTACATGAGTACGTGGACCCATAGGTGCATACGATTGGTTCGCATTTAATGAGTGTGGGGTCTACAGGAGATGTGAATGGTGATTCTTGTTAGGAAATAAGACGTAGCTAAATAGATAATTGAGTAGATTACTTAATGGAGAGAGACAGATTTACATACACGAGATTATAGAGTAGAGAGAGAGAGAGAGAGAGAGAGAGAGAGAGAGTACACACGATATACGTGGTTCACCCAATGTGGGCTACGTCCACGGGAAAGCAGCCACTCAATGGCTTTAGTACTTCAAAACAAGAAGTAATTTACAAAGGGATTATACCCTTAATGGAGCTCCCGCCTTGCTTCACTCTCACCACCTCACACTCACCTTGTTGCATCAACTTCACACTATGAAATGTGTGTAGAAATGGCCTCCTGTTATAGGCCAAAAGGGCTGCCCTCTCTTATGAGAGACAGCCATGTGTAGCCGCCCTTGTGCGAATAAGTCCAAATCGGACCCTCCAATCCGCCCATGTGTGGCCGCCCTTGAGAAGACAAGTCCGCTTTTGAATTCGGCCACCGGCCACCGGCCATTGACTTCCGACCACCGGCCACCGGCCATTGACTTCCGACCACCGGCCATTGGCCATTGACTACCGGCCACCGGCCAACCGACCGGTTGTTTTCCGACCACTTTCCGACTGCCGTCCGGCCATAATATTCCGGCGAAAAGGAATATTCCGGCGAAAAAAAGTCTCGGGGGCCTCCGCCCCCGAGGCCTTTAAAGTTGCCCCTGATTCTTGTCCGTGAAAATTTTGGTTTCCGATGAGTGATTTTCCTTCACGCACGATGGCTTCTCCTCATAATGGGGGCCTTACAAATGTGTGCTTTTACCACAGAAAATTACAAAGGTAAATCAGGCTCCATACTTAACAATTCTACTTCCCCACCCCCTTCGTTTACTTCACTAGCCGTAGGTTCAGAGCGCGTAGCTCTACTAAAAGTTTCCATCAAACGGCTAAAAACACTAGTTTCAGGTTGTTGGGCCCAACTAGGTACGGTTTCATTTGTTCCCCCGGGGCTCTGTGTAAGATGCTCTTCCATAATATCGTAGTCAGAGGAAGAGTTGCTAGCCGCTATATTTGGGTCTTGGGTTGCACTACCTTGGGTCCCCGCCGAGGCCTGAGCGTGAGCTTGGGCTTGGGCTTAGGTCTGGGCTTGGTCTGAGCGACTGAGGCCGAGGCCTGAGCGTGAGCTTGGGCTTAGGTCTGGGCTTGGATCTGGGAGATATTCTCGATCCGGGTTCTACCTTTATTTCTTTTTAATTTAAAATAAAAATAAAAATTTAAAGGATAAGGCCGTCGCGGCCTGCGCGAGAGCACACACACACACTCTCTCTACCTACTTCTAACTAATACACCTACTCTTACACACTAACACACTCTATTAACTCTCACTAATCTACTTCCTACTTACTGTACACAGAAAACTAACTACCTTAATACACAGAGAATAAACACAGAACCTTTGAAATCTCTATTAACAAAGAAAACTAACTACCTTAATACACAGAGAATAAACACAGAACCTTTGAAAACTTCATTAATAAAAAAAACACACAGGTTAATTCCAAATCGCTCTTCTTAACACACACACACACACACTCCTTCCTTACCTTTCCTACAATAGAAATTGCACCACGGAGAAGCACAGAGTGCTACTCGAGCTTCATGTATGGCACTCCCCGGCAACGGCACCAAAAATGTGCGCGTATGTCGCACGTGTCAATGCAAGGAACTTGCCGATACACCGTGTGCGAGCCACAAATGGCTCCAAGCACACAACAAGCCTAAACTAGTAAGCTCAAAGAAGGCGATGGTGTGTCACTCACCGCTCTACGCTTGCTTCGTGGAGGATTCCTCGCCGCGAAGAAGAAGGAGACACCGTTACGCCGCGCTCAACCGCTTCACCGCCGTCGTACCTTCGTAATGCTCGATCGCACACACACTCCCTCTCTCTCCCTCTCTCACTCTCTCTCTCACACACACAAGGAGATGAAGAAGAAGAAGATGGAGATGGAGCAAGAGCACTCTTCAATTGCACAAATGAGAGAATGAGTGGATTTTAGGTTTAGTTGACTTTTATATGAGCTCGCCCCATTCACACTTGGGCGCCCATTCTTAGCCAACTAATCCCTTGAATGTTCCAGTTAGAGTGTGCCTCTCATCGGCGATCGCTCTTACCCTTTTCCTATTAGACTGACAAGCCCTGTACCTGACTCTACCAAATAAATAATACAATGTCCGCTGTAAATATTACAATGTCCACCATAGGTGATAGAGTGTCCGTGAGCCGCCGTGAGGGTTAACATGTCCCCATCCAACCTGTCCTCAACAGCAAACATCTTGAACACAGATCTGTGTTGTTGTTGTCATCCATGGTAAATGGTACACCTGATGTGAAAACTGCCCGAAAATAGGAGAAACGGAGTGGGAACAACACGTGCTATATAGCACAAACCGTAGAAGACTATAAGGCACCTGTTATGCAAAAAAACGACACTGACAAAAATTCTACACAAAATGACAAAATAGCTTGTGCAGTACTGCCTGTAGTGGTAACGGAGGCCGAAATGAGCCCAAATCAAAAATCTGAGCAGACCAAGCTCTATGAGCTTTGCCGAAGTATTTGTCGACCTGCGAACGCTTGCCAAAGCTCACTGAAATCGGAGAAAGTGAGCACGCGTGTACTGGAGCAGCTGGTGACTAAGCTCGGGAGGACGCAACCTGCTCTGATACCAATTGTGGGAATTAGGGTTGCAGAGAAACACACACAGCTTGGAGAAGACGAAGGAAGCTCAAGGCACACAATAGAGAGTGTATTACTTAGTGTGCAATGGAAAGATAGATAGCCCTAGAGTGATGGGCGTATATACAATGCACGTGGGAAAAAACCTCCTAAAGAGGGAAAAAATGCCCCGACGGTCCTAGTGTGTTCACACACATCACTACCACATCTATATGGTAACCGTTACAAAACTACTATAAAAATAAGATAAGTGGTGCGCCTCTCATCGGCGATCACCTACACACCTATTGGATCGACAAGCCCGATCCATGACTCAATCAAATAAATAATATGCGCCCGTTGAAGGTGATAGGGTGTCCGTGAGGGTTAAGACCATTATACATACATAATCACGAATGACTTATATACATTATAGTTTCCATTATACATACATAATCACAAATGATTTATATTTTAGGAAAAGCTCCACTTAAATTATAAGGTGAAAAGTGCATTTTACACATTATCATTTGAAAACAATAAAAATAAAAAACAGTCATTGAAAAAGTAAAACAAAAGAATTTTTTTTTGTGTTTATTAAAAAAGATAGATTTAATTTTAATCCCTTCATAAAACAAGCTGAAGTCTTCACAGGGGCCTTCAAAAGGCAAAAAAGTGACTGTGACTATTGAGGGGTCATGAGAGTTAAAATTCTTCTTACAAAAAGTAAAAACTCAGTCTCTCACTTGCAATGGGAAGCCAAGCGCTATTGATATGTACTCAAAGTGTCAGATTTTGCTATTTTCAACACTTGTGGAGAGCCAAAAACCATTGGATTTTTGAGAATGACACCATGGCAGCTAGTTTCAAGGACATTATCCACAAAAGAAATGAACTGATTATTGCCATTGGAAAAAGAGAAATTCGGATGAGTGGTGACAAACATCTCTAACGGTCATGACCTCTTGCAACAAGTAAGGGTACGTGGGTAATGGCTCGCCATTACTTGGCGCTTGGTAAGGCTTCTGATGTCTCAAATGGCCCCTCAAGGCTCGATATAAGCTTGAAACTATTATACAATTTTTGATGTTTAATACAATACATCTACTCACAATTGTGAGTTTGGCCAAAAAGAAAAAAGATACTCTATAATTTTTTGTTAGTCTTTTCAATAAGTTTCTTGAAAAAAAAATCAAAACAAAAATATTTTAATGTTTTTTATAAAAAAAAGTAGACTTGATAAGCATAGAAAATAATAAAACAATCTAATAAATTTTTTTGAAATCTTTAAATGGAAGAAGCCTTTATCAATATCTTATATCATGTGATCAAACTCCTATATATTATTTATTCGTTTTGTTCTCTAAAAGACTTTGTCAAGCATGCTAAAAAATAAATGCACCTTTGGACTTTTGGAGAATAGCATTTAAAAGGCTAGGATCTCTTTCTATTCATTAACAAGAATTTTAAGTTTCATAGGGACACTTGTCAAATAAGAAAATTTGAACGACCTTGGCCCTGGGGTACTAAGGCCTTTAGAGACCAAAAAGATAGATTGAATAAACATAGAATATAACAAAACAATTTAATGAAATGAATCTTTGTAAAGTCCTTAAATGAAAGGACTCTTTACAAATCAAAATATAAAAAAACTTTATTAAATCAATACTTCACATTATGATAGAACTCCTATGAATACAATATATCTTTTGTGCTCTAAAGATTTTTTTAACATGAAAAAAGTGAATGCATCTTTGAAAATAACATTTAAAAGTACACGATTTTCCCAGGCTGGCTTGGCTGCCTCTTGACCAAGGACATCTATCACTCTCTAATGATCTTGTATGATTGTTTCTCTCCCCTAAACAAGCTCTGGGGAAAGCAATGGCCGAAGGCAAGATGGATGGTGGTAACAAATAACATTTGGAAGTCACATTGGCTTTTGATGATGAAGATATTTCTTTCAGATGTGCTATGGGGGGCTTCGTCGTAGGAGTAAAGTTTTCTTCCTAAGGATTGGATCTAATAGATGTTCTAGCTGCAAAATGGCTAGTGAAAACCTCACTCACCTCTTCAAGGAGTGCCTCGTATAAGTGGCCTAGCAGGGAAGACATGCAAATGGGTGCAAAACACCTGGAAAATAGGGTTCTACAATGAAAAATAAGAAACATTATATAAACTTTGGATTAAAAATTTGTTGATTCATTGGTACTATGCTACAAGTGAGCCAACATTTGGCACCACTACCAAGGGCGATGGCCTAAACTAGAGGAGAATTTTTGAGAAGATTGAGTGTTTAGGATTAGATTTATGTGTAAAAAGCCTACTCTTTTTCACTAAGTAATCACTAATTTATGACTAATTTACTAACAAACTGAATGTATAAATGTGAGCATGTTTAATCAAAAGCTTTCACATCACTCTTTTAAAAGAAAAGTGCAAAACTTTCACCTAGATTTGAGTGTGTAATTAAGGAAATTTTCACTAATTATCCTCTTTAATTACTCATATATTGCATGTGATTGAGAAAGCACATGCAAAATTAGCACGAGGTACTTTTTCAATAGATATGATAGTAAGATCAATATATATGGTTGAAAATTGGTGGCTAAATCTATTTTTTGATGCAAAGAAGTACATTAAACAATGTGGTACATGCCAAAGGAGACAAATGCTCTAGAGGAAGGACAATATGCCATTGAGACAAATGATGAGAGCACAAGATTTTATGTAATGGATTATTGCTATAACATTGATTGTAGCGGAAATTAAAATTATAATAGTGAGCATTTACTTTAAGAGAATTCTTAAAGAGCATAAGAAGAGTAATTGATCAAAGGTAGCAAAATGAACATTACACCTAATTAGCCTGGCATGAACAATACTTGTAAAAGAGAGAGAGAAAAGATTAGAGAAATTGACAACAATTGAGGACCGGATTTATGTGGAGCCTGTCCCCCCTTCAAAAGGCTTTTGTATTATAGATTCCTCCTATAAAGAGAGACTTGGTACAATATAAGCTTGTGTTCCTTGATACCTCGTTAGTGCAATGAAGATGGTATACTTCATACACCAAAATTATGGCCTTAATTAACTTGCAAAAGCATTAGCATATCCCTGGCCTCAATTCCAAGACCTCAAACACCTTCAAAGGTGGAGAGAGCTAGCAAGGAGTGAGGGAAGGGAAGAGGAAGAAGAAATAACATACGAGAAAGAAATAGTCTCCTCACTTGTATTACTCTTGTAGCTTAGCATAGCATAGTAGCATAGTAATGGAGATGAAAAAGATGGCAAGATTTTGATTTGGAGCATGGCTCTTGGTTGGATTTGCATTCCATGACCAAGAGGTGTTGGTGTAGGCTCTCAACTTCTCAACAAGCTTGGAGAAGGAGATGAAGTTCTTGCTTCACACAATGAGAGTGTGTGTGAGGGTGTATATCTTGCAAGCACACCCCCTCCTTGCTTGGGTCGACGATCCCTCCTTGTAGATCATGCTTGAAGCTCATTGGCTCATTTTAAGCATAACCAATCACAATCCTAGGTCATTTCAAGTAATAGAGGTAGCCATTGGACGAGTGTCCTTCTTTCCCCTTTGAGAGAGAGGGCTTGAATAATGCCTAAACAATTAATTAAACAAAACTAAATTCTCATTGGACCCCTTTAGAGGCCAACCATTAGGTTTTGGACACCTTATGAGGGCAACATGGGGAGGAGCTTTACATGTGTCCTTGTTGCCTCTTTTGTCTTGGGCTTGCCTTGAGTGAGAGTGTGTGTGTTCTCTCTCATGCCCCTAGTTGTAGGACTCACCCCCCCTTGTGTAGGGATCTAGGTTGACTTTGGAACACCTCACCGGCCTTTAAGCACCTTAGTCATGAAGCATGACAAACATCTCAAGCACCTTACTCATAAAACATGACAAGCACCTCAAGCACCTTAGTCATCAAGCACAACAAGCACCATAGTCAGCTCAAGCACGACAAGCACCACATAGAATTTGTTCTTCACAGATGAAAATCCCAACTCACTCACAACCCCAAGTTGGTAAAAACTTCAGTTTTTTCATATTTTTGAATCGCTTTCTCACTCTTTGAAGTCTTGACACTTCTATGTACAAAAACAATAAAACTATGCACCCTGCACAACTGGCCTGCATGCATAAAGAAACCTGGGACTTCTATGTACAAAAACAACAAACTATGCACCCTGCATAACTGGCCTGCATGCATAAAGAAAGCTGGCACACACCACCTTTGTACACTTTGTACAAGCATGCTTTATTTACATACAAGGGTCCTAAAAGTATTAAAAAAACATCTCTCAAAGACTTTAGGGTGGCCCGCACTATTCCACCAAAACATATCACAACGTGCTTGAGTGATAGGGTTTCGAGTGATAAAATCTGGCACGAGATTGAGTATGTACTTTATAGTGCTCAAATCGAGCATTCAGTGCACAACTTATGACCATTTACCTTTTCTTTGCATTCTCAAATGTCCATGAGTAGGGAAAATTGATGAGGGTGCATTTACATTTGTGCTCAGTTGATATTTGGGCCAAAGTGAGTGCTTGACAATGCTTTGATTGATATGTAAGCTCAATGATATACTTGGTAGTGTTTGGGTTGATATGTGTGTCATATGTGATGCTTTAATGAAAACATGAATAATTCTTGAAGGTTTCCATCCGAGAAGTCATCACTTGAACCTACAGTGAATACAATAAATGCCCATAATATTTGTGATAAGGAAGCATCAACTACCTTAGCGAGATACGAATGGAGATTTGTTTTTTCCAAATCACCTATGCTTTCACTTTGAAGATTCTTGGCCTTATGCAAGAAATTGCCATGGTTTAGAGAAATAATGGAGAGATTATTGGCTAGAGAAAGATGTCATGCCTAGCATGGGAAGAATTTGTATGCCAGTCCAGATATTGGAGAAGCATGTTGTGGTTGGAGATGCTTTAGGCAATATGTAAGCCGAATGTGGGCCAATGAAGGTGGCCGCCCAAAGGGTGGGCCTATTAAGGTGGCTGCCCATATGAGCAAGGGGGTATGGCCACCCAATGTGGGGGGGGGGGGGGGGGGGGGTAGGTAATATGTGGGAATGAGGGGAAAAACAAGGGAGGCCATGGTAACTTGCATCAAATAGGGAAACAAGCACAGCTTGTGAAGCTTGTAGTGGCCATGGCAGGCCTCAGGAGACATCGACCAAGAAGGCAAAGTTACTCAACAGGCAGATGCACCCTGGTTTGCACATGTTCTTGTCGATTTTGGTGTTTCTGAAGTTTCTTGGCTGCCATGCCATCATTGCATGTCTTCTGCTACATCTATACATAAGGTTCAATACATAAGGTCTGATGGTCTGATTTTGGGTTCCATTGGCCAAGCACAGAACTCTTTATGCGATACACGATGTCCTTGGAGAGTAGCATATAGTCAATCACACAATCCCCATTGTGTTTTCTACATGTAAATCCATCGATTCTACTCCATAAAGATACACCATTGGCAATGAGTATAGCCGTGCTATTACACATGTGTAAAAGTAACTTTCCATACTGATCCAACTCTTTCTCATCATTGACGTACGGCCATACAAGTGAACTTCTCTAGCTCTCTTGAACTGTATGGCATATGAAATGTTGAGTATCATGCTGCAATGTTTTTGTGAGAGAATTCATATCCCCAAAGACAATAACATCAACTTTGCCTTTAAAATAAGCAGTGTCCTCCTCTAAATAAAAAAATGGCTGATCTCTATCCATCAAGCATAAAAGGGGGAATCATGATGAGGAATGTAGCAACAAAAATGCGTGCTCTTTTTGGTGTCATAATTTTCACCCATACATAATGTTTGTGCTTGTCATCTTTCACAATTGATACAAATATTCTAATCCTTTATTAACCATGTATGCTACCCCTCCTTGTTCTCCTTGTTGCTTGAGATTATTTGACCACATCAATGAATGTGCATTGTAATCCTCCAACCCGTTTAATCTTTTGTGTATCATGATTCCAAGGTTCAACAAGAAGTACAACATTAGATTTTCTTGTTATTTCATCTATGCCAACCCCCACACTCAATGGGCATCCATTGCAATTCCAAAATCATACTTTCAATTGTAACTCGGTCTCATAGATCGCACCTTCCTATTTTCTTGAGGGACACATGTATATTTTGTTGCTTAATAGTGAAATCTTCACATACAAAACATTTTTTATCCCTAGAATAAAGCCAACTATTATCAAGGATAATCATTTATTTGGTCTCATCCTCAGGGGGGTCACTATGTGAAAAATGTGTATATTGTGTGCGTTCAAAGATTATTTCTAAAACTCCTTATCTGTGAATTGTTGACAAATAAACTACACCCTTTTTCTATTCCATTTGTACAATTTTTTCCAATTCCACTTTATAATACCCTTCTGTATGTGAAATGTGAGAAAAAATTAAATTTAATAACCCCTTTTGCTGCAATCATGTGATAGTCACATAATTCTCAAGTGACCCCCTTTGAGGTCTCATTGAGCATGGTGCATACAATTGGCCATTCTTTTGTGTGAGGAGCTCCTTGCTTACCCACTCTATGTGCTCCGTAAACCATAACTTTTGACTTGCGTGGATTTTGAAGAAATATTCAATAACAATGGCAAGAGAAGGAGGTGTCTCTAGCTTCTCTTTGGAAACTCCATGAATAACAATGTTCTTGGAATGTCGCTCCCGTTCCTTCACATCCTCTACATCCACATTCTCAACATTCTTTGTTTGAGCCATAGCTATGAGCTGGCTCATGTTATCAAGTTTCTCCTGCTTCAATACATGGTCATGCTCCACTTTTATCATGCACTCCTTCAAAGAATTCAAGTCCACAAGAGAGAGTTTACATTCCTTGAATTCCTCTTCAAGTTGCATCAAACATGTTGTTTGCATCTCTGTCCTCTTGAGATTCTCATTTTCAACCACAAGAGCCCTTATTGTGCCATTCTCCATTACAAGTGGCCGTAAGTAATCACCTTGTTTGTTTATGATCTCTTGCAATGATACCAAGTATGCTATGATCATGGTTTTCAATGTCATTGGATGAGTGGTTGTGTTCCTATCTCCACACTTAGGATATTTTGGATCATTATATACAATGGTTCTAGACAAAGAAGAACCCTTGCGAGTGTTGGAAGACATTGTATGTAAAATAAGAGATGAGAGTTAGACTTCTCCAAACCTATTTACTTCCAAATTTCTGCACCAAAAAATCCTTCCATAAATATGATTTCTTTTTTTATATGAATGCATAGAGGGCGTTTTGCTCATGAATTGGAGCTATAGATCACCCAAATCAGAGTTGGAATGAAGAAGTTATGATAGACAAAGTGAACCATTGTCTACTCTAGAGAGAGAGAGAGAGAGAGAGAGAGAGAGAGAGAGAGAGAGAGAGAGAGAGAGAGAGAGAGAGAGAGAGATGCCTAACGTATCTAGAAACGTACTTATGAGAATCCTATAGAGAGAAAATAAGTCACGACTGAGGAAGAGAAAACAATAGAAGCAAAGAGAGAGAGAGAGAGATTTCTAGCTAGAAAATTGAAGATCGAAAATACAAAAAAACTCGTGGAAACATGCTATGGCCACAAGAGGTGATGTCTCTCTCTCTCTCTCTCTCTCTCTCTCTCTATATATATATATATATATATATATATAAATATAAATATAAATATAAATATAAATATAAATATAAATATAAATATAAATATAAATATAAATATAAATATAAATATAAATATAAATATAAATATAAATATATATAATATGTTGCTTGTTGAAATTCAAATGCTGATGTTGATGCATTCCTATTGAGCTACTATTTAAAATCCTGCAACCCTTTTGTATGGACTATATCAAGAGCTCTTGTAAAATGACTAGAATGTGATTATGGCTTCTAGGATCTTGTGCTTTATGTATATGCATTAAGAAATCTTGCAACCCTCTTCTATCATAAACTCTATCAAGAGCTCTTCTACATTGATAAGAATGTGATTAGGGCTTCCAAGGTCTTGTGCTTTGTATATATGCATTAAGAAGTCTCTTGGAGCACATTGATTAAATGAGATTCTATTTGAAATTGTTGTGGTAAGGAAGCTTTGGGTTGTTTACACTATGAAAAGGGAAATCCTCTCTCTAGGTATAGTTGCCTATGCTCGCATCTCTAAGGTCCTTGGCATTGTGTAAGAGATTGCCCCATGAGTGGAAGATTTCAACAAGATTTCTAGCCAAAGGTTGTTGGAGAGATTGTCAATGTGTATGGTAAACAAGATGTTCTCATGAGAGCTCAAAATTAAGCAAGGCTTGGTGGGAACGGACTCGTTAGGGAGTTTTAAATGTATTACTATAAAAGGCTTGTGCAAAGAATTTTTGAAGAAGTTGCAAAAGAGCCCGACCTTGCACAAAATGTTGACAACCTCATTGTAGCACAATCCATTTCATGTTGGAAGCTCAATTGCCTCTACAAGATGAATATCATGAACTAATGTGACAAAACTCTTAACATGAACTTGGCCACTAGTTAATTCAAAAAACAACTACTACAAATTGGCACAAGTGCCTTTGCCTAAGCCTCTTGATTTAGCCTTATCTCTAGTTGGCATGAAACAAAAAGAACTTACTATAGGAAAACTTTGTCCCTCTCTTTGTATTTGGCCTTCATATTTTCCAACCGCTTGTCTCCATTTACTTGCAGACCACTCACTAGACCAAAACCTCTCTTTGTATTTGGCCTTCCATATTTTCCAACCACTTGTCTCCATTTACTTGCAGGCCACTCACTAGACCAAAACCTGTTGATGTGTTTGACCCAATCCTCTAAAGAGAAAATTATCTCATAAATTGTTTTGGTTATGGAAAACTAAATAGCCTTTTTCTTGGCCACTTCCAAGCTTTCCAATCCAATGGTGTGGAGCAAGGGGGAAGGGTAATGCTTGAGAATTTTCTTAGTAATCTTTTGGGGAATCTCCTCCTAGAGTGAGAGATTACTACCTTGCTTTAGATGTTCCCAAGATTTCCAATCCCCTTTCTAAAACTCCCAAAATACTCCAAGGTGTCAAAGCCCTTGTTGTTGAGATTCTTGGCTATTTCAATCTAATGGTTATTAAGGCCCAAGCCCCCCACTATGGGTCCCCAAGGAGACCAATGTTTGGCCGAACCTTTCTAGTATCTGGTCTCTTCCTTCCACATGAGTGTAGCTGTGGCTTTACAACATTTTTCAATAAACTTCTTAGTAAATACTTCAAGTTGAACCCTCACCCCGATGGGGGGGGGGGAGAAGCCTGTTTTGTATGCTAAGGTTGGTTCTTGAGCGGCCTTTAGATCTCATGCTGGCTGCCATAACCATATCCCTTGCCATAATATAGCCCAAATTTCGTCCGAATTGGCAAGACAGCAAAACAAATTTTCACATAGAGATTGATTGTGTAGGGTCAAGGATGCTCAATCCTCCTTGGGCTTTATGCTTAGCAACAACCATTTATTTACCCCATTTCCATGGTCTTCCTCTTGTTAGTCTATTTTTCCACAAAACCTCCTTGATTGGCTTCAAGAAGGAATTCCAATTTTTTGGGATAGTTGCAAGAAAGATGACGTGAAGGAAATGTCAAGGATCAAGAAGGTATTAATTATCATAGCCTTGCAATGGAAAGGAGTTATGATGAAATCCTAGCGCTTCATTTTCTTTTTAATATTTTCTTGAACCGAGTCAAAGGCTAGCTTGTGAGTAATTCCTTCCTTGATTGGCACCCCTAGGTGTTGGAAAATGTTACCTCTCTTAACGTCTCCAATCCAACCTGAAGAATCCAAGTTATCATCTTCTGACAAGGAGATAAGTCTTGATTTTCGTATGCTACATTGAGATCCTGATACTGTGGAAAATAACTAGACTATATCCAAGGCTTTTTTGACGTTATTTCCTTCTTCTTGGAGAAAAAGTAAATAATCATCAACAAAAATCTTAATAAGCAATTGTTTACCACTTTGGATTTTCAGCCCTTTAATTTCGCCTCTTGTGGTAGCTTGCTCCAACATAGAAATTAGAGTGTGGGTGCAAGCTGCAAACCAAAGCGGTGCCAAGGGACACCAAGAGTATGTATTGCTTGACAGATTCAAGGACTGAACCCCAAGGTCTAGAAATGTTTTTGTACAAACGACTAGGTTAATTTTATCACATGCCTTATCAAGGTCAAGCTAAAGTAAGATACATTCTTGTTTTTTGAACTTGACATATTCCATACCTATCATGGCCGCTAGGATGTTATCATATATTGATCTTCCTTTAATAAAACCATGTTGGTGGGGAGATATAACGTAAACCTTGTAAACCATCGTCATCATTGTAATTGGTCTCCGGTGCTTCTTGATATGGGAGCAAGCTAACTGCTTGGGAATGAGCTTAATTATCCCTTTGTTCATGCTTGATTTGAGTGTTCCTTTGGTAAAGGCCTAGAAACTCCCAGAACTCTTGACAAAACTTGACCGTGATCCCATCCCACCTTGGAGGCTTTTCTTTGCCAAAGCTTTTTGAGAGTCATCTAGCATTCATTCAAGGTAAAGGGCCTTTCCAAGTAGTTTGCATGATTAGAGTCTACTAATGTCGGGGTGGCTGTAGAAATCTTAGCCCACGCTTCTTTGGTCGTGGGAGAGGGAGATTCCTCCTTTCTAATAATTTAGTTGAGGTGATCTAACATCATTTTTCCCATGATATCAGGGTTGTTGATCTGAACTCCTTGGTTGTCTATCAAGGAAGGTATAATAGCTTGTTGTTTTCTTACCTTGATAGTTTTGAGTAGAGTGTTTTTGTTAGACTCCTCACTCTTAATACTCCTCTCCTTGGCTTGAATCTTGAGGAGGCTAGTCTCTTCTATTTCCCTTTCTTGGAAGGGCTACTTTATCTTCAACCACTCAATGTGATCTTGGTTAGAGGCCTTTCCTTGCATTTTTTATTTTTTGGCCTAGCTCCTCAAATTTGGATTTGAAGACAACACAAGCTTGCTTATTAGCCTTTTTCATCATTGGTCCAACTCTCTTGATTGCTATTTGAACTTTTTACTAAATCTTTTCCATGAGTCCGACCTTTCCTTGAAGATGTCCTGGCTTAGATCTTTCGCAACCCGAGATACCAAAGCCCTAAAATGAGCATCTTTAAATAGATTTGGGTAGGTGATAAGCAATTTCTTGGCACCCTATAGTTGATGTAATTCATCTATAGTAAATTTCATGGTTCTAAGCAAAGGAAAATAATCTAAAAGATTTTCATCCACAAGTACTTGAATAAGTAGTGAAGAAGGCACCGAGTCTCCAATGTGAGAGAAATGGAGCCTGTCAAGTCTAGAAGGAGACTGAGAGGACTGTAGACAATGGAGCTTGTCAAGTCTGGAAGGAGACTGAGAGGACTGTAGACAATGGTAAGTGAAACCCACATCATCCTTCCATCAGCTAATATTCCAAGAATCAACAAGAGCCCATTTATCCTCCATGGTAGCCCATTTCTTACGCTTTCCCCCCTAGCAAGAATGCATGAAGGGCCCAACCTATCTTGTATGGAGTAGACCATATTAAAGTCTCCTACCATATAGAATTCACCCTCAATTTTTAGTTGTGAGAGGTTGTTCCAAAGTCTCAACCTCCTTTGGAGTCATTAGGGTGTAAATGTTGACTATAGTGAGAAAATTATTGTGTACCTTAATAGATATTTCCATAGCCCTCCTTGATGGGTGTTGGAATATAGCTTTTGGCTCCAAATCCATGTGGATTCTTGCATTACTCCACTAAAGCCATCAGAAGATGTGCCATAAAAGAAAATTAGCTCACCAAGCATTTACTTTTTGGAACTATGGCATTGAGGTGTTCGTGTTGTAGACACCAACAATTTATATCTCTTCTTCTTTTCATGCATTGCCGGAACTTTTCTTGCTTCTCTCTTGTTCTTATTCCCTTTACATTCCAGGGTGGTACTTGAAGTGTGGAATTTATGGGGAGAGGGGGACAAATTATTCAACATCCAAAGCTTGCCCACCCTCCATAGCTCTGGTCCCAAGAGAAGTCAAAAGATTTTCCAAGTCAAGGGACATAGTACCCTGTTAACTGAGTCAACGCCAGTTAACAGAAGCTGCTAAAGGTCCGAGCCTTACGGATGCACATCAAAGATCAACAGAAAGAAGCAGTAAAGATTGGAGTTACACATTTTCGACATTTTCCTAGCTATTCCACGTTGTCCAGCTGCCAGTCAGGTAAGAAAGGTCAAAAAATTTTCTTTTTTGTTGTTGGTGTTGTTTTCTCAATTTAAATAAATAAAGTTAAAAAGAAAAAAATATAAATATATCCAAAAAAAATCACAAAACATCCTTTAAAAATTACAAAACCAATAAAAAATCCATTAAAAAAAAGAGAAAAAAGAGGTCTTAAAATTTTTAAAAATAAAAAAATCACACAAAAATTCACAAAATAAAAAGAAAAAAGGATTTAAAAACTACAAAAAATAAAAAACTCACCAAAAAACTTATAAAAATATCAAAAATTCAAAAAAAACTCATAAAAAATAAAAGAAAATACACAGATAATTCACAAAAAATGTAAAAAATTCATAGAAACTCACATAAAATCCATAAAAATTCTTAAATTGATTGAAAAAATTACAATAAATATATTTTTTTAATAAAACCCTCAAAAAATTTCGATAAAAATTACCAGAAAAATTCCTTAAAAATCAAAACTTTCCCAAAAAAAATATTAAAAAATAATAAAAAAGTAATAATCAAAATTTCACAAAAAACAAGAGAGGAGTCGAAAAAGAAAAAAAGGAGGTACCAAATTTTTTTATAAAAAAATCAAAAGCTAAAAAACGAAGTGGAGAGAATCACACACCGCAATGCGACCTAGATCAGCAAAAAAACGGCCGAAAAAAGCGAGCAAAAAGAGTAACTTGAAGCCATTAGCGGCATAAATTTTTTAAAGTTGTCAAAATGAAGCATTGAAAATTAGCTTCCAGTTGGACGAACAGGGACACAAATCATGGTGGATTGTAGATTAGGCTAGTCAGAGCCCATAATTTCATCATTTCAAAGGCTTCAATCGATTTTGACACTTTTGAGCTAGAGTTAATCAACTCTTGTGAGTCATAAGAGCAGTCAACTGTAAAAGTGCTTTGGCTAAAGTAGTTTAATAAAAATGAGCAGGAGAAATTCTGCTAATCACTACCAGGATCTACCAAGAGACAACTTTTACAGATCAAGCCAACATGGACTCAAGTCGAGCCAAGGATTCAAGTACAGCAAAGCAAGCCGATAGCAATGGCAACATAAGTACAACTACAACAGAGTAGATTTTACAGCTATATGGCTATAATGGAGATAAGGTTTTGTATGCAGATTCAAAAGGCCATAAATACTTAATAAGCAGCAAAAGCAGCACAAGAGACAAGATCCTATTGATTAGAGCAAAGCCAAATTTAGAGAACTCCTAGATGTTCACAGACTTCAGTGGAGCTAGGTATCGCAAGCTCAAAGATGAAGTGCAGATAGAAGTTCAAAAAGTCAACCCAAGTGTTTATCCAGAAATCTGCACAAGCCAGCAAAACATACAGTTGGTGCATATGAAATCAGGGTCATTGTACATGGATTACAGTGGTTAGATCTATAGTCAAGAACCAAAAATGTAGGATCCAACAGCTCATCCAATAGAAGTTAGTCTAGTTGGAGAAAAAGGCCAAAAAGACGGTACAAAGGTCAAGATGAAGCAGTTTACAACTTGATGCTCAGTGTTTTAAAAGAAAATGCTGACAACTTGGCAAGCATAGAAGCCAAAACTTCTCAGCTAGAGCCTGACATGATAGAACCATCTAAAATACCACTAGTCATGGCGTATGCTCAGATTGTGGACGAAAAGGTGGATATTTTTTTGAAGATTGTCCAAGAAATCCAGACAACAAGGACACATCAATTGCCTAGCAAGGCACATAGTAAATTGGAAATGCGAATCTCGATGTAAGTGCATTTAACTCGTCACTTTTAATGCAATCATATGATTCCTGCATTACCGTTAGTAGCACTAGTAAAAACACTGCAAGTTCAAAATCAGCATAAAGATGCACATGCAACTGAAAAGCTTAAAATTGATTCTTTGAACAACAAATCCCTGTATGAATTTGGTCAAGGTGTCCAATGTCATCGAAGGTTGAAAAGACTGTTAAGATTGCAAATGATTCTGCATGCACTACCACAAGTGTGCAATCATTCACAAGTCTAAGGGACACATCAAACACAACGATGTTAGCATTGTATGGTACACATAATTCATATGCACACTATGTAGACCAAAAAGGAAAACTGTACAAAAAGGATCAACCGGTGTTTGAACGGCCCACATACCAACTCATAGAAGTGCGTCCAGTGATAGATCGAAAAGGATGATTCATTTCAGAGGAAAGAATCTATCATAGCCCAACCTCTCTAGAATTGAAGGATATTATCCAAGCGAACCCAGAAATCTGTTTAGAGCTAAACTCTCCTCCATCAAAAATCAAGCTTCGATGTTGTAGCCAAACGAACATATACTTTGAACAAACAGTCACGTAAATATAGACGAGAGTCTAAAATCTATGATGCCTTGGGTCTTGAAACCACAAAAAGCTCATATCATAGGAGACCCATGGGATAGACAATATCAGGGCAAAGATAAAGCTATCTATAACTTGACTTGGGAATAATTTGTCATGTTTCACAGAGATACATAGGAAACTATGCAGAAGGTTTACAGATGCCAAACATCAACAATGCTACCCAAAGTGTGCCCTCACAGTTCCAAAAGGTGAGACTAAACAAGAGCCAAACAATTTTGAACTCTCATAATCAAGCAGACTATAGTGATCACCCTAGGAAGGGGGAGTTGTAAATCGATCAAGCTCAGCTCTTATACCAGGAACCCCAATGTCAGTTGGAAGCCCTAGAGCCTCTAGCCAACAGACCTCTTCAAAGAAAAAACCATTGAAAGATCATATGGTTGTTGGAAGTTTCCAATTGACCCAGATTCCATCAGAGTCTACAGACAAATGCTTCTATGAAGATCATCAAGGACAAAAGTTTCAGCTGATCTCCACAAGTCAGAGTCAAAAGCCAAAAAATCCAAAAGTGTTCAAATAGTTACACGTGACCAAGCTCACGTATGCATATCGAGATGCACATGGTAACAAATATCAGCAAGATCATGACCTTGTACAAACCCATACGAATGGCCCAACTGAAGTCAAGGACTATCTGAAGATGATGCAAAGCCTCAAGATGCCAAAACAGGTGGCAAAAAATTCAAATTCAATAGAAGCTAAAGTCCAGAAAGCTACACAAAGGTCACCACCAAAATCTCCTCCGAAGAGAAAGATTTTGCCAGAAAGTACAATGGATCTTTTAAGATCAAAGGCTACTCAGATTCAAGCAGATAATGCTCAACAATTGCAAGCAAAAAGTACAATATTACATCCAATGGAGTCAATGTGAATTGAAGCAAGTGGTCAAAGAAAAGAAAATGTAGATAAAGCTCAACCAAAGGACACTGCCACAACAAAAGCAGTCAATAAAGAAAGAAATCCTGAGACAATCAAGTGCAACATTGTTGGGGTGAAAACGAAGAAAAGCTGTCAAGAGAAGTAAAGCTAGATTTTTAGTTAGATAAGAACCTGATGTCTTTTGGCACTTGGAAAAGATGTGCCCAACCACATATGGAAGATGCTCCTGAATTCATTAGAATATCAGGATACAAACGAGCAGAATGTTGGGGAATCATCTCCACCGCCATTCAAATAGGTTCACAAATCATCACAACCCAATTCCGTGTGATCACAACAAAGGATATGCAAGACAACATCATAATGGGAATGCCAATGGCCCAGAAGATGTTAGAGATACAGAATGAAAACAAGATGCAGTCTTTAAAGACAACCAAGAATGAAGACCAACAATGGTCACCCGCAGACGACAACACAAAGTCCTAAAACACATTTAAAATGGAGACTTATAACAAAGAGAAGATGATTCATCTCCATCAAATAAAACTTCAGAAGAGCTTAAAGCAAATCAGGAAATAGCAAGTTCAAATCAAATAGAGCAAAGAGCAACCACAAAAGATATTGAGCAGAGAATGCCACCAAATCCAAAAGTTAAGAAGAACAAGGTTGCAAAAAATCAAGAGGCAATAGGAAGCCCAAAGATCAATCACTCATTGCCAGCTGAATCAGCCGATGTAAGTCAGATTGATAAATAGAGTCTGAAGCCACCCTCCATAGAGACACAAGTAGATCAAGATGAGACCATGGAAAAAGCATGACAGAGATCTTCAATATAACCAACAATGAGAATAGCTATAATTCTCAGTAGTACAAAAGGAGCAAGTTCTAGATGCAATGCTCTATTGGATAAAGAAGCAAAGTGCAATATGGTTGCAGACAACATCCAGAGCATTCTATAGATTACTCAAGACAAGCTAAGTAATAGAGAAATAATGTGTATGCATACAAGACAAGAAGAAATGGTTGCTACCCTTAGTATCCAACAACATGAAGAGCAAGTAAAGTTTTAGGTGAAGCCTTCAAAGGAAGTGCTTACAGATGTCAGCCTTGGACATCAGTGGTTAGACCAACACAAGGCCTACAAAGAAGATACAATGCAAATATATAAGAGGTAGTTAGCAACATTTACACGTACCGTTAATGCTAGATTCAAAGTTGCAATAGTCACAAGAATAAAAAAGATAAATCTTGTAGACAAAGGTAAGGCCAAAGTGGACCCTCCACCAACTGACAAAGAAGGTGTGACATCATATGCCTCTACATCAAAGAACAGGCTCATGGATTAGCTTCATCACAAGCAAGTCAGGCTTTCAAAATTTCAAGTCAATTGCTGACCCAATTGAAACCTCTAAGAAGACACCCAAAAAAGCAAAGATATTTCAGCCAAAGTACTTAAGAAAGCAAAAGATAGTCAAGCAAATGTTTGTTTTGAGTAGTTTAGTCAAATTCAATGATCCAAAAAATAGCTACAACATCTTTACCCCTCAAAATCCTTCTTGCACAGCATATTGTTTTCCATGCATTTTTGTGTATGCATAAATAGGATGTCCCACCATTGGACATATGCATTACACTCTTTTTGGCTTCCACCCATGCACCTTGAGTGGACTACAACAGGAAATCCAATGTTCCATCATGCTACCCTCTCATATCTGTTGCCTTTTAATTCCATATCTATCAACAAATAATCCCTTGAGTACTTTATTAATATTTCAAATGCTAATGAGTACTGCAAGAATGCGCTTATCCAAAGGCACTTTTTTCCCACTGGGGTTTTTTCCTTTGGTCATCCATGTATTAGACCCTAATTTAGAACCTCATCGTTCTACTTCCCTTGTAAATACTTTTCATAAATAAACAATAACCTCATCATTATGCTATTACAATGGACAGAGACAACAACATCTCTCACATTAGACATATTTGGACCAATGAAGATGCTGCATCAAATTGAACCTCATCAACAAATTCAATGACAAATGAAGACAATCAGCCCACCAATAACCAATCAAAACCCTTCCACAGCGTCCACGGGCACTCTTCAATAGTGCTCAAGGAAGGGTACTAAAATCGGAAGGGGGGAATGTTAACTGAGTCAAAGTCAATTAACAAAAGCGGCTAAAGGTCCGAGCCTTATGGATGCACATTGAAGATCAACAGGAAGAAGTGGTAAAGATTGGAGTTACACATTTTTCACATTTTTCCAAAATGGTCATGCATTGTAAATTCTCGATTTATTTCAAGACATTGTAATATTTTAATGTGTTACGGGCTCGATGGGAGTTCCAAGCTGTAAAGAACAGGTTAGTTAGTGTGCCTAGGTTGCCGATTCAGTAGTGGTGGAGCCCTAAAGGCCTTGGGCATTCGGACATTGCATATTTACCCTAGGTATATAAGGCAGTGTGTAAAAGAAATTAGGGTTCTCAAGCTCATTTGTTGAGAGCACTCTTTGGTGAGAGCTCTTGAGGTGTGTGGCTATGGAATCCTTGAGCTTCTCCTTGCTCATGTGACTTGATTAACACTAATCAATGATTAATTCTCTTTCACTATGCATCTCTCATGCTTCTTGTAAGTTGTGATTGCTAATGATACTTTGATTAGCTAGATCGTAATAACTAATTATTGGTTAATCCCTCTCCAATCTTGTGTGATTGCTCTCTTTTGCTTGTGTGTGCATGTAGGTTTGATTGGAGTGTGGTGCTCGATAGATCAATGTGTATGTGTGCTTGTGATTAGTGTGTTGCATGATAGGATTAGTGCTATGTGTGTCTTGCAATCATTAGTGTGTGTGATTGGGTTGATTGGAGATGAAGGGAAGTGGATGTGGAGATGCCAATCACTGTGGCTTAGCTCCTCCATAGGCCGAGAAGATCACCTCATAGAGTCACCATTCATGTTGTCATGATTAGCTCACTAATCGTGTGTGTGTTTCCATGCCCTAGCCGGGTAGCTCATGCCTTCGGATTGATAATGTTGTTGGTCATTGGAGCTATGCAACAATGGAACCCCCAACATACCCCCTTTAGATGGAGTAGGGGGTAGAGAGGTACCTTTTCTCTTCAAGGAACTAGTGGTGTCTAATGTTTTGGTTTCCCTTGCCACTACCTTCACCCTGTTGACCCTCTTCAGCCTTGGGACCTACCCAACTGTTGACGTGGAAAGACATATGCATTATCATTTTTAGGATCTTCAAGGATTTGTGGTGCGTCTCTTTACTTCTCCATAGTAGTACTCTGTAATTTCAAGTCCTAATTTCTGCAAATCAATGCCTCCTTTTCCTCTCCTATTCTTGCTTCTATGTTGTCCTTTATTTGTTTCAACCTCTCACCAAGAGCTCCTTCCTTAGCATGGACTTCATTGTCAACCCTAATGGTGGATTCTTGCACTTTGAGATTGGCAATAACTTTAGCCTTCATAGGACAATCTTTGGCAAAGTGACCAAATTTATTACACTTAAAGCATGCCCCAAAGTAGGTCCCAAAATTGAGAGGAATTGTTAGGAGCCCAACTTCAACAATGACTACCATGCTCTTTGGTGGTGTCTTAGAGACATTCTAACCTATACAAACCCTATTGGAGGTCCTCCTAATACCCCACTTGTTAGGAACAAACAAAGGGGTACCCAGCTGGCTGGCAAGCATCCTGATGTTGTCCCAGAGCTAGCAATAGATGATCAAGCATCCTCGTAGCCATTTTGTCTTGGTCTTGTGTAGCACTTTCATTCTCATCGGTGAGCGAGTGGACGGAGCCCGGACTTTTCTTGATTTTCAAGTCCCTAAAAAATTGTTCTTGATTAGCAGCCTCTAGCTGGAGAAGGTCTCCTTGGATATCAACCTTGCCCTCTTGAACTCCTCGAGATGATGGCTGGCCAGCCACCTTTCGTGTTCTTATTCGGAGGCCAACCCAATAGATTTTTTGGAGGTTAGACGGCAACCTCCTCTTTGAGATGCTTCCACTGCTCTTCCTGGGCCTTTTTAATCCAAGGGCCCAAGATTTTGATCGCTTTTTGTGTACTTTGAGCAAACAGGTCCCAAGATTTAGTTTTTTCAAGATTAATATCTTTATTGAGTTTATTCACATCTTTCTTGGTAAGCCTTCTAAACATAGATCTTTAAATAGGTGTTTCCCAACAACAAGCAACTTCTTACTCCCTCTGGGGTCCTGCCCCTCCCCATTGGTTTTTTTGAGTTTCAAGCACAAAGGTAGATGGTATGACACGCTCTTCATTGACAACAACTTCATCTCAAGTAGAGATTGTTATCCATTCATCTTGGTGAGAGCAATAGCACTTGTCAAGACAGAAAGCTGTGCGAGCATACTGTAGGCTTGTGTATGTGAAGCCCGACATGTTTTTCTAGGGGCCCACTTCCCACAGGTCCATCATAGCCCATTCCTCACATAAAACCTAGCCATTTAGGTTTTATAGAACTTATTAACAAAGTGGAAGATCCCGTGTTGTCCTTGCTCTTCTCCATATTAAAGTCACCTATCAATATCCACTCTCCTTCAATAGGGGAATCCCTAAGGTGCATCCACAATTTGGCTCTATCCTTGGCATTGTAGATGCTATATATGTTTACTATGGTGATATCTTGATATGTCCACATGACCCTCACTCCTAGGACTCTCCCGAAGGGGTGATTTAGGACCACTTTGGGGTCCATTTCCTTGTCCACAATAGAGAGGATGCCCCTAAACCCATCCACTCCTGCTCCACAGAATACCAAATTCCTCCCCAATGCCTGTTTTCTTTTGCTGCAAGCATCCAAATATGTTCTTGAATGGCCCAACATTAACTTTCTTATTCTTTCTAGCTTCCTTCCAGAAGAGAGTGTGCTTCTTTTGGGTCTTTAAACCTTTCACGTTCCATGATTGGATAGCCAGGACTTCCATTATTGAGAGAGGGGGGCAATGAAACCGCTATAGAAACTACCTCCAAATCTTGCCATGAGCTTCGACCTTAAGCCTTCAAATCATTGTACCAAATCTTTGCATGTCTGCACATTAGCAGTGGCACCAACTGCAACTTTTCTACATCTATCAACATATGCATCGATAGCATCCACAATTCAAAATCTGCTAACGAATCTTCATGGTCTTCAACACCTGTAAATATGGGGCCAAATCCTGGTTGCATCATCTCTCCTATCTTCTAACTCAACTGCCAATTTTTTTGACCATCCACCAACCACTTGCCAGCTTTCAAACACCACTTTAACCTTCAAACCGGAGCATCAACACTCCTCAATGGGGGCACCAGAAGATGGATAGGGAGAAAGGGCAACACACCCGAAACCCAAGCATGCTGCCTCTCTATAGCCCAGGATAATCACTACACCTTTATCCACTAGAGTTCACCTTCAAAACTCACACAATCCACATAGGTTTGGCTCGTTTACAATCGAGCCGCAACACACATCGCTCTCGCTTTCTCTCTCTCACACATGGAGGCCCGGGGAGGCACACACATCTCAAACACCAACACCAGATTGTCAGAACAGAGAAAAGAGAAGGAGGGGGAAAAAGGGAAGAAACGGCACAAGAAATCGGTATTACTTGCTTTAATTATGGCCAAGAACATCATCTACAACACCATCAAAACTTGATACAACCGGCTCGGCATGGAAACCTTGAGCAACAAGAAAAAAAGGGTAACTTCGGCTTCACCACTTGTGCACCTCTCCTCACCAAGAGCACAACAAAACTCCTGCTAGCGACACCCTTGTTGGTGTAAGGGCAACTCTGGCTTCACCACTTGTGCACCTCTCCTCACCAAGAGCACAAAAAAACTCCTGCTAGCGACACCCTTGTTGGTGCCGACCTCTTTCCTTCAAAGCTCCTCCGAACTCGAGCACAATACTCATCGCCTCTTGGCCTTCTCCTCCTTCGGCTCTCCAACAAAAGCTTGCCTTCTTCCTGCCTTGGGAGCTTGGGAACACCCCTCCAAGTCCTCCTCCTCTGGCCAAAAACCTCCTTCCTTCATCCAAAAAAATTGGCCCTTACTTCCTCCTCGGCTCCCTGAAAGAGCTCCACCCTCGTTGCCGAAAACTCGGGCCCTTATGGGTGTGGAAAAAACCCCACTTCTATTTTTGGATCCCCTCTATTATTAGCCTTGCATGGCGTGTGAGGCCGCCCCCTTTCCTATATTGGGCATTGATTACTTGAGCCCCAATAATTCAAGTGTGCCGTCAGTGCTCCCAAGCCTTCTCTCAAAAATGTTTTGCCCTTAGGGGCGTGGGAACCAGACCATTATCATGCGGTCCTGCCATGTCATCAATTGACTAGAGTGCCGTCCCTAATTGCCGATGACCCCAGGCTAGACAATGTAGCCCCCTTCGCCAAAAGCGTCACCAACTACCCCATGAGAGCCGCCAACTGCAGCGCCCGTAGGGCAAGACTCCATCTCCGGAACACTAGGGAGCTCCCTCCAACGTCGTTACTTGGGGGTGCTCTTTATTGCATATATACAGTGCATTCCGGCTTTTCACATGGCATGTGGGGCAAATACTGCACCACATGGCACTGCAAGAGCTGTCCATCCTCCAACCTCCCCAAAATTCCTTGTAAAGGACTTCAAGAATCCCCTTCCCAAACTTGGCTTGCTGAGAAACTTCTCCGTCTCCCCATTCCCTCCTCCAAAATACAATATCCGAGCTGTAAAGCACTGTTGAAGACTTGCATTGCCAGTTTTAATGCCCTTGGACCTTGCTGTAGATAGCACACACAAACCATGGCGAAGCTCTAAAAACATCGGATGGTGCATCTACTGAGACGGCCAACCCGACACAAACCTAGCCCCCAACAAAACTTCAATTGTCCATATCTTGGCATCCAAGAATCAAATTGCCAATCTAAAAAGACCAACATGCTCCACAAATCAAGCACTACACATCCATAACTTCAGATTGGGGCTTGGACCACCTGGCATCACTTGGCCTATCCGTCTCAGATCTGCAATCACTTCCAACTTCAATCTGCCATTACTTGGGCATCGTGGCTCCATTTGATGAGCCATCTAGACCCGCCCCTTTAGCACTTCAGGCTCTACATCCTCAAGCCAAAAATAAAAACCTTGGACATCCTTCATTTGCCACCATGTCAGGCAATATCTGGAGCCTTTTTGGCCTATAAGACCACATAAAGCATACATTTCCTATGCCACTTGACTACCCAGGCTCTTCCCATATGCTCTAGCCCTTTGTCATGCATCTATAAGCATACACATCACTGTCTGTGCCCTCTGATAGGGTCAACATACTTTGGCTACACCATCGTTACCAAGCGCGGTAAAAAAAAAGATCTCTCCTAAAAGAGCTAGAAGCTTTTTGTAAGGACCACAAATGCTTCAAGTGTGGGGAGCAAGGACATGGCTACCGTTCTTGCCCCAAAAGAAATGCCTGCAATGAGACTCCTAGAGCTTCCAGAATTGAAGCTCCAAAAGAGGATGCTCATTGCAAAGGATCACCTCTCTCCTATGCTTGGGGAAAGGTAAGGGAGCATAATGCCTTCATCATGTTTAACCCTGGCTCTACTCACAATTTCATATCCACGGAGTTGGCCACGAAGTTAGGCATTCAAGCTCATGAGATGGGAGATGTAGTTGAAGCCGGAGCCTTCAAGGGGCAAGAAGCAACTTTTACTCCCTTGATTGGAAAATTGAGGCTTCATGTCCAAGGCTATGTTGACAAAGGAGATTTCTTCATCTCTTCTCTCAAGCATGAAGATGTCAGGCTAGGGGCACCATCGTTTGACTGTATAGCTGTTAATGTAAAGTTCTGTGAAAGAAGGTTGTATTTCAAGTATAGGGAAAAGAACATGTACATAGATTCTAATGAGCTTGGTCGTACCATACCCCTTGTAAATTCTCCTACTTTTGAAAAATCAATAAAAAGGTCAGTTTCTACGTACATGATTTTTGTCAAACAATCTATAAAAGGTCCTAATGTTTTATAAAATGAAGATGGTAGGAATCAAGAAGAATTAGTCTTGTCTAATTTTTTAAATGGATTCCAAGATGTTTCATCGATGATATCTCTATGGACTTACCTCCAAAATGAGGGGATGATGACCATCAAATTGAGCTCCTACCAAGAAGCTCATCGCCTAACAAGCCTCCTTATCGAGTTTCTCAAGCTCAAGAAGAGGAAATCATGAGGCAAGTACAAGAATTGGTAGACAAAGGGATGGTGAGGCCTAGCTCCTCTCCCTTTTTTTCGACAATCCTTTTAGTGCAAAAGAAAGATGGTACATACCGCATGTGTGTGGACTATCGAGCGCTAAATCATATCACTATCAAAAACAAATCTCCCATACCGCAGGCAGAAGGTCTGTTTGATAAGCTACAAGGTTTGACATACTTTAGTAGGATTGACCTTAAAAGTGGCTATCATCAAATAAGGATAGTGAATGAAGATATCGAAAAGACCGCATTCTGTACAACATTTGGTCTTTATGAATATCTTATCATGCCTTTTGGTTTGAGAAATGCTCCAGCCACGTTCAATCATTTAATGGAGAAAATATTTAGACCCTACCGCAAATTCATTTGAGTGTCTTTGATGATATCATCATTGTTAGGAAATAAGACGTAGCTAAATAGATAATTGAGTAGATTACTTAATGGAGAGAGACATATTTATATACACGAGATTATAGAGTAGAGAGAGAGAGAGAGAGAGAGAGAGAGAGAGAGAGAGAGAGAGAGAGAGAGTACACACGATATATGTGGTTCACCCAATGTGGGCTACGTCCACGGGAAAGCAGCCACTCAATGGCTTTAGTACTTCAAAACAAGAAGTAGTTTACAAAGGGATTATACCCTTAATGGAGCTCCCGCCTTGCTTCACTCTCACCACCTCACACTCACCTTGTTGCATCAACTTCACACTATGAAATGTGTGTAGAAATGGCCTCCTTTTATAGGCCAAAAGGGCTGCCCTCTCTTATGAGAGACAGCCATGTGTAGCCGCCCTTGTGCGAATAAGTCCAAATCGGACCCTCCAATCCGCCCATGTGTGGCCGCCCTTGAGAAGACAAGTCCGCTTTTGAATTCGGATACTGGCCATTGAATTCGACCACCGGCCACCGGCCATTGACTTCCGACCACCGGCCATCGGCCATTGACTACCGGCCACCGGCCAACCGACCGGTTGTTTTTCGACCACTTTCCGGCCACCGTCCGACCATAATATTCTAGCGAAAAAAAGTCTCGGGGGCCTCCGCCCCTGAGGCTTCTAAAGTTACCCCTGATTCTTGTCCGTGGAAAATTTGGTTTCCGGTGAGTGATTTTCCTTCACGCACGATGGCTTCTCCTCATAATGGGGGCCTTACAAATGTGCGCTTTTACCACAGAAAATTACAAGGGTAAATCAGGCTCCATACTTAACAATCATCTACTCCAAGTCCTTGAAGGAGCACAAGCAGCATCTCCAGGTGGTTTTTCAAGCTTTGAGGGAGAACAAGCTTTTTATCAATCAAAAGAAGAGTGAATTTTTCCTTCAAGAGATTCAATACTTAGGTCATATTATCTCTCAAGATGGTATCCATATGGATCCATCAAAGTTGGAGGTAATAGAAGCATGTCCCAATCCAAGGAATCTACTTGAGCTAAGAATCTTTATTGATATGGGTGCATACTATAGATGCTTCATACCAAAATTCTCTCAAATAGCAGGACCATTGCATGACTTAACAAAGAAGAACTTTAAGTACTCATGGATTGCTAAAGAGCAAAATTCTTTTGACAAGCTCAAAGAGAAACTTACCTCCCAACCAGTGCTTATGCTTCCGAATCTCTCAAAACCATTTGAGGTCTAATGTGATGCTTGTGGTTATTGTCTTGGAGCTCTTTCTTCAAGAAGGGCATGCCATAGCATATGAGAGCCGAAGGCTCAATACCGATGAATGGGTCTTGGGCATATATTAAAAAGAGATTTTAGCTATTCTACATGCCCTAGCCACATGGAAGCACTATCTATTGGGGACTCCATTTATTTTGCGAACGGACCACCAAAGTATCAAGTACTTCATGACGCAAACCAAGATTTCCAACAAACAAATGAGGTCGGTAAATTTTATTTCCCAAGTTTATGTTCATATTACTCACATTGTTGGTAAGCATAATCAAGTGGCCAATGCACTTTCATGAGGACAACCAAGAATCAATGTAGTGTCTATAGCAACTCACAATGATCTATCTTCTATGATAGATGAGTATGCTAGTGACCGTGACTTTAAAGACATAATGTCAGCCCTTGCATTGGGGAAGAAAGAAGAAACATTCACCTTGCAAGATGGTTATCTTCTCCATGGAAATAGGCTATGTGTTACCCACTCCCTTCATGAGAAAGTCATGTATGCATCCCATGCTCCTCCCTATGCGGGGCATAGAGGCATTCAACCTACCTTCAAGGAGTAGAGACATACTTCTATTTTCCTACCATGAAAGTAGACATACAAGAGTATGTTTCAAAATGTGTGGTTTACCAAAAGGCCAAGTATGATAGAGGGAAGAAACCTGGGTTACTCCAGCCAATGCCAGTCCCTTATTGACCATGAGAGAGTATATCCATGGATTTTATCTTTGGATTACCCGTGTATCCATGGAATTACAAGAATATGGACAATAGTCGATAGGTTTAGCAAGCAAGAACACTTTATTCGAATACACTCTCTCTCTCCCGCTCACGGGCAACATTGCATAGGCTCGCCTCACACACACACACACACACACACACACACACACACACACACACACACACACACACACACACACACACACACACACACACACACACACACACACACACACACACACACACACTCTCTACCCCTATTCTACCCCCCCCCCCACCCATCCTCCTTGCGCAGAGAACAGGCCACCGGCCATCCACCAGAAGAAGAAGAAGAAAAAAAAAACTATATATGTATTATATATATATATAGCCCCCCCTTTTCACGCACGTTTTCTCACACACATGCCTATACAAACCACACACACCCGCCCTCATGCACGAATACATACACACACACACACACACACACACGCATATACACACCGCACCACACATACAACGAAGAAAACGACCACGACATCAACAAACAAAAGAAGAAAGACTCAAAGCACGCGCCGCCAACAACAAAAAAAGAGAAAATGCGCTGAAGGCATGCCCCGGCCGACTCCGAAAAGAAGTACGCTCGACACCGACGCACTAGCAGTAGGCCATTCGCCGGCAACACGCAACCACGACGTCATCCCAGTCTTTTATAGGTTATTTTCATCATTATCTTCAGCTTTCACCCGAGCCATTGTAAATTTCCATTCTTTGTAAATATCCTCTCTCTAGGTGATGGTCACAAAGGCCCACCTAGAGATTCCCATCTTTTAATAACCTCCCAAAACAAAGCAAGGGTCAACCACACCAGGCCCACCACTTGCTTTGTCTCCCCAATTAAACTTACCCTAACCACACTGGGATTACCATAATCCAAGAAGCCAACACCTATAAATTGGCACTGAGAGGTCACTATCGGGGGAGGGGCAATTCATGAGGAACCAAGCATTTGGTAGAGTGTAGAGGGAAGGATTGACACTATCACCATCACGGGGACAGGGGCTTGTGTGTTGGGTTTGCCTTGGGAATTGCACCATGCGAAGGGAACCACATCCATCTCTCGACTCCAATGGTCGATGCACACACGTATGCACGCTCTTGGTGGTGAGTATTCACGCTTATTGAGCCGCCTTAGAGAACGCACCAAGTAAGTTGCACCACCTCCTCCCCCTACCTCTCCACCACCACGGTATGCCACCTTGTGCGCGTATGTCGCACGTGTCAATGCAAGGAACTTGCCGATACACCGTGTGCGAGCCACAAATGGCTCCAAGCACACAACAAGCCTAAACTAGTAAGCTCAAAGAAGGCGATGGTGTGTCACTCACCGCTCTACGCTTGCTTTGTGGAGGATTCCTCGCCGCGAAGAAGAAGCAGCCGCCGCTTCGCCGTGCTCGACCGCTTCACCGCCTTCCTGCCTTCGTAATGCTCGATCGCCCACACACTCCCTCTCTCTCCCTCTCTCACTCTCTCTCTCTCTCTCACACACAAAGAGATGAAGAAGAAGACGACGGAGATGGAGAAAGAGCACTCTTCAATTGCACAAATGAGAGAATGAGTGAATTTTAGGTTTAGTTGACTTTTATATGAGCTCACCCTATTCACACTTGGGCGTCCATGCTTAGCCAACTAATTCCTTGAATGTTCCAGTTAGAGTGCGCCTCTCATCGGCGATCACTCTTACCCTTTTCCTATTGGACCGACAAACCCGGTACCTGACTCTACCAAATAAATAATACAATGTCCGCCGTAGGTTACAACGTCCGTCTCGTAGGTGATAGGGTGTCCGTGAGCCGTGAGGGTTAACATGCCCCCCTTCCTGATGTAGATTCTGTCCTCGGAAGCTATTGAGTTGAAGCTCGTTTGTCGAGGTGGAAGAGCATTTGAGATGAATGTCCTTAGCCTTCTTCAGTCATTGCAAAATCAAACAACATTGGCACAGTAATTGCATTCTCATATAGAATAAAAAAGCATATGCAGTTGTAGGCAGACAATGTGATTGGTAACAGAATTTTAAACCATTTGTTAGTAATAAACATTAAATTGCAATATAATCAAATGCATAAATAGATGTAAAGGTAAAAAATTAAACAAGTCTGGGTCCCTAATTTAACAGTCGAAAGGCACTAGAGATCGACTATTAATACCATGGGTAAGCTTCTTAATTATCTTTGGTCAATTAAGTTGTTTAATCGCGAGAGCCAAGTATTTCATGTTCGAGGGTTGACTAGAGGCTATACCTAGAAGACCTTGTAGTTAAGCTACAATAAAAGGAATTTCTCATGAAATCATCGCCTGACTGATTACTTTTTCTTTGACTCCCCAAAGTATTTTCACAGTGATTCAATTTTGATGTGTGTGCTTATTTTGTATGCCTTGGGTTTTTTGCTTTTCAAGGAAAAGCGCCCACACTGGGAACCTCTAGGGCTCTAGTACCATAGGCGATACATGTGAGTGAAGTACCCAATCAAGCTGAGATTTCTCTTCCAGCTTAAGATTTTACATTGTGGCACTTTGATTTTTTGTTTGTTCGTTTTCAACATTTTTAATTTTGTAACTTTGGGGGGTCATATAACATTGATACACCTCCCCAGGCTCATCACACAAGTAAAATCCCTTTATAATACTTAAGCTAAAGGTCAATAGGGTCAAGCCCACTAGAAAGCCCTAGTACATTTCACACAATGCTGCCTAAATCGGATTAAGAACCTAAGTAACCATTGATTATTAGGAAGGAATTCCCCATGGTATTAAGAGAAGATCTCTAACACCTAACTTGGTCAAACTAGCTTAGTCGAACTTGCTTCATTTTTAAACCTAGACAAGTGATTATGACAAAAAATTACATTGAATTAAATGTTTGATACTAAGCAACTGTGTTGGATATTATGCTACCAATCACAATCAAAGCAGACAATCATAAATGCAAAAAAGATAAGGGGCAATGCTAATGGACAAGAAACACCTGTTTGTGTTGATGGTCGCACTTGATTTGAAGAGTGAGTCGAGATAAAGATTCCATGAAGGTCCAAATTCTAACAACAACAACACGTTCCTATACACACTAGGAAACAAAAAGAATACCTCTAGGAGGCATATCAGTGGGAAAAAGAACTTTTCTAATCACTCAACTCTCAAAGAGAAACACTCCTATCGTACTAATTCTACCTACCCTCCATCACGCGAGTGATGAGGATCAAAGGTGTTTAATGACATAGGTCTCTGTTTCAGTGTACCGAATGTGAATGTGTAGGTCTGGTCAATGTTTTGACTTTTATTGTGCATACTCGTTTGCTAATTTCTCTTGCTCTTTATTTTTTTTTCGTTTTTTGTGAGTATATGCCTTTATATATACATTTCCTAAGATTGGGAGACTGAGAGGTCAGGGAAACAAGGTTGAGAGGGGAGTGAGTGAATGATGACTGTCAGCAAACATTCCCCCCTTCCTTGTGTAGATCATATCGTTTGAAATGTGCTCGTCACCCTTTGAAACCAATTGTTCCAGTCGATAATAGGTGAGGATTTTTGCCAGTAGTTTTCTATTACCTTAGGTGCCTCATCGAGTTGCAAGGGTGGTAAGGTACTCTCCCAGGATCCGACTTGAAGTGGTTCATCAAGTGATTCTTGAACGTTGGGAAGTGTGGATTCCTTTGTAGCTTTATGGAGGTCCACTATTTTAGGTGGAGGCTGTGGAGAAGCTTTTACCTCTATAGATGCATTATATGAGGAGCTAGAAGCTTCATGGGACTCCCCCCTTCCTGAGCTAGGTGGAACAAATCGTTCTTTCTTTGGTACCCAAACTAGCTCTGGAGCGGGTGTATAGCATTCTGTGATTTTTTTCTTTCCGCAATTGTCAATTTGTTTTGGAGCTACAGGAGTGGGTTCATAAGGATCAGGTGACAGGTAAGAACACAATTTAGGTTTTGGCACCCAACTTTGATCATTTCCTCGATAGTAGCCTTGGGCTTCCAATAATCGTTTAGGTATCCAACGCCATGTTTTCTTACTTTTCTTGGGGCGAGTGGTACGTTTCTTATAAGGCTTTTGTTTTTTAGTACTAGCCATGGTCGCTAAAGAAGCTTTAGGGACCCACTTGTATGTTTTCTTCGTTATATCAAGATGAGCCTTGTCAGAAGCTATATGCATTGCTTGTAGCATATTTAAGGGTACGGGCATTTCATCCCCCTCAGGTGTTACCCATGTCGTCCCCCTATTTCCCCAAGTGTCTATGGTTGCTTCTAGGTGGACCCAATCCACATTGTCCGACTCAGTCATCCCAGGTAGTACATCCATATAAGGAGAATCTTCCCCAACATTAGTGTCCACTTTACACGTGTAACAATACTGCAATGGGGCCGAGTGAACTGTGGTGTCAGATCTATGATCAATTATAAACTTGTTTCCTAGAGGATGTGCTCGACCCGTCACAAGATCCACTCAAATGACAAAATCTTGGAACTGCATGTGGACATGGTTTTTAGACCAATCATGCACCATTTTTGCTTCCCTCATGAAAGGACGTCCTAAGATCATCTCCGATGCCATAGTGTGTTTGGAGAAATCCATAACAATAAAGGTAATCCTTATTTTATGTCCAAAGACCTTGATCTTGAGATCTTCTAGCATCCCAATAGGTTTAACAATAGACCCATTGGCCATCTTCACTACTATGGTTGTGGTCGCAAGGTGAGGTCTTCCCATAGTTTCCCAGCAATTTTTAGTCACAATGCTAACCCCAGCGCCACCATCAAGGATTCCCTACACAGTTAATCCCTTAGTAGTGATTGGTATAGTCGCATTGGATTCATCACCCTCAAAGTATTGTCCCAACTTGTTAACATGTATTTCTATAACAAGGTTCTCATCTAGGTTGGGTTGTGGATCTAAGTGTTCCTCCTCTGTTAGCATCTCCCCAGCTCCATCCATCTGTGCAAATTGTGGTAGCCCAAACTTCAGTTCTCCAGTGAGGAAGGCTCGAAGAGCTGAGACTAGCTCGGGGTCTTTATATAGTTTGGACATGATGGTGGTTCTAACTTCTGAAGACATGAAATCCATCAATTTGGCAATGTTTAACGGCACCTTTTGGCCTTGAGTCCCTTGATGTGGGAAAGAGGGGATCTCCATTTCTTCGATAGGATCAGGTAGTCCCTCTGTAAACATTCTTTCCATCAAGAAGTGAGTACGCCCACTTTCCCATGACTTTAAGTCACTTTCTTCTTGGATGACACTAGGTATGTCCAAGGGTCTATGGACTTGGTGAGGTTGTTGTTGCGTAGGGAACACGGTGTCTGTAATCTAGATCTTCCTAGGTGCTAGTTCTAGATCCCTTTGGGTATCTTCTACCAAATTCCTTAATTGCTTGACTCGCTCAATCTCCTCTGTAGGGTTTGGGTAAGTTCCTATCTTCTTTTTGGATCCTGGCCATTGTGGCTCATGAAGATCTTCCTTGTTGGTTTCTATGTTAGTGGTCATTTTGGTCTCCATGGTTTCACCTGAATCAGAATCTTCTTCAACGTCGTTCATATATACGGGGTCGTCACCAGTCTCTATGTTGGTCTTTGAACTGGGGTCTGACTTCACTGCTTTTTGCGATCTCTTTCTTTGTGTTTTCTTCTTTTTCTGAGATTGGGCAATTGATGCCGTGTCTCTTTCCTCAAGAATATAATTTTGTTTTTGGAGCATCGATCATGTGAGTACGTTTACTGGTACCACGGTTGTACATGGTGATGGCTCCTCGGTAACTTCAATCAAGTTTAATGGCGTGATCTTCGGTGCATTTGGATTATTTGGACATTGGGAAATCAAATGATCTATGCCACATCGATTACACATGAGTATCGGCATTGTAGACGTGCTCGCTTGATTGGTTTGCATTAGTGTGGCGTTCTTTTGTAGCCTAATAGGACACTCGGCTACACGATGTGTACCTCCACACTCATAGCATTGAAGAGGTGGTCTCTTAGCGGTGTAATTGATATTTTGGCCTCTTGCCGCAAGAGCAGCTACTTGATATACAGGTTTGACTTGTCCCCAATAGTCCTCCATGTAGTATTGTGGACTTTCTTCAAGCACATCCATCCCATAGGCGATGTTAGGATCTATATCTTCCTCTTAGCCTTCCAAACAAGAAATAGATGACTCACAACCCACTTGATTCACAGAAGTGATTCTTGGATGTGGTGGTTGCGGTCCTAGCACTGGTGGTGGTAAGAATGTTGTTTGAACAACATTTTGGGCCCTAGGGACCATGTGTTGTGTTTTTTGTTAAAGAGGTGGGGCCGGCATCAATGCAGGCACTCGAGGTGTGTCTGTCTATGCTAAGGTTGGTCTATTGGCCATCGCACGCTTAAATACTATGCAATCCTTAGCTTGATGACCATACCTCCCACAGGCATTGCAGTTCCCATTGAATTTTACTCTAAAAGTAGGGCATTCACTGGTACTATGCGGTCCATAGCATACTGAGCACCATTGCTGCTCCCTTATTGGATACATATGATTGTTTTGCGGAGCACGATTGTCTCTAAGACTCTCTTGAATAGCCTTGGTGAGATCTGCTAAAGTCATCTCAGATATCTTTGGCTCCTTAGCAATAGGCTTTAGGGTCATTGGCTGATGCCCTGATGCTTGCGAGCTAATAGATTTAGTCTCAACAGACACTCTTTCTCCTTGAATCATTAAATTATCCTCCAATTGGATCGCATTGGTGGTGACTGCTTCCCAAGTGGTGATACCTCTAATGACTAGGCCATTGTAGATATCCTCATGTCGTAATCCCCTAATGAATCTATCAAGCATTTGGTTATTGTTGAAGCGCTCATTTGGATTACAACGAGAATTCAAATGCTTCAAGCGACTTATAAAGTCTCTCACCGACTCTCCTTCCTCTCGTTGGGCTTTCTGGAGCTGAGAAGCTACACCCCAAAGCACTCCCTCTCGTATGTATTCCTTTAAGAACACTATCCTAAGAGTAGGGTAAATCATTTTTTCTTCCACCCTTAGGGTTCTATACCAATCCCCAGCCTTTCCACTTAAGGTTAGGCTTAAAGCATTGCTCTTATGTAGGTCATTGTGTTCTCCTAGAGAATTGCATATTTGTTCAAACACTTCGATATGCTTTCGCACATCCCCGTCTCCACTAAATTTTTGTGTAATCTTGGCTATTTGTACTTCCTTACTTCTAGGCTCTCTATCAGGCGTGTTACACATATTCTCAGCAATAGATCGACCAATAGCAATAGATCGACCAACGTGGGTGAAGGCGCTCCAGAGACTACATGTGGATTAGGTATTGGCATTGGGCTTGGCGCATAGGAAGCCCTTGGGTTCCACGTTGGGTACGATGTTGTGCCATGTGGTGGTCCATAGTTCATATGGGTGGCCCTAGGCATAGCAGACGTTGGATGTGACATGCTAATGCTAGCCGGTATAGTCCCATGGAAATAAGAACTTGTGTATTGTGGTTGTGTAGCATAGGTAGTTGAAACAATGGGAGGGGTAGGGACTACATGAGTACGTGGACCCATAGGTGCATACGATTGGTACACACTTGTAGGTACTGTTGCAGGCATTGAGCTACCATGTAGCGGTGCTTTACTAACAAACGAGGTCCATGGTGTGTTTCTTGGCATGCCCATCATTGGGGTAGGCATGGTAGCCGTGGTGTCATCAAGGGAAAGATGAGCTAGACTTGGAAAAGTAAAGCTATCACTTGTGGGCTCAGATTGCATTGAGACCCCTGGCGAAACAACATATGGGGAATCGATGGGACTCACTGGGGGAGTCTCCATTTGTGATAGAATGGGTTGTTTCCCTTTGCCCGTGTCTAAAAATCACATAGGACCCATCAAAGGTATGTTTATTCCTCGATTTTTCCTCTCGGACTGGATAATCCTATGGATGACATTGCAGATCATGTGTTGTTGTTCCTCTAGACTAGTGGCACTAGATGTGGATTGTACAACTTCTAACCAACTCACATGGTATGTGTAGCCCATGTATAGGTCGGTCAAAGTCTCCGTGTGTAGGTCATATTCCCAATTTTCATTGAGAAATACTCCGTCCAAACTTGGTGTACTAGAGGGTTGCTGTGAGGTGGATGCAATGTTGCTTCCCATGTTTTGACTTTTAGTCACCGCTACCTTAGAGGCGACTTTGGAAGGTGGTAGCTCGGTAGGGCCCTCATTAAATGAGGTAGGTAGAATGTCCACGTGGACACTCTGAGGGAGTGTGGGGTCTACAGGAGATGTGAATGGTGATTCTACTTCCCCACCTCCTTCGTTTACTTCACTAGCCGTAGGTTCAGAGCGCGTAGCTCTACTAAAAGTTTCCATCAAACGGCTAAAAACACTAGTTCTAGGTTGCTGGGCCCAGCTAGGCACGGTTTCATTTGTTTCCCCGGGGCTTTGTGTAAGATGCTCTTCCATAATATCGTAGTCAGAGGAAGAGTCGCTAGCCGCTATATTTGGGTCTTGGGTTGCACTACCTTGGGTCCCCGCCGAGGGCGTAGACCCTAGCGTGGAAGGATAGTGAGTACCCCCGTAAATCGAAGCACTAGCTAGTTGTTCGGACTCTAGCACACGACCAGAGCGTAGATACATGTGCTTTGGGTGCCCTACAAGTGTCGGCAAGTACCCTTAAAGGTTACTCGCTTTGTTTTGTGGGTGTTTTGCACCCCGTTTTCTACTTGATTTTTTCTTGTTTTTGATTTTTTTTTTTAATGTTTGATTTTTTTGATTGAAGTGTGTGATAGCTCAAAACGAGCGTATCACTTAAAGGATCACTGTGTGCTTTACAGCACAATTTTCGGGCATCTGACGTTCCGTTGGTCCTCAAAAATCAATTTTTAGCTACGTGTGAAGCTAAAATTCATTTTTTTAAAAAGGCGACTGAGGCCTAGGCCTGAGCGTGAGCTTGGGCTTGGGTCTGGGAGATATTTCCGATCCCGGTCCTACCTTTAAATTAATTTTATTATTATTATTATTATTTTTTTTAAAAAAAAGGATAAGGCCGCCGCGGCCTGCGCGAGAGCACACACACACTCTCTCTCTACCTACTTCTAACTAATACACCTACTCTTACACACTAACACAATCTATTAACTCTCACTAATCTACTTCCTACTTACTGTACACAGAAAACTAACTACCTTAATACACAGAGAATGTTTACAGAACCTTTGAAATCTCTATTCACAAAGAAAACTAACTACCTTAATACACAGAGAATAAACACAGAACCTTTGAAAACTCCATTCACAAAAAAAACACACAGTATAACACCAAATCCCTCTCCTTAACACACACACACTCCTTCCTTACCTTTCCTACAATATAAATTGCACCACGGAGAAGCACAGAGTGCTACTCGAGCTTCATGTATGGCATTCCTCGGCAGCGGCGCCAAAAATGTGCGCGTATGTTGCACGTGTCAATGCAAGGAACTTGCCGATACACCGTGTGCGAGCCACAAATGGCTCCAAGCACACAACAAACCTAAACTAGTAAGCTCAAAGAAGGCGATGGTGTGTCACTCACCGCTCTACGCTTTCTTCGTGGAGGATTCCTCGCCGCGAAGAAGAAGGAGCCGCCGCTTCGCTGTGCTCGACCGCTTCACCGCTGTCGTGCCTTCGTAATGCTTGATCGCCCACACACTCCCTCTCTCTCCCTCTCTCACTCTCTCTCTCCCACACACACACAAAGAGATGAAGAAGAATAAGAAGGAGATGGAGCAAGAGCACTCTTCAATTGCACAAATGAGAGAATGAGTGAATTTTAGGTTTAGTTGACTTTTATATGAGCTCACCCTATTCACACTTGGGCGTCCATGCTTAGCCAACTAATTCCTTGAATGTTCCAGTTAGAGTGCGCCTCTCATCGGCGATCACTCTTACCCTTTTCCTATTGGACCGACAAGCCCGGTACCTGACTCTACCAAATAAATAATACAATGTCCGCCGTAGGTTACAACGTCCGTCTCGTAGGTGATAGGGTGTCTATGAGCCGTGAGGGTTAACACACCTTGTAAATATTGCAGAAATAATTCACCCTCACACCCCCAAGGGTTTTCATATTTTCAAGTACTCTCTCTCTCTCTCTCTCTCTCTCTCTCTCTCTCTCTCTCTCTCTCTCTCTCTCGGTGTGTAGGCTTGTGGTGTTCATAACATCGTGGGTTTTGCGTCCTAGCCGCTCAAAGCTAGGTGGTGCCCCCTGTTCACTTTACCGTGGCAGGCTCGAGGCGCGCCATTCGGTCCCCGGTGTTGGAGAGGCCGTCGGGGTTTGAGGTCCGCTTTGCGTCCGTCAGTGCCTCCCCTGTTCGCTTCACCATGACCACCGGATTGAGGCGTGCATCGACTTCCGGTGTTTTAGAGGCCGTCAGGATTCATGGCACGCTTTGCGCTCGTCATTTGGTGCCCCCACTGAGGAGGGCTTCTAAAAAACCTTCAGTTTACAATGCTGAAAGGAACGCACCTCATCAATCATGGACGAATGGCTAAAGGAGTTCTCTAACTGGAGGACGGAAGAGGAGGAGACTAAGAAGGCACTAGCCGCCTTCATTGAAGTACTATTGCTAGGCTATAGTGTCGTCAAGTTTTCAAGAGGTAAGCTCCCCATCTCGTGTTGCTCGTTCTAACCACAAGAGGCCTATGAACTTCTATCACTGTTGTCAACCAAAACACACTGTCAATGAGTGCCATCAACGAAGGCAGCGAAGGGGCTGAAATCGTCTACATCGACATTCACTGCGAGGAAGTCATCCATATCAAAGGAGGAAAGAAAACGGTAAGGCCTCTCTTTCCTAAGGAAACTGCAATCAAAGGTATAACTTCTACTCCAAAATGGCCTAAAGGGGCTTCTTGAGCCAAAGGTAAGGAAAGGCTAAGCCAATCTGGAAACACATGACCACAAAGGAAGAAGCGTCTGGCCAAGCGAGTGCTTCAATTTCGAAAACCCGGGTCGTACCCAGTTTACCAAAGAGAAGGTCATCCAAGGCTAAGCCCCAGAAGGTTGCCTACCAATTCGCACGACGCATGCGAGTACTGCCAGTCCATTTCAACAATCCGGAAGTAGAAGTAGTAAGAAGGTTCCCATGCCCTAAGGAAGAGTGGTTCATCTACTGCTCTTGCTGTTTTGGAAGACGGGTAGAGGATCTTCCTCCTCTCCTCGTACAGCTCATCCTGAAGAAGATCTCCACCACGGGTGAAAACCAGTGGGCTGGAGACGAATTACAGCTAAATGGAATGGAAATCATGCAACACGCCGACTACGATAATTATCTGTGGTTTCTGCTAGCCAAAAGGCTGGGAGTAGTCAGACGCGTCACCATCACCCCGTATGTGCTGAGTGATGAAGGAAAAGTAGAGCCTATGAAAGGCAACGACCTCTTGTGGATGTGCCGACTCATCAACACTAGAACGGTAAGAGTATAAGTAAGTGCTCCACCCTTTGTGCATGATGGAAAACAGGCCAACAACGTTCCCGTTTAGATTTCTGCAGCATATGCATGTGAATATTTATGTAGATAGGAAGATCTTCTACCAACAGAAGATTGTGTATTTGTTCGGCGCTACGGTGCTAGGAGAAATCCTTAGCTCCCCAAACCCTATCATTCTCCCTATATTGGATTACCACCACTCCTTCAATGTTTCCATCTTTATCTTGTTTTAATATATCTGCCCAACCGTGTAAAAAGCTGCTATGAGCCGCTACTAACATTAATATTAAAAAAAAAAGTTTATAATTTCCTGATTCACTACCATGGCAAGTGTTTCTTTCCCCATATTCAGTGGAAAGAAGGGAGAAGACGTTAGAGGCCAAGTCTTGGTACAATGCTTTGCCCCAAGCTACCAAAAATGCATGGGATGTGTTACGTCTGCCTTTGTGAAGAGGTTTGGTGGAGGCACAACCTCGGAGAAGCTATGGCAGCTACTGACGGAATTAAAGCAGGGAGATCTGCTAGAGTATGCCACCTACGAGTCCAAGTTTGTGGATTTGTGGGAGAGATAGATTGCCTCACTAGAGGAAGGTGAAGGAGCGCCTAATTTCCTAAAGAAGGACCGTTTCATTGCTGGCCTGTGGTCGCTGCTTAAGGAAAAGGTGAAGGGAAGGTTTCCTGCAACATATGAGTTGGCAGTAGAAGTAGCCCGCCTTAAAGACAAGAAGTTGCACATGCAAGAAAGAGTCAACAAGTCAGAGGAATCAAGCTCAGTCCGACTAACCTCAGTGACTACAACAGCCGTTCATAGAGCCCAACCGCAAGAGGCATCAGAAGAGCAACAAGACCTGCTGAGTCGCATCACTACCCAACTCGAGAGTTTATCTGTGCATTTGATGCAGCAAGGGCATGCACCCGTCAGAAATCAAAACAAGGAAGAGGACAACTAAGGCAAAACCAAGATTACCACTACTATCATTGAGGGGAAGACGGCCATGGTATATACTACTGTCCACATCCAAGAAGGCATAATTTCAATAGAGGAGGGAGACAAAATCAGATCTCTCCGCCAAGGGCAAGACCACCACTACCCAAGAAACTAGGACCAATTCCACCGGTCCAAATACTTCGTCCACATGTACAACAACCACAACCATAACCTCTTATTCCACCGCTACCACCACCACCTGCTGTAAACCAAGCAGTGACTGTTATTAGCTTGGAAGCTAAAGAGAAGGCAAAGGTAGAAGAACCAGTTCGAGAGAAGCACAAAGGGAAAGCAAAAGTAGAAGAAGTGGATTCCATGGGAGTGAAGTGCGCCAGGCATGAAGAAGCCTCTCAAAAAGAAGAGAAAATGAAAGGGAAAGGCGAGTCTAGCAAGCAAGCAACTAAACCGTGACGGAAGATAGATATCGTGGATTTCTCACTAGGTGAGTATGCTAAACCCTATGACTTAGTTCAGGATGTGTTGATGCAGGGCCCGAAGATAACTTGGCCCCAACTACTCTTTAGCAATGGACGAAGATGGTAAGTACAAGGAAATCAAGACCAAGGATAGCTGGGGCTATCTCTGGGAGGGATGTCAACGACATCCTACCAACTATGGATGCCCACATCAAGGGGCAACGTATCTCAAATGTCTACATAGATGGTGGCGTGCAAATATGCGTCATGAGTGAAAAAATGATGCACCGTCTATGTAAGATCTCTGACACCGAGCTAAAAGAACACCATTGTACCATGAAACAATGATAATGGAAAAAGTTACTATTTTTAGTAGTTTTCCAAAATCTATTGATGCCATGATGTTTAGAACGTCATAAAGCTTCCAAAAATGAATTAAAATAATTTCTGTAAAAATTTTCCAAAAATAGTAAGTTTTTCGTCACCTGATCCGTCAGTTTTGACCGTCTCGAAAAATTGCACCCGTATCCCAAATTTGAAAAAAAAAAGCATTTTTGGACGCCGGGGGCTGCTAAATATGACAGGTACCCAGGTTAATACACCTTAGTTAGAGCTTAGTATAGCAAGTTCCGGCATTAAATTCTGATTCGTATTGCCCGTCTTAGGTTAAAATTAAATTTTCCTAAAGTTGTGCGGGGAGGCACCGGGACTCGGGGGCTATGTGGGAACTGGCTCCAAGCCACTGCAGACTGAGTTTGGCAGTAAGAGGGCGCCCTCACACACTCACAGGGCTCGTGGGATACTTTCCATGCAAGAGAGAGAGAGAGAGAGAGAGAGAGAGAGAGAGAGAGAGAGAGAGAGAGAGAGAGAGAGAGAGAGAGAGAGACTAAGTGAGCTCTTGAGCAGGTTGGGACACTTAGTAAGTATGCAACTAGAGCTGCCATGCATGAAGTGAGTACTCCTCCAGATGCATATAGCAGGCAAATTCGAATTTTTCAGCTTGTGAGCCTATATAAGATCATGCTCACACACACAAGCACACATATATTCTCACACAGACACTAAGTACACACACAAACACTCCTACACACACACACACACACACCTTGAGGAGGTGCTGCCGGCAGACATAGTCTTTGGAAGAGGAGCTAGGAGGGAAGGTGCTGCCCATTTCTCATCTCAAGGAGGCCCTTGCATCAGAATTTTGAGAGGAATTCAACTGTAACCTCGGTAATTTTTTATTTAATTCATGCTTGTTGTAATTCCCTCTCTAATATCCTCTTAATTCCGCATCTAGTATGCATAATCATAGTCAAAATACTCATTAGATACTCTCTAATTCTCCGTATCCATGATCTATTGCATAAATATTAATCTAATTAGTAATCATACAAGCAATTAGTCACTCTTAATTATAGTTTAATGTGTGTTTAAGGAATCATCCACTAGTCACCGTTGTGATTAAAAATCAAGTCAGCTTTGAGGTGGGAATGGTCCATTGCATTCTATTACTCCATAATGTGTAAATAATTAAATTAGAATCAATTGCTCACAAATTAGGATTTAATTAGGAGAAATTAATCCATCATTAATCATTAGGAAGGGAGAAATCCTCTCATCTATACATACAGTAAATCTGCAATTCTCTACTTGCATTAAGAAGTGATTAAGCATGTCTATTTCATCTCTAGTAGAACTAATTAAGTAAAAATCTGAATTTCATAATTATCTAGGTCAAGTAATTAACCTTAGGGCCTATTCCCATAGAACAAGTATGGTGCTATCGGGATTCTCTATGTCTTGAAGTAAGTCTAACCTCTCGTACAAGGGGATTTGCTTATTGAAACTAATCCGTCATCATGGTTGTATGTTACTCTCGAATGTTAGCTCTCTTTTTCCAAGTTGTCAATTAAGTAGTGAGTATAAAATGGCCCCAGTAAAGAGAACTCCTTTCGGTGGTTCCCATGACCGCAAGGCGGGGATAAGCAACACTAATGGAAAGGGAAAAGCGCCCATGGTCAACCAAGTACCGGCCATCTCACGGAGCAATGACGAGGAAATTGTGGAGGTAGGTCAAGTTTTAATTCAAGTTTGTTAAAGCAACATTGTATTCGATAAGGTAGGATGAAAAACACATTTCCCAACATGTTGGAAATCAATGAAAACCACGGCATTTAAATTAATTGCATTTTATATTCAAGTAGGAAAGAATGCTTTCGGAATATATTGTCTCAAGTAGGAAAGATTGGTTGCTAGGGAAAATTTAGCTCACCTAGTTCATTTTCAATTCCAATGTTGATCTAGTCCGAACCCCCTCTTGATCACAGGGGGCAACTTGAGAAGTTATTCGCAGGAGCTAGAGTTCCTGGTTAAGGGCTCTTGAATCCACGACTGCTGTGGTTAAGCGGTGGATATCCACGACTGCTGGTTAAGCGGTGGAAGTCCATGACTGTTGGTTAAGCGATGGACAATCTAGTTGTATGGGCAACTAGGCGACAACGGGTGGAGTAGACACTGGTTGGGAGATTTCGTGCCTCCAAGGCATTGGAACTTTAAATGAATGAGTTTTTGAGTGAATTTTTACTAGAATTACTGTATCGGTGCCACTTTGCAATAGTGGTTGAAGGGCTGTATTAAAGAACTTGTGTATCAAAAAAATAAACAAAGAACTTATATGTTGAACAACCATTGTGGTAGTAATTAGGTAACAAAGAAAGTGTGAGTATGGGGTGGAAAGTGGGGGCTTGGCTCGGGTTGCCAATGCCTATGAGAAGGGTGGTCCTGATTGGTCAGGAACTATTTGCAGGTCGCCGCGACGGACGTCCATAGCATAGCTCTCAAGCATCAACATAAAATTATCGATACAGGGGAAGCGACTCGGATGAGGCATGGAAACTCACTAGGGTGTGAATCCTAATGAAGTGAACTCGAAGAGATGAACTACTAACTCTACAAGCAAATCAAACGCACTAAAGCCAAGTAATCTGCCCAGGTCCTTCTACACAGCTCTATAGTCATCACGCCTGTTCACCATGCAAATCATATCGGAATCGCACGAAACTTGAAGGAAGCTACAGGGGACTATCAGGAACATATCCTATCACTGTCACAACATTCTGGAGAGGTACAACTATCGCGATCGTTCGTCCCACAGTACGCAAAAATAGTAAACGGATGATCCTAAAGGGTCGTTTTTGGGTCCCTAAAGCCTCTCCTAGGGTCAAAACAATATAAAATACGCATATAAACACTCAAAACAGCGATTTAAGGCCTAGACGGATGCGTTTGAAACCTTCACCAAATCTTGAATGCTTACACTTGAATGAAAGAGCAGAGTAAGAGGAACACAATGCAAGAAACAAAACTGAATTTGGATTACCCTAGCCACAGAAGCGATGATTACAAGTTTGAGCAAAGAGGCAGCTCTCTGTGTGTAACACAATAGGCACTTATCTTCAAAAAACAATATCCCCTTTCCCACTAACCTTAGTGTATTATATACCTAGGGCTTTCTAAAGTGGCCGGTGGCCAACTTCTCTTGGACCTTTACATACATCATTGGAAAAATTACATCTTTGACTTAGACTTGACATAGACGACTGTCATTAGGCTTTTACAGGGTTTGATGTATTAAACATCGAAACAATAATGTGACCACATCAAAACTTTGGTCGGTTGACCCAACGGGAGCCTTGACTGGGTGGACACTTGTATGTTGTTATCACCTCCAAACAGGAACTCTCCGTCCCCATAGTACTATAAATTGACGCTAGTATTACTCATTGCCCCAAGAGAAGCGAAGTCTCAAGTGTACGTGCCTCTGAAAGCTATGGGAAAAAAGGCACTCGAGACTTCTCTGCTCTTGGAAGGTGGGTTTTAGGACCGATAATTGATTAGACACGCTTCCACTGCGAGGTGAAACTAGATCTGGATGCTAGTAGGCTCGAACTCGATTCACTTGGTGATGAGAGATCGTCCACTAGTTGAACCCAAAACCATGTTGTTTGTTTCCACTGTAGATCTAGTGGCCATCAGGTTTTCCAACAGATCCGTCGTTTGAGACGACGTGGTGGGGACCCCACACCTGGTATCAGATCTATAGGTTTACGAACTGGAAAATGATGTTGTTTGAAATTTTAAAAAATAAGGGATAGTAGGATAGCACGTACTCAAAGCTTGAGCATGATGTTTCCCAGAATAATGACATTGGATTTGTCTAGTGGATTGTCTCTGAGTGATGTTAAAGAGTTTTACTCATTGAGCTTGTTGGGATTAAGTGGGTTCCACATGATGTTTTTTGAGAAGTCATTGGTGCGACTAGTGCTGCGGGCAGGTAGCCTATTGATGCACATAAAGTTATAAGTATGGATCAAAGCTCTCGAGTAAAGTTTTTACCATTATTTATCGGACAATTGTGGATGTATTCAATTGAATTTAAACTAATGGTGGGATGTTTAAATCCTTTGTGATAGCTCTACAGATTAAGTAGGTTGGTTAAGCCCAAAAAGTTAAATTTCTTCTTGAGTATGGAAAAGCCTAGATTCATTTGAGAAGAGTGCTATAGTAATGAGTTTTATACCATTGGATAGGTACCATCTACTGCACTATATACCGCCGTTCAAGAGAAAAAGCTTCTCCTTAAGCAAGCTCAGCCTCCAACCTTTAAGGGTGAAGTGGTTAATGTGGAGAGAGATGCGGAAGTATGGATGGAAGGAATGGACGACTATTTCGAAGCTGCGGAAACTCAACCCGAGAACCAAACCATGCTTGTGATGTTTCGCTTGTCTGGCGATGCCAAGATCTGGTGGAAACAACATTGCAGGGACTTGGATATCAAGGGATCTTCCCAGTCTTGGGAAGACATCAAGGCTGTTGTGATGGAGCAATACTTACCACCCGCTCACAAAGCCTTGAAGATGAATGCGTTTTTCTCACTTCGACAGATAACTTCTTCCGTCGAAGAATACTACTCGAAGTTTGTCACACTTCGGAGATATGCTCCTAGGATGAAATTGGAACAACAAGTAGCATGGTTTTGCCAAGGACTCATCGACCCCTTTAACAACCGACTAGAAGCTCTCAGGCCAGCAACTCTGCAAGATGCCTTGCTAAGGGCCAAACCATTAGCTAAAGAGATTCAGAGGACTACCCAAGATAGTCAATACTATTTGTCAAAGAGGGCCAGACCAGACAACTGGAGTAATAGACCAATCAACCCTGCATACGACCATCGTCCGGTAGTAGCTACTACGGCAGCTACCAAGTTTCCCAAAATAAGATGCTTTGAGTGCCACGAGTATGGAAATTACAAAAGCCAATGTCCAAAAAGGATTTCCCAAACATCCGGTGGTAATAATGTACCTCTGAACGTCAACGGGCGAGGTCAACCAAACGGAAGAGAAGTCGAGGAGGAGGAAACATAGGACAAGGAAGGGGAACTTTCGCTAATGCTGCAGTGAGACAACCAACTGTGGGTGACGAAGCTGATGAGAGAGCAGCTCTGTATGATGCAACTGCTAATCCTAGTGAGCAATAATGCGAGCACCAGGATCCCATCAAAGTTCAGCAGAATAAGACGCATAAAGCTAAAGACTATTCTATTATGAAAGGATGTCTTTGCTTTAGAGAAAGGATATATGTACCTAAGTAGTTAGCATAGAGTTTATCCAGATGTATTCTTAAGATGAGGACATCTCAAAATTTTCACGTTGGGGAGGCCTCAAGTAAGGTCTCCGACCCCGAGTTAAAAGAACACCATTGTACCATGAAACAATCATAATGAAAAAAGTTACTATTTTTAGCAGTTTTCCAAAATCTGTCGATGCCATGATGTTTAGAATGTCATAAAGCTTCCAAAAGTGAATTAAAATAATTTTTGTGGAAATTTTCCAAAAATAGTAAGTTTTTGGTCACTCGACCCGTCAGTTTTGACCGTCTCGAAAAACTGCACCCGTACCCCAAATTTGAAAAAAAATGCATTTTCCGACGCAGGGGGCTGCTAAATATGGCAGGTACCCAGGTTAATACACCTTAGTTAGAGCTTATTATAGCAAGTTCTAGCATTAAATTCTGATTCGTATTGCCCATCTTAGGTTAAAATTAAATTTTCCTAAAGTTGTGCGGGGAGGCACCGGGACTCGGGGGCTGTGTGGGAACTGGCTCAGGCGGTTGCAGACTGAGTTTGGCAGTAAGAGGGCGTCCTCACACACTCACAGGGCTCGTGGGCTTCTTTCCATAAGAGAGAGAGAGAGAGAGAGAGAGAGAGAGAGAGAGAGAGAGAGAGAGAGAGAGAGAGAGAGAGAGAGAGAGAGAGACTAAGTGAGCTCTTGAGCAGGTTGGGACACTTGGTAAGTATGCAACTAGAGCTGCCATGCATGAAGTGAGTACTCCTCCAAATGCATATGGCAGAAAAATTTGAATTTTTCAGCTTGTGAGCCTATATAAGAGCATGGTCACACACACACAAGCACACATATATTCTCTCACACACACACACACACACTCCTACACACGCACACACCTTGAGGAGGTGCTACCGGCAGACATAGTCTTTGGAAGAGGAGCTAGGAGGCAAGGTGCTATCCGTTTCTCGTCTCAAGGAGGCCCTTGCATAGAAATTTTGATAGGAATTCAGCCGTAACCTCGGTAATTTTCGATTTAATTCATGCTTGTTTTAATTCCCTCTCTAATATCCTCTTAATTCCGCATCTAGTATGCATAATCATAGTCAAAATACTCATTAGATACTCTCTAATTCTCAGTATCCATGATCTATTGCATAAATATTAATCTAATTAGTAATCATGGAAGCAATTAGTCACTCTTAATCATGGTTTAATGCGTGTTTAAGAAATCATCCACTAATTACCGTTGTGATTAAAAATCAAGTCAGCTTTGAGGTGGAAATGGTCCATTGCATTCTATACTCCATAATGTGTAAATAATTAAATTAGAATCAATTGCTCATAGATTAGGATTTAATTAGGGGAAATTAATCCATCATTAATCATTAGGAAGGGAGAAATCCTCTCATCTATGCATACAGTAAATCTGCAATTCTCTACTTGCATTAAGAAGTGATTAAGCACGTCTAATTCATCTCTAGTAGAATTGATTTAGTAAAAATCTGAATTTCATAATTATCTAGGTCAAGTAATTAACCTTAGGGCCTATTCCCATAGAACAAGTATGGTGCTATCGGGATTCTCTATGTCTTGAAGTAAGTCTAACCTCTCGTACAAGGGGATTTGCTTATTGAAAATAATCCTTCATCATGGTTGTTTGTTACTCTCGAATGTTAGCTCTCTTTTTCCAAGTTGTCAATTAAGTAGTGAGTATAAAATGGTCGTGGTAGAGAGAACTCGTTTCGGTAGTTCCCACGACCGCGAGGCGGGGACAAGCAACACTAATGGAAAGGGAAAATCTCCCATGGTTGACCAAGTACCGGCCATCTCACGGAGCAATGATGAGGAAATTGTGGAGGTAGGTCAAGTTTGTTAAAGCAACATTGCATTCGATAAGGTAGGATGAAAAACACATTTCCCAACATGTTGGAAATCAACGGAAACCATGGAATTTAAATTAATTGTATTTGTATTCAAGTAGGAAAGAATGATTTCGGAATATAGTGTCTCAAGTAGGAAAGATTGGTTGCTAGGGAAAATTTAGCTCAGCTAGTTCATTTTCAATTCCAATGTTGATCTAGTACGAACCCCCTCTTGATCGCAGGGGGCAACTCGCGAAGTTATTCGCAGGAGCTAGGGTTCCTATTTAAGGGCTCTTGAATCCACAACTGCTGGTTAAGTGGTGGATATCCACAACTGTTGGTTAAGCAACTGTTGGTTAAGCAGTGGAAGTCCACGACTGCTAGTTAAGCAGTGGACAATCTAGTTGTATGGGCAACTAGGCGACAACGGGTGGAGTAAATACTCGCTCGGGGATTTCGTGCCTCCAGAGCATTGGAACTTTAAATGAATGAGTTTTTGAGCGAATTTTTACTAGAATTATTGTCTTGGTGCCGCATTGCAATACTGGTTGAAGGGCTGTATTAAAGAACTTGTGAATCAGAAAAATAAACAAATCTTTTATATTTCTAACAACCATTGTGATAGTAATTCGATAACAAAGGAAGTGTGAGTATGGGGTGGAAAGTGGGGGCTTGGCTCGGGTTGCCAATGCCTATGAGAAGGGTGGTCCCTATTGGTCGGGAACTCTCCGTCCCCATAGTACTATAAATTGATGCTAGTATTACTCATTGCCCCAAGAGCGACGAAGTCTCAAGTGTACGTGCCTCTGAAAGCTATGGGGAAAAAGGCACACTCGAGACTTCTCTCCTCTTGGAAGGTGGGTTTTAGGACCGATAATTGATTAGACACGCTTCCACTGCGAGGTGGAACTAGATCTCGATGCTAGTAGGCTCGAACTCGATTCACTTGGTGATGAGAGATCGTCCGCTAGTTTAACCCAAAACCACGTTGTTTGTTTCCGCTGTAGATCTAGTGGCCATCAGGTTTACCATCAGATCTTTCGTTTGAGACGACGGAGTGGGGACCTCACAATCTAGGTCGAGAGGTGAGTAGGCCGGCACCCTACCGAGCCAAAATGGCAAATAATGTAAGAGTGAAATGTGTAGGCATTGTGAATGCGGTCAAAGTAAAGGCATTCAATACAGAAGTGGAGGTAGACATCTTTCTCATGCCACACAAAGGGGAAGGCTACCCTATCATTCTTGGGAGACCCTGGCTCATGGCTATGGAAGCTAAGCAAGACTGGAGTACCGGAATCATTCAGATGAAGGACGCTAAAGGGAATTCCATATTCTACGACATGAGGACTGGGAAGCAACACAAAATGATCTTGGAGGCTTCAGAAGATGAGTCCACCAATGACTATTCGTCCACCTCAGGAGAAGAGACAACAACAACTGAAGAGAGTGACAATAGCATCGAAGTGATGGGGGTCATCCTTAAAGACCAAAAAAGATTGACACAATCTGAAGCACCCCGGACAAACCGAGAGGAACCATCAGGTATGCAATCCTTAGAGGATACAAGTAAGCTACATCGGATGCTCTCCAATGAGTTAAGCGATAAAGAGAGGAAGGAATATGTCTCCATGCTAAGTAACTTCACTACACTATTCATTGATGGCTATGATAAGATCACAAGAATCACAGTAGTACAACACTGCATAAAACTCAAGGAAGTAAGTAAACCGGTAGTGCAAAAGCTCAGAAGACTTGGGGTAATCCAACAAGAGGCACTACTCAAAGAAGTGAGGAATTTGCTACAGGAAAGTTTCATCTATCCCATCCAAGACTCAGAATGGGTCTCTCTAGTAGTAGTCACACCAAAGAAGAATGGCAAGTGGAGAGTCTGTGTGGACTATAAACCTCTCAACGCATCCACAAAGAGGGATCACTTTCCCCTCCCATTCCAAGATGAAATTCTCAATGAAGTGGAAGGTCATGAGCGCTACACAGTATGTGATGGCTACTCAGGATACTTTTAGATTAGAATTGCGGAAGAAGAAAAAAAAAAGACAACTTTCATAACATCTTGGGGATGCTTTGCTTACAGAGTGATGCCTTTTGGCCTCACCAACGCTCTAGCCACATTCCAGCGCTATGTGACCTTTGTCTTTCAACCATACTTTGGAACAACAATACAAGTCTTCATAGATGATTTTTACATCTATAGTTCACGCTCCCTCCATTTGAGCAAAGTCTATGATGGCCTGAACAGGCTGCAAACCTTGGGTGGCCAGCTCAACATGGGTAAGTGTCACATTAATGAAAGCAAATTCACTCTCCTTGGCCATGTAATTTTAGCAAAAGGGATTGAGGCTAACCCTAGCAAGATCCAAGCTTTGGTATCTTTGTCATCACCCGCCACAGCTAAGCAGTTGGTTTCTTTCCTTCAGAAGGTGAGATACTTAAGTAGGTTCATTCACTTTCTATCTCAAGTGGTTCTCCCTCTACAAAAAGTCACCCAGAGGGATGTCTTCTCATGGAGTGAAGAAAATGAGCAGCAATTTACCGAGGTGAAGCAAATCCTAGCCACGCTTCCCACCATTTCACCCCCCAGATGGGACGAGCCATTCTATGTGAACCCTAGTGTAGGAAGTGATACACTCGGAGCCGTACTAATGCAAAAGGACCCCCAAACTTCTTTCATGTGTCCTATTTACTTCTCTAGTTGTGTCATGAATCCATCAGAAAAGGGATTCACCGCAGTAGAACACATGGTGCTCGCACTAATGTTTGCTACCACAAAGTTCTGCTCCTATCTATTGCCTAGACCCTTTGTAATTCTGACAATGGAGGAGGTTTTTCCATTTGTAATGCGACACATGGATGTCTCAACTAGGATCTCTAAATGGCTAGTTAGATTACAAGTTTGACTACACCATGCAAGTAGAAAACTCCACCAAGGCTAGTTTACAAGTATTCTTACTCATCGCCACTATGAGAAAAAGTTGAAGGTCAACACGAAAGCAAAAGAAGAGACACCAATGGTAGAAATTCCTAAGCTAGAAAGAGCTCACTCTCTTTTCTTTGACAGAGCATACAAGAGAACAGTGGACCAGTGTGCAGTTGGCATAGTCATTTTCAATGAGCAACTGGAAAGGGTATTCTCCATCGGGCAGCTATTATACTCCCACTCCAACAATGAAGCAGAGTATGCAGCTTTAATTCTTGGGTTAGAACAATGTATTTTGCAAGGGATTCAGCAGCTAAATGTATTTGGCGATGCTTTGCTTCTGATAAAGCAGATAAACAGCACTTGGGTTTGCAAAAATCAAGTTTTACTTGGTCAACTATGCCAAGTTAAGGATCTTTTAAGGAAGTTTGAAGCAGTGCAACTATCTCATGTCCCCAGGACAGAAAAGCAGGAGGCAGATGCTCTAGCTAAGGAAAGAATACAAGACGTTCCCATAGGAGCAATCAAATTGAAACTACCCCTCTTTCAAGGTAGTGATGATATTCCTGATATCATTAGCTTTCTAGATACAGGAGAATGTTCGGAAGGGTACACTAAAGGCCAGAAACAGTGGCTGGTAAGGAAGGCTACAAGATCCCACCTTGTAAACGAACACTTGTATTGTAAGGGCAAGGATCAGATTCTCACGCGAGTGCCAACCTCCAGTGAGATCACACAGGTAATTTCAAGTTGCCATGATGGTGTCTGCAGTGGTCATTTTGCTTTAGATATCACCAGTAAGGAAGATTCAACAGGCGAGTTACTCTTGGCCTAGTCTAAACAGGGATGTACATCATTGGTGTAAAACATGCAAGGGCTGTCAAGTGGGGAATAGATGCAATCGGTCCTCTATCAAGGGCCCAGTCAAGAAAACTATACATTCTAGTTGGTGTAGACTACATGACCCGATGGGTAGAAGCAGCAGCCACCACCCGCATTACAGCCCAAGAGGTAGCAAAGTTCATATTTGAGCACATCTGTTGCCGTTTTGGCACTCCTCTTGAGATAATATCAAATAGGGGACAAGGTTTTAGAGGCGATCTAGTGGGAGAACTGATGAAAAAGTTAGGCATTACACGCTGACATTCCACACCATACTATCCACAGTGTAACGGCCTAGTAGAAAAGGTAAACGGAATGGTATGCAAAATCATCACAAAGCAGGTGAATAACCACACAGGAGATTGGGATAAACATCTCATGGCCGCTCGATAGGCCTACCGAATGACATTCCGAAAATCATTAGGTCTCACCCCTTTCCATCTAGTTTACGGAAAGGAGGCAATTCTGCCCATTGAGATATAGATAGCCAGCTTACGAGTCGTAGCTAGCCAATTACAGTGCCCAATTGTAAATCTCTCTAACCACATCCTGGATCTGGAAAGGCTCCAACTAGATAGGGAAGATGCAATCAATCACTATGCAGCGCAGGCAGAGCGACGCCGGCTCACCTTCAATCAAGGGCTCAAGGAAAAGAGCCTGGAAAAAGGCATGTTAGTGTTGAGATATGACGACAGATTTGACACCAGGAAGGACAAGAAATTTCAACCCCGATGGGAAGGACCATTCATTGTCAAAAGGCGCTATGAAAACGGTAGCTATAAGCTGATGGAAGCATATGGGAGAATTCACAAGACTAGAGTCAATGGATGGAGGCTAAAAAGGTATTTCCTTAGGTTTGATCCAGAGTTCATGCTAGATATTCCAGAAGAGGGAGAACCCTCCAACTCCACGACTAAAGAATCAGAGGTAGGGCTAGAAGCATGAATGCCTCTAGCCAGACGGGAGGGCTAATGATGGACGGTTTTTGAAACCGCAACCGTGAGAACCAAACCCCAAGAAGGGGAGAGCATATTACCAAGAGAAACAAAAAGAAAGGAGGTTTCTTTAACATTCACCACCCCTCTAAGCTTAACCACTGGTGGGGCGCCACCAATTTGGCCACACCTCTCCATTAGCACCCGAGGCCTGCTCTCTCTCTCTCTCTCTCTCTCTCTCTCTCTCTCTCTCTCTCTCTCTCTCTCTCTCTCTCTCTCTCTCTCTCTCTCTCTCTCTCTCTCTCTCTCTCTCTCTCTCTCTCTCTCTCTCTCTCTCTTCTATTGCTCGGCTCCGCCAACCCACTCTCTCTCACTTACCCTACCGCTGCACCACCCGGCCAATGGGCGCATTAAAAAAACATTTCCTATATTCCCTAGCGGGCTGCCAGATTTGTAATATTCCCTCTCTCTCTCTCTCTCTCTCTCTCTCTCTCTCTCTCTCTCTCTTTGCTCGTCGATTCCCCCCCCCCCCCCCCCCCCCCCCCCATTTTCCCCTTCCATTAGCTCTCACTCTCTTCCTTTGGGTGAGCGGCCCTGCAGGCATAGGAGGGAATCTCATATTCTTTCTCTCTCTCTCTCTCTCTCTCTCTCTCTCTCTCTCTCTCTCTCTCTCTCTCTCTCTCTCTCTCCCCCAATTCACTCCCCTCTCTCAATAACCTCTTATCCGCATCCTTCCCCCCTCACTCACACACTCTCACACCCTCTCTCTCACTTGGTGGGAACCCGCCACAACACTCTCTCTCTCTCTACAACTACACAACCCCCCCTTTCTTTCCGTTGACTATATACCCCCCCCCCCGTTCTCGCCCTCTGTCGGCTACGGGCCACCCGGGCCTATCCTCTCTCCCGCCATCGCACGCTCTCTACATCGCCCACAGCCGCATATGCATGCTTTCTCTCTCCCTAATTCTTATCCTCACCATCACCCTCATACTCCCTCCCACGCTCTTTGTGTCACCCACAGCAGCCCGTTTTTTTCTCTCTCTCTCTCTTCCTAGCCCATGCCGGCATAGCACAGTAACCGGAACCTCTCTATCACACACACACACACACACACACACACACACACACACACACACACACACACACACACACACACACACACACACACACACACACACACACACACACACACACACCCATCCCTCACCCACTCACTCCCCGGTGCATGCTGGCCCATCTTTCGCTTCCTCTCTCTCCATCGCGCTCGCCGTGAGCAGACCCAATGGGCGCATTGGTAAAATACACACGCACACACCCACACTTCACCCCCATTTCACTGACACACACACACACACACCCCTCGCACACACTCTCCCTCTCTCACTCACGCCTTTGCGTCGCCATTCTCTGCAATAAGCAACATAAATAAATAAATAAATAAATAAATAAATAAATATATATATATAACACTCCCTCGTTCCCATGCACACACTCTCCCACCTACACACATGGCACACACTCATATATATACACACATCCACGTGCACTCACATACATACACACACGCGCGTATACGCACACACCAGAAAAATGCAAAAAAGAAACCGAATGACATCGACATCGACAAAAGAAAGAAGACGACCAAATCTCGCAACACCGACATCAAAACAAGAAAAGGTGCCGAAGCCGAAAGTGACGAATACGCTACACCGATGCACCAGCAAGGCTGGCATTCACCGGCATTGCGTCCACGAAGCCCTCTTCAGTAAAAACCGTAGGTTGTCATCGTTTTTTCCAGTTTCAACCAAACCTTGTAAAAAATCCCAAATTTGTAAATTCTCATCTCTCTCGGTGATGGTCACAAAGGCCCACCTAGAGGTTTCCCTTATAATATTTCCCAACACAAAGCAAGGGTCAACCACCCAGGGCCCACCGCCTTTCCTTGTCTCCCCTGATTCGATTACCCTAATCAAACCAGATTACCCTAATCTAAAGCAGCCAGCACCTATAAAAAGGCACTGAGAGGTCACTATCGGGGGGGGGGGGGGGGGGGGGGGCAAGTTCATCAGAGGTCAACACTTGGTAGTATTTTGGTGGGAGGAATTGGCAACATTTGCACCACGAGAGAGGGCATTTAGTGTAGCAATTTTCTTTGGGAATTTATACTATGTGAAGAAGCTATGTCTACACCTCGACTCCAACGGTCGATGCACACACACTCATGTTAGCAAGCTTTCGTGTTAGTGAGTCATCTCTAGAGAACGCACCAAGTAGGCTCACTATCTTTCCCTCTATCTCTCTATCACCTTGTTTTGCCACCTCGCCGGAAATAAGGTTGCTGTAAATAATGCAAGAGAATAATTCTCCCTCGCACCCTCGAGGGTTTTCATCACTTTTCTATTCTGTGTGTGTGTGTGTGTGTGTGTAGAGTCCGTGATATTTCAAATCACCGTTGTCTGCGTCCTAGCCACTCAAAGCTAAGTGGTGCCCCCCGTGTTCGCTTCACCATGACCGGCTTGAGGCGTGCATCGGCTCCCGACGTTTTAGAGGCCGTCGGGGTTCGTGTCACGCTTTGCGCTCGCCAACGGCTTCTCTTCCTCAGAATTTTGAAACTTTATATCTAATTTGATTTACTATCTCAACCAACGAAGCACTCTAGTTGTTTATTTGTTTATGTATGCATATTTGTTACAAAAGATTTTGGCTTCTCAAGCTTGAGCAGGCTGTCACAACGATTTCATTATGGATCTCTCTCTCTCTCTCTCTCTCTCTGCTTGCACTCCATGGAAACATCAGAACTTCCATAGAATCTCCCAAGTGCAAAATTGAAGAGAGAAAGCTCTCATTCACTCCTCCATACACTCAAAAACAGGACGGGAACGTAAGGACTGCACTAGACCACCTGTAGGAACCTTGCTTCCTCCTACACACGGAGGGGTGAAAGTGTTGATATTCCTCTTCAAAAGTCCTCCCTCAGCTGGAACACTCACGCCACCGTGAGTGATGTGGCAATTTGAAGCCATTTCACACCTTTTTTGACCATGCTTAATATTGCATTCATTGAGCCCAAAGAGGGTGCAAATGAGAGATTGGGTGAGCAAGTATGCGATGGCGGAATGAGTGTGTGTGTGTGTGTGTGCGTGCGCGCACGTATGTGTGTTGCTTGACTGGTGAAGGAGGCATGTGTCTGGAATAAAAATGGTTGAGGGAAGGAGAGACCAACTTGCTTGGTTAGCAAAGAAGGGACGGGTGAGCTATGTATGCAATGGCGAAGTGTGCGTGTGTGTGCATTTTTCTTGGATGGTGAAGGAGGCATGTGTCTAAAATAGAAACGGTTGAGGGAAAGAGAGAGAAGCTTTCCTGGTTAGTGAATCTTGCTTGGTTGGTGAAGCAAGGATGGGTCTGTAGGAGGTCGTGTATGAGGGAAATGGGCACCGACCGCTGCAAAGCAACTACCGCTGCAAAGCAACTACCGCAAAGAGTGTATGTTCTGACTGGAATATGGTTGACATGTTGCAAGGCAAGAGAATGAGCATCATGTTACACAGGCAAAGGAAGGGAGGCACAAGGAAAAGTCAACCATGGATGAGAACAGATTGTTGCACGAGGTGGTGTTGAGAGCTATGCGAGAGAGGGGATCTAAAAAGATTCTTCCTATATAAAGGGAGATAGAGCGAGTAGTAGGTGTGTCATGAGTAGGTTATTATTCTATCACTAGCTCACAAGACACGCCTACAGTGGGTCTCGCTCGCTCTTACCAATGGTGGGCCAATGGTACAATGGTAAGGGAACCAATGGTGTTTAGGCATGCCAACACTATCTACATAAAGCCCTACATTTAGAGAGAGAGATAGAGAGAGAGAGATAGAGAGAGAGAGATATTTTCTCTCTTTTGTGGATAGAAGTTCTCTCTCTCTCTCTCTCTCTTTGCTCTCTTTTGTGGATAATAGCTATCTCTCTCTCTCTGCTCTCTTTTGTGGATAATAGTTCTCTCTCTCTCTCTCTCTCTCTCTCTCTCTCTCTCTCTCTCTCTCTCTCTCTCTGTGTTGCATTATATGTTAAACGTTAAATATATTATATGTGTTTAATTCTCGTGTAATATGTTAGGGAGTATAAAACAACCATATTATACGATGACACGCCACTAAATTCCGCCCTCCGTATTATTTCTTTGTACTTTGATCAAAGATTTCTGCAATCAAAGAAAATATTCAAACAAAGTGCTTAGTATGTATACGCAACCACCGATGCCCTTCACCAACATTTCACACTATGAAATATTGAGCTATTTGGCAAAAGTAATCCTCTTCGCCTCTAAATTTTATAAATACAAAAAATTTAGTTATTTATTAAATTTAATTTTAATGATATAAATAAAATTCAATCTTATAATTTATAGTAGTGTTTTTTTTTTGTCTTTAATTATTAAATTGAATAGTTTTGAATCAAAATAAAAATTAGAATTGTGCTCTTTCTGTGTTGGAGTTTTTTCACACTTAAAGAGAAGAAAATTAGGTTTGTAACCATCTATCATTGTGTTGGAGTATATACTCACACTTGAAGATGGGTACGTATTGTAAACAATGATTATTTACTTTTGTGCTAGAGTAAAGTGTTTATTGACATTTCGGATAGATAGTTATTTCATTTAGATTAAGATTTAGAAATTAAGAATTTCTCTTAGTCCTTGTGTTAGAGTGATATACTCACACATGGTAGAATTTTGACGAAGTTTCTAATTGAGGCTTTTTTTATCTTACTTGATGCTTATCTTGACGACTAGAAGTGATCATCATGTTGTGTTAGAGCAGTTACTCACACTTCCAGGTATATTTCCAATTAAACTTTTTTTGCCGTACTTGATGTTTATCTTGTACCGCTAGAAGTGCTTCAATTACAATGATGTTATCACCTTGTTGTGTTAGAGTAGATGCTCACACTTCCAAGAAGATATGCAATGATCAATATAGATTGTTTTTATTAATGCGATTTGTAAAAAATCATGATAATGTAGCTACAATCCAAAATTGATCGTTGGTAACCATTGCATTGAGTTAGAGTATTATGCTCACACTTTGAAATGATCCGATGCGACAAAATATTTTTTAGGGTACAATTCTTATCATTTGTAGGTGTAAAGTATCCAAAATCTATTCCAAATACCTAAACAGTGAATTATATTCTCTTTTTCGATATGTGCATACAATGAAAAACTGTTGTTGGATACGATTGACTATGTACTTTTCATTTTTGGCATAATTGATGTGCTCATGATAGCTTCATCTAACATGGCTATTAAAACAAACAATGATATATTTACAAAAAGAGAATAAATCAAACATGCTGAATAATATGAAAATATGTAATGTCAATGTTCAATATTTAGACAGATTTAAAGTGAAAGATTTGTTGCAACAAATGAAATATATATAATTTTTAACGATTATGATCTTTGAATAAGATTTTATTATCAATAATTGAATAAATGTACTTGATCAATTTAACTGTGATGCAATGGAAGATAAAATTTCAATAAACCAAACACTAAAAGTTAACGTTATGAAAATGTAGTCCAATTGTGTGAGTTAAAAACTTTAACACAAGTGTGGACACTACTAAACACAAAACACTAAAAGTTTACGTCACACAAAAGTAATATATTAGACTACAAAAAGTGTACGTTATGCACTAATAGCCCAAATGTGTGAGCTAATAGATCTAGCACAAGAGTGGTCACTATTATTTAATTGATTGAAAAATTTAAATTCAATCTAGTCACTATTGAAGTATGAGAAAAACACAACGCCATAGACAAACCATTAATCATCACATCTGGAAAAAGCTACCTTCATAGTTACAAGAACACGTACATAGTATATCTTTACTCACCTATTGCAAGCAGCAAACAATTATGAAAAGAAAAGAAATGCTTCAACTTAGCACTCACTATCTGGTGCTATTGTTTAAGTGAATTGGATACGTAAAATGAAAGCATAAACAATAGTGCAAACAAAATATAAACATTGATACATTTAACTCTTCACTCTTCAAATGTGGCAATGTGTATACTTTATTTATACTATAGTTTAGCTTTGTCTCTAGCATGTAAACTAAACTACATTGGATAGCAAGTTTTTAGATATGTTTGTATATTTTGCCAAATTTTGAAGTGTGAGTATTCTGATACACAACATAAAGTGACAAAATCCTACCCATCTCTGAAGTGTAAGGAAGGAACCTCTACACAGCATGAGTGGGATTCTACACTCCCTATGGCTCTCTCTGGAGTGTGACCGATTGGTCTACACAACCACGAGACAAAGCACTAGTGTCTATTTATTCCAGGAGTGTGACTATGTCAACACACCCTCAAAATAGTCCTATGCACCTGCAAACTAATTGTGTGTGCAAGAAGAACCTCTAGCACGACACGAATTAACAAAACAAAAGCTAAAAACAATACAAATACCTGCTTGTTGTGCCTCCTTTGCCCTTGATGTGTTGACTAGTTGACAAGGACTACAAAGTGCTCCTTTGATCAATATTATACCGGTCTTTGATCAAAGAAATCCTTTGATTATAAATTTTACAGTGTATTATTTGAAAAAACATAGTATAATCCAAATAATATGAGAATTTTCATTATATGGCCGTATAAATGCAACCCAAATCGAACAAATATTCAATCATACATTTTTACAGTGTATTATTTGGAAAAACATTGTATAATCCATATAATATGTATAATTTTCATTGTATGGTCGTATAAATGCAAGCCAACTCTCCATATTTATCCCATTCCTCAATATAGATATCATCTCCCTCTCTTTCTATTTGATTTGTAGCCCATTTTAGTGCTTTTCAAGAGACAAACTCCCGGACAGGAAGATCCTCAAGTACTTTTTGTGTTGTATGAAGTCTCTCTTTGCACCTGTTGAAAATAAGATATTTTTGGCCCTGAAACTTGCCTTCAAATGCAAGCATATGTGATTGCATCTCGAGTGAAAACCCTCGCTTTTCATCCATCAAAAATAGGCGAGAGCTTCTTGGTCGTGCCCAAGTTGGGGCATATCATGCAATCAGTGCCTTTCCAAGAGACAACATCCTGAATAAGAAGATCCTCAAACACTTTTTAGCTTTATTAATTGCACCACACTTGACACACATGTCAACAAAGGTAGTGCCAAATGTATGTGATTGCATCTTGAGAGACACCCTCGCTTCGCATCCACCAAAAACAATCAAGAGCTTCTTGGCCCTGGCCACGTTGTGCATATCCCGCAATCAATGCATTTCATTTGAAGACATCCCGGACAGGAAGCTCCTCAAACACTTTTTGTGCTTTATGAAGAGCACCACATTTGGCATACATGTTGACAAAGGCAGTGTCAAGCACAATGTTTTCTTTCAACAACCATTGACTAACAATATCATTGTGAATTCTTTTGGCCATATCAACATCTTCGGCATATCCTACAACCAGTGCATTCTAAGAGGTGACATTTGGTATATGATTGCAACATCTGGTATATGATTGCAAGTGTACGTGATTGCATTTGGAGAGATGCCCTCACTCTGCATCTGCTAAAAACACCATAGCTTCTTCACCTTGACCCTTGCCTTCAAGATACAAGCATATGTGATTGCATCTAGAGAGAATCTTGCTTTTCATCCACCGAAAATAGCCTAGAGTTTCTTGGCCCTACCCAAGTTAGGCATATCCCACAAATAGTCAATTCCAAGAGACAACGATCCCGAATAGGAAGTGCACCACATATGGCATACATGTTAATCAAGGAGTGCCAAGCATGATGTACACTTGCATCTTGTGTAATTCCACATGTCTTCAAGTTGTGAGTGTACGTGATTGCATTTTGAGAGATTCCCTCTCTCTACATCTACTAAAAATAGCCGAGAGCTTCCTGAGCACGACCCTTACCTTCAAGATGCAAGCGTATGTGATTGTATTCGGAGTGAAAACCCTCGTTTCACATCCGCCAAAAATAGCTTAGAGCTTCTTGGCCCTACCGAAGTTGGGCATCTTGTGTGATGCCACATGCCTTCAAGGTGTGAGTGTACGTGAATGCGTTCAGAGAGATTCCTTCTCTCTGCATTTGCTAAAAGTAGCCAAGAGCTTCTTGACCATGATCCTTACCTTCAAGATGGAAGCGTATGAGATTGCATTCAAAGTGAAAATTTTTGCCTCGCATCTGCCAAAAATAGCCTAGAGCTTCTTGCTTTGCCTAAGTTGGGCATATCCTGCAATCTATGCATTCCAAGAGACGACACATCCGGGACAGGAAGCTCCTCAAGCACTTTTCTTACTTTATGAAATGTATCACATTTGGCATACATGTCAACCTAGGCTATGCCAAGCATATGTGGTTGCATCTGGAGAGACACCCTCACTTCGCATCCATTGAAACTAGCCCAGAGCTTCTTGGCCCTGCCCAAGTTAGGCATATCCTCCAATCACCCTATATCTCCTGAAAACAGCCTAGAGCTTTCTCACCCTACCCTTGCCTTCAATATGAAAGCATATGTGATGGAATTTGGAGAGACACCCTTGCTTCACATCTATCAAAATTAGCCCAAAGCTTCCTTGGACCTGCCCAAGTTAGGCATATCCCGCAATCACTCTACATCTCTGAAAATAGCCCAGAGCTTCCTCACCCTGACACTTGCCTACAAGATGCAATCATATGTGATTGCATTTGGAGAGACACCCTCGCTTCACATCCATAAAAAGTAGCCCAAGCTCCTCGGCCTTGCCCAAGTTGAGCATATCCCACAAACAATCAATTCCAAGAGATGGCATCTCAAACACAAAGTTCCTTAAGCACTTTTTGTGCTTAATGAAGTGCACCACATCTCGCATACATGTGAGCAAGGCAATTCCAAGCATGATGTTTTCTTTCAACAACCTCTAAGTAACCATATCATCATAAATTATTTTGCCCATATCAACAACTTGTGTAATGCCACATGCCTTCAAGGTGCACGTGTACAAGATTGCATTTGAAGGGATTCTCTCTCTTTGAATCCGCTTAAAACATCCTAGAGATTCCTGACCATGACCCTTACCTTCAAGATGCAAGCGTATGGGATTTATTCTTGAGTGAAAACCCTTGCTTCACATCCACCAAAAATAGCCTAGAGCTTCTTGGCCTTACCCACGTTGGGCATATCCTGCAATAAATTCATTCCAAGAGACGACATCCCAAACGAAAAGCTCCTCAAGAACCTTTTGTGCTTTATGAAGTGCACCACATTTGGCATACATGTTGACCAAGCAGTGCCAAACGTATGTGGTTTTATCTAGAGAGACACCCTTGCTTTGCATCCACCAAAAACAACTCAGAGCTTCTTCGCCCTGCCCAAGCTGTAATAAGTGGATTACAAGAGATTCATCCCGGACACGAAGCTCCTCACACACTTTTTTTGTTTTATAAAGTGCATCACATTTGGCATACATTTTGAACAAGTCAATGCCAAGCACAATGTTCTCTCATGGATTCTTTTGGCCATATCAGAATCTTGGGCATATCACACAATCCATGCATTCTAAGAGACAACATCTCGGACAGGATTGCAAGTGTATGTGATTGCATTCAGAAAGATTCCCTCACTTTGCATCTACTGAAAACATCCAAGAGCTTCATCACCCTAAACCTTGCCTTCAAGATGCAAGCATATGTGATTGCATCTAGAGAGACACCCTCACTTTGCATCCACCAAAAACAGACTAGGGCTTCTTCGCCTTGCCCAAGTTGGGCATATCCCACAAACTGTCAAATCCAAGATACATACTGGACAATAAGCTCCTCAAGCACTTTTTCTATTTTCCACCACATTTTAGTATACATACCAACCAAAGAGTGCCAAGCGTATGTGATTGCATTTGGAGAGACACCCTTGCTTCACACCTACCAAAAGCAACCACTTTTTGTGATTTATGAATTGCACCACATTCAGCATGCATGTCAACCAAGGCAGTGCCAAATGTATGGTATTGCATCTTGAGAGACGCCCTCACTTCACATCCACCAAAAATAGCAGAGAGTTTCTTGGACCTGCCCACGTTGGGCATATCCCACAATCAATGCATTATAAGAGATGACATCCGAGACATGAAGCTCCTTAAGCACTTTTGTGCTTTATGAGTGCACCACATTTGGCATATATGTCGACCAAGGTAGTGCCAAGCATGATGTTTTCTTTCAACTACCATTGACTAACAAGATCATCACAAATTCTTTTAGACATATCAACATCTTGAGCATATCCCATAATCACTGCATTCCAGGAGACGATATCCCAAATACGAAGCTTCACAATCACTTTTTGTGCTTTATGAAGGGTGCCACATCTGGCATGCATGATGTACATGATTGCATTTTGAGAGATCTTTGCAAATGCTAAAAATAGCATGGAGTCATTGGAAATCATGGTCTGCATACTTGTGACTTGCAACCTTGTAGATCCCTAGAGAAGGAAGGCATGCATAGCTAACTATATGCGGAGGAGAATAGACCATCTAGCTACGGCCATGATTGATGATGCCAATTTTGTGGTGGTGCTTGGAGTAAATAGTGGAGACATTGGAGCAGGGGTGTAGTCAAGCTGGAATAGGGTAGATGCATTCAAAATGTTGTCGCAATTGAAAAAACAAAGGTCAAAGGAAACGGCCAAGGCACACAATGTCGTGACTTGCATGGACGTAATGGAAATGGCCTATGAACTTTGAGAATAGCGAAATTAAGAGAACTAGAGTGAGCATTTTTATGAGGCTACTTTGAGAACATAGAGGGTGAAATTAATTAGCGGTAGCAACATAGCATTATACTTAATTAACTTGGCATGAATAATACTTTTGCAAGAAAGAGAACTAGAGAATTTGCAACAGTTGAGAACTGGATTTATTTGGAGCCGGTCCCCCCTCCAATAGGCTTTTGTATTATAGATTCTCCCATAAAGAGAGACTTGGTATAATACAATCTTTGTGTTCCTTGTGACCTAGATGATACAATGAAGATGAAAAGCTTCATGCATAGCAAGCATAGCATAAAATTTGTAAAAGCATTAACCATCCCTGGCCTTAGTCCCAAGGCCTCAAACACCGTCAAAGGTGGAGAGAGCTAGCAGGTAATGAGGGTAGGGAAGAGTAATAAGAAGTAATATATGAGAAAGAATAGTTCCTCACTTATCATCACTCTTCTTGCTTAGCACAACATAATAGCATAGCCATGAAGATGGGAAAGATGGCAAGATTAAGCATTGAAGCATGGCTCTTGGTTGGATTTTCATTTCATAGCTAAGAGTGTTGGTGTATGCTCTCAACTTCTCAACAAGCTTGGAGAAGGAGATGAAGTTCTTGCACTTTGCTAAGTGATAATTAGCATGAGAGTGTGTGTGAGAGAGGGTATACCCCCAAGCACACCCCTAGCTTCCTTGGTCGACCCCTCCCTGTAGCTCAAGCTTCAATTTGATTGGACTCCTACAAGCTTAGCCAATCACATGCATAGTGCATATCAAGAAACCATGCTAGCCTTAGGACAAGTGTCCCCCTTTCCCCTTTGAGACAGAGGACGTGATAAATGCATAAAAAATTAATTTAATTAGCTAAATTATAATTGGACCCCTTTAGAGGCCGACCAATAGGCTTTAGGCACCTTATGAGGGCAAAATGGAGAGGAACTTGACATATGTCCTTGTTGCTTCTTTAGATTAGGCTTGCCTTGTGTGAGTATGTGTGTGTTCTCTCTCGTGTCCCTACAATTAGGGCTTGCCCCCCAATGAGTAGGGATCTTGGTTGACTTTTTGAACACCTTAAGCACCTTTGTCATAAAGCACCTCAAGCACCTTAGTTAGCAAGCACGACAAGCACCTTAGTCAACAAGCACGACAAGCACATCAAGCTTGGACCGGGTTCCCACCAGGGATTTCAAAATGACGTGATCACACTATAATTTCAGGTTAATAACAATAGAAATGCAAAATAACAAATATTATGTTAATTGACATTCATCTTTTTTGACCTGCACGGAGACTTGGAGACCGGCTCGAGGCCCGCCGGGCTAAGTAGTTGGCCTGCCCGGCCCGCTGTGGCTATATAAAGGCGACGCCGGTGCTTGTCTTTTTCACAAGAGAGGTACATTGAAAAGTCTTCTTCACCAAACTTTCTGGCAGCTTTCCACATTCTCAAAGCAGTGTAGCAGTAATTTTTTAATCCCTTCCTTATTTTATTGATTTTTTTTTGAGTTTTTTGCGTTAAAACTTTAAGGTATAAAATTTCTTTTATCAAATCATCATACGTGTATGCACTAGCATATGGTTGCAATTGCGGCTAGGTGTGTCATGGCAAAAGCGTACGATGATTATGTTTTATATTGCTCCCAGTCATTCATGCTTCGGCACATGGTTGCAATTGCGACTAGGTGTGTTGCTGCTAGAATGACAGGAGCATCTGTTTGAAAGAAGTCACTGTGCGTGGATGCACTGGCACATGGTTGCAATTGCGGCTAGGTGTGTCATTGCAAAAGCGTAGGGTGACTATGTTTTATGTTGCTCCTAGTCATTCATGCTTCGGCACATGGTTGCAAATGAGAATAGGTGTGTTGCTGCTAGAATGACAGGAGCATCTGTTTGAAAGAAGTCACCGTGCGTGGATGCACTGGCACATGGTTGCAATTGCGGCTAGGTGTGTCATTGCAAAAACGCAAGATGACTATGTTTTATGTTGCTTCCCGTCATTCATGCTTCGGCACATGGTTGCAATTGCGACTAGGTGTGTTGCTCCTAGATTGACGGTAGCATCTAATGCATGAATGTGTGCTCAAATAATTTCATAATGTTTCATATGCTTGAATCTTGAAAGACGACATCATGCGTGGATGCACTGACACATGGTTGCAATTGCGACTAGGTGTGTCATTGCAAAAGCGTAGGATGACTATGTTTTATGTTGCTCCCAGTCATTCATGCTTCGGCACATGGTTGCAATTGCAACTAGGTGTGTTGCTGCTAGAATGACAAGAGCATCTGTTTGAAAGAAGTCACCGTGCGTGGATGCACTGGCACATGGTTGCAATTGCGTCTAGGTGTGTCATTGCAAAAGCGTGGGGTGACTATGTTTTATGTTGCTCCTAGTCATTTATGTTTCGGCACATGGTTGCAATTGCGACTAGGTGTGTTGCTACTAGAATGACAGGAGCATCTGTTTGAAAGAAGTCACCGTGCGTGGATGCACTGGCACATGGTTGCAATTGCGGCTAGGTGTGTCATTGCAAAAGCGTAGGGTGACTATGTTTTATGTTGCTCCCATTCATTCATGCTTCGGCACATGGTTGCAATTGCGACTAGGTGTGTTGCTGCTAGAATGATAGGAGCATTTGTTTGTAAGTTGTTGTACGGTGAGGCATTGGCACATGGTTGCAATTGCGATTAGGTGTGTCACTTCAAAAGCCTACGAGATCTATGGTCTATACTGCACTTTTTCTTTCACGTAGAAAAGATCCAAATGCAGTGTCACATAGTTATATTTCACAATGTGTTGTTTGCAATAATACCATTGCAAGAAAAATGGATCCTTTTGCTACTTCAATGATAGAGTTCAAAAAGAAAATTAGACAATTGTTGATTACAATCGTCAGTGCACTAGATCCCGATGATATAGCGTAGATTGTTGCAGATGAGTCTAGATTGCAATCATTATACAGTGAGATTGCACGCAAAATGTTGTTGTTATATCCAGCAAAACAACCGAATCAATAATCTCATTACTGAGCAGTTGGGTAGGCAATTTGCCCAAGGTGGCCTCTGATTGAAAGAGGAATGCCCTCAAGAAGTAGACAAGGGTAAGCTAGAGCATTGGAACGCGAGATGGATAGCTGAAAAGAAAAGGTCAAGGCGAGCATCCCACATAGACACACAGTTTGGCCTAAGCAAGAAAATGCGAATGGCTATCACCAGAGTTATGGGGAGCAGCCAAGTTGGAGAACCGTTTATTGAGGAGGCTGCCATTGAGGGAACATCGGGTTCTCCTGCTTCTGCCAGTCACCTGGAGAGTAGTATAAACAATTCTGAATGTAGTATGACTTTGGGCATTCCAAATAAGTACATTAAGAAGATCAAGTAACTTGGGTCAAGGGCTTCTGGCACAGGGTGGCAAGTTCAAATCAAACGGATCAGTTTCCTTCCTGCAACGAATACTTATTGTGCCAAGGAGTTCAAAGGATAGGCCAAGCATCAGTGGAAAAGCTTTGCATCAGAAAGTGGGGTAGATCTCAACCATAGAGGGATTGTGAGGAGTATTGCCCACTCTGTAACATTGCCATGGTTTTTGATATTCCCCTACTTCAATGGGGGAACTTTAGGTGATCTTATGGAGACAGTGCCCCTTCCACATGGCTCTTTCACGATGCTTGTAGCGCATCAAGAGGGGAAAGTAAAGATCCCTGAAGACTTTAAATGGGAGCAGCCCTCTGAAGACAAGAAAACACGTATCAAGAGCCTGTGCAATCATGCTCCCTCATTGATCCATGCCTTGGTGAAGGCATTGCGATTCGCACATGATGAGGGAGTGATCCGCAATGATCTTCATACATGGAACATCATGTTGGACTTTACCAAGGATCTCACTCCCCGTATTGGAATAATTGATTGGGGATTGGCTCTGCGTGTTGGCTTAGAGACACAAAAGACCAACAATACCGATGAAAGCTGGCAAAAGATTCATCCTTGGCGAGCTCTTGAGTTACTAGATGACAAGAATTTATGCCCATGGACCAAGGTCACAGATGTGTACGCCATAGGATGGGTGATATGGCAATTTTTTAAGTTTTGTGGAGAGTTCTCTGACTACTACAGCACAGATTGGTTCAAACATAAGGTTTCAGCGGAGGTACAAGCCATATCTAGGATTGTTGTGGAAGGTTGGGTGAGGAAGAAATCCACATACAGAAAGACCTTGGCACTTTTGGACGAAGAATTAGAAAGATTTGATGCCCAGCCAGAACGATGCTTATGCCCTCCCTCTGAAATGAGTGTAGCCTTTTTTTGATGGATATATGATGTACTTTATGAAGCAGGGTTTTCTGAGACTTTTGACTTATAAAAGCACTTTTAAAAATTGGGTATTATGCGCCATGGATGATGTATGAGTAATAAAAACACTTTGTTATATCTCAATAGACAATAAATTTTCTATGAGTTTTGTTTTTTCTCTTAAGTTTCAAGCAATAAGCCACGTGGAGTCACTCATTGTCATTCATTGATTTAAAAAATGGTGGTTACTCTTATATCAATTGATTGTCGTAAGATGGTGGTTATTCTAATATCAATTGATTGTCGTAAAATGGTGGTTAAAATTATAGCAATTGATTGTCATAAAATGGTGGTTACTCTTATAGCAATTGATTATCATTAAGTTTGTATGCCGTAACTGAAGTATAGTGTTTAATCAGGATATGGATAATGATAATCAAAGGGCTAAGCGCGCTTTTGAGCGTCTCAGATCCATGTGTCAAGGCGGTGGAGTGAACGACACCGCTCAAATTGCAGCTCGTTGCTCCCAATGGGCCAACCCAGTGGGTACACAATGGAAAGAGGTGAACACTAGGATTGACCGAGAAATGGTCAAATCCATATGGCCAGGCGTTGCAGATGAAAACTTTAAGAAAGGCTGACTCAATCTATCACAATGCATTAATGCAGACATACGAGACAATGGAGAGAACATATATCTCGATGTTATGGGTCATCCTATGCATCATATGGATTGTCCATTGTGGTTTGCCAAGATGTTATACATGCATTATGTCTTGGGTGAAGTAGTGGACTTTAGCTCAAGGACATCTCACATGACGGTTGAGGACATTCGCAGTACTGCAATCACCGTCACACGGCAAGAGACGTCGTTGGCACTAGAAGGTGCATCAATGGAAGTGCACCAAGTTAAGGGAGCTTCAAACTCAACTCAGGCAAGCATCACAAGCTACACAAGGATCTCATGCAGAAGAAACCCTAAATAGAGACTTGCAAAGGGAGGTGAAGGTGCTATCTCGCCACGTAAAAGAGTTAGAGGCGACTATAAAAAAACAAAATGCTACCACATTGATTGAGCACCCAACATCTATTGAGGCCCTTCCAGCCTCTGGTGAGCACGGTGGTCCTTGCCCCATATGTAGATCATTATTTATGAGTGGTGTGGTCACTTCAACTTGCCATGCGGACATATGTATCATATATCATGCTTGATGCAAAGCATGATGAATAACTTTCATTGTGCTATATGTGAGTTTGAGATATCCAAAAAGCTATATGCAATGTTCAAAATGTCTGAAGACTATAATAAGCTTAAAGGTCAGCGTGAACAGGAGAATGAAGATATTCTCACAAATATTTCACTATCACTTGGATAGTTTTTGTAACATTTAAAAACATTTACTTGTTGTCTTGCGAGAATTTATTAGTGAATTGTGAATTGTCTTCACTTCAGCTTCAATTATGATATGTGATAATGCAAAGATTTGTTAGGGCTTTGTATATTATGAAGCTTTAATAGTGATTTGTGGCCTTGTAAATAAAGGTTTTTAAGGTCTTCGTTTATTATTAAGCAAATGTCTAAACCTTAAACTAAATATAAAAAAAGCTTATAAGATAAACAGTTTCTAAAATTAAACAGAAGTCACTCAATGGATTCGATAATCTATTAATTAAACCACCGTCGCTTGCTGCGAGACGGGTCAAAGTTGGTTCAATTTCCAAATTCTCTTCAATCTCTTCTAAAGTACATGTAGTTTCTACTTCATGAGATTCCCCTTGCAGCTCACTGTCTTCGTCCACCTCATCATTGGTTACATCATAAGTCCAGCGCGGCATCTCCTCTTTGTAGTTCTCAGCTTGCACTCTTGCCAATAGCCGATGGTTGCAATACATATACACCAATTTTTCAACTCTTGAATTTAGAAGGAGGTTTCTGATGGTGGAATGTACATATTTATATGTACTCCAGTTTCTCTCAGAACTTGAATTGGATGCACATTGGGCTAGGATTCTAACAGCTAGGTATTTAAGGGTGGGTGCACTACCACCATTCATCATCCACCACTTCCACGCTGGTTGCTCCGTGGCAAGTTTCTGCACAAATTCTGTACCAAACTTACCCTCTTTGAGTTTAAACTTCGTAAGATCAGTAACAGCTGATGCATGCTCATCAGGATCATCATAAAATCTGCCTATCACATCATAAAAGTCTTCCAGCACCTCCTCATCAAGTTTGTCTATTTCCATTTCCCAATACTCTGGATCCAATAAGAAAGCTACGCTGTGTAGTGGACTATGTGCTCCAACCCATTGACCATGCACATACTTTCTCAAAATTTCTCTCCTCTTTTGAGTGAATGGTGTCTTCCAAGGCTTCACAATTGGCTCCTAGGGCTCCTCTAGATTTGCAAGGCTTTCTTGAACAGTCCACCAAGCCATCCACACCTTACCTACGTTAGGCAAGGCAGAATCCAGTTGGCGTAATGCGAGCATAATTGGCATCATGACATTGTGCACATCCACCACATCATCCCAGAAGTGGCGATCAACTGGTAGATCTCTGATCATCCCTATTTTTCTTTTTATCTTCTCCCTTTGACCAGCCTCCCATTCTGAAAAAGTGGCACAAACAAATGTCTCCATCACAGCATTCTTATTTTTTATTAGTGATTCTATCGTATAGTAGTTGGTGCAAAATCTAGTTTCGCACGACAGTTTTAACATAGTAGACATCCTCTGATGGTACATGTCAAGAACCCTCTGACGCTTCAAAAAAAACTTTACTATTAAGCGAGCATTGTCTACTATCCATTTGAACCACTCTGTGTCGCGACTTTCAAGTATCCTACCTGCAGCCCTGCAATTTTTGGCATTGTCCATGATTACTTGGACAACATTTTCTTTTCCAAGTTTCTCAACTGCGTCGCCAATGATGTCAGCTATAAAACTGCTAGACTTTATCTGACCAGAGCTATCCACAACTTTGATAAAACATTCACCACGAGGACATACAAGCATGATGTTGATCAATGGCCGCCTTTGAACGTTGGACCAACCATCACTAACTATGGTGTATCTAGATTGTTCTGTTGCATTTAATATTACCCTTTGAATATCCTGTTGTGTGCTTGTGTAACATTTATCCAACAGTTGGTTTCTCATATGGTGATATGTTGGAGGGGTAAATCCAGCACCATACTCCCCAATGCGTTTCCAAGCTGACTTCCATGCATCACGGGTGACAATGGCCAATGATCCCCCAGTGAAATAGACGGCTTTAGCTAGTGCAAGTTGTGCTTCTTCTAAGGCAAGTGTTTTGAAGCTCGTCTGTAAGCTAACCTGTCTACTTTTTGACTATCCTACCTGAAAGTCAGGAGATCCATGGTTTGGAGGTGTAGTTCCATCGATATGAGAAGCTGGTTCCCTGCTTTGAGTGCTTCCATTGGTGGGCGTTACACCCAATGATCCCTCATACTGGTTTGATCTTATCGATACCGGGGTGTGATGGTCGAAATTAGAGAGTTTTGATCTTTTGCTCGTGTAAATTAGCTTACCAATTAAAGCTTTTAAGCGCATAGCTGCTTCTTCTGCACCTAAGCCCTTGCACTTTCCTCCTTGGATTCTGGTATTGCCACCTAGCAAATGATCCCTTATTCTTGGTGCTCCTCCAGATTTCTCTTCGCCACAAAAGTTACATTTCCAATCTTGATACTTATTTAAATTTGTGGCAAAATTTCACTCGGGTCCTGGACTTTTTCCACCCGCCTTTCGCTTGCCCTGCGAAGTGGTGCCGTGCGAAGCAGGACCTGGCATCGAGGTAGGAGGTCTCCTCAAGGAAGCCAGGCTTGAGACACCAACATCACCGCTCACATTCCCGGTGGAAGACATACTTATTGGATGCCTGCAATACCAATAAACATAGCTCAGTATGCTATCTCTTCTTTCAAGTATTATTCAAACCAAACATTAGTGTTATAATCAATATCACACACAAGCGTAGTAGTGAATCCTGAAGGGAATAAACCTCAATCTACTCAAACATGAGCAAGAAAATACAACGGTGAATTAAATATATGATCAGTCCATCCCAAAAGTAGAGATATCGACCCAAAGATTCACCTTCCTACCCCTTTCATGAATCAATCCAGTCCAAAAAAGAACTAATGATCCATGATTGGATCTCTAATCGAAATAGCAAGCAAATACAACGGTGAATCAAACATGTGATCAGTCCATCCCAAAAGTAGAGATATCGACCCAAAGATTCACCTTCCTACCTCCTTTCATGAGTCAGTCCAGTCCAAAAAAGAACTAATGACCCATGATTGGAGCTCTAATCAAAATAGCAATCAAATACAGCGGTGAATCAAACATGTGATCACTCCATCCCAAAAGTAGAGATATCGACCCAAAGATTCACCTTCCTACCTCCTTTCATGAATTAGTCCAGTCCAAAAAAGAACTAATGACCCATGATTGGAGCTCTAATCGGAATAGCAAGCAAATACAACGGTGAATCAAACATGTGATCAGTCCATCCCGAAAGTAGAGATATTGACCCAAAGATTCACCTTTCTATCTCTTTTCAAGAATCAGTTCAGTCCAAAAAAAAACTAATGACCCATGATAGAAGTTCTAATCAATATAGCAATCAATTTAGCAAATATAACGGTGAACCAAACATGAGATTAGTCCGTCCCAAATGTAGAGATACCGACCCAAAGATTCACCTTTCTATCTCCTTTCAAGAATCAATTCACAAAAAAGAACTAATGATCCATGATCAGAGTTTCATTAAGTTTTAATTTTTTTTAAAGACTATTTATTTTTTTTAACTTTAGTTTTTCTTCTAAATTTTAAAGGATGACCAAATTTAGAGGAAGCGGTGATGTGATGTGATGTCTACTATAGGGTTATATAGAGCCGCCAAATATGGAGGGGGTACATGACGGGGCCGGCGGGATTCTTGCTTTGCCCGCCGAGCCTGCCGGGGTTTTTTGGTTGCCCCGCCGGTTCTACGTTTTCTACCGGTTTTCGTAGGTCATGACATTAGATATGTTATTAACATGAAAAAAATAGTGATAATAACAACAATAATTAACATTTAACAAAATGTGTCATCGCGTAATTAAAATCCCTGGTTCCCACCTCAAGCACAACCCTAGGTTGCCTAAGGTCTAAGGACCTTTACACTAACCATTGGAGGTATTCAATGAAGCTAACCCTAAGGTCTTTCAAGCTCCATCAGCTCTTTGATAGACCATCTCTCATTTGGACCCATTAACTTTGGCCCCGTGTCAAGATAGATCCATAAACACATGTCTATATTCTAACTCTTATTCCCATTTATTCTCCCACATTAAATGATCAATTTAATATGAAAAAATCATTTGGATTAGTTAGATATTAGACTTTATGACATTACCTCTCTCTTGCAATCATAGTTGTCCTTGACTATGAGGTAGAAGAGATAAAGCCTAGTCATTAGTCGATGTTTCTTAGCAGGTAGAGGATCCCTTTTTACCCTACAAAATCATTCCAAGATGGATGACTAATCTATTTGGAGCTCGGGAGACTTAGCTACCGCAAGCATGTCTACTCTTGAGTCCATTTCATTCTCCAAAAGTAGAGTGACAAATTCTACTTGGTGTTTAAAAGACGTCGTCATCACAAACATGATTCTAAGCATGCATACTACTTAAATTTGTGCACAACAAAAGAAAATTGGTCTTAGAAGGAAAAAAAATTGATCATTTAAAGAAACATGTACATTTCTTACTCTAATGTAGCATTGTAAGCATTGACAAGGTTCATACTAGTCCTTAAGTTGTATTCCTTGCATCCATCTAGCATCTTCAAAAGGATAATTTTTAACTTAATGAGATACCGTCGGATAATCTTACCATGTCATAGTACCTTGTCCTCATGCCAAAAAATAGCTTTGGGTTGTAGAACCTCTTCTTGGTCTACCATTTTTGGTGGGTCTTCAATATTTCGTTCTCTTGGTGGCTCTCCTTTGTAGGGCTTAAGTAGGCTCACATGAAAAGCATTGTGTATGAGACAATGGTTGGGTAACTTGAGTTGATAAGCCATGTCATTGATTGGCTTCAAGATTTGAAAAGGACCATAGTATCTTTTTGCTAGTTTAGCATAATACTTTTGATGGCCCGTAGGATTTTTGCCCATCGTTTGCCTTAATCGATCCTTGGGAAACTTGAGTAAGACCCAATCATTTTCTTTATTTGTTAAGGACCTTTTGTGATTATCAACAACAACTTTTTGCCTTTGTTGAGATATGGATATAGCCTCCTTAATCTTTTGGAAATATTCGTGTAGGTCGCGGCTATACTCATCGGCAGCGAAGATCTTCCCATGTACTTTAAGTAGCAAGGGACTTTTAGGTCTTCCCTCTATAATCTCAAAAGGTGTCTTTCATGTAGTAGTATGGAAAGTATTATTGTATTCATCTCTACAAGGGGTAAGTACTTCTCCCATTGTGAGCATTGATATACTTCTGTAACATAAGTCTATAGTAGATCAAGAATCATTAGATTTTCTTTCTCACTTTGGCCATCCGTTTGTGGGGGATAGGCCAAAGAGAAATTCAATCTTGTACCTAGATATTCAAAGAGGCCTTTTCAAAACTTACTCGTCATTCTAGGATCTCTATCTGACATGATGGATGTTGATAATCCATGGTGTTTGAAAATCTGAGATATGAAGAGGGTTGCCATTTGGTGAGCGCCCGGGTGAGAGAATCCGCGCTAAGAGAGAGTGTGTGATGGAGAGGGAGAGGTGAGGATTTGGGATAAGAGAGAGAGAATCCGCGCTAAGAGAGAGAGAGTGTGTGAGGGAGAGGGAGAGGGAGAGGTGAGGATTTGGGATAAGAGAGAGAGAGAGAGAGAGTGTGTGTGAGGGAGAGGGAGAGGGGGGGTTGTTGTGGGGTATGGGAGATGTGTGGGTGAGAGGGAGGAGGGGGGGGGGGGGGGATGAGGCCGATGGAGGGTGAGGCGAGCGGGTGGGGAAGAGGGAGGAGGGGTCGGGGAGGGAATATTAGCGGGCCAAAAGGGGGGGGGGGGGTGGGGAAGAGTAGTAGGGGGGGTAATGTGAGGGGGAATGTAAAGGTGAGTGTAAGAGTGAGTGTAAGATTACGGAGAGTGGAAGGGGGGGGGGGGGGGGGTTTCCATGCGGCTCACACAAAGTGAGCATGAGAGAGAGTTCCGGAGTTTTTTTTCAGAGCTTCTGCATGGCCGGGGAGGGTAAATTGGGAGAGAGAGATATTAGGGAAGGGTATGTAGGAAAAAATGAGAGTGAGAGAGAGAGAGAGAGAGAGAGAGAGAGAGAGAGAGAGAGAGAGAGAGAGAGAGTTTTTATCCAATGCTCATAGGGCGGGGGGGGGGAAATAAGCTACGATGGGGGTGTTACTGAGAGTGGGGGGGTGAAACGAGTTTTTTTTCTTTTTTTTTCTTTGATTTCCGAAAGTCGGCTATCATTAGCCCTCTCCCTTATGGCTAGAGGCATTCATGCTTCTAGCCCTTCGTCTGCTTCTTCAGCTATAGAGTTAGAGGGTTCTCCCTCTTCTGTAATGTCTAGCATGAATTGTGGGTCAAACCTAAGAAAATACCTTTTCAGTCTCCATCCATTGACTCTAGTCTTGTGAATTCTCCCATCTGCTTCCATCAGCTTATAGCTGTCGTTGTCGTAGCGCTTCTTGATGATGAATGGCCCTTCCCATTTGGGTTGAAATTTCTTATCCTTCCTACTGTCAAATCTGTTGTCGTATCGTAGTACTAACATGCCTTTTTCCAGTCGTTTCTCTTTAATCCCTTGATTGAAAGTGAGTTGGCGTCGTTCTACCTGTGCTGCATAGTGATTGATTGCTTCTTCCCTATCTAGTTGGAGTCTCTCTAGATCCAAGATGTGGTTTCAGAGGTTTACAATTGGACGGTGTGTTTGGCTAGCCAAGACTCGTAAGCTGGCTATTTGTACCTCAATGGGTAGAATTGCCTCCTTCCCATAAACTAGAGGGAAAGGAGTGAAACCTAGTGATGTTCGGAACGTTGTTCTGTAGGCCCAAAGAGCTGCCATGAGATGTTTATCCCAGTCTCCTGTGTGGTTGTTCACCTATTTTGTGACGATTTTGCAAATAATTCCATTTACCTTCTCTACCAGACCATTGCATTGTGGGTAGTATGGTGTGGAATGCCGACGTGTGATGCCTAACTTCTTCATCAGTTCTCCCACCAAATCACAACTGAATCCTGGTCCTCTATCTGATATTATCTCAAGAGGAGTGCTAAAATGGCAAATGATATGATCAAAAATGAACTTTACCACCTCTTGGGCTGTAGTGCGGGTGGTGGCCGTTGCTTCTTCCCATCGCGTCATGTAGTCTACACCCACTATGATGTACAGTTTACCTGATTGGGCCCTTGGTAAGGGACCGATTGTATCTATTCCCCATCTCTCAAAAGGACCATATGAAATGATAGGGGTTTGTGGCTCGTAGGTTAACGTGCGATCACTGGCCACTTGACAAGCCTTACATGTTTTACACCAATAGTGTACATCTCTATTCAAACTAGGCCAAAAGTATCATGCCTGTAGAATCTTCCTACTAGTGATATCTAGAGAAAAATGACCGCCGCAGACGCCGTCATGGCAACTTGAAATTAACTCTGTGATTTCACTGGAGGTTGGCACCCGCCTGAGAATTTGATCTTTTCCCTTACAATACAGGTGGTCATATATCTATAAGGCGGTACCTAGTAGCCTTCCTTACCAGCCATTGTTTTTGGCCTTTGGTGTGTCTTGCTGGACATTCTCCTGTATCTAGAAAGCTGATGATATCAGGCATAGCATCACTACCTTGGAAGAGGGGTAGTTTTAATTTGATTGCTCCTACGGGAACATCTTGTATTCTTTCTTTAGCTAGTGCATCTGCCTCTTGATTTTCTGCTTTGGGGACATGGAAGATCTTCACTGCTTCAAACTTCTTCAGAAGGTCCTTAACTTGGCGAAGTTGACCAAGTAAAACCTGATTCTTGCACTCCCAAGTGCCATTTATCTGCCTTATCAAAAGCAAAGCGTCGCCGAACACATTTAGGCGCTGAACTCTTTGTGAAATACATTGTTCGAACCCAAGGATTAGGGCTGCATATTCTGATTCATTGTTGGAGTGGGAGTGTAATAACTGCCCCATGGAGAATACTCTTTCTTGCTGTTCAATTGAAAATGACCATGCCTGCTACTGCAAACTGATCCATTGTTCTCTTGTATGCTCTGTCAAAGAAAAGAGAGTGAGCTCTCTCTAGATTAGGACTTTCTTTTGCTGGTGTTCCTTCCTTTGCTTCCGTGTTGACCTTCAGCTTCTTCTCATAGTGGCGATGAGTGAGAATTCCCGCTAAACTAGCCCTGGTGGAGTTTTCTACTTGCATGGTGTAGTCAAACTCTTGTAGTCTAATTAACCACTTTGAGATCCTAGATGAGACATCAATGTGCCGCATTACATATGGGAAAACCTCTTTCATTGTCAGGATTACAAATGGTCTAGGCAGGAGATAGAAACGGAACTTTGTGGTAGCAAACATTAGTGCCAGAACCATGTGCTCTACTTCGGTGAATCCTTTTTTTGATGGGGTCATGACTCGACTAGAGAAGTAAATAGGGCGCATGAAAGAAGTTTTGGGATCCTTTTGCATTAGCACTGCTCCCAATGTATCATTTCCCACACTAGGGTTCACATAAAACGGCTCGTCCCACTTAGGAGATGAAATAGTGGGAAGCTTAGCTAGGATTTTCTTCACCTCAGTAAACTGTTGCTCATTCTCTTCACTCCATGAGAAAACATCCCTCTGGGTGAGTTGTTGTAGGGGAAGGACCACTTGAGATAGCAGGTGAATGAACCTGCTTAAGTATCTTACCTTCTGAAGGAAAGAAACCAGCAGCTTGGCGGTGGTGGGTGATGATAAAGATACCAGAGCCTGAATCTTGCTAGGGTCAGCCTCGATTCCTTTTGTTGAAATTACATGACCAAGGAGAGTGACTTTGCTCTCACCAATGTGACACTTGTCCACGTTGAGTTAGCCACCCAGGGTTTGCAGCCTGGTTAAGCCATCATAGACTTTGCTTAAACGAAGGGCTCGTGAGCTATAGATGCAAAAATCATCTATGAAAACCCGTATTGATGTTCCAAAGTAGGGTTGGAAAACAAAAGTCACATAGCGTTGAAATGTGGCTGGGGCGTTAGTGAGGCCAAACGACATCACCCTGTAGGCAAAACATCCCCAAGGTGTGATGAAGGTTGTCTTCTTATGATCCTCCTCCGCAATGCTAATCTGGAAGTATCCCGAGTAGCCATTGCATACTGTGTAGCGTTCGTGACCTTCCACTTCATTGAGTATTTCATCCTGGAATGGGAGGGGAAAGTGTTCTCTCTTCGTGGCTACATTGAGAGGTTTATAATCCACACAGACTCTCCACTTACCATTTTTTTTTGATGTGACTACTACTGGGGAGACCCACTCTGAGTCTTTGACAGGGTGAATGAAACCTGCTTGTAGCAAACTTATCACTTTTTTAAGCAATGCCTCTTGTTGGATTACTCCTAGTCTTCTGAGCTTTTGTACTACGGGTTTACTGCCTTCCTTAAGCTTTATGTGGTGTTGCACTACTATAATTCCTGTGATCTTATCATAGCCATCAATGAACAGAGTAGTTAAGCTACCTAACATGGAGATGTACTCCTTCCTTTCTTCGTTGGTTAACTCTTTTGAGAGCATCTTACCTGCATCCTCCAATGACTGCATACCTGATGATACCTCTTGGTTTGCCGAGGTTGCTTCATATTGTGCTAATCTGTCTGGGATTTTAAGAATGACTCCCATTACTTCGATGCTACTGTCACTCCCATCGGTGGTGGTTGTGTCTTCTCCTGAGGTAGACGAGTAGTCGCTGGTGGACTCGTCTTCTGAAGCCTCCAAGATCATGTTGCGCTGTTTTCCAGTCCTCATGTCGTAGAATATGGACTTCCCTTTAGAATCCTTCATCTAGATCATCCCGGTGCTCCAATCTTGTTTAGCTTCCATAGCCATAAGCCAAGGCCTTCCAAGAATGATGGGGTAGCCCTCCCCTTTGTGTGGCATGACGAAGATGTCTACCTCCACTTCTGTATTGAATGCTTTTACTTTGATCGCATTTACAATGCCTACGCATTTTACTCTTACATTGTTTGCCATCTTGGCTAGGTAGGGTGCCGGCCTACTTACCTCTATACCTAAATGGTGCATCATCTTTTCACTCATGACACATATTTGCGTGCCACCATCTCTTGATGTTTAAAATCTGCTGCCCTTTGATGTGAGCGTCCATGGTTGGCAGGATGTCGTCGAGATCCCTCCCAGAGATAGCCCCAGCTATCCGTGGTCTTGATTTCCTAGTCCTTACCATTTTCGTCCATTGCCTCCTCATTCTGGGTGCAAGGTGGAGTAATTCGGCCCAAGTTATCTTCGGGCCCTGCATTAACACATCCTGAACTAATTCATAGGGTTGTGCATACTCACCTAGTGAGAAGTCCACGATGTCTATCTTCCGCCGCGGTTTACTTGCTTGCTTGCTAGACTCGGCCTTCCCTTTCATCTTCTCTTCTTTTTGAGATGCCTCCTCGTGTCTCGCACGCTTCACTCCCATAGCATCCACTTCTTCTACCTTCGCTTTTCCTTTGTGCTTCTCTCGAGATGACTCTTCTACCTTCGCCTTCCCTTTAGCCTCTAAGCTAATAACACTCACCGCTTGGTTCACAGCAGGTGGTGGGGATAGTGGCAGAATGAGAGGTTGGGGTGGTGGTTGCTGTTGTACAGGTGGTCGTAGGATTTGGACCGGTGGAATTGGTCCTGGCTGCCTAGGTGGTGGTGGTCTTGCTCTTGGTGGAGAGATCTGATTCTGTCTCCCCCCTTTATTGAAATTATGCCTCCTCGGGTGTGGGTAGTAGTATATTCCATGGTCATCTTCCCCGCAGTTGTAACAGTGGTACTCTGGGTTCTGCCTTCGTTGTCCCCTTCCTTGTTCTGGGTTTCTGCCAGATGCATGCCCTTGCTGCACCAGATGCACAGATAAACTCTCTAGTTGGGTGGTGATGCGACTCACCAGGTCTTGATGTTCTTCTGATGCCTCCTGTGGTTGGACTCTATGATTGGCTATTGCAGCCACTGGGGTTGGTCGGGCCGAGCTTGTTTCCTCTGACTCGTTTACTCTTGCTTGCATGCGCTGCTTCTTGTCTTTAAGGCGGGCTACTTCGACTGCCAACTCAAATGTTGTAGGAAACCTTCCCTTCACCTTCTCTCTAAGCGGCGACCATAGACCAACAATGAAACGGTCCTTCTTTAGGAAATTAGGCACTCCTTCGCCTTCCTCCAGTGTGGCAACCCATCTCTCCCATAAGTCCACAAACTTTGACTCGTAGGTGGCATACTTTAGCAGGCCTCCCTGCTTTAATTCTGTCAGTAGCTGCCATAGCTTCTCCGAGGTTGTGCCTTCACCAAACCTCTTTACAAAAGCAGCCCTTAACACATCCCATGCATTCTTGGTAGCCTAGGGCAATGCATTATACCAGGACTTGGCCTCTACTTTCATCAGTAGAGGAAAAATTCTAAGTCGTGAAGCGTCGTCATCTTTGTTGGAGACGACACAAGCAATGTTGAAATCATCCAAAAAGTCGGTGGTGGTGAGATCCTCACCCTTCTTTCCACTGAACGTGGGGAAAGAAACACTTACCATGGTGGTGACTCGGGAAATTACAAACCTTTTTTCTTAAAAAAAAACATCAACAGTAGTGGCTCATAGCGGCATTTTACAAGGGTGGATGGATAGGTTAAAACAGGATAAAAATAGACACATTAAAGGAATGATGGTAATCTAATATAGGGAGAATGATAGGGTTCGGGGAATTGAGGATTTCTCCTAGTACAGCCGCACCAAATAGGTAAACGATCTTCTAGTTGTAGAAGACTTTCCTATCTACATAGATATTCACATGCATATGCTGCAAGAATCTGAACGGGAATGCCGTCGACCCGTTTTCCATCATGCACAGAGGGTGGAATACTTACTTATACTCTTACCGTGCCAGTGTTGATGAGTCGGCACATCCACAAGAGGTCGTCGCCTTTCATGGGCTCTACCTTTCCTTCGTTGCTCACCATGTACGGGGTGATGGCGACGCGTCTGACCACTCCCAGCCTTTTGGCTAACAACAATTGTAGGTAATTTTCGTAATCGGCGTGTTGCATGAATTCTACTCCATTCAACTGCAGCTCGTCTCCAGCCCACTGGGTCTCTCCCGTGGTAGAAAGCTTCTTCAGGATAAGTTGTACAGGGAGAGGAGGAAGGTCCTCCACTCGCTTCCCAAAACAGCGAGAGCAGTAGCCGAACCACTCTTCTCTAGGACATGGGAATCTTCTTACCACTTCTTCTTCTGGATTGTCGAAGTGGATTGGTAGCACTCGCATACGTCGTGAAAATTGATAGGCGACCTTCCGCCGCTTAGCTTCGGATGACTTCTTCTTTGACAAAGTGGGTACAACCCGGCTCTCTGAGCTTGAAGCACTTGCTTGGCCAGATGCCTCTCCCTTCGGGGTCATGTGTTTCCAGGCTAGCCTATCTTCTCCTTGCCTTTGGCTCGAGCAGCCCCTTTAGGCCACTTTGGAGGTATATCTTTGACTACAGTTTCTTTAGGGAAAAGAGGCCTCACTGTTTGCTTCCCTTCGTTGACGTGAATGATTTCTTTGTGATGAATGTCGATGTAGATGACTTCAGCCCTTTTGATGCCTTCGTTGCTGTCACTCATCAACCGTGTGCCTTGGTTGACAACAATGATGGCACTTCACCAATCTCCCACCTGATGCTTTCGATTTATAGTTAGAACGAGTGACACGGGATGGAGAATTTACCTCTGATGACACTGTAACCTGGCAGTAGCACCTCAATGAAGGCGGATAGTGCCTCCTTCGTCTCCTCTTCTTCCGTCCTCTAGTTAGAAACTTCCTTTAGCCACTCGTCCATGATTGATAGTGGGCGTCACTTTCATCATTGTAAACCGAAGGGTCTTAGAAAAGCCCCCCTCTATGGGGGGCACCAAATGACGGACGCAAAGCAGACCTTGAACCCCGACGGCCTCTAAAACGTCGGGGGCCGAATATCGCGCATCGAGCTTGCCACGATAAAGTGAACAGGGGGCACCACCTAGCTTTGAGTGGCTAGGACGCAAAACCCACGATGTTATGAACACCGCAAGCCTACACACCGAGAGACAGAGAGAGAGAAAAAGAGAGAGAGAGAGAGAGAGAGAGAGAGAGAGAGAGAGAGAGAGAGAGAGAGAGAGAGAGAGAGAGAGAGAGAGAGAGAGAGAGTACTTGCAAATATGAAAACCCTCGGGGGTGTGAGGGTGAATTATTTCTGCAATATTTACAAGGTGGCATACCATGGTGGTGGAGAGGTAGGGGGAGGAGGTGGTGCAACCTACTTGGTGCGTTCTCTAAGGCGGCTCAATAATTGTGAATACTCACCACCAAGAGCATGCATACGTGTGTGCATCGACCATTGGAGTCGAGAGATGGATGTGGTTTCCTTTGCATGGTGCAATTCCCAAGGCAAACCCAACACACAAGCCCCTGTCCCTATGATGGTGATAGTGTCAATCCTTCCCTCTACACTCTACCAAATGCTTGGTTCCTCATGAATTGCCCCCCCCCCCCCCGCCCGATAGTGACCTCTCAGTGCCAATTTATAGGTGTTGGCTGCTTGGATTATGGTAATCCCAGTGTGGTTAGGGTAAGCTTAATCGGGGAGACAAAGCAAGTGGTGGGCCTGGTGTGGTTGACCCTTGCTTTGTTTTGGGAGGTTATTAAAAGATGGGAATCTCTAGGTGGGCCTTTGTGACCATCACCTAGAGAGAGGATATTTACAAAGAACGGAAATTTACAATGGCTCGGGTAAAAACTGAAGATAATGATGAAAATAACCTATAAATTACTGGGATGGCATCGTGGTTGCGTGTTGCCGGTGAATGGCGTGCTGCTGGTGCATCGGTGTCGAGCGTACTTCTTTTTGGAGTCGGTCGGGGCATGCCTTCGGCGCATTTTCTCTTCTTTTGTTGTTGGCGGCACGTGCTTTGGATCTTTCTTCTTTTGTTTGTTGATGTCATAATCGTTTTCTTCATTGTATCTGTGGTGCGGTGCGTATATGTGCGCGTGTGTATGTATTCGTGCATGAGGGCGGGTGTGTGTGTTTTGTATAGACATGTGTGTGCGAAAACGTGCGTGGGAAGGGGGGGCTATATATATATAATACATATATAGTTTTTCTGTTTTTTTTTTCTTCTTCTGGCCGGAAGCCTGTTCTCTGCGCAAGGCGGATGGGGGGGGGTAGAATAGGGGTAGAGAGTGTGTGTGTGTGTGTGTGTGCATGTGTGTGTGTGTGTGTGCAATGTAGGTAGATTGTATGTGTGTATTGTGTGTGTGTATTGCGGACTATGCTACCCGTGAGGGTGTGTGTGGGGACTGCTGTGCACAGCGCCATGGGAGAGAGGGCAGAGGGGGGGTGATAGTGTGTGTGTGTGTATGGTGTGTGAGGCGAGCCTATGCGACGCTGCCCGTGAGCGGGAGAGAGAGAGTGGATTCGTTGCTTGCGTGGCCTGAGCGCCCGAGTGAGAGAGAGAGAGAAAGAATCCACGCTACGAGAGAGAGTGTGTGAGGGAGAGGGAGAGGTGAGGATTTGGGATGAGAGAGAGAGAGAGAGAGAGAGAGAGAGAGAGAGAGAGAGTGAGGGAGAGGGAGAGGGGGGGTTGTTGTGGGGTATGGGAGATGTGTGGGTGAGAGGGAGAGGGGGGGGGGGGGGGGGGGGGGGGGGGGGGGGGGTTTGGGGGGGGGGGGGGGGGGGGGGGGGGGGTGGGTGAGGGAATATATCCGCGGGCCAAAAGGGGGGGGGGATGAGGCCGATGGAGGGGGGGGGGGGGGGGGGGGTTCCATGCGGCTCACACAAAGGGAGCATGAGAGAGGGGTCGGGAGTTTTTTTTCAGAGCTTCTGCCTGGCCGGGGAGGGTAAATTGGGAGAGAGAGATATTAGGAAAGGGTATGTAGGAAAAAATGAGGGAGAGGGAGAGAGAGAGAGAGAGAGAGAGAGAGAGAGAGAGAGAGAGAGAGAGAGAGAGAGAGAGAGAGAGAGAGAGAGAGAGAGAGATTTTTTATCCAATTCCGTAGGGCGGGGGGGGGGGGGGGTGAAACGAGTTTTTTTTTCTTTGATTTCGGAAAGTCGGCTATCAACACCACCTAGCTTTGAGCGGCTAGGACGCAGACAAAGGTGATTTGAAATATCACGGACTCTACACACACAAAGAGAGAGAGAGAGAGAGAGAGAGAGAGAGAGAGAGAGAGAGAGAGAGAGAGAGAGAGAGAGAGAGAGAGAGAGAGAGAATAAACAGGTGATGAAAACCCTCGGTGGTGTGAGGGAGAAATATTCTCTTGCAATATTTATAGCAACTTTATTTCCGACGAGGTGGCAAATCATCGTGATAGAGAGATAGAGGGAAAGATAGTGAGCCTACTTGGTGCGTTCTCTAGAGATGACTCACTGACACAAAAGCTTGCTAACATGAGTGTGTGTGCATTGACCGTTGGAGTCGAGGTGTAGACATAGCTTCTTCACATAGTACAAATTCCCAAAGAAAATCGTTACACTAAATCCCCTCTCTTGTGGTGCAAATGTTGCCATTTCCTCCCACCAAAATACTACCAAGTATTTACCTCTGATGAACTTGCCCCCCCCCCCCCGATAGTGACCTCTCAGTGCCTTTTTATAGATGTTGGCTGCTTTAGATTAGGGTAATCTAATCAGGGGAGACAAAGCAAGGCAGTGGGCTTTAGGTGGTTGACCCTTGCTTTGTCTTGGGAAATATTATAAGGAAAACCTCTAGGTGGGCCTTTATGACCATCACCTAGACAGATGAGAATTTACAAATTTGGGATTTTTTACAAGGTTTGGTTGAAACTGGAAAAAATGATGACAACCTATGGTTTTTACTGAAGTGGGCATCGTGGACGCGATGCCGATGAATGGCAACCTCGCTGGTGCATCGGTGTAGCGCATTCGTCACTTTTGGGGTCGGTCGGGGCATGCCTTCGGCGCCTTTGCTTGTTTTGGTGTCGGTGTCGCAAGATTTGGTCGTCTTCTTTCTTTTGTCGATGTCGATGTCGTTCGGTTTCTTTTTTGTATTTTTTTGGTGTGTGTGTATACGCGTGCGTGTGTATGTATGTGAATGCGCGTGGATGTGTGTATATATATGAGTGTGTGTCATGTGTGTGCATGTGTGTAGGTGGGAGAGTGTGTGCATGGGAACAAGGGAGTGTTATATATATATTTATTTATTTATTTATGTTTCTTACTGCAGAGAATGGCGACGTAGAGGCGTGAGTGAGAGAAGGAGAGTGCATGCGAGGGGTGTGTGTGTGTATGTGTGTGTGTGTGTGTGTGTGTGTGTGTGAGAGTGAGAGAGAGAGAGAGAGAGAGAGAGAGAGAGAGAGAGAGTGAAATGGGGGTGAAGTGTGGCTGTGTGCGTATGTGTTTTACCAATGCGCCCACTGGGTCTGCTCACGGGCGAGCGCGATGGAGAGAAAGGAAGCAAAAGACGGGCGAGCATGCACCGGGGAGTGAGTGGGTGAGGGATGGGTGTATGTGTGTGTGATAGAGAGAGAGAGAGATAGAGAGGTTCCGGTTACTCTGTTGCGCCCGCATGGGCTAGGAAGAGAGAGAGAGAGAGAGAGAGAGAGAGAGAGAGAGAGAGAGAGAGAGAGAGAGAGCGAAAATTGGGATGCTGTGGGTGACACAGAGAGCGTGGGAGGGAGTATGAGGGTGATGGTGAGGATAAGAATTACGGAGAGAGAGAGCGTGCATATGCAGCTGTGGGCGATGTAGAGAGCGTGCGATGGCGGGAGAGAGGATAGGCCCGCGTGGCCCGTAGCCGACAGAGGGCAAGAACGGGGGGGGGGGGGTTGTGTAGTTGTAGAGAGAGAGAGAGAGAGAGAGAGAGAGAGAGAGAGAGAGAGAGAGAGAGAGAGAGAGAGAGAGAGAGAGAGAGAGAGAGAGAGAGAGAGATCCCACCAAGTGAGAGAGAGGGTGTGTGAGTGAGGGGGGAAGGATGTGGATAAGAGGTTATTGAGAGAGGGGAGTGAATTGGGAGAGAGAGAGAGAATATGAGATTCCCTCCTATGCCTGTGGGGCCGCTCACCCAAAGGAAGAGAGTGAGAGCTAATGGAAGGGGAAAATGGGGGGGGAGGGGGGGGGGGGGGGGGGGGGGGGGGGGGGGAGGGAGGAGAGTGAAGCCGAGGGGGTGTGGACAAGAGGGAAGATGGAGGGAAGTTTTCTTCCCACCGGTGGTCCGCCTGTGGGAAGAAAACAAAGGGGGGGGGGGGGGGGGATAGGGAGGAGAGTGAAGCCGAGGGGTTGTGGACATTAGGGAAGATGGAGGGGTATAATATGGCGGCCCACTAGGCTAGGATATGGACGAGCAAAGAGAGAGAGAGAGAGAGAGAGAGAGAGAGAGAGAGAGAGAGAGAGAGAGAGAGAGAGAGAGAGAGAATAATGGAAGAGAGAGAGAGGGAATATTACAAAACTGGTGGCCCGCTAGAGAATATAGGAAACGTTTTTTTTTATGCGCCCATTGGTCGAGTGGTGCAGCGGCAGGGTAAGTGAGAGAGAGTGGGTTGGAGGAGCCGAGGAGTAGGAGAGAGAGAGCGGGCCCCGAGTGCTAATGGAGAGGTGTGGCCAAATTGGTGGCACCCCGCTAGTAGTTAAGCCTTGGGGGGGGGGGGGGGGGGGGGGGGGGTGAATGTTAAAGAAACCTCCTTTTTCTTTTTTTCTTTTTTTCTCTTGGTAATATGCTCTCCCCTTCTTGGGGTTTGGTTCTCGCGGTCGCGGTTTCGAAAACCAGCCATCACCGTGTTCAGGAAAAATGTGTCTCAGCTTAATATTGTACCATTTTCAATTTCAAAAATGTCGGTTGAGAGCAGGGTAAAAGGAGAAATTCCACCTCAAAATAGACAAAAATAGTGTACAAATCCAAAAAATAGCCTAATTTTTTGAAATTTCCTCTTGATGACAAGATCAAGGAAAGGAATTTTGTATGTTTGGAAAAATGATTTTTTCGTAACACTGAATGTAACATTTAATGGCCTATAATCTTATGTGTAGCGGAAATTAGCATGAACATAGTGGGCATTTCATTAGAATAGATTCCTAATGAGAATTACAAGAGTGCTTGGGTGGAGAGAGCAACAAAAAGCATAACACCTAGTTAGATAGCATCGACAATACTTTCAAAAGAGAGAGAAATTAAGCTATTGACAACAGTTGAGGACCGGATTTGCATGGAGCCGGTCCCCCCTCCAAAAGGCTTTGTATTATGGTTTCTCCCATCAAGAGAGACATTGTACAATACAATTCTTTGTGTTCCTTCAAGACTAGCTAGTGCAATGAAGATGGAAGCTTCATACACCAAGCAAAACACTTAATCAAACACAACTTGAATTATCCCCGTTCTCAGACCCAAGACCTCACACACCTTCGAAGATGGTGAGAGCTAGCAGGGTATGAGAGTAGATTGAGAAGAAAAAGAAGTATCTTACGAGAAAGATGTTCATCTCCTCACATAATCACTCATATTAGCATAGCTTAGCTTAGTAATTAGCTTGGTAGAGAAGATGAGCATGCATTGAAGCTTGGCTCTTGGTTGGATTTGCATCCACATGCCAAGAGAGTGTTGATGTAGGCTTCTATCTCACAAGCTTGGAGTAGGTGATGAGCTCTCCATTAAAGCTTGGGAGGAGATAGAGTATTTTTCCTTCACACATGGTCAAGTGTGAGAGTGTGTGTGTCAATGCCAAGCAAAAATCAGCCCCCCCTCTCTCTTGGGCGAGCCCTAGCTGCTAATTAGGTCTGGCTTTTGCCTCATTGGACCTCCCCAGGTCAAGCCAATAGGAATTAAGCAGCATAAGTGATAGCCTTCTGACATGTGTCCCCCTTTCCCCTTTTGTGAGAGCTTTAGGTAATTAAATAATTAAACTAAACTCTCATTGGACCCCTTTGCCTCCTGGCCAATAGGAATCAGGCAAGCCATGGGGCTCCTGAATGCTCATTGGACCCCTTGGGAGACTGCCCAATAGTCTTCTAGGAGACTTAATTCTCATTGGTTTCTTTTATTAAATGTTTTTAAATTAATTAAACTAGATTTACTCTAGCTTAATTCTCATTGGTACACTTCAAGGGTCTTCCAATAGGAACTGGGCACACCTTGTGGGCATCTGGCCTAGGGAGCTGACATGTGTCCCTCATTCCCTTTGTGTAAAGGGAGCCTGTGTGTGTGTGTGTGGCTTTCTCTCTCATCCCCTAGCTTTGGGGCTCGCCCCCTCCCATGTAGGGATGTGCAAAGACTTTTAGGGCACACACAAAGCATCCAATTTTTCCTAGGGTTGACCTTTGGACACAACCTTTGAATTTTGGAACCTTAGCATTTTGGAAGTCTTAATGGGCTGAACCTTAGGGTCTTTTTGGCCCATTGTTTCACATGGCTCTTTTGCAGATGGCCCCCCCTTTGGATCCCTATTTTTCCTCCTTTGGATCCCTACTGTGGCCGGTCTGCTAGCTTAACCAATATTCTAGCTTTTTCTCCCTTGGCACTTCCCCACATTAAATGATCAGTTTAATATGAGAAAATCATTTAGGAGAATTAGATATTGATTATTATGACACTGAAGATAAGGATGGTTAGAGAGAGAGGAGAGAAAGGAGTGCCGTTGTCACATGAGAGGAGAGAATTTCTTGTTAAAATATATTTTTTATCAGAGAAGGTTGATCACGCTAATATACATTCGTATTCCATCTAAATTTTGCATGCGTGCATGATTGGGTTTAATGTCATATCAATGCCTTTAAACAAAAGCGACCATGGAGGGTTAGTTAATCACAAATAATAATTGAATGGAACCATTCTTGGAATGATTTACCTTATGTTCACTCTTGCTATTTGTGGAGCAATCTTGTTATCTATGCTATTATAAAAGGAGGAGGGATTTCGGACCCTCCCTCGGACACTTTGGCGACACAAGTGATACGATATGCCGACCTTGCCCTCTCCCACTCTCTCTCACTCCTCAAATGACACACAATCATCCCCTCTTTTTGAAAATCTTTAACTGTCATAAAAACTAATATCTAACTAACCCAAATGATTTTTTTATATTAAACTGATCACTTAATGTGGGAGAATAAACGGGAACAAGGGTTAAGATATTGAGATGCACTTATAGATCTATCTCAACATGGGGCCAATAGAAAAGGGGCCCAATGAGAGATGGTTTATCAAAGAGCAAGGCTAACCAATCAAGCATAAGACCTTAGGGTTAGCTTCATTGAATACCTCCAATAATGTGTGTAAAAGTCCTTTGACCTTAGGTAAGCCAGGGCTGACGGGAACCCGACCTAGCTCGAGGTGCTTGTCATGCTTGATGACTAAGGTGCTTGAGGTGCTTGATGATTGAGGTACTTGAGATGCTTGAAGTGCTTGATGATTGAGATGCTTGAGGTGTTTGACATGCTTGAGATGCTAGGGTTGTACTTGAGGTGAGAACCCAGCCCAAGATTAAAGTGCTTAAGGGCCAAGCTTGTGGTGGGAGCTGGGCCTATACATGAGGGGCTTGAGGTGTCAAAAAGTCAAATATTCAATCTCTACAAGGAGGGGGCGAGCCCTACATGAGGGGGGATGAGAGAGAACACCCACACACTCACACAAGGCATGCAGGGTACAAAGAAAGCAGAAGGGATACTTGTCAAGTTCCTCCTCATGTTGCCCTGATGGTGTGCATGCAGCCTATTGATTGGCCACCCAAGGGGTCCAATGATAATTTATGAGATTTAATTAATTGATTTTGCATTTATCAAGTCCTCTCTCTAAAAGGGGAAAGGGGGACACTTGTCCCAAGGCTACCCTTGCTGCTTGTAATGCCTCCTGCTTGTGATTGGCTAGGCCTGGAGGGTCCAATGAGCTTCAAGCATGAGCTACAAGAGGGGGTCGACCCAAGCAAGCTAGGGGGTTGCTTAGGGGGTATGCTCACCCACACACACTCACAAACACTCTCATTGTGTGCTATGCAAAGTTCAAGAGCTCCCTCTCCTTCTCCAAGCAAGTAGAGGTTGAGAGCCTACACCAACACTCTTGACTATGGAGTACAAATCCAACCAAGACCCATGCTTCAATGCTTAATCTTGCCATCTCCTTCTTCTTCTCATTACTATGCTATTATGTATGCTAGCAAGAAGAGTTATGATAAGTGAGAAACTAATTCTTTCTCCTATGAAATGTTTCTTCTTCTTCTTCCCTACCCTCATTCCCTGCTAGCTCTCTTCACCTTCGAAGGTGTTTGAGGTCTTGGGACTGAGACTTGGGATAGTTAAAGATTTCTTCAAGTTTATGTTATGCTTGTGATGCATGAAGCTTTCCATCTTCATTGCATCACCTAGGTCACAAGGAACACAAAGATTGTATTGTGACAAGTCTCTCTTAATGGGAGAAATCATAATACAAATGCCTATTGGAAGGGGAACCGGCTCCACATAAATCCGGTCCTAAAATGTTTTCATGTTCTCTAAATTCTCTCTCTTGCAAAAGTATTGTTCATGCCATGTTAGCTAATTGCTATGATTATGTTGCTATCTTCAATTATGTTCACCCGCTATGCTCACAAAGTCATTCTCAAAAGTACTCTCATTAATTTCCGCTACTCTCAAGAATAGGCCAACTCCATTACATTGGTATCAAAGCATTTGGTTTCTCTTTTCTTGCTTAAGAAGAGAGGTCCTTAAGTAACCTATAAATGGTTGATGTTGTTAACTATATTAGGGTAAGTGGAACTGGGATCTATTATTGATTTTGTTGAGCTCACTATGTGGGATATGGTCCACACCTCAGGAGCTTTGGACTTAATAATAGAGTCTTTTTAGACTTGCCTACGGATTTACCATTATTGAGCCATAAGAAGTTCGAAAGGAGCTAGCCCTTGGCAACTTTTCTATGTTAGACCTACTACTCTACTCTCTATAATTAACCACTTAGAGCCGTGGGTGTAGATACTTAAGAGACGATTTTCAAAGGCTAAGAGGATTGGAAACTAAGGTTTTGAATTCCCAAAGCACACACTAAGTACATACATAAATTTTGTTAACATAGCTGACAATAACCAAGAGAGTAGAATGAACATTGATACCTTTGATTTTTCACATGAAGGTGCTAATGATGATGTTCCCATGTTTGTGAATTATCTTGTCAATAGGTTGCAGCAGGCTATGGACAACCCTTCTTTGCAAGCCGAAGTTCCTCAACAACTTCGTGCTTATGGAATTTCCCTTCATCTCCAAGAGGAGAGAGAGCTTAGGAGGCCTCTTGAAGAGACCTCCAAAAGAAGACTCTCTCCCATTCAAGAGGAGGAATCCAAAGACCAAGAAAGCATTGAAAGTTTAAGTTCCTCTAAAGATGTGGCTCCACGAAGATGGCGGTCTAGACAATCGCCCACTCCTCCCAAGAGGAAAAGATCAACACATAGTCCTTCTCCTTGTCACTCTGAAAGGGAAGAGAGGAAACAAAGGAAGAAAAGGGCTAAGAAGAGATGACCCTCTTCTCCTTCTTCTTCACCTTCCTCCTCTTCTGACGAAAGCTATGGCTATTCTTCTAGAGAATACAAGAGGAGAGGACATTGCAAATCATTTCCTGCATGGTGAAGGTCACAAAAGCTAAATAAGTTCAAGGAGGGAGGAAAGAGTATCTCTTTTCTCACCTATGATGGCACCTTTGGTGCTATTGACAAAGTGTTGGCCTTCCTCCAGCAATTTGATGTGGCCTTTGAAGATAAGGGCTTCACAGAGTCCTCCAAGCTACACCATGTAGCTATGCACTTCCAAAAATCAGCTCGTCAATGGTGGGCTAGCCTTCGTGTCAATGGTGACGCCCCAAAGACATGGAAAACTCTACAAGTTTGCATCATGAAGCAATTCCTTGCAAGCGATGCAAAGGACAAAGTGCTTCCTAAAAGGCACAGCCTGAAGCTTCTCTCTCATGAGTTTATCCACAAGTATGTAGACAAGTTTTGGGATTTACATCTCAAGGCTACTGTCTTTCAAAAGATAGACTTTGCCGAGCAAAGGCAGCGATTACCTGAAGAGATGGCCGAATACATCAACTCTCAACGGCCTGGTACTATTATTGAAGTAATCTATCACACCATGGTTGTGTCATGCATCAATCTCTATCAAGGGGCTAGACGTAATGTCAAGCCCATGAAAAACAAAGACAAAAATGATGCAAAGGGGAAAACCAATGTTCAAAATTCTTCCCAAGGCACTTCCAACAACAACAACAACAATCGGTCCAAGGAGAAGGGAGTTTACAAAAGTAAAAACAAAATCTCTCCTGAAGAGCTTGAAGCTTTTTGCAAGGACCATAAGTGTTTCAAGTGTGGGGAGTAAGGACATGGCTATCGTTCTTTTCCCAAGAAGAATACTTGCAATGAGACTCCTAGGGCTTCCACCATAGAAGCCCCAAAAGAGGATGCTCATTGCAAAGGATCATCACTTTCCTATGCTTGGGTAAAGGTAAGAGAGCATGATTCCTTCATCTTGTTTGACCCTGGCTCTAATCACAATTTCATATCAACGGAGTTGGTCACCACGTTGGGCATTCAAGATTTTGAGATGGGAGATATGGTAATGGCTGGTGCAGCTTTCAAGGGACAGCAAGCCTCCGTTACTCCCTTGATTGGGAAGTTGAGGCTTCATGTCCAAATCTATGTTAGCAAAGAAGACTTCTTCATCTATCCTCTCCAACATGAGGATGCTATCCTAGGGGCGCCATGGTTTGATCACATGGCTGTCAATATGAAGTTCCCTGAAAGGAGAATCTACTTCAGCTACAAGTAAAAGAACATGTATATAGATGCTAGTGAGTGTGTTTGCCTCGTGGTCGCACTATTCCACTTGTAAATCCTCTTGCTTTTCATAAGTCAATGAAGAGCTCAGTTTCTGCGTACATGATTTTTGTCAAAGAGTCTCTAAAAGATCCTAATGTTTCATCAAATGTAAATGGTAGGAATCAAGGGTTAGACTTGTCTAATTTTCTAAAAGGATTCCAAGATGTGTTCATCTATGATATCCCTATTGACTTACCTCCAACACGAGGGGATGACGACCATCACATTGAGCTCCTTCCAGGAAGCTCACCGCCTAACAAGCCTCTTTGTCAAGTCTCACAAGATCAACAAGAGAAGATCATGAGGCAAGTACAGGAATTGGGAGAAAAAGGTATGGTGAGGCCTAGTTCGTCTCCCTTTTGTTCTCCAGTCCTTTTAGCACAAAAGAAAGATGGTACGTACCATATGTGTGTAGACTATCAAGCACTAAACCATATCACTATCAAAAACAGATTTCTCGTGCCTCGGGTAGAAGATCTGTTTGATAAGATACAAGCTCTACCTACTTTAGTGGGATTGACCTTAAGAGTGTCTATCATCAAATAAGGTTAGTGGATGAAGATATCCTAAAGACCGCGTTTCGCACAACGTTTGGTCTTTATGAATATCTAGTCATGCCTTTTGGCTTGACTAATGCACCAGCTACGTTCAATCGTCTAATGAGGAAAATTTTTAGACCTTATCGTAAATTCATGGAGTGTTCTTTGATGATGTCATCATCTACTCCAAGTCTTTGGAGTAGACCTTATCGTAAATTCATTGGAGTGTTCTTTGATGATGTCATCATCTACTCCAAGTCTTTGGAGGAACATAAGGAGCATCTCTAAGTGATTTTTCAAGCACTGAGGGAGAATAATCTTTTTCTCAACCAAAAGAAAAGCAAAATTTTCCTTCAAGAGATTACCTAGGTCATATTATCTCTCAAGATGGTATCCATATGGATCCATCAAAGTTAGAGGTAATAAAAGCATGGCCTAACCCAAGGAATCTACATGAGCTAAGAAGTTTTATTGGTATGTGTGCATACTATAGACGCTTCATAGCAAAATTCTCTCAAGTTGCAGGACCACTATATGACTTAACTAAGAAGAACGTTAAGTATGTATGGACTGCTAAGGAGAAAAATTCTTTTGATAAGGTCAAAGAGAAGCTTACTTCCCAACCAGTCCTCGTACTTCCAGATCTCTCAAATCCATTTGAGATCCAATGTGATGCTTGTGGTGATTGCCTTGGAGCAGTTTTTGATTCAAGAAGGGCATGCCATAGCATATGAGAGCCGAAGGCTCAATACTGATGAACGAGTCTTGGGCATTTATGAGAAAGAGATTTTAGCTGTTCTACATGCCCTAGACACATGGAAGCACTACTTATTGGGGACACCATTCATTCTACGAACCGATCATCAAAGTCTCAAGTATTTCATGACGCAAACCAAGCTTTCTGACAAAAAAATGAGGTGGGAAAATTTTCTTTCGCAATTTAATTTTCATATATCTCACATTGCTGGTAAGCACAATCAAGTGGCCGATGCACTTTCACGATGACCAAAAGTTAATGTGGTGTCTATAGCTACTCACAATTATCTATCTTCTACGATAGATGAGTATGCTACATAGAGACCTAATGTCAGCCCTTGCTTTGGGGAAGAAAGAGGAACCATTCACCTTGCAGGATGGTTATCTTCTCCACGGCAATAGGCTATGTGTTACACATTCCCTTCGTGAGAAAGTTATGTATGAATCCCATGCTCCTCCATATGTGGGGCATAGAGGTATTCAAACTACTCTCTGAGGAGTAGAGACGTATTTCTATTGGCCTACCATGAAAGTGGACAAACAAGAGTATGTTTCAAAATGTGTAGTATGCCAAAAGAACAAATATGATAGAGGGAAGCAACTTGGATTGCTCCAGCCATTGCCTATCCCAAATTCACCATGGGAGAGTATATCTATGGATTTCTTCTTTGGATTACCCAAGTCTATGGAGGGGGGACCGGCTCCACATAAATCCAATCCTCAACTGTTGTCATGTTCTCTAAATTCAAAGTATTGTTCATGCCAAGTTAACTAATTGCTATGATTATGTTTCTATTTTCAATTATGTTCACCCGCTATGCTCACAAAGTCATTTCTGAAAAGTACTCTCATTAATTTCCGCTACTCTCAAGAATAGGCCAATTCCATTACATCAACCCTTCATGGCCCTCCTCGCAATGCTCTCTCTCTCTCTCTCTCTCTCTCTCTCTCTCTCTCTCTCTCTCTCTCTCTCTCTCTCTCTCTCTCTCTCTCTCTTATTGGACGTTCATCACGTTCCACACAAGCTTATTAAGGTAATCTATACTATTATAAAAGGGGGAGGGATTTCGGCCCCTCTCTCGAACACGTGGTGCTCTCTCATTCATCTGGCTAGCTCTCAGCCACCAGTGTACTTTGCAATTTAGCAACACAAGTGACACGTTATGCTGGCCTTGCCCTCCCCCACTCTCTCTCACTCCTCGAACGGCATACATTCATCCCATCTTTTTGAAAATCTTTAGTCCTTCGTGGCCCTCCTTGCAACACTCTTTAGCTCTCTCTCTTACTGGATGTTTGTCATGCTCCATACAAGCTCACTAATGTACTCTCTCTCTCTCTCTCTCTCTCTCTCTCTCTCTCTCTCTCTCTCTCTCAGCAGCGGCTAACACAGACTACACCAATTATGCACCAAGCTGTGGATGTGCTATAGTGCACAATATTTTCTTTTCATTGTATATAGGGGATTTGTCTCATTTAAGAGTTCCAAAGTTGTATAAGTCTAGGCTAAAGAGCTCAACTTTATACCATAGTTGAAGGGTTTAAAGCCCAAAGCTATAAAAGAGACCTATGCTTAATGAGAAGTCATTCTTGGGTGATTTCTTCTCTTTGTAGAGTGGATGGTCATGAGGCTCATGGGCTTTCCATGCCCATGTAGCTCTTGATTTCTAATAATCAATTACACTTTCTTTCTTATTAGTCTTCTTTGTTTGATTATGTGGAGTGAGATTGTATGAGCATGATGGTAGATCTCCTAACACTAGGTTGGTAATGGGACACTTTTATGTCCTGGGACACTTTTATGTCCTGTTAAGTGACCATTTTCCTTGAATTATGTCAAGAGTTTCAAAATGGATTTTGAGGTGCTATCTATCTAGAAAGTTGTCTCATGAGCTGAAAAAACTTGACATTTTTTTGGAATATCAATTCCATCTTTAACATTGTCCTTGCACAACATTTCATAACCTAAACTGTGTGAAAAAACGGGTCCTGTTTTTGGCGTTTTTCAACTTTTTGCAACTATACCACTCTAGAATTCATGTTTGTGAGGTCTATAATGCTAGAGAACTATCTTTAGTAGTCCTCACCATGTCCTGATGCTTCTAGGGAGAAATAAATATTAAAGTTGTAAGTTATGAGCAAATTACAAAAATTATCAAATCCTGTTTTTTAGCCAATTTTAGATCTTCTATGATTTTTTGGATTTCATGATATCCAAATGCATTTTTGATTTTCTATGTCGCATATTGTAACATAAAGCTAACATTCCTTGAGTTTTGGGGCACCTAATACCCTATTTTGCATATCACACAACAATGGTTGATTTTTTCAATTATAGAAGAAAACGAAACATTCTAGTATATCAAGTATAGCTTTTTCAATATTGTTAGTTTCTTGTGACAACTACATGCATTTTGTAGGTAGTAACCATATCTAGTCATAAGGATCTAGATACTGAATAGTTTCTATGGGATTCTGCAACTCATAATGTTGAAACCAGTTTTTTGATGTTTGCTGTATTTAACACTTCATCTTTGTCCCCAAGATTCCCCTTGGTAAAAGACGTATTATTCTTTTGACATGCTCCATGGCTCCTTATGAACATAAAGGACAATAGGGAACTAAGAAAACATGCACATATTATTTGTATTGAGCGTGGCTATAGAAACTTTGATGATAGGTTTGCAGAATGGTAAAAATTCAACTTTTTTGTACCTATTTATTTTGGCAAAACAAAAAATATTGAGTGAGAAGCAATCACATGTTCTGATCATCAACCCATTGAAGTTAACTAGGGAATTTATCTCAAGTCCTACAAAAATCCCTAATCTTATTTTTTATGCAACAAAACGTAAGAAATGACTGTTTTGATGAAAATTCACTGGTCCATCAACTTTGGAGGCTTGGTGTGACCAAAAGATGAGAAATTTTACAAGTTTCTTATTTTTTCCATGTTTAGTAGGCCTTGAACTATAACCTCATGAATGGATTTTACAAAATGAGTGGATCTACTATGGATCTACTATGGTTTTGGAGGTTTTCTTCAAAACCCTGAAAGGACACTTTTATGTCTTGTTAGGTTACCAACCTAGTGCTAATCCCTTTTTTGAGTTAATCTATTCTATCCACACCATTGGCCATGCATGGTGTGTGAGACCTATGCCTTCCTTCTCTTCATCTCTCTCTACAAGGTGTGCGGTTAGTGTGTGTGCATACGTAGTCACATTGAGGGGTTGTGTCGCAATGGACACACTAATGCGGAGTAGGTATGTTAGTTGCATGCTTGTGTAGTTGTGTGATTAAGAGTTGTGAATAGAGTGATTGATGTGAGAGGTTAATTTCAACCACATGATTGTGTGGAAGTGATTAGTAAGTAGGAATGCATGGTTGATTAAAGGAGGCCCTTTCCATGGCTTCTCTCTATGAGGAAGGATCCCTTGAATCCTCTATGTCTATACATCTTAGGCTCGTGCTTCCATGCCCTAGCCAAGTTACCGATCCACGATTTGACAATTTTGTGGTTTGCGATTAGGTCATGCTACAAGGCCTCCCTACATTTAGCGCCGTTTCCGGGGATCGATAACCTAAGCTAGTGAGTTTAGGATGTGTAGAATAGAGTATTTTTTCTACTAATTTTGTTGGTTTTTGAGTGTGTGTAACTCATTTTTTGGTTTGATTTTATGATGTTGTGCAATGAATTGATGCTAATGTTGAGTTATGAATACCCCAAACCCCCAATCTCACTAATTTCATGCTAACCGTTGCTAATTTCGCTTCTTTCCATGCTAATTTTACTAATTTTATGCTAATTTTGACTAACCTTGCTAACCTAACCACTAACATTTTAAGTGTAAAGTATGTGAAATCCCCTTGAAAGAGGTGGAATCATCACTCTAATCAAGTTAATTGTGCTAATTTATACCTAATTTGATGGTGTTTGATTTTGACTTACAAATGGTCAATTTTGGAGCCGATTTGATGATGCACACACTTGTGTGTGCAATGGTGCGACTTCGCGTGGAGCAAAGGAATAGCTTGGAGTGTAATTACAATGTAAGTGCACTCACTTGTTATGTCAATTCTTGATTGATTAATGAGGTTGAATGTTGTTAATCATTTGCTAAAATTAGGTGTGTAACACAAATTGACCTACACTTTGCACCTAATTTGCTACACTTGGAATAAAATTGATAGTCAAATTGTGACTAACGAACTTGGGTGTATTCAAATAATGCTTAATTCTCATCAAGAATTCATGTGTGTGCACACACCAAAGAGGGAAAAACTGTCAAAAATTTCAAGTGTGTGTGCACCTAATTTTTAGTGTGCGCATGCATATAAAGTGATGGAATTGATGGTATATGAGTATGCAATTATGTAATTGATGTGTATTCTAGGCTAATTCAATCATTGGATAAGCCTAAATGCCAAAATTTTGGGCAAAAATAGAGTGTGCGCCTATCCAAGACCACATGATTTTCAATGATTGATGGTCAATTAGGACACCTAAATGGTTTTTGATTATGAAATTTGCATGAAAAGTGTGTGCAATCATTAGGTCTAAGTCTAAATGCATTGCCAATTGAGCCAAATTTGATTTTTTGTGCTTGATTTTTTAGTGTGTGCATTGCTTGATTGTGTCAAAATGGTGCTAATTTTTTAGAAATTGAGCATGTATGCATTCAATTATGCTTGAAAATTGTTCATTGCAATGTAAAATTGATCGAATAGTTGCAAAACAAATTTGGCCTAAATTTGGGTGTGTGTGCCTACTCAATGGCATCCGGTCCTTGAATGAATAATTGGTATTTTTTACCAATTATGATTATTAATTTTGCCAAATAATTGATGTCTATGTCATAATTGGCTTGGGCAATTGGGATAGATCACTCAATTATTACTCAATTGTGTATATTTTTTCCATGCTAATGATGAATCAATTTGATGAACATGAAAAAAATGCACTAATGTGTGTGCCTAGCCAATGGCATGATCTATTCAATGAAAAAACGAATAATTGGTGTTTAACACTAATCATTATGATTATTGGATCTAAAAACTGGCATGTATGAGATTGATTGATTTGAGAGGAGTATGCCATTTTGATTAAATATGGTAAGAATTTTGAACGATTTTGCATGTGCAAATGCCATAAGTTATTGTGTGTCCCCTCACGTACCAAAATGGCAAGCCAATTTGATTTGGATGGTTAAGGGCTTAGAGATATGAGCAATTCAAATTTGCGATGATTGGAAGATTAGAATTGAATTGGGCCAAGGAATCTTGATCACTCGTTTGAAGTATGTGTATTACGCAATTGATGGATTGAGAGCAACATTTATGCTTGAAATTTTCATAATCTAATGTGCATATCCAAGTAATCCTTGATTGGGAGCAATGTGAATGAAAAAGGGATCGATAGAGCACAAATTGATGAACAATTGGGCTAAATTTTTATTGCATGTTGTATGCACACAAGGAGTGGGTGCAAAGAATTTTATTTTTGTTCTAGTCAATCGAAATCACACAAAAAAATCAGGCTTAAGGTTACAAAAGGAAGCTTTTGTTTCTTTTTAATGAGAAATTTCATTTATAAGCAGATGTGCGCATCAATCTTGCCTCTTCTCATGATCTTCGGTCATATGTTGCTCATGTCAACGAATGCTAACACATACACACACAATTTTTGGCCATTGATGGCATTGCATAGCTCCACCGTCTTGCCCCACCTCAAAAGGCGATGCCCTTAAACGGGTATTGTGAATTTGTGTCAAAAATGCCTAGCCTAGATTGGCGCTTATGCATGATGCAAGATAACCCACAACACACACACATGCGCACTAGTTTGTGCTATCTGCCGAAAACAATGCATGGATTTTCATTGGGCCCACTGGCTGGCTTGGCACGAGCGTACACAGCTGCTCTCCCTCGCTATCGGCCACGCCTGAAGTCAAACAAGCATTTCGGCTTGCAACGGCTAGCCATCAAAATCATGGGGCCTCTGCAGCACTGGCCACAACAGACAACCACTCACACACATACACACTTTCTCAGGCTTGTAGCTGACCCGACCCCACCAATGGCTCGCCTCAATTGCTTTCAACAGGTTTGTCTCGACATTTTTGCTGAGTACGCAGCACACAACCACATACAGGCTCGTAGGCCTGCTATTCGTGTTGGTTTTCACCACACACACACACACACACACAACCCGATCTTGGCCCACATTTTTTTTCGAAGCTACGCTACTAACACTGTCTTAGCCTACAAGGCAGCACACCGGTGACACTCCTTGAGTCCGTGTATTGGCCCTCTCAACATCAGATGCTTTTGGAATCGCCTTGGCGGCTCGCCACATCATCCTCTCCAGCGCTCACAAAATCGACTGGCCGCTGGTTTCCTCTGTCTCATAGGCCCTCATCACGTGGCTTTTACGACGGTTTAGGGTCTGCTAGTCAAAGCCACTCGCTGCAACCCTTGGAATTCAACTAAAAGTTTTTTTTGTTTTTTAAAAGAAAAATTTATCAGACAGGTGTTCTTACCTCGAGCTCATAGTTCACCTTGAGTCGGCAAAAAGAAAAAGACAAAAATGTGTCTTGCAGCTTAACCACAACCTTCTAAATACTTTATTAACATACAATTCAGAGCTTTTTAAACCTCAATTTTGTGCACATATCAATGATTTAATTGAAATTTTTTCATCACAACGACATTTTCATGAAACGAAAATTCTTTTGGTAGGTAATGTGTATGCAAAATATGTTCTTGCAATAATGATTGAGCTTTGAATGGAGAAGTGACAAGGCAGGCAAGACAAGAGATGACGCATCATCTCCATTTCTCCCTCCTCTCTTCCTTTGTGTGTCGAAATTGTTACATGAGATCATGCGGGCATTGAGTATGTGTCATCCATTGAATAAAGATTGAGGTTTTGATCGAGCATGACTTCTTGATGCTTGGTATCTGTGCAAAACATTTTATCACTAATGGTTGAGCTCTATTTTGAAGAAGTACAATGAATGGTCATTTCATCATTTGCTATGTAAGCCATATTTTCTATAAATGAGCAAAAGTATGAGCATTGATTATGTGTGCTATGATTGTGTCTATGCACAGATAACCTTACTTACACTAAATATTTGGGATTGTGCATGGTTTGGTGCTCGATTCATTGGAAATTCCATTGCACAATGTGACCAAATTTTTTGGCAAGCATGCGAGTTTCATTTGAGAGTTACATTGATGATACATGCTTGATCGAGACATGTTGTGCTTGGACTTGGTTTGATTGTACCTTTTAGTGCTTGCTTTAAATGCAAAACCCCTACATAGCACTAAAATTTGAGCTTCTGGAATGATCGTGAGTGAGCATTAAATTTTTGGGCTTATTGTGAATTCTTTTATTGCTTGTATTAGATAATCAAATGCTTAAGAGCACTAATGTTTTGAATTGTTTTGAAGGGGTGTGGCAAGGTTTAACTTTCAATGATCCAAGAAGGGGTCATCATTGAAATATTGCAAAATTTGGCTACTTAAAACCATTCCAATTCTTTGGATTAAAAGTTGTATATATGCTAGCTCATAGCCTTGTCAAAAGTTTTTTTTTTTCATTTTGAGCTAGTGTTTAACCAACTTTTTTGAGCTTTCAAGTACATAATTTGGCTATTCAGAGCCATTCACTTTCATTCCATTAAGAGTTGCAGTCATCTCTAGCTCATAGATTGCTCTAAAAATTTAAAAGTTCATGTGAGCTAGTTGTTAGCCAACTTTTTGCAAAGCTTTAAATTGTAAAATTTGGCTATCGAGAGCCACTTCATTTCATTCAAAAGTTGCATTATTTTCAGCTCTTAGCTTGTTTTTTCCATATTTCATTCAGCTAGAAATAAATCAAACTTTTGAATCATGCATGAGATACTAAAAATTACAAAATTTGCTTATGTAGAAGCATTTTACCTCTCTCATTGTTGTTGTGTATGCATAAATTTTCTACTTTAGAGCATCATGTGCATAACCCAAGGCACTTTTTCCCCTTGGAATTTTTCCCTTTGGCCAAATTCGGGTATGCAAGAGCCTCGCTTTAGGTTTTTCAATAATGTTTTCTGTGTGCTTTTGTTTTCAATAAAAGCCTTTGGAGCTTGTGTTTACACTTAGCTTCAAAAAGCTTGGATTGTAATAAAAAGATCAAGAGGCTTCTCTACACAAACGAGATGCTTGCTCAAGCATGCACAAAGAGCATGAATAGGTGTAATCCTTCCATGATTTTTCTCTCTTCTCATCTCTTCCTTCTCTTGCTTGGCTGAAGTGGAATTTTGCTTCTAAGCTATGGTTTTTTCATGTTTGAAAGCTAGACATTTTAAAGTTTCAGTACTTTACTTTGTGAATATTAACTCATCAAACAATTTAATTTAGGTTTTATGTGTGCTAATCATAAGTAATTGGCCTTGACGTTAGGTTAATATAAGTTCATTTCTCATTAGTCCTAGACTCTTATTGATAGTCTTAATATTCCATTCATTTTTAACATGACCTAGGGCTATGATTAGGCTTTAGTCATTTAGTCCAATTGCCATTAGCATCTCATCTTGGAAGAAATAAAAAAGTGCTAAAAAATGAAACAAAGAACCAAAAAAGTGTCAAGAAACAGTAGCAAAAATGCTACTAGACACATGAAAATCAAAATCTTTATGTTATGTTGTGTCTATGTGAGGCCTAGCGCCTTATTGGCACTTGGCAGGCAAGGGAAGCCACCTTGGCTTGCTTGGTCAAGATCCGAAACCGATGCCCTGGGTTGATAGGGGTTAGCCGTCTCCTTGGTAGGCTAGTAGGATTTTGGAACATCTTCTTGAGGGTTCAAGGAGCCGAGAGTTGCACCTAGACTTGCCTTGGGGTAATAGCCTTGTATTGTGCTTTAACTATTTCAATGAATGACAAAATCAAAACTTCCATGAGCTTCAAAAAGCTGTGACAATGTATTGATAGATTAGGAGCTTTTTTATAGCCCATAGACATGATAGACTTGAATGATTTATTAATATTGGTCACATAGTTTTTAGGCTAGTAGGTTTATGAACTTGCAAGCCTAGGCTCATAATTGATTGCTTATGTTTCATGCATAAAACTAAAATTTCAAGTGGTTTAATCTTCACCATAGTTTAGGTGTTTTTTTTGCTTTATGTTGTCTAGTTTTTAACTATGATTGACCCATCTTTTAAAAGAAAAAAAATACTTTGCATGATTATTCATTTATGCTTCATGTTTTATTTATTCTTGGTGGCCTTTGATGCTCATTACTTGTTCTTATGTTTTGCAGCTCAACATTTCTTCCATGGACTTGCTTTCTACCATGTCACCTCACCGTGTGTTGCTTCACCGGCACACGAGGACATGTGCCAAATTAGGAAGGGGGGAATGCTGGCAGTGGCTAACACATGCTACACCAAGTATGCACCAAGCTGTGGATGTGCTATAGTGCACAATATTTTCTTTTCATTGTATAGGGCCTTGGGCTCATTTAAGAGTACCAAAGTTGTATAAGTTTAGGCTAAAGAGCTCAACTTTATCCCATAGTTGAAGGGTTTGAGGCCCAAACCTATAAAAGAGCCATATGCTTAATGAGAAGTCATTCTTGGGTGATTTCTTCTCTTTGTAGAGTGGATGGTCATGAGGCTCATGGGCTTTCCATGCCCATGTAGCTCTTGATTTCTAATAATCAATTACACTTTCTTTCTTATTATTCTTCTTTGTTTGATTATGTGGAGTGAGATTGTATTAGTGTGATGGTAGATCTCCTAATCCCTTTTTTGAGTTAATCTATTCTATCCACACCATTGGCCATGGTGTGTGAGGGCTATTCCTTCCTTCTCTTCATCTCTCTCTACAAGGTGTGCGGTTAGTGTGTGTGCATACGTAGTTGCATTGAGGGGTTGTGCCAGAATAGATGCGGAGTAGGTATGTTAATTGCATGCTTGTGTAGTTGTATGATTAAGAGTTGTGAATAGAGGGATTGATGTGAGAGGTTAATTCCAACCACATGATTGTGTGGAAGTGATTAGTAAGTAGGAATGTGTGGTTGATTAGAGGAATCCCTTTCCATGGCTTCTCTCTATGATGAATAGAAGGATCCCTTGAATCCTCTATGTCTATACATCTTAGGCTCATGCTTCCATGCCCTAGCCGGGTTACCGATCCACGATTTGATAATTTTGTGGGTTGCGATTAGGTTGTGCTACAATGCCTCCCTACTCTCTCTCTCTCTCTCTATCTCTCTCTCTCTCTCTCTCTCTCTCTCTCTCTCTCACACACACACACACACACACACACACACACACACACACACACAATAGGAGGGCAGGTCTAGGAAGTTATGGGCTGTGTTCAGCTAATGCAAAGCAAGGGTGTGTCTACAAAACCAAAGCAATTTATCTGCAACATAATGATTGTAGCATATGTGGAAGCTGTAGTTGTTTTCAACGGATGCATAGGATTGTTTCTAGCAAGTGTAGAGTTTGGGTTTTTCTTAGTTGAAAATATCACCAATGTAGTCATTTGCATTTTCCACAAGCTAATGCACAAAAAGACGGACATTGTAGGATCCACCATCATCTATATCTATACTAAGTATAATGGGGGGAGGAATTTTGGCCCTCCCACCTTGCCACATATTAGCAGCTCCTTTATGTGGCCCCTTTCAATGGTGTTCACTGTGTGAACACTGACACAATGTGCGCACAAGTGTTCACTGAGCACATGCCAGTATGTCCTCATTCCGATGCCTTTGAGCAGTGCTCACTGCGTGAAAAGAGAGAGAGAGAGAGAGAGAGAGAGAGAGAGAGAGAGAGAGAGAGAGAGAGAGAGAGAGAGAGAGAGATGATATTTGGGCTCAAACCACATACAAGTAGATGGAGCATGGGAGACAACATCACAGGGATATGCAGTCGAGGGCAATTACGGTGCTGCATGATAGTGGAAGCAATCCATGCATCAAACTCAGACTGAAGCCGGCAATTCACACCAACAGCTGAAGTGCTAGAAGCTAAGGAACCCTTCACCTCCTCACCTTGCAAGGAAACATTGGGTTTGTGGGCTGAAGAGTTGATCATGAGTTGGGGTTGTACCTTCACCTCACCTTGAAAGAAATATTTCTATAATCCTATATGAAATCGCATATGGTCTAGGTTGTTTTCAGATGATGCAAAGAGAGGGCATCTGCCATGATGCAATGTTTTCTCAAGGGGAAGTAGAATTTACAATGATATTGTTAGTTAGTGGTTGTTGAAACAAAATGTCGTGCATTTGGCACTACCTTGGGCGACATGTATGCCTAATGTGGTGCATTTTATAAAGCACAAAAAGTACTTTAGGAGATTCATGTCAAAGACGTCGTCTCTTGATATGCACTGATTGCAGGATACGCCTAACTTGGGTAGGGCAAAGGATCTCTGGGCTGTTTTCAACAGATCCACGGCCAATAAAATGTAGAGTCCCCAATGCTACATTTGAGCATTTTTTGCTATCCCTTTCGAATGTGGTGGTTGCATTTGAGGATCTCTGCTTCTTGTGCCTGATTGTGGGATATGCCCAACCTGGGCAGGGTCAAGGAGCTTTGGGCATTTTTCACTCGATGTGAAGGAAGGGTGTCTATCCAAATGCGATCCTGTATGCTCTAGACTATTTTCATGTGAGGCAAAGAGAGGACATCTCTCATGATGCAATGTTGTCTCAAGGAGTGCATTGATTGCAGGATATGCCCAACTTGGGCAAGGCCAAGTAGCTCTGGGCATTTTCCAGTGGATGCAAAGCAAGGTTGTTTACCCAGATGCAATCGCATACACTCTAGGTTGTTTTTAGCTGATGCAAAGAGAGGGCATCTGCCATGATGCAATGTTTTCTCATGGGGCAATAGAATTTACAATGATATTGTTAGTCTCTGTTTCTCATGCTTGATTGTGGGATATGCCCAACTTGGGCAGGGCCAAGGAGCTTTGGGCGTTTTTCAGTGGATGGGAAGCAAGGGTGTCTATCCAAATTCAATCGCATATGCTCTAGGTTGTTTTTAGCTAATGCAAAGAGAGGGAATGTCTCACGATGCAATGTTGTCCCAAGGAGTGCATTGATTGCAGAATATGCCCAACTTGGGCAAGGCCAAGGAGCTCTAGGCGTTTTTCACTAGATGCAATTTCATACGCTCTAGGCTGTTTTCAATTGATGCAAAGAGAGGGCATCTGTCATGATGCAATGTTTTCTCAAGGGGCAATAGAATTTACAATGGTATTGTTAGTCTCTGCTTCTCATCCCTGATTGCGGGATATGCCCAAATTGGGCATGACCAAGGAGCTTTAGGCATTTTTCAATGGATGCAAAGAATGGGAGGCCATCCAAATGCAATCGCATATTCTCTAGGATGTTTTCAGCTGATGCAAAGAGAGGGCATCTCTCATGATGCAATGTTGTGTCATAATAATCAATATCTAATTCTCCTAAATGATTTTCTCATATTAAACTGATCATTTAATGTGGGGAAGTGCCAAGGGAGAAAAAGTTAGAATATTGGTTAAGTTAGCAGACCGGCCACAGTAGGGATCCAAAGGAGGGAAAATAGGGATCCAAAGGGGGGGCCATCTGTAAAAGAGCCATGTGAAACAATGGGCTAAAAAGACCCTAAGGTTCAGCCCATTAAGACTTCCAAAATGCTAAGGTTCCAAAATTCAAAGGTTGTGTCCAAAGGTCAACCTTAGGGAAAATTGGATGCTTAGTGTGTGCCCAAAAAGTCTTTCTACATCCCTACATGGGAGGGGGCGAGCCCCAAAGCTAGGGGATGAGAGAGAAAGCCACACACACACACACAGGCTCCCTTTACACAAAGGGAATGAGGGACACATGTCAGCTCCCTAGGCCAGATGCCCACAAGGTGTGCCCAATTCCTATTGGAAGACCCTTGAAGTGGACCAATGAGAATTAGGCTAGAGTAAATCTAGTTTAATTAATTTAAAAACATTTAATAAAAGAAACCTATAAGAATTAAGTGTCCTAGAAGACTATTGGGCAGTCTCCCAAGGGGTCCAATGAGCATTCAGGAGCCCCATGGCTTGCCTGATTCCTATTGGCCAGGAGGCAAAGGGGTCCAATGAGAGTTTAGTTTAATTATTTAATTATCTAAAGCTCTCACAAAAGGGGAAAGGGGGACACATGTCAGAAGGCTATCACTTATGCTGCTTAATCCCTATTGGCTTGACCTGGGGAGGTCCAATGAGGCAAAAGCCAGACTAATTTAGCAGCTAGGGCTCGCCCAAGAGAGGGGGGGGGGCTGATTTTTGCTGGGCATTGACACACACACTCTCACACTTGACCATGTGTGAAGGAAAAATACTCTATCTCCTCCCAAGCTTTAATGGAGAGCTCATCACCTACTCCAAGCTTGTGAGATAGAAGCCTACATCAACACTCTCTTGGCATGTGGATGCAAATCCAACCAAGAGCCAAGCTTCAATGCATGCTCATCTTCTCTACCAAGCTAATTACTAAGCTAAGCTATGCTAATATGAGTGATTATGTGAGGAGATGTACTTCTTTCTCGTAAGATACTTCTTTTTCCTCTCAATCTACTCTCATACCCTGCTAGCTCTCACCATCTTCGAAGGTGTGTGAGGTCTTGGGTCTGAGAACGGGGATAATTCAAGTTGTGTTTGATTAAGTGTTTTGCTTGGTGTATGAAGCTTCCATCTTCATTGCACTAGCTAGTCTTGAAGGAACACAAAGAATTGTATTGTACAATGTCTCTCTTGATGGGAGAAACCATAATACAAAGCCTTTTGGAGGGGGGACCGGCTCCATGCAAATCCGGTCCTCAACTGTTGTCAATAGCTTAATATCTCTCTCTTTTGTAAGTATTGTCGATGCTATCTAACTAGGTGTTATGCTTTTTGTTGCTCTCTCCACCCAAGCACTCTTGTAATTCTCATTAGGAATCTATTCTAATGAAATGCCCACTATGTTCATGCTAATTTCCGCTACAAATAAGATTTTAGGCCATTAAATGTTACATGTTGTCTCAAGGAGTGCATTGTTTGCAGAATATGCCCAACTTGGGCAAGGCTAAGGAGATCTAGGAAGTTTTCAACAGATGCAAAGCTAGGGTGTCTACCTAGATTCAATTTCATACACTCTAGACTGTTTTCAATTGATGCAAAGAGAGGGATTTTTCCATGATACAGTGTTTTCTCAAGGGGCAGTAGAATTTACAATCATATTGTTAGATAGTGGTTGTTGAAACAAAACGTCGTGCTTGGCACTACCTTGGTCGACATGTATACCTAATGTGGTACATTTCATAAAGCACACAAAGTACTTTAGGAGATTCTTATCTAGGATGTCGTCTCTTGATATGCACTGATTGCGGGATATGCCTAACTTGTGAAGGGGATAGGATCGTGCTAGCTATGGTGGATGAAAGATAAACATTGTGCACACAATTGAGTGTGTGTTGGCTAGATTATCACTCGAGCAAATTAGGTTCCAAGATCAATTAGCTTGGACTCATAAACATGATCTTGAGTTGTTGCTAAGCCATCACAAGCTCACCATAAATAAGAGAGATGTAATGCAAAATAGACTTGTGTTTATTCATTCACAAATGAGCTTTAAGTAGCTCTACAACCTTGCTCCATAGCATGTGGGATAATTCCTCCTCTTCCCTCCTTCACTTAGACTTTAGGACAAAGCTCACACTTTACAATCCTTCCCATGAGGTTTGGATTAAGACAAAAACATTGAAGATGCATATCCACACATGATGATAAGTTGGTATCCACATAGGATGGTGATATCCACACAGAATAATAATATCCACACAGGAAAATAAAAGTCCTCCCCTACAAGTAGAGAGGCTGCATCTTCAAAGTATGTCGTCATAAAAGACAAGGTTGTTCTTGCCTTTTTCTTCTACCATGTGAGATGATCCTTTGATAGGTCTCTTCCATTCATAGATTCTGATGTTGCTTCTACTACTGTTTCTTTCTCCACTGCTACTGCCTCCATTTGAGTAGCATCAAGAAGGAGGGTGTCCCTTCCTACCACATTTGTTGCAAGGTTTATTTGTGTAGCAGTCTCCGCTACGTGTCCCATTCTTCCACATTCATAATGCTTTCTTCCAGTTGATGATGTTGATGGTGAATATCTTCCCCTTGAGAGTTTCATGAAAAAATCCCCTCCTGATGATGTTAATGAATCTTTCTGCTTTCTTTCCTCTACTTGAAATGAGTTGATGACACCTTGGAAAGGTGGTGTTGGTTATTTTTCTTCAAGAATTGTGACTAAGTGGTCATAGGAAGGTGGAAGTGCACTTAATAGTACAGCCACTTTGTCATCTTCTGGTACTTTGACATGGATGTAAGTGAGCTACGTGACAATGCTCTTAAGCCTATTTACTAGGCTAGCAATGTCCTCCCCTTCACTCATAATGATCTTGTAAAGCTGTCTTTTGAGACTACCTTTACTTCTTTTAGCCCTTGCTCCAAAATTACTTACTAGGACATGCCAAGCTTCATGTGCATGCTTACGTTTGTCTATGAAATGCACATAGTTGTCATGCAAGGAAGTGATGATGATTCCTAACGCTTGTTTATCTTTGGCCAAATTTTGTGCTATGAGTGTAGCTGTCCTAGTATGTTCTCCGTTGGGTTTGGCTTGTTTCTATAAGGAAGTGCTGATATAACAAACCATAAACATTTTTTCATTAGGTAACTCCTTAACTTTGTTTGCCAGGTGTGAAACCCCTCCCCATTGTACTTCTCAATTCCCTTTTCCCCTATTTGTGCTAATAGAGGGATCTTAGCTTAGGAGACTCTCCCAGCCAGTACCTACCTCTTTACACGAGTACAAATATCCCTTAGGAATGATAGAAATTTCTTTTGCAAGTTATTGTGCTTGGCTGCAAGGTTTTAAATTTTAATGTGTGTTTTTTTTAAAAAAAAAAATACTTCAATGTGAAGTACCTCTTCACTTGCATGAAGTCACCCTTCACAAAAACAGTTTTATCTTCTTTGATTTGCTTGGTGATGCTTTGAAGATTTTCTTTGATGCTTACCCAAGCTGTTGATGTGGAGTGCAAATCTTTGGACAGTTTGAAGATCTTTGAAGCTCCTTGTGATTGGTTCAAAACTGGTAGGCTATTGCTGCAATGTGGGACTGTCCCTTACAAGAGCTTGGATCATTGGTGCAGTGGGACAAGTCCCTTAGTAGGGTTTAAGGCAAGGCCAAAAAAAAAGGGGATCAGGTAGCGGGGCAGGTCGGGCACCCTCCGGGTGGCGAGGTCAGGACGGGCAACCTCCGAGCAGTGGGCAGGGTACCCTTGCGGGCTCCAAAGTTTGTGTGCATGTGATCGGCTACTTACAAACCCAACCAGGGAATTTTCCACAGCTCGCCGCTTGACTTGCGATCCACCCATGCCCCTCCCTTGTCAAAACGGGATTTTGAACTCGCAACCCACCACAACCACACTAACAATAGTGTTTGTGTTAGGCCAAGGGACCCAATGGGCTCCACGTGAGGAAAAATTCACACACATACACACAGGGGGTTTCTAATTAGCAAGCCAAAAAAATCGAGCACAAGCAAATTTCGAGCAATTTTGACAACATACTAGAATGAGTACTAACATGTTGGAAGAAAATAGTTGTCATGAATATTGTAATCACCACCACAATCCGTGATTCATTGTTAGAAATTCAAACTTTAGAACCATTGCCTAAACGAAATACTTGAGATATGGGCAATCTCATCATCTCATCCCCATAAAACAAAAATGAATTTCATGCTATGCTCCCAACCCTCATTTAAGTATCGAGTTTCCAAGGCAAAAAAAAAAGGCATACCAAAAATTTGGCCCTAAACATTTTCTATAGGGGCTACTAGCTTAACTTGATTTGCAAGCTCAAGTGCTTAAAGTAGAAATCTCATTGGAGGAGTGCTTTTGATGCTCAATCAGTGCAAAGTTGTTTCTTTCGAGCTCTTCGCTCATTTTTAAGACCTTGGCAAGTGCTATCGACTCCTTTTCACCTGTCAATGTCTCTTCTAATTTGTGCCTTTCAAAATCCATCTACAGAGACTCGACCATGGCACGGGTAGAAGCTTTCTTTTCTTTCCAAACCGATAGTCCAACTTGGTTTGAATCCCTACTTTTGAGCTACGATTGTCTCTTTTGATTTAAGCCTTTCAAAATCCATCTACAGATTCTCAACCATGGCACAGGTAGAAGCTGCCTTCTCTTTTGAGATTGATAGTTGAGCTTGGCTCGACTCCCTCATCCTCTCCATGTGGTCAAGCACTTCCATTGTCTTGTTTCTTGTAGCTGCCTCCCTATCTTATAAAGCTTGAATAGCTTCATGTTGGCTCTTCTCAAGCTCAACCTTGAGTCATTCAAGACATGCAAGGAGAGCAACATCCTCCACACTCGCTTTGGCAAGATTTTCTTTGGCTTCTTCCAATTGTCTACATGTTTTGGTAAGTAAATCCTAGGCAATTGATTCAAAATTCTTTGATTTTATTGCTTCCACCCTCATAGTTTCCATATCTTCTTTTGTATGGCCTTATGTTAGCCTCTTTCATAGCTTCTAACTCTTTCTGGAGGGCTTCCAGAGAGAAATTAGTGAGAAAATCACTCATCTCTTGGTCATTATGCTATACATCTTCCACTTTCATATCTTTGATGTTGGCCTCAACACTTTCATATTTGAGAGATTCAATTGTATTTTTGTTAATTTCTACAACAACAAGAGGCTGCAATGTTTCCTTCTGTGTTGTTGACTTAAGAGTACCTCAGTTTTGAGAAGACTACTTTCCATGGACTCTAGGAGCTTAGCAATCAAGTCATCCATTCTAGGTGTTGTGCAATGACTTAACAAAGTGGACTTTGTTATGGAAATGTCTACTAAGAGTTCCTCAATCTGCCTTGCTGTTGACTTTGGTGCACTCATGGACTCTCCAACTAGCCTAACTACCTCATCTTTAGCCTCCACACGATTTGGGACTCCAAACTGAATTCTGAGTATGCCAAAGTGATCAGCAACTCAAGGGGAGCCTGGGCTTTGAATTTGACGCCATTCTGAAGAAATAGACATCCTACGCGTAGGATGTCTAATGCAAGAAATTGAAGCCAGACTTTGACTTTAAGCATAGTAAGGTGTTATATAGCCTAAGGCAAGCCTCCTAGTCAATTTTGGTCCAAATTGGAGTTGATTAGACTGATCAATATCATCAACAGGCCGTCGAAACAGATTTCTGACTCACTGACCAGCTAATAGGTGTCCAAATCAAAAAGTAAAAGCAGTTGTAAGCTCAGCACAACAACAGGGAACAACAGTGCAAAAATCCAGGCAAAACACAGCAGAAGACATCCTACGCGTAGAATGTTTATTGGGGCATACTGCAAAGAAAATTTGACCTGGCATAGACAATGAGGTTCCATTTGGCTTAAGGGTTCCAGAACTTCTTTCAGAAGTGAATTTGGACCTTGTTTGCCCATTTGACGAAGCAAAAGACTGAATTCAGACTTTTTCGCGTAAATTGACCAACAACGAAGGGTAGTACAGTTTCAGATTAGCAAACCTAATCCAGAACATCAGCAGTGTATAAAACACAGTAGTGGTTGAGATTAACTCTCCAGTTATACCTATCATTACTAAGATAACCTCTAGCAAATAAATGCTTTGATTCAATTGCCAAAATTAAAACGCTTGTGTACAGGTATATTCAGCAGAAACTGACCCATTGCCAGGTGAGTGGTTGAATTTGTGATAAATTGCATTGATAAGTTTGATGAATTTAAGATCAAGAAGATACATTGTTAGAGACCAAAAAGTGGCAGGTGACCAAGGTAGCTTAGTGTCCACATAAGAGAGTGTAACTCAGGCAAGGCTAGATCCACTAGCACCGATTATTGAGGAAGGTAGTGATACTGACACTTTGTCAGACAAATCTTTCTTCATGATGGGTGGTCAACAGCCAGGAGGTTTCACCTATGATGGACCTATGCGAGGAGGAAGCACCTCCTAAAATCCTTTGAATGATTCCAGGCTCACGGAGATCTTCTTGGAGGGAACAAACTCGAGAGGAGCCCTAGTCTATTCAGACTATCGAGGCCGCAAGTGCATTTGTATCGAAGAGAGGCCAGCTCAAAGATTGGAGATAATCCGAGTGTATGATGATGGAGATAGGTTCCGAGACGAAAAGGGGAACCACTATTTAATAGTTAGTAACCCTGAAGATTACAACAGATATGGAGATAACGTGGCGAAAGGGAAAATGGTTTCAGAAACTCAAGAGACGCCACCAAACATTGATCGGACCGGAGCTATTTTTATGTATGATAAGAAAACAATCAGGGTTGCAACTTATAACGAGAATGTGGGAATCTACAAACATGAGGGCGAGGGTATAGTCTCTTACTTTCGCAGCAAAGAACCATACGTAAATGAATTAAGCAAAGACAAGGTTCTTTACTTATTCTCGTATGAAACTGCTACGGGGAAGGGCATAGTTTTTGTTGATAGATACGGGCGAGAATACCGACGTTTTCAGGAGTTTTTTGGAGCAAGGAATTGTGCATATGTACATACACATGAATGGTGCATCGAATAAAGGATTACCCAATTTCCATAACCAGGTGGTTACGTGGGGCCCACGTGTGTACAGGTAGGACAGGGTGTACATAGTGCATCGATTTTCACTATTATCAGTACCAGTGTGTTTTTTCTACAATAAGGAGGAGTTGGTAGCGCGTAAAACTTCTCGAGGAAGCTATCCGCGAGCCAACGACATGAGGTAAGCAGGTACGTCAGATGGCATCAAGTGGTGTCAGGAGGTCGAACAGGGTCAATACTTGCACGCGGAGAAGTATGGACACGACGTGGGTGTTTTCTTGTGATACTTATGCAGAAAGGTCATCATGAGGACCACTTTTCGGGGCCACTTCATGTGGTTGTGAGACGCATTATTGAAAAATGTTGAGTGCCAGGTGTGCGGATGATGCAAAAAGGTGACAACTATGCACTACAAGGTCAGTTTTTTGGCCTGTTCGGGGTCCGTTTGAGGTCATCTAAAAGGCCAAGGGTGCCCAACTAATAAATCTAAGTGTGGGAACTGAAAAAACAGAGAGAAGACCAGAAAAACGTGGAGAAGAGAGGAGGAACAGCCGCAGCTGTGTTTTTGCTCATTTTGGAGCCTGTTTTGGCCGTAAATTGCTCATCCGAGGTCGGATTTGAGCACTTTGATATTGTAGACTGGGGTTTTGGGCCGTTCCGGACGCGATGGCGCTGTCCATTTTGCCAAATTCCTCACTCTTTTTCTGTTGTTTTTGCTGTGTAAGTTTCTCCTATGAGCGAAGCTTCCGCTCCAATTTGTGATTGTATCTAGTATCTTTTACCCATATTGTGTGAGTTGTTTGCCCCATTGGTGTTGGCCCAAGCTCATTTGTATCTAAACATCAGAAATTCTCCTCTTTTGAGCTGAATTTTTGGGTGTGTGTGTGTGTATGTGTGTGTCTCTGTGTGGAGTGGGCAAGTGGATAGTCTCTCTCCTCTCACTCCATAGGTGTGTTTCCTGTCTCGGCCAGGTGGTTGTGTAAGCCGAGTGGTGCCCCATAGTGTGTGTGTGTGTGTGTGTGTGTGTGTGTGTGTGTGTATCTTCCCAAGAGTGTGTGTCGGGTCGTTATAGAGGCGTTGTGTGTGTTTTCATCCCGCTCACATTCTTTTGGCGCCCCCACGGAGGATCTTCTTCGAGTACCTTCTGCTTCGAGCTTCAAGCTTCGAGATTCGGGGCTACAGGTTACAGGTTACAAGGACAGGTATAGGTACAGGTGATTCACACAGATACAGGTAGCTGGAGTACAATGATATACTAGCAATGGTGTCACTTGCAGTTGTTGTGGGTATGCATCACTTGGCGCCTGTTTGAGCGCATTTTCTGTTGGATTGTACGTTACTTGTGGAAATTGCCATTGTACGCCTTTGTGGAGACATATTTGGTTTTATTTGGCAATCCCAACCATTTCTGAGACTTGGTCTAGAAGATAGTCATTTCTGAGACTTGACTATACGCGATTTGCATAAGCCTTCGTGTGAGGGTCGATAACGTGAGGTTTTATTGAGCTGGGGGATTCTCAAATGTGGAGATCCTTTCGGTGATACAGGTAGCTGGAGCACCCTTTTTGTGACCTCACCATAGGCTATGTACTAGTGAGTCCTCTTTGATGCTCGGGTTCTATTGTTGACAGTTTATGCATACATATACAGTCTATATTTTGGGTTCCTACTGCTCTACTTCTGGGGAAACTCTGTCAAAATTTTTCCAAGTTATGATGGCTGGTTTTTTGGTCTTTTGAGCCATTTATGTTGTTATGCTGCTAAAATTTTGGCAAAATCAGAGGATAAGACAGGTGTGCTTTCTTGGGAGCTTCATGGTTGGCTTTAATGGATGATCAGAATGGCCCTCAATTCACTCCATTTCATTTAACTCAAAGAATCCAGATAAATGTTCATGTGTCCAGGAAGATTTTTTTCCAGCAGCGCATAGTCTTTATGTTTGGGCCAAGAAGATTACGAGAGATCTTGGAATGTCCTTTGCCTCTTGTAATTCCAATGATCAACTATGAAAACTCATTTGATGTGCATGTGTTTGTCCTTATCTAAAGTTGAGCTCCATTGAAGTTTCTAGGGATTGGGTAGTCAAAAGTTTTGCGTTCTTGCACGTGTGTTCAAAGGGGTTCTCAAAGCATTGTAACTTGGGTAGCCATGGCTTTCTCTTATCCGGAGTTTCATGGAAGAAGTGATGAAGATGTGGAAGATTTTTTGGAAAAGATGGAGGTTGCGTGCATTAGCAACCAGATTCATGACCCTGCGCAAATGTTACATCTTCTCCAAATTTGTTTGAAGAGTGATGCACGAGTCTGGTCCAAAATATTTGAAGAGGAGTTGCGTACAGTGGATCCACCTGTAAGATTGAGTTGGGACAATCTAAGGCATGGGTTGGAAGTGGAGTTTGTGAAGATAGAAGATCCCGACAAAGTGTGGCAAGAAGTACAAGGTTTGGTGCAAAAGGAAGGTGAGCCAGTAGATGCGTACATACGTAAGTTCTCATTGGCATGGGAGCGGATGTGCAAGGCCTTAGCACCACAGGTACCCCCGCCTGACATGATGAAGAAGGACAGGTTCTTGGTTGGTCTTTGGGAGAATATACGTTGGAGAGTGGAGCTAAAGAATCCTAGGACATATGAAGATGCACTAGAGGTAGCAAGGACCAAAGAGTGGAAGTTGAGGAAAATGAGCCAGTTAGGGGTGGAGTCTTTACCCATGAGGTCTGAATTTCAGCCTGTAGAGTCTTTACAAGGTCGCATGTCAGGGGTTCATCATGAACCAGTGGTTCCTGTTACTACTCAGGTTATGCCAATAGTGGTCACTACATCGGTGCAAGATGATGGGCTAAGGCAAGACATGAGGCAAATGGTAGATTTGATGAAGAATCTCAGCCTAAACATGCTAGGTCAAGTGGGAAATAATCGAGGTCGAGGGAGGTTTGTAATTCAGCCAGGAGGTGAAGAAAGGCCTAGGAATGGTGTTGGACAAAGCAATGGTAGGTTTTGGAGGCAGACGCCCACATGTTATAATTGTGGAGAGTTAGGTCACATCAACCCGCAATGTGATAAGCCACCAAGGATGGGGGAAGACATGTATCCATTGCCAAGACAGGTGTTAACTAGGTCAAATGATTATGGCATCGAAATTAAGGGAGATAAAGGAACCAGTGGATTAACCCAAGAGGAAAAGGGAAAGACAAAAGTGCTAAGTGTAGTCACCTTGGAGAAGGCATCAAAGCTAGAGGATACATTAGTGATGCCTATTGGGAAGAGGACCACAGAGGATAAGGAGGAAGAAGTGCCCCAGGTCCTAGTAAGAAGAAAGGAAAGAGCCATGAAGGCGAGGATGTCAAGGCCAAGAGGAAAAGGAGAGCTCGTCGCAAGTTTCATGTTTCAAATTTTCCACTAGGGGATGGGCAATTCAGCTATGACTTGAAGGAGGATCTGACGAGCAGGAAGGCAGATGTTAATTTTGGGCAGCTTATAGAGATGGTGCCTAAGCTAAAGCGATAGTGGAAGAGGATGGTTAACCCAATGGAGAAAAAGCCAGAGAGAGGTTCAGTAAAGGTGTTGGCAATGGATGAGCTACCATACATTTGTCCAATAGTAGATGTGTGGCATAAAAGGAAAAATTTGGGACAAGGTTATGTGGATGGCGGAGCCCAAATATGCGTCATAACACACTCATGCGTTGAGAAGATGGGTCTCACAGTGGCCGGGGTGTCAAGTTTCCGGATTAGATTGGCAAACCATCAAAAAGTAAAATGCTTGGGTGTTGTAAAGAGCTTAGAAGTGGAGGCATATGATGCAAAGGCAGTGGTTGATTTTCATGTGATGCCAGCAGGGTTGGGAGCATATCCTATTATACTGGGCAGACCATGGTTACGTGCAGTGGGAGCTGTTCAAGATTGGCGACATGGTACGATTAGCCTCTATGGAAAGACACGTACCAAGAAGCTTTATAATATGGACACAAGTAAACGATTAGAGGAGATTTATGAAGATGAGGATGAGCCTAGTGATGAAGACTCTTCCACGGTGATAGATGAGTACAGTGATAGCACTACCAGCAGTGATGAGGATGTTGATGTTGCATTTCTTTTGATGGACAAAGAAATCCAGGAGTTTGGTTTAGTTGCATTTGCGAATGAGGTTTAAGATGAAAGTGAAGGGCCTTATGAAGTGATTGAAGGGCTGATGCAAACCAAGGTTGAGTTGTCAAAGAAGCACGAATTGATGACACAAATGATCAGTGGAGACCTCGCAGCTATGGAGAAGGATATTTATTTGCACATGCTGGCTAGTTTTCCTGATTTGTTCATTACTTCATATGAAGAGATCAAAGGGTTCAAGGGCGAAGAGATGCATATAGAGCTGAAAGAAGGTGCTAAGCCAGTGCGGCAAAGCCTAAGAAGGATGGGTCAAGAGCAAATGGAAGCCTTGCGAGAAGAGGTGGACAAGTTGTTGAAGGCAGGGTTCATAGTCCCTGTGGAGACCACAGAATGGGTGAGTCCAGTTGTAGTCAGTCCAAAGAAGGATGGGAAGTGGAGAATTTGTGTAGATTTTAAACCCTTAAATGCAGCCACTAAGAAGAACCCATATCCTCTTCCATTCATCGATCAGATCTTGGATTCAGTGGCAGGTTATGAGAGGTACAGTGTCTGATGGTTTTTCACGCTATTTTCAATTGAAGATTTCTCTTAAAGACCGCACAAAAACCACTTTTATTACGCCATGGGGCTGCTATTGCTACACAGTATTGCCATTTGGGTTGTCAAATGGACCTTCCTTCTATCAAGAGAGAGCAAATTGGGTGTTGGAACCATTCATTGGTAGTTGTGTTAAAGCTTTTATGGATGACTTCTGTGTTTATAGCAGTAGGGCTGAACACCATGAGAAGCTGCAGAATGTATTGGCTCGATATGATGAATGTGGAGGACAACTAAATCCAAAGAAATGTCATCTAGCACAGCCAAGGGTGAAGTTGTTGGGCCACATGGTGTCAGAAAATGGCATTGAGGCTGATCCAGACAAGGTTAAGTCTATTATTCTTCTTCCATCACCTACGAGTACGAAGCAATTGGCAACCTTTATACACAAAGTGAAGTATATGGCAAGGTTTATTCCATTGTCTTCTCAAATTCTTTATCCATTACAACAAGTGGCAAAGCATGATCCATTGCAATGGGATGACAAGTGTGAATAAGTGTTTCAAGAGGTGAAAGAGGTGTTAGGGGGGTTGTCAGCCATGCAGGCTCCTGATTGGGAGAAAGTGTTTTATGTAAATCCATCAGTAGGGGATGATGCCATTGGAGCCATGCTATTGCAAAATGGGAAGGGCAGCCATTATATGAGGCCAGTGTATTGTGCAAGCCGAATGAATTTGGTAGCGGAGAGAAAGTTCTCGGAACTAGAGCTAGTGATGGCCAGTGTAATATTTGCTTGTCGACGACTTCGTCATTACTTGCTACCACGACCTTTTGTTTTCTTGACGAGTTATGACTTTTTGCCACAGTTAATTAATGGTACTAACATGTCAAATGTGGTGAAGAAATGGGTAATTGAGCTGCAAGAGCTTGAGTTCTCTTTTCTAGTGGAAGATAGTACAAGGGCTACCCTAGCTGATTTGTTGACCTACAAGGAGAATCCCCTTATTGTTAAGGAAGAGGTGGGGAGAAAGGTAGTTGAAGAAGTGCCACAGATCAGCAATGCACATGTGTTGTTCTTTGATGGTTCATACAGAAAGAGCCATGATGCAGCTTCAGGGGGTATAGCACTTTATGATCTAGAGGGGAAGCTAGTATGCAAGAGAGGGTTCAAATTGGATGCTCATAGTAACAATGAGGCTGAATATGCTACTCTGGAAGCCGGATTACACATTTGTTTGAAGCATGGGGTTCGAAGGTTGAGCATAAAAGGTGATGCCTTGTTAGTGGTGAAGCAAGTGCTAGGTGTGTGGAAGAGCAAGAACACCTCATTGAGGAAATGTGCTTCAGAATTAAAGGCCTGTTAAAAAGGTTCGAAGCATGGATCATCAGACACATTGAATGTGCTCTAAATGGAGAGGCACATGAAGCAGCTCAAGGCATGATTGGGGAGCTATTTGTATTGAGGACCACTTTACCTCTTTATCATGGCTGGGAAAGTTTGGCTCAAGAAGAGGATTTTTTGCTAACAGGAATCATTCCAAAGGAGATTCAGAAGTCTAAGAAGTATGGCTTTGTGCGTAGAGCATATAGGTGCAAATTGATTGGTGATGTCTTATACATGAAAGGGGCTGATCTTGTGTTGAGACGTGTACCTTGGCGGGAGGAGCTTTACAGAGTGTTGGAAGAGAATCATGAAGGCGCATGTGGTGGCCATTTTGCTCTAAAGATCACCTTGCATAAGATTTTGCAAGAGGGGTATGTATGGCCTAGTTTGCACAAGGATGTTCACCATTGGTGTAGGTCTTGCAATAGGTGTCAATAATTTGGGAAGAGAGTGTTGAAGCCAGAGCTACGAAAAACCATTATGGAGTTTGATGTGTTTGAAAAGTGGGGGATTGATGCAATAGGCCCGTTACCTATCACAAGCAGGGGCAAAAGCTATATCTTGACGGCAGTGGACTATCTCTCTAGATGGGCAGAGGCTATAGCAGTAAAACAGATCACTGCAAAGGATGTGGCAAAATTTGTGTATGATGAAATATGTTGCAAGTTTGGGGTGCCATTATAGCTACTTTCAGATAAGGGGCCAGGATTTAGAGCTAAACTGCTAGACTTCTTATGCTCAAAGATGAATATTAGGCACCAGCATACCACTCCTTATTACCCGCAGTGTAATGGCTTAAATGAAAGATTCAATGGTGAGTTGGTACAGATTCTTTCGAAAGTGACAGAGCACCAAGGAAAGAATTGGGATTTGGAATTGCCTAGTGCATTATGGGCTTACCGTACTTCGGTGAAGACAGGTACAGGGTTTAATCCATTTCATTTGGTATATGGAAAGGAAGCACTATTGCCTGTGGAAGTAGAGTTGCCTGCAGTAAAGATGCTAGAGAAGCTACTTGGGCCACCTAGTGATGCATTCAAAGAGAGGCTCTTGCAGTTACAAGAGGTCCAGTTGGATAGGATGAGTGCATTGGAGCATTATGGGCAGATGCAAGATAAGGCTTTGACAAAGATAAATGAAAAGGTCAAAATTAAGGGTATCAAGAAACATGACTTGGTTTTGCGCTACAACAGTAAGCTGGATAACACCTTCCAAAAGAAGTTTCAAATTAAGTGGGAAAGCCCTTTCAAGGTAGTGGAGTGTTTTCCAAATGGCACATATCAACTAGCTAACCTGGATGGTGTTCTACATAAGTCAAGGGTAAATGGATTGCGTCTTAAATTGTATCATGATAGATTGATGATGGTGGAGCAAGATGAGCTGTCTGTGGATCAAGCAGTGTTGGTGAGGGATGAGGAGACCTGTGATGTGGCGAGTCTCATATCTCTCTTTGCTGTTGTTGATCATGAATGATCTAGCAGGCTAGGGGATGGGCAAATTATGTCAGGAGTTTGTTGGAGCAACGAATTGCGCATATGTACATACACATGCATGGTGCATCGAATAAAGGATTACCCAATTTCCATAGCCAGGTGGTTACGTGGGGCCCACGTGTGTACAGGTAGGACAGGGTGTACATAGTGCATTGATTTTCACTATTATCAGTACCAGTGTGTTTTTTCTACAATAAGGAGGAGTTGGTAGCGCGTAAAACTTCTCGAGGAAGCTATCCGCGAGCCAACGACATGAGGTAAGCAGGTGCGTCAGATGGCATCAAGTGGTGTCAGGAGGTCGAACGGGGTCAATACTTGCACGCGGAGAAGTATGGACCCGACGTGGGTGTTTTCTTGTGATACTTATGCAGAAAGGTCATCATGAGGACCACTTTTTGGGGCCACTTCATGTGGTTGCGAGACGCATTATTGAAAAATGTTGAGTGCCAGGTGTGCGGATGATGCAAAAAGGTGACAACTATGCACTACAAGGTCAGTTTTTTGGCCTGTTCGGGGTCCGTTTGAGGTCATCTAAAAGGCCAAGGGTGCCCAACTAATAAATCTAAGTGTGGGAACTGAAAAAACAGAGAGAAGACCAGAAAAACGTGGAGAAGAGAGGAGGAACAGCCGCAGCTGTGTTTTTGCTCATTTTGGAGCCTGTTTTGGCCGTAAATTGCTCATCCGAGGTCGGATTTGAGCACTTTGATATTGTAGACTGGGGTTTCGGGCCGTTCCGGACGCGATGGCGCTGTCCATTTTGCCAAATTCCTCACTCTTTTTCTGTTGTTTTTGCTGTGTAAGTTTCTCCTATGAGCGAAGCTTCCGCTCCAATTTGTGATTGTATCTAGTATCTTTTACCCATATTGTGTGAGTTGTTTGCCCCATTGGTGTTGGCCCAAGCTCATTTGTATCTAAACATCAGAAATTCTCCTCTTTTGAGCTGAATTTTTGGGTGTGTGTGTGTATGTGTGTGTCTCTGTGTGGAGTGGGCAAGTGGATAGTCTCTCTCCTCTCACTCCATAGGTGTGTTTCCTGTCTCGGCCAGGTGGTTGTGTAAGCCGAGTGGTGCCCCATAGTGTGTGTGTGTGTGTGTGTGTGTGTGTGTGTGTGTGTGTGTGTGTGTGTGTGTGTGTGTGTGTGTGTGTGTGTGTGTGTGTGTGTGTGTATCTTCCCAAGAGTGTGTGTCGGGTCGTTATAGAGGCGTTGTGTGTGTTTTCATCCCGCTCACAACGTATTCTCCCAGAGGAAGTAGAGAGAGCAATAGGCCCAGGAGCATCAGCATATGCCCTTGAGGAAGTGCCAAGAGCCGCCCACACCCCAAGCAAGTCAACAAATCCTTTTTCAGATTTAAAAAACATTAAGTACTCAAGCGTGCGAGTCGACTCCTTAAGATTGGTAAAACATTGGTTGCCAAAAATAGCTAGTAAGTTCAAGAGGGAGTGTTACAATAGGGAGGGTACCGCAAGCATTCAACAACCAAGACCAACCAACAAACCAGCCATCATTGCAGGCATGGCTTCGACAGAGTGCAACAATGGAACCAGACCGAAACCAAGATGGTTATCAAGCCGCCCGAGGGCTCAGGGATTTGCAAGAACCACCACTCTATTCAAGGTATCAAGCAGAGAGTAAGCCAAAGACTCAAGGGTCAACAGAGCCTGGAGGACCACCCATGGAACGAGTTCGAAGAGAAGAACCACCTCCAGCGAGAACCGTTAGAAATTATGGCTTAGGAGCACCATTGGGAGAGGAACCAGCCTATTACAGAAGGCCTGAGGAGGTGTATCGACTGGGACGGGGTGATCCAATGATGAGGTTTGTAGACCATCGAAGAATTAGACCCTCTCAAGTGCAAAAATGGGTAAACAAGAAATACACAGGAAGCAGAGACCCAAGAGATCATGTAGCAGCCTTTGTGCGTGTAATTAGATCCGAAGAGGTGTTAGATTTTCCCACCCAATTTGCAGGGTTTGGACTAACCCTAGAGGAAGATGTTTCCACTTAGTTTGACTCTGTAGAGCGTAGAGACTTTGAGTCGATGGAGGAATTGTTTGATGAGTTTATTGAGGAATTATCTCAAAGGGGAATAGCTCATAATACCGTCTCACAAATCCATAAACTCAAACAAAAAGATGGAGAATCTGTACGGAAGGCAGCCCTAAGACTAAAAAGATATGTTAAGTTCTGTCCTGTTGAAGAACTGCCAACTCAGTCCAGACTTATGTTGATATTCATCGAAGGACTAAGGAATGCAGATCTCCAAAAAGACTTACATATGAAGAGGAGCACGACGTTGAATGAGTTGACCAAGGAGGCTCTTTACCTTGTGGACAATTGTGCGGTTTACAAGGAAGGGGAGTTCAAGGACCTTGATGACGATTTATCTTCACAGCAAAGTGGAAGAAAGTCTTCTAAGACAGTACCAAAAGGAGAAGTAGCAGTAAACCAGGAGCAGCTCGTAGATGAAGTGCTAAAAAAGATCAACTTGTACACCAAACCCCAAGCTAAACAGCCCAAGTGGTGTGCTATTGAACAAAAATGGACAAACCATGGGACCCAGGAATGTTATTATAACAAGGGATATGTGAGAGAGAGACCTTACGCTCCCCAAGCTCCAATAGCTTCCCCTCAAGTTCCACCGATGCCTAGATATCAAGCAGGCAACTTACCAGGACCTGTAGGTGTAGAAAGACCACAACCGGTGTTGGTACAACAACCACCCCTACCAGGATTACGACCAGTTGTTGGTATAAGATACACACCAGCAATAACTGAATCAGAAGAAAAGGCTTTGGTGCCTATGCATGCATATTATGAAGATCCCAATGGATATGCGGCAAACCTTGTCTATTATCTACCGGAAGAACCCTCAACACCAGAACCATGGAGCATGATAGGGAATCAAGGACCACCAACTGCTATGCAGGCCGCAGGAGAAGGAAGATATAGCTTAGATGAACGAACACTGATGTTCATAGCCAATGGAGGCATGGACGGACAGAGGCATGCGTACCAACAAAGAGGAGCTCAAGGAGCACCTCAACAACCCAAGGGACCCTCCTACAAGTGTGGAGGAGACCATTGGTTGAGAGACTGTCCTCATGATGAAATCATTAGAGTCAATGCGAATTGCCCAGAATGTGGAATTACTCATTTGATTCCCGATTGCCCTAAAAACCCGAGCAAGGGAGCAAAAACCACCTTGAACATGTTAGAAACAGTACCTTCCAGTGGAGGATCGGAAAATGAAACAATCATACCTATTCAGGTGGTAACATGGGCCCAAGCCCAAAGAAGGACGACTGAACCCATAGTTGAAGAACCAAAGACCGATGCCCAAAGTTCAGAAACGAAAAATCAGAGAAGCACTTGGAAAGCTAGAAAGGCGCGTAGGAAAGGCAGGAAAGAACGAGAGCAAACAGCCCTATCCGAGGAGTTGAAACATACCAAGGACAGATTGGAGCGATTAGAGGATCTAGCTAGCTTAAGCTCACACACCACAGCAGCTGTAGAAACCAAGGAAATAGCAGAGCCCAAAAGTGCAGGATCAGGAGGATCTGTACTGGCAGACAAGGTAAAGGAGCAGTTGGATGCACTGCTAAAAGCTTATGAAGCTCGACTTAAAAAGAACCAAACCCAAGAGCAAAGGTGGATGACTTATCCATATGCAAAAATAGAAAAACAGAGGTTGGATATGTGTAAAAAGATGATCGAGACGGCTCAATCATTGATGGAAGAACCGTTGGGTAAACCGGAAAATTGTCATGAAGCACCAGCTCCAACCCCTATCCAACCAACGCCAGAAAAACCTGAGGAAACAAAGGGAAGACTCACTAATGACTATGAGTCCAGAGGAGATCCTATCATAGTGCCAAATACCACTGATGGGGCAAGTGACGGGTTCCAGCCTAAAATATTGGCAGAAATGGGTAAGGACTGTAACGGTCTAGATGATCTGTGGAAGCAAATCCGTGACGCCAACGAGGCTAATAGGATGAGCAACCACATGAATAGCACGAAAAAAGAAAAGAATGTGATCTTACCTCCTATTGAAGAATTTGAAGCAAGATCTCAGATGAACTTTGAGATGCATTCACAAGGGGGAGATCAAGGATCAATTAGTTCGGGGCACAGCCAACCAAACTCTTTGAGAACTTTACCCTCTTACCTGGGAGAGTACAAAGCTAAGTCCGAAGTGAGAGCAATCCCATCTCAAAGACTTTCTTCTAACAAGGTGATGGATTCGCAAGGATTGATTGAGTTGTTATCCACTCCGGTGGCATGCACAATCAAGTTAGCAGAACTCCTAAGGTTAAGGCCAAACATGTGGACCACAGTAGTAAAATGCCTAGAAAAATTTGGAGTGAAAGACCCCACCTTGAAGCTACAAGAAGGGATCAGAGAGTTGGACAGGCCTCAATTAAACACTAGGCCAGTACCATTGAATAAGGTTGGAGAATATTGTGAGGGAGAAGACGGCGCTACCGGTAGAATTCCAAGGAGTAGTTTCCAAGGCTATTCTTGACAGTGGAGCGGGGGTTGCAATCGCCACCAAGGAAATCTGGAAAAAATGGGGAAAACCAGTTTTAAGGGCTACCAGAATGAAACTGCAATTGGCATATGGGTTCATGGAGAAGCCTTTAGGACTCTTAGAAAAAGTGATTGTCACTTCGTGTGGAATTGAGTATGAGCATACATTTGCAATAGTCGATTTCGACAAAAAGAACAATTATGAGATCATCTTGGGACGACCATTCATGCGAGAACTGAAGATGGTCCAAGATTGGGGTTATGACCACATATACCTCAGACATGGCGAGACAACAACTAAAATACACCTGAAAGACCATAGTTACAACGATGTGAACCAAACACCTGTGGAAGAGTTTGATTCAGCTACAGTAGCAGGATCAGAACTACCAGCATGGTTAGGGCAACCAAAAGAGCTAAGGATGTGCGGAGCTTCACATTGTGGAAGCTTAAGAAAAGAGGAATGCATCTTAGAAAGAGCAATTGAGGACAAGGAGTATATTCCGAAACCTTTCCCTGAAGATGCCTTGGAACCTCTAGAATGGGAACACATACTAGCAACATTGGATGTCTGTACCATTACCGACAGTCCAACAACAAAATTTTGTGATAAGGATGGCTATGATGTGTTACCCTATTACATGGTAAGCGTTGTGCGAGAAAAGGAGACGGTAGAACCACCAGAACAAGAAGATTTTTACAACTCCTTTGAACATTTGGAAGTAAATGATGATGCAGATAATGAGTGTTCAGACACCTCAAGTGAGCGTGGAAGGGAAGCCGGGAATATCAAGTTTTATGATTTTTCTAACCAACACCCTAGACGCCAAGAACGCTATAGGAGGAAACGAGCAGGAAACAAAGCGAAAGAGAACTTGATGCCTAGGATAAAAGGTAAAACTCGCTATTTGATGCTTGTAAAAGCAGAGGATTGTGTAAAAGATCAAATATCAAGAAAATTCTCAAAAAATCGAATAGAATGAACGCGAGAGGAAATAAAACAGGTACGAAAAGCTAAAACCGAAACAAAATCACAAAAATATGAAAAATCAAAAAAAGGAATAACAAAGGACCAAGAGTGGACCATGTAAAGAATGAGGATGCAAGAGAGCTACACAAGACAAGCACAAAGCACACAGAGATGGAAAGCTTCTTCTTCTTCTTCACAGAAAAGAGAGTACAAAATGACTTAGTGCTAAAGCTGAAAAGTAGCACATATGTACATGCGGTCACTAAGTGTGAACTCGCTAGAAGCGTACTAGGCTGGCACTATAAGTGTAGTCCACCGACTCCTAACCAATTCCTACAGAGGTATCTACCAATTGTCTAAGTCACAGCCTTCAAGAGTGCAAAAGAGGAAACTTCCTACAACGCTCCCTAGAGCCGAAAACCCATCAAACAATCTCGAAACACCATAGAACTTGAAGGAGACCCTAATAATACCAATAGGTCGCTCTCCCTAAGGTCTATGAACCAAAATCCCGAGCCAAAACACCTGGTGCAGAAACACGTAGGATGTCTGGCCGAAATCTGCAGGTCTTCGTTTCCAAAATCTAAAGTGCCTAATGTGTAGTTCTACTCAATGTGAACGCGTGGATATGCTGCAATGCAAAATCGGACAACGTATGCTCACCCAAACAACTGATGAAGCTCGTAGAAGGAGCTCACAAAGCCGGACCGTACGCGCACAATGTTGGTATCAACGCGTAGCTCTAGTCGGGGGCAACACTCTGCACTTCTCCGCACTCGATTTCGACCACCGGAGCACACGTAGCATCAATACGAAGCTCACTCTCTCTCTCTCTCTCTCTCTCTCTCTCTCTCTCTCTCTCTCTCTCTCTCTCTCTCTCTCTCTCTCTCTCTCTCTCTCTCTCTCTCTCTCGTACACAGTACGCTCACTCACAGACTTCCAACTTGTTTTTAAAATGACAAGAGGTTTTTTATTAAGGTCAAAAAGTGGTATATATACCTTACAACTTCTCAAACCCTAAAGTTACAAAATCAACCATCTACTCAATCTAACTATCAAAACTGGGATACAATCTGGAAACTTCTGTAAGTCCCAATAATTACAAGGTGAAAAATTGGGTTTTCCTTATGAATGAATAATTACAAAAATAATAGTCCTCCGAGTAGTTAGATGCCATGGGGTGTGTCTAGCTTCTAACACTCCCCCCCTCCTTGATCATGTCGTCCCCGACATGGCCTTGATCTGCTGCTTCATTTGATCGTTTCCCGCATCTTTAGCAGTGATTCGTACCTGGCATGTAGGTTCAGCATTGTTGGGCCAAAGATCTCTGTATTCATGGTGAAGAACCCCGTATAGAATGCTTCTTCAAAAGCCTGGAGGTGATAGGATGGTAGAAACACGATTCTTTGATACAACGCATGTATCACCTCCTTGGAAGGCTGACCTGACAGATCATAAGCACATCTGTATGTATCTTGGAAGAAGAATATGCTGTCGGTCACCTGGCCTGGCTTGAAGGTCTTGAACACTACTAAGATGGTTCTACAAATCTTCCTCATCATAATGCATGTAAGGTCAGGTGAGCCAGTGAACAACTTTATGGCACCCGTTAGGGTTTTCACGATGTATTGGACACTTATTCTCTCACCTGCCTTCACGCCCGGCAGCTTTGGGTAATTTAGCCAAGTGGGTTGGCTTCTTTGCAAAATTTCTTATGTCTTCCACGTCCTAACCCTTGGTAGGGGACAGAAGCTGAGATTGTCTCTGATATCTTTAGGTGCCTCTACCAGGTGGATTAGGTATTGTGGGTACTTGGTAAGCCAAGCCTTCCTCCACTTTGGTTGAGAATCCACTATAAGCTTAACTCCTTCTGGCTTTGAGGTGTCTGCATTGTAGAGAGGTTCTATTGGCTCTTCTTTGATCCGCTTGTTTATTGTTGCTGCCTCATATTTCAACAATGGATATGGGAGAGAGGGTTGAAGCCACTCGCGTGTGAGATTGCTGGCGTCGATCTTCTAAATTGTCATAGATTTGAAGACCCTCTGCTCCCATTCCAAGGCTTCCTTTGTGCTTTCTCTTAGCTCTTGCTCTATTGCCTTACGCAATTTTTCCTCCTCTTCTCGTGTTAGATCATGTGGCTCTTGAGAGGATCCTGCTATGCTTTCCTCTTGCATGGGTGTGTCCACAGGATCTGCCACATTTTCGAGGTCGATGCCCTCATTGCCGGCTGGCCTTGAGCTTTCTGCCTCTGCTTGTTGCTAGCCTTTCAACTCCTCAATTTGCCTGAGGAGTGTTTGCTTTTCCGCTTCAGCTTCTCTACCCATATTCACGAGGAGGTCATTAAGTTAAGCGTTTACTCTTTCCGCCTCCTCGAGCTTTTTCTTTATGCTTTCCACTTCTTCTTGCAGGGCTTTTAGGCCCTCCTCCATTCTTGTTTGCATTACGATAGAACCTTCAGCCATGATTAACCTCTGCTTTTTCTCGAGAGTCTGCTCCTTCTGAAGTTCCTGCATTTGCTCTTCATATATTTGACTCTCGGAAGTGATTTGAGTCGAGTTCGTAGCTCTAACTCTAGCAGGTGATGCTCGCAGCCTCTGGATGGTTTGATGTTTGACTTTTAATTGGTCCTTGAGCTCAAGGACTTCATCCAGGCTTGCTTCTTGTTCTATCTCTGCTTTTTCCTTGGCATTTCTCATGGCTTCTACTTCTTTCGATTCTTCGGCCAGCTATAGTGTCAGATTATCCCTTTCTCTTTCGACATCTCTCAATGACTTGCTGAGCTGCAGACACTCTTCTTTAGCTGCTTGTATTCTTTTTGCTGCTGCCTCATTTGCTTCTTCCATTGCTTGGCAGTTTTGTAGAGCCTTTGCCAAGCTGGCCTGAAGGTCAATTTCTCTCTCTTTTTGCCCTTGGCTTTGTGCCTACAGAGAATCCCTTTCCTTTTAGTCTTTTCTTCGGTGTCTTTAAGAGTTATCATCTCTTTCTTTGAAGCCATGGATTGTGCTCGCAATCCAGCTAGCTTTGTCATCACCACGTCCCAGTCATTGTAGGGCGGGTGCAGGTCTACAGTGTCTGTAGCAATTTATTTTAGTTCCACTAGCCGGATGCCTTGCATCTGTTCTTTATGCCCTGTTCTCGCCAAGTCGAATGCGACTGTGGCGGCTTCTTCCTTTGTATAGCCTACACCTAGCAGGTCCAAAAATGCGTAGTAGGCCTCATCTAATCTTTTTTGCTCAGACTCAGGCTTGGCCTCTTCCTTTGGCTCAAGTTCCTTCCTTTGCTCTTGCTTCTCTTCTTGCCTTTCGTCTTGTTTGTCCTCAGCTGCATTATCTTCTTGTGGAGGGCTGCTGGGAGGTGGTGAGGGCGGTGGATATGGCTTTGGGCTGGGTTTAGGGCTCTCTGGTAAAGCTGCCGGTTCGCCCTTTAAGTCCCTATCTGCTTTTGTTTTTCTTTCTCTTTCTTGGCTTTCCTGTTCATCTAGCAATTTCTGCCTTATCTGCTCTACTTCCTCCTCTGTGAAAGGGACATGGGGAATGTTTTCCGCTGCAGTATCAAGAATCTCAAAATTCTTGATATAATCTTCAAAGCGGTCCCTTTGCACTCTTCTGGAAGATCCGGACATAGACTCAAGAGATGGCTTCCAGAGTTCGTTTAAATCACCCTTGAGGTCTCTTTCTGCTCGGAAACTCTCCATCAGCCTCTCGAGTCTTTCCGCTTTCTGAGACTTGGTTTCTTTGGCTGGCACTTGAGCAAACTCCTTCTTTCCTTTCTTCTGCTCGGGTTGCTCCTCTTCAATTGGCTCCAGCCATCTCTTCAATCTCGTAGCCACCCTTGGTGCCCTTTGCGGCTCATCTTCCTTGTCTTCGTTTACTCTCAGCCAATCATTCTGAGATGGGGGTCAGGCCACCTTCCTTTGGCGTGTAGTGCCCCATATACCACCTTGGTGATCAGTTCTCTTGGAACTATGTAGGTTGGCTTTTTGTTGCCCATCTTTACTAAGCTATCATGTATGTATGCCGCATAGTTGATTATCTTTGGGGTGCCCTTCGTCATTGCCCAAGTAAACGTTGTGGCAATTGCACCTGGCGGCATCCTGTACTTTTGTGGCCTCTTAGTGCACATGTGGAAGTACTGGTTGTACAACTGGCTCATAAATGCCACCTTTGGGTTGGCAATGTCTTCAAAGGTGTAATTTGCCTTTTTCTCTTTGTACACTTTGACTTCATCCCTTCTTTTTGTCACGCTGTCTCCCTCATTGGAGAGGTGTAGTGCATGGGCTACCACCCGCTCCGTGATTATGATCTCTGTATTTGGTCTCCCTTGTAAATCTGTTACCTTGGCCACTCCATCCTCTTTGATGCTTGTTACAAACTCCCATACTCTTTTGATGTCCACTCCTACTGGTATTGCTTCAAAGTAGTTGTGGAGGTCAATTTTCTCCAAGTAGCCGGCCATTTTGCTTCGTACAAATTCATTGAGTTCTCTTGGCAGCATTGGTATCTCTATTACATTGCCTTCATTGTCTTTGAACACTCCCTGGTAGATCTTTAGGTCATTTGACTCTAACAAATCTTCTTGTATCTAGGTGCTAGTGAGCTTTAGTGTTCCCTATGGAATGACAAAAGGCTCCACCTCATCCAGATAATCTTTGATTGTCATTCTTTTCTTCTTTGCCGGTGACTTCGAGGTTGCCATAGATCCTGTTGCACTCAGTAATCCGAAGTTAGCATTTTTTCCATATTAGCTGCGAAACTGAGTTTTACTTATCCAAATGACTTGAAAATTGAAATTAAAGCTTAAAAGGAACTTGTGAAGCTGTGCATGTGCTCACAGTGCAAATCTGGTCATGAATTTCCATCTAGACATCCTACGCGTAGGATGTCTTTTTCATCAGAATTGGTTCATACTTGACATGCAGGTAGTGTAAGGCTCATGGAACATGGCTATAGGCTTGGATTTGAATTTGGATATCAAAAAAGTTGATTTTCTGGGCTGAATCAGGTTTTAGGTCACAATTTGGGTAGAATGTCCATCATAGGTAGCAATTGATGTCCAAATGGGTTAAAAATTGGTATATGGGCTCATTGCACCATGGTCTTGGCTCCCATGATGTCATTCTTTGCACAGAAGGCTAAATTTATGCTTGGGACATCCTACGCGTAGGATGTCTTTTTCATCAAAATGACATGAAACTTGTTCTGTGGATTGTCCTTGGCCTATGGAACATGGCCATGTTCTTGGATTTGAATTTGGATAAGATTTGATGCTTGTAAGGCTCTGTGAGGTATTTTTGGGCTCAAAAAGTGTATGTTGAAGGTGTTGAGGGTCAAAAGTGATTAGAATGGCTTCAAACTTGACATATGGGCTCTTGATGATGAGGTAATTGGATCTAGAATGATAAAACATCCCTTGCATGTCAAAAAGGTCAATTAGACATCCTACGCGTAGGATGTCTATTTCATCATTTTTTCTTCCTGACCACACAGATTGTTTGCTGATGTGTTGCTGAATGTGTTGTGCAAGTTTCATGGGATTTGGACAAGATTTGGTAAGTCTTTGGCCCATTATTGCCTCTATGCCGTAACTTTGCGTTTTTTCATGCATATGAGGTCAAACTTGGTCCAAATGTGATGAAACTTGGTGTATGGCTTGTAAATGTCATTCAAAACATGTGCATGATAAAAGATGTTGGAGTTTGTGCCAAAAAGTGCCCTTGAGACATCCTACGCGTAGGATGTCTCCTAGTGATTTTTTCAGTGCTAGTGCTCCCAGTGCTTGCCCTTTGCTCCCCGTTAGTCCCTTTTGAGCCTAATTTCAACAAAAAAATCAAATGGATAGAGTATAACTCCCTGTGTGGACTTCAGAGCCTCCGAGCCATTTTCTGACTTTTGGAGTGCTTTTTGGCGATGAAATTTCTCGATGTTGATCTCCATAGCTTCCCGACCCCTTGGGAATCCTTGCCGTATGGTTTCCTACTGCTTTGGCTTCACCGAAGCTCCATTTGGCAATTTGTCGCTCTAGAAGCACCCGTGGTTGCGTTTACATACCTTTGATGATTTGTGGTGGTCTACCACCATAGGATTTGGTTGTTGATGGTCTAGGAAAGCCGCTCGTGAAGTTTGGTTGCAAACGGACTTGCGGTTTGGCCGCAAGTGCAATTTGACGCTCTGTGTGTCTGATGCCGTTTCTGAAGTTGAGTGCCGCTTTGGGTCACTTTTTGGTCATGCGGGTCATATAGACTTGTCGAGCATGTCGAGATGCTCCTACCCATGAATTTTGGTAGCATTTGGTCGCCGTTTCGCCGATTTCCCCTTTGGTAGCCTCTTGCGGTTTTCTGGGGATTAGGGTTTTTCCCGATGGTTTCCTACTGCCTTTGGCCATCCAGGACTGGTCTCCTAGACTAGGGTAAGCTGCCGATGAATTCTTGTTGCTTTCGGGTTAGCCATTAGGCCGTCGTCTCTACTTGTAGGTCTCTACCGCTCGCTTTGTGTGTGACCCCTACACTAGCTTTTGCGACATAATGACAAACATGCGCGAAAAGCTCAAGGTGGTGACCTACCTCTCATGTCTGGAGCTCGTCGGGTAGTCGTGTGCGTCGTAGAAGCTGCTGGAAGGTCGTCCGCTCTAGGTGGTAGAAGCTCTCTCCACAAAGTCAATAGTGAGAATGAGCTAAAAATGGGGTGAAAATTTCTTATAATGAGGGTCCCCGGACCACTTTTCATGAAATTTGACATGTGCTCCTATCTTCTTGCGAGATGCGGTTTAGGCTCAAAAATTTCTTGATTTGGACTCCATTTGCTTTGTTTACCAAAAATTTGGCATTTCGGTCAAAACCTGGCCAAAACACGCTTTCCGCTCCAGTCTCATAATTGCACCCCCACTGTACCATAGGTTTTCCTATAATCACTGATCATCACCATATTTTTTGTTTTTCATTACGACTATTTTTCACCTGCTTTTTGTATTTTTGAAGTTTTTCTGCCGAAAATTAGCAAAATTAAAAGGAAAATAGCAAATCAAACCCAGAAAATCCCCAAAAATCATAATAAATCACAAACATCACCGCAACACATTATATACACTCACATACAATTTTTATGGCCGGATTTCTCCGTTTTACCAATATTTTGCATGAAAAATGGCTATTTCTACTTATATACACACACCTAGGGGCTTGATTTGGCGTTTGGCCCCATATACCTGTAGATTCATGATGTATGAGGGCATATGTACTTGGGTTACTCCAGAAAATTTCGCAATCAAACAACAACCCTTAAAATAGTTGAAAATCATGCCCTTTTTTGTTGTTGCTGTCATTGGTTCCGCATTTGAGAGTGCCTCGAGAATGCCTCCCCCCCTCCTAGCCGGAGTCCTTCCGGACGACAAGGTTTCACCTTGGAGTATGTGCCATGCATTGGTTAAAAAAAGTTGTGCTAATGCCTGGCCGATTAATGTGGCCCTACTTTATGCATACTCTGTCAATGCATGGAAAAATTAATGATGTGCAAGAGAAGGGAATAAGCAAGATGCTTATTGGCATTCGTCCTCGAGGTTTCTTGATTTCTTTGCAAGTAACAGCTGTAACTTTGCTGCTCTCTACTTAATTGTCTTTTTTGCAAAAGGAAATTGCTTTGTCGACACTGTTGATGGAGTTGTAGCTGTTTTTAAGGATAGAATTGGCTGGGATGTAATAGCTATGGACCTTATGACCTTGAATTTCCATTGGTATTTTGTTGCTGCCGATTTTTGTAGATGGTTTGGCTCTTTCTTGTTTGCCACTGGTTTTTCTTTCATCGGCATCCATATATGTCGGTTTTCCTTTTTGAAATGCCGCTGTCTGCTTTCTGTTGTTGCTTGTACTGAAGGTAATTCCTTTGGCTTGTGTTTTGGTATCCAAATGTTAGTGACATTTGGGTTCTGGCTAAGCATTCTCTTTGGGATCCACATCTGTTTTATGACCTTGGTTTGTGGTTTAACCATCTGTTTTGTTGGAATCCTTTTGTTACATTGTTGTTTGTCTGCCATGTCATTTCTATCTTTCCGCATCCATACCTGTTTCCCGGGTTTTGGTAGCCTAGATCTTTGCATTGCGGCCGGTGACTTTATATGTCTGTAATTAGCATGGTTGGCTTTTACTTGATTTTTTGTCGCGGGTATCATGTTCTTTAATGGCATTTGTGCTTTGGGCTTTGTTTCCAGTGATTGCATGGCTTGCAATTGATCATGCTTGTATTGCTGAGCAAAAGCTATCACCTGTTGTTCATGTTCATGTTGAACTTTGACCGCCTTTGCTTTCCAATCTATCTGCACATTGTATGCTTTTTGCCAAGGTTTCCCCAACATCATTTGGTGTTGTGTTCTTTCATCTGTCACCACATAGAATTTGTGTGGGTAAATATATTGATGTATCTGTACATGCAATATAGTCCATCCCAATGTTTTCAATGGGTGTGATGTGTTACTTTACAGTACTTGAGGAGTAGGATGAAGTTGATCTGCGACTTTGAGCTGTTGGTATAATCCGTAAGAGATTAAATTTGCTTGAGCACCCGAATCAAGCAATGCTGTTGATTCAACTTGATTGCTGCCCACTTTTATCGTAATTATTGGCTCCACTGTTTCCTCCTCCAACTTCGTCAGTCGAATGGCATTTATTCTCAATGGTGGTCCACTTTGTTGTTGTTGTCGCAGAAGCCGTCTTTTTGCAATGCGTTCTTGTGCTTCGGCTTGAGCTTCCTCCCGTACTCGCTGTTTTTCCTTCATTCTTTTTTTTCCTTGATGAATTTGTTGGAGCATCTCTTGTGTGAGTGGTAGATGATACCTCCTCAGACGACATTCACTAATCCACTTTAGCATTTCTTCACCTGCTAATGTAGCAAGCTTGACAACTCCACTTTGTGATGGATCACTAATCACAAATGGTCCCATCCCTCGCTTTTTAAGTTTCTTGGCATGTTACTTCAAGGTATAAACAAGTACGTAATCACATGTTTTAAACTCTTTGGTACGCACATGTTTGTCAAAAAATTCCTTTTGTCTTCTCTTTTTAGCATAGATTGAAGCGACAGCTAGTAAGCGGAGTTCATCTAGCTTTTCAAGATCATCAATCCTTGAAGAGAGCTCATGCCCTGTCCATTCCAAGATTTTTGCTACTCGTAGAGTTGGGATTAAAAACTCTAACATTTAGGCCAAATACCATGTTGTATGGTGTTGTTCCTATTGATGTTTTGTAAGCTACCCTGTATGCCCATAGTATTGAGTGTAGCTGCTGATCCCAATCTGTTCTTGATTCTGACACTATTTTAGTGAGAACCGTGCATAATGTTTTATTTGTGGCCTCAGCTTGCCCATTGGTCTGTGGATGGTATGGTGCAGATTTCCTATGTATTACCATGAATTCCTCTAGCAGATATTCAATGACTTCATTGAGAAAGTGTGTTCCACGATCACTGACAATTTCCATTGGTAACCCGTAACGTACAAAAACATTCTCATACAAAAATTGCGTCGTGGTGCGTGCATTAGCTTTTTGTGTTGCTTTGGCTTTGACCCATTTTGTGAGATAGTCCGTAGCCACAATGATATATTGGGTATGGGTGATATAGGTCCCACAAAATCAATGCCCCATTTTTCAAATGCTCTTGCTCCCATCATTGGCCGTAATGGCATCTCATCTCTTTTTATTGGCATTTTGGTGCATTGACATGCATCACAACACTTTACAAGCTCTTCAGCATCCATGTGCAATGTAGGCCACCAAATTCCATCGGTTAAGACAATTTTTGCCGTCTTGTCGCCCGAAAAATGGCCTCCACTTATTCCGCTATGTGCATGTTCTAGAATCAGCAGGTATTCGCTTTCACTTGCACAGATTCTAAGTTGATTGTCCTTTCCCCGCTTATAGAGTTGATTCCCAATTAACTGAAAGTCACGTGCTTCCAGCTCTATAGCTTTTTCCCGTGCTCTTGTGGTGTTCTCAGGGAACGTCCTAGTGGTTAAGAAATCAATGATATATTGACTCCATGCAGGTGCTATGTTTACCTGAAACAAAGTTGCGTGATCCACTGGTTGTTTGGCACTACATATAGTACAATTGGTAACATAAGAATTTATATCCGCATACATAGTTGGCCAATAAACCCCTAACTGTTTCAGTCTCTGGTGTGTTTTCACTGTTGAACAATGAAATGCACAACCCTGGACATGTGCCTCTTCAAGGTAGCACTCGAATTCTTCCGGATTTATACATAATCGTAGGATTAGGTCAGATTCAAGATGATACAGCCGTCCTGCTATCAACTGGAAGTTTTTCGTTTGTCGAATTGTTTGTTGTTTGGATCTGCATTCCGTATTATCAAACTCACTTCCGAAGGAAAGAATGCTAACAATTTCCTGAGACCATTTGGGTACCATTTCAATGTTGAAAAGGTAAGCATCTGGTATGTCATCATCCACTCCTTTAGGAGCTTCCTCGTTGTGTATCCTTGAAAGATGATCTGCTCGCAGCTGGGTTTTACCCTTTTTGACCACCACTGTGAAGTCAAATTCTAGCAATATAATAAACCAGTGTACGATTCTCCCTGTATTGCAAGGTTTGTGAAGAACACAAATTTGTTTGCAAGCAAATAATGCCGAATTTCTTTACAACATAAATCATTCCTAACCCTTCCCTCTCGGTGGTTGTGTAGTTCTTTTCTGCACTGTTTAACTGTCTGTTCACATAGCAAACTGGAAAATCCATTGTTCCGTCTCCAGGTTGAGCTAGAATACTTCCAATGGCATATGCTGAAGCATCAATGTGCACATGGAATATCTTTTCCCAATCTGGTGCCTTTAATACAGGTGTTGATATAAGGTTTTCCTTCAGCTTTTAGAATGAAGTTTCACACTCCTCTGTCCACTCGAAATTGACTAGCAAACGATACAGAGGTTGTGCGATAACCGCATACATGTATATGAATCTTCGATAATATCCGCAATGTCCCATGAAGGATTGCACTTGTTTCGCATTAGTAGGCCTGGGCAGGTCTACAATGACTTTGACTTTGTCTAGGTCTTTGGTTATGCCATTTCTTGAGAAAATGTGTCCTAAGATTCGTCCTTGCTTAACCAGAATTCACACTTTTCTGGGTTAAGACAGATTCTATATGTCCTGCACTTTTCAAAGACCTTTTGCAAATGGTCCATATGTTCCTCTCGCAGAAGAGAGTGTACACACAGGTCATCCATGTAAATTTCTAAGAATATTCTTAGGTATTCCTTGAATGCGTGAGTCATTAACCTTTGGAAAGTGGCTGGTGCATTAGTTAAGCCAAATGGCATAACTCGATACGCATAAATCCCCCATTATGTGGCAAACGCTGTTTTGTGTTGATCCTCCCTTGCTATTGCCAGTTGGTTGTATCCTGAAAACCCATTCAAAAAGGAATAAGCTCGTTTCCCGGCCACTCGTTCAAGTACATGTTCTGTAATTGGCAAGGGATAATTATCCCTTATGGTTGCAGCATTCAGCTTCTTGAGATTTACACACACACACACACACACGCAGTTTTCCATTCTTTTTGGGAACTACCACAATGGGTGACACCCAATCTGTATGTTCAATCTCATAGATGAATTCCGCTTCCATCAGTTTATCAATCTCTTCTTTGATTCATTTAGCAAATGTGTCATTATATGTATAAGGACGTTGTTTGCTAGGTTTTGCATCCGATTTCAAAGGAATTGTATGTTGGCATATCAATGGATCAAATCCTTTGAGGTCTTTATAGGACCAAGCGAACACATCTTTATACTTCTTGAGAAGTTGTGTTAGATGTGCTTCCTCCTCAGGCTCTAAATCGTTAGCTATATTGACCGGTTGAGGCTTTTCACCTGATTCTGCGAGGTCTATCTTTTTTGCATTTTCAGGCCCATCGTAAGATTCTTGGTTGGTTCTTTCCCTGACTGGTGGTGTCATGATGATTTTTCTGTCGTGGATAGTAAACTTCCGATAGTGTGATGGTACATTCATGTTCCCCTTTTCTGACTCCCCTTTACCATCACTATCTTCTTCCGTAGTCCATATCTCTCTCAAAGACCATTTCAGTTCTTGGTATTTCTGTTTACGCTCCAGTTTGGTCTGTTGAGATGTCGAGCTCTACACTTGAGCTGGCATCCACTACGGGTCTTGGCCGCTTATGGCATTTACTCACTGGCGCGTTAGGTGACCGACACGGAGGATCTCTGCCAGTGATTCTACAGCTGGACTACACTTATAGTGCCAGCCTAGTACGCTTCTAGCGAGTTCACACTTAGTGACCGCATGTACATATGTGCTACTTTTCAGCTTTAGCACTAAGTCATTTTGTACTCTCTTTTCTGTGAAGAAGAAGCTTTCCATCTCTGTGTGCTTTGTGCTTGTCTTGTGTAGCTCTCTTGCATCCTCATTCTTTACATGGTATCAGAGCCTGGTGCAGGCAAGAGAGGCTAAGAGAGCACAAGTTTCTGAACAGGTCTCCAAAGTGCAGTATACAGAGATTTACTGTACAAGTACGGTGGTTGTATGTACGCCTGATTGTGGACACTCGTTGAGTGTAGAAAGCGTTACAAGAAACACGATAGCAGGTTCAGCAGATTTGTAGGTTTTTGCAGATTGCAGCTATTTTGTCTTAGTGCTTCAAGATGTCTGACGGTTTCAGTCAGATTGTTACTGAGAAGCTTGAGAAAAATAACTACCCTGCATGGAAGTTCAGAATAACAAATTTCCTAAAAGGAAAAGGTTATTGGGACTATGTAGAAGGAGACAATGAAAAGGAACCAGAGATTCCCGAGGCAAATGCTACAGCAGAACAAAGGAAAGCTTTGAGGGACTGGCAACAAGGCCAGAGCAAAGTGATGTATTGGCTTTCTATGAGCATCACAGATGGCATGATGGGCTATCTACAGGATGCTGAAACCCCCGCCATTGCATGGAAAAACTTAGGCAGAGTGTTCGAGGTGAACACCAAGGCCAGGAAGCTTCAACTAAAGTCGGAGCTAAATCAGGTTAAGAGGAACAACCTCTCCATCAATGATTATGCTTTGAAGATTAAGAGTATCATTGAGGCTCTTGGATCTATTAAAGTCTCAGTGGAAGACGATGACATTGTCCCTGCATGCTTGGATGGTCTAGGAGATGAGTATGTACATTTTAGGTCTTCCATGAATACAAGAGATGACATCCCCGTGTTCCAAGATTTGATTTCTATGCTTATTCTTGAGGAGAAGAACCTTGACACATCTTCTTCTCATGGCAGAAATAATTCTGAACAGGCCTTCTATTCTAACTCCAACAGAGGTAGAGGTAGAGGTCGTGGTCGAGGCCCAAGGGGTTGCAAGGGCCAATTTCTGGAAGGTCAATCAAATCAAAACAATACAGGTGGCAGGGGAAACCAGTCTCAAGGTAGGGGGAGTCAAAGAGGTCGTGGTGCAGGATCAAGCAGGCAGCAACATACTCCAGATAGTAGAGAATGTTGGACTTGTGGTGAAAGAGGTCACATGTCACGTGACTGTCCAAAGGGAAAAGAAAGTAGAAAGAGAGAACAGGGCAACTATGCATCTACTAGCAGAGATGCAGATGACAGCAAAAACGAGCGCATGTTTGTTATGCAACATGTAATGAATACAATGACTGCAGAGAATTCCACCCAAGATGATGTTTGGTATGTGGATTCAGGTGCCTCTAATCACATGACGTCTCGTGGAGAGTGGTTTAGAGATATGGGCAAACCAGATGTGTCAGGCTATGTGCAGACAGGAGATGACACAGCTCACCCCATTGCTCATGTAGGGGACATACCTCTAAATACGAAGAGTGAGAAATCAGCAGATGTACTTCATGTCCCAAACATTACAAAGAATCTTGTTTCTGGTGGACAAATGGTTGAGCAGGGTTTGCAGGTTCGCTTCAATCCAATGGCCGTTATGTAGAAGATTTCCAGAATGGCTGTAAGCTGATCACAGAGGGCAAATGTGTGGGCAGAATGTTTACGTTGAATGTAGACATGCCTGAGGTAAAAGCTGCATTATTTGCACAGGGCACAGGTGTTGTGGCTGATGTTGACATTTGGCACAAACGCATTGGCCATGTCAATGAGCAGAGATTGCGCAGCATGCAATCAAAACAGATTGTAAAAGGTTTGCCCAAATTCAAGGTGGATGGTATGCATAAAGTGTGTGCAGCATGCCAGTTTGGAAAACAGTCAAAGGGCTCATTTCCACATGAGCGCAATGTATGTAAAAAGCCACTTGAGGTGGTGCACACAGATGTTTGGGGTCCAACCGATACTGCAAGTATACATGGTTGCAGGTATTATGTCTCTTTCATTGATGACCATACAAGGAAAGTATGGGTCTACTTCATGCGTAACAAAAGTGAAGTGTTTGGTCACTTTCAAGACTTCAAAGTCATGATTGAGAAGGAGACAGATATGCAAATCAAGACATTGAGGTCAGATGGAGGGGGAGAGTACTTCTCCAATGATTTTTCAGATTTTCTGCGAATGCATGGTATACACAGGCAGTTTACATGCAGATATACTCCACAGCAGAATGGGGTCGCAGAAAGGAAAAACAGGCACATTGCAGAGGTTGCACATGCATTGATGAATGAGAAGAACATGCCTCATCATTTCTGGGCTGAAGCTGTAAATACAGCTGTGTACATTATGAACAGGACACCTACAGCTGCGGTGCATGATATAACACCTGAGGAAAAGTTTACAGGTACAAAGCCTGATTTGGCACACTTGAAAGTGTTTGGCTGCATAGCTTACGTGCATGTACCAGATGAGTTGCGTAGGAAATTGGATCCTAAAGCAGAGAAATGTATTCTTGTGGGATATTCCCTTGAACAAAAGGGGTACAGGTGCTACAATCCTACTACACGAGAATTACGAGTGAGCAGAGATGTAGTCTTTGATAAGATGAGCACCTGGTACAGTAATGCACATGGCACTATTGGGGCTGATGTAAAAGATGATGTGGTTGTACAAAATGTGAGGCCACAGTCACAGGTTTTGAGTGGACCACAAGAGTCCTCTTCTCGTGGCTCTGTTGAGAAACCATGGAATGGTAGACTACGTACGCAGGTTACTCCACCAACAGGTACAGGGAATGTATCACGAAAAGAAAAGGAAAAGGTTGATGAACCTCCCTTTATGGATGATGCATCATCAGGTTTTTCACATGTAGACATGGATTCAGATGGTTCTGAACAAAGTCTTGATGAGGAATTTGGAATTCCGGCTGTCAGGACACCTGGTGTAAGGAAAGTACAAGAAGATGCTAGAGGGCAAAGGAGTGACCCAGGACCGCGCAGATCTAATAGAGTCAGAAATCCAGTTCAGAAATTGACTTATGATGGGTATCTAGCGCATCACCAAGCCTACATGGCTAAGGTGATACAGGATGTGGAGCCCACATGTTTTGAGGATGCAGTTGGAAATGTGCATTGGGATGATGCAATGAATGAAGAGATGGCTGCATTGGAAGCAAATGACACATGGGAGTTGGTGCCATTGCCAAGTGGCAAGAAAGCTATTGGCTGCAAATGGGTGTATAAAACCAAGCATAAGGCTGATGGTAACATTGAGCGTCACAAGGCAAGGCTGGTCGCAAAGGGTTATGCACAGACGTATGGCATAGACTATGAGGAGACCTTTGCTCCAGTGGCAAAGATGACGACAGTGAGAGCTATCATAGCAGTGGCTGCATCTAGAGGATGGATTATGCATCAAATGGATGTAAAGAATGCCTTCTTGAATGGTGAGTTGCAAGAGGAAGTGTATATGGATCAGCCACCTGGTTATGTCGATCCAAGTTACCCAGATTATGTATGCAGACTTCTCAAAGCTTTGTATGGTTTGAAGCAGGGCTCTAGAGCATGGTATGACAGGATTGCCAAGTATCTTGTCAGTATTGGTTTTAGGAGAGTTCATGCTGATCATTCACTCTATGTACGTGAGAGTGATGTGGGGATTGTGGTCATTACCATATATGTAGATGACCTTATTATTGTTGGTGACAATGCTATGGAGATTGACCATGTGAAGGGTCTTCTCAAACAGGAGTTTGAAATGAAAGATTTAGGCGAGTTGCGCTACTTTCTTGGCATTGAAGTGATCAGGACTCCAGAGGGTGTATGGCTATCACAGAGACAGTATGCTTTGGACATGTTGTCAAAGTATGGTATGGCTGATTGTAAGCCAATTTCTATTCCCTTGGATGTGAATGCAAAGCTGAGTGCAGAGAAGGGTGATGTTGTTGAGGATGTCAACATGTACAGGAAGATTGTGGGTAGTCTAATCTACTTGACTATCACGAGGCCAGACTTGAGCTACACAGTAGGCTTGGAGAGTCAGTTCATGCAACTTCCGAGGAAGCCACATTTGGATGGAGTACGACGCACACTTAGGTATGTGCAAGGTACTCTTGACTACGCATTGTTCTATGCAGCAGATGCACCATTAGCATTGTATGGGTATACAGATGCAGATTGGGCAGGTAGCATTGTTGATAGGAGATCTACGAGTGGCTTCATGTTCTCTTTTGGGAGTGCTGCTGTTACTTGGAGCAGCAAAAAGCAGCCTACGGTTGCTTTATCGAGCACAGAGGCCGAGTACAAAGGTGCAGCAGTTGCGGCGTGCGAGGTAGCTTGGCTACGCACATTACTTGAGGACTTGGGAGTGCAGGTGGACCAGCAGATTTTCATCCATTGTGACAACCTCAGTAGCATGCAGTTGGCTAGGAACCCAGTGTTCCATGCCAGGACCAAACACATAGAGGTCCATTACCACTACGTTCGAGAGCGAGTGTTGGCGGGCGACATCGACTTGGTCTACGTCAGCACAGAGGAGCAGATAGCGGATATCTTTACCAAGGCCCTCGGAGCTGAGAAGCTTTGACGTTTCCGGACTATGCTTGGACTCTGCGACATGCAGAGCTCGAGGGGGAGTGTTGAGATGTCGAGCTCTACACCTTGAGCTGGCATCCACTACGGGTCTTGGCCGCTTATGGCATTTACTCACTGGCGCGTTAGGTGACCGACACGGAGGATCTCTACCAGTGATTCTACAGCTGTAGGTTGACACATTATGCTTGCTTCCACGCGCCTACGGGTCGAGCTTCGTCCTTAGCTGACATTACATGTTAGGTGAGTTCTCTCTGTGCTGACGTCCGTCGTGGCGTATCCGTCCAACAAAAGTGGATCCGGAAAATGGTTTCATCTACATACACTGTCTCTTTTACAATGTACTCCTCGATTGGATTCAACCAAAAAATATTTTTTGTGAGTGCTTTGATTTATTTTTTGATAATCACAAATTACTCAACAATATATTCATAGGATGGAAATATCATCATCCCGTAAAAAGGTTGATCTATAATAATGACTTTCTTTTGCAGGATTATGTCCCTCATTGTACATGTGTTCAGTTTACCACTTTTGCAAAAAAATTGAGGCTTTTGGTAACCATGTTTGCACTTGTGATCTTAGCATTATTGAAAATACTAAAATACGTAGAATTTTGGCCAAAGGGCTCAATCATATACCTAACTTTCCTAAAAACTCATACCTTGCCTTATCAGCTATACTAAGCTGTCTCACTGACCTTGTCAGTGCTCTCCGACTGGAGATGACAGTCCTACCAGACTTAAGGGAAGTAGTGAAGGAATGCTTCCTTCAGAAAATTTCACAACTTCTTAGTAAATGGTTATCATTTGAGGATTCTTGGCTTACTTCTCAGCTAACTCTTGATTTTCAAAAGATCTCTGATAAATGGTTTGTTGTCGAGCTTGACAAAAGCTCTAACTATCCCACTATCATTTGCAAATACCTGGCTTGGAAGGCCGCTCGTAATCGAGTATCTGGTAAGGAATTCTGTCATATTAATGCTACACCTCAAACTATTTCCAGTAAAATTGTTGAACACTTAGGGCTGCTAGGCTACTCTGTGCTTAACACTAAGCTACCATTGCTTTTTCCCACTTATAAAATCCATAAGCATAAGTTCAGGTGGATATCTGATGCCTCCAATTGTATTTTTACTGATATCACCAAGGATATTACTTTTTGCCTTCACCTTATTTTATCTAAATTTGAGCTTATTTGTGCCACTAAACAGAAAATCTTCCAGGACTTCTTACATGTTCAATATAATCCATTTTGGCTTACAAAAAACTCTACAGAGGTCTCGCTTAACCTTCCTTAGCAGATCTTCCACATCTTTACTGCTGACATCACAAAATGTTACGAAAATATTCCCCTTGATGGGGATCTTGGCCTTAAGGCTGTTCTTGCCAAGGTGATTAAATTGGCTTTCTCCAATGCTAGAAAGAAGAAGTTTTTCTACATCTCTCTTTCCAAAAAACCTAGGTGGATTCACTTTTCTCACTCCGTACACTCCCTACACTTTAATGAAGCTAAGCTTTGCTCCTACATCTCCTAGCTGCTCAACAACTGCACTATAGTTTCAGGTGTCTTTGCTTTAACCAAGGCCTTGGTATCCCCATGGGTTTTTCATGCTCTCCACTTATGTGTAATATTTACCTTGCTTTCTTTGAATACAAGTGGTGTCTCAAGACCATGGAAACTTACAAGAATAAGCTTCCACAAATCAAACATACTTATAGATACATGGATGACCTATGTAGTCAACAATAGCGACTTCCCCAAGGAAATTTGTCTCATTTACCCTCACTGCCTAAAAATTGAACCTACCTCTCTCCATGAGACCATCACACCCAATGAGGCTTTCTGAACATCTGTCCAATTTCTTAACCTCTCAATTTCCCTTCATACCCCTTCTATTGGTGGGTATGATCTAAGGTTTGTATGGAAAAGGAATCTCCTGAAATTGCCACTCATAGAATTCATAAAAAGGAATAGCAATAGGCCCTACAAGGCTACTATTAGCTCTTGTATCTGCATGTTACACTGAATTTGCTATTCTTTCTCTAACCCTTCTCTTGCGTGGGAGGAGGTCTTTTTGCTAATTAAAAGTATTGCCTTAACGGGTTTAATAGAAATCAGATTTGTAACACTATCATACAAGCTCTCACCCAACATAATTGTCCTGGGTTACACTTTAAACAAGAGAATCTCATTTCTCTTATTAGGTAGTAGGCCCATATGCACCTACTACCGACCCATTGTGTATGGCGCCTGGGATAGGGAGGGTACACACACACACACTGTTATACTCTTATAGTTATATAAAACAAACCACCCACACACACACCCCATTATTTTTCTCCCCCCCCCCCCCCCCCCACCACCACCACTTCTTGGATCTAGCCCAGAACTTACTGGGTCACTTTAATGATAAACACTCAAAATATGCCATTCCCTGTTATGACCATGGGGCCTAGCCCTTGAGTAAAATATGATATTCAAAACCCTTTGGAGACCCGAGTGTGATCAAATGGTCTCTTTCCTCATCACACCGTTAAGGCGGCCTCTCCTCCCTGGCTTTGGATCTCCCCATTCATGGGTATCTGCGTGCCGTTCTGTGCAACCACACACTCACAAGGGAGTGGGGCCCGACTCACTCATTATTCCAACACAGAGGACGTGCAGACCATCCTCCTCCTACTATATAAACAGGTGAGGGCGCATCTCTACCCCTCACTTAGCCAGTGTACTTCTGTTGTGTTTTTCTGAGAAGTCTTACTGCCTGCTTCACAAAAAAGAGAGCTATGGAGTTCACCACTCAGGTGTCTCAGGTTTCTCTCTACCCTAGCTTGCTTCGTTACTAGTTATATTGGATTTTTTTTCACTGTGAGCTTTCTTCTGACATTGTAAAAACATTATATGTTTTAGCATAGGGAAGGTTGTTTTACCTTAGGCGTATTCTGCATACGTTCATAATGGGCTTTTACAGATGTCAAGGACTGTCGGATTTCACACTGTGTATAGCTGGTGTTTTTATTTGTTGTATCATTATACTCAACATAGAAATTGTGGGTAAATTTTCATTCATGGGAAAAGAAGGAATTGGGACTTGCTTGGCTAGCATAAAACTGGTATTTGCTTACTGTAACAGGTTTTTTTCCGGGTGTTAACATATACTGTGTTAGTTCTCTGGTTTTTTTGTGGTGACTACTTAAAAATGGTATGGTTTGGAATTGGATTCATAAAACATGGGGCTATAGCTCACTGGTAATGGATGATTTTTCAGCCTGATATAACTCATCGTATAGTTTTTTGGAATACAAAGAATACTGATGTGGCTTCGTGCGCACTGTATGCGGGGTTGGTAGGCCCGACTGCATGAGATTGCTGTACCATAATGTTTAAATAAAGAGGTCTATTACCTCTGTCGCATTCGTTGGGCAATGTAATTATTTGGTTCCAAGAACTGTTGCTCTGTAACATACCCCATCTTTTCTTGCTAAAGAACCATTACCTATGAAAGGTAAGTATACATTTTAAAACCGTTTTCTAGACTGCTTTTGACTGTGTAGTATGTATCCCTTAGATTGGCATGAGGATAATATGATATCAGGTGACTTCTTCTGTAAAAAATGATACTGGCTCTATCGTTTTCGGATGCTTGGCCGGACGGCTGAATACGAATATGGAATTGTTGTTCTGTTATTTTGGTTACTTCAAAGGGCTCCTTGCCACTTAATGTGTTGAGAGATTTATCGGGTAATAGTTATACACACTATAAGATATTTTAAATTCCATATACCATGATGAACATTTTAACTCTATTTGACGTAAAACTAACTTATTTTAAACTAAAAAAAGGTTTTCTTCAGCTTCGGATGAGTTTCATTAAATCTTGAAGGATTTCTTGATAGGGGACTATGACACTTGGATCAGAAGGGGTGGTGACCTTCTAATCAGAATAATGATTTTTGGTAACTTGGATGTAAGAAAAAGAGAAATATAAGAACATCTTTGTAATCATATATCACTAAGCTTGTAAATTTAAAAAAAGTTTATAAGATGGACATGGATAACAACTGATACAGTCCATTGATACCTATAAAACACATCCAAGGCTAACTGAATTGTTGTCTTGTTTGGATGGATGCAAGTAAGGACTCTATCTTATCTTGGAATGTTTTTTTGCTTTGGCAAGCTACTCTACTCTGGATGAAACACTCACTGATGACTTGGGAAGTTCTTTCACTTTCTGCATACTGAAAGGGGATCTCTTTCCTACAACATAATACTTAAATGATTATAATACTAAGTTGTTTTTGTACATATCTATTCCTTGTTCCATTGCCAGCTGTCTTTTGAATGTAAAAATGCAATTATGTCTTATTATCTAAGATTTAACAGGTACATACATACATACATAGATATATCTATGTATGTATGTATGTATATATATATATATATATATATATATATATATATATATATATATATATATATATATATATATATATATATATATATATATATATATATATGTATGTATGTATGTATGTATATATATATATATATATATATATATATTGAAGGGAGCAAAGCGAACCCCAAACCCCGACGACCTCTAAAACACCGGGGACCGAATGGCGCGCCTCGAGCCTATCATGGCTAGACATAAGATTATTAGGGAGAGAAGAGAGAGGTAAGAAAATTATAAGAGAGGTTGTCGAAGGTGGATATTTGTTGATGAGAATGGATCCTCGAAAAATGGTGATAGAATCACTCTAGACTTGCCAAGACCTCATTAAAAGAGCCTTGTCTCTTGTAATCATGCTTGAAGACTTGTAGAACCATAGACATTCTAGAGGGAAGAAAACTAGGGATGGCCTGTGTCACCATTACATGAGAAAACTGGGGTCCACTACAAAAATCATAGCTCCGCGTTCATAACTCCAAAACTTCTAAAAAATTTGAGCTAAAAGTTGAGATCACGAGCTACATCTTTCATGTTGAACGATCCTTCAGATTTCGAGTTCTTCTTTACTTAAAAAATTCAGCCAAATAATGTATTATTTGTGGCTGCAAAAGTCTTTTGGTGGTCCCCTTTGAGTGGACTTCTCTATTGCCTTCAAGTGTAAGCTCCTTCATGTGTATGAAAACATGACCTAGAGTTTTGAAAAGATTGGCAATCATCTAGGTGGAGGTATTATTGAAATTTGAAAGTGGGGTTGAGGTTTGAAAATGAAAACTAGTGAATAAAATATTTGGTAGGGTGGAATAATATACATACATGAAAAATATATTAGAAAATACTAAAATATATAATGTAATTTATATATATTTAATATTTAAAGTCAAAAGAGAGATCAACAAAGAAAACTTACTTATTTATGCTACCTCGTGATTGATTAGCATAAGTCTTATTTATTTAATAAAGGCTAAAACGTTTGTGAAAAAGGAAGAAAAAAATCAAAAGTAACTTATATAATGGGAAATATTTTGGTAGAAGGGCAAAAAATATATGGGGGGGTTCCCATGCATGGAAAAGTTTGCCTCATTAGCCCTCCCCCTAAGGCTAGAGGCATTCATGTCTCTAGCTCTGTTTCTTCTTCCGCTTAGCTGTAGGATCCGATATCGAGTTGCCTTCTGAACTAGCCATTCCATTTGGCCATTGGTGAGATTTCTGGGATATTCATGAATCTGTAACAGGTCCGGGTGATAGCTTGTTCCTTGGAATAGTGTCGGTTGATTCAAGGGGAAGCCCATGGCTTCCAGAACTTTGTGCCAATGTCCTCCTGGATCCCAAGTGAAAAATAGGTTCATTGTCTGCGGTGTCCGAACAATAAAATTTGCATGCCAAATTGGACCAAATTTGTAACCACCAGTAGCGAGAGGGGAAATGAGCATCTTGACTCCTGCAAAGACAGAACTGAAAATTATGATTCCTAAGAGTGTGCCAAGAATCCACCATATATGGCCGCCTTGTTGGTGTGGTGAGCTCCAGTTGTTTTCAGAATCCTGCTTACTGCCATGATTGGAAAAAACTGCAAGCATATCATGCGTCTTTTGGGTGTGCTGAAACATGTCAGCTTCCTTTACTGATGCTAATAGCAAGCCACCTACCTTGTGGCTTAAATACAAGCGTAATCCACTTACCTTTCTCCAAAGAGAGGATGCACTATTTGTAAAAAATTGTACCAAATTGCGAAGGAGGTCTTCATTCTTGCATTCTATCAGGTTTTTGTCTATCCATGGCTCCTTTGCTCTTATCTCCATGCTGATCTTCTCTCTATATGTTATAGCGGCTAGCCATAGCCATAGGTCTGATGCATCCCATGCAAACACAATGCTGTGTTGTGGAGGAGTTTGGAACATCCTTAAAAGGTTGGCAACATATTGATCATCAAACTTACTATGAACATCCTCACATATACTGGAGGCATTACCCATCTCCAAGTTTATAACACCCTTCAGTAGACTAGAGGCATTACCCATCTCTAAGTCTATAACACTACACAATAAAGTCTTGCTCGGCTGCCAAGCCTCTGGAGCAATATCCAACTCCAAACCTTCAGTCATACTTACCTCTTCGTTATGGTCCTCAAGTGAAACTTCCTTGATGCAAGATTCCTTTAGCTTGCTACACTGTCCTGGGTCCATGCTGGTGCACAGGCTTCCGTTTTCAAGGCCCTCCCCTTTGCTTGATATGTTGTCCACCTTCTGCAAAGCCTTGCTAGTAGGCTGGTCTTCCTCTTCTATTGTATCTTTCATGCCCTTTGCATTCCTCTTACTCTGACGAGGCCTAATCAACACTTTACACCTTCTTACCCTTACTGCCCAATGCTGTCGATTGATCGCTTTGGTGCCTATTTCATTCAAGGTTAAAGATGTACTCACATTTTTAACACAATTTTCTTGACTTACCTCCCCCACCTGGGTAGCATCTTTTGATTCTTTAACCTCTTGTTCCACTGCTTCAGTTCTTTGAATAAACTTCTCGCTTGATCCTTCTTCGGTTACCTTCATCTTGACCTCTTCTGCAAGACCAATGATACTTGGTGTGCGGGTACCAATTGATGGTGGGCGTAGGATGATTGTAAGTGGTGATTGTGGCGGACGTAGAATTTGTGTTGGTGGGGCTGGTGCTCGGGGTGGGGGTGGGGGTGTTCTTTCTCTAGGGGGTGACAATTGGTTCCTCCTACCTCCTCTATTATAGTTTTGTCGTGGTTTGGGACAGTAGTACATACCGTGACCATCTTCTCCGAAGTTGTAGCAGTGATACTCTCTGTTTTGTCGTCGTGCTCTTCCAGGGTCTTGATCTCTTTCTTGACTCCTCCCTTGCTGTATTAAGTTGACATACAAACTCTGCAGTTGGTCAATAATATGGGCCAACATATCTTGTTGGTCATCTCTTACCCCAAGAGCCGGTGGTGGTGGTGGAATGGTGGTTGTCATAGTTGCTGGTCGACGCGATGTTCCTGCTTCTATTGACTCGGTTTCTTTGGCTTTCATTCGCAGCTTCTTGTCCTTAAGGCGAGCAATCTCAACGGCTAACTCGTACGTAGCCGGGAATCTACCTTTCACCTTCTCCTTGAGAAGCGGCCATAAGCCATGCAGGAACCGATCTTTTTTTAGGAAATCGGGTGCAGCTTCCCCCCTTGCCAGTGACTCAACCCACCGTTCCCACAAATCCACAAATTTGGACTCATAGGTGGCATATTCTAAAAGACCCTCCTGCTTCAAGTCTCTCAACTTGTCCCACAACTTTTCTGAAGTGGTACCTCCCCCAAAGCGCCTCTTAAAAGCTGTTTTTAAGGGTTCCCAGTCATCCTTGGTTGCTTGTGGAAGTGCATTGTACCATGATCTAGCTTCTAGCTTCATGAGATGCTTAAAGATTCTAACCCGGGATTCATCTGTATCTTTGTTGCTCACTACACATGCTACTTCAAAGTCATCTAGGAAGTCTGTTACCAAATCCTCCCCCTTCTTTCCTTTAAATGTTGGAAATGCTACACTTGCCATGATTACTGAGAGAGAGCTAGAAAGACACACTGCTTAGCTTGCAAAAGTTTTTTTCTTCTTTACAAGGAGGCGTGTATACCCTCTTATACTAGGACATAGATTAAAACTTCAAACGGTACATTGCCTTGTACCAAAGGTAAGACAAATGGTTGATCTGATGCCAGAACCTCCAAAACCGCTCCCCACTCGGCATGGTGTCAATGACGTGCTGGTAGTGAGCCTTCAAATCTAGTATTACCTTGATTGAGCGTACACGTGTTGGTATGTGTGATCTGTCTTGAGGTAGGTTGTACTGATTCATGTGAAGCTTAGAGGTGCTTAGTCACTGTCCAAGCTTGTGGGAGAGGGTGGTGTTCTTTCCTGAAACAAACTCAGTAGATCCCTAGTTTCTCTAGTGAGAGTGTGAGCCAATGATTCCGTTATCTGTGCTGCAGCATCAGGTGCGACTTGAAAACTAACTGTGATAATTACCTCGGTGACTTGAGTTACCCGATTCTCAAAGTAGAATAGTGTTGATTCTCTATTGTGTAGAGCTCCTTCCATTTTGTTGTTGTGGGTTGGTTGTAGGTTGCGGACATGGTTTCGACCTTCTCCTTCTTCTTCTTGGCACTTGGCCTATGTATATCCACTGGGTTTGGCGTGTTGGTTGACTCTCCCACTGCAAATCGATTACCGTTATGCCTGGCACTTGAGCTTCGATGGAGATGCCGAGTTCATCTAGTTGTACTTGGATCTCTTCTTCTTCTGTCGTCCAATTAGCAAATCCTGCTAGCCATTCATCCATTCACAACAGTTTAGGGGTTTCAGTCTTGTAAACTGAAGGGTTTCATGAAAAGTTCCTCAGTGGGGGCACCAAATGAAGGGAGCAAAGCGAACCCCGAATCCCGATGGCCTCTAAAACACCGGGGACCGAATGGCGCGCCTCGAGCCTGTCATGGTAAATCAAACAGGGGGCACCACCTAGCTTCAGCGGCTAGGACGCAAACAACACACCACCATAACAAAGTTTTCATCCAAGAGAGATGGATGCTTGGGAGTAATGATGAAGAGGAAGGGAAATGAGATCAAGTGAGAGAGAGAGAGAGAGGGGTATTGCGGCTTAGTTCTTAGGCACCACAGAAGGATGGCGAATCCGCACACCCTTCACACATACACAAGCTCACTCCAAACACAAGACTAGGTGGCGATTCCGCACACCTCACATGGGCAAAACATTGCAGGAAAACATACTCACAAAACCTCAAGCTTTATTTAGAGAATAAGGCGATGAAATGGGGAGCATAGGGTATGGGAATGAGAAGGGAGAGAGTGGTAGAGCACATGGCGGATAGGTGGGATTTGATGGCGAAGACTCACACGAGGGTTATGGCCATCATCCTTCATTTAGCTGCCCTTCATCTTCCATAGCCCAAGGGTGTAGAGGTCATACTCAAGACGAGCATGGTGATTGCGGTGATGGTGATGGTGTGGGTGTGTGTGTGTACACTAGACACACACAATGCATAGTGTATTCTTTGGTGATGTTGTGTGTGTTTTTGTTTCCTGGTGAGCTCTCATGGCCTCCTTATATAGGGAAGGAGGAGAGGATTTAGCAATATTTCTAATTGAAGTGAGTGTCCCACTCTAGTGACTAGGAAAATGGGGTGCATGTGACTGTGGCTCCCATCTTGTCTCCTCATTATTTAAAATACCAGAGTCAATAGAGAGAGAAGAAGAGAGAATGTGGGTAGGATGTAGAGGATAGGAAATATTTACAATAGTCTAACTTTGGCTAGACATAAGATTATTAGGGAGAGAAAAGAGAGGTAAGAAAATTATAAGAGAGGTTGTCGAAGGTGGATATTTGTTGATGAGGATGGATCCTCCAAAAATGGTGATAGAATCACTCTAGACTTGCCAAGACCTCATTAAAAGAGCCTTGTCTCTTGTAATCATGCTTGAAGACTTGTAGAACCATAGCCATTCTAGAGGGAAGAAAACTAGGGATGGCCTGTGTCACCATTACATGAGAAAACTGGGGTCCACTACAAAAATCATAGCTACGCGTTCATAACTCCAAAAATTTTGAAAACATTTGAGCTAAAAGTTGAGATCACGAGCTACATCTTTCATATTGAACGCTCCTTCAGATTCGGGGTTCTTATTTACTTAAAAAATTCAGCCAAATAATGTATTATTTGTGGCTGCAAAAGTCTTTTGGTGGTCCCCTTTGAGTGGACTTCTCTCTTGCCTTCAAGTGTATGCTCCTTCATGTGTATGAAAACATGACCTAGAGTTTTGAAAAGATTGGCAATCATCTAGGTGGAGGTATTATTGAAATTTGAAAGTGGGGTTGAGGTTTGAAAATGAAAACTAGTGAATAAAATATTTGGTAGGGTGGAATAATATACATACATGAAAAATATATTAGAAAATACTAAAATATATAATGTAATTTATATATATTTAATATTTAAGGTCAAAAGAGAGATCAACAAAGAAAGCTTACTTATTTATGCTACCTCGTGATTGATTAGAATAAGTCTTATTTATTTAATAAAGGCTAAAACGTTTGTGAAAAAGGAAGAAAAAAATCAAAAGTAACTTATATAATGGGAAATATTTTGGTAAAAGGGCAAAAAATATATGGGGGGGTTCCCATGCATGGAAAAGCTTGCCTCATATATATATATATATATATATATATATATATATATATATATATATATATATGTATGTATGTATGTATGTATGCATGCACATGGAGAGAGAGAGAGATCAACTTATGTATGTCATCTATGTATCATTCCCCTTTTATCAGAGGCTTCAAATCTTTGAAATAATTTGGGATTATTTTTTATAATGGTAGAATATTACATAGCTTCTTTAATTACATCGAAAGTTTTCTAAGTGCTTAATCTATTCACGCAAAACCCTCCCCTTCTACCCTTGCATAGTGCCAACGAGAGAGGATGCTCATAGCCAACGTATCAACAAAGAGCAATGGTTATGTGTGTGTCTCACTTGACTGCTGATCTCTCTCTCTCTCTCTCTCTCTCTCTCTCTCTCTCTCTCTCTCTCTCTCTCTCTCTCTCTCTCTCCAAGCCCTTGAGCCTCTCTTCCTCTCCATTGAGATACACACCCAAAGTACTAATAAAATTTATAATTTTAGAGCTTTTTGACTATTTTAACCCACTTTAATTTCTACTTATCCGATTTGAAATTGGCCAATCTAGACTCTCACAATTAAGCTTAGGCAAACCTTCTCAGAACATTGCTGGCAAGGAGTCATCATTTACATAACTTAAGTAAGTCACACAAACACACACATGCACGTGCGCACGTGCCACACACACACACACACAAGGGAGGAGAGAATGTTTGACATCACCAAAATAAATAATTGAATGACAAATACTATCTAATGAGTTATTGAAGAGAGAGAGAGAGAGAGAGAGAGAGAGAGAGAAAAGGAGAAGAAGAAGAAGTACACAAGAGACCTTAAAAATGTAGCCAATGAGTCTTGATTCTTGAACGCATATTTAGATACTTGCTCACTTTCTCAAGGAAAGGAGGGGGGGGGGGGGGGGGGGGGGGGGTTAAATTGACCTATGGGACCACTTATAGCATGTACCATGGTTGAAGACTATGGATGTAATGTTGGCAATGGACAAATTGAATTCATGAGGTTTCTGGGATAGAAACAAATTTAGTCCAAGGTTCCGACTAAAATGTAAGAAAGATAAGGTTGATGCAATCAAAAGTTAAGCACTCAAGGAGGGTATGATGCCCATAGTCTTCAAATTTTCAAGGGACATAATGTGTATGTTAATAGAGGCTCTCCTACATCACCTCAATGTCCTCTCTCATATTTAAGAAAGTAAGAGCCAAGCCAAATGGTTTTCATGGTATAGATTGTGCCTAATGGAATATGCTCAAGCATGTAAATGGTTGATACAATCTCCCCTCTCAAAGAGGACATGCTTTTGTAATTTGGGGGGAGAGAGATCAATGACATGTATGATTTTAGGTCATAGCCTCAATTTTGCACCATGTCCTTCAATTTAGCATAAACACCAAAAATTTTACAAAAATAAACAATTGAACGATCTTATTTTGCTTTCATTTCTATAAGGTGCAATGGAGTCAAAGTGTACATGAACAAATAGTGTGCACCATACCGTACTAAACTCTTATTCATTATTTTGATTACATAAAGATGCACCATTGTTCAAACAAGGTGAGGAGTCACGAAGGCCCGCTAAGTTAAGGGGAGGATGAGATTTATGGAAGTAAGTTTACATGGACTTTTTTATTGTGTTTTAATATAAAATTATATTATCTATCATACATACATAAATGGTTTATGGTTTATATATATTAGGAAAGGATCCACTTAAATATCAAGGAATATTAAGGTGAAAGGTGCACATTGCACATTTCTATTTGAAAACAAAACAAAATAATAAAGAAGAAAAGTAAAAAAATAAAATATAAAGATACATTGAAAACTAAAACAAAAGAAAGCAGGGGCAATCATCACCGTTGGGAAATAGATGAACTTTGTTGAGTGGAACATAGCCTTCAACACCAAAATGGTGGACTTGCTTGGATAAAGATGTGGGCTCTTCCCTATTTTAGGGGTGGCTTTCCTAACAACGGCTGTAATTAGACCTTTTGCAGTTGTCATGGTTCATCACAAGCATAGTAACAATTTATAATGTTTTGGTTATGTTAATATAGTCCACTCATAATTGTGATTTTTGCAAAAAAAAAAGATAGATTTAATTTTAATGATTTCATAAAAAAGATAAATTTAATAAACATAAAAATAATAAAACAAATTAATGAAACGAATCTATGTTAAGTCCTTAAATGAAACAACTCTTCACTTATCAAAATACGAAAAACATTCATTGAATCAATACTTCACATCATGGATCAAACTCTTATATTCATATACTCTTTAATATTTTTTTCTCTAAGCTTTTTTCATTTTTAGCATGTCAATTTCCAAACAAATGAATGCAACTTTGGGAAATAACATTTGAAAAGACATAAGAGAAATACCTTTTTTTTTAAAATAGAAAAACTCACAATTGTGAGTGAATTATATTGAACGGCCCAAAAAATTACAAGGTCTTGTCATGCTCTTGTTAAGCCATGACATCATCCAAGGACCATACTTACATCGGATTTTAGGGCAGCCACCCCTACCAACCTGCCCCCTCATCCTTGATACACAAGGTCCATAAGCTTGTCATTCCGAGATCTTTATTTACCGATGGCCAAGATTTGCCCCCATCCTAGGCATTCCATCTGCTGACAACAAGGCACAAGTAGTCCTAAACCAATCCTCCGAGTGTTGCTTGCACTCGAGTGTCCATATTAGCACTTTGCTTTCTTGTATAACTTTTGTGAATCTTGCCACCTCAAAACCTCCTTCAAACACACGGCGGTTCCTTGTCTGCCATACATTATGTAAGAAGAAGTATCTGACGATCTGAGTGCCGATGAGGAGTGCAGGACTACCTGAATTCTTACCTCCAAGGAATAGGTCAGTCTTTAAAAAACGAAATTTCCATGTTCTTTGGACCCACTTGCATATTTTCCCTGCGAGGCCTTTAATAGTTGGGCAGTCCATGAATAGGTGGGCCAGATCTTCACTAGGCAACCTGCACCCCAAGCATCGATCTGACCCAATCCCTCTCTCCTGAATCTTCACCCCCGTCGATAGAGCACCCCACATAACCTTCCATAAGAAAACCTTCATGTGCTATGGAACCTTTGGCTTCCATATGTTCTCCATTACATGCTCCCACCTTGCCTCCGGCCATTGCTTTTTCCATAGCTTGTTAAGAGGGCTAGATCAACTTCTTTTGCATCATTGTGTGATAAATGCTTTTAGTATGGGGTTCCATAAGAGACTGCTTCCGGGCCATCTCCAGGCATTCCAGTCCCACTCCGAAACACAGATTGACATCACTAGATTGTCAAGCTCTTTCATCACTTTGTGAACAAGCAAGACCTTCAAGCTATTAAGTTGGTACTAGGTAACCATAAGGTCAATCGTTTTACAACTCTTGTTACCACTGTCCCAGAAGTGCCCAAGTCGCTTCAGACCCTTATTATTCAGCTTCCTGGCTGTCTCAATCCAATAGGGAGTTTGTGGCGAATCTATAACTTTGGAGAGCCAGGGGGACCAATGTAGAATGGAGTTCTTGAAGTATATGGCTTCTTCCCCCCACTTTAAGACTCCTGCTGCTCTATTGCATTTTCTTACCAATTCTCCTGAGCTACCCCCTAGTCTTAAGGTAGACCACACCGGGGCTAGCAGTTTGTCATGAACCTCCACCCCTCTCCACTTTCCACCCTTCGAGCCAAGTTTAGCTGCTTCTATCATATCTCTAATCATGACAGCCCAAACTTGATCCTGTTTAGCCAAGGAAACAACAAATTTGGTTCAACAAGCTTCTGCATGGGCCACAGGGTTGAGCAGTTTGAGGCCTCCTTGATTCCCCGGCCGAGCAACTGATTCCCAACGGGCCCATTGCCATGGCCTGGAAGATTTCGTGTTATTTTTCCATAAAAACCTTTTTACTGTAAGAACTCTTTCCAGTGACACTTAGCCATCTTGAGAAGCAGGCTAGTGAAGGCAATATAAGGAATCATAAAGGCATTCATTACTTTTATCCGAAGTGGGAATGGGAGGAGAGCATACTCCCACCTACTCATTTTTGTTTTGATTTTTTCAAGCACCCACTCAAATCTTTGCGTGTGAGTTATGTCCACCCCCAAGGGGCTCCTAGATGTCTAAAGATATTCCCTTTTGTGACAATCTCCTCCGACCAGACAGAAGGGCCAAATGAGTCATTTTCCGATAGGGAGATTAGCCTTGACTTCTCTATATTACACTGGGACCCCGAAGCTACTGAGAATATTTGTACAATCTCTTGAGCTTTTCTGATGACCTGGGGGCAAGCCTTCAAGAAGAGGAGAGAACCGTCTGCAGAAATTTTCACTAGGAGTTGGCTATTCCCTGTTAAGGCAAGGCCTTGCAACTCCCCTCGTTCCGCACTAGCTTCGAGGGTCGTGATTAGAGTATGTGATCCTATGGTGAAAAGTAGGGGGGCCAGAGGGCATCCCTGCTTAATAGACCTTTTGACCTCAAAAGAGCCCACAATTCTATCGTTGAATAGGAGCTAAGCTGGCTTCCAGCCCCCATCACACGCACCAGCCGACATAGGCGAGACCCAAAGCCTAGAGCTTCCATGACGACTTCTATATATGTCCATGTTATTCTGTCATAAGCCTTGTCCAGGTCCAATTGCAGCAAACTGCACTCCTGGTTTGTGACACTTGCGTATTCGATGCCCCGGGTAGGTCACCTAATAAAAATGTAACCTATCACGTGAGTTCAACAGAAGGGTATTTAAAATTCTTGAAACTTACAGAAATATAAATACAAAAGGGTATTATTTTTTCAAATTTGAAAAAAAATTACAGATTTTAAAAGAAAAGAGTACATTTTATTCCTAACAAAATTCAGAGATAAGGGGTTTTACAAACATGTCTTGAACACACGTGATATGGTAGTTTTACACATAGTGAACCCCCCAAGTTCGATGCCCACCATTGCTGCCAAGATGTTATCGTAAATGGACCTTCCTTTGATGAACCCATGTTAATGGGGTGAGATGATCTTGGTTAGTAAGGGGGCTAGTCTGAGGGCTACTGCTTTAGCTATAATTTTGTAGGCCATCGACATCATTGTTATAGGGTCCCAATGCTTCAGTTGAGAAAAGTAGATCTGTTTTGGGATGGGTTTGATAAGCCCTCTCTTAACACTTATCTCCAACGACCCTTTGACCATGGCTTTATTGGACAATCTTGTGATTGGGGCCTTGAGATCATCCCAAAATTCTCTATAGAATTCCACCGTCATCCCGTCCCAACCAGGGGACTTTTTCTTGCCAAGGGCTTGCAATGCTAGTGAACATTCGTCTTCGGAGAATGCCCGCTCCAAGCTATTAGCTTTCGAATGGGGAATTTCCTTCTTGACACTCTGAAGTAAGGTCCCTCTGGCTTCTTCCACTTCTTGGGACTGGGTCTCTGGCCGTCCAATGATTTGAATAAGATAGCTCAACATCAGACCATCCATTTTTTCCTGGTTATGGACTGTTGTCCCTTTCTCATCATCGAGCGAGCGGACGTGGCCCCGGCTCTTCTTGATTTTTAAAGCCCTAAAAAACTGAGCTTGATTGGAGGCTTCAGGTTGAAGAAAAGTATCCATGGAGAGAAGCCTTGCCTTTTTGATATCTTCTAACTGCTCATTAGCAAGTTTAGATTTGGCTTTGAGCCATCGTTTGTGCTCCTCCTCAGTAGCATGCCCATTGGCTTTTATGGAGGTAAGCAATTGTATCTCTGCTGTAAGATGTAGAAGGTGTACCTCCCTAGCTTTCTTGATTTGGGGGCCCAAGGTTTTGATTTCTTTTGGATGCTCCAAGCAAAGAGGTCCCACGCATTGTGTTTGTTGAGGTTGACATCTTTTTTGAGCTTACCCAATGCTTTCTTGGTTAGATTCCTGAAAAGAGGGTCTTTGAATAGGTGTGTCCCTATTACTAACAGTTTTTCTCACCTCTTGGGGTCTGCTCCTCCTCTTTATTCTTCTGAAAATGTATGTGTAGAGGAATGTGATCCGAAAGGCTTTTTGTTGGGACTACCTTCATCTCCATCAATGACAGTATCTAGTCAGCTTGGTGCGAGAAATAGCATATGTCCAACCTGGAGGCAATGCGAGCATACTGGAGGCTTGTGTAGGTGAAACTAGGCGTGCTATTCCATGGGCCAACTTCCCATAAGTTGATCATTGCCCACTTTTTGCACAAACTTTGCCATTTAGACCTTTCTGAGCCAGCCAGCATACTGGAGGATCCTGTTCTATCCTTGCTCTTTTCTACCATATTAAAGTCGCCAACCAACAGCCACTCCCCTTCAATAGGAGTATCTCTAAGATGCGTCTATATTTTAGCTCTATCTTTTGCATTGCAAGGGCTGTACACATTCAAAATGGTGAAGGGATTCCCTTCCCATCTGATTCTAGTCCCGAGGATTTTGCCGAATGGGTGGTTAAGAATCAACTTCGGCTCCAATTCTCGGTCCGCAATGCTGAGGACGCCACTGAAATCGCTACTTCCTTATCCATAGAATACCAGTTTCTTTCCTAGCACCTGCTTTCTCTTGCTATGGGCATCTAAGTGGTGTTCCTGGATGTCCCAACAGTTGACTGTCTTCTCCTTTTTTATTTCCTCCCAAAATAGGGTACTCTTCTATGGGTTTTCAACCCCTTTATGTTCCAAGATTGGATAGTGAGAGACTCCATCATTAATGAGGGGTTCATTGGGATAGAGGAACGAATTGTTCAGCATCCGACTCATCCCCCCCTCCCTTTTTCTCGTTGGTCTCGGGAGAATCCGGGGGTTCCAAGTCAGGGGATTCCTTTTCTTGCAGCGCTGCAAGTGGATTGTGCAATGGGACAATGAACCCCCCTCCTTTTGAAGGGGCGGAGGATGAATTAGATCCTTTCACCTCAAGTGTTCTCATGACTTGAATCACTTTGGAGTCTCTTGCCACACTACCTTCACTCTTTTGGCTCTTTTCAAACCAGGGACTTGGACAGCCGTCACCGTTGTCACTGTCATAATTTTAAGCTTAGAGGAACACATGTCAAACAAGCAAAATTGGATGACCTTCACCCATATGGATACTAAGGCCTTTAGCAGGCCAAAAACATAGATATAGATGCAAGCAAGCAAGACATCCAAAGAGAAACATACATGGATCGGTCAATCACATTCTTGATATTAGAAGAAATCCAACTCATATCTTTGAAACTTGAAGCTTTTATGGTACATTGGAGACTATGATCCAAGGCTTAGACATGAACAATTTTATAGTTATAGTCCATCTTTCAAAACTTACCCAGTTTGTACTTTTTCACTTGGTAGCACTTTGCCAACTCTAGGTAGTAGACTAAGGGAAAGACTTAGTTCCTACTATATAGGAGTTTATGATGTGCACTACTACCATGTCTTGATCATAAGAAAGACACAAGGATAGAATCAAGTAAGGGAATGGAGAAGAGACATTGAATCCAATTTTGTTCCAATTGTTAAAACCCATTCTAAAACCCACTCCATTTTCAAACAAATTTTTAGGATTACATTGACTTCTCTTAGATTTCATCTCTTAACACCATGCTAACTTATCTTATATGTATAATCAAGCTTGGTAGCCTTGCTAGACCAAGATAGACCGAAAGGAGGACTCTCTCTCTCTCTCTCTCTCTCTCTCTCTCTCTCTCTCACACACACACACACACACACACACACACACACAATAGAAGTAGAGCTCTCCTAATTTTGTCTAGCACTTCATGAAAATTAATGCCTATGAGAATCTCCCAAGCACTTGGTATCAAAGAATGCTTTGCATAATATTACATATATTCATGTTTGCTAGAATCTATCAAGAGGTTGTGTCACGCATCAGTTTTAAAAATGCAACAGACTATACATGTAAGAAGTGTAGCTCAGTTGGTGAGACCTTTGTTACCCAAGGATGAGGGTTGGAGGGGTTTGTGGGCTGCATTCTCTTGGGTGTATACTCCGGCCTATTGGAAGGTGGATCCCATGGCCCCTCGAGGGTGTAATGTACAACAATGTGCAGTTGTAAATACATGATATGTGTAAACTTTCTCCCTACTACAGTCACCACACTCAAATTGTATTAAAAAAATCAATAGACTATACATGTCCCGGGGCGGTCACTTTTTAGAACGTGTATGAATATCATGTGAGTTAACCGGAGATGATTATTAAAAGACCAAAATGTATAAAAATGTATACATACAGAGGGGGGTGGGGGTTTTTTAAATAGGCTCACAGTGTAAGTATAATATGTATATTGGGGTATTATTGATTACCTCTTGAACGCACGTGATATAGGGGTCTTTTGATAAGTGACTGCCCCGAGATACATGTAGGAAGGTAGTATTAATAGTGTTCTAGTTTGAAGAGAAAATAGCCCTACGAGAATAGGTGCAATGTTTCTTTGGCCGCAGCATCCCGCGGGTCACATAATAGTACTATATATAAAACAACTTAAAATTTTCCAAGAAGGAGAGACCCTCCATGTTTTCTTCATTTCAAAGAGAACCTTTAAAAAACATTTAACTAAAAATGCAAAAGTGAAGGGTAAGTACTAACAAGGTAGAAAATGAAAAGACTTCTATGGGTGTCTTGGGCAATGCATCCTTGACCAAGTGACATTCCCTGAGGAGTGGATCAATGCATCCTTGACCAAGTGACATGCATCCCATATTCCAAATCATTTCTTGATGACAAGCATCCACCCCGAATTTAGTATTTTGCTCTTGCATGGCTTTTGAACCTTTTGACTTGCTTCATATGCGATTCTAGGAAGTCGACACAAAGGGCTACGTTGTGTCTTAAGCATGTACTCCACAACCCTTTGCATGCCCAAGACCTCAATGGGAAGCCATCTGGACTCAAGAAGTAAGAGCATGTAGGGTGTTTGTGTCTTGACTTGGAGAAAGTTTGTGAGAAAACGCTTTTGGACATTCTCAAACTCTTTCCAAGTAGACTTCCCGATGCTACCACCCCACACCTCCACTCCATAAAGAAGCACCGGTGTCACCAATGTGTCAAAGAGATACTTTTTGAGAGCCCAATACTTGATCTCTCTAGCATTGCACATGTTCTTAAATGCATAATAATCCCTCTTTCTGGCTTCCAAGCGACACATTGCACAATCCTTCCATTTATGATTGAATGGAACCTCAAGGCCAAGGTATTTGAAGCTATCTACCACTTCAAGTTGCTCATTGTTGTATACAATGTATGGATTTTCATCATTGAGGGTCTTTACAAGCATAACCTTGGTTTTGGATCCATTCACGATCAGCCCGCTATGTAGGCAAAAGCGTTACAAGACACTCATAAGCTTTTGTGCATCCTTTAAAGTATGTGCCAAGAGCACTACATCATCAGCATAAAGCAAAAGCCTGATCATTGCATTTCTGATCTTGACCTCTTCTATGCCTTCTTGCTGCATAAAATCAAGAACCATGCATTCTAATTCATCAATGAGTAGCCCAAAGAGGGTTGGGGAAAGTGGGAATCCTTGTTTAACACCAATCGTGCTTGCAAAAAGGGAAGGGAGAATAAGCATTAGTTTTACAATTAGCAATCGACAAAGAGACAATCGATGAAATCCACAAAGGAGAATCAAAAATAAAAAATCGACATTGACATCTACGAAATTGAGAATTGATAAAATTGAGAGTTGACGCAATTTGAAAAGTTCAATTCGACAAATCCAAGGCAGAAGATGTGCAAGCCCAAGGTAGGAGCAAACATCAACAAATGGTAAAGGTGGATGAGAGGAGGCAACTCCAATAATTTTTGGCTATTTTTGAAGGTTTTATGCTAGATTTTTTGATCTTTGTGCTCTCGCCTTTGGGTTGACTTGGAATTCAAAGGTGAATCTCAAAATTTGTAAGTGGGATTGCATTAAATCTAGGTTTTCTCGAGCGTTTAAAGGAAAATTATAATTTTTGAGGCAAATCTCAAAATTTTGTAAAGGGGGTTACACTAAATTGAGTTGAGGCATAGTGATTTCTCCTAAAAACTTAGAAAACTTGCGTACGAGAAATTTTAGGGGCAACTTGATTATATTTGAAGGATTTTAAACTTAATTTCTTTATACTTTGTAGGTTTCCTTACCTTCAAATCTATAATTTAGGGATAAATTTGAAAATTTGTAGGTGGGATTATACTAAATTGAGGGGTTTTCAAGCATTTGGCTATACCATACC